>NC_143250.1:145330000-146608750 GCF_984573655.1 Nuphar pumila | reverse complement strand
TATGGCTTTTTGTAGACTGATAGATGTAATCTAAAGATCTCTTAATGAGTTTTGGATCATGTGATTGTCACATTATGCACGTTTTTTAAGGGCCTAAAAAATCAATGGATTACAATGCATTAAAATTTTATTTCTCAAAAAATCATATTTTTAGATCAAAATAACTGGATACACCAGTCTAAATCTGGCTCTAAATTCATTATTTTAGATCCAACGTGATCCAACCTGAGTCTGAGGCATTTACATCTTTGAACGTGCGCATGATTGCGTAAAAAACAGAAGACAAAAAGTCAAAGATGAAAAATGAAGGGAACAATTCATCACAAAAAAAAAAAAGAAAAATAAGGAAACAATAAATTTTGGATCCCAATGATCCTAAGGGACTGCCTTTAGGAATTTGTCATTGTTCTCTTTTACTTGCTCTGATAAAGTAGCTCTTGGCTCATTAAAATATTGTTTGTTTTTCCTATAGTATTCAAAATGTTTGTGAAATTGATAATGCACATCACCCTAGTGTGAAGGTGGCAGGTAACAGAGAAACACTTTGCATTTCTTACCCTCATATCTTTTATTTTCTATGCTTTATTTTTCACTTTTATCAGCTGTGCATCTCCTCAAAAGTCCAACTTCAGTAATGGAATATTTTTGGCCCAAGGGACAAGGGTCCTATCTTCGGAGTTTTAGGCTGTCGGGGTGATGAGTGTAGGTATGGCAGGCTGAGCCAGCAGGGCTAGGTCTTTATGCTGGGTGCGGTTTCTTTGAGTTATAAATAAAACAAAAGCTTAGATTTAGTAAGTTTGTATGCCGGGGCTGCAAAGGGATTGGATATGGGCAGATCCTGCCTGAGTCGAACATGAATGTGGATTTTGTAGTCTATCAAAATCCAAGAACGAGCCTGAATAAGATCAGATAATGCAGGATTGAATCTGGATCTGAAATACAATGGTGATACTGAATGCAGTGAAAGAAGATGGAAATCAAGGTTTTTACATGTAAAATGTACAAATATATCAATTTTGGTTTAAATCTAAACATAGATTGAACATGAGATGCAGATCCCAAGTCTGATCCAAATCTAAAAATGATTTAAATGTGTAGATTTGTACCCAGCCCAAATATCCTTTAGGATCTCACTTTTTTTTTTTTTGATGTTTACATGGAGAAACTGCCCCCCAGGAACAGAGACCTAACCACACTGGTTCTGCCGGCCGTACTTACTGTCACTGTCCTGACAGCATAAAACTCAGCCCCCCGGGGATTCGCCACACTTTGACTTGTGCTACTGTGCAAGAGATGATGCCCAAGAGATTTGAACCTAGACCACCTGCCTATCAGCTTTAGCCCCATTCCACTGTGCCAAACAAGGTTGTTAAATGCGATGAGGCGAAGCGAGGCGTTGAGCCTGCGCTTCGCCTCTGAGGCGTACGCCTCTCACAACTGGACTGGAAGTGAAGCGGTGGGAGGGGAGGCAGTAGGAGAAGGACCATGCGCCCAGCTGGTACGGAAGCGAGGGGGGGGGGCGTCCGGTGGTCGGAGAAGACTGAGCAGCCAACGGCGAAGTTCGCCACCGGGGAATTTGTAACCGGGGAACTGTGATGAGGGGCAATTTGCGCATCACAGCAACGCCTCAGTACCTTGAGCGTGCGCCTCGCCTCTGAGGCGTACGCTTCAGGTACTGAGGCGTACGCCTCTCACAACACTGGTGCCAAATCCATTTGAGGCTTTCAGATCTCACATTAACGATTCATTTTTGGAAATAAAGTGCTAGACTCAATTGGAGGACCGACAAAACCTATGACGTCACAACCAAAGTGTTCATGTTCCTGATAAGATATAGCTTACAAGTAAAGATTTGAAGTGGTTGGATCCATGAGTACAGGTCCAGATCCAGTAAACGTCTGAGTTTTTCTTACGAATGTACACGTCTGCTTCCAAACAATGTGAGGTATGATCCTTGCTTATTTTTCTAAATGAAAACGTGATGCTATGGAAATAGAGGTCGTTTTTATGCAGGGGTGCTACATGCTTAGCATGCAGCTCCGTTACTGCTGACCATCCATCTCAACATTTCTGGAGATGGACATAGCACGGCCATCTCAAGGAATGGCAAGACAGATGGCTGCCAGACAGGTCGCTGCATGCCCAACAGCCACGACGTTACATATAATGTAAAGTCTCCGAAACATATGAATGTAAATAATCATACACCCAAGTCCCTAACTTGGAGCCTCGAGGGGCTTGTTGGTTCAAATCCCATGAGCATCACCTCCTGCGCAAACCGAAGCATAGTTACTTTTTTGAGGGTGAGGGGTAAGTCCTTCCTTCTTGCCCACCAGAAAACACCAAACCTGGGCTTCGCAGCAAAGGCCGCTGACCCATGAGTTTTGAACTTGTGATGTCTCATCAACTTGTGACATTCACCAGTTATCATTATTAAGCCATAACAGCCTTCATGGGTGCAAGTTATAGACCAAGCTTTCTTGAATCCTAGTCCATTCAGTAAATGCATAGGTAGGGCTTGGGGTAACTAAAGAAAGGGTCATGCCCAATATGCTGTCCTATATTCCAAGGCGCACTGACCAAAGGCAAACTAGAGATGTTCCCAACCTTTTGCCCGTTAATAAGTGGCTGCTCTCAAGACTTGAACCCAGCTTCTCACACTGATGGCACAAACACTTTACCAGCCCAAGACTTTACATGTCTACACAGGTACTTAGTCTTTTGAGTTGATTAACCACCACCAAGATCGAAGACCTAGCCTACCGGCTCTGCCTGCTGCACTTACGGTCGCTGTCCAGATAACATAAAACTCCGTGGGCTTAACCCTTGCTCCTAGAGAGTCACCTTGGAGTTGATTCTTATTCAAGAATGAAGTTTAATGGGTCTAACACATGAAAATGCAAGGGGATACTTCGAAATGATAAAAAAAAAAATGTGAAAAATTCTTTGTAAACTGAAAGATATAATATTTCAAGAGGGTGGATCGGCGCTTCCACTCATCCCCTATGTCACACCCTGTCTTCATACTCCTCTTAAATCTTATGATGCAAGTTTTGATCTAATCTGATGATGGTTGATTTAGTAAGAATAGACCTTTGGATCATATATTTTCAAAGAAACATCTGATTTTTTAAATTTCAAAATTTTGTGCTTTGTCAACTGTCGATTTTTTAATCACCAAAAAATCCAGCACACAAGTCACATTTCAGCGATATAAGTTTCAATCTTCACGAAATGAATGATGTAGACCGCATCTATATTGCCAAATTCGATCAAATCAACTTGCATCAATCAGCAATTGCATGCACTCAATGGTGGTTGATTGAGGACAAATGTGATTATTCTCCATTCCATACAGTAGCCGTGAAGCAGACCATTCACTATGTATCAAACATCCAATGGTTTTGATATGTCACCTATATTGTGGGCCTTCATAAGATTCAGATGTCATCACATACCTGAATTGTCAGTTTTCAAGCTTGACTTAGATGATAAGTCTCTCCTTGTGGATGAGAGGTAGTGGTATAGGGATTGGAAAGCACTATAAGGATGATGATAATAACATCGGTGCTTTTTTTTTAGGAGAAAAAAACTCGTCGCTATTGATCAAACAATAACCAAGAGATTTTTGTCATCACTAATTGATAGCTAAAAGCAGTAACATAAGTATATCTTCTTTATTACTCTACTATGATCATGAATCTTGCCATTATTAGCTTCATCAATAATGGCTAACCAGATATCTCCTATAATGTCTTGCCCTTGTACACATCTCGCCGTTAAAAGCATATATGTAATGGTGAGATTCTCTAATTGTTAGATATTATCGTTAAAACAAGATAAAAAAATCTTGTTGTTATAGATCAATAACTGTGCAATTCTCTGGCCATTGGATATTGCAGTTAAAACACTTTAACAACTATATTTAACGGTCAAAAAAGTATGATGTAAGTTGTTTTTAATATTTACACGAAGAAACAACCCCGAATAAGATATTTAGCCTCATTGGCTCTGTTGTACTTATGATCACTGTTTTGATAGCGTAAAACACTGTGGGCTTACTCAATTACAATCCAGTTTGGATGTGGGTATTACCAAATCCGATTTTAATGGCAGCCTTATCACCGTGTAACAAGTCTGGTGAAGGACATCCAGACACAAAGAAAGAGTCACGACTTCTTCGTGATCTAAAGCTGAGGGATTGTCCCAACCATCCAAATCCAATTGAACTCTATCTTGCACAACAAAATTGAACCCAAATAACAAATCTGATACAAATCATTTTACTAAACAAGTTTTAATCATAGTGACAAGTATCAACATAATTTTGAAAATATCAAAAATTCTCTCATAAGGTTTTGAAAGGCTAACATAAGCTGATAAAAATGACATATTTTCAAATTACCACATTTTTATTGTGATATTATTGGATAAAAACACCTTTTTGTTTTATAAATACTATATTTTTATTTAAATTATATATATATATATATATATATTGTATATATGCCAACATTTTTTGGGATTTTTTGAGGAAATCCAAACTTTTTAAAATATCATGACTTTTTTCTCTAAGATTTTTCCAAAAGGAGATTTATGAGTATAGTTTTAATCAATCTGATATCCCACTCAAACCCATAGAGTTGACATCTCTAGATTTAAGGTACCTTTGGTTGCATCTTACATGATTTAGAATTACATGAGATTTATAAAGTGAATCTCATTTAAACAATATCTCAAATACAATTAAACATAAAAATTTATTTTCCACAAAACCCAAAAAACAAATATCTAAAAAGTGAGTTGGCACATAACCTAAAAGTAAAATTTAGAAAGTGAATCTCATTTGTGTGAGATGTCTCATGAGATTTGAAATCTCTTGAGATTTTGAAAATGAATTTCTTTTCAACAGTACTTTTACTTTTTCAAAACCGCAACCAATCAACTTTTATGCTTTTGTTTTGAAGGAGAGAGCTAGCTTGGAGGAGCAGACAAGGATTCCAATAATCACTACATTAAGATATTGCAAAAATAAATTATTGTTAGTTTTCTAAGATCCAGATATTTATGCAGCATCCACGTGGAAGAATCACTATACTTTGATCCTTTTTTTTTTTTTGAGGAGAACTATACTTTGCTTATTTCAATTCATGCACCAATTGCCACAAGTATTGAAGATAGATGTTAATTTAACACGTACGGTAAATTTGCAAGCTATAAAAATCGTGATAAATGTTTTTTATTTTCTTTGAAGAGAAGTGAAATATATTAATAGTAAGATCATGAACACCACCACCTTGGGGCAAGTGGTAAGCCACTGGAGTTTTACGCTGCCAAGACAACTATCATTATAAGCAGGCAGAGTTAGAACGACTAGGTCTCAGATCCTGAACACCAGGTTGAGGAGAGAAATCAGTCTTCAAACCGAGTAAACATGTCAAAAAGAAAACGCATCCTAGCAATATAAAATCAATAACTAATAATTTAGAATTCATATTATGCATTTGGACTTCCGTCCTTGGCCTTCTCTTCTTAGCACTAGGGGTGTCAACGGGCCGGGTTTGATTCATATGAAATAGAACCAGACCCATACCCAATTTGAGATCATGGTACTGGGTTTGGACTTGAGTCCAATCCAACTTACCATAAAAGAAACCATACCTGGATCCTATAAGGATTACACAAACCAGACCCAGATCATATCTGATAAAATCATATTTTTTAATCTTTTGTACATTGACAATTTACGGATCTTGATTGGAACTTGGGTAAAGCCCGGGTCTTGTATGAAATTTTACAAACCATACCCAGCTCCATATATTAATAGAACTCTTCGGGTCTAACTTGGATTCTAATTAAACCTTATTTATCACCAAACCCTGACCTTATAAGTTTTGGTCCAGGTTGGGTTTGGGTCAAACCTGACCTATTGACACTCCTACTTAGAGGGACTGGGCTGCTTAAAATCATGATAAATGTGAGCTTATCACATTTTCTCAATCTCACCAATTTGACAAGTTTTATAATAATTTTTAGATCGTATTATTTCAAAGTTAACTCCCATAACCTAAGTTCAAAAAATGATTTTTTTTCTTTACATAACAAGAGATGATTCTCATTCACTCGCGAGCTCATCGCTGCAAAAACCTCAAGTTTCTTTTGTTCAAAAGTTCACACAGTCAGATTTAACCTCACAGCTAAAAATACGCCCATGGGTTTGGAACTTGAGATGTGAGCTTGGAGACATTTAAAAATTGCCCCTACCAAATGGGTGAAGTCATGAAAATGGATAAGGTTAGAAGAACCCCTCATGGGTTACCATCAGGATTCCTTTAGATGCCATTCATTGTTTTGTTTTTTTATGAAGGATGGGAGAATCACCTTCAGAATCAGAGACCTAGTCGTGTTGGGTAAGCTTATCATACTTACGGTTGTTGTCCTGATAGTGTAAACCCATGGCTCCCACCTTACCCTGGGAGAATCACCAAGCTTGGCTGAACAAATCTCTTGCCCCTGTTAATACAAGGGGCTGAAGCTCATGAGAATGGAACTCAAACCTCCCTACTAGCGGCGAAGGCTGTTGGGATAAGCTACGCATCGTGGCAGTTACCTATAATAAGGTAACTTTCCTTTTTGGTGTTCTTTTCGCTAAACATATAGGGATAAAACAGTTACGCTAACCGTTCCCTTGCTACAGCTATAAAAGGGTATCCATGAGCGACCCTGGGTATAGCGAGCATATAGAGAAAATCAAAAGAAAAACACATAAGAAGGGTTAAGGCATAATTTACCTTTTTCTGAGCATTTTTCATAAAGAGAGGGAAGAGGGATCCTGCTCACCGACTGTTGAAGGAGCTTGCGCTCATCGGAGGGCTGTAGTCCGGCTGAGGAGTGAAGCACACCCTATTCCATCCACCAGCGCCACCGCCACCACCATCGATCCGGTTCTCCGATGGCCACATCAGGTATGCACTCCATGCTTCCCCTTGTTGTGCACAGGTCCCTGGAGGATTCCCAACATTGGGTTATGGGCCCACGTCCGCATCCGTTGCGGGCTCGTTGGTGTTTTTTGGCGACTGTCGCCATGAGGCAATAGAGCTTTTTCAGCAGAACGATATCACCATGGGGCGACGTTGAGGTGATGCAGGTCGCCCATGTCACCAGTAGTCGGCGACTGTCACCATGGGGCGACAGAGTAAAAAAAAACATATGGGTTTTTACCTGTAGTCGTTGGGCTGCAGGAGCTTCAGCCGACACCTGAGGTTGCCATGGATCATCGCCGAAAATGGGGATTTTGTTTCCGTCGGATTGTCGGCATCTGTCCGACGACATGCAACATAGGGTTTTTAAAACCCCCTTTTCCCAATTTTCTAGTGGAACTTTTCTCATCATCGTCTACAGAACGCCAATGGGTGCGTCGTCGAGAAGAGGCGACCTTCGTTGGCCGCTTCACTGCTGTCGTGGTCCATTCGGCGTCACCCGACATTCAGGGTTGCGAAATCTCCTTCACGACATCCTCTCTACCGTCGAGCAAGGTGGGTGAATACGTCGCCAGAGGTTGTCGCGCTGGTGCCATTTCTCTATTGTGAGTCAACCGACGATGTGGGTCGTCGGCAGGCGATGTGGGTCGCCGCCAAGCGTCATTGGTCGCCGGCAAGCCGAAAGGGTGAAACCCCTTTTTCGGTTTCACCAACTTCTGTAAACAGAAACCATCGGGTTTCTATTTTTTATTTTTATCGGTGGAACCGGGTCTGGGTCCAGGTATGGGTCTAATCTGGTTAAAACCAGGCTGGACCCAGATCCGGTTAATACTAGGTCTGACCCGAATCTAGTATTTTTTGGGTCAGACCCAGATCTGGATAATATCAGGTCTGGCTCAGATCCGGTTAATACCAGGTCAGACCAAGAATCCGGTTAATGCCGGGTCAGACCTAGAATCCGGTTAATACTGGGTCTGACCCGGATCCAGTTATAATTGGGTCAGACCCAGATCCTGTTTATATCAAGTCTGACCCAGATTCAGTTAGTGCCGGGTCAAACCCGGATCTGGTTCATTCTGGGTTAGACTCAGATCCGGTTCAGACCCGGATCCAATTATAATTGTGTCAGACCCAGATCAAGTTATAACTGGATCAGACCCGGATTTAGTAAGGGTCTAGGCAGTATTTAGCCTAAACCGGATCATGGACTGATTCAGCCCCTTCTAGGACTGATTCAGAGTCGTTTTTTACTGGTTCCTTCCAGTTTTTCACCGGTTTCAAGCTGCTAAGACCCTATTTTCATAAATATAATAAGATACAAGGATTTCAGCATACAGTTATAGGGTTTTTATGAACTTTTGTTCATACTTGATACCGGTTCATAAGGTTTAAAACCGGTTTAGAGCCTTGGATGACCGGTTCGGGCTATTTCAGACCGGTTCAGTATGCTTTCAGACCGGTTCCTGCTTGAGGACCTAGGGTTTCACCAATTTAGGCATAGATTTTATTATTGTTGATGCATTTATTTATAATTATGCATGTATAAATGAATGTATAATATTGGCATCAAGGATAGCTAGATGACTTAGTGAATTCATGTCACCAAAGTGACTGAATATATGTATGTTGTCAAATTTTTATACTATCATATGGATTTAGCCAATATTATTGTTGTACTTAGATTCATGAAATGATAAACGACCCTAAGATAGTTTTATCGTGTTTACAATTTAGGTAGGGTAAAATGAGGCAAATGTGTTGAGATACATTACACATGTGTATCCAAAGGTACCATGTGTTGATGGTCTAGCTTCACATGAGCTTCAGTTTTACCAATTATAATCGGTAGGCGTAGTGATTACGCGTATCGAAACTCTTACCAAAGTAGGACTTCGATGACACCTTACACTCGCTTGAAAATAAGCATATTTAGGGCTTTTTATTTATTGTTTTTTCTATCAAGCTTGTGTCGTATATGCTTTTTTTTATACATATTTTTTGTCATGCAGTTTCTAGTTCTGTGATCTTAGATGACTCAAGTTCTATATCTTTTCTTGATGGATCTAACTTTAGTGATTGAAAAGAAACTGTTCTTTTTACATTAAGGTATATGGATTTAGATCTGGCCCTAAGGATGGATGAACCTGCTGCCCTCACTGATCAAAGTTCTGTTGATCAAAAGATTGCTTTTGAGAAGTGAGAGCGCTCAAATAGACTTAGCTTGTTGCTTTTACAATCTAAAGTGGCTAAGAATATTCGCAGTGCTATCTCACAATCCAGGACAGTGAGGGAATTTCTTAGTGCTATTGAAGCACAATTTGTGAGTTCAAATAAGGCTAGAACCAGTACCGTAATGTCAAAACTTATAACTATGAAATATTCTGAAGGGGGTAATATTCGCCAGTACATTTTGAAAATGATGAACATAGCGTCTCAGTTGAATAATATGAAGTTGACCATTTCTGACTCATTCCTAGTGCATTTGATTCTAGCGTCCTTACCTTTTGAGTATGGACCTTTCAAAATCTTTTACAACACACATAATGATGAATGAACATTCAATAAACTTATGTCCAAGTGTGTTGAAGATGAAGAGAAATTGAAAGGAAAGAAGGTACAAAGTGCACATATGGCTTCTCATGACTCCAAGGTAGGACCAAAGAAGAATGCATTCAAGAAAAATACTAGAAAAAAGCCAGCAAAGGATAAGACATCCCAAGGCAAGCAATCCGACTTTGCTCCCATAAAGTATTTCTTTTGCAAGAAGAGGGGACATAGAAAGGCAGATTGTATAAAGTACAAAAAGTGGTTAAAAAAGAAAGGTAATTTGTCATTTATTTCTTATGAATGTAATTTATTACAAATTCCTGAAAATAATTGGTGGATTGACTTTAGTGCTACTGTTCATATTTCCAAGTGTATGTAGTCGTTCCTAAACAAAGAGGAACCAACAATGCATAAGAAGAACATATATTCAAGAAATAAGATGTGTTCGTATGTGAAGGGTATTGGGACCTACAGGATCACTATAGATACAACCGTAAATTTGGATATGCATGATATCTTTTATATTCCATCATATAATAGAAACTTAATTTCTTTTTCAAGATTGAATAAATTTGGATATTGCTTTAAATTTGAAAATTCTAAGTTATTTATATAAAGAAATTCTATTGAAATTGGTTCTGTATCAGTTTATGATGGTTTGTATAAATTGAACGTGAGGATCCAAACCCAGGAGTCTTTGACTTCTGAATACGCATTAGTTGGGAATAAACGTAACATGATTAATGATAAGTCCTACATGCTTTGGCATCGAAAGTTGAGTCATATCTCTGAAAAGAGAATAAAGAGACTCATAAATAAAGGGATCTTAAAATCTCTAGATTTTATCGTCAATGACCCGTGTGTTGATTGCATAAAGGCTAAGTATACAAACACATAGAAAGATGGTGACAAACATAGTAGTGGGATATTAGAGATAGTACATATGGATGTATGTGGACCGTTTATCCCCTGTTACACAGGCGAAAAATATTTTGTCACATTTATTAATGACTATTCATGGTATATGTATGTCTACTTGATTTTCGAAAAAACTGATGTTTTTCAGATATTTAAGGAATTTAAGAAAGAAGTAGAGAAACAAACCGATAAAGTTATTAAGATAGGTCTAATAGAGGTGTCTAATATTATGGTAGGTTTATTGAGATGGGGTAAAGAAAAAGACCATTTGTGTGATTTTTAAAAGAGGAAGGCATTATGTCTCAGTATACTATGCCTGGTAGTGCCTACCAGAATGATGTAGCTGAAAGGAGAAATCGTACACTTAAAGAAATGGTCAGGGCCATGTTGAATTATTCAACACTTTCTATGAAGTTGTGGGGTGAAGCCTTAAGGATTGTTGTTCATATTTTGAATAAGGTTCCTACGAAATCTATACCTAAAACTCTCTACGAGTTGTGGACAGATAGAAAACAGTCATTGACTTATATGCACATATGAGGATGTCCTGCAGAGGCTAAGCTGCATAACCCCCACATTAAAGCCTTTGATCCAAGAACAACCAGTGAATATTTCATTGGTTATCCAGAGAGATCAAAAGGATACAAGTTTTACTGCCATCTCATTCACCACAAATTGTTAAATAGATAAGGCAAAATTCTTTGAAGATGGTTTAGTTGGATTAAGTACACTTCAAAACCTTGGTTTTGAGGAAATACAGGATCCAGTTTCATTATCTTTTAAGAAAAACACTGAAAGATACCACATTATTATCTCTAATGATGATGTGGTTGATCACTTGGTTGTTGATGCATAAATCCAAAGTGAACCTATTGTGGACAATGCAAAAGAGCACGAACAGGATGAACAAGTTCAATATAAGCTAGAAGAATGACCTGTTTGGAGATCCACAAGAGTTAGAAAATCTGCCATACATCCTGATTATATAGTGTACCTTCAGAAGCCTAATGATTTCATAGATATAGATGATGACCCATTGACTTTTATGAAAGTTGTTGAAAGCAAAAAATCTTCGTACTGGATAAAAGCCATGAAAGAAGAGTTGGACTCTATGACTAAGAATCAAGTGTGGGATCTTATCGAGTCACCTAAGGGAGTAAAACCCATAGAGTGTAAATGGGTCTTTAAGACTAAAAGGGACTTTAAAGGTGACATAGAGAGACATAAGGCAAGATTGGTTGCTAAAGGTTTCATCCAGATGAAGGGCATTAACTATAATGAGACATTTTCTCCTTCTCAACTAAGGAGTCAATGAGGATAATTTTGACCCTCGTAGCTCATTATGACTTAGAACTACATCAGATGGATATGAAAACAACGTTCCTCAACGGGGATCTGAATGAAGGGGTATACATAGAACAACCTCTTGGTTTGCAAGCTTAACATATCAATATATGGTCTTAAACAGGCCTCCCGACAGTGGTATATTAAATTTTTCTAAGTCATTGTGACTTTCGGGTTTACAAAAAATATTATTGATCAATGTATATACCTTAAGCAAAGTGGAAGTAAGTTCATTATATTGATGTTGTATATGGATGACATTTTACTTGCAACCAACGATATAAAGTTACTTTTAGAGACAAAACAGTTTCTTGCATCACATTTTGATATAAAAGATATGGGTGAGGCTGCTTATGTTCTTGACATTGAGATCCGTCGAGACAGAGCAAAAGGTTTTCTAGGTCTCTCCCAAAGATCCTACATAAATAAGGTATTAAAGCGATATAGGATGGAGAATTGTTCTTCTGGTACATTACCCATATCAAAAGGTGACAAATTTAGCCTAAAGGATTGTCCACAGAACGAAGTTGGCAAAGCACAGATAAATGCTTATCCATATGCATCAGTTGTTGGCAGCTTGCAATACGCGCAGACTTGTTCACGTCCAGATATTTTCTTCGCAGTAGGTATGCTTGATAGATTCCAGTCTAATCCAGGCATATCCCATTGGAAGGTTGCTAAGAAAGTCTTGCGGTATTTGCAAGGGACAAAAGACTATATGTTGACGTATCATAAAGTTGATCACCTCGAGGTCACTGGCTACTCACATGCGGACTTAGGAGGATGCCTTGACAGTAAGAAGTCTACTACTGAGTATGTCTTCTTACTTGTTGAGGGCGCGATCTCTTGGAGGAGTGAGAAGCAGACGACTACTGTTGTTCACATCATGGTGGCAGAATTCATAACATTGTACGAGACTACTTTGCATGCCATATGGTTGAAGAACTTCATATCACAGTTAAAGATGGTTGATTCTACGAAAATCCACTGAAGGTCTACTTGATAATGAAGGTGCAATGTCTTTTTTGAACAATAACAAAAGTATCACATCATGCAAGCATATGGAGCTAAAGTATTTTGTTGTTAAAGAAATGACAGAGAATTATCTAGTGCATATATATTGTTAATATTGGTACCAAAGAGATGATTGTTGATCCTCTTACTAAAGAGCTAGCACCGGGATTATATTTTGAACATGTATTAAGGATGGGCTTGTTAAACTTTTTTTGACATATGCATATGAATAAAGTGATCACATAAAGTTTATTGATTCTCGTTGTTGTTGTTGTTAATCTCATAAGGATTAGAGATTCAACTAAGAATATGTAGAATAGATTTGTAAAGTCTAATCTATTCATCAAGTCATTCTCATAAAGTTTACTAGTTTATCGTCGAAACAAGCGAGAGAATGTTGAGATAAGCCACACATCGTGGCAGTTACCCGCAATAAGGTAACTTTTCTTTTCGGTGTTCTTTCCGATAAACATATAGGGAGGGAATGATTACGCTAATCGTTTCTTTGCTACAACTATAAAAGGGTATCTATGAGCGACCCTGGATATAGCGAGCATATAGAGAAAAATCAAAAGAAAAACACAGAAAAAGGGTTAAGGCATAAATTACTTTTTTCTGAGCATTTTTCATAAAGAGAAGGAAGAGGGATCCTACTCACCGACTGGGGAAGGAACCTGCGCTCATCAAAGGGCTGCAGTCCGGCTGAGGAGCGAAACTCACCCTATTTCAGCCACCAGCACTACTGCCATTGATCCGGTTCTTCGATGGCTGCATCAGGTACGCACTCCATGCTTCCTCTTGTTGTGCACGTCTCTGGAGGATTCCCAACAAAGGCCCCTTTCGCTAGAGGGTGGGAAACAAGCTGGCCAGATATTGGATCAGAAACTAGGCCAGCCCGGTTAACGACTTGCCCCATCAATGATAGAGTTGGGAAGATCCCAGTCCATGTCCTGCGTGTTACGCCGTTGGGCCTAATTGGGTTGAGCCTAATATATATATATATATATATATATATATATATATATATATATATATATATATATATATATATATATATATATATAGAGAGAGAGAGAGAGAGAGAGAGAGAGAGGTGTGAAATTGATAGGTGCTAAATGGGATTTGGTGCTTTTTCACAGTTCCAACCCCATAAATGTTGTGTTTGACATAGTCGATTTACGAGGAATCTATACCTAGATCATGTGTTTTTGATGAAAAAAATGATATATATATATATATATATATATATATATATATAGAGAGAGAGAGAGAGAGAGAGAGAGAGAGATGGGTGGGTGTGAAATTGATAGGTGCTAAATGGGATTTGGTGTTTTTTCACAGTTCCAACCCCATAAATGTTGTGTTTGACATAGTCGATTTACGAGGAATCTATACCTAGATCATGTGTTTTCGATGAAAAAAATAATATTTGTAGCCTCAAAATTTTACAATGATTTTGGACGGTTGATTTTTTGAAAACCTTATAAAAACCCACTCATGTGTGAGAATTGAACACTTCAAGAGTTTATCTCTATAAAATCAAGTACATACATACAGCCCGAATTTAAAAACAAAGTTAAAAAAACCCTAAAAAACATATTTAGCACATATCATTTGGCACATACCCACCATTAGTGTATATATAAAGGCAGTGTTAGTCCGATCGGGGCCAATCTTGGGCCTAAATTATAAGTCCAACCCCAACGCATTGCCCACCTCTACCTTCCACTACCCTAAACCCCTAAAGGCAATGATGAACAACACGTGGACACCTATGGATGGTTTGCTTGTCGCCCACATTTTTTTTAAGAACCATTCGTGCTTTAGATGACCCACATCTAGAAACATGAACAGCAAAAGACTCATGAATGACGTCCAGGAGACCCATGTACCTCTGACCCGAACCTCTTTAGTGGAGCCATCGTCATCATGAGGTAAGGTGATGACATAAGACCAAGCGGTAAGTTATACGTCACCTAGTAGTTTTTTATGATGTGTAAAATTTTCTGTGAGTTTTTTCTTAATAATTTTCCCTTCCTTATGGACCTAACCCAAAACCATCCCTACAGTATTTGATTTTTGGGTTAGGTCGGACATGGGCTAGACTGTGGGTGGCCTGGTCTAGTCTGTTTTTATATATATATTACATATAACATAATATATATTATAATACGTTATATATATAACATAATATATAATATAATACATTATAATAGGCCCGATTAGGCCCACAAGCAGACCGTGGGCTAAGGTTTTCGCAACGGGCCAGCCTGAACCTGGCCTTCCCGGTCAACGGCCCAGTTCATTAGCGAACCAGCCCGGCCTGATGCCTACCACTAGAGCGGGGTATGGGTTGTAAATTTCATACCTAACCCAAGTTCCAACTAAGATATGCAATTTTTTCAATGTAAAAAGAATAAAAAATATTATTTACCCGGATCTGATTCATGTAATCCTTATAGGATCTGGGTATGGTTTCTCTCATGGTGGGTTCGATTGGACCGGTGTCTAGACCCGATACCAATATCTCAAATAAGGTCTGGGTCTGATTCCACCTGAGTCCAAACCAAACCCGACCGTTGACACCCCTATGTCATGTCCATATAATTTAATATATGAACGGTGCAGTTTCGATTATGAATACTTGAAAACAAAACCATGTTGGTGGTAAAGTACAAATTACTACCTAATAGTCGCTTTTCTTATGTCTCCTCAAGGGGACATATGGAGTAAAGTATATATTATTGAGCTACGAACCATGCCAAACAAATAGATGGTTACTTTTACTACATATATGGTGATAGATAAGCAAACGACAATGACAATTACTTGGTACATAGATAATATATATATAGTCGCAACTATCGGCCATTTTCCTAAAATCTAGCAGTTTTATATTGAGATTTTTGAAAATCAATGGCATCACAAAAAAAAACAGACTATTTTGAAAATATCATGTTTTTATCACGATATTATTATGTTATTCATTCGACATTTATATAATTTATATTTTTTATATTTTATTGTTTTTATTTTTAATATATTTTAGATTTTAGATACACCAACAATTTTTTTCAAAAAAAAAAAAGATTTTTAGTTTATAGCAAGATTTTTTTTACTAAGAAAATCTCAATAACAAGATATATAACTATGGTATAGATTAACAAACAGATGCTATCTAATGGTAAGAGGGCATCATAGTGACAAATATCGCCAGATTTATGAAAATCCCGTGATAATATTGCAAGAAATTACCTGAAAGTTTAAAATGGCAATTTCTTGCGAGATTTTCAAAATATCGCAAGATTTATGAAAATACATAAATATCGTGATTTAAATGTGATATTTATGTTTTAAATGACTATTTATCGTGAAAACCATGCATTTTTACTAATACTTTCTTATAAAATTTATTTGTTTATTCTTTAGTTTATTTTTTAATTGTTTAGATTTTGCCAAAAAAACATGAGATTTATGACAATTTTTCAAATTCTCGCAAATCTTTGAAAAGCGAGATTTTGCCATTTTTAACGTTTTTCACTATGGAGGGCATCAATATTCCTAGGGCATACCTTTTTTTGGATAGTCCAAGGAAAAAAACTCCCTCGTCACTAACCGCACATTGGGTGCCCTACGGTTGGTAAAACCCTTGAAGTCCCTCCTGCCCATGGAGAGTACACCTAGCTTCAACCTTGCAACAAGGGATGCCACTCGTGGGTTTCAAATTTTTTTTGGCAAAAGGAAATCTTGCAATAAATAAGAAAAAGCTATTTTTTATGAAAATTGTTGGTGTATTTAAAATTTTAAAGTATGAAAAATAAAAAATATATATAATATAAAAAATATAAATACACATGAATAACATAATAATATCATGATAAAAATATGATATTTTCAAAATATTGCACTTTTTTTAGATTACAGTGATGTTTAAACAGAGCTCATCAATATTCGTGGGTAGGGCTGTCAATGGGTCTGGTTTGTCCTGGACCCGACCCATACCAACTGCAATAGGCTCAGTGTTTGGTGATAAATAAGAAGGTTCGATTAGAATCAGGCTTAGACCTGAAGGGTTCGATTAACATACAAAGTCAGGTATGGTTTGTAAAATTTTATACTAGACCTGGGCCCGACCCGAGTTCTGACTAAGATCTACAAATTTTTAATGTAAAAAAAGATTTAAAAAATATTATTTTTAATAGCTATGGTCCGGGTTTGGTTCATGTAATCCTTATAGAATTCGGGTATAGTTTCTCTTATGGTGAGTCTGATTGGACCCGGGTCCAGATGCAGTACCAACATGACTAATCTGGTATGGGTCTGATTACACCTGGGTCCAAACCAAACCCGACCCATTGACACCCCTAGTGGTGGATGCATAATTGGTTTAACATTTTGTTTAATTTTGTCTTCTACACTTGTGGGTCTAATAAATCTCTTGAAGATTTAGACTTTGTTTGTTATCACGTGAACCATAAAATAAATACAAATGTTCATGGAACCAAGTTCATGAACTTCCAAACAATTTCATGTGGCCCTGTCACCTTGAAATCTCCAAGTAACAATTGTGGAGTGTATGGAAAAGCTGCAACCCTTCAATTAAACGTAGGGCCTAGTAAGAGATATTCCAATAGGCAAAATGATGGAGTTTGTGAACTTTGTTCGGGTGCCCATCATCATTATGGTGATACAAAAATTATTGAAGTTTTTTTTTTTTTTTTATTTACACGAAGAAACCACCCTCAGGATCATAGACCTAGTTGCCATAGCTTTGCCTGTCGTGCTTACTGTCGCTTTCTTGACAGTTTAAAACTCTTGCAATAAGGTTGAAACTCATTGTACTCTTCGGCGGACCTGAAAGGCCTCAGTTTTTTTTAGACCCCTACCAATTATACAATTGGGTTTTGAGCTTAGAACGTCCCAAAACAAGGTGATGTGCACTAACTGTTCTTAACAGACAAGTGGAGCCCTAACCTCATTTAATGCTTGGATGAGTTAAATTGTAAAGGATCCTGAAACACTGACAAAATCACAAGTGTGCACGGGATGATTTGGGTCAAAGAAAGAAGGGTTTTTCTTTTCTTTTCTTTTTTAAGGTCTAGTTGGGGTTATGCATACTCTTAACAAAACAACAGCCACCCCCCATGTGATAGAGGGATTCGATCGTGGGCCTTCAGCTTGACACAGGATCGCTCTTACCACATGGGATACCACCTCGGTGGTAGGGGTTTCTCTTTGCTATAACATCATATCCAACTCCAAGCATGAGAAAGGTAAAAGAAGATTTATATGATGAGACCTATGCACACTGTATTTGGACCAATGTTGTCACTGTCGGTATCGCCCTGAATCGTTGGGCCACCGTATTCAGCTGTACCGGATGATACCGATACTCAATTGAATCACTCGGCCCAAAAATAATAAAAAATTATTACATGTCAATCATAATGTGATGTGTTAAAACCATTAAAATAATATTTTTTTACATTTATTAAAAAATGACCGATTCAAACTTGCAGTCTGTCAATTTTCTTCCGATACTGATAACATTGATTTGGGGCCACAAAGAACAATATCTACAAGACAAGCCACCGGTATGATCACAAGGCTAATCAATATTGAGCAATATGCGGTGGGTGGAGAAACAAAACAAAACAAAGAAAGATCAATACATGGTAAATAAAGAGAAAACCAACGTAGAAAGCAGACTGCGGGACCGTTTGTTTCGCTAGGTGGGGAATTGCCTTTCCTAAGAAAGGAGCACCCCTCGAGACACAATCTGTTACCCAGTGTTCCCCGCATTTCTCTTGTGGGAATTTTTTTCTTCAGCGGGGCCCTTGGGTAAGTTTTTGTATGAAAATCCAACTTTCCACTGGAAAAAAAAAACAAGAAGAAAGTGGAAACCATAACAAGCAACTGACCGTTTCTCACGAGTTTGGTTCCACTCATCTCTTATGTCATCCGCCATCTTCATAGCCCTCTCTTAAATCTTATGATGCAGGTTGTTTTGATCAAATCTGACCATATAGATAGATTCAGCATGGTGGATTTAATAAGAATCAAACCTTGAATTGTACGTTTTTTGATGAAAAATGTTATTTTTTAAATCACATTTTTTTTGTGTTTTGTCAACCATTGATTTTTGAATAGCCAAAAATCCTAAACACAAGTCAGATTTCAACGAGATTTAAACGTCCATCTTCACCAAATGAATAGTGTCGATCACAATTATAAAGTCCTACTTGATAGAAACAACTTGCATCAATGAAATCTCAAGGAGGGTATGAAGATAGGGATGAGTGCAACCGATTTGGTTTCTCTTATGGGTGTTGGTTTCACCACCGTAGAAAAAACTATGAAAATGGGTCATTTTCCGGGGAAACAAACGGGTGATCAAGGATAACCGATTGATCTAATCATTTTCTATCCATCATTTTCTATCCCTTTTTTTCTCGTTCCTTTTTTGTTTTATCGTCTTTGGATGCATTCTCTCCAAGATATCTTCCCCGGATTTACAGAGAGAGAGAGAGAGAAAGAGAGATCTGTTTGGAGGGGAAATTCCGTCGTTATCGTGTATGCGAACAATTTGTCGGAAACTTCACATCAAATAAAAATTCTTTTTTCCTCCGATAATTTCTTTATTTATTTATTTTCTGAATGCGCGAAAAAATGAACAGAGCAGTCTATCTTCTTCCTCCTGAGCGGAAAAAAATCACTCATTTGTTCCCCCAGATCGATAACTCACCTGCGCGTTTTCGTTCGAGGAGTTACGAATCTCCAATGGAAGAAATCGTAGAAATTTGAAATGGGGTCTCTTGAATTCTCGGGAAATTGTGAAATCGTAGTTTCGAGAAGTCAATCGATGTAGATCGTTGGATCTTGACGGTATTTTAGCTCCCCCTTGAGGGATTTTAGAGGTTTGGAGATTAAAAGGTAAGATTTCCCTTTTTTCTTGAAGATTTTTGTCCAAAATTAGCTACGTTTGTAAAAAAAGATATTGATATGCACAAATTACGGTCGCAAAGAAATTTTTTAGCTGTTTTTACGAATAACTTTTGCTTCGGATAGTTGAAATCTGAACTTTCTGATTTTTTCCGTGTAGAAATAATGTCTCTTTAAGCGAAACCATGAGCAAGAAGTCAAGAGATCTCCTATTTTGAGAAATTCCTATTTTTCTGCTTTTTTCTTCGCAAGAAACCGAGATTTCACCATTTCTTCACGATTTCCCTCGCTTACTTGTCCTAAGAAAATGGTTTTATCATGTTCTTTTTTATGGTTTCTGGAAGAAGAATTCTATTTTTCTAGAATTTTAGAAAGAGGGAACGACGCGAACTTTGAATTTCGATGTTTTCTTTGACAAACCGCCAAGGAAATTTGAATTTCTGGGTGTGGTTTGACTCATAAACGCTATTCTGAAGGAGAAGGAAAGAAACAAAAAAAATCCAGATTTCCAAAGAAACAAAGGAAAAAAGAATTTCTAAATAACGGTTTGACTGTAGTTTTCAATGGCAGGAAACCCCAGTTTTCTTCTTCCTCTCCTTATCCTACTTTTCCTCTTCTCTTTGACTCTTGCCTCTACCGAGAATCCAGAAACTCTTGCTCTGCTCCAATTCAAGCAACAATTGGTCGATCCGACCAGCTTCATGTCCGATTGGATCGATGGCGGATCCCCCTGCAACTTTACCGGAATTTCATGCGACCAGTTTGCCGGCCATGTCGCCGGGATCTCACTCGAGAACCGGTCGCTCTCCGGCACTCTCTCCCCTTCGATCTTCCGCCTTCCGGGTCTTACCATCTTGAGTTTGGGGTCCAATTCAATCTCCGGCCAGATCCCGCCGGGAATCACCAACTGCTCGTCTCTCCAAAGTTTGAATCTCTCCGGCAATGCCCTCGTCGGCAAGTTGCCGGACTTGTCTTCCCTCAGAGGCCTTCGCGTTCTCGACCTCTCGAAAAACTTCTTCTCGGGCGAGTTCCTGGCGTGGATTGGGAATTTGATTAGCTTGACATCTCTCAGTCTAGCAGATAACCACTTCAGTGCCGGATCGATACCGGAAAGCTTGAATTCACTGGGAAATCTTTCGTTTCTCTACTTGGCCAAATGCAATTTCACCGGCAAGTTGCCAGAGTTTGTTTACAAGATGAAGAATCTCAAATCCCTCGATCTCTCCGGCAATGCTCTCACTGGAAAAATATCGAGTGGCATCTCCAACTTGCAGAAACTGTACAAGATCGAGCTCTACCAGAATCAGCTCTCTGGTAAACTACCGTCCGAGATCGGAAACCTCACTCTTCTCAGGGAATTCGATGTCTCACATAACATGTTTGTCGGAGAATTGCCTGAAGCATTAGGCCAACTTTCAAATCTTGCTGTCTTCCAAGTGTATTCCAATTACTTCACCGGCAGGATCCCAGCTGGATTCGGGCAACTCCGTCATCTAGATGGATTTTCTATTTACGAAAATGGATTTTCTGGGGATTTCCCCCCGGATCTCGGGCAGTACTCGCCATTGAATAGCATTGACATCTCAGAAAATGATTTCACCGGAGAGTTTCCGAGATACCTGTGCCAGCATTCAAACTTACAGTTCCTGCTTGCCCTTGAGAACAAGTTCAGAGGCTCATTGCCACAGGATTATGGGAACTGCAAATCTTTAAAGAGGTTTAGGGTTAGTAACAATCTGTTGAGTGGAAGGATTCCAGATGGATTATGGGGTTTACCCTCTGCCGTCATCATTGATCTATCCAATAACAGTTTTGAGGGAGGAATTAGTCCACAGATAGGACGGTCAATCAGTTTGATAGAGTTGTTAATTGACAACAATGGATTTTCTGGTGAACTCCCATCTGAGATTGGCCAGCTGCAGCAATTGCAGAAACTCATTGCCAACAACAATAGTTTTAGTGGTGCATTACCATCTCAAATTGGGAACATTCAGCAATTGGCTTCTCTACATTTGGAGAAGAATTCTTTAACTGGGTCAATACCTTCAGAACTCTCGAAGTGTAGCAAGCTAACAGACCTGAACTTGGCAAAAAACTCTTTTACAGGAAACATCCCTCCAAGTTTCTCAGAGTTGGTCTCTTTGAACTCACTGAATCTATCTCGAAACATGCTTTCGGGTCAGATTCCAGATAGCTTGCAGTTGCTAAAACTGAGCTCATTTGACTTCTCCTACAATCATTTATCTGGCAAAGTTCCTTCGATGCTTCTTTCAGCAGCAGCTACAGGCGAAGTCTTTGCCAACAATCCTGATCTCTGTATTGATAGAACTATCCAAGATCAAAACGAGTACCATCTCCACGTGTGTACTTCAAGCTATTACCATAAACAAATTGCTGCAAAGCCGCTGTTTTTTATCTGGATTGTGGCTGTTCTGCTGCTAATTTTCTCTGTGGGACTGCTAATCTTGCGCTACCGAAAATTCAGGCTCTTATCGATGGCAGAAACTGGTTTTGATGATGGAAAAATGAGCAAAGAGCTTACATGGGAGATGAAATCATTTCGTGAAACGAATTTCATTGCTGAAGAGATCTGTGATTTGGAGGAGGAGAATTTGATAGGAAGTGGTGGAAGCGGCAAAGTGTACCGCCTGGATTTGAAGAACAGGGGGACTGTTGCGGTGAAACAGTTGTGGAGCAAGCCTGGATCACAGGAAGCTTCAGAAACAGAAATGGAGGTGCTAGGGATAATCAGACACAAGAACATCATACAGCTCTATGCCTGTGTTTATGGAGGGGGACTGAACCTGCTTGTTTTCGAGTACATGGAGAATGGCAATCTGCGCGATGCACTGAATCACGAAAGAAAGAAAGGGAAGCTAGAACTGGATTGGGGGCTACGATGCAGAGTGGCCATTGGAGTAGCAAAAGCGATTGCATACCTGCACCACGACTGTGTGCCTGCCATCGTTCACAGGGACATAAAATCAACCAACATATTGTTGGATGGCACTTATGAACCTAAGATAGCAGATTTTGGTGTAGCTAGAACAATTGAAAGCTCAAGTGGAGGAAATCATTCAACAAGCTCTGATTTTGTTGGCACACACGGTTACATTGCTCCTGGTAATTGTTCTTAGCACTATTCTTTCTTGTAAGATATTGATCAGGAATGGCCCAAGGACGCCACAATCCTTTGAGGTCCATGCAAGCCATCGATTTCGAATGTGAAAATCAGTTGGCCAGGACAGGAACTTCACTGTCCATTATTGCAGTAGGCATTGAAAATCAACAGTTGTTATTGGTGAAACCCATGCACAATCTTGCACCTGCTTGGTGCTTAAATTTTATGAAGAATAATGCAGTGGCCAGATAACAGGCAATCCAGGTAATGGACAAGCGGTGAGGCGCACACTGACAGTCTGGATCATCGTTAACGTAAACCAGCACTAATGGTTGGTGTCGCTTATACCGACTGTTGGAATGCCAATTCACACATTTCCTGGTTACTTCCATTACTGGATCACTAGTAGATCATACTTAGGTGCTGCAAATTCATGCTCAGGAACTCACTTGTTTAATGTTGTCCAGAACTAGCTTATACCTTGAGAGCAACAGAGAAGAGTGATGTGTACGGCTTCGGAGTTGTGTTGCTCGAGCTCGTGACCGGTCGGCGTCCGATCGACCCTGAATTTGGTGAGGGTAATGACATTGTCTACTGGGTTTCTGCTCATCTTGTCAGCAGGGATAAAGTGTTGGAGATTCTGGACTCCAGGATTTCTGCGTCTCTTGAACATGACATGATCAAGCTGCTCAAGATCGCTTTGTTCTGCACTACCAAGCTTCCCTCTCTGCGTCCAACCATGAGAGAAGTTGTGAAGTTGCTCCTCGACGTCGAACCTTGCAGTAAAGGCGACGTTATCGACAAGGAGTCCAAACTCTCTGGTAATGAGAGTCCATTCCATCTTCCTTCCTAGGTATTGTTTCTACTAGTATGTAAAGGGTATGTGTCTGTGTATAGTAAGCTAATGATGTCAAGTGAGTGCTGTACTTGTAGGTTTTGTAGTATCTTTGCTTTGCTAAAGAGATGAAGCATAAAAAAACCTCTGTATGATGAGTTTTTAGTTGGAGAAAAACAAATAACTATGACATATTTATGGGAAATATTTTTATCTTCAGGATGAGAGTAAGTAATATTCTTGTTTTTTAGTTTCATTTTTCACTAATAGGGGATGTTTGGATGCTGGGAGTGTTGGGTGAAGTTGGAATTTCTGGAATTCATGAACTTGAATGAGGTAGCAGTGTTCTTTTTTACAGAGTTCGTGATGTGGGATGGGAAAGCGGCTTTGAATTCCTCTGCTTGTAGGTCTGTCGATGGGCCCGGTTCTTAACCGGTACCCGAACCAGAAAATCCGGATATGGCATGAAAAGTGCCACCCGAATAATATTTGGGGTCGACCCAAACCCAACCCGAGCAATATGCAGGCCGGGTTTGGGTCATGATTTTTGCTGGGTGCCCAACCCAACTTGACTCTTGCCGGGTACCCAACCCCACTCAAGTATTAGATATATATTTTTAGTAAAAAAAAAAATTCTAATATTATGCAAGTTTGGATATGGGATTCTATTTTAGTGACTCGATAAAATGAGAACCCAGTTAGTAGTTTTATGGGCTGGTCCGGGTCAATCCTCACCCGACCCATTGACAGCCCTATCTGCTTGCGTCAGCCACAGTAAAATTTCATTTTTTCTAAACAACAGATTTGGCACTGGAATTCCCAACATCTGAATGGAAATCCTGAGCGGCCGAGCGTGGTGTTTGTAACTTCCATTTAAACGGGTCCCTTGATTTCTGGTAAATAGTAATTGCATATTTGCATGTTCTCAGGCTGCCCATAAAAGGAACTGACCTGACCCATGACCAGAAGGGTTGAGTCAACCTGACCCAAGTTGGTTCAGAGTTGGGCACAGGCTCAAAAGGAAGACCGAATTTAAGGTTTGGACGTATTTGGGTTTGGGTAACCCTGAACTCCTTCCAACCTAAAATACCAAATCGTTATAGCTACTTACAGCTGCTCCTACCAGAAGCCCCTATTGGTGCACACAACTTATAGCTACTTACAGAAAAAGCGCCCAACCTTTTCATTATTTAGGAAACCCAACGGGTCAGAGTATCAAACTCTGTATGAATTGGATCCGATCCATATTGTCGCCGGACCACTATCTCAAATCTAGGTTAGGCTCAAAAATGAAAAAAAAGTATATGATCAAAATCACCATAAGAATTCCATACGTACATTGAAGCCTGTCCAAGCAGAAATGAGGGAGGATCAGGTGCAATGTGATTGCACACTTTTAGTGTGCCACTGCACCTGATCGCCCTCTATCATTTCTTGGGCCCAACAAATGAACAACTGACAGGCCCTATCTCCAAGATGGAGGGTGACCAGGTGCAGCGTCAGACTAAAAGTGTGCAATCACATTGCACCTGATCCTTTTTCAGGAATGCCACATGCTTGAATCAAGCCAGGGACTTTTCCATGAGATACAAATCAAAGGGGTAATGTTTACCGCCCTAACCTTTTAATGAAAAACTGTGATCTTTATTTATTTGTTTATTTTTGCACATATGACCCTCCATGTGTGTGAACTATATGTTTTTGGCTTAGTAGAAATATGCTCCTGAACCATGTTTTTTAATGTGTAGCATTTTCTCCGGTGGAAAAATCAACGGCCTACAATGTATTGAATTTTCAATCTTTTAAGAAAACATATATTGGAATAAAAAATTTATGATCTATGAGTCGATTCATACTATTTTAACCACACAAAACGCATATATGAAGACCAATATGGTAGAAAACCTGATCATAAGAGTTCTAACTAGCGAGGTTAACTATGTCAAAGGGATTCTTCAACTTGCCTTTGTGTCGGGTCTCTTTGTATACTATTTTTAATAGAAAATTGCAAAAAAAAATGGTGTCTCATGTCCTTTAATCCGTCTCCTTGTGACATAGGTTAGCAAATACTTTAACAAAATCAAATTCAAATTTCACATAAAGGTAATATAATACAATCACAAAATTACCTGTTAAAATTCACGTTTTGGGTCGAATGAGATAGCTAGATGGTTAAGATCATCCACTATCATAACCAAGACCAATATCATGAAAGGCAGTTCCTTGAATTCGAAACAGATAATGTAGATATAGGGAGCACCAACTCACAGAAAGGAAAGGAATCATATACTAATTTTTTTAAAGAAAATTTTCAAATACCCCCAAAGCCTACTTCATGCACACACCAAACTTTTCAAAGTTTGCAAATGCTCATCAAAGTTTTTACTTGGGTTAATCGAATGACCCCATTTTAATTACTTACAATTAATTCAGCTACCCATATGTCTTGCCACGAGAGCCTAATTTTAAGAAACTTTCTTTTTTTCACTTATCACAAGTCATCTCTCTCTTTCTCAAAAAACCAAACCAACCCAATTGCGTTTAGAGCACGCATAATCACCATCATAGCAATAGCTAATTGATCTTGATTCTTGAAATAGTAAAACTTTCAACCATACCTAGATTGGCTTTTGGGTCAAAGAAAAATGCATTTATCAGATTGAATATTTATCAAGTAAGCTATTGAGAAACCAAACTGACCTAATTGCACTTAGAGCTAGTATAGTCACCATCATGGCAATAACTAATTGATCTTTGTCAACTATAACCAGATTGCCTTTTGGGTTAAACGAAAACGCATTTAGTTTCAATACAGATATTTATCAGGTCAGCTACAAACGAACCAAACGGACCCAGTTGGAATATTGATGGGTGAAGTGATTGTTGGGTTGATTAGCTTATTGCAATTTAATCTTAAACTATTTTTTTTTTAAATAATTAACATTGAGTTTCACGGTGTAGTAGTGAGTATTTGAAAATTTTCCTTTTTTATTCAAAATTCTCTCCACTACCTTTGACACCTGATAAATAAAAATTACCAAGAGTCAGGCAAAAGGAGGGACCCCACAAAACTACTGGCTAACATCTTAAACTGCATCCTATTATCTAAAAACCAAAGGCCTAACTGATTTAAAAAGAAAGAAAAGAAATGTGCTCACTGGTTATTAATAATATTGCACAGCAAGCCTACAAAATAAGATAATTCGCATGAAACTAATTAACAGAAAACCCCAAAAAAAAAAGAAAAATAGAAAAGAGGTGAAAGCAAGAACGAGGAGAGGATATGGTACAGAAATCCGATGGAAGGGCATGACCATATCCAAAATGGAGATCATTCTCCAATCAAAAAATATGAGAAGGCACCATGATGACCATATTTTCATATCGGCTGCACCATGACACCATATTCATCGTAGCTCATCGCGATCATTTAGTGTTTTCTTTCTTTGTCCCACTTTTCTTAGCAGGGTTCATCCCTGATCGAACAGGGTGCGAAGAGAGTGACATGTTCTTAGTGAGTGTAATTAATGAAGGTTCCTTATCATTTTCAAGAATCTTCGTTTTCCCTGTGTCCTCCGCTACATCCGACTGCAAAGCAGTTAACAGAAATTCCACCCATTAGTAACAATAGTCCATGGCAACATAAACACATACATATAGCAAAAAACACCAAGTTTTCATATTGTGTCATGCTGAGACCCACATTCGTAATCAATGAAAGGAATAGAATGAAAAATTTTGCATATGGTTTCAGTAACACAGAAAGCTCACCTGCGAATCAATTTTTGGTGGCAAAACAGGCGGCGATACATTCCTGGTCTCCAGCAGCAATTTCTGTCGCCTTTCATAATAACCAAAGTCATCCAGTATTGAATCCTTAAAACTGTAATTCTTAAAAATCTTAAGCATTTCCAACCCCTGAAGAAATTTAATCTGAGAGAAAACAGTGGGGAAAAAAATGTCATACACCGGGCCGTAGACATTAAAAACCAATTTCATCCATGACTGAACTTTCACGAAAGAAAGCATCAACAGTAAATACCTCTTGTGTATCCCTGCTATTTGTCACCGGCTTGTTTTCATTGTTTTCTAAAATGATGTGCCGGAACTGTGAGTTGGGAATGTCTTTGATTATGTGCCATTTCACAGGGAAAAACCCATTCCACTTACCTTGTTGCCAGAAATCCATGCTCTTCTTGAAATCTACCTTTCCAATCATCTCTGCTAACCCACAAAAATGTCCACTAGCATTTACCTGGAGAACAGGACAAAGCAAAACACACAGACTAAGTAGACTACCAAGAATAACTGTAGTGACAACTAATGGATACAGATATCATGCAAAATTAGTAAATCACCTAAAGAAAATCAATTAAATAACCAGGTTGGAAAAGATGGACTTCAACAGTTGCATTAAAAATTTGAATTTCCAGAAAGATCAGAATACTAAAATTCATTTGATCTTTATTATAAATTTCGGGTTGAATGAGATACTGGACAGTTAGGTAAAACTGCCATAACTGAGGGGTCTCAGATTCAAACCACACAAGGTGACCCCCAACTTGACTAAAAAGACTCAATGGACACTATACCCGACCAAAAACGTAAACCAGAAGGCCATGGAGTACGGGCAGGGAATTCTATTTTAAAAAGATTAATATTTCATGCAGACAAACAAATGCCTGATAGAAAAGAGTTATTGCTACCCATTTCCAAAGCACTAGGAAATGAAAGAAAGTTCTTTATCACTGCATTCTAGGTGAAAAGTATCCAGATCGTATCTTAAATTAGTATGGCAAATTCTAGAGAATGGTCAACAAGACAGTTGAAAACATACCGAGAAGAAGAGGAATACAGGACACCTACTGCCCTTAGCACTTGATCTCTCCTCAGCTTTATGAAATGCAGAATCAAGTTTCTCATTTCCACTTGGGGTGCTTGCCCACACGTTATATTTAATGCTTTTGTGTACATCGTCTTCATTATAGGATTTTATGACAAAAAAGAGTGCCTGGTCGTATTTTGTCTCAAAGTCTAACAAATTATATTGGTCTCTTCGCATGGCAGGATTCAACTTATCGACGATTTCTTCTGCAACTGGGGAACCCCTTACTTTGCTAGCACGAGGTCCACGATTCTGCTCCACCAACTTATCGAAAGATCCATTTACATTAAGCTTGCCACTCATCCTAAAAGCATCATTGCCGTACCAACTCCGACCATTGGGCACAAAATTCCTGGAACCATTTTGAGAAAGCAAGCCACCTTTAACTTGATTTGGGTGCAATGCGTATTTTCCAAGAGTCAAATGTTTTTTTGGAAGAACGCCAGGTTGAAAACCAGATCCCAACATTGGCACCTGTGAGAAACATGATGATACTGATTTAACCTTAAAGAGAACAAAAAGCAACACCAGACTAATCAATGTTAAAATAAAGATGCACTGAAAATATGCTACAGAAATATTCACACAATCACCATAAGGCAACTGAGAGCTCAAAGACAGTTCAGTACTCAGGGTGAAAAACCATCAACAGCATTATGTGAATCCAAATATTTCAAATTTCCTCAAAGAAGTGGAATTTCTACAATATTTGTAAGAATCGCTAAAAGGTCAAAAAAGAGAGAAGAAGAAGAAAGACAGAAAGACATTTTAAATTGACTAGTTAGTTATAGTGAATTCAAGGAAGACAGGAGAATCAGCACAGAAGATACTAGAATCGAACCAATACAAAAACAAAAATAATAAACAATAAAAAATGTCCACCAAGGCACAAAAAAGACAAACAAGCAAAAAGGTAACCAACATATAAACTCTGAAATCAATAAAAAGCCTCATTCACATACTACCTTGCTCAAAGGCTTCAAAGGCTCACTCTGGATCGCAGGAGCAGGAACATTAATGGATGCAGTGCAAGCATGTGATGGATCATCCAACGATGATTTCATAGAACCCTTTGTATCAGCAGCAATGCTTGGCTTTGTGTGTTTTGAGCCCTTTGTGTGTGCCGGTGTGTTCCCATTGACATTTGATTTAGAATTATCAAATCCATCAGGTCCATTCAGACCATCACCAACAAGAGGCATGAGGTCCCCTGAGAAAGATGGCACACCATCTGTACCATAAGGAACAGCAGGAGAGGGGAAAGGTTGTGAATATGTTCCAGTTGAATAAAAAGGAGGTTGGCCAAAATATTGTCCACTAGGGGACATCAATGACCCAGAGGCATATGAATCATAGCCAGGGACATAGTAAACCATTGAATTACCATCTGTTGGATTACCCTGAAAATATTTCAAGAAAAGAAATCACAATATGAAGCAGTAGTTTCAAATATATGAGAGAATATCTGAGGACCGACTTATTAAGAAGTGGCAAAGCATTATCATGCAACAAAAGGAACTCAAAACAGAATAAGCAGGCTAGTAATGCACCTTGCACACCAATCATAAGAATCTAAGAAGATGAATAAAGATCCATAACAAGTTGGATGACTCTACAGGACTCACTACACCGTATGCACTTGCACATATGTAAATGCATGCACATGTACATACACGTGTAGATACTCAATCCATGGTAAACCTAAATCAACGTTAATCAAGTCCATCATGTTTAACTAGTATACTGCTTTAAACTGATGTACATTAAAGAAGAAGAACCCACTAAATAAGGGACATCATGCCCATTTCCATTAGGAAAATAGCCAATATTGTTCCACTCCGCAAAAGAACCATCATAACCTGCAAGACAAAATCATGCATACTGAAACGTCAAAACATAAGGAGATCCAAAATGACAGAAGGAAAGGAAGCTGACAGCCATGAGTTCATGGAATTCAGTAACTTACCAGGGTAATAGTATTCATAGCAATTAGTTGTAGGATAATACATTCCCTGATCAACAGGCAACTCTTGAACCAAACCAGTTTCCTCGGAATTTAAAGTAGAAACCTCCACTGGTCCAGGTGTCACATCAGAACGAGCATGGTCTTTCGTAGGAACCTGCAAAGAGTACAAAATGGTACACACAAATAAGAGACACTGTTTGTAGGTGTGCATGTGTGTATCCCTGGATGTGCGTTATAGGTGTGCAGCAATGGGCAACAAGAATCAACAAAACAAGAGAGAGAGAACATACGACATTCACTCTAGATAATTTAGCAGGAGCATTTGCTTTAGAAACTTGCTTCGTTTGCTCAATAGCTGGATGATTTTGTGTCAAGCAACAAAACATGATCAATATAAATGATAAAGTACCACCTCAATTAGTGAGCATATCGAATAACTCGTGTTGTTAACTATGAACCCATGCATATTTTGGCATCAGTTAGAGCAACATCTATATTATTTTCAATAATATCGACCCAAACAACAACCATTTAGTGCCAGTATACCAGTTAACAAAGAATAAATAGGCTTGTGTATAACTGTTTAGTTATCCACTGTCGGTCCCAAGCCCGGATAAAGGAGGGTTGCGGTAGGCCTATGACAGCCAGCATAAAAACTTAGTCATACCCTATGAATATGAACCAATATGAGAATTTCGTTGGGGCGTTCCCTACTGAGCGACGCGTTGTACTCTATAGGCCCGGAGGCAGTGATAAATGGGCAAGGGTTGCTAGGTCGTCGCCCGGAAGCGACGCGTCACACCGGCGCCCGGGTGTGGTGTCAAATCGGCAAGGGTTCTCTCACTTTGTTGGACGGGTGGGGGTAAAGAAGTTAGTCCAAGACCATAAAATTAGGTTAGCCACTTGGAACATAGAATCTTTAATTGGTAAGTTGGTAGAGTTAGTAGATGTTATGTGTAAGAGAAAGATTGATATTTTATGTTTACAAAAGACCAAATGGTAGGTGAGAAAGCAAAAGTGATAGAACCTTGGGGATATAAGATTTGGTATACAGGAATAAATAGGAATAGGAATGGAGTAGGGATTTTTATGAGTCGTCAGTTTATAGATAATGTAGTTGAGGTCCGTAGGAAGGGTGATAGGATTTTACTTATTAAATTAGTATTAGGTTCGAAGATTATTAATATTATTAGTGTTTATGCACCTCAAGTAGGTTTAGATGATTCCATTAAGCGTCAATTTTGGGAAGATTTAGATGGAGTAGTACAAGGGATGTCTTATGGAGAAAGGCTTTTCATCGGCGGTGACCTTAATGGGCATGTAGGCATTAGTAGGGATAGATTTGAGAATATCCATAGAGGCTATGGTATAGGAGAAAGAAACGAAAGTGGAGAAAGGATTTTAGATTTTTGTTTGTCCTATGATATGATCTTAGCAAACACATGGTTTAGGAAGAGAGAGTCTCACCTAGTAACATTTAAAAGTGGGGTTAATACGAGTCAGATAGATTTTTTCCTACTTAGAAAGAGAGATAGGGGTTGTTGCATCGATTGTAAGGTTATACCGGGAGAAAGTGTAACTACACAACATAGAGTCTTAATTTTAGATCTTAGAATTAGAAAATGCCACAAAAGGGATAGACATAGAATAGATCCTAGAATTAAGTGGTGGGCACTGAAAGGAGTTAAACAAGGAATGTTTGTAGAGAAGGTAGCTAAGGAAGCTTATTGGTGTCTCGAGGAGGATTCATAATCAATGTGGAATAAGATAGCGGGTGGCATGAGAAAGGTGGCTAAGGAGGTATTGGGTGAGTCTAAAGGTGGTGCACCGCTAGGTAAGGATACATCGTGGTGGAATGAGGATGTCAAATTAGCTATTAAGGTTAAAAGAGAGTGTTATAGAAATCTAAGTAAGAGTCGTGATAATGAAAATTTGAAGAAGTATATGATAGCAAAGAAGGAAGCTAAAAAAGTAGTTCGGAACGTGAGGGATAAGGTATATAAGGAGGTTTATGACAAGTTGGATACCAAAGAGGGCGAGAAGGATATTTATAGGTTTGCAAAGATGAGAGATAGGAAATCGAGGGATCTGGGTATGGTTAGATATATCAAAGATGAAACGCAAAGGGTTTTAGTCAAAGATGAGGAGACTAAGGAGAGATGAAAAGATTATTTTGATAAGCTATTTAATGAAAGTCATGCTCAAGATCTTGGAGACTTGTTCATTCCTTTTCATGAGATGAATCGTGACTTCATGCGCAAGATTCAAAAGAAAGAAATTGCAGAGGCTTTGAAGAAAATGAAATCAAGAAGGGCAGTACTTTGGTGCCTCTATATAAGAATAAGGGTGATATACAAGATTGGGAGAGAAAGGTTTAGAATGGTATACCTATCGAGGCTTGGAAATGCCTGGGAGAGAAAGGTTTAGAATGGTTGACAAATCTTTTTAACAAGATTTGGCGGACAAATAAGATGCCTAATGAGTGGAGGAAGAGTACTTTGGTGCCTCTATATAAGAATAAGGGTGATATACAAGATTGCATAAACTATCGTGGTATAAAACTCATGAGTCATACTATGAAACTTTGGGAGAGGGTGATTGAGTCTAGGTTGAGGAAGATTGTCATGATATTGGAGAATCAATTTGGTTTTATGCCTGGAAGATCAACTATGGAAGTTATACATCTTCTTAGACAACTTATTGAGAGAAATAGAGAGAGGAACAAAGATTTGCATATGGTTTTTATTAATTTAGAAAAGGCATACGATAGAGTACCTAGGGACGTTCTCTGGTGGACAATGATGAAGAAAGGTGTTTCTCTCAAGTACATTAGTATAATTAAGGATATGTATGAAGGAGTAGTAACCAATGTCCGCACTTGTGGAGGGGTGACAACCAATTTTCCTATAACGGTTGGGTTACATCAAGGATTTGCTTTAAGCCCTTTCCTATTTGCTATAGTGATGGATGAGCTTACGAGATCAATTCAAGAAAATGTGCCGTGGTGTATGTTGTTTGCTGATGATATTGTTTTGATTGATGAGTCTAGAGTTGGGGTTAATGCTAAGTTAGAATTATGGAGACAGACATTGGAAGCAAGAGGTTTTAAGTTGAGTAAGAGTAAGACAGAATACATGGAATGTCGGTTTAGTAAGCAACGAAATAGTGATGGGAGTGTAGTGAAGCTTGGTGAGCAAGAAATATCGGTGGATGATTGTTTCAAATATTTGGGATCTATCATTCAAAAGTATGGAGAAATTGATGGAGATGTAAATCATAGGATAAAGGTTGGGTGGATAAAATGGAAAAGTGCAACTGGAGTATTGTGCGATCGTAGAATGACATTGCGGTTGAAGGAAAAGTTTTATAGGACGACTATTAAGCCCACTTTACTATATGGTACAGAATGTTGGGCTGCCAAGAGACATCATATTCAAAAAATGAGTGTAGCTGAGATGCGTATGCTGAGATGGATGTGTGGAAATACAATAAAACATAAGATTCAGAACGAGGAGATACGTAAGAAGGTAGGCGTTGCACCCATTGAAAATAAGATGAGAGAAAATCGTTTACGGTGGTTTGGACATATTCGGCGAAGGCCTAATGATGCTCCAGTTAGAAGGATGGAGAAATGGGAAAATATATTAGTTAAAAGAGGTCGGGGTAGGCCTAGGAAGACATGGATGGAGGTGATAGGAAAGGATTCATGTGGAAGACCCAGAATTTGTTGTTGTTGTTGTTGTTGTTGTTGTTGTTGTTGTTGTTGTTGTTGTTGTTCAGCTGACAATATAAGGGAAAAAAGGATACGTTTCTCCGTCTTTGCTGCACCTGCCATACTATAACACTGAAATTTCAATGAGAACACCAACAGAGAGCTAAAACCACTTGTATCCAGCTGCTATGAATAAGCACAATTCTGAAACAGAAACAGAAAAATCAGCCTGCTAGAATTCATCACATCAATAACCAATTTTTACACATACGCCCAGAGGACGCATCTCTGCAGGCCACAGAAAACAATAAGAAAAAGAAGAAACCATATTAAAAGATGCACTTAACTAGCATACGTCAAAACTCAAACATCGAAGAAACATCACAAATAGTTTCAGTAAAAATTTAGTACTAATAAGTACCAACAAGAAGATTGATCGGATCGGGGCCTTTTTCCACAAGCAAAACGAAAAAACAAAAAAAAACAAATAAATTAAGAAAAAGAAACCTTAATATACATCAAATTGTGTGGCACAGACCAACAAATTGCAAGAATGGACTTCTATGCAAACAAAGAAACAAAGTCAAGTTTCTTATTGGTTACCAACATGGCCAAGCTGCCTACTAGTCACCAGATAGGTAACCAAAACACCAAAATGACGGAAATATCCCCACAATCTCCTCCAAAAGATATAAACAAACACCCACGCGAGGGGACTTTTCATCAATCAAGACTCCAAGGAAATCAAAGGAGCCAAGAAGAAGCAAGCAAGGCAAGAGAAAGAAAGAGACAGATGGTTGGTTGAAGGAAGTCAAACGTCTTCAAAAAAGGAAAATATATAGAAACGTATTATGTCAGAGATGCAAAGAAAGAAGAAACGTAGCAGCGAAGGGATCTTTAGGAAGAAATAAAAAAAGGAAATAAAATAATATTCAGGAAAAATTTTACAGCCAAATTGCCAATTTGAAGAAAACCCTAAAAAACAACTCATCGACGGCCAGAAAGCTTCTTTCCTCCGTCAGAGAGACGGCATAACAGAAGGATCAAGGAAATCCTACAATGATGAAATCAATGGGCAGAAATTCCTTTTTCTTAACCAAGAAGGAAAACCCCAAAGATAAGAACCCGTAATTTTTTTTCCTAGAATACAATTTAATTACAGAAGAAACCCCAAAAGACGTGATTTTGAAAGCCATAAGAATTCTTCTTCACTCAGTGAATGCGGCGTGAAGCTTTCACAGTTAGATACGAAAAATAAAACAATAAAAAACGAAATTTCATCAGAAACCAAGAAAATTCACTTACCAAGCCCTTGAGAATCATATTCGATTAAAAACCTAGTTTTACAGAGAATTTTTTTCCGGAAATATGTTCAAACTAGACGGAAAACCTCGTTCCGTCAAGGATATAGGCAGAAGGGAACCTTTTTTCAAACTGCACAAATATTCGTTTTTTTCCGTAGACTGTTTAGAAAACAGCTTCCTAACAAAAAATAGTCGGCACAAAACCGCGTGCTTCTTCGAACTTTGCAAGGAATGTTGAAAAAAAAGCATCAAAACTCTTTTCCGCGGAAAAAAACCCGCTTTCTTTTCAATGGAAAAAGAGATCAAGTATCAAAACCAGCCGGAAAACCGCTTGAAGTCGAACAAGCAGAGGTTTTCTTCAACAGCGGAAGACGTCTAGAACACTCCCGAGAAGCAGTCTTCCTTCAAGCAAATCGCGGCTTCCGACAGAAAAAAGTCGCATCTTCGGGCCGCAGAAAGGTTCGATGCCACCGTAGCCGGCCGGAAAACCACTTTCTATCAAGAATACTGCCATAGGGATCGCGCTTCCTTCAAGATTCGAAAGAAAACAGTTTCCACAGAGAGAGAGAGAGTCCTCCAAACCGCAGAGTCGATGTGCCGCTCATGCGCAAGAAAGAATCGCCACAAAAAACGACTCTTACTAAAAAACACACGCAAAATGGATCTTGAGAGAGAGAGAGTCCCTCACACAAACCGCAAAGAGTGTCATATTCCGCTCATTCGAGGAATGAATCAGCACAAAAACCGCACCTGTTACTCAAAACCACACAAAAATCGATCTTTCGGACTCCAAAAAAAAAAACAGAACCAATAGATCACCCACTCGGAATCGGTTCTCCGGCTTGATACGGTCGCCAGCGACGGAACAAAAAAAGGAAGGAGAAAAGCAAAGGAAAACCCTAAGAAACCTTAGTCGCCGGAAAACCGGTCGCTCTTCACAATTCTTCCGTTACGATACGGATCGGACGCCTCCAAACCGACCGCTCCGAGAGAATAGGAACCGAGGAGAGAGAGAGAGAGAGAGAGAGAGAGACCGCTCCGAGAGACTAGGAACGGAGGAGAGAGAGAAGGAGGAAGAGGAGTAAAAGGATCTCGGCCGCCAATAAAATCCAAGGGCCGATGTTATTAGGAAGAGTTTTTAGCCGTCAGATCACAAAGGGTGGAGGAAGATGGGTGGCGTGACATTCACGCACAGGGGATGGGCGGTAATAACTAAATTTAAAAATTTATATATCGGTCAATTGAGCCCTAATGAAATTGAAAAGCCCTTCGTATTGAAGTACTTTTACGTTTATGCGATTCCTTGCTGTCCATGAGTAAGGATGGCAGTCGACCTAGAGTAAACGGGGAGGGTTGTGTATGTTCGCCCCCGATGATTCACTGAATCCCAGTGTTTGGGGGATCGAATGAGCGCCACGTATTCATGCACATGGGGCTCGTATTCCTGTGTATATTGACATAACTTTGCATCGGACTCTGGTGTTGTTGCAAAGACTTAAGTACCCTTTATTGCTATTCTTCTCATAAAGTGATAGTTTGAAAAAATGACAAAAATGCCCTTCATTCAAAAAAGAAAAAACAAATAGTTTAAAAAAAGGACAAACATGTCCTCTATCCAGAAAGTCGAGGATGATGTTGACTCTTCAAAGTCTTCTTCTTTTTCTGTTCAAAAAAAGGACAAACATGTCTTCTTCTTCTTTCTCCGTAAAACACTGTAAAACCCTTTCTCTCTCTAGAGAAGAAATCAAGGGAAACAAAGAGTTCTTCCTGTAGAAGGCCATGAACATCAACCCTCTCACTCTCTCTCCCTTCTCTCTCTACTTCTGTGCACATCCAACAGACGATCCTACATTGCTCCATCATCATCTTCTTCTTCTTCCTTCTTCGTAAAACACTGTAAAACCCTCTCTCTCTGTAGAGAAGAAATCAAGGGAGGTAAAGGGTTTCTCCTGGAGAAGGTCATAAACACCAACCCTCTCACTCTCTCTCCCTTTTCTCTCTACTTATGTGCCTGATTTAGAGTTTTTGCCCTTACAGGAGGGGGTCCGGGGGCTCCCCCCCGGCGCGGGTCCAGGGGGGCCGCCTCTGGCGGGGGGCTCGGGGGGCAGCACCCTCCGGACCAAATTTTTTTTGGGCCTTCCAACAATGATTTGTAGTATTATCGGGCTTTCCTACAACAATTTGTAGTATTTGTAGTGTCTTCCGTAAATCGCGAAATGCTATAGCGATTTGTAGTGTCTTCCGTAAATCGCTATAGCGATTTGTAGTGTCTTTCGCAAATCGCTATAGCGATTCACAAATCGCTATAGCGATTTGTAGTGTCTTCCGCAAATTAGGACCAACTTGTCAGAGCTATATCTCCCTAACCGATGGTCATATTCCAAATCCGTAAAAAGTGGTGTCTTCGTTATTGAGTCTAGTTTATTTCTGTAAATTTTCAACAATTTTTATTGTCATTTCATTCTTCATTTTAACTTCAACGATACATTACAACCACAATCATCAAAAGAAAGATTGCACAAGCTAAGAGTCATCGTTCTCGCCCTCCTCCTCGACAGCAACCCAGTCGGTGCAGTCGCGCTGAGGATGGCCAACAGAAGCTCTACCACGTCGTCTTCCTCTCCCTAGCGAGGAGGTCTCAGCGGAGCTGTCGTTCCGGTGATGGGTGTTCATCTCGTTCCGGTGACGGGTGTTCTACGAAATGTAAATCCCCCCTTCTGTAAGGGCAAAAGGCCATGAACACGCTGGGAGGAGCCCTCAAACCCCCCTTCTGTAAGGGTAAAAGCTCTGAATCGGACTCCATAACTCTTTAAGTTGAATGATGCTACCCACACTGGGAGGAGCTCTCAGACCCCCCTTTCTGTAAGGGTAAAAACTCTAAATCAGACTCCACAACTCTTCAAGTTGAATGATGCTACCCACGCTGGGATGAGCCCCCAAACCCTCCTCCTGTAAGGGTAAAAACTTTGAATCAGGCTCCACAACAGTCAATGTGCAAGTCAGTCGGTGCTTGATGGAGCAATGTATGATCTTCTAATGGATGTGCACAGAAGCAGAAATAGAAGGGAGAGAGAGAGAGTAAAAGGGTTGATGTTCATGGCCTCCTCCAGGGGAGATTTCTTTCTCGGATAATCCTGCAGTGCAGAGACTGGGTCTTAAATAATCATCTTCGGGGCACTTAAGTCTTTACAACCACTCCTTTTCAAGAACCGTCATTTTTTTTTTGCACCAATGGAGAAGAGGGTACTTAAGTCTTTGCAATCGCATCAAACTCCAACGCTAATTAATGGTGACAAACATGGGGATACGAGACGCACATGCTTACATATGTGGTGCTCTTTGAGACCCTCGATCATGAGATGTAGCTAACTGCCCTGTTCGGGGGGGAACATATAACCTGCTTCGGTAAACGGGGCCTACCCCAGTTTGGACCCGAGATTAAAGACATGAAACTGGAATGGCGGCGGGGATGAAGGTTAAAATCAAAACCCCTGAGGGATGGAGGCAGAGATGAACTTACGCTTTTCCCCGCCTGTCCCATCCCGTCCTGTCCATCCTCGATCCTTTCAAGGGATGGCAATGGATGGAAGAAAAATGGAGCGCCTCCTTTGCCCCCATTTGGACCAAGGATGAAGGACATAAAACAAAGATAGAGGTGGGAATGAAGGTTAAAATCAAAACTCATGCAAGATGAAGGTAGGGATGGACTTACGCTTTCCCCAGCCTCTTCTCGTCCCAATATCTGCCTTGCCCCCACTCCATCCCCAATCCTTCTAAGGGATGGCAATGGACCGAGGGAAAATGGGGCCCCGCCCTACCTCACCCCCGTTTGGATCGGGGATGAAAGACATGAAACTAAGATGAACGCAGGGGTGAATGTTAAAATTCAAACCCCTTGCACGGATGGAGGTCCAGATTTTGAGACCAGACGGGGGTGGAGACCTTGTCCCCCGCCCCTGCCTCGGTCTATTGTCATCTCTATCAACGAGTGTCACATGTACACTTGTCAACGGGTTAATTTTTACCCATATCTGACCCGAACCAAACCCTATAGGGTCCGAACCTAAAGGTCTGATTAAAACATGAACCCAGGTATAGTTTGCGATTTTTTATACCAAACTCAGACCTGACCCGAGTTCTAATTAAGACCCACAATTTTCAAATGTAAGCATGGTAAAAAAATATAGTTTTACTATGGTCTAGGTCTGGTTCATGTAGCTTTTATCGGGTCCGAGTATGATTTTTCTTATAGTGGGACCCAATTAAACTCGAGTTTGAACCTGATACCATACCCAAAAATTGTGTCAAAGTCTGGTTCCACCTAGGTCCGAACCAAGCTTGAACCATTGACACCCCTAGCCACGAGTAGGGGTGTCAATGGGTCGGATTTGGTTCAGACCCAAGTAGAACCAGCCCTAACCTTGATTTTCGGGTGTGATATTGGGTCCGGACCTAGGTTTAATCAGACCTACCATAAGAGAAGCCATACCAAGACCCAATAAGAACTACATGAACCAGACTCGGGCCATACCTGGTAAAATAATATTTTTTATTATCTTTACATTAAAAATTTGCGGGGCTTAATCAGAACTCGATCGGGCCTGAGTCTGGTATAAAATTTCACAAACTATACTCGGATCCATATATTAATCGGACCTTCGAGTCCAGACCGGGGTCTTAATCGGGTCTTCTTATTTATCACCACACCCGGACCCTATAGGGTTCGGTACTAGTCGGGTCTGGGTAAACCTGACCCGTTGACACCCCTAGCCACTGGGGATGCAAATAAGTCGGATCCAGTATTGAGCTTTTGCAATTTTTAGTTGTTGTGGATCTGATTTTGATATGAATCTCCATATATTTTGCTGTTTTGGATCCGAACCATTTGCATTTCTACGAAACCCATGACTGCCAAACAAGACTGATGTTGCAACTTTTAACCATATCTGCACCGGAAGATATCAGGTCTGAGTTCCCTAGGTTTGGATTGGATCTATCCATTTTTTTTAATAACTGAGGAAAATCACCTCACTCACTAGTGAGCTCACTGGTGTAAAAACCCCAAGTCTCATTTGCCTATGGGTGTCAATGGGTCGGGTTTGACCCGAACCCAAGGGTCCAATTACCATCCAGGTTAGACCTGAAGGGTCTAATTAATATATAGAGCTAGGTATGGTTTATGAAATTTCATAATGGTCTGAACCCGACTTTTGACTTGGTTCCTCAAATTTTCAATGTAAAAAAGATAAATATTATTTTACTTGGTATGGTCTGGGCCTGATTCATGTAATCGTTATAGGATTCAGGTATAAATTTTCTTATAGTTTTCCAACTGGACTTGGGTCCAATATCTCAAATCAGGTATGGGTTTGGTTTTACATGGATCTAAACCGAATTCAACCCGTTGACACCTGTACATTTGCCACACAAGAAGATGTGTACAGCAGTGAGTTTTGAACTTGTGATGTCCCTTACAGGCGCTGCTCCTAGTAGATGCGCAGAAAGCTTTATAACCTTTGACTCAAGATCCATCAGACTTCTAACCTATCTTCAATTTTCAAAAAAAAAAGGCCCAATTTATCTGGGTTTTTTATATGGAGGAGACCTGGATCTAATTCTCGTGCCCAGGGGCAGCTCAAGAGAAGTTGAGGACCTAGGTGAAGCCTCCAAAACCTGAACGATGGGCTCGCTACACTTGCCCTCGCCCTCCCCATCACGAACCCGCGGAAGGCGCAGAAGGGCCAGAGTTTGTTGTCCAAGTCTCAGCTGTTGCTCGGGCTGCAGGCTTGGGAGCTTGAGCTGGCAGGGGTCGAGTGCCCGTTGTGCGCATGTATCCCACCCCTTGACATGCTCAGCGTCGACTTTGCCAGGAGGATGTCGTTCCCCATCCCACCGCCCACTACATCGGTGATGAGCTCGAACTGAACTGGTAGCCCAGAGAGTCGCTGCTCCCACGCTTCTGTGCTCCCGCCAGACCTCCAGCCGGCCCCAAGGCTTCCATGTCCCCTCAACTGGCATAAAATCCCCCATTGCTAAAAAAAATGTGGTTTAGTTTCCACCTCAGAACAAGTGTAGAGAGAGAGCCCAAAGTAATTCAACATTACCACTCATGAAAATCAACAAAATGTTGAACCCATGAACTGAACAAGAGCAAAAGCCAAAACAAATAAAGAAAGCACAACAGAAACGAACATCAAACAGATAAACAGGCTCACGCCGGAGCTGCTTGCCTAGATTGCGGCAAAAGAGAGGTAGCATTAGCAAGAGGGAGCGGAAGATCAGTAAGATGCATACGCAAGATCGCATAAACATTTACCAAGATTTTATGCATCAGGTTATTAATGTTAACTGGAATTTGACGAAAATGAGCATCATTTCACGCCATCCAAACAAACCACCAAAAAGTAAGCAACCACGTCCGTCCGCCAGATGAACCTCCACCTCTTGCTGCGCCTAATACAACCACGTAGAGAGAGAACACATGGAGAACGAAACCCAAGTTTTAGAGTTTAGAGAATGTTGAAAAGCTAAAAAAAGTCACGAACTTCAAAAACCAAAAGAACACAAGCAATTGATTTAACTAGAAAAAGGAAAAATTTTCAAAAATGAACAAGGGACACATCACATTTCCACAAACTTAAAACTTGGGCTTTGTTCATTTCAAAAGGAAAAAGAGATGAACCATTCACAAGATCTTGGCTTGATTCTCTAATATTAAACAAAATATCAGAAAATTTATCTGACTCCAGCAAAATTTGGAAGCCCCTCTAAAATAAGAGGCCATAGAAGGTGACCTCAAATCTCAAAGAGGCCAGCCAACCTTGTTTGTGCCTAAGATTTATTTCACCCAACCAATTATGGTGTACCCCAAGTGACACAAATAACTAAGTGTTGGCTTTGGATTTGGGTTTGAGTTTTCTGGGGTCAGAAAAATAAAATCTCATGCTGGGATCCATATAATTTAAGATGTTTACTTTTACTTGAAATGCATATAAAATACTCATGACCGATCAGATATCCAAGTAAAATTCTCGGGGTTCAGTACCTGACAAAAATCATAACCCAAACCTGACCTGCCTATTGAAAACTAAACTCAGCTTGGCCTTGTGGCAAGGGATGCTCCCGGTGGATTTCCAACAACGTTCATTCATGTTAGTTTACAAAGCACGGCCACACCTAACCAAAAAGGTGATGTCCTTATTCAAATTATGTCAAGTATTATCAATGTTCCCTTGCGACTTACAGTGTACAGTTGCGCTTAGAGTCTGTTTTGCTTTTTGTTGAGTCTGATGTAAGCTGCCCGGTTCAGGTGAATCAATACCCCGAAGGGGCAGCCCGTATACTTGAACTGTAATAGCCTGCGGGCAAAAATTGTGAATGAAGTAAATGCGTTGAGCTTTCTTTTGTTCACCCTCGTTGTGATTGCTTCTTGTGATTGCAATTTCTCTCCCTCTATTCTCTCTTGCTCTCTTGCACTCTGATTACAAGCTTCCGTGATTGGAAAGCGAGCTGACGAGTAGGCTTGCGGCAGTGAGGAAGGATTGTCGCGCCGCGCTGGCCCATTGAAGGAAATAGGCCCGTGACAAGTGGTACCAAAGCTCGTTTTCGTGCTGGGGAAGGGACTCCGGAGTCGGTGTCGATAGACACGCCGACAGGCTGCGATTTCTGAGCAAGACATCGTGGCGCCTTATCAAAACTTGTGCAGCACCAAAGGCAAGGCAGTTGCTGAAGCTGAGGAGATGGGTTCACCTCGGGGCCAAGAAGAGTTGGCTGCAACTGTTAACAAGCTGGTGGAAGATGTGACTTTGCATGATGAAGCGATTTCACACGCATGTGAATCATTCAATGGACTGAATGATGTGGTGGCGAGCCTGCAAGAGCAGGTAACCTTATTAATGGGGCAGGTCATTTCGTTGATGACTACAGTGACCGACTTGCAGACTGAAGTAGGGGAGCTTCAGTTGAAGAACCGTACGTTGCAGCGGACGGTGACCCTAAATGGCGGAAATAGTGAGAGACCATCAAGGATTGATGTACCAAGACCCGCAAAATTCAATGGTTCTCGCGACAGTAAGGCCATTGAGAACTTCTTGTTTCAAGTGGAAGACTACTTGGATATCCAGAATGTGACCCTCGAAGATCTGAGGATCAAGGCTGCAGTGACCTTACTTGATGGGGATGCTATCGCTTGGTGGAGACGGAAGCGCAATGACATGGAGAGGGGTCAATGTGTGATAGATACCTTTGATGACTTCAAAATGGAGTTGCGCAACTACTTCATGCCAAGAAATGCGCAGAGGCAGGCTTATCAGATGGTTCATGAGCTCAAACATACTGGTTCGTTGCAAAACTATGTCAGAACGTTCCAGAAGCTTATGCTGGAGATACCTAACATGCCAAAAGACGACATGCTCAACTGGTTCACTGTGGGACTTCAGTCATGGGCACAGTCTGAAGTGGAAAGGAGCAACCCCCGTATTTTGGAAGATGCATATGTGGCGGTTGAGCGCTTAGTTGACACTCAGCGCAAGCCTTTCACCCCATCAACCAAAATTGGGAAGAAGCCTGACCACGAAGGCAAGAAGGATGAGCAGCGCAATGATAAAGGTGAGGCGTCGACATGCCATCAATCCGAAAAGAAACAGAACTTCACAAAGCATAACAACATCAACAAGGGTGCGGTTGTGACATGTTGGTTCTGCAGCGATAGACATATCGCCAAGCAGTGCACAAAGCGCCTTGTAAAGGACGACGGGTAAGTCAATGTTGCACGGGAAGAATGCAGTGATACTGAATGTAGTGACACTGAGACCATGCAACTAAGGATGTGGGCCATGCGATCGATTAACGCAGCTAGAAGTTGCGCAGCTAATAACATGCAGGTCAGTAAGGAACTTATGTACGTAGAAGTCATTATGAATGGAAAGTCTGTTTCAGCAATGGTAGACTCGGGGGTCACACACAACTTTGTCTCGCTAGAAGAGGTAGAGCGGTTGGGCTTGAAAACTGGGCCAAAACAAAGGACTATCAAAACAGTAAACTCTGAGGCCAAGCTCATCCTTGGTGAAGCAAGAGATGTGGCTACTCAAGTGGGGAGTTGGGTAGGCAAAGCCAACTTCTCTGTGGTGCCCCTGGACGATTTCAAGGCGATTCTGGGTATGGAGTTTCTGCGAAGCCAAAATGTTATGATGTTGCCAAAGTTTAACACGTTGACGATCATGGGGTCAGACCTGTCACACACAGTGCAGTGCCTTACACAGAAAGGCAAGTCTTCTGTGTTATTGGCAATGCAACTAAAGAAGGGTGTCAAGCATGGGGAGTAGACATTCTTAGTTGCAGTGCGTGCAGATGAAGGGAAGGTAGAAGCAGCAGTGTTGCCGACCCTAGCCCCACTATTGGAGGAGTTTCAGGGGGTGATGCCCCCGGAATTGCCAAAGCATCTTCCGCCAAGACGCGATGTCGACCACAAGATTGAGTTGACCCCGGGAGCGAAGCCTCCTGCAATGGTTTCATACCGTATGGGGCCAGCTGAGCTGAAGGAGTTGCGCAGGCAGCTAGACGAGATGTTGGACGCAGGCATTGTTCGTCCATCAAAAGCCCCATGTGGTTCCCCGGTTATTTTTCACATGAAATATGATGGCTCTAAACGGTTATGTGTGGATTACCGTGCCTTAAACAAGGTCACGGTGAAGAACAAGTACCCATTGTCATTAATAGCGGACTTGTTCGATCAGCTAGGCAGTGCCCGTATCTTTTCCAAGCTAAATCTGCGATCGGGTTACTGGCAGGTGAGGATTGCCGAAGGTGATGAGCCAAAAACAACTTGCGTCACCCACTATGGTGCTTACGAATTTCTAGTAATGCCATTCGGGTTGACAAATGCTCAAGCCACGTTCACGACTTTAATGAACCAGATCTTTTATCCTTACTTAGACAAGTTTGTGATAGTCTACCTGGATGATATTGTAATCTACAGCAGCAACATGGAGGAACATGTCGAGCACTTGCGAACAATGTTTCAGGTGCTTAAGGAAAATGACCTCTGTGTCAAACGAGAGAAGTGTTTCTTCGGGCAGAAGGAGATCAACTTCCTTGGCCACGTTGTGGGGCATGGTGTGCTGCGTATGGATGGGCAGAAGATAAGGGCCATCCAGAAATGGGTTCCGCCAAGCAAAGTGTCAGAATTGCGGTCATTCATCGATTTGGCAAAGTGTCAGAATTGCGGACCTTAGCACTCCTTGAGCGCGGCTACTATTGGTCGCAGATGATAGACGACGTTGAGGGGTATGTGCGGACATGTCTCATATGCCAGTAAGATAAGGGGACAAATCAGAAGGCTGCCGGTCTTCTTGAGCCTCTACCAATTCCAGAACGTCCTTGGGATAGCATCTCCATGGACTTTATTGTTAGTCTGCCGAAGGTAGAGGGCCTCAGTTCTATTTTGGTTGTGGTGGATCATTTCTCAAAGTATGTCACATTCATCCCAGCTTCCAAGGAGTGCCCTGCAGAGTTGTTCGTAAAGTATGTGGTGAAGCACTGGGGCATATCAAAGAGCATTGTGAGTGATCGCGATGCTCGCTTCACGGGCAAGTTCTAGCGTGAAGTATTTCAGCTACTTGGCTCTGAGTTGCTGTTTTCAACAAGCTTCCATCCGCAGACAGATGGGCAGACAGAGCGTATCAACGGGATACTGAAGCAGTACCTTAGGCACTTTGTTAGTGCCAATCAGAAAAATTAGGTGAAGCTCCTTGATGTGGCACAATTTTGTTATAATCTGCAGAAGAGCGAGTCTTCAGGCCACAGTTCGTTCGAGATAACCACGGAGCAGCAGCCACTGACCCTGCACACTCTTGCCACACAAGAAAAGGGAAGGCCATCATTCGCCTATCGGTTTGTTCGTGACTGGCACGAACAAAATGAGTTGGCGAAGGCATTCTTACATAAAGCGGCAAAGAGAATGAAGAAGTGGACGGACAAACACCGTCGGCCCACTGGGTTCCAAGTTGGGGACCAAGTGTTGGTGAAGTTATATTCTGGTGGCACAGGCATCTTCCGCGGGCGGCACTGCGGACTACTCAGAAAGTATGAGGGACCCTTCACCAACACAAAGAAGATGGGCAAGCTGGCATACAAGCTGGAGTTGCCCCCAGACTTCAAGGTGCACCCGGTATTCCACGTGTGCAACCTCAAGCAGTTCCATCCAGATGATGAAGACCCGGAATGCAGTGTGCCATAACGCTCTCCCATCATGCAGAGGGCCCCGGCAGCACAACGGGTCGAGAAGCACCTCAGTTAGATCCTTCGCCACAAGGTCAACTACTTGGGACAAGTGAAGAAATACTTGGTGCAGTGGGAGGAAACAGCGGAACCAACGTGGGAGTCTGCATTTCGAATAAACAACCGCTACCCGGCTGAAGTCAGGGCTTACCACGAAACAGATGGCGCCGAGGACGGCGCATGATTTGAAGGGGGGAGCATGGTCCCTTGCGATTTACAATGTACAGTTGCGCTTAGAGTCTGTTTTGCTTTTGTTGAGTCTGATGTAAGCTGCCCGGTTCAGGTGAATCAATACCCCGAAGGGGCAGCCCGTATACTTGAACTGTAATGGCCTGCAGGCAAAAATTGTGAATGAAGTAAATGCGTTGAGCTTTCTTTTGTTCACCCTCGTTGTGATTGCTTCTTGTGATTGCAATTTCTCTTCCTCTATTCTCTTTTGCTCTCTTGCACTCTGATTACAAGCTTCCGCAATCGGCAAGCGAGCTGACGAGTAGGCTTGCGGCGGTGAGGAAGGATCGTCGCGCCGCGCTGGCCCATTGAAAGAAATAGGCCCGTGACAATCAAGTACTTTCTAGTTAAGATAAAAATTTTATTTTTTGAAAGGCAAGCTGGGGTTAGGGGACCCTTACCAGAACAACAGCCGCCCCATGTGGCAGAGTGATTCGATCTTGGGCCTTCAGCTTGACACAGGACCCTGCTTACCACATGGGATACCACCTCGGTGGCCCTTGTTAAGATAATTACAATAATATGTCACCTTATTATTAATTTTTTTTATGACGAAGAACCCTCAGCGAGAACTGGGTCACTTAATGAGCTCACCCTTTTATGAGGTAAATCCTGGGTGAGCTCACCAACACCCAAGCCTTTACTAAACGCACCAGTTAAAGCCACCCGCGGTGGGACATTTGGTCACCTTGTGTCAACCATATGTATCCGAACCCAACCGAACCATGCCAAGTTGAGTTGGATACCCGGTCCACCGACGATGCTACCTGGGGCCCACAGTGAGATACGACTCCCACATTTTTGTGATCCACATTGAAGGACGATGCCCAAGACGTCTCTTTTGCCTTTTCATCAACTTTTACTCATCCAAAAGCTAAAAAGAGGAACGCTTATAATGTCGTGGTCACACCATGGGTTGCAATCACTTATTTTTTGGGTGAACAAAACTACCACATAAGATTATGAAAGGGAGAAAGAAAATCTTATTATTTTGAAAGGGTCGGCGGGTCAGCATACCTCAACACGAACCCGACCCGTTTATTAAACGGGTAACCCGATATGACACGGTTAACCCGTTTAATAAACGGGTCAGGTCGGGTAAACGGGTTGGCAGGTTAGCGGGTGGGTTGGTGGGTCGGGTTCGGGTAAACGGGTTGACCCGCCCGCCTAACCCATTTATTAAACGGGTCAGCCGAGTTCGTGGGTTGGCATACCCCTAACATGAACCCGACCCGTTTAATAAACGGGTTAGGCTAGTCAACCCGTTTACGACACGAACCCGTTTAAGCCAAACCCGAACCCGGCTAAGAAGCGGGTTGTCAGATTTTTTCACCCCTACTTATGGTCACTGTCTTGGTAGCGTAAAACTTTGTGGGCTAATTTGTCTGATGTTTTTCTTATGAAACAACTGGCTTGGAGAGATTGATGCTCTGTGGTATTGCCCACACCCAAGCAGTTAAAACCCCTCAGCCATCCTTTTTGCTCATCATGGACCCTGTTGCTATGGCCTTAAGGCTAGGAAGGTCACCCGTATATCAAACTCGTGGCGGCCTTAAAACTTGAATGCCTTAAGCCGATCCACCTAGCCTGGTATGATGAGCCTTGTGTAGTGTTTGGACTGCCAATTTCTTATTTAACATGCAACTGAAAATAACATGTATAAAAAAGAAAAATCATAAGATTTTTTGGGTCCAAAGTGTATATCAAAGATACTAAGATGACATAAGTAACCGTCCAACATGAAATCAGGAAACAAAGATCACGGCTTATCTGTAACAACCTGTAATCTTTGAATTTCAAATCTTGTAACTCACGCAGACCCATGTTGTGTGATTATAAATGTGCCATGTAAATATTGAAATGTACTCAAGCATACCAATTTTCTTTTTACTGTTCGTTCCCTCTTTATTTAGCAGCTTCATTTCTTATCATTCTTTGCTCCCTTCTCATGGTATCAGAGCAGGTTATGCCTCTCTGTTCATTTTCAGACTAAGCACTTTCAGGCCATCGCAGAGTCTGCTTACCAAGCCCTCATTGTTATCACGTTGCTTGTTGGCCTCTGCAGACACTGTGGATCATTTGTATGCTTCTATTCCCTGGTGCACCTGACTATCAATCCAGGTACACTTACTGCACTGCTTGCAGCAGGACCATGCATTTGTTGTGTTTTTTTTTTTTTGCAAAACAGTGTGTTTTCTATACATGTCCATGGCTGCCTCTTCTGATTTTTCTGATCGATCGGAAGAGATATCGTCACCATATTTTCTGCACCATTCAGATAATCCAGGTGCTATTTTAGTTACCACTCCACTTACCGATGACAACTATTCTACATGGAAAAGGGCTATGAAAATAACCCTCAGTACTAAAAACAAATTTGTATTTGTTGATGGTACTTTTCCCAAACCGGCTACAACTGCTGCAGATTTTCAAGTATGAAACTAAGCCAATGACATGGTTCTCTCATGGTTACTGAATGCATTGTCAAAGGACATTGCACATAGTGTCATCTATGTTAATGATGCACGAGATGTGTGGGTCGATTTAGAAGAAAGGTTCTCACAAGGTAATGTTGCCCGAATTTATCAACTTAAGAAACAAATATCCGATTTATGGCAAGAACAATCATCTTTGGCAACCTATTTTACTAATCTCAAAACACTTTGGGATGAACTTGGATTTTTTGAATTCAGCTCCAAATTGTTCTTGTGGAGCCTTCAAAGAATTTAACATTTGTCTTGAATGAGAGAAAGTATACCAATTTTTAATGGGGCTCAATGACACCTTTGCCAATATCCAGAGTCAAATATTAACCATCGAGCATCTTCCCAATATAAGCAAAGTATACTCCATGGTTCTTCAAGATGAAACTCAATGGTTGTAGATGCCAAATTCTCATGGGCCGAAAAATGTCGCTCTTGCCGTCAAGAGTTTTCATTCAAACCAACATTCATTTTCCAAGAATCGTTCACGTCCGAAGTGTGACCATTATGGAAGAATGGGTCACATTAAAACGCGTTGCTATGTCTTACATGGATATCCAGCCAACCATGTAAAAGTTAACAAATCAGATACAAATGAACCATATGCTGCAAATTCTAGTACAAGTGGAGCACCGGTTCTGAAACATTATGCTATCTCGCAGTTATCAGAGGATCAATTGAATCATCTAGCTTCTTGGCTCAATGTCAATGCTAATCTCACGGGTAAAACTTTTCTCTATTCTTTTGGTTTTCCATGGATCATTGACACAGGTGCATCCGAACACATGACACCATATTTGGATATTATGTTTGATGTGCAAGTTATTCCTAATCCAAGACCAATCAACCTTCCAAATGGCCATAGTATATACATCAATCAAGTGGGTAAAGTTCAACTTCGTCCGAACTTGATCCTTCTTGATGTGCTTTATGTTCCCACATTCAAATACAATCTCTTATCTGTTCCTAAATTCACAAAATCATCACATAGTGTGGCTGTCTTCTTTTCAGATTTTTGTATTTTTCAGGACCTTACCTCGAGGAGGCTGATTGGAGCAGGTAAACTGCATGGCGGACTCTACCATCTACTACTATTCATAAAGCTTTAGCGATGTCTCAAGAATCGACCCAAACATGGCATAATCGTCTCGGTCTCTTTCTAATTCTTGATTGCTTGTTTTAAAGAATAAATTTTCATTACCTCATTCTGTTATTGATTTACCTTGTGATGCTTGTCATAAGGCAAAAATGAATCGATTACCATTCCCTTCTAGTGAAAGTTAGGCATTAGTACCTTTTGAGTTGATTCATATTGACATATGGAGAGGTTATTTTACACCATCACACAATGGTGCACATTATTTTCTTACAATAATAGATAATTATTCATGTTCAACATGGATTTTCCTTATGCGCGACAAATCAGAAACTCTTTCTTGTTTAAAATTTTTTCATTCTATGGTTGAAAATCAATTCAAAAACAAGAATCAAAAGTATTCGTAGTGATAATGGATCTGAATTTTTGGAAAATTGTACTCAAGACTTTTTCCATCAAAAAGGCATTGATCATCAAACTTCTTGCGTAGGAACACCTCAACAAAATGATAGAGTTGAACGAAAACATAAACATCTTCTAGAAGTGGCAAGGGCTCTTCATTTTAAAGTTTTTTTACCTATTGATTTTTGGGGGGAATGTATATTAACAGCTGCGTATTTAATAAATCATACTCCATCAATTATTTTACAAAATAAAACCCCTTTGGATTTTTTATTTGGAAAAACCATCAACTATGAACATCTCCGTACATTCGGATGTTTGTGTTATGTTAAAATTATTCCTTCTCCAAAGGATAAATTTGCTCCTATAGCAAAGCCATGTGTATTTGTTGGGTACGCTTTTAATAAAAAAGGATATCGTGTTTATGATATTCAAAACAAAACGATTTTCACAAGCTGAGATATTATTTTTTATGAACAAATATAATAAATTTTACAATGATACTTCCCTAGTCCTTCCACAAAGTATTGAAGATCACAACGACAATATTGAAAGTGGAGCATTAACCCCTATATTGCATGAGTCAAATTCAAAAATCAACCTTGCACCACCAAATCAAAATTCCAAACCCGAATACCCACTAGAGTCCAATCCAACCATTGAATCAAATCCATTCTTACGACGATCCAATCGCTCTCATACTACCCCATTATATCTTCAAGATTATGTTTGTTCATTAGCCTTGGCCAAGAATTCGCCATGCAGTAGTCTCAAAACCATCAATCAAATACCCTCAGGTAAAGGTAATCACTACCCTATCTCCAACTACCTGCCTTTATTAAAATTTTCTTCTCAATATGTTGCATTTCTTTCATATGTTCTTCTTGATGTTGAACCACGTACATATGGCGAGGCTAATAAGCATAAACATTGGTAAGATGCTATGACTGAGGAAATTGAAGCTCTTGAGAAAAATAATACATGGACCATTACTGCACTTCCACCTGGAAAGAAGCCTATTGGTTGTCGATGGGTATATAAAATCAAGAAGCAATCGAATGGTACCATTGAGCGATATAAAGCACGCCTTGTTGCAAAAGGATATACACAAGTTGAAGGGCTTGACTTTCATGAGACTTTTGCTCCAGTTGCAAAATTAACTACCATGAGATCTCTTTTAGCCCTGGCAACAATTAAAAAGTGGAGTTTATATCAAATGGATGTCAGCAATGCATTCATTCATGGAGATCTTGATGAAGAAATAAATATGGAATTACCTCAGAGCCTTCATTATAAGGGGGAGTATCAAGTTTGTCGAGTACACAAATCTTTATATGGACTCAAGCAGTCTTCAAGGAATTGGTTCAATAAGCTCACTACAGCCCTGAAAGATGTGTTGTTCTCTCAGTCTAATGCAGATTACACCTTGTTTACACGACAACATGGAGACTGTTTTGTTGCCGTACTTGTGTATGTTGACGATCTTATCATTGCGGGAAATGATGAGTCAGGTATTCATATTCTCAAACAATTTTTACATTATAGGTTTCATATCAAGGAACTAGGTCGCTTGAAATATTTTTTGGGGATTGAAGTGGCCAAATCAGAATCTGGTATATTTCTTAGTCAAAAGAAATATACACTTGATATATTAAAGGATGCAGGTTTAAGCAGAACCAAACCTATTGATTTTCCTATGGATCAAAAATTAAAATTGACCATAGATGAAGGTTCATTATTAGAAGATCCAACACAATATAGACGTCTAGTCAGACGATTAATCTATTTCACAGTGACACGCCCAGATATTGTATTTGCAGTGCATGTTTTATCACAGTATATGCAAAAATCAAGGAAGCCACATTATGAAGCAACATTAAGAGTAATTAGATATTTGAAATCGTCACCAGGAAAAGGGATATTTTTATCTTCTACAACTGAGTTATCTATCAAAGCATACTGTGACTCAGATTGGGCAAGTTGTCCTACCAGTCGCAGATCTGTAACAAGATATTTTATATCTCTTGAGGACAGTCCCATATCATGGAGATAAAAAAAACAAAGTACTGTTTCACATTCTTCAGCCGAGGCTGAATATTGATCAATGGCAACCACTGCTTGTGAGATTACTTGGTTAAAAGCCTTATTCAATGATCTTGGCTTCACGAAGCATGAACCTATTACATTGTATTGTGATAATCAGGTTGCATTACACATAGCAGCAAATCATGTGTTTCATGAGAGAACGAAACACATTGAGTTAGATTGTCATTTTATTTGCGAGAAAATTCAAAAGGGCATCATCAAAACAGAACATGTGTCATCAATGCTTCAAAAGGCCAATGTATTTACCAAGCCTTTAGGCAAAATAGAATTTCAAAGTTTTATTTACAAACTGGGTGTTACGGATCTTCACACTCCAATTTGAGGGGGAGTATCAAATATACTAAGATGACTTGAGTAACCATCCAGCATGAAATTAGGAAACAAAGATCACGGCTTATCTGTAACAGCCTGTAATTTTTGAATTTCAAATCTTGTAACTCACGCAGACCCATGTTGTGTGATATTATAAATGTGCCAAGTAAATATTGAAATGTATTCAAGCATACCAATTTTCTTTTTACTGTTCATTCCCTCTTTATTTAGCAGCTTCATTTCTTATCATTCTTTGTTCCCTTCTCAGTGTACTTAGGACAACTTATGCCTTTGAAAATCTAGAACTTTCTCTATATTTTCAACTTCTATTTCTGGATTTCAAGATTTTACTTTAGATTGATGGAGAGCAAATCAGATCATATTGCATTTAACCAGTCAATGGTTACACTCAATCTCTTCCGCGCACCTAGGGATGCAAACGGACTGGATCCAATATAAAACTTTTATGATTTTTAGGTGTTCTGACCCCATCTAGATCCAACTTTTATATGTATTTAGCTGATTTGGATCTGATCCTTATACTTGAGAACTGTGCATCCCACTTGCAAACTGGTAAACGAGTCGACCCTAGGCAGTTCAGGCATGGGTGGTTAAGGGTACACCCCAGCTCGAGCTTGGCTCATCAACTCGTCACAAGCCGAGCATGAGCTGGCTCATTTTCTTTAAAATTGTCTTTTAAGTGTTTTTTAAGCTTGATAATAGATAATGATATATATAATACATATAATAAATGTATAAAACACATAATATATAATATATGCATAAAATATATAATATGTAAAATGAGCCTATAGTGGCGGAGCTTGCCATGTTCATACTATGCTTGTTTAGCTAAACGAGCTGGCTCTTAGCTTAGCTCGTCGAGCTCAATTTCCTGCGAATCCGAGCTGAATGGCGAGCTGCTCATCTCATTTCCCAGCCCTAGGGTTATGGTCGATACAAATAGGAATATGTCCAATAGGAGTGATTGAGTAACCCACACATGAGCATGCACACATGCACGCATCAATCCACACACACTCCCTGCTTGTTAGAAATTTATTGTTACTGAATATATTTGACTGCTAGAGGGAATGGGGGCAACGATTTCACTAAGCAATGGTTTTGCTGTTGGACAAAAACAGTGTGAATGGAGACGAGTTAAAAAAGGGTGAATGAAACTAAAATATAAATCAGTTATTTATATTTAAAAGGGCATATTAACCTCTTTAAAAGCAGTTTTTTTCTGTAGTTTATAATTAAATAATATATACCCCCTTACAAATTATACCAATTTTACTAAAAAAAACAAGTAGGGTTTGGAGTCTTTGGACAGTATCAAGGCATATAGTTGCCTCCATTCTTCAAATTTGTTAGGTCGAGAGTACCAATTTGTACAGTGAGCATGACAGATTATTGAGTGCGAGCCAATGTTATCAAAATCACGTTGAATCAGCCTTTTATAATTGGTCCCAAATCGATTCGCTTCAGGTTCAAATCCAGCCATGCTAATGAGTCGGTATAATCGGGCTGAATTGATCCTATTTGAGCCAAATTTGGGGTTGAACTGGACTTTCTCTTTATTTTATTTTTTTGTAATTTTAAACAAATTAAATCAACCAATCGATTAGATACGAGCCTGAATCAGCCGATTCTCTGAATCTTTTTGAAAATTGATTCAGTTTCGAGACCCATTTTGAGAACATTGGTGAAAACAAACAATATGAAGCCTAGGAAACAAGATGAGCTGCTCTTGGCTTGGCTTGGCTTGACTTATAAGGAGCTAATAAGAACTCATGAAACAGGTTTGGCTTGCCAAACTATAGTTACCAGGAAACAAAATGGATACAAAAAGCATAAAGCAGAAGTGGTGAGGAAGTCGGCATTAAAAAGTAGTATGAATGGAAAGTGAAACCCAGTTGTGATTAAGGGTGTCAATGGGTCGGGTTTACCTGGACCCGACCCGGACCAAACCCTATAGAGTTTGGGTATGGTGACAAATAAGAAGACCCGATTAAGACCCGGCTTCGGACTCGAAGGTCCAATTAATACATGAACCTGGATATAGTTTGTGAAATTTTATGCCATACCCAGACCCGACCCAAGTTCCAATTAAGACCTGAAATTTTTCAATGTAAAAATGATACAAAATATTATTTTAGCGTGGATGGTTCGGATGTGATTCTTGTAGCTTTTATACCTGACCGGTTGACATCCCTAGTTGTGATCACGAAAGCACATGAGAAACAAATAGTAATGCGTATAAAGCAATAAGAACAAGTAGAAAGTTATATAAAATCAACATGCAAGATTGTTAGAAGTAATTATTGTTGGCAAGAAGCAAGAAGCATGAAGAAAACTCTATGGAAGCCACGGGGAATCGATTTGAAAAGCAAAGGAAGAAGTGAGATTCCCATTAAAAGGAAGCGGGTTTTTCAAGCTTCTCATTTTGAGGAAGCATGGAGTTTCTATTGAAACAATTAGTGACCAAAAACAGGATTTAAGAAAAATCGAGATTACAAGCTTAGAGGCACGTTCTTGAGATCGCTATTTTTAGAACTTTAATAGCCCCACTTTGGTAATTCTGAAAATGTGAAAAGGGTTTATTATGACCGAGTTTCAAAGATACAATTAAGCTTGAACCTCAAAAGAGTCACTGCTTTGCAAGATCAGGTGACCTCTCCCACACTTTAACTTGGTAAGCTAAATCGAGAACAAAAGAATACAAAGAAAAAGCTTGAGAATCAAAAAAATTGATAATGCAAAAGATGAAAAATGAATAAATTTATAGACTTTAAAAAGGCCAAGGCATTTTTATGATAAATGAAATTAAAGGTCATAAATCCAATAGTTTGAAAATTAAACAAAAATGACCTTTAACGGTCACCCACCTTTGACTAATGATCAAGAACCTCCAAAACCGTCTAACAATCACAAAGCCCCATAAACGCTATATAAATGTACTTTTTAAAGTCTTTCATATAGTTGAATCATTTAAAAATGAAAAGTCAAAAAACAACTTGATCAAAGCGAACCTCAGAACCTCGCACCGCTACGAAAGTGTAAAAGTGCAAAGTGCACCATCAAAACACTATATTGTGCCCCAAGTGCCTTTGCACACACTTGTACAAACAGTGTGTTCATTCCTGCGTAATATGCAACAATATCTGCAAGTCACTGTAACACACACAGTTTACCAAAGTAAAGAATAGAGAATAAACACTTTATTTAAACCATCAGAAAATTTTCTCCCTCTTAGATATGAGACTAAACATTTTCAAAGCACTTTGATGGGAAACGATAAATCACCAAAAACTTTAGAAATATGCTATTTTTTGAAACTTTTTTGAAGCACACTTCAATTTTCCACGAAGCAAGAAACTTTAAATAACTATGTGCCAAACTTCAACAAGTGTTGGGCCCAACACATGTATAGGTTTACTCATACAATATAGATGGTTGAAGTGTTTGTCTCACATGCTTACAACCAAGATGCAATGTATTTATTTTGCTAGTGAGCCTGTTTGAGCTTCGCTCAATAGATTTAGAGTCAAATTTTATTATTTTCAACTTAAAAAATGTAATTTTTTGTAGATGAGCTATCTCAAGCAATACTTGTTTAACTCGGGCTCACTATAAGCTCGAGCTTGATTCGGTTTGCCACAAGGATGAACCAATCCTAGACACCCTGTTTGGACTTTGGATTGTTTGTCAGCCCTACTCATAACCCAAAATTATTCTGAAGTAAACAACTGGGTATCAATTTCAGCATCATGCAAATTATTTTCATGAACTACAATGTTTCTTAGGAATATAATCTGAGCAAGTTCTTGAGATCACTTTTCCTCAAAGTGGGGTTCTTCAACTTAATCATCCTCTGTGAGGCAACCAAGAAATGTCCATAACTTCTTCAACAATGTTTCTTCTTCTTCCTTTTTTTTTTAATGACAAGGAACCATCTTAGAAACACAAGCCACTTAATGGGCCCGCCTCCAAGTAGTCCACCGAACCCCCACACCTCACTGGGGCTGATCAACAATGATTTATTTATTAATGGCTTTTCAAGAAAGCATTTACGCTCTCATTGATCAAGTAAGAAAAACATTAAGGGCTTGTCTGCCTGCTGCGAAAAGCTGGGGCTTTCTTCTGAAATGCCCAAAATCAATCCCCTTTCAGCGGAAACGTTTCCCGTTAGCGGGTTCCGATTCATTTACCGTGGAAGGAGGCTCCACACGGAGCCGCCTTCCGCGACTTGCAAACACACTCTAAGGCTACCACTGCAACTCAAAAAGCCGGAGCTGCAGGCAACATCAAGAACATAAAGATAAAATTTATTCAACATGAGGAGCTAGGATTATAAGACAATACCTAGTCCTGGTTATATTGGAAAACATAGTACGCTTTATACATTAGCAGCTACCAAGCTTGGTTATCAAAAACATTCAGAGCCCCAAAATATTTGATACATTGTCAAAACATACATACTTTGCATATTTAAACAACCCCAACACAAGCTTGAATAGAAAAAGAGAAACCTATTAGAACAATCCCTAAGACTCTCTCTCTCTCTCTCTCTCTCTCTCTCTCTCTCTCTCTCTCTCTCTCTCTATCTATCTATCTATCTATCTCATAACCATGAGCTTCATACTCTTCTTTGATGAACCATGCATGGGTTCCATTTTGTCAACCATACTTATCCTTTGCTGTTCTTGTGGCAGCTGCATGAAGCAGAGAAATGTCAGTATCATGAGTCAAAGAAAATAAAATGATAATTTGTCATTAACTTTTAACTAGTTGCACTTTTTTTTTTCTTGATATTTACATAGAGAAACCATCCCCAGAATCAGAGACCTAGATGCACTGGCTCTGCCTGCCATACTTACTGTCGTTGTCCTGTGAGCTTTTACCCCTTACCCCCAAGGAGTCGTCATGCTTCGGCTTGCACAAGGGTGAGACCTATGAGATTTGAACCTAGACACCTGCATAGCCGACCTAGGTCCCATCCCAATATGCCAAACCCCTTTGAGACCTTTAACTATTTGTACTTACCAAATAGTAGGCGCTTCTGAGCCATTGATTATCCAAAGCCTCTTTACCGAGCAAACAAACATCCTGACAAAAGGAAAAAAAAATCGTGTGAAAGTTTGGCTAGGAAAGACAATTCCCATAACAAGGGCCCAGTTTTACATGAGAACTGGCTAGTTAGGATGTGACCATAATCCTCTAGTAATCTTATGAGCACATTCAGGAGGAGGGACTACAAGATCTGTGGTGATCTAACCAATTGCCTGATCCATTTTTCTGTGGGGCCGGACCTTTGCCACATGGCAACATGTGAATGGCTAGATCACCAGATGGATCACTTAGCTGATCTTCTGATCCCATCTCTGCTTTTGGACGCCATTGGAAATCAGTTTTCCTGCCAAATGGAGAAAATTCATGGAAATCTTGGATTTTGTGTGTCGCCAAAATCTAGATAATTCCAGCCACAATTTTTACCAGGTTTTCATATTTCTTTTTTCTACTACCAATAGAAAAATAGCAAGCACAAGAACGTTAATAGATTTTGAATGGGAATTGAACATTAAATCCTTTGAGATGAACATTATTTTGCACTAGTTGAGTGTGCAACTTTAAAAGGTTTTGCACATTAAATACATGTTTGTGCAGCATTGAGAACATGACCAAGTTCATGAAATTCCAAGGTGTGGCGCCTGAGAAGCCCATTTCACATGAAATGTGCCGTTTTGTGTGAAATGTGCTGGGCCCTGAACCAGTTTTCCTAGGATCATTTGTTTCTAGGGCTGCACTAGGCTCATTTAAACCCGGCTCCCGATCTTGAACACAAGCTCAAGCTCCTTAAATATAAATTATCAGAGCTTGATCAAGCATTAGAACTCCGTTAATAGTCATACAGTGTCTAGTTCTAGGATATGTATAATTTTTTTACAAACAAAGGTTTCATCTAAGTGGGCAGTGTATTTGATGTTTGTGCGAGAGGTGGTTTTGAATCCCACCCTTCTCACTTTAATTGAAAAAGTCTTTTTTTTTTAATCAGAGTTGAGCCGAGCCAAACTCGACTCAAGCCGACTTTATACACATGCTGTTGAAGCTCGGCTCAAGTTCGAGCCGAGCTTGAACATGTCTTTTTCTGAACGAGCCAAGCTTTTTGAGCCTAAGCTCAGCTCAAGCCTGGCTCATGTGCACAGTTATTTGTTTCAGTCTTTGCACTGCACCTCTTTCATGCAAAATGACCCTGTCTCATATGAAAGTGCATGAAACAAACGCGCTCTTAGAGTTCATGAACGTTGGCATGTAACATTTTTTTTTTAAAGACAAGCTGGGGTTAGGCAGACCCCCACCAGTTACACAACATACCATTGGGTTTTGAACTTGGAACGTCCCAACACATGGTGATGTGCACTAACAGCTCCTACCAAACAAGCGCAGTTGGTAGTCACATCTAACATTAGCAAACAACAGCTTACCCATTTTACTACCAGATGCACTAAAATCATGATCTTGGTCATGTTCGGCATTGGGCCAACCAGCAGTTTAGCCATTTTAATTACTACTAGAATGAACACTAGAGTTCATGAACTTGGCCATGTTTAGCATCAGCCCAATCAGCAGTTTAGCTATTCTACTACTAGAAACACTAGGAGTTCATGAACTTGGCCATGTCTAGCATTAGCCCAAGCAGGAGTTTAGCCATTTTACTACTAGGAACACTGGAGTTCATGAACTTGGCAATGTTTAGCGTTAGCCCAAGCAGGAGTTTTAGCCATTTTACTACTAGGAACACTGGAGTTCATGAACTTGGCAATGTTTAGCGTTAGCCCAAGCAGCAGTTTAGCCATTTTATCATCAAAAGATTAACTATACTAATACCAACAATCCTGACAGTGGTAAAAAAATTTAAAGCATGAGACAGGAACTTTTGACTCATGATCAATCCGGGTTGACCCTCCGACTCGGAACAGGATCCCGGTTCATAGACACAATAACAGCAGACACAATCGTGTGAATGATAGGCATGTCGCATTCCAAAGTGGACCATGATGGCCATGCATCACATGGCATGACGATGATTGACATGGTCCATTCACATGCAATGTATACTTTGTGACAATGAACTGGCTTAGCAGCAAGAGTTAGGTAAGAAATGTGATCAAGTCTTGGTTAGCATGATATAGGCAAAGAACTTCATAAACTCAGTCAGGTACTAGACATTTGCCCAAATGGGCCAACCTTTTAGAGCAATGTTGTTAGAATTAGTTTCTGAATCAAATGGGTTTAAAAAAAACTCGAACCGAATCAAATCAAATCGTTCGAATGGGTTTATTTAGAATTTCTTTTTAAAGTTAAAAAAAATCATAAAAATGTTTTAGTGCAATATTGGCATGCTTTGGATGTGCTTATTGTAGAATTTGGCATGCTTTGGATCATGTGTTCTGAATGTTATGGTCATACTCACTGTGCCCACAAGGGCTCCACGCACCTGGATAGGTGGGCTGGCTCAAGGTACTGAAGTTGAAGGATGTCAAGGAGTTCAATGCTCAAGGTGTGTGTCTCGTGCCCTAAACCCCAGGCTCCTTGGTAAGGGGAAAGCTAAGAGGTTTTAACTGCTTGGGGGTGGGCCATATGGTAGGGCGTCAATCTCTTTCAAGGCCCACCACTAGAGTCAGGGTTTCTCATGGTTAATTTGTTTGTTTGTTTGTTTCTGTTTTTTTTCTATGATGATAATCGGGTCTACCATAAGAGAAACCATACCCGGATCGGATAAGAACTACATGAATCAGACCCGTACCATACCTGGTAAAATAATATTTTTTATCATTTTTACATTGAAAAATTGCGGGTCTTAATAGGAATTCAGGTCGAGTCTGGGTCTGGTATAAAATTTCACAAACTATACCCGGGTTCATATATTAATTGGACCTTCGGGTCTGAACCCGAATTTTAATTGGGACTTCTTATTTGTCACCGTACACAGACCCTATAGGGTTTGGTCTGGGTCGGATCCAGGTAAAGCAGACCCGTTGACACCCATAGGAAGAAGGTACTGATACCTTGGTCCCAGGTTCGACTCCCACCAGGTGTGGTGTGATGGGAGTCGAACTAAGAGGACACTTAAAGTGCTTGCCTCCCCTGCACGGTAAACCCCAGGTGGGGTCACTGACACCTAAGCCCTTCTGGAGCCCACTAGTTAAAGACATGGCATAAGATCAAAGTCATCAGCCAAGGTGTATCATCATCTAAATTGAACTAAGATGCCAGTTAGGGACTAAGCGAGATGAACCGGATCCTACCGCTCCAATTATCCTCAGTTCTTCCCAGATTCTTAACACGGAATCTGACCCAGCTCCTCGTAAAACTTAGGCATGAACACTAATGGAAGTATGATTTTGAGTCTCATGTGTTCGGGTCGGATCCAAGAAGAATTGGGATAGCAACGGGCCAAGACTCACCGGACGTCAAGAATGCGAGTTCATAAAAACTTTGTTAATTGCATAAACTATGGATCGAGTCCACAAACTCAGTCACCCTGTGGGACCCTAATTCTGGCACTAGTTCATGTCAAACTCCAAGAAACCCGGTCAAATCTTTGGAGTCTGTGGGCCAGTGGATCTGGGCCCAGGCCAAGCCAGGTCCAATCAAGCAGGTCAAGTCTTTAAAGCAGAGTAAAAAGGTCACTGGAAAAACAGCATCTTGGTGGGTCCCATAAAACTATTAGCCAGTACTCGGTAATATATCAGCCTGGGCAGTGGAATGTGGGTTATTTTTCTTTTCTAGTTTGTTTTATGTTCATTGACTAGTCACATCTACTAACCTATTTTTGTTTTCCATAGGCCTTAGGGTTTGGGGGGAGTCAGGCCTGGGCCTGCCAAAGGGATCAAGTTAGTCGAAATGGACCCGGATTTGGATTTAGACTATAAACACTGGTATAGTGATCAGTATATCACACACTTTTAAGTGGAAGAACAAAAAAACCCATTAAGTAAGCATATTTCATCAAGCACCTCTCTCTCTCTCTCTCTCTCTCTCTCTCTCTCTCTCTCTCTCTCTCTCTCTATATATATATATATATATATATATATATATATATATATATATATAAAGAAAAAGTGGTATCTGTCTACCACTTTTTGAGCCTACCCCAATCTACCACCAGTGAAATGGTGTTTTGGGGTTGTTGGTTTTGCTAGGAAAATGATACTTAGATCATTTTTTTATAAAAATATAGATTTTAAGTATTGAATATTTTTTAAAATTATAAAACATCGAGTTTTCAATCTTATAAAAACCTACCTCTGTATCAGAATCGGACAATACAAGAGTCAATTCCTATACAATTAAAGTATGTAAATCACATCTGTATGGTCATATTTTAAAAAAAATAGAAAAAAACCCTTTTAAAGCCTGATAGGCTGGCGATAAGCCACAAGAAAAAGAGAAAATAAGCCCAAATTCAGCTGGTTGGGCTCGATTACCAGCCCTAATCATGTATGAACTCCTAGCAGTACTATCATTAAGGTGTGCTCAAACTTTAGATGCAAACGTGACAAATTAAGTTCATGAACTCATATGTTTATATGGTGGCCAGAAGAGCGATAATGAGGGAGCTGAGATAAAGACACTAGATCAAACCCCATTGATGCACGAGTGTGTCTCTAGCTTTCAGAGATGGGGCCACATAAGGCAGGGTAGTAGTGGGGCCCCCTCACTTCAGCAAGGGATTCTCGTCATAAAAAAAAAACAGTTTGGCTCTAAGCAACAGGATCTAGTTCACCGAATGGGCCCAAGTATGGCTTCACTAAACGGGTTAAATCACGACTCATGCAAAAGGGCCAAGTCCACATGGATGAACTCGATTTAACATAAGTTCGCAAAGTTGGTGTATGTGCTCAAGCAGCCGAATGAAACGGGACCGAGCCCATATGGATGAACTCGACCACTGGAGCAGGACCTAGTTGCCAGGTTTGAGTTGACGTAGCCAACCTGATGAGATTGACCTAGTCCCCACGGAAAAGAGAAAGGAAAAGAGAAGAAATACTCACTCCCATGGCACGTCTCCAACTAGCATACGGTCCCCCTCATTGTCTTCATAAACAAGGACGTGTTCAGCAGAATCCCTTCCCTTTTCCATCTTGATGTCAACTAGAAACATTATTAAACAACAAATCACAAACTAAATCACCTTTAAAAATATTAAAAAAAAAAATAGTATTGAAAATAAAAGATTGCTTCATTAGCCACAACTGGTCGGACGTGGAACAGGTCAAGGGTCACATGGACCCACACTAAACATGACCGAGTTCATGAAAAAAAAAAAGATTTTTTTTTTTGTGTGTGTGTGTATATCAAGGGAAAACCCTAGTTCAGGTGGTGAAACCCCGGAGAGATTGATGCTTTGCTGTATAGTCTACCTACAAGCCGTTCGAAACCCCTCAGCGACGCCCCGTGCCTAGCAAGGAACCTCCTGCATTGGCTTTAAGGCAAGGGACGTGCACCCCAGGTATTGAACTAGTGGTATCCTTCAACTTGAATGCCTTAAGCTGACCCACCTAATCCAACCATAAGCTTATTAGCAAAAATTGCTGAGTTCTTAAATTTGGATAATTTCCTGTTTTAGGCTAAATGAAAGCATGCAATTGATCTTTCATCAAGTTGAGTCGTGTGGCAAGCAGGGTGGTTGTGAGGGCGTTAAGATGAAGACACCGGGTTGGACTCCATTGGCGCATGGGTATGTCCATAGCTTTGAGAGGTCGACCCAGCCCGGGCCGGTTCCTTGTCATAATAATAAAAAAAAATCAAGTTGAGTCCCATCATTGATTGGCTCCAACTCTTCTTATGATGATGTACACATGGGACTCACTTGTCTTATAAGCCAATCCAAGTTGTGGCCTTGAATATCAGATCAGATTACAGTATGAAAGGCTCTATCTGACTATACCCAAGTCCATACAAATTTAGGGTCAAGTTGCCCAGTTTATAGATCAAGCAAGGATCTGAAATAGGTTGGGTCCCATGGCAATAGGGAATCAGCCTAACTCAGTTTTGGTCTACCCACTGATTGGACATGATGGGATTGTGGTTGACCCACAACTTGGTCTAGCTGCAAAAGAATTGATCAGTGTTAGGCCAACAAGTTGCTATAGAACTTTGCCAAATCATATGCAATGAGTCATAAAGCCAACCCCATCTTGAAGAGACAAAGATTGACGATGAGGATTAGCATTGACTCCATGCTATCGTTTTTGAAGTATCCGGGTTCGGATCAGGTTGTGGAGGATTCATACAAATCTGGTTCGACGTAATTGACCAGTTATTCGACTCGCTCAAATACGAGGCCAGGAATGTGTGCGGACCATTTGACTTGCATAATAGCAAGAGCAAGTTGCACTAACCGGGCTAGGCTGGTTGGCAATTGGACATGATGCAGGCAGGATTTGGATCACGGCCGGACCCTGTGCATCAAGTCAGGCAGCAGCTAGGTTTCTAGGCAGCAAAAGTCTCGAACCAACTGAGGCCTGACTCAGTGTGAGATCGACCCTGCTAATGTCCATAACAGCTTGGATCATGGCTGGGTCAAAGACTCAAATCCTTCTCAACTAAGAGAACAGGATCGAGTTTCTCAACAGAACCGAACCGAATCCTGGGTCCAGTGGCCAGCAAAACTTTATTTTTGCCTAGAAAAAATGAAAGCACTCATTGAATAATGACAAGGATAACAAAGAGACATAGGATGACTTGAAAAACTGCATCATCCAGCAAATAGAAGAAGATAACAAAACAAGTAGATAGGAGAAAAATTGGTTATTGACAATCACAATTAAGACTCATTAGAAAGAAAATAAAAATGAAACAGTAACCAAAGAAAGCAAAACAATGAGAGACACAGATAAGACCAAAGCAGAACATCACTATCAAAATTGACATTGTAGTGTTCAGTACACAAAAGCAACTATATATATATATATATATATATATATATATATATATATATATATATATATGACAAGGAGACTTAGCAGCCATGACAATCCCACACAACAACAATTTTCAACGGTCAAGAGTACAAACCACAAGAAGAAATGTTGAAAAAGAGTTTGGTGTCATAAAAATTAACTTGAAATTACAAAACCAGAGGTGAAACAAGAGAGAGGACTTCAAGGAAAGATGGAAAAACAAGCATTGAGAGGTTGACATGAGAGAGAAAGAAGGCTTCCATACCATCAGAATTGCTTAGTTTTGTAGAGAAACAAAGGAGCTTACCATCTAAGAACCTGCTGAAGAGCTGCTGAAGCCCCTGAGACAGAGACACATAACCATCATAAGCCTTGAGATCGATCTTCCGGCCGATGGGGAACCCGTCCATGTTAACCTTCACAAACAGAGAATCCTCCGTCTTCTTCTCAGGCTTCTTTGAGGACTCCACCTCTTTCTCCTTCTCCATGTCTGTTCTTGGTTGAGTTAAATTCTTCCGCGAAGCGCGAACTGGAGGCCAGCCCACAACAGGGGGAGCTCTGAATTTTTCATGGCAACCCAAAAGAGAGAAGAGAAGAGAATATTACTTGTTTTTCTCTATGATCATGAACACATTCTTTCAAGGAAAAGAACAAATAAGAAAATAATCAAACATGCACACTTGAATTTCACAGATCATCTTAGCTTTCTCTGCTAGCAAAACGATTTCATGCATTACAGTTAGCTTATGCCTCTTATATTGCTGTAATTTTCTGACTTTGTTTCATCAAGTGAGTGGGGCAGTTACCAGTATCATGAAGCAGCCAGGACGCTAACGCGTTGTTAACATACTCCTAAAAGAAAAGAAGATGAAAGTAGCCGACATAGACAAAGTATGTACTAATGTTTCACTATATGTATATATATAAATGTGTGTGTGTGTGTGCATGAGAGGAAGAGGTAGAGTGAAATAAACAAAGACTCAAATGGAACGTACTGATGTCTTAACATGAGAGAGAGAGAGAGAGGAACAAAAAAAAAAAAAAAAGAATGGTACAAAAGCAAGAGATGTTGGAAGCAAGCAAGAAAAAAGAAAGGATGGAGATGAAGATAAGAGCGAACTACCATGAACTATTTTGACATGAAACTGGCAGTCTTAGGACAAGGACGCAAAGGAGGGGCTAACGCTATAAAAAGAAAAAGTACAGTCCATTTGTAACAGTAAGATACCATAAATATAGAAACGGATGAGATATGCATAAGGACAATGTATGCTGCAGAGTTTCTAGCGGGCAAAGACAGAAAATTTCTGCAATTCAAAGCGTGGAGTTGGTAACTGCAATTCAATACTGTCCTAAATAGCTAGATAACCAGAAGCCACAAGCCATACACTGAAGTCTGGGACATATGACAGACAGTATGCAAATTTATAAATACACCCTATACCCATGTGGGTAAACACTGTGACCCTTGTGGCTCTCTTCTCATTTCTATAAAACCAACACACTTTTCCAAGAAGATGCCTCATAATTTGCACTTTCACAGACAATATGCATAATCAACTAAACTAGCATTCTTTCCATTTGCTTTCTTATATATATATATATATATATATATATATATATATATATATATATATATATATATATATATATATATAGGCACTCTTGGCACTTTGGAACAGAGACACCCATGTCAGTTGATCTGTCTCATAAGGCCATATTTGTAATTATGAAACTGATGAACAGAAACAACCCTGAAAATGGCCATCACAAAGAGCAAAAAAGATAAAAGAAAGTAAAGCTGAACACGTTGAGCTGAATGTCAGATGCCGAATCCACAAGGAAAGAGATAAAAGCCAAGACCTATCAGCAGAACCCAGAGGTCAAATCATGAAAACTCCTCAGAAAAAGAAAGGAAAAAAACAAAAAAAAAGGAAAAAAAGAAAGAAAGAACGGAAGAGTCATAAAGAAACAGAAGCGCTATGACAGAACTCAAAAGAATAAAAAAACAGAGAGAAGGGGGGAGATTTTTTCTGAAGAAACCAGCCTCTGGAGTGCAGCAGTTGGTGGCTCAATCTTCTGTTTCTGATCTGAACCCATCTTTTCTTGGCCCAAGCCTGAATCTTTCACACATTCATCCTTGCCAAAACCATCTGCTATCCCATTAATGCCTCTCATACCAACCCCCACAGAACACAATGGCATAAAAGGCCATGGATTGCCAAAACTAGAGCCAACTCTCTTGTCTTCAACATCTCCAATAGCATGTGAAAACCCTCTCTTCCAACCAGCAGCAAGGCCTGAACCACCACACTTCTGGCTTGCCAGATACCCACTTTTACTTCCCTTGATTTCATCACAGACGCCTTCACAATGAGAGATAGAGAGGCCAAGTCTAAGCTCTGTTTCTCTGGTAGTAGGACCAAGATGGTTTCTGAACCCACCACTGGTAGTTTTGTGGCCAAGTCCAGTGATTTTATCAGCATCTTCTTCCTCTGCTTTTTTCATGGTGCTGGCTGTCGACACTTGGTTGTTGATAGAGGTTTTTTTGAGATCTTTGCAGAGTTTTAAAGAGAGGGATCAGTGAGAAAATTTGTAAAGAAAGAATGGAGCGAAAAAAGGGTAGGGGACAGTTGGTATGAACTGTAGCCACTAGCAGAAGTTGGTGCATGAAAGAATCCTTTTCCTTCTTTTTTTCTAATTGGTGTGAGCACACGCCATTCTGCCACCCTCTATTTTTTCCTTTTCTGTAGACATGGTCACACTCACATGGATGGGTCTAGTGAGTATTACTAAATTCTACATCAATTCTTGGTCAAGGACAGGAGCCACGCCAGTTACATTATATCAAAACATTTGGCCCAGGTTCGGCTCGAACTCGGCTCGTTTCCTACATGTATCACAGCCGACCTCGTAAGGACTGTTGGGCACAGATTAAAAAGAATGATGTGGTTTATTTATTAGTTATCCTGTGATTATGCTCTTGAGCTATATATCTACATGCTATTATGCTATTAGACCATTGAAGAAGTGATGGAAGAATCACCCTCAGACAGGATTGTTTTTACCCGTACTCATACTGATATTGCATCCTTCGTTAAGAAGGGGATATCATTTGCTACCCTAGTTGGTAAGGAATATCCTCTAGCTGAAAATCATAGAGAGAGGTTGTTATGACCAAATCTGACCTCGTGGATGTATTTAGCATAGTTAAAACAGTAAGAATCGACCCTTGGGTCATAGTTTTTCGACGTGAAAAATATGTTTTTTTAAGGTTAAAAATTTTGGTACATTGTATTAGGCCGTTGATTTTCAATCCTCGTAAAATCTGACATATATGTTAAAAAAATATTATCCAAATTTCTGTTTCTACTAAACTTAAAATATAGATCACATATGGAGGGTCGGATGTGCAAAAAAAATGCAAAAAATAAAAATATTATATTTTTTCATTAGGGAATTCCTTACTCACGAAGGTAGCAAATACTACCCCATTAAGTCCTACTTTCTCTACACAATAAACCATTCTTGGTACAGCTAGTTATTATCAAACCCACCTCTGTGTGTGTGTTTTGAAGCGTATCAAATACACCTGTGTTCTCAATATTGAATCGAAGTAGCCAATTCGAATTGAATTAGGCAGCTTTGTTCAAGTGGAGGCGATTCAGGCCCTCCTGCAAAATCAGTTGATTTAGCCCCCAATTCAGCTATATTGGGCCAAATGAGCACGATACAGATAGAATCATTTCTCGATAGACAGATTCGAAACAATTCAATTCGATTGGATTCAAACTGATTCAGGTTTTCTTTTCTTTTTCTTTTCTTTTTTTTGGAAAACCGATTCCTACAACATTGAGATCCACCATGAATCAACCACTGTATGGTTTCAAAACGACATTTTGGTAAACAATGTAATTAATTACCCAAGATAGTTCTGACTGATTTGCACTAGACACTTGGTTGTATGCATGATATGACCTTGGATGTCAGTGTTTCATATAAGTTTTCGAACAGCCATATTACCCAATCTATGATAATCATGGGACATGGAAAATGCTTACTGACCACTGATTCAATTTCATAAACCAACAATGAATCTTTTAGGTTCTAGCCCAGATGATCTGTTAAGTAACCTATGTTGTCAATAATTATATGGTCCCAGATGATCTGTTAAGTAACCTATGTTGTCAATAATTGTATGGTCTAAAGTTTTCGCAACTATTTAATTACTGGCCTTTTGTAATTAACTTGGCCCCATTCACTCCCAATACAATGTCAGCACAGGCAAAAGAAGGATGAGATTATTTTCCCAACAATATCACGTGAATGCCAAGCTGTTTTTCAAGATGATGATGATGATGATGATAAATGCCAAGAACCTTCCCAATAATATATATAAAAGTGGAAATTTGTACTGTGCATATGTGAAAGCAATCGAGCTCATCTAAGTGCAAAAACAAGAATCATCCTTGATCACATGAACAGGTAACCCCATGAATAATTAACCTCAAGATGTCATTATCAGTTAAAAATCATTCTAATGAGAGAGAGAGAGAAAGAGAGAGATTTTGGCTAACAAAGCTGAGTGATGCCCAATAAATGAGTGGGGAACATGGTTTGTGAGACTTTCAGCCAAGTTCACATTGATTTGGAATAATTCACCAGCCACTCACCCACATTCTTAACATTATGCCAATTGCCTAATAGCCCCAAGGAATAACATCAAAAAGAAACTTATGGTCAAGGTTGTTAAATGTGATGAGGCCAAGCGAGGCGTTGAGCCTGCGCTTCGCCTCTGAGGCGTACGCCTCAGGTACCGAGGCGTACGCCTCTCACAACACTGCTTATGGTTTCTTCTTTTCATCATTTAACCCATGAAGAAGGTGGAGGCTGTTGAGATTTGGAGGTCATCACCTTGATAATTGACTCCACTGACTAGACCAGTGACATAGATCATTTACTTTAATAGAAAGTTACCGTGCCACTCAAACCATTCAAGTCAGTAGTTGATGGACATTTCAAGAGTTGAGATTTCACAACTTTATGTTTGATATTACCAGACAGGGGCAAAAAAATCATAGGATGTAATCCATTTCCAAAATCACATAATATGAAACATTGTTTTACATATCTTCTACGCAAGGTTCCAAGAAAGCCTATTGAAATAGTAAAATAATATACCACGTTCTTGCTCTTGCATGCATGCACAAGACACACACACATACAGAGAGAGAGAGAGAGTAATTTCGTAAATGGTACAATGTGCATGTCCTCCATTATTTGAATCAAGATATCCATAGGAATTTATACTTTTTAAGTAATACAGGCCAAGTTTTGATCCACCTTTGAAAGTGTCATCACTATGTTTATCCATAATATAAACCACAAACATAAAGCCTTAAGTTCTGCCCCAACAATATTGTCTCATCAACAATGATGATATAGACTATAAACATAAAGCCTTAGGTTGTGTCCCTACAATATTGTTTCATGAACATTGATCAGCCCCTTTCACTCCCCATATGTCACCAACTTAAACACAAGAAAAAGCATAAAGAGTGCTGTTATGTGAGTTATTCCAGTAGTCCTTTTCATTCAACCAACAAAAATGCTTTTATGGCATTGAGGACGGCAGAAAACCCTAAATCTAATCCAAACAAGTGCATGATACCTATAAGCAAATTTATCAGCTTTAAGAAAGAGCTTGGAAGTACAAAACATAAGAATCATTTGATTTAAGCCAAATTGGTCCTTTATAAGTTGGCACCAAACCATGAGGCATAGTTCTATAACAAGTTGAAAACCAGTCTTTCAATAACTAGGCCATTAGTGGGTGCAGGTTAGCCTGAACTCTAACCAACTGGATCAATCTTGGATCATGGTGTCACTTTGTTGAATATCACATGGTCCAGGCCTTTGTCTCATCAGGGCATGTGAGACCCAACGTATTGCATTTAACAATTGAATAAAACAAGGTTTACCAATTTTGGTTCAACTTCAGTCCTGCAGGATGGAGAAATGAGAAAATATATTAGTTAAAAGAGGTCGGGGTAGGCTGAGGAAGAGATGGATGGAGATGGTAGGAAAGGATATGAATGCTTTGAACCTCACCGAGGACATGGCATTGGATAGAAATGATTAGAGGAGAAGGATTCATGTGGAAGACCCAGAATAATTTTCTTTTTTGGTTCATATCACCGACCCCAATTGTTTTGGGATGAAGGCGTAGTTGTTGTTTGTTGCTCAGTCCTGCAGGATTAGATCAAGATCCGGACCTTGATCAACCACAGGGGAGCAGACCAATGTTGTAAGAATCATCTGGGACCCTGAATCAATTCAGAGGACCTGGCAATTCTGATTCGGGCTCAATGAAACTGAATCGGCCAACTTTTAACCACAAAAAAGACACATCACAAAAATATTAAAATATTAAAAAACCTATTTTGACCATTTTTTATTTATTTGAAAATAAGCCAGTTTCGGTCAGTTTCATATGGATTTTCTGTTAATACGATACAGATACAAATAGATTGATTCAAGCCGATTGGCAATGACACTGGCAACAATGGATCAGACGCAGATCCTAGAACAACTAAAAGATGGACCAAAAACGTAAGCTGGGGTTAGGCAGACCCCTACCAGTTCAACGATACCATTGAGATTTGAACTTGCAACGTCTCAACACAAGGTGACGTGAACTAGACATGACAAAAGTTAAAAACGCCAAAATATCGTTTTTCAAAAACTTGTGAGAATTTAATTTTTTTTCATAAATCTCACATTTTTTGGCAAAATCTAGGCAATAAAAAAATAAATTCTAAATTAAAAAATAAATTTTATAAAAACATATTAATAAAATTTATTTAAAAATAAAACACATGGTTTTATAATGATAAATAACCATTTAAAACGTAAATATTAGGTTTAAATAAAGATATTTATATTTTTCATAAATCTTGTAATATTTTAAAAATCTCGTGAGAAATTACCATTTTAAAATTTCATCCAATTTCTCGCGATATTTGTCACTATGCCTCTAGCTGCTCCTACCAGACTAGTGAAGCCCCTATTGTTCTTGACTAGTAACTAGAGTAGGCCTTGGGATATGGTCAATTGTGGATGCCATGATTCCAAACACAAAGGACATGGTCTTTGAGGCCCACATCCTAAAAAGGAAAAAGGTAGGGAGTGATCTTTTAAAGAATGTGGTGGGGGTCTTTGGTGGTGCCAAGAATCATGTGACATCTAATGGAAAGACATGTCCTCAAAATTGGCTTAACCCTCAATTTCTCTCACCAACCATGAGGTCTCCTTTTCAAGGCCACTCCTTTTTAGAGAGAGAGAGAAGCACGGCTCTTTGATAATGGCGGGTGGGTGCAAATCGCCACACTTGACCCTTATCCTTTTTTCTTTGCCTCTTTTCTTTTTATTTCTTTTTTTTTTCTGATTTTCTCTACCATGGTGTGTGAAAAGGTGATGTACAGTGGATCAAATCAACACAGGCTGAATTCTTTTTTTATTTCGAAAAACAGCTCCAGGCGCAGAGACCTAGCCGTGCTGGCTCAGCCTGCCATTCTTATGGTCTCTGTCCACAGGGGTGTAGCTAGGATTCATGTGAGGGGGGGGAGGGGGCAAACAGGGGTGTAGCAAAAAAAATTTTATTTGTGCGATAGTTGGGGGTTCGGGGGCAGCGCCCCCGAAAAAAAATTGAGATAAAATAAAAAATGGCTACAATTATTAATAAAAATCTATTTCATATGGACAAATCAAACTATTTGCTGCAGTCAGGGCTGGGCTAGGACTGGACTGGGCTTTTAAAAAAAAAACAAAAAAAATTAACTGTTTCGGGAGGCAGGACTGGGCTACAGCCCAGTCCTGCCCCCCCCTAGCTACGCCCTTGTCTGTCCATGTCAGTGTAAAACTCTGAGGGCTTACCCTTCGACCTCCTCGTCAAGCTTGGGCTTACGCAGGGAAACACGCACCAAATTCTAAGGCCACTCATAAGTTGCCATTTTTCAAAATCTCTATTGATGCTGTATGATCTATTTTCTCATAGCTGCAAAAGTATTTCACAAACCTTAAAATATTTGATATGTTTTACCCATAGTTATCAAAAAATAAAATAGATACGAGGAGGATGCAAGAAGTAAAATTGGGAAAGCGAGTGTTACAAAGTAGTATGAAGCAGAAAGCCAGAAGCGGTTGTGAAGTGATGTAAGTGCACGCAAAATGAAAAAGAAAGCAACATGAAGCATGGATAAAAGCAAATTAGAAATGACTTGAACACAAGTATAAAACCATATAAAACCAACATGCAAGTTTGTTATAAAAGAAATATTATTTTTTTTAATATAAAAAACATATGAAGTGAAGAATAAGCAAGTGAAAAGCTACAATCAAAAGAGAAAGTGAGCTTCACATTAAAGGGAATCCAGTTTTCCAAAGCTTCCCCTCCTTTTTTGAGAAGCCATGAGTTTCCTGCTTAACTATGTTCTACCCTATGTCACAAGGATACTGTATTGTTACTTTCATATCATATATTTTTATACATTAATGTAGTGAAAATTTTCCTAAAAAAGTCTTATTGTTGTATCCGCATTTGTGTCCATGTGACATAAGCTCTAGCAAGTGCCATTGGTCTGATGACCTCAAATTGGGACTTGATGAAATCTCTGATCTGATATGCGATCATTATATGCCTAGTCATTACATAACATGGTTGGCCCTGTTCTTAGTTTCGAGCTATATTAAACCACTGACATGCAATGATCATCGCTTATACGCTCGGAAAATGGCATGGATCAACTTTGAGATCCGTTTATATTGGTGCAACATGGACCAAAAGTTTTTCAACCAAAAACAAATGAACAAATGCTCACGAACGAGTAGCTAACAGGGGCTCTGCTTGTCTGGTAGGAGCAGCTAGTGCACGTCACCTTGTGTTGGGACGTTGCAGGTTCAAAAAGCGAATGGTATAGTTGTATAACTGGTAGGGGTCTGCCTAACCTCAGCTTGCCTTTCAAAAAAAAAAATAGACAAGATGGTAAACAAAAACTGCCCTACTTACCAACCAATTTCCGGCCACAAAATCGACCGCACTTTCCATTAGCCCAAATGATATATATATATATATATATATATATATATATATATATATATATATATATATATATATATATATATATATATATATATATTGTTGTAAGCAGGGTCCTGTGCCAAGCTGAAGGCCCAGGTTCGAACCTCCGCCACATGGGGCTTAAGAGATATCTGGCAAGGGTCTGCCTAACCCCAGCTTAGCTTTAAAAAAAATCAAAATTATTTTAATTATTATAGTGACGGGCTTTCATAAGTTTAAACATTCTATGGTCAGTTACGGGCTCTGATAAGACCGAATAGGGGTTTAAGACATCGCACCCTTTGATATGGTATTTCTTTTGCTAGTTTCTGGTATGACAATTGCCAGAAAACGGTATATATATATAGGGAGGTATTTTTCATGATTGTCTATGGTTTTAAAGTGATAAAAAAAAAACAATGAATTATACAGCATTAAAGCATGATGATGAAAAAATATTTTTTGGTTAAATCAATTTGATTCAAGGCATGACGTTTAGTAAACACACGATGACAAACACACAAGTTTAAACCAATAAAAAAACATATAGCTATGCTTTTTTCAATTGTTTAGAAATGTTTAGGAGCTAAAAAAAATTTCATATATATATATATATATATATATATATATATATATATATATATATATATATATATATATATATATATATATGTGTGTGTGTGTGTGTGTGTGTGTGACTTACTCTTTTAAAAAGCACACTTGCATGTGAAATAATTTGTAGGTTTCAAGCCATTTATGTCCCAAACCCCTTTAAAAATTGCATTTACATGTGTTTTTTGCTTAATCCAAACCTATGTATATATTTATCATTACTTATTCACTAAGAACCATGCTTTGAATCAAATCAATTTAATAAGAATTCTCAAATTTTAGTTAATAAAATTTTTGGTGCAATATGAACCATTATTTTTTTTTAGAAAAAGAAACATTTAAACATGAAAAATGTTTAAACTAATACATGTTTTCTATTAAATAAAACATAGAGATCACATGTACAAGTTATAATAGTTAAAAAGCTTATACAAATATGTTTTTTAAAGGAGTCTAAGACAGTTTGGAAGATAAATGGTCTGAAACTTACACATTGCTCCTTGCATGTGTTTGTTTGTTTAATATAAATCTATAGATGTAATTTTTATGCTTTATCAGTAGAAAATATGCATTAGTTTAAATATTTCTCATGTTTTGATGTATTTTTAGCTTCAAAAAAATCAATAGTATATATTGTACCAAAATCTGATTAACTAAAAATAAAAATTTCTTGTTAAATTGATTCAATCCAAAGCATGGTTTTTAATAAATAAACAATGATATACACATCAATAGGTTTTAATTATGCAAAAAAATTTATGCAAGTTTGTTTTTTAAAGAGGTCTAGGATGGTCTAAGAGATAAATGGTTTGGAAGCTACACACACACACACACACACACACACACACACACACACATATATATATATATATATATATATATATATATATATATATATATATATATATATATATATAGAGAGAGAGAGAGAGAGAGAGAGAGAGAGAGAGTTAATATCTTGTGCTATTGAAGGCACTAAACTATTTGAAACTATTTAGGTGAAAATAATAGGTTCAAGTTTATCAACTCAATCTGACCACATAGATGCCGTCAGAAAGGTTTGTTTGCTAAGGATCAAACCTTGGATAGTGTTATTTTGATCCAAAAATATGATTTTTTGAGTCATGAAATTTTATTGCATTGTAAACCATTAATTTTTGAAGCCCTTAAAAAACCTGCTTATATATCACAATCATATTATTTGAAACTCATTTTTCACTAAACAAACCTTATAGATCATATCCATAAGATTTAATTTGCAAAAAATCTAAAACCTAATTTGGTGTCTTCAATAACACCAAATATTAACCCATATATATACACTTCATTTACATAGATCTAGGCTCCAAACACGAAATCTAAACTTTGGATGGTGTTTAGCGGGTCCTATTTACTATTTTCATGTGTTAAAGTTGACTCAGATAGGATGTTCTGTCATTTCTAAATCGCCCCTATTTTCATGAATTGTGGTCCATTGATTTTTTGCCAATTCAAAAATGAATCTAATAGTATACTAAACATGATAAAACTTTCTAACATACTAAACATATGTGTACAGTTAGATTTATCATTTGGTGGCTAGATCCATACAAACAAGGGTGTGTACCGCTACAAGGTATCATGGTACATAACCACCATATTCTCTCTCTCTCTCTCTCTCTCTCTCTCTCTCTCTCTCTCTCTCTCTCTCTCTCTCTCTCACACACACACACACACACACACATATATATATATATATATATATATATATATATATATATATATATATATATATATATATATATATGATACGTTACCTACTCTCACCTAATGAAAGCTTCAAATTTTCAGGATTTGAGTCTTTTTGTTGTTGATCGGACCCTATAGATATGATCTACAATCGTTATTTAGTGAAAAACAAGTTTTGGATCATGTGAGTATGACATACATGTAGGCTTTTAAAGATCTTAAAAAATCAATGGCTCATAATGTACCAAAATTTCTTGATTTAAAAAAAAACTATTTTGATGCCCAAAAAACATTATTCAAAGCATGATTCTTATCAATTAAGTACATCTATAAGGCTTGATTGAGAAGATGCAACCTACTATGATTTCTTATATATATATATATATATATATATATATATATATATATAGCTTGTTGGTTGAGAACTGAGATGAAGTAGTTGACCCCTGACGGTGGCCCTTAGTCGTTGGCTCAAATTGCCATAAAACCCATGTCCCAATGTTTTTATTGTTTATTTTAGTTTTTGAAAATAACAGAAAAAACTAAACACCATAATGATGAGGGTGTTGATTGATTTGTTGAACATTACGGGTCTGGGTCCAACCCATAAGGTAACCCGGTTTGACACTGTTAGTGGGTTGTTCAAAGGGAAGTTAGTGGGTAGTTAGTGGGGTGGGAGTTACGTGAATGTGGAGAGACCACATTCACGTAACCACCCCCTTATCTCCCATTATATAAAGGGGTTTGGGTTATACGTATGATGAGAGACATCAGCCAAATGCCCTTATTGCACACATTCAGGAAATTCCATATTGGGTTTAGAGTTGTGTTGGAATCGAGATTTATTTTAGATTTGGTTGATACATTTTATATTTCATCCCATAGTTGGAACCAGATTTCAATTTCAAAACTTGATAAGTTTGATTTTAGTTTTAAATTTGAAAAGTCCAAGCTTATTATTATCAAAAAATTTATTAATGTAGTTTCTGTATATGTGTGTGATGGTTTGTATCAGTTAAAAACCGAATTCCAAATTCAGAATTCCTATTCTATTGAGAACACATTGATTGACAATAAACGTAGTTTGAAGAAAGATTAATCTTATTTGCTTTGGCATCGAAGGTTAGGACATATCTTGAAAGAGAGAGTCTAAAGACTTGTGAAAGAAAGAATCCTTGGATCCATTGATTTCACAGATATAAAGTCATGTGTTGACTGCATAAAGGCTAAGCAGTCTAACACATATAAGAAAAATGTCAAACGCAGCAATGGAAAGTTGGAGATAGTGCATATGGATGTTTGCGGCCCTTTTTCACTGTGTTATACGGGTAAAAATTATTGTCACCTTTATAGATGATTACTCACGGTATATGTATCTCTACTTATTATTTGAAAAATCAAAAGTCTTTCAGGTTTTTAAAAGCTTTAAGAAAGAAATAGAGAAACAAATCGGTGAAGTTATTAAGGTTGTCAAGTCTGATAGAGGTGGCAAATATTATAGTCATTTCAATGAAATAAAACTAAAGAAAGGGCCATTAACATGATTTCTAAAAGAGAAAGACATTATACCTCAGTATACCATGCTTAGTAGTGCTTACTAGAATGGTATAGCTGAAAGAAGAAATTGTACGCTTAAAGAAATGGTTCGAGTGATGTTAAATCACTCAAACCTTTTCTTGACCATGTGAGGTGAAGCTCTTAGGACAATAATGCATATTTTGAATAAGGTTCTTACGAAGGCTGTTCAGAAGACTCCTTACGAGTTATGGACAGGTAGAAAACCTTCTCTATCATATATGTGCATATGAGGATATCCAGCTGAAGGTAAATTATATAACACACATATAAAATTCTTTGATCCTAGGACGACTAGTGGATTTTTAATTGGTTATCCAGAAAGATCAAAGGGCTTTAGGTTTTATTGTTCATCTTATACACCACAGATAGTGGAAACAAATAAAATGAGATTTTTTAAAAATGGTTCTATTGGGATAGATGTATCTCAAAATATTGATTTTAAAAAAATGCAGGATTCAAGTTTCATACCTGCGAAGGAGAAAAACCCAGTTTTTCTTGTCATTGTCCCATTGGATAATGTCAGAGAAAGTCTGGTTAATGAACATCAATCCCAAATAGAGTCAGTTGTTGATGAGAATATACAACAACAACAGGATACAGAAGTTCATTTTGAACCACCTTGTAACACTTGTATAGAGGTCTACGAGGATCTAAAAATCCTCTATCCATCTGGATTATGTGGTGTATTTGAAAGAGTCTAATAATTTCATAGATATTGATGATGATTCATTCACCTTTGCAGAAGCCATTGAAAGTAAAAGATCAACACATTGGATCAATGTCATGAAGGAAAAGCCTCACTCTATAGGAAAGAACCAAGTGTGAGATCTTGTACCTCGACCTGATGGCGTTAGACCTATTGGTTGTAAGTGAGTTTATAAGACCAAAACAGACTCTAAATGTCAAGTGGAGAGGTACAAGGCTAGGCTTGTTGCAAAAAGTTTCACACAGATAGAGGGCATTGATTATAATGAGACTTTTTTTTCTGTCTCAACTAAGAAATCCTTGAGAATAGTCATGACCCTCGTAGCTCATTTTGATTTATAGTTGCATCAAATGGATGTGAAAACTACCTTCCTGAATGGAGATATGGAAGAGGAGGTATACATGCAACAACCTCCTACACTACAAGAAATTTGTGGATTAGCGACGGATGTAATTTATCGCTAATCCATCACAAATCTATCGTTGAACACTTTAGTGACGAATAATTTTCATCACAATTTCTTAGTCGCTAATTAGCGACGAAACATATCTATCGCTACTTTTGTCACTAATTTGTGACAGATTAGCGAATGCCATGATCTATCGCAAGGTTGTCGCTAATCTGCAAAGATTTAGTTTTACGACAAATACACATCTGTTGCTAATTTTGTATCTATTGTAGCGACGGATTTGCGACGGATTTGCGACAGATTACAATCTGTCACAAAATATCGACCGATTCAGTTTTGCGATGGATAAATATTCGCCCATAATTTGCCACTAAATTGGAGGTCCATACTAATTAGCGACAGATATTATCCGTCGTTAATCCATCACAAAAATTTTAAAAAAAAAAATTTGTTTGAAATATAAATATTGAGAAATTTTTTTCGTTATACAATTTATATATCCTGTGTATAAAAAACAAAGTACACATAAAAAATACATATACAAAGCAGGTGAAACAAATTTAACACAAGTTACAAGAGAAACAAATTTATTGATCCACTATAATCCTCACTAAGTTTTAATTATTTACAAGTGAACATATACAAAGAGTTTTGTTTGAAACAACAAGAAGGTGCAACAAATTCAACACATGAATCTAATCATCGCCAAGATTTGGAGCATCATCCTCTTCATTGTCTCGATCTTCCCCTTCATCCATGCCTCCATCAGCTCCTCTACGCTGATTATCTCCAGCATCCTACAAGAGAACTGAAAGGTTAGTATTGATAAACAAAATATAATGAAATAAATTATATGCAATGCACCTATTCTAAGGCAATCAAAGTAACATGGATGAAAGACACATAGACTAACAATAAAGTGAAGGACATTAACATAATTCAAATATGTGTTCTAAGGCTGACAAAAAAAATCATAGTGATTCAATCATGTAGATATGTATTCTAAGGTTGTTAAAAAAATGTCATAGTGATTCAAGCATGCATATATGCCTTATAAGGTTGTCAAATAAATATGTTATGTATCACAATCATGCATATATGTGTTATAAGGCAGTCAAAAAACTTTCATAGTGATGAAATCATGCTTATATGTGTTCTAAGGTTGTCAAAAAACTTTCATAGTGATTCAATCATGCATATATGTGTTATAAGGCAGTCAAACAATTTCATAGTGATGAAATCATGATTATATATGTGTTCTAAGGTTGACAAAAAACTTTCATAGTGATTCACTCATGCATATATGTGCTCTATGGTTGTCAAAAAACTTTCATAGTGATTCAATCATGCATATATGTGTTATAAGGCAGTCAAAAAACTTTCATAGTGATGAAATCATGCTTATATATGTTCTAAGGTTGTCAAAAAACTCTCATAGTGATTGAATCATGCATATATGTGATATAAGACAGTCAAACAATTTCATAGTGATGAAATCATGCTCATATGTGATGAAATCATGCATATACTAGCTTAAAATCTAACGACATGAAATAAATGACATGAAACTTTCATACCTGACGGGCACCTGCAGACGAAGTTCTCCTGTCCCAAAAAAAGTTGCATAACTCATTACGGACAACGTCAGAAATGGCTTCATGTAAAAAGTCATGCATTGTGTCCTTAACAAGTTGGCGGACACCATCCCAAGAATTAGCAGGGTCAATCGGACGTTGGGAGTTGATGCTGGCAGGAGAACTCTGAGAGTCCGGCTGGAGGAGGCAACGACTGGTGTGGTGTTCATATTACTCTCAAACCCAAACACACGACCCTTTTGTGGTTCACCGGTTGTAGTCACCCATGTTGCAGGATCAAAAGGCGGATGTTGAGTGGAGTCATCGCCATATCGCTCTACCATATGTTGCTCGTATAACTCCTACAAAGTAATTATTACAGTATGGATTAATAATTAAGAATTATAATGTTCATGGTAACTTGTCTATTATAATGTTTATTAATACAATAAATAGATATTGTTGTCGCTCTCGCCTTCTCTGATATGAACTCTCCCATGCTCTTAAGTTTATGTGTTTCAACAAACACATCCATATGGCACAATGCCTCATTTTTCTGCTTCTTGCGAGGTTAAATGATAAAAAAATCAATTAAAAAGTATGCAATAATACTTATAAATTTAACAATATATATATATATATATATATATATATATATATATTGATGAGTTACCATTTTCTTCTTGTGGCTCCCAAAAGTCCTAGATCCACCTGTGTGTAGATGGGCATCGAGCATCTTCGCTCGGTTTTGTGCAGCCATTGCTGAGCGGTTTCGAAATTCATGACTCGCCCACTTGTCGCACATTGCATCCCAATAATCTGACCTGATAGTAGGATGGTCATGGCCCTTCCACTGTGTGAACACCCCAAATTTTTCAAAAATCCAAAAATTCCTTTTTTGCCCCTGACTCACCTTTTCTGAATAATTGGGTCAATTTTTAATCAAAAATTTCATTCATTTCTCGGATTCGTTGGAATCCAAACTCATTTTTTATTCCTAACCCATTTTCTGAAGGATTTTTCAAGGAACAACGTTAAAATTCCCTCAAACCCCCTCTTTTGTAAATATTTCTCAAAAAAATCCAAAAATAGTTTTTAATCTCTCATTTTCCCTAGTCCTAGAGTTTTTACTTTCAAAAATACAAAAAATGTAAAAAATTTCAAGAAAAGAACAAAAAAATAGGAAAATGCCAAAAGAAAACAACAAAAAAATCCAAAAAAACAGAAAATATGCAGTTCAAAACCCTTTTGAAACCTATTTTGCTAAAAACCTCATTTAAAAAAAAAACATTCCATGAAAAATCTTTTGGAATGAGCCTCTTTTTGGAAAATCAAAAAATTTCACGAATAAAGCTTCGCATGCAAGCTCTCTCTCTCCCTCTCTCGGCTTCCCTTCACGAACCTTCTGAAACCCTAATCTCCATCGCTTCCCCTCTCGCACAATCCACCCTTCGATTTCCAACAACCCTCATCCTCCCGAAGCTTCTTCTCACTCTTTAAAAGAAGCACGAAGGAGAAGGGTTCAACATCCGCTCTTCACCCCCACACCCTTCATTTCTCCTCCTTTTTCCCCTTTTTCCTCAGATCACCTCTTCCCCCCTTTAGAAACCCGACAGCTTCAGCAGTAGAAGCCCTCCAGGCCACTGAAGAAACCGCAACTCTCTCTGATCTCAGAATCCCTGCCAACAAGGAGAGAATCGCTGGAACATCAGCGGAATCACAAACCAAACTGAAGAATGATTCTCCTCCAAGACATCACCTCTGTATTTGCCTAAAAGGAACATTGAATCCTCTGCAGAAGGTAGTTCTGATCCATTAACGCATGCATCAATTACAATCCATTCCACCCCTCTTGATTCACGCATCTCCTCTCAATCCGGACCGACTCACGGTAGGCATTGGCTCTTCCCTCTGTTTACTTTTCTTCATCGCAGTTTTCGTTTGACAGCATCACTTATTTTTCATTGTTTCCTTTTTATTTTCTTCTTTTTCTTTTCCTTTTCCTCTATTTGTTTCTGATTTCTTTTAAATTCTCTTGTTCTTGCCCCCATTAATGCACTATCGAGGGTGTTGGGTTGCTTATAGCAACGATTAACCCTTCTCTCGTGCAAGAGCAAAGGAACGGTTCTATTCCAACATTTTATTTTTCTGTTTTTCTTTATATTTTGTTGTTTTATTACATTCCAATCCGTAATTTGCTTCATTTCACTTTCTCTTGTCATTTCAATTTTCTATTGACATCGGATTTATAATTCTATTTTAGGCATCAACTGATATTTTGATTTCAGTCTCCCCGTTTTCACTTTCTGTTGGTTATGATAATCTCTTGTATTTGATTTCCTGTTTCTTTTTTTTTTATTTCTCTCTGACTTTCACATGTTGTGAATACCTGCTCATGTCTGATCTTTCACTGCCATAATTTCTTGCTTATTTCTCATGTTTTTCCTGATTTCCTGATCGTATTTGGTTCCTTTTGTATATCGCATGGTATATAATCAACATTGATTCTTTGTATATATGCACTTGTAATATCCTTGATGTCCACAACATCTCTCGTACATTCTGTATAGCAAATGGAGTGTATGTTGGGATTAAGAATTTTGACATCCTTGTCACAACCTTGGAGGAATTTTCTTAAAAGCCACTGAATGCTAGCTTGATGAAATTAAACTTGTAAACCTTGCTGAAACCTATGATGAGGATGGAAAGACACCTCCAGAGGCTTCCCATTCTTGTCCTACACTAGAAGATCTGAGTGATAAGACATTGTTATCAGGCTATTAGATGCCTCTTGGAAAATCCTTCAGCATTGGAATTTCTTACTATATCTGGTCATTACCCTATTGCTTAATTTCTGGGAAAGTATTTTTCAAACTCAATTTGAAGTTCTCAAATCTCATTCTGATTTCAAATTTCGAATCTAGAATTCAATTCCATTTTCAAACTTTATCTCCTCTCCTAAATCCATATTCAAAGTCCAAATTCTGACTTTGAAACCTCCTTTCTTTTTTCTTATATCTTAAAACTTCAAACCATTCTTTTCAAAATCTAGATTTATCTCTCCCAAACTCTGATTATTTTCAAAGACTTAGAACTTCAAATATCTTTTCTGATCTATCTCAAATTCTAAGTTAGATTCAACCATTCTCTCACTCCATTATCAAGTTCATTTCAGAAATACTTGGAAATTTTTCAAATCATGTTTCTCAAAAGAGCATACATTTTGCATTTACACAAGCATGATTCTTTGTGCATTCTTATAGACTTAGAATAAATTCTTAGATAATCTTTTAGGAAAGCAAAAAGGCATAAATTTGATCATTGGTTTGACTACCCCTGGTAAAGGCGCTAGGAACGGTTGAACCTCGTACCGACGAGCGAATTCTGTCTCCCAATTTTTCCCGTAATATTTTAAAAAACGGAGGCGAGTAATCTTTTAAATCTTTTCAAAATTAAGGTCAAGTGAGACCCTCGCAGAAAATTTTCTCCCCTCTTCTTTCTTTTCTTTCTTCTTTTCTGTCTTTTATTTTCTCCCTTCAAAAAGGAGGAAATAGAGGTTGGAAAGGAAAAGAGAAGGAAGAGAGAGAAACCACAAGAGAAATTTTTTTTGCGATGATCACACACTGCAGTGGATCATCTATCCCACCAGATGCTTTTATTGTTGTAGTCTTCATATTGTGCAGCATGTCGGCAAATCGACTGGCAGTCACCTTCTGCCACACCCACCTCACGTCATGCTCCTCTTTCGTAGTCGCGAAGCGATTCGAAGCTTACAAATAATTTCAGAAAGTTAGTATACATGACTATAACAAAAAATTAAATATGAAACACATTAGCTATGATAAACGATTGTATACTATAAATGAGGATCACAATCTGTCCAACACCTCATTCGGGTACTCTTTTTATTGAGCGACCGGTCCTGAAAGATGCTGAAGTAGTGACTGCTTAATTTTTCATATTACTTCTTGTGGCTTGAACATCGCACTGTACATGAATTGATACACATTAACAATCAACTATCGATATACACTATTTATAAGATAAGTATTGGATAAGTGAAAATGAAATACTTGCGGTTGACTATCGATATACACTATTTGAATGAATCATCGTGTGTCAGACTGAGAAGACCCTCCATCCAGCATTGTCTGGTAATGTGTATGAATAGCTGGCGTAGGTGAGTCATGTGCACGTAAAACATCATCTATAAAAAAATGAATTGGAAATTCACACAATGCACATTTAAACTAAGCAAGTATACAATTATTTAAATGATATACCTATCGAAGCATTACGTGAAGACGAAGGCTCAGACTGGCTATCACAACCTCTACTTGATCCTCCACCACTAAGTACTCGACCACTGTGACCTCCATGGACCATATTCTAACAAATAAAAATGTTATTTGAATCAGTTACATAACTCTTGATCTTATCATGAACATGACATATGCATAAAATATAAAGATTTAAAGGTCCTACATGAATCAGTTTTATAACTATGCATAAATTGTGCATGAACATGATAAGTATGCATGGAATGTAACATAATATGCAATTCCATGAACATGAATACATAATCAAATAAAAAATAACTTCATGCAACCATGCATACAGTCACATCAAACATTGCAATACATTCAAATCATTTATATCACAACAATGTCAAACATGTACCTGCAGCAAACACACTCTAATATCATGTTAACTACAATCATGACTAGCGTGGTCTCCAAAATATAAACATAAGAGCATATGAGAAAGTGATGTGTATATTACAAGATGTATTTCACTAGCTCGAGTATGCTTCCTCATCACTTGTTTGACTTTCATATTCTTCTTCTTCCTCCTCCTCTTTGTCATCTTCTTCATTGGGCGTCCATCTACTTGGTATATCATTTGGATCACATTCTTCCATACATGTGTCATCAGACAATGAAGAAGTGACATGCAGACCATGTATGACATCGTGACCATAAGAGAAGTCATACATATCATTTGATTGATAGTAAGCATCCTCTTCAGCAATCTTGTCTTCATGTAACTGATCATACTCGGGGTATAGTTTAGACTTCACCTTGCAAATCGCCCACCATTCATTTATATCTGACTTTCTTGTATTTGGATATAAAGTATAGTAAATTTGTTGAGTTTGCGAGGCTAATATGAATGGTTCATATGTTCCAAACCTTGATTTATGATTCACCTCCACAATGCCTGAGGCTTTATCGACTATTGTTGTTGTGAGATCAAACCAATGGCACTTGAATAAAGTTATTGTATTATTTATGCCTAAGTAAGTCAACTCCATTATTTCTTCAATAAAACTGTAGTAGTCATGTTCATTTTCACCATAGCTGCTACCCTTGATACACACACCACTATTCATCGTTGACTTATTTACACCGTAGTTTTTTGTATGGAATCGATAACCATTTACTATGTATTCGTTGTAACATTGCACAACTTTGGTTGGACCATTTTGTAAATCACATATTCTTTGATCATTAACATCACCATGGCGGACCTACAAGCATAAACAATGACTGTGATCACGACCAATTAAGTGACATATTTTTGTTTACACAGAAAGAATGCATGTCATCGTCCTTACCAACTCTTTCAACCATGCCCCAAACTTATTTTCACGTTCTTTCTGTACTTCTGAATCAGTGAGATGTGGAAGTTCTCTTCGTAACTCCAGATCAAGTCGTCTGCACTTAACAAATATTTATATTACCGAACCATGTATGCACATATAGAACTTAGTGTTACATATTAAGTATACTTGATGTAGGGGTCGATCATTGAGCAATTAAAAAAGATAATGTGTTGCGTCTTGCTCTCGATCTTTCAAAAGTCTTGACCGGCAATAACCAAAGGCATGCCTAAGTGATTAAAATATCGATAGTTTGTTAGCCACGATAAATTATTTTCCATCATCATTATGAGGTGGGCAAGTGTAACATGTTGGAATGTGAGGTTCAAAGTACATAGATGAGAAATTTGAATTCTCTTCTAAAGTGTACTCCTCACAAATTGAACCCTCCACTCTTGCTTTATTCTGAACCTTTTTTTTTAGGTCAAATATGCATCTGTCAACAATATACATCTTGTAATACAATAAATTCTCAATAGCATTAGAGAGAAAAGTATAAATAAAAATATACCTTTCAAATGGGTACATCTATCGATATTGCACAGGACCATCAACCCTAAGTTCATATGGAAAATGTATGATCACATGTTCCATAACATCGAAAAATGCTGGCGAAAATATCTTCTCTACCTGATAAATAATAGTGACGACAGAATCCTTGAGATTCTTTACCTCAGTTACTATAACTTCTGATGCACACAAGATTCTAAAAAATCTACTCAACTCGGATAATACCCCTCATATAGGTTTGTCTAACATATCATGAAATGCTAGAAGAATCAATCGTTTAATAATGACATGACAATCATGGCTCTCCAACCCATATTATTATCTCTCGTCTATCTTCACAGCCCAAGCAATGTTAGAGATATATCCATCTGGAAATCTCAATTGTCTCAACCACTGACATACCTGCTTTACTTGATCTGGTCTAAGCACGTACCTTGTCTTTGGATTCAGTACTTTGCCATTGTACTCTTGAAGTTCCAATTCTGGTCTTTTACATATTACTTTTAAATCCATACGGGACTTCAGATTATCCTTCATTTTCTCTTTGACATTCATTACCGTATTGAACACGTTATCAAACATATTTTTCTCTACATGCATCACATACAAATTATGTCGTATCAATAAGGTCGGCCAATATGGTAGTTCACAAAATATAGATTTCTTTATCCAATTGTGATCTTTCCCAAATCCAAGGAAGGGTGTCGGACTACGGGCATATGTCAGTCTATATGAAAAGTATCGTAATCGTCTTAAAATCTCTATGCCAGACAACCGTGTAGGTGGACATTCTATTTCAGTTGTGCATGCTCGGAATGCATTCCTTTGTCGTCAGAACGGATGGTTGCTGGGTAGAAATCGACGATGATAATCAAACCAGCATGGCTTTCTTCCATACATCAATCTAAAATATTTTGTATCCTCCATGTAGTGCAGATATGCCAACCTCCCATGTGTGCTCCAACCAGATAACATATCATATGCAGGGAAGTCACTAATTATCTATAGAACAACAACCTTCATATTAAAGTTTTATTTTTTGTGGGCATCGTACGTGAGAACACCGTCATCCCACAATATTTTCATTTCATCAATCAATGACCTTAAATATACATCAAGATTTTAGCCCGGAGAGGTCGGACTAGGGATCAATAGAGACAAGAAAAGATTTTGACGCTTCATACACAAGCTTGAAGAAATGTTGTATGGGGTGACAAATACTGGTCAACACGAGTATGGGGTTGATCTACCCCCAAATTGATTAAATTCATCTATATATAAACATAGCCTAACATTTCTCACTTCCATTGCGAAGGTTTGATGAGTACGATCAAAGAGTTTCTAAGCTTCCGCGTCAACAGAATGTGTGATCCTGTCTTCATCATGTCGAACTTTATTTGCATGTCATCTCATGTGTTTAGCTGTCCTCGAAGACATATACGATCATTGCAATCTAGGAGTGAGCGGAAAGTAGCGAAGTGACTTGTATGACACTTCTTTTGACCTCGTGCTATCATTGCCCATTGTCTTTGGCTTGAACCGAGGATACCCACATGACAGACATGATCTGCTATTTTCTTGATCTTTAAAATACATGCAGTGATTTGGACAAGCATCTATCTTTTGATACCTCATACCTAGAGCGTTGACCATAACCTTCGCACGATAAAAATTTTGTGACAATTTCTCTTCTTTGGGCAACATAGTCTTCATAATAGAGCACAGACGGTCAAAATATGATTAGCTCAAATTATACTCTAACTTCAAATTCAATATTTGAAGAACTGCAGACAAGATAGTGTGACTCTCGCAACCATTCAACAGTGGCTCATCAGTATCTCTAAGTCATAAAATCTACTAGCTGCATCGTTTGTTGCTTCTTCCTCTACCATAGTTTGTACATCACTACGACCCATAGCAGAACCCAGTTCTCGTCCTGCAGCATCAAATATCAAATCCACATAAGGATTATAGTAAACTGTATTCACCCGTACGTCAAAATTATTCCAAAATTCTTCACCATGAAGTGTCCAATTTTGATAACCACTCATAAAACCCTTCCTGTATAGGTGATGTCTAACGTCATGAGATTCTACAAATCGATTATTCTTACACATCGTGTAGAAGCACCTAATCCGACCGATGGGATCCACTGTACTGACACTTGCTGTTGCAAATTCAATAAAACTGTCAACACCATCCATATATTCAAGCGACACCTCATTATCAACTATCCTACGATACATCCATTCACGGTTTGCAGCCATTTTATCCTATAATGTTACGAATATTATTTTCACCAGTTAAAAGAGAATTATAATAATGCATCGATGAAAAAAATATCAAATTTATCATGCATTGTTGGATATATATATGACAAATATATTTAAAAAGATGAAATCATATTCATAAACATGATACATTCAATTTAAGCATGTTTTCATAATACAATTTCACATGGAGGGCATAATTAATTCGAAAATAACTTCATGTAAGCATGGATAGTCACGTCAAATAATGCAATACATTCAATCATGCATATCACAATAATGTCAAACATGTGCCTGCAGCAAACACACTCCAATATCCCGCTAACTACTATCATGACTAGCATGGACACCGAACTACAAAAATAAGAGTACTTCTATTTTCATATATTCAAATCATGCTCAGCATGATCTTCGAACTCTACCAAAGCAGTCCTAGATATCCACAACTAAGTGAGTGTGTGAACAGGAAAGTGTTGCATCCAAGAAAGTAAATAACATTGATGCACTTGCATCACTTACTCACCACGGGTATTTATCTGATTTGCATTGCTTTTGCCTTTGCATTTTTTCTTATTTCTTTTTACATTGCATTTTGCTTCGGCCTTTACAAAAATAAGAGCACCTCTTTTTTCATTTTTAGCCGCATGCAATGTTTAGCACTAAGCATCACACAATTAGCTCAGCTACGTACCTGCAATACACATTTATATATTGCAATGCATATTTATATACGACGAAGAGAGACGAGGGCGACGATGAGAGAGGAGGCGCAGTCGGGGTCTCGACCCCTCCCTTACAAAGAAGGAGAAATGGGAGGGGGCTAAGCCCCTCCCTCAAAATCTAAGAAAAAGAAGATATGGAGGAAACTCGACCCCTCCCTAGCAAAAAAGAAAGAATGGGTGGGGCAAGGGCCTTGCCCCCGCATGCCGAAAACACCCAGGCAGTAGGGGCAAAGCCCCTGTCGGTCGGAAGGAATGAGGGAGGTGCCCAAAGTCCCTGCCTCGTTCTTTGTCACAGACGGCAGGGGGTGTCTCCCCTGCTGACTTGTCAAAAAAACTAGCAGGGGTGCCCCTGCTTGCCGGTCGGAAAAGGGAGACAAGCTGGGGCGCAGCCCCTGCCTGTCGGCCAGAAAAAAATAGAGGACAGGCAGCCTTTGCCTATTGGCCGAAAAATAGAAGGAGACAAAGAGGAAGAGAGCGAAAGTCTGGGAGAGAGAGAGAGAGAGAGAGAGAGAAAGAGAGACACCTGAGGGGGGCCGTAAGGCGGAGGGTGTCGCCAGCGGCAGATGGCGCACGGGGGTTCTAGCGCCGGGTGACCTCCGGTGAGGCGAGGATTCGGGCTTAGGGAAGAGAGCAGTGGTGGAGTGGATTCAGTCTGGGCTGTCAGCGGCAGGTAGTTGGATGCATGGAGGGCCAACGTAGGCTAAGGGGTCGGCGGAAGGTTAGGGTTCTCTGACTGAGAACCCGATTTAGGGGTAATCAAAGAGAGAGAATTCCGTGCCTTAGATGGGCTTATATCGAAAAATAGCGACGAAAAAGTTCTGTGTCAAAATCCGTCGCTAAGTAGCAAAAAAAAATTCTATCGCTAAGTTGCGACAGAGTTTGACACGAAACTTTTCCGTCATTGCTAATTCTGCAATAAATTTCAATTTTAGCGATGACTACTTTTCTCTCACTAATCCGTCGTAGCTTTGCGACGGAAATAATCTGTCGCCAATTAACATTTTTCTTGTAGTGCTAGTTTCAGTGTAGATAACTCAAATCATTTAGTTTGCAAATTGAAGAAGTCAATTTATGGACTTAAACAGGCCTCCGACTAGTGGTATAAAAAGTTCAATCAGGTAATTATGAACTTTAGATTCACTGAAAATATTGTTGATCAGTGCATTTACATTAAGACTAGTGGGAGTAAGTTCATAATTTTAGTTTAATATGTTGATGATATTCTTCTTGCAACTAATTACTTGAGTCTATTACATGAGACAAAAGATTTTCTTTCCTCTTATTTTGATATAAAGGATATGGGTGAGGCCACATATGTTCTTGGAATCGAGATTCGTCGTGACAAAACTAAGGATGTCATTTGCCTCTCTCAAAAATCCTATATCCTTAAGGTTCTTAAAAGATATGGGATGAAGAATTATTCTCCTGGTTCGGCACCCATAGTGAAAGAGGATAAATTGAGCTTAAAGGGTTATCCTCAGGATGATAATGAGAATGCTCAAATGACAACTTTCACATATGCTTCAGCTATTGGGAATTTGCACTATGCGTAGACCTGCACACGACCTGATATAGCATTTGTTGTGGGAATATTTGGTAAATATTAGTCAAATCCAAGCATTGTGCACTGGAAGGCAGCAAAGAAGATCATGCGCTATTTACAAGGAACGAAGGACTACATGTTGACCTACAGAAAAGTTGACCACCTAAGGGTCATTGGATACTCCAATGCGGACTTAGGTGAATGTCTCGATAGTAGAAATCCACTACTGGATACATCTTCGTATTAGCAGGTGGTGTCGTCTCATGGAGAAGTGAAAAACAGTCTATTACTGCTGCTCATACCATGAAGGCAAAATTTATTGCTCTATACGAGACTTCGTCTCAAGCCATTTGGATAAGAAACTTCATTATGGGTCTTGGTATTGTGGACTCTATTGAGAGATCACTAAAGATCTTTTGTGATAATGAAGCAGTTGTGTCCTTTTCAAATAACAACAAGAGTCCAACCTCGTGTTGACACATGGAGTTAAAATATTTTGTTGTTAAAGAAAGGACTGAGAATCATCTGATATATATTGATACAATTGGGACAAAGAAAATGACTATGGATCTCTTTACTAAAGGGCTAGCACCAGAATTGTATTCTCAACATGTAAAGGGGATGAGTCTTTTTTATTACTTCTGATGTATGACAATACATTATATGTGATCATATTTGTGAAAATGAATTTATTCTCTATGGCTTTGTGTATTGTTGATTTTGCATAAAAGATCTCTCGTATGGTTAAAGAGAATAGCAAAATAACAATATTAATAAGATTGTGTATTGTTGATTTTGCATAAAGTATCTCTCATATGGTTAGAGAGAATAGCAGAATAACAGTATTAAATGACCAATAGAATGAGTTAGAAACCAACATATTTATAACGGTAATCTTAACATGCTAAAACACTGAAAATGAATTATATTGTAGTACATGAAAATATGATATTTCATAAAGAGGTGTTCATCTTCATGACTCATATAAATTATTTTTTTGATACAGGATAACGTGTGAACCCACATAAAAAATTAAATCGAGATAACGGTATAAACCTTGATTTAGTGCACTTTTAAGTGTCAATGGGTCAAGTGGGAGAATGTTGGACATTACGGGTCTGAGTCCAACCCATAAGATGACCCGATTTGACACTGTTAGTGGGCTGTTCAGAGAGAAGTTAGTGGATAGTTAGTGGGTTGAGAGTTACGTGAATGTGGAGAGACCACATTCACATAACCGCCCCTATCTCCCATTATATAAAGGGGTTTGGGTTGTAGGTATGATAAGAGACATCAGTCAAACGCCCTCATTGCCCACATTCAAGAAACTTCTTATTGGGTTCAGGGTCACGCTCACCATCGACCTAAGGCCTAGGCTCATAGTGGGTGTCGACTGAGGAGAACGCCAAGCACCCGCACATCATTTCATGGTGTCTATAGGTATGCATTTACATTTCGGCTCTATATTTACGAATACGCCAACATGATTGGCATGATATCACTGCTACTACTCATCTTGATAAACAAGTGGACCACAGACTCCCCCAAGGGAAATGAATGTGCTTATTCTTTCCCAGCTTTAATAATTGCATCCAACTTGGGAACAAGTTAGGTCCGAATGGCATCAGGGGGCCCTTCCCCCTTCATTGCTGCTCTTTACACTTTTTCCTCTCTGTGGGTCTCTAGCAGCACCCACAAACTGTTTTTGTACTTTGATGCTTAATCTCCTTAGTTGTCAGTTATCACATCAATTATTCTAAGAGCATATGCACCAAATTTCTATCAACTGCACACTGCAGCATCACTCTCACTCCTGGCCCACCTTGCCACTTTTTCTTGTAATAACCAAGTAAATGCTTCTATCATAATCAGTATACATACCATACTGTGTTTAGTATACACATATAGGAATGGCCCTGAAAGGAAAGCTACTATGCAATTCAAGATGGCATTTAAGCATGGCTACTGACTTGTGGCAAAGGGTAAGCCTACAGAGTTTTACGCTACCATGACATTGACTGTAAGTACAGCTTAGGTCTTTGATCCTAAGGATAGTTTTTTTCATGTAAATATAAAAAAAAAATCAAGATGGATTTGAACTTACTTTGACAACTAGGTCCCTAATGTGAAACCCTACCAATATAGGGTTTATTTTAGTCTCTGGCAAAGGACCATATATTTTATGTGCTTTAAGAATGAGATAAACCTATATTAGATAGAAGAAGTTCCAAAGGAATAACAATTTTGTATCTTTGAACGGGAAACGAGAAAATGGTTGCACCAGAACAAGGGGCAAAATATGTGATGTACAGTTCTGTTTTTAATCCATTTATATATTTGATAGATGTGTTGACTTGAATCAAAGCCGGGCAAATGGCACATTCTGACCATTCCTAAAGGATGTCACGATTACACAATAGGACGTCTCTCTCTCTCCCTCTCTCCATATATATGGTCCCTGCCTTACCCCTACATTAAGGGTGTCAACCAGTCGGGTTTACCCGGACCCTACCCAGACCAAACCCTATAGGGTCTGGGTATGGTGACAAATAAAAAGAACCGTTTAAAAAACGAGTTCGGTCCTGAAGGTCCAATTAACACATGGACCCTAGTAAAGTTTGTGAATTTTATACCAGACCTGGGCCAGACCCGAGTTTTGATTAAGACGCGCAATTTTTCAAAGTAAAAACGATAAAATTTTTTATTTTATCGGGTATGGTCCGTATCTGTTTCATGTAGTTCTTATCGAGTTTGGGTATGGTTTCTCTTATAATAGAGCTTATTAAACTCGGGTTCGAACCAATTTCATACCCAAAAATCTAGTCAAATTCTGGTTTCACTTGGGTTTGAACCAAGCCTAACCCGTTGACACCCTTACCATACACACACACACATATAAATATATATAAGAAACCGACAAAATGGACAGGTGGTAAATGAATCATGCTAATGGATTTTCAGTGTTTTTCTTTGAAATTCTAACCTCATAGATGTGTTCAACATGATGTATTTATTAGAAATTAACACTTTTTTATATATTTACACGGGGAAATTGTAACACCCTAATCTGGGACCTCGGGAGTCCGAGTTCGGTTGGTACTATTTATAAGAAAAAAAATATACAAAATTCATACAGAGAAAACATGGCTAATTTTTTTTTTCATTTTTTTTAATAACTCACTTTCTTTCACAATATTCATCATTTATAACATGATAAAATAGCAAGTGCATAGATATCAATGACAAAAAAAACTATCAAATGCTCTTCCGAATAAGTAGTTGATCATGTCCTGACTGTGCTAGTGTGACTGAAACTTACAGTTGTAATTATACAGTGAGGTGAGTCTTCAACCCAGTAAGAAATAATTATAAGTAAATAAACACTTTAACTTACAACTGTAGTGGGCTCTAAGCCCCTAGTCTGAGTTTAGTTTTCGACACATCACACAAGTTTGTATATTTTAATTATCCTTTAATTATTCTCTTAAACACTCTATCACACAAAACTAATCCTATGTCATCTATACTGATCATAGCCGTCTATGAGCATAGCAACCCGCGTAGAAAATTCTAATTCTACATATTGGCCAGACCATAAACCATACACACTCAATGATCTTCGAACCACCAGGCACTGTAGTAAAATAAAATGAGGACCCCACCAGTAGCTAGCCGGAAGGTCAAGCTCAATCTCAATCTCGGTATGGTTCATGCTATATTCTAACCATAATGGTTATCAACCATCCATGGTCGTCTAGAGTGACAAACATTGTGTGAGTATAACCCTAAGTCATATGCTAAGTTCAACATATTAAACCACATTCTCAAACTTGTAATTCACTTATTTTCTCATGAGTGATATCGTCAAATGGTCACGACGAATCTCACTCTTTAATCTCAGGATGATATTACGTTTCACATTTATCTCATACTAAACACGCAACGATGTAGGGTCTTCACATCATTAAAGCACTGGCGGTCATCTCTCCATGGTGGTTGCACTCTGACCGCGAACCAGGTAGCCCTTACCAAAGGTCGTCACTTTCAGGATTTAAGGGGTTATGCATGCTAATCTCAATATATCTATTCACATAACATGAATAGAATAAAAGAAACTCAAGTCTAAACAAAATCTCATCATAATGCATGTTATTAATAATTTATCACACAGATATGCTATCACAAAATAATCTATTTCTAATATGCATAACATACGATAACTAATATGTGTATGCAATCATTTCATAATAACATGCATGATCATTTTATGCACATCATGATCACACTCAAAAGTTATCATGCTATTCATGCAAATTCATAGCATTACAATAACATGCAACGCAAAAATGTTTATTCACATCTAAAATTATTTATAATATTATTTACCTCAAATATGAATCTTGTGTTCTAGTTGCAATCGAGTCTCAAGCGACTCTAATAGTAGGATTTGATCATTACATAAGCATATTCATATTAATATACATCACCTCTTATATTTTAATAAAATTACCAAAATACTTCTCCCAATTTGACTCATAAGACTTTGATTTTTTTGCCCTTGATTTGACCAAAACCAGAAGACACAAATATTCCCCTCTAATATACGAGTCCAACACACCAAACCTCACTCAATTCCAAGTTCGAAGTATAAAGTTATGCTCATTTTACCAAAATGGATCTAAAGTACACACAAGGGTACTTTAATCATTTCAATAATCAAAATTAAACCAAAACTTGATCTAGATCTATTTCTGATCTGGATCCAAAATTATCTTACTGGATCTAGACCCATTACTGATATAGATCCAGAATTATTGAACTGGATATAGACCCAGTTCTGATCTAGATTTAGAACTGATCCATTCAATTAGATCTAGATTCAGTTTTGATTTAGATCCAGTATTAATCTGAACCAGATCCAGTTCTGTTCTGGATCCAGTACTAATCTAAACCAGATTCAGCTCTGTTTTGGATCCAGACCCAGATCTTTTTTTATCTAGTTCCATTTGGATTGGTCTAGGTTAACTAGATCCAGAAATGGTTTGATCCAGATTAGGCTAGATGTGAATCGAGACCCAAGACCCACTCAAAATTGACTCAGTCTGGTTCAAACCCAGACTAGGTCGGTCTATCTGAGTTGATCCAAACCGGGTTGGTTTGTTTGAGTCGATCTGAACCAGTTCAACCCCATTCTTTTTTTCACTCACCTGGCACTCGGTCCAGTCTGGGTCGCACCCAGGCCGACCAAATCTTTTTTTTTTAACGATCTGGTTCGGCCTGGGTGTGACCCGATTCGGTCTAGGTGCTATCCAAACCGACCCAGCCTCGATAAACATAAAAAAAAGAAAAAGTGGAAGGGCAGAGCCCCTTCCATCTTTCCTGTTATAGAAAGGGTCGGCCTCTGAGCTAGCCCTCTCTCCTTCACTCTACGGCAGAGGGGCCGACTCTCTCTCTCTCTCTCTCTCTCTCTCTCTCTCTGCAGCTTGCCGACAGTTGTGGCTATCGACCCTCAATCGATCAAAAAAGGGAAGAAGAAGAAGGTGAAGGTTTTTACCTCGTTGTTGGCCAGATTTCAGGAAAGTCCCTCTAATTTTTTCCCCTCTCGTCCCTCTCCCTCTGTTGCTCGCTTGATGCATGGTGGAGGGGGGGGGGGCTTTTATAGCCCTTACGCAGGGTGAGGAAGATGAGGATAATCTTCACCAACTGCCTCCCTTTTTTTTAACTCTATCCCCTTCGACGATTTTATCGGAGGGAGTAAAGTTTTATAATTTTACCCCCTTTAAAAGAAGATTTGTGAATCTTACCTAAAAAAAATTATGAAAATTATGCACGAATGTCTGATTCGTGCTCATATGTGGCCTTATTTTTGTTGTGATGACCACATCTGACTAATACTAGAGATAATTTTTTGTTTCTCAATTTCTGTATTTTCGCATCCAAGATTTCTATGGGCTTCTCACTCATGCTTAAATTTTGTATTTCTAACATTGACTCAACTTCATCCAGTATGTGGGAGGGATCAAGCACATATTTCCGCAATATAGAGACATGAAACACATTTGAATTCAAGATAAGGAAGGTGGCAAAGTCAATCGGTATGCCGTCTAACCAACTCTCACGAGTATCTCAAAGGGTCCAATATATCTTTGACTCAATTTTCTTTTCGACAAAAGTGCATCACTCTCTTAAATGGAGATATCTTTAAAAACACATGATCATCTTGCTCAAATTCTAACTCACGACGTCTTTGGTTAACATAACTTTTCTATCGACTTTACGCTACTAGAAGATGCTCTTGAATAAATCTCATTTGGTCTGTCATCCACTGCACCAAATCAGACCCTAACAATCTTCTTTCTCTGACTTCATCTCAATACAAAGGTGTTCGGCACTATCTACCGTACAATGCCTCAAATATAGTCATGCATATACTTGCTTGAAAACTATTGTTGTAGGCGAACTCCATCAGAGGTAGGATGTCAGTCCACAAATCACTATACTCTAAAGTACATGCATGTAGCATGTCTTCCAGGGTCTGAATGGTTTATTTTGACTGTCTGTTTAACTGAGGGTGAAATATCATGCTCATTTTTAACTATGTCTCAATTGCTTCTTGAAAACTCTGCCAGAATCGCGACGTGAACTTGGAGTCTCTATCTAAAACAATCGAATCGAGTACTGCATGAAGTCTGACTATCTCCTTGATAAAAATTTGGGTAAGCTAGTCACAAGTGTGAGTTGTCTTATAGGACAAGAAGTGAGCTGACTTAGTTAGCCTGTTTACAATCACTCATACTGAATCCATTCTATTTTTAGTCGTTAGAAGTCCTAAAATAAAGTCCATAGTGACATCTGCCCATTTTCATTCAGGTATAGGGAGTGGTTGTAGTAGTCCACCAGGTCATTGGTGCTTAATCTTCACTTGCTAGCACACCATACACTTGCTTATAAACTCAGCAATTTCTTTCTTTATTCTGCTCTACCAAAACGTATCTTTCAGATCTCGATACATTTTGGTATTGTCAGGGTGGATGGCATATCTAGAGTGGTGTGCCTCGCCCAACAACTGATGACTGGGCTGGTCATTCTTAGGAATGCACACTCTATGACGAAATCTAAGAAGACCTTGATCATCAACTTTGAAGTCTGACTTCTTACTTTCTGAAACTCTCTTCCTCACTTTGGCTAACTATGTATCTAAGGGTTGCTTTTCATTAATTTGTTCCCACAATTCTAACTTCAACGCGGTTTTCACAAACAGTAACCGGCCTGGTAAGCATCGAGTTTCTGCTTTCTGATGCACAACCGAGAAAAATAAATCTCAATCTACAAGTCTGGCCAATGCTCCTGACTTTTTGCTAAGAGCGTCAACGACTACATTCGCCTTTCAAGAGTGATATTTCAGCTTGAAATCAAAATATTTTAAATTTTTCAGACATTTTCTCTGTCTCAAGTTAAAGCCTTTTTACAAAAATAAGCATTTAAAGCTTTGATGATCGGTAAAAACTTTAAATTATTCGCCATATAGGTAGTGTCTCTATATCTTGAGGGAGAATACAATCGCTGCTAGCTCTAAGTCATGTGTCAGATAGTTGACTTCATGTGTTTTGAGTTGACGAGATACATAAGTTATCACCTTATCGTGTTGCATTAGAACACAACCCAATTCCTTATGAGAGGTATCATTGTAAATAGTGAAACCTCCGAATCCAAAAGGTAAGACCAACACTGGAGCAGTGGTCAAACGTTTCTTTATCTCTTAAAAACTCCGCTCACACTTGTCATTCCACTCAAACTTTACGTTCTTCTTAGTATGCTTTGTCATTGGAGCTGCCAACATAAAAAACTTTTCTACAAAACACCGATAGTATCCAGTCAATCATAAGAAACTATGAATCTCGATAGGATTTTTGGGTCTAACCCAATTGGTGAGTGCTTCAATTTTTGCAGGGTCTACCATAATTCTATCTTTAGAAACAATATGACCAAGAAATGACATATGTTCCAACCAAAATACACACTTAGAGAATTTGACATAGAGTTGGTGTTCTCTAAGTGTTTGCAGAACTATCCTTAGGTGTTCCTCATGTTTCACTCTCGTGGTTGAATAAATAAGAATATCATCAACAAATACCATCACAAACTTATCCAAATATGGTCTGAAAACTTTGTTCATCAAATCCATATAGGTCGCTGATGCATTAGTCAGACCAAAAGGCATGACCAAAAATTCATAATGGTTGTATCTTGATCTGAACGTTGTCTTAACCACATCTCTTTTCTTAATCTTCAGTTGATGATCACCTGTTCTCATATCCAATTTTGAGAAATATGCAGCTCCTTGAAGTTAATTGAACAAATCATCAATCTGTGGCAATAGATAGTTATTCTTAATGGTCACTACATTTAATTGCTGATAATCTACACATTCGTAGAGATCTGTCCTTCTTCTTAACGAAAAGAATTGAAGCACCCCAAGGAGATACGAACGGTCGTATAAAACCTTTTTTCAATAATTCATTTAGTTGCTCCTTGAGTTCCTTGAGTTCTGCAGGTCCCATTCGATAAGGAGCCTTTGAAATGGGCGTTCCCGAAACAAGATTAATCTGGAACTCAATTTCTCGATTAGAAGGAAGACCTGGTAGTTCCTCCAAAAAAATATCAGCATATTCATGAACTATCTCCACATCTGATATGGTAAGGTCTTCTCTCCTTTCGGTCTTAATGTAAGCCAGAAATCCAATGCATCTTTCTTGAATGTATTTGTTGATCTTCAAGCAAGGTATAATCGTTGGCTTGGGTAGTTTTCTAATACTTTGATATGTGAAAGTTAGAGTCTGAGGAGTTTGAAATCAATGGTGGCATGGTAGTTTTCTAACACTTCTTTCTGCAATCAATGGTGGCATGGTGGTTCGACAACCAATCCATGCCAATGACAATGTCATTATCATGTAATAAGCTTATCATTATATGCATCATTTATATCCGCACAAAATTCCATCGCATGCAACTAATTATGACACTCATTGTTCAAAAATATCTTGTTTTATTTCATTAATCATCCGAGTACACATAAATAGAATATTACTAAGCAAGCAAGAAGAAAATAAAGCAAAACAAGAAATAGTCGCACTAGACTAACTAATGCTAAGCATTCCTAAATGTAACATCATATTACTCTTCAATCCATCTGAAGCTTGGTTCTCTCCCTGAATTTCTTCGCATCTACTGAGGGTGAGTCATAAGAAGAACATTTAAGTCTTATTGAGGCGAAGCAGGAGTGTAAGTATGTGAGGCGGGATCAATAGTGGGATCTTCATTATCGCCTCCTTCCCATGAACTACCCGATGTTGCTCGTCCCTTTACTAGTATTGGGTTGCTTTTGTTCGCCTCCGCAGTTTGTCATGCTGCTTTTGTAGCCTGAATTGTTGCCCCCATGGTTTCTTCAGAAAGAAACTCCTCGGCCAGATTTGAAACTCTTTGATTGGTTGCACTCATAGTAGTTGCATAGCTAACTCAGGACATATGTCATCCTCGTGTATTGGTCATACGAGACCCTCTCTGAGACATAAATTTTGCGCTAGGGGATGCTTTCCTTGTGACTCCTCGAGTTGCCATCCAATCTCTCATCATTCGCCCGCATATTGACCGAACTCTCTAACGGTGGGACTGGTGAGTCTCTCATACATAAGCCTATGGTTGTCGATAGGTATCTCTGCTCTCGGCTATGATGTAAATCGACGAAAGTTGTGGTGTCAATTCTCTAACTATTTGAGTCATGCTTGTCATGAATCCAACAACTATCGTCATTGCAGCGATGCACTCTTCTCTTCCTGTGACAAGTGGCTCAGAAGGGTCTTGTGCCTTATGGTCTTCGTGATTATCGCGCTCACTAGTCATTCCTAATCACAAAACAACTTAATCACTAATGTGCCTTTATTGAGCAGTGACTTATATCATATTTTATGTCAATGAACTCGTTATGAATGATGAACCTTTTTGCATGAACCTAACTCTAATAGCAAGTACATAAATTTTCAATGACAAGAAAAATAAAAACTACCAAATGTGATGGTCGGCCCTCTCTCTCTGCAGCTCACCAGCAGCCATGGCTGCCGATCCTCAATCGACCGAAAAAGGAAAGAAGAAGAAGGTGAAGGTCCTTACCTCATCACTGGCCTCTAAAAAAAAATCCTCTCGTCCCTCTCCCTCTGTTGCTCGCTTGATGCGGGGGGGGGGGGGGGGTGAGGGATTTTGTAGCCCTCATGCACACCCCCTCCCACGGATTGTGGGGGTCTTCAACGGTTCTCCCAAATGAGGAACCGTCTTCCTTTTTTTTTAACTCTATCCCCATCGACGATTTCATCTAGGGGGAATGGAGTTTTACAAAAATCGGCCCTAAGATCAAAGACCTAGCCACGTTGGTTTTGTCTGCCCTACTTAAGATCATTATCCTGATAGCGTAAAACTCCATGAGCTTACTCCTTGCCCCCATAGAGTCGCCAAGCTTCCGCTTGCGCAAAGAGTGACATCCATGGGATTTGAACCTAGACCATGTACCTAGTAGCCTAGGTCCCATCCCACTATGCCAAACCCCTTTGAGGCTTAGAAATCGACAGTTAGATCATACATTTTGGATGAAAAAAGTGGTATTTGGAGCCTTGAAAATTATAGAATGTTGATATTTTAAACCTTATAAAACATATTCATGCATCTAAATCAAATGCTCCAAGAAGGTATTACTATAAAATCAAGCATATAGATTACATTTGTATAATAAATCTCTCTCTCTCTCTCCATATATATATATATATATATACCTCATTGATGTTTCAATATTTACCTTCAATGTTTTGTAGATCCAACCATAGATATGGGCTTGGTAGCTTTCTATAGTAATCATGCATTGAGTTAATAATTGATATAGAAATACATTTTAAAAGAATCTAAAAAAATAATGGCCCGTAATGAACCATCGAATATAAAAAAAAAAGCATCAAAACAATAGATTGGGAATATGTTTCTTCCTAAACAAACCATAGCAAGCACATCAATAAGGTCTCATTTAATACATAATACTTGCAGCCATGGACTTTAGTGAGGAGTACAATGCCGTCAAACACACACAGTGATGAAAGCATGCTAAATGAGTCGTTCAGGTTTTCAGTGTTTTTTTTGCGCATGATCAATTAACACTCAGTCATGTTTTTTTTTATAAAAAAAAGGATATTTGGAGCCTCAAAAATTTACAAAGATTTTGGGCCGTTGATTTTTTAAATCATATTAAAAACCTGTGTCAGAATTGAATGCTCTAAGAGCTGATCCTTATAAAATCAAACACAGATCACATCTCTATAGTCAAAATTTAAAAATATGACAAAAAAGCCTCAAAAATGATTTAGCATGCTACATTTAACATACTTTCATTCTTTATTTATATATATATATATATGGAAAAAGTAGCTGCCTACTATTTTTTAGCCTACCACCAGATCTAACCTTGCAATGTGTTTGGCATGATTGCTTTGCTAGAAAATGGCATTTGGATCATGTTTTTTTGATAAAAACATGATCTTTTAAGCATCCAATATTTATGAAAATTGATCATCAATTTTTAAATGTTATAAAAACCTATCTACATGTTGTAATCGGGTTATCCAAGAGTCGATTCATCTAAAATCAAGCATGTAGATCACATCTCTATGGTCAGATTTAAAAAAATAGAAAAACCCCTTCAGAAGCTCAATAAACTGGTTGTAGAGGTTAGAAAAGTGACTACCACCTACTCTCTTATTTGATTCTCAATACTATTGCATAGTTCACTAGTTAATAATTCAAAGTATTGAGAATCAAACAAGATCTCTCTCTCTAGAACCGTATGAATTATTAACTAGTGAACTATGCAATAGTATTGAGAATCAAACGAGAGAGAGAGAGAGAGAGAGAGAGACGTATGAATTATTAACTAGTGAACTATGAACTATGCAATAGTACTGAGAATCAAACAATTCATGCACGCATAGAATTTTGTGCATTCCATTTCCATTTTCGTACAAAGACAGAGAAAAGGAAAAAGGACAACTTGAGATGGGGATCATCCACCTAACAAGTTATTGAGTGCCAACCGGGAGGGTCCAGGAGTGTTGTACCAAAAGGCCACGGTTTGATGTGGGAGTCTACTTCAGTTGAGGACTTGTTTCATTGGGCACTTATTGGAGAGTACCCATGTGACCGGAGAAAAAACGCAAGGAAAACGACCTGTCACTATGTTTCCTATTCAATGATGCAAAAGGAGGGATATTGGAGCTCTGATTGAAGGTCCATATAAAGAAGGAAGGGAGAATGATTGAAAACAAGGGGCCTCCATTATCACACCGTAAAGATGCACAAAATAATGAAGGGTCAAAAGAACATGTACCATCCATGCCACAGATGAACAGATTGAGGACTATATATGAAGTGATACTCTTATTTGGACCATTAGCATAATAAAGCAAGAGAGAGAGAGAGACCAACCGGGGTTTCACTTGTCTGGTAAGAGCAGCTAGTGCAAGTCACCTTGTGTTGGGATGTTGCAAGTTCAAATCCGAATGGTATCTTTGTATAACTGGTAGGGATCTGCCTAACTCCAGCTTGCCTTTCAAAAAAAAAACGAGAGAAGTTGCTAATCGGCTCCTCTGAATCATCATAAGGGATCCTGTGCAAGCACAGATTATGGAAACAAAAGTTGAGAGTAAGCCCATGGTGTTTTACACTGCCAGGATAGCTACCATAAGTACATCAAGCAAAACCAATGCGGCTAGGTCTCTAATCCTGGGGGTGGTTTCTCTATGTAAATATCAAAAGATAGTCCCCAAGGTTCTACCTTTTTCAGTTTTGAATGTGAAAATCTAAAACCACTCTAATCTCCAACAATTGCATTGTAACCTCTGATTTTTCTATCATGTATATCCCATTTGTAGGTCAAGCAACGATGATAGAGTTTGAGCCCAACATAAGGACCCTGCGCATTCTTCTTATGAAACCATTGTCACAAATATCATTGTCAGGTTTTCTCCGTAATGGAAAATCTAAGTTCGTTTTGTACAGGAAAATTTTACTAAAGTATCCACACATAAATAATAAAAGTATATAAAGTAAAAAGTTATATATATTAAATGTCAAAAAGTGATACTATTGTTCATCGAAAAGAAAAAAGTGATAATTAATATTGCATATTTTGAAAATTTCAAGATTTTACTGGCCTTTTTTTAAACAATCACCATGATAAAATCGTGATAATTTAAACTTATCCGTCATATTGGTGACTATGAATTATGATATGAACCATTTGCCAAGAGGGTCTTTAAACCTGGCTTATGTCCTTGTGTAAATGACTAGGACCAGCCGCAAGGGGGAAGGGGGGCAGCCAAGGTTCAATTCTCATGGGTATCCTCTCTTTGTGCAAACCAACATCCAACATAGGCCTCAAGAGTAGGGGTTTTAGCCTCGGAGTTTTATGCCACCAGCATGATGACCTGGCAGACTGAGCGTGCCAGGTGTGATTGCTTTGGGTTATTAAAAAAAGGCTAGACAGGAACTAGGAGAGGACCAGATCCATTCACAAGAGAGGTGGGTGGGTGGCTTGTAACTAGGGGTGTCACCTGAACCCGACCCGGACCAAACCCTACAAGGTCTGAGTATGGTGATAAATAAGAAGACCCAGGTCCGGACCAGAAGGTCCGACTAATACATGGATCCGGGTATATAGTTTGTGAAATTTTATACCAGACTGGAGCCCAACCCGAGTTCCGATTAAAACATAATTTTTTAATGAAAAAAATGATAAAAAAAATATTATTTTACCTAATATGGTCCGGGTCTGGTTCATGTAGTTCTTATCAGGTCCAGGCATGGTTTCTTTTATAATGGACTTGATTAATCCTGAATCCGAACCTGATACCATACCCAAAAGTCAGGTCCAAGACTGACACCCCTACTTGTAACCTGCATGATATCTTACTTGAAATTTTCTTGAGAGGCAAAAGTTGGTGTGGAGGAGCCACCCATGATGATATTATGCTTGGTTTACATCTCTGCTGGTGGGGTGGAACCAAGAATCTAAGTAAAAGAGAACGACAAAGACTTGTGTTTCACACATTCTCCCCTCCAAAAAGATACGCTACACCAGGGCTTCTACCCAAAAAGCAGACCTACAAGCCCTCCACACCCATCTCATCACTAAAAGTTACTTCTTTTTCATAAAATTCAGAGTACATGTCAGCTTTTTCCCATGATTTGTACGTCTCACTGCAAGTAAATGGCTCATGGTTTCATGCAAGAAGAACTCCAACCTGGGGTTCTCTCTTGCTTAGATTGGATCAGCTGCAAATGGGCATGAATTCAGATCCATAGCTGATGAGTAAGACCAATTTACACCATTATTTTTTTACTTGTACTAAAAACCAATGTTGTCAAAATAGTATCGGCTATCGAATCTTTTGGTCAACGATTCAGGTGAATCAGCCAATACCGATTCTCAAGCGAAACATTCTGAATCAGCTAAAAAATAATTTTAAAAATATTACGTGTCAATCAGAGAGTGATACATGTTAAAATATTAAAATAATATTAAAAAAGTAATCTTAACCATTTTTTACATTTATTAAAAAATAGCCGATTCAGGTTAGTATCGTATTGATTTCTGCCAATATGATATGAATCTACCGATTGACACTGATACTGACAACATTGCTAAAAACTATAGTTACCAGAAAATGAAATAGTTAAGAGAAGCAATGCGTGAGGCCGGAAAGCAAGTGTTAAAAAGTAGTACAAAGCAGAAAGAGGAACACAGTTACGAAGCAATTATGCAAGTGAATGAAAAATGAAAAAGAAATACATAAAAAGCAACATGAAGCACAAGCAAGAGCAACTAAGAAATGAAGTGAACACAAATATAAAACAATATAAAACCAGCATGCAAGCTTGTTATAAAAAATATATAATTTTTTAATATGAAAAAACGTAGAAAGTGAAGGGGAAGTTAAGCAGTAAGAGTGAAACCTTAAAGTGAGAGAAAATCAATTTGGGAAAAAAAGAGGAAGTGGACTTACAGAATCGAGTTTCTCATATTTTGGAAACGAGTTTCCTAATGCTCGTCCTCCTTTCGGGAAAGCAAAGAGTTTCCCACTTCCGAGGAAACAAGTTTCCCCATGTAGCAAGAAGCTTCTGGTAGAATCCAGTCCATTTGAAACAACAAAAAACTCCAAGTAGGATCCAGTTCAGTAGCCTTTCAAATTGTATTTTTTGAATATAAAATTGTGAACTTAGCTCAGACTTGGACCTAGACCAGCCCCTTCCACTCAAGTTCATGCTCAAAGGCAGTTAGAGAACCACATGCTGAGTTCCATGGGTGCGATGAAACATTTTATTCTAGCAACGATTCTTTTCCTCTACCAATGGGGGCTTCACTTGTCTGGCAGGAAGCGTTAGTGCACGTCACCTTGTGTTGGGACGTTGCAAGTTCTAACCCCAAATGGTATGGTTGTATAACTGGTAGGGGTTTGCCTAACCCCAGCTTTCTCTGTCAAAAAATAATTCTTTTCCTCTAAGAGAGAGAGAGAGAGAGAGAGAGAGAGAGTAGGATTTGAACCCCTGTTGGTTGGTGAAAAGGCAAGACCTGGACCCATGTAGCGGATTTTGTGTGCAGACTGGACACAGCCAACAAGGGCCTAGATGCATTACCACTTGAACTGAAGAAAAAATCCCACTGGGTCTGAAACTTTTCATGTTTAAATTTGGAAAAGAGATGGGTAGGTCATGCCCCTGCATGTATGTATCCGGGAGAGCTCTAAAGGTCCAACCTAATCTGGATCCACCCAGGGCAGTCCATTTGCAACTACAGCATAAAACTGCCACAGGGAGCAGAAATTCAAAATGAGTCGAGGAAGACAGCTTAAGGAATACATGGCTCTGAAGGGAGCTTTAGGGCACATAATCTGCTATCTCCAACTGCTGAATGAGACACAAAAGGCTAGAATAAAGTCTACAATTAAGCACAAAAAGAAATAATCAAATAAGGAGTATTCTCAAACGTTCTGGTAACTAATCATGAAATCATCACTATTCAGAGCATGTCATGCGTCACTTTGCTCAATGACATATTGATGCAGTTAACAGGAGGATCTCTCTTGAGTCCACCGATTGGTACCAAAACTATTAGAAACTGTAAAGCATAATTGAAATCAAGCAAGATTCATATTCAGATGTTTGTTGAATCCAGACTCAAGTGTGGGTTAAGTTGTAAAACTCCAAAATCAAATCTGAACTCTTTAGTTAATCAAATATGAAAAGCTTTATTGAACGCACTAAATGGTGATTAGTAAGATATCAAAAACCAAACTTGATCTGCTGATATCCCTAACAGTCACATTGTTTAAATGAGCAGTTATCCTCCCAGTTGGCCATCAAGAAATGAATAGCAAGAGCTGTGAGACAGTGCTTCTCAGCTGCAGTAAAAGAAAAAGGAAATTGATCTTTGCTGCATGATGAACTAACTTCACTGAAACTTTTCACACGGAGCCCATTTTTATTAGTGGGGAAAATTGTTACCATAGCAAATGAAAAGCCATCATTCCATATGTGACTAAGCTAATTGGGAGAAAAGAAAATACTAAGGAACCATATGCCCAAACAGCCTCACATGCAACCCTACATGCATTCTTATAGGTAAGTGACTTTTTTGTAGTTTACCACTTGATTTTGTCATTTACTAGTGTTCAATAGGTATTTTTTTAATTTACTGTATATATAATGAGTATTTTTTGGGTGAAAGGATGCATTTTAAAAACATGGGTTTTATTTACTTTTTCATGTCACTTTCTACTCGCTTCATTATGGCCTCTTTCCCTAATTGTCTTCTTTCATGTCACTTCCTATTCTTACTCACTTTCCCGTGATCTCGTGACTCAGCTGAGTTACCCTGTATCACCTAATAAAAAACCAGTATGGTCCGGTTAAGGATCAAGTCTGAGCCAAATTAACCAAAACACAGCCAACTCCGAGTCATGGGTTATTTAAAACAAAAGGCTTGAGTGTATATAAATAAATAAATAAATATATATATATATATATATAATCCAAGAGAAGAATCACACCATCACTGACTGCACATTGGCTGGCCTCTGGTTGGTAAAACCCTTGAGGTCCCCTTGCCCAACAGGTAGTACACCCAATTTCGACCTTGCAGTGAAGGATGCCACCCATGGGATTCGAACTTGCAACTTCCCATCAACTTGTTGACATTCACAAGGCAGAACCTTCGATGCTACTTTTGTGTCCCTTTTATTCATAGTAGAGTGTGCTGAGATGGTAGGTGGAAGGCCTGTTTATAATAGACATTAGATGGACCTTCTAGACTTATCAAAAAGGACTTAGCTTATAATATGGTACCTACCATAAATAACAAAAGGACTATTGGATGGACCTTCTAGGCTTATCAAGAGGACTTTGCTTTTAGGTTGATAACTACCATAAAGTAGATGAAATAACAAAAGAACTCTATTAACTAGAAAAAAAAGAATAGAACCCATCAACCCAAAAATATTATGAGATAATGAGATAATCAAGTATTTCATTTATGTTTAACAAAATGATCAAATACTTGGCTTATATTTAAGTAAAAAAAACAAAAATATTATGAAATGTTGAAATAATCATATATTTTGCTCATATTTAAGAAAAAAACCAAAGAATCATATCTAAAATTTTATGAGATGCTAAAATATTAAATTATTTTGCTGACATATATTGTATATTCATATGACTCAGTCACATGTAGCACCACAAACCAAACATACCCTAAGTGTTTCAAAATGCCTATCTGAGAGTACCATGAGAAAACCTTTCGGCCAGAACATGCAACTGCAACTCTGTCAAATATGCTCAGTCTTCAGAAGGACCACACACACATGGAAGTTTACTAACATGCCCAAGTCCACAAGTTATACACAAGAAGATTCTGTGATTTTGTGCAGCGCCCACACCAACACGGAATTTTAGTGCATCCAATAGTAAGTTCATGCAAGGCTACATTGTGATGCTCAGCGTGGCCAGGGATGACAGGAAGGGAAACACTACCACTATCCTATTCTTTTTGCAGTAATATCGAATTACCAAAATGCCATAAATCTAAAATAAGTTTCCCTCTTCTTTTTTTGGCCATACAAGAGTAATGAAATGGAGGATGCATCATGAACTAACCATTCCTAGTAAGTAATAAGGCACCCATTTACATTGAATGTTTTGTGGATCCGACCATACATACCTCCGTAACTTATTTAATCCAATACATATATTGAACCAAGGGACTTTGAAATTTGTATAGATTCAAAAAAAAAATCCAAATATAAATGGCCCAAAATACACCAAAATGTCATAATAAAAAAGAAAGCTTCACATCAAATCAATTAGATTTAAAGCAGGTCTGTTAGCAAACAAAACATGGAAAATACATATATAAGAGAGTAAATTAAGCCTGCAACTTTGACTTTCTACAACATTTCATACAATGGATAGCAACAAAGATAAGCTCAAATGCATGTGTGTGTGTGTATGTGCATGTGCATGTGTGTAAATATTTGGTATTAATGATAGTACCTTACCAATTGCAGGTCTTGTCTATTTAATCAGTAAATAACACACACACACACAGGTCTGTCTACTTAATTAATAGATAACACACGCAAACATAGCTATCATCAACTCAGCTTATCACAAATTAAATAACACTATGCACATTTATGAATGCATCACATAGTATAGCGGCCTATAGCCTAGAATGTATAACAAAACTTGCTTTATCAGCAACTAGACTAAAAACCAAATATTCCAAACCGTTATAGAAGAATTAACAGTGAAATTTGTTCAGCTCCAAAGATAAATACTTGCTGTTCTGCTAGAGAATGCCATTGAGATGGGCTGCCGAATAAATTCATGAAAGCATCTTAGACATGACATTAAAATGAGGGGGGAGGGGGCTGTAAATACATAAAAAAAAGTCTAGCCTTGTGCTTCAAATTATGCTTGTATGTTATAGTACAACACTTCATTCTTCGATATTAAGCATGAGAAAGAGGAAGTCCTGAACAAAGCTATCTATGCTAGAAAATATCTGCAAGTGAATCATTTGATTCCTTCAAAAAATTAATTCTATATTCCAACCAAATCAGAGTGCCTAAATTAGAAATCATGGAGAACCACATACTGAAAATGAACATCAAGTAAACAATTTTCTGACAACATGCTATCAAACATAGTAAACCTTCCACAAACTATTCAAGACTCCTAATAGGTGACAACATACTCCAACAAGTGGTTGGCCCTAAAATTGCAAACACCACCAAAAGATTCTCCAAAAGCTGCAATTTTTTCACAAGATCATGGGTATGGGCAGACCGATACCCTAAATCTTGTAATTTGATCAGTCTTGACAGATTACTTTTGTGTTATGGCTCTTCAACTCCAGAAAGAAGTTTTCTTCTTGAAAACATTCATAAAAACTTTAGGAATATGATTTGATATGAACTAAAACCAGCATCTCTATTGCCAAGTATTTTCAACTGCAATGACAACCACTCCAGCCATAACCTTTCTCCTAAATAATCATCTTCAAGCTCCTGCGGATGCCTTGATAATACTAAATTTGCATCATCATGATTGACACCGTCGCTTAACACTGTATCACAACAACTAACACCACAAACATCACCAGCATGTCAATGGAAATTTTATGGGGTGTCGCATGCTTTTAAGGCTCACTCCTGAATGACATATATTCCCTTAATATGAATACTCAGGCAATGGATTTGCATGATATTGTGCACCTAAAAATGTTTTGACTATATCAACTGTTAAAATGTAATCATTAGTCTTGTATGTACATATATATATTTGTATATATATATATATAGAGAGAGAGAGAGAGAGATACATATACATATACACTGTATATATGTATACATATCTCTCTCTTTATATATATACGAATATATATTTCTATTTTGCTCTTAATTACCCGAAAAAGGTATTTCTGTAATTTCCTATTTTACGCATATTCCATTTGGAATATGATTGTAATTTTATTTTTTATTTTTTATTTTTATTTTTTATTTTTTATTTTTTATTTTTTATTTTTTATTGTTTTCTGTTTTTTGTTTTTTGTTTTTTGTTTTTTGTTTTTTGTTTTTATTTTTTGTGGTTTGTGCCACCTAGGAAAGGCTCCCCAAAAGAGTTGTTGGGGAGCCCCCAACGGTCACAAAGAGCACCCTATGTGGCTCCTCTTGTTGTGCATAAATAGGGGTGTTTCCCCTTGTAAATTGTTCAAGCTTGTGAGCTCAAGCTCTTGTCACATTTTCAATATATTTTCCTTTTCATGCCTTTGTGCATGATTATATTTTATTACATCTTTGTAGGTATTTGTTCAAGTGTTATTTGAGTGCCTTTGTGCACATCTCTTGTGAGGTATTTGTGCTTATATGCCTATTGTCTCTTCGTAGACATTTTTATTTTTCGTTTTTTGGGTGCCTCAAAAAACATGCCTTTGGCTTCTTGGAGATTGGAGTGAGGGTTTCTCTTTCTTCATTATTTTAGAAGGGCATTACGACAAGTAAGACTTAAAAATCTTATTGCGCTACGTATTTCCTCTTCCATCTTTCCTCTCTAATGGGTGAAAAAGAGTCTCATTTCTCTCTTGGATTTAAACTTAATGGCTACAACTATCACGTTTGGGCAGGAAACAGGGAGGCTCACATAAAAGAGAAAGGTCTTTGGGGTTATGTGCAAGGTACAATCCCGGAACCGGAACCTAAAATCACCTTGATGGAGAAAGGTGAAATTAAGATCCTTGAAGGGGAGGAAAGAACCAAAGCCCTTGAGGAATATTCAAAAAAGCATGATGAATGGGAAATGAAGAATTTTAAAATATTGTCTTAGATTTTTTTCTTCCGTTGAGACCAAAATCAACGCGAATATTATCAAATTCAAAAAGGCTTCTCAAGCATGGGAGTATCTTGAGAAAATGTATACCTCTAGGGACTTGTCCCACAAATATTACCTTCAAAAGAAGGCTCTAACTCTTCTTCAAGGCGAAATAACCATTAGGGAATATTTTGCCGATCTTTCTTTCATTTGGGATGAGTTTGCTATGCTCGAACCAAAATGGAGTAGAAAGGCGATTGAACGTCATCACAAACAATTGGAAGAAGATCGATTCTTCAATTTTAAGGCCCGAATTTGAGCAAATAAAGTCTTCTCTTTTGTCTTCTTTCATCCCCCCTTCTCTAGAGGATGTTCTCACCAAATTAAGTGCAGAAGAAACCTGTATGTGTATAGGTACACAAGGATCTAATGTGCTTGCGGTTCCATCCAATTCCGAAGAGAATGATGGGGTCAATGCGGTGTCTAGGCCCGGAAACAATTTAAGAGCCTATCGTCCTCCTTATTTTAAAAATCAAAATCAAGGAGGAAATGGTGGACAAGGTGGAAAAAAGGATTATAACAAAATTATTTGCCATTTTTTTAAAGAACCGGGGCATATCAAACCCGTTTGTCCAAGTGGAAGAAGTTGTTAGCCATGGCCACCACTTCTCAGCCGCAAAAGGAGGAGACCTCTTCAAGTGGATTTCTTTCACTAAACCAAATTTTGGAGGCACTTCAACCTCTCCTCAAGGGAGCCATCTCGGGAGCCGCCGTGTTTTTTTTCTCTCCTCCAGGTAAAACTTCTTGGCATTTGGATTCGGGTGCGTCTTTTCATATGTCCTCAAACATGTATTCTCTTTCTGAATATTCAAAAAATAGTTCTCCATCTTTTGTTTCTACTACAGATGGGACTTCTCTTGAAATTAAAGGTGTTCGGAATTTCGAAACTCAAAACTTTTTCATCCCCAAAATTAGATTTATACAAAAATTAAACTTGAACCTTCTCTCCGTTTCTCAACTCTCGGACCATGGATGTGATATTAAATTTTCTTCTGATAAATGTTTAATAGAGGATCGTTGGTCCGGAAAATTGATTGGGGAAGGCTCTAGGAAGGGAGACATATTATATGGACTCTCTTCAAGTTCCCAAAAATTCTTTTTGTAATGTTGCCCAACATAAAGATATAAATGTTTGGCACAAAAGACTTGGTCATCCCAATATCACCAAGTTATCTTATTTGCATTTTGCTAAAAATCTTTGTAAAGATACATTCTCTTGTAATGATTGCATTCTTGAAAAAATGAGAAGTATGCCTTTTGAACAAATATCCATGTTTACTTCTAAACCTTTCAAAATTGTTCATTCGGATGTTTGGGGATCGGCACTTGTTGTTTCAAAAGGAGGGTTTGCCTATTATGTGATTTTTGTGAATGATTTTTCTAGGTACTCTTGGATATATTTTCTTAGACATAAACATAAAGTTTTTTCATGCTTTAAATTATATCATGTGATGATTAAAAATCAATTTAATAGCGACTTAAAGATATTTAGAACCGACTCCGAAGGAGAGTATCTCTCAAATGAATTCAAGAAGTATCTTGAAGATAGTGGTATTGTTCATCAAAGGTCATGTCCTAAAACCCCTCAACAAAATGGGTTGGCCGAAAGAAAACATGGGCCTATCATTGAAACCACTTGAACTTTTCTTATAGCTCAAAATATTCCAAAAAAAATTGGGCTGAAGCGGCTTTTGCATCTGTCTATCTTATCAATCGTTTACCATCTAAAAAATTGGGTAAAATCTCTCCTTTTGAAGCACTATATAAAAGGGAACCTGATTATAGCAGATTCTGAATTTTTTGTTGTAAATGCTTTGTTCTTACATATAAGAATGACAAACTTTCACCTAAAGTTATTCCCTATGCCTTTTTTGGATATTCCGAGACTCAAAAAGGCTTTCGTTGTTACGATTTTAAAAATGATAAGTTATATGTTTCAAGAAATGTGATGTTTTTAGGAAAATGAGAGTGGCTTTGAAAAAAATGACTCTCACCACGAAAATGTTGACTATTCTTTCTTATTTGACCTATTATCTAGTAATGATGATATGTCTAGTGATGATGAAATATCATCAAACCATGATAGTGATAATGAAGTAAACATTAACGACTTCAACTCACCCAGTACTCAAGAAGACAGAACAACAAATGACCCAATAACCTATTCTCGTAGAGATAGAAATATTTTCAGAAGTGCAATTGAGCAATACAGTGATTCTATTCCCACACATGATCCCAGACGATCTGAAAGAAATAGGAAGCCTCCAACAAGATTTGTCGCTTTTGACTCTTTTTCACCTAAGTATAGAGCTTGTCTTAGTGTCATTCATTCTTATTTTGAACCAAGAAATTTTGAGGAAGCCAAAAAATGTGTCGAATGGCAAGAAGCTATGGAAAATGAACTCAAAGCTAACACATGGGAATTTCAAACTCTACCTTTTGGAAAGAAAATTATAGGTTGTCGTTGGGTGTTTAAAGTTAAGACTAAGAGCGATGGCTCTGGAGAGGTATAAAGCCCGCTTAGTCGCGAAAGGGTACGGTCAAAAATATGGGATTGACTACGAAGAGACATTTGCACCCATAGCACGAATGGTTACAGTCAGATATCTCATCACTATTGTGTCTATTAAAAAATGGAACATTTTTCAAATGCATATTAAAAATGCATTTTTAAATGGTGATCTTAATAAAGAAGTTTATATGGATGCCCCACCAAGTATGAAAGTTTTTAAAGATAAGGTTTTCGTCTTCGGAAAGCTCTTTATGGTTTGAAATAGGCACCCAAAGCCTGGTATGACAGATTTAACAATGTTATGTTAGAAAATGGATTCTCTTCCTGTTATACAGATATTGCATTATTTATCAGAAAATCTGATGCAGGTATTGTGATATTATTATTATATGTTGATGATATGTTAATAACAGGTGATGATGTCAAAGGAGTCAAGGATATCAAATCTGTCTTGACTTTGAAATGTCAAACTTAGGGTTTCTGACATATTTCTTGGGAATTGAGGTAGTTTACTCTCAATGTGGTTATTTCCTATCTCAAACTAAACTTGCTTGTGAGATTATTGACAGGTCAGGAATCTCAGATGACAAAATTTGCGAAACTCCTGAAATAGTGGGCTTGAAAATGAAAATTGATGATGGGATTCCTCTGACCAATCCTACTCCTTACAGACAACTGGTAGGCTCGCTAATGTATCTTAGCATCGCTCGGCCTGATTTGTCACACGCGATCCATATTGTCAGTCAGTTTCAATATGCTCCCACAACGGTTTACATGAGTGTCGTTCTTCGCATCATTAGATACTTAAAGGGAACTGCAAATAAGGAAGTATTTTTGTCTTCATCTTCTTAATTAAAGTTAATTGCCTATATTGATTCTGATTGGAGAGGTGACCCCAATAACCGTCACTCCACCACTGGTTTCTGTGTTTTCTTAGGTGAATTGTTGGTCTCTTAGAGGTGCAAGAAGCAACAAAAGGTCTATTTGTCCTCCATCAAAGCCGAATATCGAGCCATGGCATCCACAACCATGGAAATTGTATAGATTCGGCGTATCTAGAAGATATGGGAGTCTATATTAAAGAACCAACAAAGTTATGCTGCGACAACAAAAGTACAATTTATATTGCCAAGAATCATACTTTTTATGAACGCACGAAGCATATAGAGATGGATTGTCACTATGTCAGGGAAGAATACTTGAAGAAGATCATTGATCTCCCGTATGTGACGTCTGAGTACAAACTGGCTGATTTATTCACTAAGGCTCTTTGTTCGCCTAGATTTAATTTTCTTCTTGACAAACTTGCGGTTATTGCACCGTAAGTTTGAGGGGGTGTTAAAATGTAATCATTAATCTCGTTGTATGTATATATATATATATATATATATATATATATATATTTGTATATATATAGAGAGAGAGATACATATACATATACACTATGTATATATATTGCTCTTAATTACCCAAAAAGGGTATTTCTGTAATTTCCTATTTTATGCATATTCTATTTAGAATATGATTGTAATTTACTTTTTTATTTTTTTATTTTCTTATTTTCCTTTTTATTTTTTATGGTTTGTGCCACCTAGGGAAGGCTCCCCAAAAGAGTCGTTGGGGAGCCCCCAACGGTCACAAATATGACCGTTGGGGGCTCCCAACGACTCCTTTGGGGGGGCCCTATGTGGCTCCTCTTGTTGTGCATAAATAGGGGTGTTTCCCCTTGTAAATTGTTCAAGCTTGTGAGCTCAAGCTCTTGTCACATTTTCAATATATTTTCCTTTTCATGCCTCTATGCATGATTATATTTTCTTACGTCTTTGTGCGTATTTGTTCAAGTGTTGTTTGAGTGCCTTTGTGCACATCTCTTGTGAGGTATTTGTGCTTGTATGCCTATTGTCTCTTCGTAGACATTTTTATATCAACTTGCCCATATATGCATGTCATGATAATAACCACTCAGGGTAGGTTGCTCAAAATATATATTTAAAACGCAAGCCCAAGGATCTATTGGCATGACCTTCATCCTCATAACTAAACGAGGATGGTCAGCTGATTACTAACTTACTAGGCAGATTCATGCATACATTACTCGCACCACCATAACATGCATTAAGACCAGTGGCGGAGCCACATACCTGACCAGAAAACCCCACCAATAGGCGGGCTAAGGTTAGGGTGGGTTATGCCCACCCTGACCAGTGAAAGTCGGGTCAGCCCACCCTGACCCAGTGAAAGTCAGGTCAGTGCCCACCCTGATGATAGATCGGATCAGGGTGGGCACCACCTAACCCAACGGGGTCAGCCCACCTTGACCCAGTGAAAATCGGGTCAGTGCCCACCCTGATGATAGATCGGATCAGGGTGGGCACCACCTACTGATGCAGAGCAAGATCGACCCAGATCCATACAGCTTGACCATGGCAGGGAACCGGACTTGCACGATGGGATCGAGGATCGGACCCAAGCAGTGGATCTGATCCAGTTCCAGTCGGTACCGAGATGCCCCAGATCCCTGCGTACCTACTCCAGACGAGCACAGACCCGGACGCCCCAGATCCAACAGCAAACATAATTTGTCTTGGGTCCGGGACCGGACCCGAGACCCGGATCCAGCTGAAGTCTTTAAATACTCATCCTAGGGTTGCGTGCAGACTATTGAATTCTGAAAAGTTCCTCTATTATTTTTGGCTTCAGCCGCATGTTCCTTATGGTTTTTCCATTTCTTCTGTCATTTCAATCCTTCTGTCTACTTTCTTTTATATTAGTCTTTGTTATTGGTATGTTTTTTGTTAGTATTATTAGATTGTAAGAACTGTCATTTCATTTAATACATTGTTGCTCGGATTCATTGATCTGAGCTTATTCTCTTCAACGAGACTATTGGGTTATCAAATATTGAACAGTCGTGCCTTGAAAGGGCCATCCACACCAATCCACCAGCAGTACAGTGTCGATCCCCCTCACTGCACCACAGCCTTCAGCATCGGCATCCACGTGGGACAGTTGTTATCCCCCTCTCGCTGCATCAAAGTGGTATCAGAGCACAACCTTCCTCCTTCGTCAGCGGCATGGCTCAAGAGGCGAGGAACGATCCTGCGAGTGGACAAGAACGGGAGGAAATCAACAACGAAGATCCGATGTTGCGTATGATGGAGATGATGACCAAAATGCAAGAAAACATGTTGCGTATGAACAAAGAAGTAGCGGGAATATCCAAACGGCTGGACGGGATTGAAGGTCGGCTCGTCGCCTAGAGTCGCCAGCAGAGCCGCACACGACGTCAATATCAAAAATGGGTACAGGCGTGGGCGACGGTGTAGTCAATCTCGTCAATACTGCCGTGATCGAACCCACCCAACTGAGTCATCAGCCTGCCGTGCAACCGTAAGGCACCGAGGAAGACTTGTGTAGGGATGTTGGTCGTGCGACATTCCCATCGGTGGTAACGTTTCTGAACCCTATCCCGGTAGCAGCGAATAACCAGATCGACAGCACTTTCCAGCCGAATGCGGAGGTCGTCATAAGGCCTTTCGACGTCGGCCTGAGTGCGCAAGCCTGGCATCGACCCCCAACATAGGGGTTGCAGGCCAGGCATGGCCTACAGATTTCGAATGAGACGCAGGGCCAAGCTGCAGGCGCACCTGCGTCGGCCCGAGTCGGGGAGCCCACCAGCACCAGGGGGTGTGGACCCTTATGGGTCGGACCGAACCCGATAGGGTCCGGTCAGGAGCCAGTTTTATCAAATCCCAGACCCAGATCCAAGGGACCATCCTTTGGGTCCCATGGGATGGGTCCGAACCCCGAAACCCATTACCCGACCTACCCAATTGGGTTCGGTTCGCGGTTCGGCCCGAATCAGTCCCAACCCACTATGTTTGAACCCCAAAATGGATCCAATGCCAACCCAAACCCCTATCAGACCCAGACGGAGCTCCAATTTGAATTTGAGCCAGGTTAAAACCAGACCCATCCTGTTATGGGTCAAGGATCGAGTTCAAACCAGGCATTCTCACACCACAACTCGATCCATGATCCCACCTACCCCATTCTGGGTCCGACGAATAGTTTAGGACTTGACCCGATCCAGATCCAATCGGGTGAATCATCTCGGTATTACACCAACCAAACCCAGTATCCACACTAGACCCAATCAATTAACCCATCCCTGATCCAGAACCCAGTACCATACCCGACTCACCACCCCTACCTTAACCCAACCCATAACCCAAACCCATATTATCCCGTTCCTACCCACCTAGAGCCCGAGACCCGACCAACCCTTCCCCCTTTAGCAGGACCCCTGTCATACCGGTGCCACAACGTCGGCCACAGAGGGTTCCCACCCATGGGCAAGCCAGACCGAGGCAGTTCCCAGCAGCCGCCATGCAGATTCAGCAGGGGCCGGTGCGACCTGAGCACCGACCACCCGTCGTTGGAGTTCGTCAGCATCAGTATCCCGGCGAGTAGTACAGTGGAGAAGCTGATGAGATCGTGATGAATGATGATGCTTTCTGGAATGAGTACCTCGCAGGAGTGGTGGAGACCCGTCAGCAGAGAGCACCAGAGCACCCCTCCACATACGGGGTGAAGCTAGACCTTCCAAAGTTCGCAGGATGATTCAATATTGAGCAGTTCTTCGATTGGTCCTATGTCATACAGTTTTTCTTCGACTACCACACTATAGCTGAGCACCGTCATGTCTCTCTAGCATCCACCAGGTTGAGGGACCTAGCGCAGACATGGTGGGTTAAGCTGCAGAAATCGAGGGAACGACAGGAACTAGAGCGCATCCAGACATGGGAGGAGATGCAGAGGTTGATGCAGTCCAAGTTCATGCTTTCGGACCATGCTGAGAGAGTCTACAAGGAATACCTGACCCTGCATCAAGGAACCCGCACTGTAGCGAAGTACACTGTTGAGTTCCATCGCCTATCCCTGCGAGTGCAGATCGAGGAGACCGCCCGCCAACTGGTCACGGGGTATATTTCTCGTCTCCGTCCTGCTATTTCTGATGATTTCAGTTATGTCACAGTCGAGTCATTGGATCAGGCTAGCAGTTATGCCATGAATGTGGAGGACAAGTTGAAAAGAAGGCAGGAATATAGAACCTCCCGTAGTGACCAGTCCATTCGGCCCAAGTCGAGTTTCCCAACCAGGGGAGCGAGCTCTTCTAGGAAGGAAGACTCAAAGTCCACCCCTAGAGTAGACCTTAGCAAACCCGACCAGTTTGGACCCGCGTACAATACCAGATCCAAAGCCAAACCAAGTGAGTCTGTCATTCGTTGTTTTAGGTGTCAGGAGTTAGGACATGTCGCGTCCAAGTGTCCCACCGTGAACAAGAACGCCCATCTCATCGAGGGTATAGTTGAGTCAGCATCCGATAGTGTGAGTGAGGGTGAGTCATTGGTTGAGGGAGAAGATGAGAGGGAAGTCGTAGAGTTTGAAGACAACGTCGAAAACTTATTGTCCATTTGTCATGTTTTGACCACACCCCGAGAGTCGACCCCAGCAAAATGGTTGCGGAATAACATTTTTAGAACCAGGTGCAACTGTGAGGGGCATGCGTGTGATGTCATCATTGATACTGGGGCGTGCGAGAATATGGTATCCGAGAGTGTTGTGTCCACCTTGAACCTAAAAACAGAGAAACTGTCTCAACCTTATAAGATGGCATGGTTCAAGAAGGAAAACAAGGTCCCTATCACCCAGCGTTGTCTAGTTCGGTTTTCCATAGGAGAGCATTACCACGATGAGGTGTGGTGTGATGTAGCCCCTATGAGCGCGTGTCACATCCTTTTGGGACGTCCCTGGCAGTTTGATCACAAGACCATTCATGATGTCCGTAGGAACACGTACTCCTTTATTTTTAAGGGTCATAAGATAGTCTTTCTCCCTATCAAGGAGACCAGTTTTCCCACCGTGGATAAGCGTTAACGATTTCTCCTACTCGCAGGCCTATCCTACCGGTCTTTCTTGAGCCATTATCGGGAGGATGGTTATTGTTATGCCCTGGTGGCTAAGCCGTCAATAAGTACGTCATTGCCCGTTCCCGCGGACGTCGTGCCCCTTATTGAGGAGTTTTGCAACATTATGCCAAACGACCTCCCAGATGGCCTACCTTCCACGCTGGTGGTGCGGCATGCTATTGATTTTGTTCCAAGGTCGAGTCTCCCTAACCTCCCCGCGTATCGTATGAACCCATCCGAGCATGACGAGTTGTCGAGGCAGGTTCAGGAGCTAATATAAAAGGGATTTATCCTCGAGAGCGTGAGCCCTTGTGCAGTACCCGCCATGCTCACTCCTAAGAAAGATGGGTCCATGCGCATGTGTGTTGATAGTCGAGTGATCAATCGCATCACTGTCAAATATCGTTTTCTAATTCCTCGCTTGGATGATATATTTGATATGTTGGCTGGTGCCTCTATTTTCTCCAAAATTGATTTAAAAAGTGGGTATCACCAAATCCGTATCCAGGAGGGGGATGAGTGGAAAATGGCATTCAAGACACGTGATGGATTGTATGAGTGGTTAGTCATGTTGTTTGGGTTATCTAATGCCCCAAGTACTTTCATGAATATGATGACCCAAGTGTTGCGTCCTTGTATAGGTAAGTTTGTCGTTGTATACTTTGATGATATTTTGGTTTATAGCTCGTCTTTGTCTTATCATTTGAGTCACTTGCGTCAGGTCTTAGAGATTTTAAAGAGGAAAAAATTGTATGTCAATGCCAAAAAGTGTGAGTTTATGACGTTAAGTGTCGTGTTCTTGAGTTTTATTGTGTCGTCTGATGGAGTAAAGGCAGATCCCGCGAAAGTCCGTGCGATTGTTGATTGGTCTACCCCAAAGACTATAGAAGAGACCCGTAGTTTCTACGGGTTAGCCACTTTTTACCGACGTTTTGTGAGAAACTTCAGCACCCTCATGGCCCCTATCACGGAGTGCCTAAAGGGTACTAATTTTCATTGGACGTCTGCGGCGGGAAAGGCCTTTACGCTCATCAAAGAGAAAATGACTAGTGCCCCTGTCTTATCCCTTCCTGATTTTAGCGTAGTCTTTGAGGTTGAGTGTGATGCCTCTAAAGTGGGAATTGGTGTAGTCTTGAGTCAAAACCACAGACCCATTGCTTTCTTTAGTGAAAAGCTGACTCAAGCTAGGTGTCAATATTTCACTTATGATGTCGAGTTTTATGTCGTGGTACAAGCCCTTCGCTATTGGAGGTATTATCTTATTTATAAAGAGTTTGTCTTATACACGGATCATGAGGCATTGAAGTATCTGAATAGTCAAAAGAAGTTGAGTGCTCGTCATGCCAAGTGGGTCAGTTTCTTGCAAGCAGTGTTGTGAAAAGCGTTGAGGCGTAGCGAGGCGCTCCACCAAAATCTGAGGCGAGGTGCAAAGCGTACGCCTGAAAAAAAAAATTATTTAAAAAAACTGTAAAAATTATCTAAAATTATAAATAAATAAGAAATGCTTTTGTGAACCTTGGGAAGAACAATCTCACATACCTTAGGAACTCTTGAAGCGTGTTACACACGTGCCCCCAGACGACCTTCAGCATCCAGCAGAAGTTGAAGGTCGTCCCTAACACCACCCACGTGATGCGGTCCTTCATGAACAAGCCCGACCAACTGAACTGGTGGCTGAGGACGTTCAGGTCGATACCGTTCTGCAGGTTAACGTCGATGTTGATGCCACGCTCCATCAAATACTGCCGCAAGTCAGCGTTGATCTCGTTTGGAGAGTTGGCGAACTTGATGTGGAACTCCCAGACTAACTTTTGACCGGTGTGGGGGTGGGTGGGGAGGTTGCCGTTCTCGTCGGAGAAGGTGAGGCCCAGTCGCAAGAGGCAGAGTCTGGCCGGTGTGGGGGTGGGTGGGGAGGTTGCCGTTCTCGTCGGAGAAGGTGAGGCCCAGTCGCAAGAGGCAGAGTCTGGTCGGTGTGGGAGTGGGTGGGGAGGTTTCCGTTCTCGTCGGAGAAGGTGAGGCCCAGTCGCAAGAGGCAGAGTGGTCGGCGGGTCGCCCACGCCTTCTCAGCAAAGGAAAGAAGAAGGTGGAAGAGGCGATGACCGGCGGCGGGTGGTGGCCGGCGGTGGCGGGAGACGAGAGGGGACGGAGTGGAGAGAGAAGGTTCGAGAGAGGGGATGGAGTGGAGAGAAGGTTTGAGAGAGGCGCCTGTGTCTTTTTTAAAGACACAGGTTCTCTCGAACCTTCGAGCATACGGGTCCGGGTCCGGGTCGGACTCGGGTTTGGGCCGATCCGATTTTCAATTGTGCGCCTCACGGTGAGGCGCGCCTTGCCTCAAGGCGCATGAGGCGTACACCTTGAGGGTTTTACGCTTTTTAAGTGCACCTCAAGGCGAAAAGGCCCTTGCCTCAAGGCGAGGCACGCTTTTTGTGCCTTGAGGCGCATTTTTAATAACACTGCTTGCAAGAGTACACATTCACGATTCGCCACCAATCTGGTACTCTGAACAAGGTAGCTGACGCTCTTAGCAGGAAGAACAGTCTTTTGATGACTATGTCAGTACAGGTCATTGGGTTTGAGCAGTGCAAGGAGTTGTACCTGACGGGCCCTGATTTTCAGCAAGTCTGGGAAGGGTGCCTCTCCTCTGATCGCACAGTCGACCAACAATTTATTATACATAACGGTTACCTCTTTCGTGGTAACAAGTTATGTGTGCCTGTATTCTCTCTTAGACTCCAGTTGATTTCGAGTTACATGAAGGGGGACTAGCTGGGCATTTTGGACATGATAAGATGTTCGCCCTGTTAGATGAACGCTACTTTTGGCCCAAAATGCGCAAAGATGTTGTCAAGTTCGTTCAAAGTTGTCATGTGTGTCAAGTGTCCAAGGGTCGACGTCAGAACAGTGGATTGTGTATACGTCGTTGCCCATCCCTGAGCATCCCTGGGAACATGTGTCCATGGATTTTATTATGGGTCTTCCCAGAACCCCGCGTCGTTTTGATTCCATTCTAGTCATTGTTGACTGATTTTCCAAAATGGCTATTTTTATCCCATGTAAGCGAACCACTGACGCCTCGTTTGTAGTTTTATATTACTTCAAGGACGTGGCCCGCTTTCATGGATTGTCACACACGATCACCTCAGATCGTGACACGCGTTTTATGAGCCATTTTTGGAAATCGTTATGGGCCTTATTGAAAACAAAGCTCCAGTTCAGTAGTGCTTACCACCCACAAACCGATGGCCAAACTGAACTAGTGAACCGCACTCTAGGGAACCTGTTAAGGAGTCTAGTGGGGGAGAATGTCAAAACATGGGACCTAGTCTTGCCACAAGCCGAGTTCTCCTATAACAGTTCCATCAATCGGTTCACGGGCAAGTCTCCTTTTCAGGTGGTTTATGGTCAGTCACCCACCCATGTAGTAGACCTAGCACCTGTGTCCAGTATCCCAGCCCCAGACGCATTTGATGCCATCGAATACATGTGTGATATCCACTGACAAGTCCGAGCCAAACTTATGGAAAGCTACGAAGCCTACAAAGCTTTCGTAGACCAAGGTCGTCGAGATGTCCAATTTCAAGTCGGTCAGTTAGTATGGGTTTACTTGCGTCCCGAGTGTTTTCCAGTGGGTACTTATGGCAAGTTGAGTCCTAAGAAGTATGGCCCTTTTAAGATTCTTCGACGATTGGGCCCGAATGCTTACCTCCTTGAACTGACCGAAGATTGGCACATTTTGTCTATCTTCAATGTGTCTGATCTATATGCTTACTGTGGAGACAACAAGTCGTCAGAGCCGACTTCTTCCCAACCAGGGGAGAATGATGCAGAGCAGGATCAACCCAGATCCATACAGCTTGACCATGGCAGGGAACCGGACCTGCACGATGGGATCGAGGATCGGACCCAACCAGTGGATCCGATCCAGTTCCAGTTGGTACCGAGACGCCCCAGATCCCTGCGTACCTACTCCAGACGAGCACAGAACCGAACGCCCCAGATCCAACAGCAAACAGAATTTGTCTCAGGTCCGGGACCGGACCCTAGACCCGGATCCAGCTGAAGTCTTTAAATACTCATCCTAGGGTTGCGTGCAGACTATTGAATTCTGAAAAGTTCCTCTGTTATTTTTTGCTTCAACCGCACGTTCCTTATGGTTTTTCCATTTCTTCTGTCATTTCAATCCTTCTGTCTACTTTCTTTTATATTAGTCTTTGTTATTGGTTTGTTTTCTGTTAGTATTATTAGATTGTAAGAACTATCATTTCATTTAATACATTGTTGCTCGGATTCATTGATCTGAGCTTATTCTCTTCAACGAGACTATTGGGTTATCAAATATTGCACAGTCATGCCTTGAAAGGGGCATCCACAGCAATCCACTAGCAGTACAGTGCCGATCCCCCTCACTGCACCACAGCCTTCAGCATCGGCATCCACGTGTGTGTGAACACCCCAAATTTTCCCAAAAATCTAAAAAAAAAAATTCCCTTGTTGCCCCTGGGTCCATCTTTTGAATAATCAGGTCAAATTTTGATAAAATTTTCATTCATTTCTCGGATTCGTTGTAATCCAGACTCAATTTTCATTTCTGACCCATTTTCTGAAAGATTTTCCAAAAAAACAAACGTTAAAACTCTCGAAAAACCCTTCTTTTGTAAATATTTTCAAATTTTACAAAATATTTCGAAAATCCTTCTGTTTTCTCATAAGTTTCAGAGTTTTATCTTAAAAACACCCAAAAAATGTAGAAAATGCCAAAAGAAAACAACAAAAAAATCCAAAAAATCAGAAAATATGCAGTTCAAACCCCTTTTGAAACTTGTTTTGCTAAAAACCTCATTTGAAAAACCATTTTATGAAAAATCCTTTTTGAAGGAGCCTATTTTTGGAAAATCAAAAAAAAAATTGCAAACAAAGCTTCGCACGCAAGCCTCCTCTTTCTTCCAAACCCTCTCCCTTTTCTTCCAGCTCTCTACCTCTCTGGGAAAACTCTCTCCCTCTCTGGGAAAACTCTCTCCATAGCCCTCCCGCCAACGACATTTGCCCATTTCCTTCAGCCGCTCATCTCCAACAAGCACCTTCCAAAATTTTCCCAAATCTCTTTAAAAGGAGGCACGCAAGGCTTCTGAACAACCTCTTCTTCACCTCCCCATGGTTCCGATCATCTTCTGGTCCATCTTCCTCTTCTCCTTTTTCTTCTCATTTTTTGAGTTTTCTCTCATCGGATCAAAGGAATTCGACCACGGAGTATCTACAGTCGCAGGTAAGTAGCTTCTTCATTCTAATTATCCTTTTTTTTTGTTTCTTTCCATTTTATCTTAAATGCATCTACGGTAGAATCGATCTGCATATGGCAAAGTCGATCTACCCATTGCTATATCAAAAGGAATGGAGGTGTTCCAACATTTTTCCCTTCTTATTTTTCCTTTCCTTTCGTTTATTTCGTTGTCTATATTGCTTTCTAATCCGTAGTCGATTTTTTTTTATGCTACCTCAATTCCCTATTTACATAGAAAGTTTGATCCTCTCAGGATGAATCGGTCAGCATTTTGATTTCTGCTTCTTTGATTTATTTTTCTAATTAGTCGTGATTATCTGTATGCATGAGATTTCTGGCTTTCATAATACCAAATTCATTGTTTTCCCCTCTTTGTCATGTCGAATTTCATCAGCTCTGTATATTACGACTTCAATCTATATCTTATTTCATTTTTTTATTTGCAGTTGTCGTGTTGCATTCAATTTTCAATTCCATTTTGGATAATTAGTCCATGTTTTGATCTTCCGTGCGATCTTTAAGTGCTACATTCATCTTTGATCATCCATGAATTTGGGTTTCCTGTTTTGATAACCTGCAGTATCATATACTGTATTGTTCTATTGTTTGCAAGTATGCATTTGTGCAATTTAATTTTCTGCATTTGGGCCTTGTATTGTGATTTTACAATCGTATATTGTTGGTACATGTTCATGTTTATCCCCTTTTGTGGGAAGGTCGAGTTGTGTTTGAAGGAGGATAACAACGCTGACGTCCTGGAAGGTATAGAGCTTTCGTGCTCCCCAGAAAGGTTTGAAACTCCTGTCTGCAAAATATACGCTAGATTCACATAAGTCCCTTGCTTACTTCCAAATGCATAGAAACTATTAGATACTATGAAAGGGCCTTTACTTCACGGAGCCTCTCTTTCCCTCTTTGCCATTGGAGAATGGCATGATTTGCCTCTGTTTTATTGAAATTGAATTGATTTAAGCTGATTTTGAGCATTCCATTTCCGTGGATTGCTGGTTTCAGAACCAAAGTAGAAGACTCTAGCTTCTTTAGTGTCCCATTTTCTGCTTAAGTTTGGTGGAATGAGGCTAGTATGGCTCAACGTTCATCTGGAAGTGACCCTCTCTGTGTTGAGGTTTTGAAGAATGTTTGGGGATGTGCTGTAATTCTATTGTATTTAATCCTTTCAAATTTCGTTGATCTGAGGATGATTCTTGCATGTTATATCAAAGGAAGTTGCGTCGGCTGCTACCAATTTTGAGGGTATTGCTCTTATCGGATCTGTCATGAGAGCAAGGAGGATCATCTGGGGATAGTACTGAATCTTGGAGATGACCGAAGGATCTGGAACATTAAGGTTCTGGTTGTCTTTGTTGCGGCGAGCCACGAAGCAACATGCAAACACAAGAAGCCAATAGCTTCAGTCTACAGGAGAGGATGGCTGAGAATTGAAAACTTTCCTGATTGATAAGAAGGCCTCGAAGATAACAGAATTTGTCTATCCATAAGCTAAGCTGCAAGTCAGGTTGTGGTGCTTAGGTATGAATCCTTTACCCATCTTATATGCCGTTTGAAATTCTTTTTTTTTCATACGTGTTGTGTAATGGTTTTTTTACTAACCACAACATATCAGTTGATCTTTAGCACACATGGCCATTATATTCACATGTTAACCTGTGTAAAAGTAAATGCTGATCCATTATAACCTGTTATCCACCTAGCATACATTCTAAATGCCCTCTCTATAAAGGTTTCGAAGAAACCCAGTTTTGCTATTTTATTATAAAGAGAAATAAAGGTGGCTCCCTTTATGTTCAGATATGCTAGTGGGTTCCAAGATTGATTTTATTTACTGGCTTAGCAGCATCGTCGGTCTTTGCTTCAGCCCCTTTTTTTTATTGTTGTTTTTTAGTTCAAACAGTTCAAGGCTATTTTCACTGATGTGCATGATGAGAGAAAAGTACAATCTTCATATCTGGGAAACTAGATTATCAATCCACCTTCAGACCTCCTGCTCGCTTGCAATCTAATGAACTCCAGACAAATTCCTCCAGTCTCAAACTCAAATTCTTGTCTTCTTGACAGTCTAAGTTTGCGGTGATTCAGGGAGTTAGTTTTCTCACAGCAGCCATGCTTGCCTTCAACCAAACAAAAAGTTGTGCCCCTTTTCTAGTTAATGACTGTTCAAGGATGGTCACCGAAAATTCTGCTCATGCAAGCCCTGTGGCTGAAGCATCTCTCCTAGCTGGGTTCATAAAAACTCAAAAGACATTTCCTGCAAGTTTTCTTTAGTTCCTGATATTGCCACAGCACCAACAACAACAGCTTAGAAAAGATGTGGGTGCTAAACTTACTAATATTGCTGAAACTCACCAATCTTCACAGCCAAGAAGGGAGGCCAGTGCACTCCAGATTCCAGCGCCACCTCAAATTTCTGCAGCAAAGCCTTTTGTTCTCCCTCCTGTCAGTGGGTCTATGTCAATATCTTTTTCAACAACCTCAAGTACCAGCCCAATTTTAGTAATCCAAATCCACAATAGTCCAAGAGTGTTTCTTCTGGACTGCCTCAAAATGAAGTTACCCCTATCTGCTGACATAAAGGGTGATTCATCAGAGTCAAGGATGGCGCTATGTTCCACAGACCTTCACCACATTGCAGCCCATGCTGCCTCAACCATCGACTTCTGCATACATGAAAATGACACCAGAAGAACCCAAGAAAACCACAGCTTCTGTTGCCGCCATGCGTAGCAACCTCCAACACTCCCAGCACTATACCTGTAGTCCCTTTTGCAGCAATATATCCACCAGTCAATGTATGGGCCCCTTCACTCACCCCATACCATTATCACTCCATCACTTCAGCCTCCCACCGCTACAATATCAGTTGCAGTACATCTTACTGCACCTTCAGCATTGCCCATATTGCTTCTCTACTTACCTACAGCTGTAACACTCTATAGCACCATGATTACATCATGGCTGAAGCACCTGCACTAACACCATATCCCAACATTTGTATACTTTTCACAAACCCCTCCTTCATCCCACCATGTTACCTGCTGATTCCTGCTATTCCACCACTTCATCTAATGCACATCGTCCATCAGCTGCACTTATTCTTTACTAACCCCATCAACACTACTATATTTTTCTGTAATGTTATCCATCCCACCATTCTCAGCATGTGACCCACAGCTATACATCTTCCACAGTGTTCATTACACTGTTACACTTCCACATTCCATCCATTCCCTCACTATGCTATTTTATACATGTGCAGCATTTACCCATGTCTATAAGCACTTTCGAATACATGCACTTACTCATTAGTTTAAAATATTATTCATATGCTTTATCACCCATCTTTTGGCTTAGTATATTATATATCTGGATATCTATATATATATATATATATACATATATATATATATGTATATATACACATTCTATTTCTCCATAAATACATGCAGGCATCCCTGCATCAATATAAGCATGATCATAGGTATATTTGTTTTTAGCACAATACTTCCCATTTGCTTCCCATCCTTGCTTTATACTGACTCGGTTTTGCAGGAAAATTTAGGTAAGGTTGATTTCCTTCTCCAAATAAGGAAGTTTTACCGTTTCTAATTTCAATTCCAATGATGTAATGGCTAGCATAGAATAGAATGAATGATCATGTGAATATCATAAATTGTCTATTTCCTCTCATTTTATCTTTTATTCATGAATGAAAACACGAATGGCACGTGCACCATTCTAATAAGAGGGGATTAAATCCTAAGTTGACGATTTACATCAATGGCCATAGTAAGGGTGTAAACAAAACTTAGGATTTTCATCTTTTATGGAATAACACTGGATCCACACTGGGTCCCTCTTCAAAAATCATCATATTTTTAAAATATTTTCTTCTTTTATCAGGGTTTAAGTTAAAATTAACTCAAAATATATATCAATGGTCATAGTCAGGATATATTGAGAGTTAATTTCATTTTAAACTCCATAAAAGCACCCAAAAAAATATATTATTCTTCATCTGAATTTAAATATGATGATTATATAATACACTTAATGACCATAGTCAGAAAGGTATTATATCCTCAATCTTATTTTCATTCATTTAAAGAATGAAATCTGATTTTCAAAATTTCAACTTAAAAAATTCTTTAAATTCATTCATCATTTAGGATAGAGTTACATCATGTTTTTCAACAATCCTTTTTCAAAATCTAAGTGATTTCCTTCAAATATCTTCTTCACTTCTCAAATCAAATTTTCAAACTCTTGTAAATTCAAATACTATCTTCATATTCTAAACTTTAAATTCAAAGTCCAATTTGACTTTGGAATTTCAAATTCATTTCTATATTCAAAAATTCAATTCCCCAATTCAAATTCAATTTAACATTCAATTTCAAAGATCAATTTAACTTTGAAATTTCTGATTCATCTTCTGATTTCAAATTCAAAATTATTTATCTTCAAAATGCTTCTCAACTCAAAATCAAGGTTTTGAGATTGATTCTAAATCTCAAAATTTGACTCTTCCTAAATTTTAAATTTAATCTGGGTTTTCAAAACCCAGACCCATCTTCAAAAGTCCCATTTGGACATTCAAAATCCAAACCCAAAAGTTTGAACCCAATCCCAACTTGGATCCAGATTTCTAAATGCAATCTCCATCTTGGATCTCAGACTTCAGATGCAAATTTCATCTTGGATTCCATATCTTGGATCCAATTCCATTTAGGATCCAGAATTCAACTTCATCTTAGATCTCAGATTTCAGATCCAATTCCCATTTAGGATTCTAGATCTAGAATTCAACTTCATCTTGGATCTCAGACTTCAGATCCAAATTTCATTTAAGATTCCAGATTTCGGATCCAACTCCATCTTGAATCTCAGACTTCAGATCCAAATCCATTTAAGATACCAGGTTCCAAATCCAAGTCTATCTTAATTTCTAAATTCCAAAAACCAATTCCATTTCTCATATCTCATCTAAGATTTCTTAAACCCAATTCTATTCTCTTTCAAACTCAATTTGGATTTCTGAAATCTCATTTTTCAATCTGGAATTCAATTCCATTCCAAAATTCATCCCCTCTCCTAAATCCAGATTCAAAGTCCAAATTTCTGACTTTGGAATTTCTTTCTTTTCATTTTATCTCAGCTTCAAATCATTCTTTTCAAAGTCAAGATTTATTTTCCCAAAACTCTGATTATTTCAAAGACTTAGAACTTTAAACATCTTTTCTGATCTATCTCAAGTTCTAAGTTAGAAACCATTTCTTCACTCTATGATCAAATTCATCTCAAAAACACTTGGAGATTTCCAATTCATTTTTTTCAAAAAAAAAGAGCATACATCCTTGCATTGCACAAGCATGATTTTTTGTGCATTTAGATTTAGGATAAATTCTTAGATAATCTTTTAGCAAAGCAAAGAGGCATAAATTTGATCCTTGGTTTGATTACCCCTGGTAAAGGCGTCAGGAATGGTCGAACCTCGTACCGACGAGCGAATCCCGTCTCTCAATTTTCCTGCAAATATTTCAAAACGGAGGCGAGTAATTTTTCTAAACATTTTTAAAATTAAGGTCAAGTGAGACCCCGCAAAAGAGTTCCTCTCTCTTCTTACTTTTCTCATTCTCTCTTCTTTTCTATCTTTTATTCCCCTTCAAAAAGGGAATAGAGGCTAAAAAGGCGGAGAGAAAGGAAAAGAAGAACGAGAGAAAAAAATTTGTGATGATCACAGTGTGACAGTTGTTATCCCCCTCTCGCTACATCACCTACCCCAACCTCTTTTTTGTGGCTCTTGCTTGACCCTGATTCCTCTCTCTCTCTCTCAACTTTTTCGGAGTTTGCCATTCAGCGGGCCTCTCCAGTGCATGCCCCTGGTGACTGACCATTGGGTCATCTTCTTCTTCTTTCTCATCATTTTTTTCTTCTTCTTTCCTTTTGTTTTTTTTCAAATTATTTCATAAATCATGAATGAATGTTTTAAGTGGTTTTGATTTTAGGGGTTTTATTTATTTTTTTAATAATCATAATGCATGATGTTTGTTAAGGCTTAGGTCTTTATTTAGTTTTTATTTTTAAATAACATGAATGTTTAATTAGGATTAGTCATGTAATGAATGCTTTATTTTGATTAGAATATTAAGGGTTTTGCTTTTCTTTTTCAATTAGCATAAATATATGAATGTTTTAGGAATTAGGGTATTGATTTTGGATTTTTTTTCCAAATGACGTGAAAGTTTTATTAGGGCTTAGTTTTTTTGTGTGTTTTTCTTATTTTCAATTATCATTAATATGATTCCATTAGCGGAATGCTTGGCTTTAGTTATCACTTATCAAAGCCTTAAATCTATGATTTTTGTTAGGATTTAAGTTTTTTATTTTGGTTTTTTAAATGAAATGAATATTTAATTAGGCAATGGTGTCATTTTGATTGAAGAGTTATTTTATTAGATTTTAATAATAACTGCATATTTTGTGGTGATGGATGTTTGCACGACATAGATGCGACAATAACAGAGTAGGTATAATTGGAGTGCATGTTAAGTTCTATTTGAAGTAACAAGGAAGAACAACTAAATAATTTATGTGGAGGAAACTTACTGCCAAAATAAAGGAGAAATAAAAGTGTCATTCCTGATGGCTTTGCCAAGCCACTTTAGAGGCCTGAAAAACTATTAATAGAGAAATTCATAGTAATTCTGCCAAATTTGTCGCTGCCCATCCATTCACATATGTTTCACAACAAGCTAATTGGTGAAATAAAGCAAAATTGTTCTGTCAGTGTAATTATTCATGGCCCTTTTCCTTTTGACACGGTACATATAGTATTTGCCTCAACCAACATGAGTTGATATCAGGTGTAAGAATGCAAGATTGAAACATATATACCAAACATCTTCTGAATGGGATATCAGTCTATGGTTCTCCATCTTGTAGAAATACTGCTACTGCTTATGTGGACAAGATCTAGCGCACCTTAGATTGGGTGACATGCTGAATGCAAACCTGAGACTTGTTTATATGCAATACCCCATTGTTTGTCTTTTTTGATAGGTAGTCTTAATCAGTGGCGGAGCCAGGAATTTAAACTAAGGTGGGCATAAATATATAGTAAAAAGAAAAAAAATACTAATAAATTATAATAATAATATGTTTCTAAAAAATCAAACAATTATTTTGAAATGTACTTTTATAATTGACATCGTCAATTTTTTTATATTTGGAAAACAACTCATAATTGATTCATTGCTAATTGTAAAAAAAATAGCAATGAATCAAAATCATGGATCTCTCATTTATGCTAATTGATATAAAAACAAAAAAAAAATCCTTAATATTCTAACCAAAATCAAACATTCATTATTCATGGATTCATGCTTAATACTAATTAAGAAATAAAAATACATAAAAACCTTAAAACCATAATTAAATGTTCATAAAATTTAAAAAAAATCAAAACCCTAATTTGTATAAACATTATAAATTATGGATTTATGCTAATTGATAAAAAAAACTTGAGTCCAAAAAAGGTATTTTTCCTTGATCCCTAATCTATTTATTTCAATCTTATTTAATCTTTGAATTAGGTACTTAACTACTTATACATGTTTATAACTTTTGATTTGCATATTGGAATCCGCATCGATGTGATTCGAACTATGAAGATTGAGAAAACATGCCCTGTCTTTACCTTCCTGTCAGGCAAAGGGTGGTCGGAGTTTGTAACAGCGTCCCCAGCTATTTTAATGAATCTAAGTAAGTTTCATCTTCTCAATGTTCAAATTTATTCATCAACAATTTTTGGCGACCGTGATGGGTCACTCTACTTTCTCTTAATTTTTCGTAGATAGAATTGTATTACGAAAAAAAAATTGAAAACTTTGTTTTTCGGATTTTTTGTCTATGTCTGAACGGCAAACTCGATTTTGTCGTCTGCTGAGATTTGATTGTCCATTGATTGCCAACCGCCACATTTGATCTATATTCCACGAGCTCTCATTTGTAGTAATTGTTCGTGCTTGATACGTTTGTTACCCCAAATCTGTTACCAAGGAAAGCAAAGGGTATAAGGAAGAAGAATTTTATGAGAAAATTAGGAAGCCAATCGGATAAACGTGATGTATCTTAACCTGCTTGACAGCAATCACACCAGGGATCCTTCCTTTATGCCATCACGAAAAAGAACGACTTCCCTGTACTGTCTCCATTGTCCAAACCCGAAGGGCAAACTGACATGGCAATCATTCTGTCAAAAGAAAAAATGACCCTGTCAGCAAGCTTAATTGTATGTGAAGCATCATCCAATTCAGGCCAAGTGTCAGCAAAAACCTTTTGAAAAGACTCAAGGTCATAAGAGAATCTTTTTCAATCGCACCTAAAAGGAAAACCCAGGGTCTCGGCCACAAAGGGCTCAAACAAAAAAAGGGCAAAAAAGAAAAGCTCATGTGGGTTCTGAAAGAGCAGTTCGGAAAGGGGTCAACTAACATCGACTCGGTAAGAAAGACTAGCATTTTCATTGCCTCAGCTCAGCCTAAGTTCACAAAGAGCAAGCAACAATTCGAGCTCCTCTTCCTCTTTGTCTTAACAGGGTAATCATGCTCAGAAAAGGGCAATCACATGTCAAGGCCGAACTACCAAGGTCTAAAGAAAAAAAGATCTTCGACATGAATCACCATCTCCCGGCCTCAGGTAAGCCTTTAAAACTCGAACTTTATAAATAGCTTTTTGAAAAGAAAAAAAATCAATAGCCAAAAAAATTGAAATATTCCAAAAAAATATAAGAAAATTCAAAAAGATTTGTTATGGTCCAAGCTATCCCCTTCGTTATAGGAGCACATTATTCTTGTTGACAAAACCAAAGAAGCTTTTGTCAGGTTTCAAATCATTTTCAATGATGTCTTTCTGTCCAAAATCATGTGAGGGCATGTTAAAGGAGTCTCAACCTACCTAAAACCCAAGGTTAGGGCATTGTAAAGTCATTTCAAAGTTTAAATCTCTTAGAAAAAAAGAAACTTTACCAACCAAGCATACATCTCAAACTGGTTCGACCTCGTTCGATGAGACCCAAATGGTCTTGGAATCTCGGTTTACCTCTAGACACTGGCCTAACCTCGTTCAGCTAGACTACACAGCGGTCTCCGCATTCCAGTTGTCTTGGACCCTGGCCCGACCTCGTTCGGTGAGACCGCAAAAGATCTTGATGCCCCAGTCGTCCTTGAATTAATCCAACCTCGTTCGGCAAGACCCACAACGGTCTTAGTTGTCCAGTTCACCTTGACTCCCATAAGTCATAGGAAGAGGATAAAACTTTATCATGATGCGCATTGACTGATCATTAAAAGTCAGAGATTTCTCCCAAAATAGATTCAACTTTCTTCAAAACAATCATTCCCTCAAGTACGTCCTTGCACATGAGAGTCTACCACATAGGACATTCAATTCTCAGGAGAAAATAAAGCAGCGATACAATGAGGTCAAGGAACGTTAATACAATAATTTTAGCTCATGAGTCTATAAGGATGAATTATAAGGGCACGACATTATTATCAATGTATGAATATAAATCTAATGAAAACCCACCTAGGCAACAAATTCTCCAAGAAAATGATTGGGTGTTGAATACCTTCAATGCAAATATGCTTCATAGGTTGGCTCCCTGGGCAGTCTTTTTCTTTTATCTTAAGGAAAAACATAAAAAAAAAATGTGGTAAAGAAAAAAAAACAAATATTTGCATCTGGATCTATGACGTAGTGGCAGGCTTCGATCATGCGATTGCCTTAAGGGCAGAGGTTGGAATAGAAAAATGCGTAATACAAGAAAGCTAATACTTACATCTAGACCTATGGCAAAGTAGTTCACTTCCTGACACTGGCACCGACCTCGCTCGACAAGATCACAGACGATCGACAAGATCGCAGGCGACCTTTTCGACGAGACCACAGACGATCTCAAAAATGTAGTTCACTTCCTGACACTGGTACCGACCTCGCTCGACAAGATCACCAAATGGTCTTGGTAATCCAGTTGTCTTTGGACTAATTTGACCTCGCTTAATGAGACCCATAACGGTCTCAATAACCCAACTCTTCTCTTCAGATGCTGGCACTGACCTCGTTCGGCGAGACCAATCACGGTCTCGGCAATCCAATTTTCCTTGAGACACTAGCTCAATCTCGTTTGGCAGGACTAAATTCAATCCCGATGACCTAATGTTTCAAGCATTAAGTGTCTACTTTTTTGTCATAAATCGAATCATACCGATTAACGACAAAGAAGAGCAAGTACACACCAAAAAGTTCATGATGTCTAAACGCTAACATCTTTTGAAGATAAGTGTTTGCGGGTACCAAATTGGACACCCTCTCACTGGATGGCAGAACAAAAAATGTCGATTGTTGCTGGACGGCAGAACATGTAGTGTCGTTCGCTAGGGGATGACACTATCAGTCTGTCGTCCGCTATACTAAATGCGTGGATAAACTTCGAGGCTTATCCCTATATGATTCCAACCGCCTAGTACGCCTCTCAGGATGGAAGGACTCTTCTTGAGATAAGTTTTCGTACGAGAAAACTCTCATGAATGAGTGTGTTCAACTTTATAAATAGGGACTCACCCCTATACCCTGGAGTATTTGAAAATTATCTAAAAATCTCATATGTATGTGTTGACCCTGTAATAACATGCCAAATTCAACCCTGCCAACACGTTGTCCAGAAGCTTGCATGAAGGTGCTAAGGGACAGAATAACGAGCTTGAACGATAAAATAGACACTCAAGTCAGAAAAAGGTATTTTCCTATAACCCTAATCTATTTATTTCAATCTTATTTAATCCTTGAATTAAGTATTTATACACATTTATAACTTTTGATTTGCATATTGAAATCCGCAGTAGCGCAATTCGAGCTACAAAAATTGAGAAAACCTGACCTGTCTTTACCTTTCCGTTAGGCGAAAGACGGTCGAAGTTTGTAACAGTGTTCTCTATGATTTCAACCAATCCAAGTAAGTCGGCATCTTCCCGGTGTTCAAATTTATTCATCAACAAACATGAATTTCCTACTAATTGTAAACAATAAAAGAAAAAGTATCAGACCATAAGTGAAGAGTCATTGTCGACACTTTTGAGCCTTCTTTGTTTCGTTGTAGTAAATGGCCGTATTCCAACCGTCCTCACACCTTACATTAGTGGAGTTGTGGCGAATGGCGGTGGAGAAGGTACTTCCTTGTACATCTATAAACAGGGGAGTATGCCCCTTGTGCTGCTGTGCATGTTTATCGAGTAAGTTGAGTGACTCATGGGTTATGGGTGTACGAGTGAGATAGCGCGTTGTGTGTGACGAGTGGAGTGAGTACTCACTACGTGAGTTAGTGTGTGAGGGTGACAGTGTTGAGTGACCCGTGAGTTCGTGTAAGTGGTGAGTGGGTGAAGTGTACGAGTGTAAGAGTAATTTGTACTGTTGTTTGGTTGAGCAATGAAACTTCTTTTGATTGCATTATTGGTCTTTTCTCCTTAAGCTCAGCAATTAGAATTGTGTTGGATCATGTTGACTCAACTCAGTTCAGTTCGGCTCGTCCAATTTAGGTTCAGCGTCCAAGCTTGGTTCGGCTATTGGGCGTTGTCAGGTATGCCGTGTACGTGTGCTCACTCGTCACCTTTGGATATAGTTTGGATATGGTATTTGAATATTGGATCTTATTTGTGAATAATTAATTGGATCTTGGACATAGAATCTTTATTTAATCCAAACCCAATCTAGTCTGGGAGCGCAGAAGCTCTGCCGGATTCATTCTTCCCATGATCAACCACTCATCAAGTGGTGCTAAAGCTTGGACCAAGTTTCAACACCATAAACCTATTTTTTCTTTTTTTTAAGGCAAGCTGGGGTTAGACAAACCCCAACCAGTTATTATTCAACGTACCACTGGGGTTTGGGGTTTGGGGTTTGGGGTTTGAACCTGCAACGTCCCACTATACAAGGAGACGTGCACTGACAGGTCCTACCAATCCCTGGGAGCCCCCGTTGGTACCATGGGACCCAATTGCTAGCAAAAGCATAGAGAAGAAAATAAAAACAACGACAGCGAATGAAAGCATGGAATCAAAATCGAAATATGGAAAGCAAAAAGAGAAAAAAGGACAATTAATTAGCGGAAAATATTGTATAGTTGCTCTCTTGAGAATCCACGTAGGGCGATAACTGGTGCGAATTGGGGCAAGATTAGCATTAACATGAAGCCAATAGTCACAAAAAAGACGCAGAAAATCAACAATAAAAAAGGGACGGAAATAATGGACAGGAAATTGAAAGATACGACTAGGGAAGATTGGAGAAATCGGATACCTCAAGAGCGCCCTCGATAGATATGCAATCGGGCTGCTGACACACTCCCGCGCTACCAGTCAACTCTAAGAGCAACGTATAGTTGCTCTCTTGAGAATCCACGTAGGGCGATAACTGGTGCGAATTGGAGCAAGATTAGGATTAACATGAAGCCAATAGTCACAAAAAAGACGCAGAAAATAAACAATAAAAAAGGGACGGAAATAATGATGGACAGGAAATTGAAAGATACGACTAGGGAAGATTGGAGAAATCGGATACCGCAAGAGCGCCCTCGATAGATATGCAATCGGGCCGCTGACACGCTCCCGCGCTACCAGGCAACTCTAAGAACCCACATTCCGAGTCTCCCGCTTGAGCTTTCGGTTCGATCGTCCTTCGAATCAACTCTTGCTATTCCCAACGGCTCCGGCGGAGTAGTTGGAGCATCGATCACTCGCTTCAGTCGATTGTCCTTTGGAACGATCATCCACTCGCTCGCTTCTGTCGATTGTCTTTTGGATCGATCATCTTCCAAATCAATTCTCACTATCTCCAACGGCTTCGTCGGAGGAGTTGGAGCATCGATCACTCACTTCGGTCAATCGACTTTTGGAACGATTATCTATCGCTATGTCCAACGGCTCCGAAGGAGTTGGAGTATCGATCGATCGCGTCAGCCGATCATCTTTTAAATCGATCATCCTCTGAATCAACTCTAGCTATCTCCAACGGCTCCGGAAGAGGAATTGGAGTATCCATCGCTTCGGCCGATTATCTTTTGGATAGATCATCCTCCGAACCAACTCTCGCTATCTCCAAGGGCTCCGACCGAGGAGTTGGAGCATCGATCGCTAGCTTTGGTCGATCGTCCTCCTTAACAACTCTCTCTATCTACGACAACTCTGTCGGAGGAGTTGGAGTATGGATCGCTCGCTTCCGTCGATCGTCTTTTGGTTTGATCGTCCACTGAATTAACTCTCGCTATCTCCAACGCCTCTGGCGGAGGAGTCGGAGAATCGATCGATCGCTTCTGTCGATCGTCTGAAGGGGAAACGATTGAGAGGGAATAATGCATCCCGGGGACGCCGGAAACCCTTAGAGTTCCTCCGACGGGCGCCATTTCTTGGAAGCCGTTGCTTGTGAAGGAAGAAAAAAAACCGGGAAGGAGAAAATTTGATAACGGCGCATCTACGATGATGGCAATTTCGTAATTTGAGGTTTCCACCTGTTGCCCAGTGCAAACGGGTGGATACGGTTCGGATCATGATAGATCCAAATCCAAAATTAAGAAACACTGCAATAGATCCAATCTGAATACGGATCTGAATTTTAGCGGGGCAAGACTGAACGAAGGTTTGAAAGTTTTTTTTTCCCGTGCAGAACGGAGAAACCACTACCGAAGTAAGAGACCTGGACGTTCTGGACCTAAATCTTACAATCTATAGTCACTTCTCCGGCAGTTTAAACCATAGTGCACTCCTCGCCTCCAAGGGATATCTAGCTTAGGCTTAATAATGCAAGGGCATCCCACACTACCCAAAGCAGGTTATATGTTCCCCCCCCCCGAACAGGGCCGGTACTGAGATCTCATGTTCGGGGCTTCCAAATAGCGCCACGTATACGATCGAGACCGGCATGGTTCCCGATGACAGTCCGCATCATACTGCATCGTAATTTGGTGCCGCAGCAAAGACTTAAATACCCTTTACCGCCATTCGCTTCATCTTCCTCGAACGGACATAAATGCCCTCCTTCTAGAAAACTGAACCGTCGGTTCATGAAAAGGACAAAACTGCCCTCCATCGTTATCGCGCCAAAACGTTCCGCAGAGTTTGCGTATGTAGCAAGCGTTATGTTGTAGGATTCAAATAGTTCGAAACAATCCATTCTCGCTCTAAGCACTCTACCGGAGATTCTTTGCTTTCATCTGGAGTCGTCGGAGCATCCTTTCCCTTTGTTCAAGAGCATCTTTTTCCGTCTTACCACTACTTACTCTACAGTTGGAATATCCAAATTCTCATCGTTTCGGTGAGTTTCGTGTAAGGTTTCTTTCTTCAATCTGAAGATTGCTTCTTATACAACGATTTGTTTCTTATGAACCCAAATATTCCGACGAATTCTAATCATGATGATCGTGTAATGTGTTGTGCAGGTTAGCAATGTCTGCGCCTCATCAGATTAGAGATACCCCGTCGTTCTATGGGTTGTCTATTAGAGAAGTGATCCGCCAGTCCCATCTATCTAAGGTTTTTGAAAGATACCAAAATATTCTTAAGATTGAGAACGATGAAGACAGGGAAAAGGCCTTGGAATCGTATTATGCGGAGGATTATCCATCAGATATCGAGGCTGCGGACCAAAGGAAGAACTCTGAAGAACGAAAGATGCAGAACAAGGATGACGAAGAGAAGGCAAAGGCAAGAAATATTCATGAGAATTTGAAAAGAAGGCTGAGGATTGACGCACGGTTGAGGGAAAATAGGAAGAAGAATGAGGAGGAGTTTCAAAGTTATGTTAGCTATTTAGTGGATGAAACTGCGGCAGAATGTAAGAGGAGAGGCTTGGAGCGCAGTGCAATGTTTAAGAAGGCATGGCTACTGAAGAAGGAGGAGGAGAGGCGAAGACAAATGAATAAGGAGGAGGAAAAGAAGGAACAGAATATTCCTCAGTATGACGAAGAAAAGGAAAGATGAATAAGGGAGAAGGAGTTTGAGGAAGCTAAGGAAATGCAAAGTCAGGAGAAGGAGAATGAGGAAAAGAAGGAAAGGCAACGGAAGGAGAAGGAAGAAGAAAAGGAAAGAGAAAGGAAGAATTCCAGGAAAGAAGGAAACAAGAACTGGAAGAGAAAGAAAGGCGGCGGAAGGAGAAGGAGGAGGAAGAAAAGGAAAGGGAAAGGAAGAAGCAGGAGGAGGAATTGCTGGAAAGGTTTAGAAACAAGCAGGAGGAAGCGGCGAAAAGGGAGAGAGAAATGAAGCAGAAGGATGAGGAGAAAAAGCAGAGAGAAAGGAAGGAGAAAGAGGAGGAGGCGAAAAAGGAGAGAGAAAGAAAGCAGAGGAAGGAAGAGGAGAAAAGGGAGAGAGAAAGGAAGGAGGAGGAGAATAGAGAGAGAGAAAGAAAGCAGAATGAGGAGGATGAGAAAAGGGAAAGAGAAAGGAAGCAGAGGAAGGAAGAGTTGAAAAGGGAGAGAGAAAGGAAGCAGAAGAAGGAAGAGGAGAAAAGGGAGAGAGAAAGGAAGGAGAAGGAGGATGAGGAGAAAAGGGAGAGAGAAAGGAAGGAGAAGGAGGATGAGAAAAGGAAGGATAGAGAAAGGATGGAGAAGAAGGGCGAGAAAAGGAAGGCGAGAGAAAGGCATGCGATGGTGGAGCCAGTAAAGATGGAGATTGAAATGCAATTGGAGGCAGTGGACCCACCGGAAAGTCCCAGGTTGGATGGAAAATAGCAGAAAATAGCGGCCAAGGTAAATATATTCGTTCTGTCTGTGAAGATTTAATAACATGTTTAGCGATTTTGGTATAGCGATTACTGTGTTAGGTATTAATTTGTATAGCGATTACTGTGATTGTCTGTCTGCAACCAATATTATTTATGGCGGTTAGTAGAATAGTATTTATAAGTACAAATGGAACTAAATTACAATTGGTAGGAATAATATGTTATTTTGTGTTACAGGGAGTTTACAGGAGAAGTAGAGCAGTAGGTGAAAAGCTCGGAGGTCGGTGTCAATGGCCTGTAGTTCTGTCGTGGTATGGTCAGCTGAGTGCATATCAGAAGGACCGATTACGAAATATGCACTTCGATGGCCTTTTGGACCAGCAATATTTTGAAACTTGCTGGAATACCATGACCCACCTGGTAAATAAATGAAATGATAAGGCGAACACATTCCAGTTTGATTCTTTTGAGATCACCATGAATCTAGAAGATGTGGCGAGGATCACTGGCCTTAAGTGCGATGGCAGTGCTGTCCTGTTACGGCATTCAAACTATAACGCAAGGGAGAAATGCACGGCCCTGTTAGGAATGTCGATGGACGAATGGAGTCAATGTATTTCTTGTGGAATAAAATCCACATCAATGAAGGTCTCATTTTTTCGTAATAAATGGGAAGGTCACTTCGCTACTTGTGCATTTGAAATAGCTGACCAAGAGTTGCGCGGCTTCCATCTATATTTTTTTGGTCTTACATTATTTTCCGATTGTTCTGGTTCGAGAATAAGTTTCATGTGGCTGCAGTACCTGGCAGACTTAGACGAAGTAGACAACTATGCCTGGGGTGTCGCTATGCTCGCACACTTGTACAGTCAACTCCACCGTGCGAGTAACGGTACGAAAACAGTTGGTGGATTTTGACCATTTGTTCAGGTATTTGTTGATTACATACTTAGTAATTGTAGAACAATCTCATTGCAGGTTGTGGTGTTACTAATAATATTATTTTTGTTAGGCGTGGGAGTTGGAACATATTGTCCCATTGCGTCCTCGTTGTGGCCCTCCGATTTGTGGTTTTCCAAAGATCAGTCGTTGGGCTAGAATAAACGTCGCAGTTTATAATGCTAAGTCCATTTTAAATGGGCTGCAACTAAACGAGGTAAATGTTCTAAAATTGTTAATATATTATAAATTGTTGTAATGTTCAGCATTCTTAAGTATCCATCGCTGCAGGATTGTCTTCCGTAGTACATATCGTTGTTGCCATATCATGCGTAAATAAATGTTAACATATTTGTCATTCTTTATTAAAAAGAATTACCAATGTACAGGTTATGTGGAGACCTTATGGAGATGGGGAGGACGATGATGAAGACGTTGTTGTGGTGGCTGCTAGATTGGCTTACCGCGATTTGTGGCTATTCTGCAATTTTGAAGCCGAGTTGCAGCAAGGTAGTCGAGTTCTTCTACAATCTGGCTTGGGGCAGTCTATACCAAATAAGCCTTTGGAAGTGAGAAAGAAGATGAATAGTGGTGGTGGCAGGAACGTTAATTGGCCCGATCGCTACAGGGACGAATTATTAAATTGGAACTCAGGTGGTTTGATCCCTTCTATTTCGAAACCACATGAAGTTCCACAATTTAATCCCTTCTATTTCGAAAGGTATTGGGAACCAATGCGGCGAAATCGAAAGATTGAAAAAATTGTGAACCCATGCCTCCCAACTGCCCCTTCTCATGTTGCAGCCCAGCCTCTACAACCAAAACGTCGTCTCTCTTCGGTTACTACGACTGGTCCCTCAGTAACAAATCGCGAGGAAGAGCGAACACTTGCACTAAAAGAGAACATTGTCTCTGCCGCAAGGTTCAAAGTTGTGGAGAGGGAGAATAAGAAATTAAGGGCAGAAGTAAGCACTATGGGGATTCAATTGAACTCAGTGGTAGAGATGATGACCAGTTTTCTTAATAAAGGTCTCGCAACGAAGATGCCACGCAGGATAGACAGTGCACAAATAAAAAGTGAGAGACAATTCTATGATATTTCATCTTATTCGTCAAGTGCCTCGGAATAAATCGTAGTTTTTCATTTTTATAACGCTAGGTTTTTGTTGTAATTGTATAATGAGTTGTAGTAACGTGGCATTCTTTTATTGTTTAATTCTTTTTTATTACATCTTTTCGTCTGTGGATCTCTGAAATAAATAAACTTCAATCGAAAATAGATGTTTGTTCAAATATCGTGGCATTGCCTAACCTCTGTAGCATCGCTAAGATATATCATTTATGTTTAGCAATCGTTGTATTTGTCTCCGCCTCGAAAGAATATTGCAATAAGGATTGACGATGTGAGCCTTGAACAATAATTTAACGAGTTCTGACGGCGTAAATGATAACAGTCAATAGCGATAAGAAAAGAGTTTGTCGTTGCATGAATATATCGATGTATCCATATACGATAATCAATAGAATAATCGTGAAAGATGATTCATACCCAAAAGCTTGTTATTAAGGGTGGCAATCGGGTCGGGTTGGCGGGTTGTCGGGTCGGGTTGGCGTGTCAGCATACCTCAACCCGAACCCGACCCGTTTATTAAACGGGTTGGCTGTGGCAAACACGAACCCGACCCGTTTAATAAACGGGTAACCCGACACGACCCGCCAACCCATTTAATAAATGGGTTGGGTCGGGTAAACGGGTTTTCAGGTAAGCGGGTCAGGTTGGCGAGTCGGGTTGGCGGGTTGACGGATCGGGTTGGCAGGTAGGCAGGTTGGCGGGTCGGGTTGGCGGGTTGACAGGTGAGGCAGACGGGTTGACGGGTCGGGCAGACGGGTTGGCGGGTCGGGTTGGCGGGTTGACCCACCCGCCTAACCCGTTTATTAAACGGGTCAGCCGGGTTCGCGGGTTGGAATACCCCCAACCCGAACCCGACCTGTTTAATAAACGGGTTACACGGGTCGACCCGTTTATTAAACAGGTTGGCTTAAGCCCAACCCGAACCCGCCTAAGAAGCGGGTTGGCGGGTCGTGTCAGAAATTGTCACCCCTACTTGTTATAATGCGACCGACAAATGATGGGGTTTTTATTATTTAAAAGTAAATAATTAAATTTCGGGTGTGTTTTCGAAAAAGTCCAGCATGTGAGACGACGTATTTTTAATTATTTCTATCAAAAAAGGGCGGTTTGTGGAAAGACGTATTTTTAAATTTTTCGAAAGCAATCATTTAATTTGGCAGCGGCTATCGAAAATAGGGCGGCAGACGTATTTTTATTTATTTAAAACGCAATCATTTAATTAACGGGCTATTTTCCGAAAATGTTCGACATGTTAGACGACGTATTATTAATTATTTGTATCGAAAAAAGGGCGGTTTGTGGAGACCGGTATTTTTAAATACTTCGAAAGCAAGCATTTAATTTGGCGGCGGGTATCGAAAAAGGGCGGCATGCGAAACAACATATTTTTATTTATTTAAAACGCATTTAATTAGCGGGCTGTTTTCGAAAAAGGGCGGGACGTTAAAGGACTTTACCTTTGTATTTGACTGAGGACGGCGTTTTCATATCTGCGTTGCAAAGGTGCCATCGATATCTCCGTCCAGGCATGGCGCCGAAGAAGGGGACAATCGGAGCAGTACGACCAGCCATGGCGTCCAAGAAGACGACTACGGGGCAAATACGACCCGGCACGGCGCCAAAGATAATGGGAGCACTACGACCGGGCACGGGGGCAACGGAGAGGACGATGGGAGCAAAACGGCCAGACACGGCGCCGAAGAAGAACACAACCGCATCCACAGTACCAGCATTAGCGCTTAAGACGTATATTTTTTGAAACACCTGAGCGGTTTAGTCAACATTTGCCTTTTTATGTCGCATTTGGACTATTGTTGTTTACTGTAGACAATAATTTCAATGTCGAATCCTGAATACCACGCTCATGGTGCACACAGTTCAACATCCACAGGCAAGGTTGGGCGGCAACGCCCTGACGAGTTCGTAGATGACATCGAGCAGATGCAAGAAGAATTTGCAGTTGGGAACACTATCAGTAATTTTGTAAGTATTTAACCACTATCAATTTCTAGGTCGTTCCGGTTTGTATGTTTTGAAGTTCGTTAATTTGTGCAACCAGACAATGTGTGATTATGTCCATTACATCCAGAGCAAGCCAACGAGCAATACAGTACGCATCATCACCCCTTATTTCATGGTATGTCTATTCCGCTGTTGTTTTCTTTGTTTTTATTACGTACTCAAGTTTCTTGATGGTTAAATCTTACTATTTCGTGCAACAGATGTACGTCCGGCGAAAGTCATACAGCATTGGATTCAAAGATGCAGAACCTTGTTGGAACAACGGTGATGAGTGCCTAGACATTTCGAAATTTGGAAAGGTAAGTGAACAAACCTCTTCTCCAAGGTTTAGTCGTAACATCCTCATCACGATATGTCTCTGGAATGAGAAATTATTTTTTCGATTCGCAGATTTTACTTCCTACACTCTGGCAAAATCCGGACCATTGGGTCCTATACGAGATGAATTTTCTGGAAAAACAACTATGGTGCTACAACTCATTGGACTGCCACAGTGGCGTAGAACGCAACGCTATGCATTTGGTAAGATTGTGGTCATAGGTGAATCGTAGCTATTCGAGGTGGACCGGAGTGTAATATATTATCCCTTTATCACAGGCGGGATTCCTTAACGAGGTTGTGGGTGTGGACATTGCCGAGTGGATGTTGCTCTGTGCTGACGATGCTCCTTTACAAAGTAATTGGGTCAATTGTGGCATATTCGTAATGAAGCATATTGAAGCAATATACAATGGAATAGATGTTATTTTCCACGCTGTATGAGCTTTGTATCCGATGTTATTGTTTAATCTTGTTATATATTCGTTTCACATTACATGTTTTGTTGCAGGATATTATGCCGGAAATACGCGACGAAATATGCGAACAATTGATTGAGTTTAAAAAAAACGGCAGACAAAATATGTGAAGTGAAACATATCGATTGTTCTGTCTGTACAACCTAAGGAGCTCCGCCATCACCGTTCTCGCCCTCCTCCTCGGCAGCAACCCAGTCGGTGCAGTCGCGCTGAGGATGGCCAACAGAAGCTCCACCACGTCGTCTTCCTCTCCCTAGCGAGGAGGTCTCAGCACAACCATTGTTCAGGTGACAGGTCTCAGCACAGCCGCTCCACCAAGTTGTTCTTCAGTAATGAAAAATACTGTACGGAGATAGAAATTTCTAAAAATCACTGTATTGCTGAACCTACGTTAAGGTAGTACGCGTAAGGTGATTTTTTGGGATGCGTGTGGACGTACTTTTGGATTTATTTGAGATTGAAAAATTCGGTCCAATCACATTGATTAATATTTGGAATAGCCCCCACATTGTTCAATTTCATTAATGCGGAGTTCATTTTGACTGGTTTTGGTGTTTGTTCTCAGAAATCGCTGTATTGCTGAACCTATGGTAAGGTACGCCTAAGGCGAATTTCTTGGGACGCATGTGGGCGTACTTTTGAATTTATTTAAGATCAAAAAATTCGGTCCAATCGCATTGATTAATATTTGGAATAGCCCCCACATTGTTCAATTTTATTAATGCGGAGTGCATTTTTACTGAAGATTTGCTTTTGTTTTAATGAAACTGACGTATATACTTGAAAACTGACGGAGGGTGATAGGACGTTTCATTAATATTTGATTGACACAACACACACTTCCATTTTGCTTCGCGATTAAGGAACCGACAAATCGATAATATTCACACCAGCAAGTTTTTATGGTGGTAGCAGTTTTTTCATATGCCAGCAATAAAGCGATGTTTAAGCATACAACATTTCATAGCGATGTTGAATATTATCATTTTGAACATTAGAAGTCTGCAAATAGGTTAGGTAATCCGGGTATATCAATCTGCAAAAACAGATTATAAGGTAGAAGCAATAGACATGCACTTAATCCCCAATAACAGAGGCGAAGAAATGACATACAACGTCGAATAAGGGTTCTGCACCATTGTATATTGCTTCAATGTACTTCATTACAAATACCCCACAATCAACGCCATTATCTTGTAAAGGAGCATTGTATGCCGTGCGATAGATCCACTCGCTAGCATCGACTCCCAAAATGGCTTTGAGGAAACCGATCTGAGAATAATGCGACCGACAGTAAATTCATGACCCCAGTACACAACTTGTTCCTCACATAGATATTGAAACTTACGAGATGGAAAATGTCTAGCCATAAACCACTGTGAATTTCCAACGAATTGTAACACCATAGTTATTTTTCGTGTAAATCCATCACGTATAAGACCCAATGCTTTTCAGATTGCCATAGTGTAGGAATCAATATCTGCAAATAGATCGAAAAATTGATGTTAGCACTTGCTATGCTGTAATATTGCATTGTAGGTTTGTTTGCTTACCTTTTCACTTGACAAAGGGTCTTTGCAGTGATTACCGTTAACCCAATAAGGTATGTCGTCTTGAAATCCACTAGAGTATGGCAAACAGCGTAAGATAGTCTGCAAACCCAAACATTGCTAACAATAACGAAACATACGAATCAATTGGAATAAATCAATAACGAAAAACAACATTAAATAAAACCGATATACCATGAAATACGGGCTTACGACGCACACAGTCTGGCTTGGTGCGCTGCTTTTAATATAACTGACGAAATCGGATATAGTCTGTTTGCAGCAAATATGTTGTTTTTAACGGACGTACACATGGCTTACGTATATAGACAACTGCTACTAGTTTCATACTAACAAAATTATTGATCATGTTGTATTGTGCGAATTCACTCTGCATTCTGTTGATGTCCTCCAGGAGTGATTGACTAAGTTTTCGCCCAACTTCGTCGGTGGATGTTCGACTGAAATGAATGCGGACATTGCAACGAACGATATGAAATTACATTATACAGTACACAAAACACAAATCGCGAAAAACGGCATGAAACAGACGGATTTTGATGAAAATGTAGACGATGTGTAGACAATATACCCATGGTTCGCCATTGTTGATCGTGTAGCTATCTTCGTCTGTGTAGGCTTGTATGTATGAAGGAACCGTGTGTTTGATTGTTGCTGGTACTCGTGCGACTATTTATGACCTAAAAGATGTACTGCTCAACCAACATGATCAATGAATACTGTACGACAAATCAAACATTTATTGTTATCCGTTTTAACTGAGTAATTCCACTTCATATTCGCTGCATGGCGATTTGTGGTTATCGTTGAATAGCGATTTGTGCAGCAATACTCGGCCTTTGTAAAGGGTGTTAGTCAACGCCGATTTGCGGTGTTAAACGATACTAGTATAAATTGATAGTGAACGTTTGTCCATAATAACCCCACGGATCTAAAAAAAAACCCACGGGTTGAACCACATATCTTAAGAAATGAAGTGAGGAAGAGAAAAGACACATTGACTAGCTTTTTATTTATAATATATGGATACAACATTTCACAGGATAACAATAATGATTTCAAAAGGCAATTGGAGGTGTCACAGGAGTCTCGTGTGGGCCATTAATTTAGTTGTTATGCCTCTTTGCATGCCCCAATCTCCACAATGCCGGATTTGTTTTTACGTTTATAGTCATTTGTCACTGACGACTTGCGGTCCGTGGTTGGATTTTCTTAAATCGATAGATAGCGATTTTTGGCTTCTGCATGACATCACTGTATGGCGATTTGTGGTTATCGAAGATTAGCGATATGTGGGGTTGCAGCATAGCGATTTGAGGGTATTGTTCGACTGTCGATCTAAACGCGATGACAATGATTGTTCAAGTAAGCTTTTTTGGGGCATTGATCAAGGTTGCGCTTCATTTTATGATCCAAGTAGGCTTTCAACCGCGCAGGTGATAGCATACTTAGATCATAAAATGGAATGCAACCTTGGTCAATGGCCCAAAAAAGCTTACTTGAACAACCATTGTCATCCCGCTTTGATCGACATTCGAACAATACACTCAAATCCCTTCGCTGCGATGCCACATATCGTTAATCAACGATAATCACAAATCGCCATACAGTGATGTCATCGATCGACTTCATGCAGAAGCCAAAAATTGCTATCTATCGATTTAAGAAAATCCAACCACGGAGCGCAAGTCGTCAGTGACAAATGACTATAAACGCAAAAACATATCCGGCATTGTGAAGATCGGGGCATGCAAAGAGGCATAACAACTAAATTAATGGCCCACACGAGACTCCTGTGTCCCATACCTATCTGTCGATTCCATCAGAGCCTGTCATGAAAGAGAAAATATTAGACACTGAATTAAGTTTCACAAGAAATGCATACCTCCTCGCAACATTGATTACATACCAAAAGACTTGTAAAACTGTAGCGATCGTTGCCGGAACTCAGGTCGGGAGGAATGTAGGTTTGAACATTTGGTGGTACTTCGGTATGGTATTGCTGCATGATGGACATTACACGAGTTAGCTATTTGACAAGCTTATCGCAATGGGAAGCAATATAATGTTTTACATACCTGTTCATTGCAAGGGCTTTGTTGTTTTTTATTACAGGTAGGTTGTTTCTTAATCCTCTTCTTGTCAACCAATTCTAATGCACCCTTTGCACTCCGACGACTGCGATCAGAGGCAGGTTTTCTTTTGATACCCTTCGCTTCATGAATATGTCCATCATAATCAACAACGTTCACTACTGACTTGTTGAAGATAATGTTTACGCTTCGGTGCAACTTCTCAGGAGTGTCAAGCGAAACATGATTTTGACCTAGGCTTTTCGATCCCATTATCTTCGTCTGATATTCATTCGCTGCAACGGACTTAATGTGAATTAACTCCACGTTTTCAAGTAACTCTGTTGCAGCTTTTCTCACACATGCATAGCCTTCTTCACTTCTCGATGCCAAATCAGCAACATGCATGAATGCCCTACACAGTTGTTGGTAACGAGAGGCTATGTGGCACTTCTCGTCAACACCAGATTTACTCGCATTGTCCATAACGAGCATTTCAATCTTCGCGCGTCTGGTCCATCTTCGCATTACGTAAGACTCAGGTATTTCTTGTATCTTCTCTTGATTGAGTGCCTTTAATGCATGACAACATAGAATGCCTTTGAATTCATACATTTTGCACGAACATTCTACCCTTCCGTTGTCAACATTGTACGTGACATGTGCTTCTTGCCTTTCCTGATGCTTTTCGCCCTGACAAAAAATATGGTATTTGTGCATATTCTCGGTTTGCACGAGTCCTTCTATTTTGCAATTCATGACATGCAACACCTCTTTTTTTATCCATTCAAATACAGTTAGTGTATACAGAGCTGCAGGTCGCATCAATATTTCCATGCCAAAAGTTTGAGGTCGTGTATTGAAGCATTTCACGTCTTGTTCAAGCTCATTTTGTCTTAGACCCTCTACAAATAATTCATATTGTTCCATAAAACGAAACATTGTTAAACATGAATACAGGGTTTTCTTCAGGGTGGCATGCATAGATTCGGCTCTTTGTGTGCTTATCATACCTGCACAAAAGTATTGTCTTCCATATGTCAATGCCTACTTCTCTTTTTCTGCATATAAATTTTGTAACCACAGACAGTCAGTAAGGTCGTATGTCTTAATCATTTTGTCCCAATCCGACTTAAAAGTGACATCGTCTATGCTATGAAGTACACACCTTGTAAACGTTTTGTCAAACCCTGTATTCTGATTAAATATGTGTCCTATGTTCTTTGCTGTATTTTGAAAGATATGCCACAAACATAGGCGATGATGTGCATCTGGCCACACATGAAGCACTGCAGCCGCAATTGCGTGATCACCATCTGTAAGTACAGTTTCAGGATGCTTCTCGTTCATTGCCTGTGTAAATACTCAGAACAACCACTCAAAGCTTTCCTTGGTCTGGTCATACACAAAAGCACCGCCTAATATACAACTCTGTGCGTGATGGTTCACTCCCACAAACTGCGCAAATGGCCACTGTTCAATATTAATCTTTACTGTAGTATCAAACACAAGCACATCATTGAAGCATTCATAATCTACTCTAGACTTTGAATCTGCCCAAAACATATTCACAGCATATCCATCTTCGTCCACTTGCATTGCACTAAAGAAACCATGTTCATTGCTTGATTTATTCTGTAAGTAGCGAACCAAACAACATATTTCTCTGTTCTTCATGTTATCTGTCCTCTTCCTTCTCAAGTGGTTTCTTAGATCCAAAGGAGTGAATGGCACATTTTCGCGACCACCATCTATGCGGGTAAACAAATTGTATGTCTTTCTTGGTGCAATGCCGGCGCTATCGGCTATTTCAGCCATTGCAGCATGCGCTACAGTTACTTTACGATGTGACCTTAGCATAGCAGTCATAAATGATGCAGATAAATCATGATTATGATCACTGATTAAAGTACGCACGACAAATTTCCCATTCAGATGTCTTCTCAAAACCAATCTCGCCTGACATCCACATCTTGATTTTGGCATGCTCCTTGTTGGATTTCCCATTGATTTCTTCCAACCTTGCTTGGAACATACATATGTCTTTCTAACCAAGACACCCAGTGCAGTTTTTGACCAAGAAAACCTTCTCACACTGAAGCCAACTTTTAAGGCATAATCATTGTAAAATTTATATGCATCTTCCTCGTTATTAAACTGCATTCCTTCTACAGGAACATAGTCACGTGTAATTCCATGTACATTCTCAGTTCCTACTGTATGAAAATCTACCTCATTATTCAATTGCATTTCTTCTGCTGAAACATTCAAGTCAAGTGTACTTCCGTGTACATTCTCGGGGCCTACACTTTTATTATGTGCACTGTCATCAAAATCTACCTCATTATTGAATTGCATTTCTTCTCCTGAAACATTCAAGTCAAGTGTACTTGCGTGTACATTCCCGGGGCCTACACTTTTATTATGTGCACTGTCATCAAAATCTACCTCATTATTGAATTGCATTTCTTCTCCTGAAACATTCAAGTCAAGTGTACTTGCGTGTACATTCCCGGGGCCTACACTTTTATTATGTGCACTGTCATGGTAGTCTAACTCATCATTAAATTGCATTTCTTCCACTGGAACATTCAAGTCAAGAGTGGGTCTAATGCCTGCACCCTTCTTTTCATGTGAATTGTTAGTGCAGATGTTCAATACTTCAGTTGCGTCATAAGTATAGATATTCAATTCTCTAGATCTTTCGATGGATTCAGCTACATCGTCTTTATTACAACCTGATGATAAGCTCAACAATGTTTTAAGCAATATATCAATTTGTGTTTTGCAGCAAAATAGCAAACAAATCGAAATTAACTAACAAAACGGGAGTCTGTTACTAATACAGCGGTTTGAGATACAATGCATACGATGAATGAATGTAGGATACCTGATGGGGTAGAGGCCCTTCCTAGCATCTGCAAACAAGCATTCTTGTCAATAGGTCCCAGCGTCTTACAAATATCGATAAGTTTCCAACCTTCGTAAGAACAAGATCTACCTGCAATAACTAGACAATGCCTTAATGGCACATAAGACGACATGCCTTTTTCATCGATCGCATGATGAGATGAAAATCTACTCACGCTGCCTTAATGGCACTGGTTGGAATGTTTGTGCATCATTGCTTTCTTCGATAATGCCTAACAACAACGTCAAATAAAATAAGACAGTGGAATGTTTTGTAAGCAATATATCAATTTGGGTTAGCAAGCGGCATAGCTTTACTACGATTTAATCAGGATGCATATAACAACGGATACCACTAGGGTTAAGCAAGTCAAAGCAACGATTTAATGCATGACAGTATCAAATCAAGTGCAGTTTGATGTTTGCTTATACTGAGCATCGACTTATCGCTTACCATGCCAATAAAATACACATGTCGTACATGTGTGTTGACGATAATGATCTCATAATATCCACGAGGCTCTAAAGCGAGTTTAATAGAAGTCGCTGAGAGAGCAGCGATATGCATGCGAAAATCGGCCCGCCATTCGTGTAACGATGTGTTTCTGCATCCACATGTTTTCAAAGTCTGTGTACAAATATCTTACAAATACATATTACATGAAATATAATATCTTACACAAACGATATGTATGCATAGCGATTTGTAAGATATTGAAAATCGATGCGGCAGTTCAGCATAATAACTTACAAATCGACGATACAAAACCATACTATCTAAAAGGTTGATAAATATATCACACAATAAATTACAAATCCATAAGGAAGAACTTGAGCATAATAGCAAACAAATCGATATTAACTAACAAAAATGTATCTCACAAAAACGGGAGTCTGTTACTAATACAGCGGTTTGAGATACAATGCATACGATGAATGAATGTAGGATACCTGATGGGGTAGAGGCCCTTCCTAGCATATGCAAACAAGCATTCTTGTCAATAGGTCCCAACGTCTTACAAATATCGATAAGTTTCCAACCTTCGTAAGAACAAGATCTACCTGCAATAACCAGACAATGCCTTAATGGCACATAAGACGACATGCCTTCTTCATCGATCGCATGATGAGATGAAAAGCTACTCACGCTGCGTTAATGGCACTGAAAGGAATGTTTGTGAATCTTTGCTTTCTACCATGATGCCTAACGACAACAAAAATGAAGAGAAGACACTGGAATGTTTTGTAACGCAAGACAGGCACGAGAAGGCGACAGTGTGCTGTACAACAAGATAAAAAACAAGGCGGAAAGCTAGACTGGAGACGAAGGCAAAGTTTTGGTTGATAATGGAAGCAACTGTTACAGCAGATGGCGCAGGGGTTTAATGAATAGGGAACGTCTCCACTTTAAATGGTTAACATCAAACTTTCTGGATGGAGGACTTTTTTGTCTTTTTATCGACCGGTCGTTTCACAACTTTTGAATGGAGGATATTTTTGTCATTTCCTCGAACCGTCATTTCAGGGCAGGAAAAGCAAGTAAGGGTGATTCAGTCTTTGCAACAACACCAGAGTCCGATGCAAAGTTATGTCAACATACACGAGAATACGAGCCCCATGTGCATGAATACGTGGCGCTCATTCGATCCCCCAAACACAGACGTGGGATTCAGTGAATCATCGGGGGCGAACATACACCACCCTCTCCAGACTACCAATCTCGCCGCCTAGTCCCAATCCCACAAGCATTGCTAAGTGTCATGACTATTCTACACATTTCATGCGGGGCTGAGTGCAGTTGTGGGACTCGTACAGTGCTGTCACGTGACAACTCCTTCATTTTTTCCTTTCTTTTATATATATAGTCACTATAATATGAGAACCGAATGTGTTTGGCATGGTGAATTTGCTAGGAATTAATCAACCATTGGATTGTGTATTTTTTATGAAAATGTGATTTTTGAATGCTTAATATTTATGAAAATTATGAGCCATTGATCTTAAAGCCTTAAAAAAATGTCATTTATGCATCAAAATAGAATGATTCAAGAGTTGGTTCTTATAAAACTAAGCATGTATCCATAAAGTTAGATTCAAGAGAAAAGAATAAAAAATTAATGAAATCACTGTTCACACATTAGTTTTCATATATATATATATATAATGAAATATGTAAATTGGTATGCATCGATATTTTTATGCATTTTTATTTTATTTATTTTTATAAAATTTTATCATACTAATGTGATCTAAATGCTTGTTTTTATATAAATAAACTCTTAGATCATTTTGTTATGTTATTCTATTATGTTGTATAAGAAATATCTTTTAAAGCTTAAAAATTAATAGCTCAAAATTTTCATAAATATTCAATCATACAAGATCACATTTCTTGATCCAATTACAAACGATGATCCAATAGTTGATTTCAAGCAAATGATCCACACCAAGGTTAGATTTGCAAGAAAAAACTTATAAAAACTCGATTCAAACTAGTTTGTATAATTTGTTGGTTTCTCTCTCTCTCTCTCTCTATATATATATATATGATTTATAGGTACAATCAAACTAGCAAATGGGTGAAACCCCTTTGTTTGTTTGTTTTTTTCTCACATCTAACATCATAGATGTGATCTACATGTTTTAGTGGGAATTGACTACTAGATTGCCTGTATCTGAATTGTATACATATTTTTTCGATGATAAAAAAGAACGGCTATGGAGGCAACAAAATTTTCCAACTTATAAAAGCATGTTTTTCATAAAAAAAACATGATCCAATACTTTGTTCCTACTAAATTGAGCATTGTGAATACATCTATGAGGTTAGATTGTATCAAAACAACTCACAACATGTGATTCAAACTCAATTGTAGGTACATCAATCGTAGCATATATATATATAATGTGTGGACAATACTGATTTTCAAATTTTCCTGACCCTATAAATGTGTTCAACATTATCTATTTGTTAGGAATGAAATGTTGGATCAAGTGTTTTTTTATGAAAAAATATGATTCATGAATTTTAAAATTTATAAAAATTAGAAACCATTGATTTTGAATTCTTATAAAACCTATTTGCATGTCATTCATATTAAACAAACTATGTTCATCATGTCTGTAAGGTTAGATTCCAAAAAAATATTAAAAAATAAAAAATTTACACTATCCATTGTCCACACCCTCCGTAATTCTTAAGAGGAGCCAATCACTATAAAGAGAGAATATGTATACTGGAGAGAAAAAAATAGAGTATATATATATATATATATATTCTATTGTTTTATCTTTCTTTTTCTCCCTCAATATACATCATCTCTCTCTATTATATATATGTAAAATTTTAGTAGGAAATCCGTTTTGCCCTAAAAGCGTGTTCAACATGGCTAAATCCAACTAACCTTAAAAGTGTGTTCAACATGGTTAGCCCAACAGTGAGTGAGATAAAGGTTAGTCAGGTGCAGAGGCACACCTGAGCAGGTGCAATCACATTGCACACCAAAAATGTGCTGCTTTACCAGATTACCCTCCATCTCACAGTTGTGCCACACTCTGTTGACCGGCTGTACTCAGAGATGGAGGGCAGTCAGGAGCAGCAGCACACTTTTAATATGCAATGTGATTGCACCTGATCCGCACTATGAATATTAGGTATTGAGGAGTATCAATGGGTTGGGTTTACATTGTCCCCACCCGCACCTGACCCTATAGGGTCTGGGTATGGTGATACATAAGAAGACTCGATTAAGTCCTAGGTCTGAACCCGAAGATCCGATTAGTATATGGATGTGGGTAAAGTTTGTAAAAATTTATAGTAGACCCAGGCTCAACATGAGTTCCGATAAAGACCTACAAATTTTCAACGTAAAAATGATAAAAACATTATTTTGCCTGATATGGCCAGGGTCTGGTTCATGTAAATTCTTAACGGGTCCGGATATGGTTTCTCTTATGGTGGGTCCGGTGTCAGGTCTGGTTATACTGGATTCGAATCAAACCCGACCCGTTGACACCCCTACACACAACTAAGCGTTTACCACGTCCGAAGCCTGATTTTTTCAACTGTATTATTTGAACACATTGTGGGGTGGACCAACAAATTTTCAAGCTCTTCAAGTACCGAAAAAACAATAAAATAACGAAAAAAATAGTCTTTACAAAAAAGTATGGCATTAACGAAAGTAGGCAACATTTTAATCTTCATGAGCCATGGACCAAAACCTGCACTACGCCTTCTCGGACCCACCACCGCCAAAAAGCCTCAATCTGAGAGCCGTCCATCTCAGAGATGGACGGTGAAGATGGGAACGAGAACGAGAACGAGAATGCCGTGTGCTCTCCTTCGTCATTGTTGCGGCTTCAAAGTCCACCCCTTCTTCGTCATTGTTGCGGCTTCAAAGTCCACCCCTTCTCTCTCTCAATAACTCAGGGCGATGGCGAGCGTGAGCAATTTCGCTCTAACTGCGAAACCGGCGGCCCAAGCCCCCTCTCTCTCTCCTCCCTGCAGTAATTGTCTCTCTCTCTCATCCTACGGCCACAATTCTGTCTCTTCACGCAACGGTTCCCTCAGGATTTCCTTCAATCTCGACGAGATTTTCGCTCGGAAGACTCTAAACGTGGAGGGGTTCGCAGTCCGGCGCGCGCTCCCGTCTCGATCGATGCCGGTGAGCCCTGAAAATTCCTGATTTTTTTGGGGCTTAAAATATCTATTTGAAAACTTGATTCTTCTTTTTTCGGGATATTCCTACGTGGTTTCCTTCAATTAGGATGATTTTTGTGGGGATTTCTTTTCGAATCTTGACGTGGGTCGATGAGAATTCCCGATTTTGAGAGTGTTTTCTTTTTCTGGGTCGCCGTTGATATCCTTTCTGCATCGAATAACTGCTCGAATTTTGAGCATTTAACTCTGTTTAATCAAAATTCTTTGCTAAGTTCGTCTGGGGAGAAGACGAATAAATGGGTTCGATGTTTTTTTTTGCTATTGTTGTTGGCTTATATATATATATATATATAGAAAGAGTATTCCAGATGGATTTTTCCTTTATTTTCATTTTTATTTCTGTTTGTATTTTTTTTTTGTTTTATTGGAAAACCAGTGCTTTCTCCCTTTTGGATGAAAAGGGAGCGTTAAAAGTTTGGAAGATGATAGCAAATTCTGTAGAAAATGACACGACCCACAAACTTTCCTCTGTTGGTTTGGAAAACCAAATCAAATCAAAGATTTTTCAGGGAAAAAAAAAACTAGGATGCTTATAGTTTTTAATTACGAAGATTATGGTAACTCGGTTTCTAGTTGGGACTTGTTATTGTTTGCCAAATGTAGTTCTCAGTGTTTAGGTGTTAGTTGTACATGGTTTATACTTCACTCTTTATAGCTCCAGATGTTAGTTGTCACATGTTTTATACCTACCGATTAGAGCTTCATTTCTTCATTGTAGAATAATTCTGAATTGTAAATTTTATAAATCTAATGTACTTATTTTTTATTTTTTTATTTCTTATGACTTTCCAGTTTCCAGTAGTCAAACCACCCGCCCCCTCTCCCCCCCCATCCTTTTTCAATCATGGAAACCTCAGAACTTTTGTTAATTTCTATGTGGTTTCCATCGATTCAATAAATAAATCAAGCCTTCGAACAAATTAGAAATATCTTTTTGTGCTAGGCAACTAATTGCTCACTCTAGCTTACTTTTAACTCAGTTGTTCTTTATGCTTTGGGGAGCATCTTACACTAACTTTCCCCTTGATTTCTGATACATGGTTTGCAGATTATGGCTTCCTACAAGAACGAGCCTTTAAAGATTATGATATCTGGTGCCCCAGCATCAGGAAAAGGGACACAATGTGAGCTTATAATTAAGAAAGTAAGTTGTTACGTCACCTTTTCAATATTGTTCTGTATTGCCTTCCGTTATATCGACATGCTGTCTGTATTAATATATTGCTGAAGATGTATAATTGTCCCAACAAGTTCTCCACAGTTTGTTAATTATGGAAGGATGTTAATTAACAACAAAAGAATGTAGCAACAACTAAGTTTCGGTATAGCCGGGGGGTCGTATTACTCTTTAATCAGGTTGAAAACGTCCTTTAACTCTAAAGCATTTTCTCCATGCTGTAATGAGTAAAAGTATAAAAGGAAAGAATATTTGGGCATGCCTGCTGTAAAAATATGTTCAAAGATGTGCACTACAATCACAAGCTCCACAAAGGGATACGTGTACAAGGACACACCAAGAACACTTGAATAAAAGTACACAAAGGTACAAAGAGAACACTTGAAATGCAAAAGATTGAATCTATTGACTAAGGGTGAGCACAAAGGCTCCCAAAAGAATGAGTTAAAATAGTGGGGATACACCCCTATTTATAATACAAGAGGAGACCAAAATGAGGGGCTCCTACTTGACGTTGGAGCCCCTCCAACGGTTAGAAATCTAACCGTTGGAGGGGGGTCCAACGTCTCCCCCTCCTTTGACTTTTAGTCAAAAAAGTAAAAAGAAAAGAAAAAAGAAAAGAAAGAAAAGAAAAGACAAAAAGAAAAAGAAAAAGAGAAAAGAAGAAAAGGAAAAAAAGTTACATGCACATTCACAAGTGTGAATATGCGTAAAATAAGAAATGACAGAAATGCCCCTAGGGCTACATAAAGAAAAATATATATATATATATACATATACATATACATATGTATCCCTCTATATATATAAATGTATGTATACATGATTTGATACAATTTAACACCCCCCTCAAACTTAGGGCGTGATGACAAAAAGTTTGTCAAGAAGAAAATTAAATCTTGGGGAACATACGCCTTTTTGAAAAAGTCTACCAACTGGTATTCTGAAGTCACATAAGGAAGGTCTATGATTTTTTGTAAGTAAGCTTCTCTAACATAGTGACAGTCAATCTCAATGTGCTTGGTACGCTCATGAAAAGTGTGATTTTTAGCAATATAGATTGCACTTTTATTATCACAACACAATCGTGTAGGTCATTGGATCAATACTCCCATATCCTGCAACAATTGATGAATCCACACAATCTCCATATTTGTGGAGGCCATGGCTCGATATTCTGCTTTTGTTGAGGAAAAAGACACCTTCTGTTGTTTCTTGCATCTCCATGAGATCAATGATTCACCTAGAAAAATACAAAAACTAGTGGTGGAGTGACGATTATTTGGGTCACCTTCCCAATCAGAGTCAGTATATTCAATCAATTCTAAATTACAAGACGATAAAAGAAATACTCCCTTGTTTATTGAGCCCTTTATGTATCTGACAATACGAAGTACAACACTCATATGAACTAAAGTGGGGGCATGCTAAAATTGACTTACAGTATGTATGACATGGGATATATTTGGTCGTGTGATACTAAGATACATAAGTGATCCCACAAGTTGCCGATAGGGAGTAGGATTTTCCAAAAAATCCCATAATCACCCTTCATTTTTTAGCTCACAACTTAAGGGGTCTTGCAAATTTTTTTATCTGTAATGCCGGACCTGGCAAGAATCTCGCAAGCCAGTTTAGTTTGAGACAAAAAATAACTTCTATAAGAGTAAGCAACCTCAATACCCAAAAAATATGTTAGATACCCTAAGTCTGACATTTCAAACCTTTCTTTTAGAGTGGATTTGATATTTTTGATTCCCTTAATATCACTGCTTGTTATTAGCATATCATCAACATATAACAACAAAATTACAATTCCTGCATTAGACTTTTTGACAAAGAGAGCAGTGTCAGTATAACAAGAATTGAATCCAGTTTCAACTATTACTTTATTAAATCGACCGTACCAAGCCTTTGGGGCTTGTTTTAAACCATACAAGGCTTTTCTAAGCCGAAGAACTTTACCCTTTGGTATATTCATGCCAGGGGGGACTTCCATGTAGACTTCTTCGTTTAGGTCCCCATTCAGAAAGGCATTTTTAACGTCCATTTGATATATGTTCTATTTTTTAATTGATGCAGTAGTGATTAAACATCTCATTGTGACCATTCTTGCCACAGGAGCAAAGGTTTCTTTGGAATTAATATCATATTCCTGGCTATAACCTTTTGCTACAAGTCAGACTTTATATCTCTCAAGAGTTCCATCACTCTTGGTCTTAACCTTAAAGACCCATCTACATCCTATTGTCTTTTTTCCTTCTGGAAGACTTTGAAATTCCCAAGTTTTGGCTCTGTTAAGGGCACTAAGTTCATTATCCATTGCATCTCTCAATTCTAATCTTTCTTTAGCTTCTTCGAAGTTTCTGGGTTCTTCATACGAGTGAATGGCACTAAGGTAGACCCTATGTTTTGGGAAAAAAGATTCATAAGATATAAATCTGGAAGGGTTTCTTCTAGTTCTTTCAGTTCTTTGTAAGTTGCTATCTTGAGATGGCTCACTAAAATCACTATATCTTTCCATCGCACTTCTAAACATATTTCTATCTCTATGTGAATATGTAATTGGTTCATTTACTGTTTCTTCTACTGGTTGAACAAACAAGGGAGCTTAATTATCAATGTTCTCATTATTTGTTTCATTATCACTAAAGAAATCTTCATTCCTATTTAGTAATTCAAATAAAAAAGAATAATCAGCATTATCGGGGAAGGTTGTGTCCTTCTCAAATCCACTTTTATTTTTCAAAAAGGTGACATTTCTTGAGACGTACAGTTTATCATTTTGAAGGTCATAACACCTAAAACCTTTTTGTGTTTCTGAATAACCAAGGAAAGCACATGTAATGGCTTGTTAGAAAGTGACTTTGAATACTTTAGGTTCGATAATGAACCCATACACATGCACATTAAGTGCGAATATACCCACTCAAGGGAACAACACAAGCACATCATGTGCTAATACATAAACCCATAAAAGGGGTAAATATGACTTAAAGTCATAAGTTGAATATTATTGAAGAAAAAGGAAGAAGAGGGTAAAAACCCTATACAATGGAGCATAAGCTCCTCCAAAGAGTATCCTACACAAGGGGGAAAGACCCCTATTTATAAGCCTTAAAGGGGGGCTCCAAAAGGAGTTGTGGAGAGCCCCCAACGGTCACATTTGTGACCGTTGGGGGCTCCCACCCCAATATGGTACGAAAAAGAAAAAATAAAAAAACAAAAAAGAAAAATATTACGATGCATATTCCAATTGGAATATGCGTAAAATGACAAATTACAGAAATACCCTTGAGGGTATTTAAGGAAGAAAAAATATATATATTTATATATATATATATATAAATAGAGATACGTATACATATATATGTATACGTATCTTTATATATATATATGTACATTTAAGGATTATATTTCAACATACATATATGTGTACTCATACACATATTTTAACATGGCTTTAGGGGATAACTTATCATTTTTATCAGTGAGAACAAAACATTTGTAGCAAAAAATTCGTAATCTATTATAATCGGGTTCTTTTTTATATAAAACTTCAAAAGGAGATATTTGGCTTAAATTTCTAGATGGAAGACGATTTATTAGATAGATAGAGGCCAGGCGGCTTTGGCCCAAAATCTTTTTGGAATCTTTTGAGAAATAAGTAGAGTCCTTGTAATTTCAATAATATGTCTGTGTTTTCGTTCAGCTAAGCCGTTTTGTTGAGGAGTTTGGGGACAAGACCTTTGATGAATGATCCAATTACTCTCTATATAGCTTTTAAAATCATTTGAGAGAAACTCACCCCTTGAATCTGTTCTAAAGATTTGTAACTTCCTATTGAATTGGGTTTCTATCATTATATGAAAATTCTTAAAAGTGGAAAAGACTTCATGCTTATGCTTTAGAGGGTATATCCAACTGTATCTCGAATAGTCATTAACCTAAATAACATAATATGAAAAACCTCCCTTAGATACTACAGGTGTGGGTCCCCATACATCCGAATACACAATTTCAAAAGGTTTAGTTGAAAACATAGATCTTGAACCAAAAGGTAAGCTTCTCATTTTTCCCAGAATACAATCATTACAACTAAAATTTTCTTTACATAATGTTTTAGTAAAATGAATATGAGAAAGCTTGTCAATATTTGGATGCCCAAGGCGTTTATGCCAAACATGTATATCTTTATGTTGGGCAATGTTACAAAAGGAGGTTTTTGGAATTTGAAGAAACTCCATGAAATAGAGGTCAACCTTCCTAGAGCCTTCCCCAATCAACTTCTCGGACCGACGATCCTGTATCCAACATTTATGTGATAAAATTTTTATATCACATCCATGATTTGAAAGTTGAGAGATGGAAAGCAAGTTCAAATTTAATTTTGGAATAAATTTAACTTTAGGAACCAAAAAATCTTATTTTTCAAAGTCTCCAATTCCTTTAATTTCAAGAGAAGCTCCATCCGCGGTAGAAATAAAGGATGGCGAGAAGTTTTTAGAATAATTGGTCAGTGTAAAAGCATTTAAAGTCATATAAAAGAATGCACCCAAGTCTAATAGCCAAAGAATTTTACCTGGAGGAGAGCAGGAGGACGCAACGGCTCTAGAGATTGATCCCTTGAGGAGTGGTTGAAGAGCTTCAATAATTTGATTTAGAGATAGATTGGCATTGTTGGAGTAGAGGGTGTCTCCTCTTGGAAGGTTGTCAACATGGGCATCATCTTTTTTCATTTGGGACACACGGGTTTTATGTGCCCGGGTTCTTTACAAAAATGACACACGATTTTACTGTAGTCTCTTCTTCCATAATGTCTGTTATTTTCTCTTCCTCCTTGATTCTTGTTGAAGTGGGGAGGTTTATAAGTTTTGGCATTGCTCCCTGGTCTAGATACAGCGTAAGCTCTCTCATCCTCGTTTTTAGAGGGGACGACCAATACATTTTGATTGGTTTTATTCATTCCCAATCTAGTTTTTTCTTCACTTAATTTGGTAAGAACAACTTCTAAATGTGGAGAAGAAAAAGAAGATAAAAGAGAATATCTAGACCGTTCGAACTCGATTCTAAGCCCATCTAAGAAATTAAAAAAGTGATCCTCTTCAAGTTGTTTGTGCCTCAATTCGATTGCCTCTCCACTCCATTTAGGTTCAAGGAGAGCAAGTTCATCCCAAATAGCCGATAATTAGTCCAAATATTCTCTAACTGACATCTCTTCTTAATGAAGAGTCAAAGCCTTCTTTTGAAGGTAATATTTATGAGACAAGTCTCTTGACGTATACCAGTGTTGTGAAAAGCGTTGTAGCGAGGCGCTCCACCAAAATCTGAGGCGAGGCGTAAGCCTCGAGGCGCAAAGCATAAGCCTCGAAAAAAAAATATTAATTATACATAAATTATAGTTACTTCTTACAATGATTAAAAACTCACTTTATAAGAGGAAACTCAGCATATCACACTTTGAAAAACTTTATGCAAATCAAGCTTCTTAAAAAGTGAAAACATTGTTTTCCTAATATAAAAATGGATTCTCCTGATGTGGGAAACGTGTCTTTCATGCCAAAAGAATTGTACTTTGGTATTTTAATTGTATGTTTTTTACATTAAATTTATGCATGCAGTGATTTTTTAAAAAACAAGTTTTAAAATAATAAAGGCTTTAACTGCATTTTATGCATTCCTTACATTTATTTTCTATCACTATTGAATTTCCATTACTTTTCTTAAATGCTTCACACTTCACGTACATTCTTAGATTCTAGCTTCTCACTTTGCAAACAGCCTCATGCATTGACTTATTCCTACAGTAATAAAACAACGAAATGTAAGTAAGGATGTCAACGGGTCAGATCTAGGTTCGACTTAATCGGAACTAACCTAGTGGAATTCGGATTCAGATGAAAAATAGTGAGGTCTATCCAAGTGACGGGCATCTCATTGGTACAAGTATTGGATGTCGTCCATCTTGAGATCAACAACATCCAGAAGTGCTTTGATGGAATACCGTGAGCACATTCTGACCTGATCCCCTCTCGTCGATGGGTTAGGGTTGGGTCGTTGGGTGGCATGGACTCTAATTAAAATTGCGTCGGATCGGTTTGGGTCGTCCCCGTGTCCCATAGTATATGAGTGTGAAGAGGCAACTCGAACGTGCCAAAGACCTCAAATGAAAGAGGAAAAACGAGGAGTTGTGTTCCAGCTTTCCAGGTTCTCTCTCTCTCTCTCAGATTACCAATATGCTGGTAAACAAATTAACATGAGCCCGTAAACCCCACTTCTGCTTTTTATCCGTTTAGTGAGAGAAAACAGTAATTTGTGCGTCGGTGCTGCTCCACTTGGGTTCTGATTGTTACAAACAATGAGAGGATGAGAAAATTAACAAGTGGGTTTTGAGATTCAACAATTCTATCACTAATAGCACATGAGATATAGCGTTGCTGAGAGACGAGAGAGGGCCTGAGTGAGAGACGAGGGAGATCTTAGAAAGCAGAGAGACGAACAGTGAATGAGGGTTTGAGGCGTGTACGCCTCACCTTGAGGCGCGCCTCGCTCTGAGGCGTACGCCTCAAAGCGTATGAGGCGTACGCCTCATACGCTTTGAGGCATACGCCTTGGGGTATTTACGCTTTTATGTTGCGCCTCAAGGCACAAAGGCCCTCGCCTTGAGGCGATGCGCGCTTTTTGCGCCTTGAGGTGCGTTTTTAATAACACTGACGTATACATTCGTTCAAGATACTCCCATACTTGATATGCTTTTTTGAATTTCAATATATTGGCATTAATCTTTGTTTCCACCGAAGAGAAAAACCACGAATCTCTTGACGTATACATTTGTTCAAGATACTCCCATACTTGATATGCTTTTTTGAATTTCAATATATTGACATTAATCTTTGTTTCCACCAAAGAGAAAAACCACGAAATGATTTTGTAGTTTTTCATCTCCCACTCTTCATGTCTTTTATTGTATTCCTCAAAAGCTTTTCTCTTTCTTCTTCGTCAAAAAACTTAATCTCTTCTTTCTCAAAGATAGTGATTTTAGGTTTGGGTTCAAGAATAGTTCCTTGAACATATCCCCAAAGACCCTTACCTTTGATATGGGCCTCCATATTCCTGGCCCATATATGATAATTAGATCCATTTAATTTGAAGCCAAGAGAGAAGTGAGTCCTTTTTGCCCATTAGAGAGAAGAAAAAAGAGAAGAGATGCGTACCACAAGGAGATATAAGGTCCTACTCGATGTAGGGTGCTTCCAAAATATTGAATGAAGAAACTAGTTTTTACCCCGGTCACCAAAACTTGATGGCACGCTTTTCGAGGCACCCAATAGAGAGAACAAAATACACAATCTTCTTTTCTCCCAACCTTGCTCTGATACCATGTAAAAATATTTTCAAAGATGTGCACTACAAGTACAAGCTCTACAAAGGGATACGTGTACAGAGAGACACCAAGAACACTTGAATAAAAGTACACAAAGGTACAAAGAGAACACTTAAATGCAAAAGATTGAATCTATTGAGCAAGGGTGAGCACAAAGGCTCCCAAAAGAATGAGTTACAATCTATGTCACACGGACTCGGCTAGGGAGGTGCCGCACCCGAGTCGACACGCCCCGACACGGGTGCGGACACGGACTCGGCCTGGACTCGATCAACGCCAAGTCGGACTCGGTCAACGAGTCGAGACCGAGTCCGTCCACATTTTGGACTCGGTCAACTTTGACCGAGTCCAAAAATGTCCATTTGTCCCTAAAAAACGATTTTTTTTTATATTTTTTATTTAAAAATAAATAAATAAAAAGAGTGTTGTGCACAGTCTGTGTTGTGCACGGTGCAGTGTTGTGCACGGTGCAGTGTTGTGCACGGTGCAGTGCTGTGCACGGTGCAGTGCTATGCACAGTGCAGTGCTGTGCACAGTGCAGTGCTGTGCACAGTGCAGTGCTGTGCACAGTCTGGCACAGTACAGTGTTGTGCACAGTGCTGCAGTCACAGACACAAACTGTGTGTCTGTGCACTTTTTAAAAAAATAATATATATATATATATATATATATATATATATATATATATATATATATATATATATATATATATATATATATATATATATATATATATATATATATAGCCGAGTCCTCGTGTCCAAAAATTTTAAAATTGCGCCGCACCCGTGTCGCACCCGCACCCGCACCCATGTGACATAGGTTACAATAGTGGGGATACACCCCTAGGGCCCTATTTATAATACAAGAGGAGACCAAAAGGAGGGGCTCCTACTAGACGTTGGAGCCCCTCCAACAGTTAGAAATCTAACCGTTGGAGGGGGGTCCAATGTCTCCCCCTCCTTTGACCTTGAGTCAAAAAAGTAAAAAGAAAAGGAAAAAGGAAGAAAGAAAAGAAAAGAGAAAAAGAAAAAGGAAAAGAGAAAAGAAAAAAAGAAGAAAAGTTACATGCACATTCACAAGTGTGAATATGCGTAAAATGGGAAATGACAGAAATGCCCCTAAGGCTACATAAAGAATATATATATATATATATAATAGTAGATACATATGCATATATATATATATATATATATATGTATCCCTATATATATATAAATATATGTATACATGATTTGATACAATTTAACACCTGCTTCATATTTATCTCAATCAACACCTGTGGAAAAGCATCAGAAATGCTGAATTCTTTTGGTTTCTTAAATTTTTTCTACAATAGGATGATGAATTCTAAGTGGCTTGCTGATCAGAAGGCTTTTAAATTAGAATGCTAAATCAAAGTGTTCTTTGCAATTACTGGGATATATACTCATTGAAATACTTATTTCTCTTTTACTGGAGAGTATTCATAAAGTGCATATGCTCTCATTTACATATTTTTCATGTCATGTTTGCATTAGTTAGCAACAACAAACTGAATCACGTAACTTCATGAATGCAGTATGGGTTGGTGCATATTGCTGCTGGAGACTTATTAAGAGCAGAAGTTGCAGCTGGTACAGATAAAGGAAAGCAGGCCAAGCAATATATGGAAAAAGGGCAACTGGTGCCAGATGAAATTGTTGTCATGGTAATGGTATATTTAGTTCTTAATCATCCTTGGAATAACCTTTATGATATCTTGATAACATGAGCTCTCTCTTTTGTTCCTAGATGGTGAAGGAGCGTCTTTTGCAGCGTGATGCCTTAGAGAATGGATGGCTTTTGGACGGATATCCCAGGAGCAGCTCACAGGCAGCAGCTCTTGAAGACCTTGAAATTAGGCCTCACCTTTTTATTCTTTTAGACGTAAGTAATCTTCAATTGTCATGAGTTTTCATCAGTGAATTTGGTTTTGTGAATGCATATACATACATGCAGACATCGACACATTCTCATGCAGGTGTGTGTGTATATGAGACGGGAGTAACTCCAGACCTTAATTTGGTCTGATGTTATCAGACACGTGTGTGCCTTTTATTTTTTCGCTTTTTTTGAAAGATCGCTCCCCCCCCCCCCCCCCCCCCCCCCCCCCCCCTCCAACAAAAAAAAAAGCCATTCCCCTCCACTGCCCCCTTCCGTTGCCGTTCTCCCCCCTTCTCCTCATTCCGCTGCTGTTCTGCCCCTCTGCCCCCTTAGTATCGTCTGCAGGTGTCCGGCACCCACCCTAAGCTCCACCACCAGCGTGACCATGAACCTCATCGTGGTCAGTGGACGGACGAGAAGGGAGGGAGAAGAAAATGAGAGAAGAGAAAGGGGTCTGGTGCCCCCGATTTTTGCACAAAATCGGATGCGAACGATACTCCCGTCTCATATATATATATATATATATATATATATATATGTCGGCTTTGTTTTTTGGGAGACATGGCCCTACCTAGTTCAAGCTTGCTTCTCTATTAATGAATGAGGAGCTCCTGGTAAGCTATGGTGGCATTAGAACAGAACAATCAATCCACTTGAAGACTGATTGCTTGCCAGTCTTGATCGAGGAGAAGGCCCGTTTCGGGAGACATGGCCTCCTATCTCTTCGTTCTTTATTCTTTAGGTTAGGCGAGTTAGGTTGGTCAAGTGTGTAGCATCTCATTTTGGAAGGCCGACCACTCAACAACTAATATAAGAGGGCTCATGCTTACTCTCATTATAGCAGAAAACCAACTCAACTCCTTTTCAACTATCTTCACTTTGATTGATGTGCCATGTCCTTCTATCTTAGTTGTCAAAAGCTGCGCCTAGGCATCCTAGGCGTAGGGCTACTACCTAGGCTTATGGGTCTAGGCGGTAGGGCCCTGTTTATTTACCTAGGTTGTCCATGCCTAAGTAGCAGGGACATAGTTATGTTTTTATAAATTTTTTTTTGTCATTTTCTTTTTTTATTCTCATTTTGTTCTTTTGTTTTTCTTTTTTACCTTATTTTTTTTCTTCTTCCTCCTCCTTTCACCCTTCTGCTTAGTTGTCAAAGGTGGAGCCTAGGTGCTGCTTAGGCGGCCTAGCCGAGGTAGTCTCTCGGTTTGATGCACAGTTGTACATACATATATATGTTTTTTGAGTAATTGTATATAATTATATATATTAACATATCATAAAGATATATTATAAATTTATAATATTATAGGTTTATATTATATATGTAATTATATATACATATTTGTGTACTTAATTCATATATAAGCTGTAAGCGTATGAGTTATCTATTTTATAAATTTACAATATTATGTGTTTATATATATATATATATTGTAAAGAAAACGGAATCCACCAACAAGATCTATGACAATGCTAAAGGGAACACACCAAAAGCCACAAATGGGCTTACTCACAAAACCCACGCAAGGGGCAAAGGCAAGAAGCTAAAAAATAAATAATATTTTGTTAATAACCTTCATACAAGAATCCTACATAATGTTGTTGCTTTGCCCCATATTTATACACAAAGAAGGACTCCATAGAAAGTCATTGGAGTCTCAACTGCTCAAATTAGAGCCAACTCTTATGTGGTTGACTAGTCAACATGTGTTGACTAGCCAACATGTGTTGACTAGCTCAATTTACAAAAGAAAAAAGAAAAAGGAAAAATAAAGAAAGAAAAATATATTTATATAAATAAATAAATATTATAATAATATATAAATATATATTTACAATTTTTGACACTCTCCCTCAAACTTACGGTACAATAAGCAAAAGTTTGTCTAATACTAAGTGGAAACGGGAAGCAACAAAAGGTTTGGTAAAGAAATATGCAAATTGTTATTCTGATGGAACATAAGGCAGATCAATGGTCCCATGTAGATACTCCTCTCGAACATAGTGACAATCCATTTTGATATGTTTAGTATATTCATGAAAAATACGATTACTGACAATGTAAATCGCACTCTTGTTGTCACAACACATGTGAGAGGCTCCTCTCACATGAGCTCTCATATCAGCCAACAACCTTTTGAGCCTGACTACCTCCATCGTTGTAGTTGCCATGACCCGATATTCTGCCTCAGTTGATGAAAGCGAAACCTTCTGTTACTTCTTTCACTGCCATGAAATTAGAGATTCACCTTAGAAAACACAAAAACCCGTGGTTGAGTGTCTGTTATTAGGATCATCTCCTCCTCGGTCAACATCAGTATAAGCAATTAAATCTAAAAAAGATGAAGTAGACAAAAAGAGGACTCGAGAAAGAGAAGTCTTAATATATCTAATAATACGCAAAACTACTCCCATGTAAACAGAAGTAGGAGTATTTTAAAATTGACTAGCGGTGTGTACAACATGTGTATTATCAGGTCTAGTAATTGAAAGGTAAGAGAGTGCTCCAATAAGCTGTCTATAAGAGTAGGATCTTCAAGAAGTTTTTCATCATCAATTCGCATCTTGGTGTTGGCAATCTCAGGGGTGTCAGCTCTCTTATCATCTATGATGCCAGACCTGAAGACAATGTCGAAAGCAAATTTATACTGAAATAATAAATATCCTCTAGGGGAGTAAGCAACTTCGATTCCTAAGAAATATTTTAAGAAGCCTAAATCAGTCATTTAAAAATATTTTTTAAGAATTTTTTTAATATTTTCAACTCCTTGTTTATCTCCTCCGATGATGATCATGTCGTCCACACAGAGAAGAATAATAATACCTGCATCAGAAATATTAACAAAGAGTGCAGTGTCAGTGAAACAAGTTCTAAATTCAATTTCAAGCATAACTCGACTAAACCGGTCATACCAAGCCTTTGAGACTTGTTTAAGTCCATAGAGAGCCTTTTCCAAACGAAGAGCTTTACCCTTAGGAACACTTAGACTTGGTGGTGCCTGTAATGAAATATGCGAAAATAAAGGCAATGTCCTATAATGGACATTCACAAACAAGATGCAAAGAACAAGTCCACAATGAACAAATACAAAAGCCAACAAGGGCTTGCTAGAAAGAAGAATCTTATAAAGCAAAAGGGCTTGAAAAAGCCATACATTACAAAGGGGTCTACCCCTTTATTTATAGGCAAGAGAGTAAGGGAGAGAGTGGGAGAAAAAGGAGAGAGAGTAGGCATTGGGAGGCCCAACAAGGAGTCGTTGGGCCCCCAACGGTCACTTTTGTGACCATTGGGGGTCCAACGACTCTTAGTTGGGACCCCAATGCAATATACATTTAATGCATATTCAAATAAAGAAAAATAAAAATAAGAAAAGAGAAGAAAAAAAGAGAAAACAACAAAAAAAGGACTAAAATACCCCTATTGGGCAGAATTATAGAAATACCCTTTATCGGGTATGATGGGATTGAGTATATATATATATATATATATATATATATATATATATATATATATATATATATATATATATATATATATATATATATATATTTAACACCCTCCCTCAAGCTTTACAGGGACATGATCAAAAGCTTGTTGAGAAGAAACATAAAACGAGGAGCAACAAGAGCTTTGGTGAAGAAGTCTGCCAACTGATACTTAGATGTAACGTACGACAAGGCTATGGTCCCTCTTAGATATTCATCACGAACATAGTGGCAGTCAATCTCAATATGTTTAGTACGCTCATGAAAGGTGTGGTTGCTTGCGATATAAATTGCACTTTTATTGTCACAACACATCTTCGAAGGTGTAGAGATGATTATGCCCATATCACTGAGAAGACTTCTAAGTCACAAAAGCTTCATGGTTGTAGTAGCCATTGCACAATATTCTGCTTCCGTTGAGGACAATGATACTTTGTGTTGCTTCTTGCATCTCTAAGAAATCATAGTCATCTAACAATACACAGAAACCAGTAGTTAAGACTCTATCATTAGGATTTCCTCCTCAATCAGCATCTCTATAAACAATTAAATCAAGTGATAAAGAAGAAAGAAAAACTCCTTTAGTTATAGTAGTTTTAATGTATATGATGATTCTTAAGATTGCACTCATGTGCACGGTTGTAGGGGCATGTTGAAACTGACTGACAGAGTGAACTGCATGAGCTATGTCTGACCGAGTGATGGATAAGTATGTCAAAGACCCAACAAGTTGGCGGTAGGGAGTGGGATCTTCAAGAAGAGTTCTATCTTTCAACCTCAGCTTGGCATTGATAACTTCAGGTGTTTCCGTCTTCTTGTCATCTGTGATGCCAGACTTTAGACAAATGTCATTTGCAAGTTTCATCTGAGAGAGAATGTACCCCCGAGGAGTGTACGCTACTTTAATACCTAAAAAATATCTTAAGAAACTAATATCAGACATGTCAAAATTTTCTTTCAGAACTTTCTTAATATCATTAATTCCTTGCTCATCACTTCCAGTGATGATCATATCATCAACATAAAGCAAAAGAATAACTACTGAAGACCCTGCACTTTTCACAAACAAAGCAGTGTCAGTATAGCAAGAGCGAAAATTTAAATTTGTCATTACATTGCTAAATTTATCATGCCAAGCCTTTGGAGCTTGCTTTAATCCATATAAGGCTTTGTTAAGTTTAAAAATTTTATCATTACCAATACACACTCCTGGTGGAGGGTCCATGTAAACCTCTTCATTTAGTTCTCCATTTAAAAATGCATTCTTAACATCTAATTGATAGATAGACATTTTTTAACAGAACCAACAACAATAAGAGTCCTAACACTGGTCATCCTAGCCACGGGAGCGGAAGTTTCCTCATAGTCAATACCATATTCTTCAGCATATCCTTTTACTACTAGTCGAGCTTTGTAGCATTCTAATGACCCATCACTCTTAGTTTTGACTTTTAGACCCATCTACATCCAATTGATTTCTTTCTAGTGGGCAATGAGGTTATTTCCTAAGTTTTTGCTTTTTCAAGATCACTTAGTTCCAAGTTCATGGCTTCAACCCATTGGAGAATATTTTTGGCTTCATTATAGTGAGATGGTTCATGGAATGAGTGTAGCGCAATTAGACATAACCTATATTTTGGTGTTAGAGACTCATAGGAGACAAACCTGTTAGGAGGATTGGAGACTCGACCGGATCTTCTCAAAGCGGTTTCTTCTATGTTGGACCCTTGGAAGTATTTTTCTAAAGCGTTTATGGGAACTTGTTGACCACGCCGAGCATAGGTTTGAATCGATCTACTATCAATGACATCATTTTCGCTTTCGTTTTCAACATTGTTGAGAGGAATATCCTCTTGGTCATTTAACAAATTGTCATTAGAAATTATCTCTTCTTGAAGAGTCACTTCTTCTTGAGGAAGATCAAACAAGAAAGCATATTCACTTTTATCAATATCTTTAGTTTTCTCAAACCCATTTTCATTTTCTAAAAAGGTTACATCTTTAGAAACATACAATTTGTTGCTTTTGGGGTCGAAGCATCTAAATCCTTTTTTATTTTCTCCATATCCTAAGAATACGCACTCAATAGCTTTTTGAGACAATTTATTTCTTTTATGTGAAAGAACAAAGCATTTACACTAAAAAAATCTTAATCTATTAAAATTGGGAGTTCTTTCAAATAGTTTTTCATATGGAGATGTATTTTCTAAGGATAAAGATATCATTCTATTTATCAAGTAGGTTGATGTTAAGGCGGCTTCGGCCCAATAGCTTTTAGGAATTTCTTTAGAAATAAAAAGTGTCCTAGTGGTTTCCACAATGTGTCTATGTTTTCTTTCAGCTAAACCATTTTGTTGAGGAGTTCTAGGAAAAGATTTTTTATGACAAATTTCATTTGTTTCTAAGTACTTTTGAAATTCATTCGATAGGTATTCTCTACCCGAATCGGTTCTAAGAATAGATATATTACTTAAAAATTGATTTTTAACGATCATATGGAATTTCTTAAAAAAGGCGAAGACATCGGATTTTAGGTTAAGAAAATAAATCCATACATATATAGTGAAGTCATCAATGAAGGTAACATAATAGGAGTATCCACCTTTCGATATGACCGGAGAAGGGCCCCAAACATCCGATTGAACTAATTCAAATGGTCTTTTAATAAAAAACGTTCTATTTGGAAAATGAATAGATTTCATTTTTCCAAAAATACAATTTTTGCAAACAAAATGTTTCTCATTACAATTTTTTTTTCCAAAAGGAAAAGAATACATTTTTGAGAAGCTTGAATGTCCAAGTCTTTGATGCCAAGTTTCAATATTTTTATCTTGGACATAGTTACAAAACAAGTTTGTAGGAAGTTTCAAGTTGCTCATGTAATAGAGATCTCCCCTCCTATGGCCTTGCCCAATCTGCTTCCCGGATCAGAGATCCTGTATAGAGCAACCCTTAGTTGAGAAGGAGATTTCACATTCATGATCACATATTTGAGAAACGGAAAGAATATTTAAATTTAGTTGAGGTACCACCCTCACATTTGGTAAAAGAAAATTTTTGGAAAAACTTAAAGTTCCAAAACTTTTGATTTGTAAAGGCGTGCCATCGACAATTGAAACATAAGAGTTTTTTGAATTAGGACATAAGTCAGATAACCCATTTTCATGAGGTGTCATATGAAAGGATGCTCCGGAGTCAAGGATCCAAGAGGACATATCTGGAAGAGAGGAGGAGGCAATGACAACACCCAATGTAGATGGTGTAGATGAAGATTTGAGTAGCAATTGAAGTGCCTCAGATAGTTGAGCAAGAGAAAATGAATCCCTTCCTTTTGTTGAGTTTTCCTTCTTTGGTGTGTTTTCTTCAACGAAAGCAACTCTTGGTTTTGGAGCTTCATTTATTCTTGGACAATTGAGCTTTATGTGGCCCGGTTCTTGACAATGATGACATATGGCTTTCTTATAGTTGCCATTATAGTTATTTTGTCTTTCAAAATGAGGAGGCTTATAAGTCCTAACATGATTTCCGGGTTTGGAAACGGCTAAGACTTCATCTCCCCCTTTAACCATGCCAAGACGAGTTTCTTCTTGGCATATTTCGGCAACGACATCTTCTAGGGGAAGAGGCTTAGATCTATGAAGGAGAGAAGATCTAACTTGCTCGAACTCCGGTCTAAGCCCATGCAAAATTTGAAAAAAGTGTTCTTTTTCCATTTGTTGCCTTTTAAGCTCAACACCCTCACTATCTACCCATTTGGGTTCTAGGAGAGATAGCTCATCCCATAAGGGACTAAGAGAGCTAAAGTAATCCCGGACACTTATGTCTCATTGTTTAATGGTGCGAATCTTTTCTTGGAGGAAAAATTGCCTAGCGAGGTCTTTTTGAGTGTACATACCTTTCATGAAGAATCATGCCTCGTTAGCTTTGTGAAATTTGGCAATGTTTACACAAATTTTTAACTCCACGTTATTCATAAACCATGCAAGTATTTTTGTATGCTTGCTCTCCCAATCTTCAATCAACAATTGGTGATCTTCAATGGCTTTAATTTGTGCTCCTCCTAATGCATTTTCTTGGCCTCCCTCCATTTTGGTGAGTTGTAGTTGAGGTTTTGGAATGGTGCCCATCATTATAGCCCCAAAGCTTTTTGCCTTTGAAGTTGTTCTCTATAGAGGATGTCCATACCAAGTAATTGGTACCATTTAGCTTGAAGGTGAGGTCAATCTTATGTTCACCTTCCATGGTGAAATAGAAATAGGAGAAGCTAGAAGAGAGATGCCAACTTACAAGGGAACCCAAGTATGAACCAAACTAAAAGAAAACAAGAGCACAACCTTGCTCTGATACCATGTAATGCAATATGCAAAAATAAAGGCAATGTCCTATAATAAACATTCACAAACAAGATGCAAAGAACAAGTCCACAATGGACAGATACAAAAGCCAACAAGGGCTTGCTAGAAAGAAGAATCTTATAAAGCAAAAGGGCTTGAAAAAGCCATACATTACAAAGGGGTCTACCCCTTTATTTATAGGCAAGAGAGTGAGGGAGAGAGTAGGAGAAAAATGAAAGAGAGTAGGCATTGGGAGGCCCAACAAGGAGTCATTGGGCCCCCAACGGTCACATTTGTGACCGTTGGGGGTCCAACGACTCTTAGTTGGGACCCCCAATGCAATATGCATTTATTGCATATTCAAATAAAAAAAATGAAAATAAGAAAAGAAAAAAGAGAAAACAACAAAAAGAAAAGGACTAAAATGCCCCTATTGGGCAAAATTACAAAATACCCTTTATCGGGTATGATGAGATTGAGTATATATATATACATGAGTATATATATTTTAACAGTGCCTCCATACAAACTTCTTCAACTAGGTTTCTATTAAGAAAAACATTTTTAACATCCATTTGAAATATAGGCCATTTTCGAACAGAAGTTAATGCTACTAGAGTTCAAATAGTGGTCATTCTAACGACTGGGCCAAAGGTTTTCTTGTAATCTATGTCATATTCTTTATAATATCCCTTGACAACTAATATGTCTTTATATTTTTCAAGAGTTTCATCACTTTTTGTTTTAATTTTGTATACCCACCTAAAACCTATAGGTTTCTTTCCTTTTCGAATATCTTGAATGGTCCAAGTATTGACCTTTTCTAAAGCTTCTAACTTTATTCTTATGGCTTCTACCCATTCACAATGTTCTTTAGCTTGAGTATAGGTTGATGGTTCTACATATGAATGAATTAATGCAATAAATGCCTTGTATTTTGAAGAAAAGAATTATAAGATACAAACTTTCCTGGTGGTTTGGAAATCCTGAATGACCTTTTAGTATGAACTTCAGGTTCAACATATTTCTCCAGTGCACATTTTTGGTTAAGGTCCCTATGCCTAGAATATTGTAAATAATTTTTGTTTGAATGAGGTTGCTCTTCGGTAATTATATTATCATGACTATTATCACGATCACATCCATCAATTATATCAAGACCACTATCCAGATCACATTCATAATCACATTTTTCATGACTTGAACTTAAATCAAATAAAAAGAAATACTCATCTACTTCCTTCCCTTTTTCAAAGTCAAAGCAACTTTCTTTTTCTAAGTAGGTCACATTACGTGAGACATAATTTTTTATTTTTATGATCAAAGCACCTGTAGCTTTTTTGGTTATCTGAATAACCCATGAAGGCACAAGGAATAGCATAAAGAGAGAGTTATCATTTTTGTTAGTAAAAATAAAATATTTGTATAAAAAAATTCTTAGTCTAGCATAATCAGGAGATACTTTAAAGAGTTTTTCAACTGGTGTTATATTTTGTAAATAAGAAGAAAACATTCTATTGATGAGATACATAATAGTTAGGGTTGCTTCAGTCTGAAATTCTTTTGGCACTTGATTTGTTATTAGTAGAGTTCTGGTTGTTTCCATAATATGTCTGTGTTTTCGATCAACCAAACCATTTTGTTGTGGTGTATGAGGGCAAGATCTTTGTTGTATGATACTATGAAAATTTAGATAATCTTCAAATTCCTTTGATAAAAATTCTCTCCATGAATCTGTGCGAAAAATAAAAATATCATTTTCAAACTTATTTTTGACCAAGTTGTGAAATAGTTGAAAATGTGAGAAGACCTCATATTTATGTTTGAGAAAGTAGATCCAAGTATACCTAGAAAAATTATCAACAAAAATCACATAGTATGCATATCTACCCTTTGATATAACTGGTGTTGGCCCCCAAACATCTGAATGTATTAGCTCAAGCGGTCTAGAAGAAAAGAAAGTTCTTTTATGAAATAATAATCTCTTCATTTTTTCAAGAATAGTCTTTACACGTAAAATTTTAAGAGTTAAATTTTTTTTTTCAAATTTGAAAAATGTTGAATTTTGAATACATTAGGATAACCAAGTCGTTTGTGTCGTATATCCAATTCTAATTTCTTAACATTATAACAAAAGACATCCTTGGGTATTTCCAAAAAATCCATGTAATAGAGACCTCCTTCTTTATGGCCTTCCCCAATCAGCTCCCCTGACTGACGATTCTGTACCTAACATCCATCAGAAGAGGAGACATTATATCCATGGTCAGATATTTGTGAAACTGATAAGAGATTTAAATTTAATTTTGGAATATATCTAACTTTTGGAATTATAAATTTTTTAGAGTTTTGTAAAATCTTTTCAAAATTCCCTATTCCTTCTATTTCAAGAGATGTACCATCTGTAAAAACATTTGACGTACTTGAGTTGGTATGACATTCAAATAAAATTGTACTATTAGGGGTCATATGAAAGGAAGCACCAGAATCAAGAAGCCAAGGAGTTTTATCGGGATCGGAGAAAGATAAAACTGTTGCTCCAGTTGAGACTTCATTTAAAGAAGATGCCCTTTTGAGAAGTGGTTGGAGAATCTCCATAAGTTGAGCCATTGATACGGGTGCTTCATTAGTTTCTTGTAAAGAGCTAACTGAAACCATCTTCTTTTCTTCCTTTCTTTTATAGTTTGGACATTGAGGCTTAGTGTGCTCAGGTTCATGACAGTTATAATAAATAATTTTTTTCTTATCATAATCATTGCCTTGTTTCCGATAAGGCTTGTTGTCATGCTCATTTTCTTGCTTCCAATGAGGTGGTTTGTAGGGGCGCATGTAGTTTTCCGGTCTAGAGACGGTCAAAACTTTGTCATCTTCATTTTTCAAAGAGTGCCCCTTTAACCTATTCTCTTCCATACTCAATTCTTCAATAATGTCAATAATAGAGGGTACTTTTCATCTATGAAGGAGAGCAAATTTGGTGCTTTCAAACTTCGGTTTCAAGTCATTTATAAATTGATAGAAATGTTCCTCATCAAGTTGCTTTTGTCAGAGCTCTATATCTTCCGCACATTGCCACCTGGGCTCAAGAATAGATAATTCTTCCCAAAGTTCGGACAATTCATTGTATTATTCCTTGATACTTTTGTCTTTTTAAGTTATTGTCCGAACTTTATTTTGAAGATTGCACACATGAGCAATATCCTTAAGAGAATACATATTCTTAAAGTATTCTCATACTTTGTTAGCATATTCAAATTTTGCGAGACTAGAACATTTTTTAATATCAACGTTATTGATTGACCAAGACATGAACTTGACATGCTTCATTCTCCACTCTTTCCACTTTTTTTCATAATTGGCTAAAGTCATAGTCTTCTCTCCATATGAAAGAGGCACATCTTTTTCGTTCTCTACCTTTGTGAGGACTAATTTAGGCTCTGGATCGGAACCTTCAATTAATCCCCACAACCACTTTACGAAATTAGTATCATTAAGTTTCATGGGTACGATGGTGACTTTCTCATTGTCATCCATCCTTATAAAGTAGAGAGAAAGAGAAGAAAAAATGAACAAAAATAGATGATGAGAAAGGAGAGAGTAGTAGTATGAGCACACCACCACGAACACACGAGCACTTGAATCACCAAGAAATTCTTTTTTTCTCCCTCGAGCATGGAAAATGAGTCTATATGCAATCTTCAAGAGTCAAGAGCGAACCTTGCTTTGATACCATGTAAAGAAAACAGAAGCCACCACCAAGATCCACCACAATGCTAAAATGAACACACCAAAAGACACAAATGAGCTTACTCACAAAACATACCCAAAAGCCACATTTGGGCTTACTCACAAAACCCACACATGGGGCAAGTCAAAAAGCTAAAAAATAAATAATATTTTATTGATAACCTTCATGCAGAAGCTTACATAATGTGGGGGTTTTGCCCCGTATTTATACACAAAAGAGGAGGACTCCATAGAGAGTCGTTGGAGTCCCAATGGCTCAAAATAGAGCCGTTGGGACCTCAACGACTCTTATGTGGTTGACTAGTCAACATGTGTTGATTAGTTCGAATTACAAAAGAAAAAAGAAAAAAGAAAATGAAAAAAATAAAGCAAGAGAAAAAATATATTTATATAAATAAATATACATAATATATATATATATATATATATATATATAAATTTTAACACACATCTGTATACTTAATTCATATATAATCTGGAAGCGTATGAGTTATCTTTTTATGTAATATAATTGCTTTAGAGTGTTCGTCAACATGTTATTATTTGTCTATTGCTTATTGTTGATTGATTTTATGTTGTATATATGTTTGTTATTAATTTTAGTAGTTTACAACAACAACAACTACGCCTTCATCCCAAAACAATTGGGGTCGGCGATATGAACCAAAAAAGAAAATCATTCTGGGTCTTCCACATGAATCCTTCTCCTCCAATCACTTTTATCCAATGCCATGTCCTCGGTGAGGTTTAAAGCATTCATATCCTTTCCTATCACCTTCATCCATGTCTTCCTAGGCCTACCCCGACCTCTTTTAACTAATATATTTTCCCATTTCTCCATCCTTCTAACTGGAGCATCATTAGGCCTTCGCCAAATATGTCCAAACCACCGTAAACGATTCTCTCTCATCTTATTTTCAATGGGTGCAACGCCTACCTTCTTACGTATCTCCTCGTTCCGAATCTTATCTTTTATTGTATTTTCACACATCCATCTCAGCATACGCATCTCAACTACACTCATTTTTTGAATATGATGTCTCTTGGCAGCCCAACATTCCGTACCATATAGTAAAGCGGGCCTAATAGTTGTCCTATAAAACTTTTCCTTCAACCGCAATGGCATTCTACGATCGCACAATACTCCAGTTGCACTTTTCCATTTCATCCACCCTACCTTTATCCTATGATTTACATCTCCATCAATTTCTCCATACTTTTGAATGATAGATCCCAAATATTTGAAACAATCATCCACCGGTATTTCTTGCTCACCAAGCTTCACTACACTCTCATCCCTACTTCGTTGCTTACTAAACCGACATTCCATGTATTTTGTCTTACTCTTACTCAACTTAAAACCTCTTGCTTCTAATGTTTGTCTCCATAATTCTAACTTAGCATTAACCCCAGCTCTAGACTCATCAATCAAAACAATATCATCAGCAAACAACATGCACCACGACACATTTGATCTCGTAAGCTCATCCATCACTATAGCAAATAGGAAATGGCTTAAAGCAGATCCTTGATGTAACCCAACCGTTATAGGAAAATTGGTTGTCACCCCTCCACAAGTGCGGACATTGGTTACTACTCCTTCATACATATCCTTAATTATACTAATGTACTTGAGAGAAACACCTTTCTTCATCATTGTCCACCAGAGAACGTCCCTAGTTACTCTATCGTATGCCTTCTCCAAATCAATAAAAACCATATGCAAATCTTTGTTCCTCTCTCTATTTCTCTCAATAAGTTGTCTAAGAAGATGTATAGCTTCCATAGTTGATCTTCCAGGCATAAAACCAAATTGATTCTCCGATATCATGACAACCTTCCTCAACCTAGACTCAATCACCCTCTCCCAAAGTTTCATAGTATGACTCATGAGTTTTATACCACGATAGTTTGTTTACATATTTTGTATGTTTTTTAAAAATTTTAAATTTTTTAATTTGGGGTACCGCCTAATCCGCCTAGGCCTCACCTAGTCTTTTTAAGGCTCACCACCTAGCGCCTTTGACAACTAAGCCTTCTATTAACATCACAGTCCTCTTGGTGAAGTGCTGCATCTGCTTTCTTGCCCTTATTCTCCGATGTCCTCTTGTTATTTTCCATTCTGAAAGGTTCATTGATCTTCCTTAAAGGCTTTTGAATGAAAAATTATCTCTCTCTCTCTCTCTCTCTATATATATATATATAGTGTGTGTGTGTGTATAATCTTTTCTGATCCCTATGAAAACCCCATAAATTTAATCTGATTGCACAGGAATGCAAGATATGAAGTGTTGTCCTTTTTGTGATCGAACTCATTACTGTTCTATAACAGGCTTGCCTATAAGACTGTTGCATCAAATAAAGCTCCTGTAGAATAAAAAACAAATCCATCACCAGGAACGTCCCTCCACTTTCATTAAGAACAGATACTGACTGCTTGTAAGTATTCACAAAATATTCATTGGATGGTTGGCATAATTTCTTCATTTTTTAGTGCCCTTGGTAGCCCAACTTATGGACCATAATTTCATGAGTTTGTGTGCCTGCATGATCGGATATATAAGGAAGCAAAATTATGGGACACGAAAGCAGTTATTTACAATATCCCAAAATGATAAGAAATCTTCCTGTATATCATTTTCCTAGTGCATTTCTTTCTTTCGTATTTATTTGCGGTTTATGTATACTTCTGTTATTGTTTTTAGTAAAACACGTGTATGTTGCTATGCTAGTTGACTTATTAAGATGGACATTCCATGTCAGTATACATATATGACTTTCACCCAATATTCATTTCCCTGTGCAATATCGTTCTTTGTTGAGGGCAACATGGCAGGATTGTTATCATTTGCCATTACATGTATGTGATACCTTTGTTTACTTCAGTGATGGAAAATTCATTTAACCATGCTTGGCGGTGATCACTATGAGTGCTACACAGGCTTGTTTACACTTTTCAGGTCAATCTCTGTAGATCCGCATGTGTGTTTCTTTTTTTATTTCAGCAACATGTTTACGTTGTATATATTCATCTTGCCTATTTATGTATTCTTTATATAAAGTACATTGCCTAGTGTGTCTTTGATCCTGCAGTTTTGGTTAACCAATATGAATAGAATGTCATTTTTCTTCTTTCTGGTTTATTGTCTCATAGCATTAGTGCTTCTGTGCTGCAGGTCCCAGAAGAGATACTTATCGAGAGAGTGGTTGGTAGAAGGCTTGATCCTGTCACTGGGAAAATATACCACTTGAAGTATTCTCCTCCTGAGACCCAAGAAATAGCAGAAAGGCTTACTCAGCGGTTTGATGATACTGAGGAGAAGGTATGAGCCTAACCAGTTACATTGCACATATCCAAAGCCAGCCTATTGTTGGTGAAGGATGGCAAGAAGTGTGCCTCTGGTATTGATTTTATTTGGCATTCCTGCACAATAATGCACCTCTGCTGAGGGACACTGCACCTGACTATGAGGGATGTTTATCTTTATCCTTAAGTAGTTTTTGAGAAAGTGATGAAGTATTTGTTTTTTCTTGCAACATTAGTTTATATTGCTCAAGTTTCAATTGTTGTAAGAGAACAATTGTACTAAATTGTTCATGGTTAGGTAGGTTTATAGCTTTGACTTGCTGGCTTGAGTTGCACACTCCAGATTAATGTCTTGTACCCTTCGATAAATTTTTTACTTTTTGGTTGTCAAGGTAAAATTACGGTTGCAAACCCATCACCAAAATGTTGAAGCTGTACTGTCAACATATGCGGATATCTTGGTAAAGGTAACTTTCCAATATGAATCTTGTTCATCTAGGATAAGTTCATTGTAAAACCTGTCTTTCTTTAAGATGGAAAATATTTAATTATGTGTGGCTGTTTTCCACGCATTGACACTGAATGGATTGCACTATGTTTGGGCCTGTGAATTGGTTCTGCTAACGGAAGAGTTTGTCGACTGTCTACCCTGGAGCTTCAGCTTATGTATCTCTTATTCTTAATCTCAATGTAATCTGTAGTACAAAATAAACAGTGCAGCATTCGTGACATTTGAATTCCTGTATGGAGTTCTGGCTGCATTCAGCAACAAGGATAATGCTTTTTTTTCCTCAACTAGATTTTAGACTAATCTGCTGTTACGATCTCTTTCTTCTGAAAAGTATTCTTGGTAAAGACTTCCATTCCCCTGGATTTTCTTGTTGCTTTACAAATTCAATCTTCCATAGTTTCAAGGGTGACAACCCATCTTTTCACAAGTCGAGAAAATACAATTAAATGGCGCATTCTTGTTCTTTTGGTTTTCTCCGAAGTAGCTGCAAGGCGTCTTAAGAATGTCGTGCTTTTCTAGAAAAGCTGTCCTAGATATTTAGATACTTGCAGAAGCTAAAGAGTATTGTTATAACCATTGTTTTATTTTACAAACAAAAAACAATGCAATCCTTTGGTAGTTTTCTGCCGGTATTCAACAGCTTCTGAGCTTTTGAACTTTTACAGGTCGATGGGAACAGCCCCATAGAAAGAGTATTTGCAGACGTCAATGCAGTTCTCACCAGACTTGCAGCTCAGAAGGCAGTGGAGGAATCAGAAGCTGTGGTATCTGGTATGGCCTAATCAAAGCACCATGGCAGAAATCTGTATAGATATGTATAAGTGCGAAACTCTGAAATTCAGATATTCATTTTCTTATTCATTTCCATATGACTAAAATGATGTGCTCTCTCTCTCTCTCTCTCTCTCTCTTAGATTTTAATGCAATTGGATTGAAGGTGCTTCTGCAAAATAAATGGTTGACTGTAAATTTTGTATCCCAGATTCATGAATTGCGCCACTGGTTCCAAGAATCATGGAATTTATAAAATGGGAAATGTTTGCTACGTTCATGGGGTTCAAAACCCCCTAGTGTTTTTTTTGCACATCTAACCCTTCAGATGTGATCTATGCATTTGATCAGATCCTTGGATCATGTTTTTTCGTATGTGTGTCGGATTTTCCCAACAACAACAACAACTACTACGCCTTCATCCCAAAACAATTGGGGTCAGCGATATGAACCAAAAAAGAAATTCATATTGGGTCTTCCACATGAATCCTTTTCCTCCAATCATTTCTATCCAATGCCATGTCCTCGGTGAGGTTCAAAGCATTCATATCCTTTCCTATCATCTTCATCCAAGTCTTCCTAAGCCTACCCCGACCTCTTTTAACTAATATATTTTCCCATTTCTCCAACCTTCTAACTGGAGCATCATTAGGCCTTTTTGTAGACATAAAATATCAATCTTTCTCCTACACATAACATCTACTAACTCTACCAACTTACCAGTTAAAGACCCTATGTTCCAAGTGGCTAACCTAATTTTATGGTCTTGGACTAACTTCTTTACCCTCACCTGTCCAACAAAGTGAGGGAACCCTTGCCTATTTGACACCACACCCGGGCACCGGTGTGACGCGTCGCATCTGGGCGACGACCTAGCAACCCTTGCCCATTTATCACTGCCTTCGGGCCTAGAGAGTACAGCGCGTCGCTCAGTAGGGAACGCCCCAACGAAATTCTCATATTGGTTCATTTTCATAAGGTATGACTAAGTTTTTATGCTGGCTGTCACAGGCCTACCGCAACCCTCCTCCTTTATCCGGACTTGGGACCGGCAGTGTATAACTAAACAGTTATACACAGGCGGAGTTTGTGTCGGATTTTCCCGTGATTGAAAAATCAACAGCCTACATTTAGAGTAGTTTATAAAATATTTAGAGTAATTTATAAAAAGCCACCTAAATCATCAACAGTTTATGAAAAGTTGTCCTACATTTTGGTTATTATATTTGACTGCCTATTTTCATCTTAAAGCATTTTACATACCCAACAAGGTATACACTGTTGTTTTGCCTTTTTTTTATTAAAACAATGTATGCCACCATCTTATGTTTCTTTAAACAAATTAATAATAAGGGCATTTTAGTCATTTTATTTGACAAAACAAAGATCAATGTATGAAAAGTTGTCCTACATTTTGGTTATTATATTTGACTGCCTATTTTCATCTTAAAGCATTTTACATACCCAACAAGGTATACACTGTTGTTTTGCCTTTTTTTTATTAAAACAATGTATGCCACCATCTTATGTTTCTTTAAACAAATTAATAATAAGGGCATTTTAGTCATTTTATTTGACAAAACAAAGATCAATGGATTGTTCGGGTCAAGCACATTTTTGTAATGTAAATTACAAAAGTAGCAGGCTATGTGTAATTGCTGAAACATTAAGCTGCTTTGTTCATGCATCAAAAACCCTTTGTGAGCTTTATCGAAATGAATGCCTGCTATAAATGATGCCCTCTGCTAAATCTAACTTATTCCTAATTTAAGGATATCGAAAGTATCAATAAAATAGCCTTCTTCTGTATCTGTGAGATGTTTCATGGTTGATTATGTTTAGATATCAATGTCTTGACATCCAATAACATACCCTTAAAAGAAAGGGGGAGAAACAAACCAAGTTGAAAGTTATATGTTAAACTAGGTCGTGAATTCACTCCTTTCAAACGGTAGCGATATGGTAGAGGTCCTTTGGTTTATATTTTTCAATAAAGAAAACCAATTGTGTATACTCAATCTATTTTTAGGAATACTTTTTTTAGAATGAAACAGTTTTCTTGAGGAATAATTTTTTAGAAATAAAAAAATTTGAGGAATAATTTTTTTAAGAATAAAAACTTTTTTTGAGGAATAATTGTATATACTCAATCAAATTAACACTCAAAAGAGTCTCATCACTAATCACAGGTAATCTTTTTGCTTAGAACATTCTCAATCATTGAATGTCAATGCTTAAGAGATATTCAAAACCTTTGTAAAGACAAAAAAAGGATATGAAAGGATTCATTCCTCAGAAGATTCAGTAGAAAAGCCTAATAAAAGGGAAGCCTTAAGTTACATGCACACACACAAGCTGGAGTAATGTTTGCAACTCCCAAGTGAAAAAATGTAATAATATTTGTTTTACACATTTGACCCTTCAGCTATGATCTACATATTAAGTTTAATAGAAACTAACTAATATGTCATATTTTACAAGGATTGAAAACTCAACAGCCTGCAATGTAATAAATTTTTAAACCTCAAAAATACATATTTTTCACTAAAAAATCAAAAAGATATGTTCCAAAGCAGTGGCAGAGCCACAGGGGCACCAGGGTGGGCATGTGCATCTTCTTCGTTGTTTTTTTAGGGTTTAGGATTTTATAGCTTTTGGGGTTTTTTAAATTAGCAATTAGGTTTTTTATTTTTTATTTTTTGCAAATGAGATGAATGCAACATTAGTTTCTATGTTTTTAATGATAGCATGAGCTATGAATATTTCATTAGGTTTTAGGGTTTTTTGTGCTTTTTTTTAAGTTAGCATTTAGGTATTTTTTTGTTTTTTCATTTCAATCGACATTAAACTTGATCCTATCTTAATATTTTAGGATTCTTTTTCAATCACTATATATATATATATATATATATATATATATATGTTTTTTTAGGATTTAAGCTTTTGATTTAGTTTTTATTTTTTAAATAGCATAAACCATGAATGTTTCATTAAGTTTTAAGGTTTTTTGTGCTTTCTTCTTTGAATTAGCATTTAGGTATTTGTGTATTTTTTCATGTCAATCAACATTAAACTTGATTTCACAAACTTGACTTTAGTTATAAACTTAGAATTTTAAGGTTTTTAATTATTATATATATATGAATGATGTTTGTTAGGATTTATGTTTTATATTTAGTTGTTTTTAATAGCATGAATATTTAATTAGGTTTTAAGTTTTTTTTTTTGCTTTTTTTTAATTAACATTTAGGTGTTTGATTTTGGTTTTTAAATGAGGTGAATATTTAATTAGGTATTTTAGTATTTTTTATTTTTAATTAATATTAAGCATGATTCTGCATGCTTATTTTTAATTAGAAATTTAGAATTTTAAGGTTTTTCCAATTAGCATATATATGTGAATAATGTCTCTTTAGGATTTAGGTTTTTTATTTAGTTTTCATTTTTTAAATAGCATGAATCATTACATTTTGGGTTTTTAATATTTTTTATAATTATCATTTAGGTATTTATGTATTTTTCTTTTTCTTTTCAATCAACATTGAACTTGATTCCACGTGCTTGATTTTAGTTACAAACTTAAAATTTTAAGAGTTTTGCTTCTTTAATTATTATATATATAGGATTTTTTTTTTATAGCATGAATATGTAATTAGGTTTTCGGTTCTTTGTGTTTTTTTTCTCCTTTTCATTGTGCATTTGTGCCCACCCTAGTTTAGATTATTGGCTCTGTTTCAACGGTCGGTTTATGCTATTTTGACCATGTTGAACACATTCATGAGATCGGATTTGCTCAAAACAACCCCCCTCTATGAGTTTCAACTAGAGGTTTCCTTACCAAAGAGGGGAGCAAATACTATCCCTTTTAGTATTTGGCAAGAAGCAAATCCTATTGGGGAACAAGAAAAATAAAAAGTTATTTTCATAAGCATACTTCTCTTATAATAAGGCAAAACTAGCATACTTCCCTTATTTCATTTTTCAAAATCAACCCTCCTTTTTTGGCCAATCACGACCAGACTATTCTTAGTTACATGACAGAAGACTGCATTTATCTTAACTTTTTGAAATATAAGAATGATTTTCAAATATAACAGGCTTGGGGAGAAGGTGCTGACCCGTTCGTCCCAAGTTCGACTCTCACTGAATGTGCGGGTACCTTTCAACAGTGGGCTCCGTAAGAGCTTGAGTGTCGACCTTGCCTGGATATTAAGTGCTGTGGTGGGGAACTTTGTCATGAAAAAAATTGAAAATCAAATAAGGTAGTAATCTTTCTCAGGAATCGCTAGAATATGAGAACTAAAAATATGGGCATTTCCAACAATTTTTTTGCAAATCCAACACTGTGAATGTGCTTAGCATGGTGAATTTGATAGGAATCAACCATTGGATCATATATTTTTTGATGAAAAATGTGATTTTTGAATGCTTGAATATTTTTGAAGATTATAAGCCATTGATTTTAAAGCCTTAAAAAAATCTTGTTTATGCATCAAAATAGGATAGGATGATTCAAGAGTGTCATCTTATAAAAATAAACATAGAGAACACATCTTTACAGTTAGATTCATGAGAACCAAAAAAAAATGAAAATCGTGGTTCACAAGTCGGTTCTCATATTTCCAGTGATTGTTTTTTAGTATCTTCTTACGGATGATAATGAAAAAAACTCTAAAAATTAACTCATTAATTGTGCTTTGATGTTAACAAAGCAAATTTTAAAAGTGGCTAACGGCTATGGGCAGTCATGCAGCCAATCATACTTTGCCACACCATATGAATGATCTAACTGCATGTAACACATATCTTTTCTCGAGAAGCATTCATTACACTGAAGAAAAATTGGGCCAACCACTTGCGGCCACGTGTCTTCAGTGGGAAGATATCGTAGCATCACATGCTCAAGGGTAGTTGGTCAAATGGGATTTCTCTCATCCACTATGTCATCTCGATATTCATAGTTTCCTTCATGCAAGTTGTTTCTATCAATATTTACCGCAATAGATGGCAGACCGGATATGTGATCTGTGACTCTCATGGACGATATGAATCCAGAGAGCGGCTAACAGTCAATCACCTGACAGCATTTCATGTGGGTCCTGCACACTGTAGATGTGGGCCCCATGCAACGCTGTCATGTGATTAGTTAGCGTCACTTAATTAACCATGGCACTTAGCCGCTCCTTTGAACTCAGCGCGGACAGATTCAGCATCTTGGAGAAAGATCATCGAAGCTCGATGAAAATTTTACCGGACTTTTCTAATTCATCGTCTGTTGTGATAGAGGGTTCAAGGGGAGATCAAGTGAGTAGAATCAATAGATGTTTGGAGGGATTAAATACTCCAAGAAGTCATATATATATATATATATATATATATATATATATATATATATATATATATATATATATATATATAAAGCAACTCTTCCGACGATTATGGTCATATGAAAGAAGCATTGTGAGATCCATACCGAAGGAGTTTAATACCCTTGAGAGGTCTCTTGAGACTGGCAACTATGGATGAAGACAGACACTGATGTAATATGAGCCCTGATTGGGTATATATATATATATATATATATATATATATATATATATATATATATATATATATATATATATATATATATTCAGTTTCTAATAAACAGGTTGGAATCCGCCTAACCCCAACTTTCCATGCCGAAAAACAAGTTTCTTGTTCAAATCATGACTTCATCAAATCAAACTCTATAGATGTGACTAGGGGTGTCAAAGAGCCTGATTTAATTATTTGGACCCGACTCAAACCAAGCCCTGTAGGGTCCGGATATAGTGATAAATAAGAGACCCCTTTAAGATTCGGGTTTAGGCTCGAAGGTCTGATTAATACATGTACCTGGGTATAGTTTATAAAATTTTATATTAGACCCGAACCCAGTCTGAGTTTTGATTAAGACCTATAATTTTTCAATATAAAAATGATAAAAAATATAATTTTATCGGGTTTGGTTAATGTAGTTTTTATTGGGTCCGAGTATGATTTTTCTTATAGTGGACCCGACTTAATACCATATTCAAAATATGATCCAAGTTGAGTCCAAATCAAACACAACCCGTTGACACCCTTAAATGTGACATCAAACTGACAAAATTTTTGTGATTTAAATTTTTTTTATTGTGGACATGTTGAATTCATCTGTAGGGTTAGAATTGCTCAAAACAACTTGCATCGTAAGATCTAAAAATAGAAAGAGCACCCGATTAGACTCAATACCATACTAAAAAATCTGATCCAAGTTGAGTCCAAATCAAACCCAACCCGTTGACACCCCTAGACGTGACATCAAACTCTATAGATGTGACGGTTAACATAATACAAGATTTTTGTGTTTTAAAAAAAAATTATATTTCATTTTTATTGTGGACATGCTGAATTCTGTAGGGCTAGAATTGCTCAAAACAACTTGCGTCGTAATATTTTAAAAAGAAAGGGCACAAAACTCAAAGATGGTTGGATGACGTAAGGGATGAGCGAAACCAAACTAAATTGCCCTGTACCACTGCCATGCATGACGCCACGTGGCAGCCTATAATTGGTGAAAGTTTTAAAAATATACTACTGTAACAATGTACCCACGTGGCATTCCTAAAACGCTCCACGTTCTACATAGGAATAGATGGCAGTCGCACGATACATCCTGATCGTTGGATCTAAGGGAAAGAAGCAGAGGAGAATAAGGACAAAAACTAATTTCTAGCTTTGGGAAGTGAGGTCAGAGAGCAAATCAATAAATGTGTGCTTAGTTGTTAACAAAGTGGTGTGTTAAATGCGTGCGGGGGAGGGTCGAGGCCTCCTGTGGACCTTGCTTCTTCTGCTCGTGAAACGTCTCCCAGTGCAAGGAGAGCAAACCATCTCCACTTTTTCAGGTGGTAGCAGATTCATTGTAGATCTCTTGTCTTGCCTTCTCTTCATTCTCAACTAAGGAGAAGTTAGAGAGAGAGAGAGAGAGAGAGAGAGATTATGGATGGTGTAGTGGGAAAAAGCCTGGACCATGTAGAGAGAGAAAGTGAAGAGTTTGAGGATGATAACCATGTTAGAACAGGTAAGGTTTCTTCTCAGCAGTTGCCAGAGCTTTTAAGTACTTGAACGCTTTGACATGTTAGTAGGGGGTCCAGTGTGACCTGGCTTGGTCCTGAACCAGGACTCCCCATTTTCCCAGTGGGCTTGGTCCGACCAGTATGAGTTGGTTATATTGTCTCAAAGGCTTGTCCCAGCACTGTTAAGTGTTGGTTAGGTCATTGTAATTTTTCTTGAGGCTTTGCAGCCATGGTTGCCCTTGAGAAGGTGTTCATATTGCACTAAACAAGTCCCCGATGGCAAACTTCTTCTGTATATTGCAACCGGTGCAAGCCTAGGCGTTCATGCACACACACATACACATACAGGATTACACAAAAGGAGTCCATTGCTTTGTGCAGTGCTACATTGTTTTATTTATAACCCAAAGAAACCACACGATCTCTCAGCCTGCCATACCTACGGTCGTAGTGCCGGTAGCGTAAAACTAATGCTATTTGAATACTCTCTCTCTCTCTCTCTCTCCACAAGCATGTTTTTTTGGATTTGTTTCGTTGGTTTTGCCTTTTTTACAAGTGGTGGTTGTGTGGAATATATAACAGGGACGGTTTGGACAGCAACAGCTCACGTAATAACAGCAGTGATAGGGGCAGGGATTCTTGCATTGCCATGGAGTGTTGCTCAGCTTGGTTGGCTCTTTGGCCCTCCTATCCTCTTGGCCTTTGCTTGGGTCACCTACTACACCGCAGTCCTTCTATCAGACTGTTACAGGTACCCTGACAAGATCTCAGGGAGGAGAAATTCTAAGTACATGGAGGCTGTCAGTTCAATCCTAGGTATTTGTTACCCACATAAAATTAACACAAACACATTATTTCTCTTGCTCTTATTGGTATCAGTATGTCACTGTAGATGTATTAGTAATAGTAATACTTAATAGTAGGTAGATCAACTTTTATGGAGCTAACCTTGCCTATGTAAAATCTTGACTTTCCTAAACGAGAAAAATAGCGATCATCACAACAAGATGTTGTGTGCCTTTGGAGAAAGTGAGGCCGCTTTCTCATGATTTAAAATGTTTCTAGTATTTTCATCAAACATGGGAAGGGAGAGTTACTTGATTCCTTTCATTGGCAGGAGAAAAGCAGAAAATGTTATGTGGAATTGCTCAGCATGCAAATCTGTGGGGAACCATGATCGGATACACTATTACAACCGCTACGAGCATGATGTGAGTGTTTAGATTAAAAGCTTTAATTTGAGCTAGAATTATAATCCTTCTTAGAGAATCAGTATACTTCAACTTTCAAGTCTTATTAAGAATATTCCATCGAGTTTAAGCTGTTCTCAAATATTAATTAATCATTTACAAAAAAGTCACCTAAATCATCGGTAGTTTATGAAAAGCTGTCCCGCATTTGGATCGTTATATTCTACTGCCTACTTTTGTTTTAAAATACCCACCAAGATATACAATGTTGTTTTGCCTTTTTTTTAATCAAAACAATGTATGCATAAGTCATTTTGTTTGAACAAAGCTCAACTGGATTGTTTGGGCCAAGCACATTGTTGTAACGTAAATTTCAAAAGTGAGGCTAAGTGTAATTACTGAAACGTTAGGCAGCTTTTTGTAAATGACCCTTAGCGGGTTTTTTAAATTACTCTAAATTTCGTGGGGCCCATAGAATGCACGCCATTTCTCTCTCTCTCTCTCTCTCTCTCTATATATATATATATATATATATATAGGCACAGATGAAAAACAGAGAATAGATCAAAGTTCTCTGCCTACTTACTGACCATATTCTGTCTTGCTTTAATATTTACTTGGGCTTTGGCTCTCTGTGTGCATGTGCTAGTAGGTCAGCTCCTTTTAGCATAAAATTTCTTACTTCTTTACCTAATTGTCGCAGTAGATTAGTAGATTCATCTCAAACAACACGTACATGCACACACTACATTTATGTGAACAGGCTAACGATAAACCATGATTTTCCTGAGTTACAAACAGGGCAGTGAAGAAATCCAACTGTTTCCATAAACACGACCATGACTCGAAGTGCCGGATGTCCGGCAACTCATACATGATAATTTTTGGATTGATTGAGATCATACTGGCTCAGCTCCCTAACTTAGAGAAGGTTACATTGCTCTCAGTCATAGCAGCAATCATGTCCTTTGCATACTCCCTCATTGGTCTTGGCCTTTGTATTGATAAAGTTGCAAGTAATGGCAAACTTAGAGGATCTTTAACAGGAGTTAAGGTTGGCACCCATGGTATGACTGCATCCACAAAGGCATGGAATGCCTTCCAAGCCTTGGGAAACATTGCTTTTGCATATACATTTGCTCCTCTTTTAGTTGAAATACAGGTATGTCTTTTTATCTTTCTGTTTTTCTCCACACTACTTGATTTGGTCCATGAATAAACTTGCTATAAGCTGACAAGCATAGTAACAAATATCGACAATATTTTGAAAATATCAAGAGAAAAACATCATATTTTGGTATTACAATATTTTGAAAATATCATGAGAAAAACAAACAACTGCCACACATTGGAAAACCTCTGGTTCTTGTGATGTTCCATCGCCTTGGTGACATTCATAAGGCGCCCCTACCGGATGAATGAATCCCTTGTGGCAACATTTGCAGTTATATTTTTGTACGTCTTTATTGTTGTTTCTTTTTACATACTATTGTTCCTAATTTCTTAATCAAGTTATTTTCCGATATTTTGCCCATAAAAATGTGAGGAAAAACTTATAATTTCAATTTCTCATGAGGTTTTAAACTTTTGTCACTATGGCCGTAAGGCAGGGTCTTCAGCATCTTAAGATGATCATTACAACATGTTTATATGATGCAAATGTTGAAGAAATGTAAATCAAATGTAAGAAGAGCTAGGCATTTGCATAGACAATTTTAGACTGACATAAGATGTCTCCTACTTCTTTATCCTTCTATTTCTCTTTAAGCTTAAAGTTTCATAAAATAGTTTCTATTCAGAAGATGAACAAGATAAAAAAAAGTTTGTGAAAATTTGTGTATTTAGGATACACTGAGATCACCCCCACCTGAGAACGAGTCCATGAAGAAAGCTACTCTGTATGGGATAGGTGTAACAGCAATCTTCTATGTAACTCTGGGCTGCATAGGCTATGCAGCTTTCGGAAACTCGTCTCCTGGAAACTTCCTCACCGGCTTCGGATTCTATGAACCATACTGGCTAATCGACGCTGGCAACATCTTCATTGTCATCCATCTTGTTGGTGCTTACCAGGTAAAAAGGACTTGTCATTCTTGTTCTTTATTCTGTAATGTAGGATTTTTTGTATAGCACATTATGTAACAAGGGGAGTGTGTCTTTAGATGGTTGTTTTCCAGGCTATAGGTTATAATTGACTGTATTTAACAAATTTGTGCATTAGAGAAGACATTGTTTATCTCCCTCATATTGGAAGTGTCAAAAATAATATAATATGCTTTAGTACAGGAAATAAGCATAATGTGTAACAAAGTTTTCGATGTTGACCATATGAGGCATAGTTCGATTTCTTTTATGCTCTGTTTGGTTTTCTGTTTACTGATAGTTATACATTCTGCAATGTTGCTTATTCTTAAACAATCTGATGCAGGGCTGTAGGAAGGCCGTTTCTTAAGCTCGGAGATTCGATACCAAAACCAATCTAGAGATCTATAATATCTACTAAAACTGAAAATCATAACAATATCCAGAAATTATAGAATGTTTTTTAGATATTTGTTAGTTCTCTTGTTTCTGTTTTTGCAGATGGCATATCCAATACTTTAGCTTCATAGTTTGGTTTTTGATATCTAATCTGTGAGCTCCAGGAAAGCCTTTCCTGCTGCCCTGCATCACAATCCTACACAATTAATTAATTTCACCAAGGAAATACTGCTTGGTGAACCAGGTATTTGCCCAACCAGTTTTTGCCTTTATGGAGAAGTGGGTTGCATCAAGGTGGCCTAGATCAAGCGTCTTAAACAAAGTTTACAAAATCAAATTGCCCGGGTCGAACACTTCGTTTACATTTACGGTTGCGAGGCTGATTGTTCGCACGTTGGTTGTTATGCTTATAACAATTGTTGCAATGATCCTACCATTTTTCAACGCGATCATGGGCTTGCTCGGTGCGGCCACGTTTTGGCCACTAACTGTGAACTTCCCAGTGTCAATGTACATGTCTCAGGAGAAGATCAAGAGGGGGTCATTCAGATGGCTTAAGTTGCAGATCTTGAGCATGGTCACCTTGGTTGTCTCTTTACTTGCAGCTGTTGGCTCAGTGGCTAGTCTAATAAATAGCCTTAAGCATGTTGTTCCCTTCAAGAGTTATTATTAGCAACTGACAGACTGTTCATTGCAGAATCTGCTAGTAGTATTGGTTCTCGTGGTGATTGATTAAGGGATTTATGATTTCAAGCTCAGTTTAGTGAAAACATTTTGGTTGCATCTGAAAGTGATGCTGAAACTTTTAAAGTCCATTAAAATGTGTATGTTCAAATGAGGAGGCCTATCATTATCTATTTAGATTATTTTTTAAAGTGGAAGAATTTTGCTTGACCAGACTAGGAGCAACATGTGGACCCTAAACCAGGACCTATTGGATCTTGGGCAGCCACAACCTGTGACAATCCTGGATTCTTGATCCAGACCTAAACAGCCAACCAGATCAATTATAGCAGCTGGGTCTGGATATGCATTAAATTGGTCATGACCTGGATCTGAGTGAGATAGAGAGAGAGAGAGACCAGGCAGTTCTGATATGGGAGGGCAATGGTCTAACCAAATCAAATTCTCTCTCGATACATTCCTCAAAAAAATCCGATTTGTGCTGATTCTTCCTCCCACTAACGAAGAAATCTTGGTGGATTTGTCACACATGAAACTGAGCACAATTTTGCAAAGAAATATCTAGCTTGTTTCTCTAGAAATGATATGGAACATGCTCAATATCATTTGAACTTTGTTTGGGAGCCGGTGTTGGAGAGGAGATGAGTGCGGTGATCGGAGTGTATATTTAATGGGAGATGGGGCTGGAGTTGTCGACAACATCCTTGTGAGGATGTAGCTAAAAAAGGCCCAACTCCACTCCCAATGCCATTCTCATCTTCCAAATCAGAGTTCCCAAACACCTGTAGGGTAGTTGCAATTAATTATACCCTCATTAAGTACCATCTCCACTCCCATCTCTGGCTCCCAAACAGAGCGTTGATTGAATAGTTGCTTGGCTCCTTGTTGTTTGAGAAAACCTCTAGTTCAATTGGTATTTTTTCATGAAAAGCAGACATAAGATAACAAATCAAGTGTTTGTTGGTTTTTTCAGATTTGTCCACCTTTAACCAAGATTTAGTATACCCGTTGCAACAAGATTTTGGCTAGGTCTCATATGTTTTCCTGGATGAGATTTAGGTCTAACAAACTATACCCAGTAAGACCCGATAGGAAACTTATGGGCTAGGGCAGTCAAACTGTTTGGTCTTACGTAAACCGACCCGATTTCAACTCGACAATATTCTAAATTGAACTCACAGACTGGTCTATATTTTGGTCCTGATGTCTAGCTAGCTATGGCATGGACTGCTTTGGATTTGTTAGGGGTGGACGGGCTGCCTTGTGTAGCTCAAGCCCAACAAGTCAGGTACGGCCTGACCTAACTATAGGGATGTAAACATGCCAGATTCGAGTTGGATGTAGGCATTATCGAATCTGACAAAATGGATATATCTCATTCTGAGTTGGATTTGGACTCAGACTTGTATAAGAAATTATTGAAACTGAGCTCAAATCCGATTGAAAATTAAATAAGCAAATCCGACCCAAGTCTGATTAAAAATCTGATTTGGGTAGGATTCTTGTTTCAGGATTATAAGAAATAAGGTTCCACAATTAATTGTGGTTAGCATTAAGAGGGTGTTTGCTTGTCACAGAAAAGAGAGGCTTTCCACGGAAATGAACGCAACCCTGCACATTTCTGTGGGGCCCATCAACGTAACAAAAACACGAGCTCCTCTTTCCTGCAGAAAGAAACAGCTATTTTTCAATGTTGTACCCCCTTTTCCATGGTATTGGTCAGACTCATCTTTCGCATAACCGTGGAGCTCTCTTCCGTGACACAAACTCCCCCCGAAGGTTGTTGATATGTGTGAGAACTGCTGCTTTAGTTTCGTGGGCGTCTCTTTTTACCTTAAAATATATATGCCATATGCTAAGCTTGAGAATCTGATCAGATCCAGGTAAAAAAAAAACTGTCTGAATCCAAACTTGTTTGTATAACTGACCTGATTTCATTATGAGGATTCAGTTTTTAATATCAAACAACATTAATTGGGTTCGGGTTGGTCAGATATTCAACCCAAACCCAAACTGCTGACATCCCAACCTAACCAGCAAATGGGCCAGGGTTTCAGTTAAGAATAAAGCTCCAACTAAATGGAGCCAGGGCCATTTGTTAGTCGGGTTTAAAGGGCCTTGCCTGAACTCAACGGTAGCTGGGCTGAGCTTTTTAATGAGCCTCGATTTAAGCAAAGAAGATAGTTCAAGACCATAAAATTAGGTTAGCCACTTGAAACATAAGGTCTTTAACTGGTAAGTTGGTAGAGTTAGTAGAGGTTATGTGTAGGAGAAAGATGAATATTTTATGTTTACAAGAGACCAAATGGGTAGGTGAGAAAGCAAAAGTGATAGAACCTTGAAGATATAAGATTTGGTATACAGGACTAAATAGGAATAGAAATGGAGTATGAATTGTTATTAGTCGTGAGTATATAGATAATGTAGTTGAGGTCCGTAGGAAGGGTGAAAGGATTTTACTTATTAAATTAGTATTAGGTACAGATATTATTAATATTATTAGTGTTTATGCACCTCAAGTAGGTTTAGATGATTCCATTAAGCGTCAATTTTGGGAAGATTTAAATGAAATAGTACAAGGAATATCTTATGGAGAAAAGCTTTTCATCGGCGGTGACCTTAATAGACATGTAGGCATTAGTAGGGATGGATTTGAGAGTATCTATGGAGGCTATGGTATAGGAGAAAGAAACGAAAGTGGAGAAAGGATTTTAGATTTTGGTTTGTCCTATGATATGATCTTAGCAAACACTTGGTTTAGGAAGAGGGAGTCACACTTATTAACATTTAAAAGTGAAGTTAATACGAGTCAGATAGATTTTTTTCTACTTAGAAAGAGAGATAGGGGTTGTTGCATCGATTGTAAGGTTATACCGGAAGAAAGTGTAGCTGCACAACATAGAGTCTTAATTTTAAATCTTAAAATTAGAAAATACCGCAAAAGGGATAGACATAGGATAGATCCTAGAATTAAGTTGTGGGCACTGAAAGGAGCTAAACAAAGAATGTTTGTAGAGCAGGTAGTTAAGGAAGGTGATTGGTGTCTCGAGAAAGATTCGGAATCAATGTGGAATAAGATAGCGGGTGACATGAGAAAGGTAGCTAAGGAGGTATTGGGTGTGTCTAAAGGCGGTGCACCGCTGGGTAAGGATACATCATGGTAGAACGAGGATGTCAAATTAGCTATTAAGGTTAAAAGAGAGTGTTATAGAAATCTAAGTAAGAGTCGTGATAATGAGAATTTAGAGAAGTATATGATATCAAAGAAGAAAGCTAAAAAGTAGTTCGAAACGTGAGGGATAAGGTATATAAGGAGGTTTGTGACAAGTTGGATACCAAAGAAGGCGAAAAGGATATTTATAGGCTTGCAAAGATGAGAGATAGGAAATTGAGGGATCTGGGTATGGTCAGATGTATCAAAGATGAAACGCAAAGGGTTTTAGTCAAAGATGAGGAGATTAAGGAGAGATGAAAAGATTATTTTGATAAGCTATTTAATGGAAGTCATGCTCAGGATCTTGGAGACTTCTCCATTCATTTTCATGAGATGAATCGTTTCTTCATGCGCAAGATTTAGAAGAAAGAAATTACAGAGGCTTTGAAAAAAATAAAATCAAGAAGGGCGGTTGGCCCAGATGGTATACCTATCGAGGCTTGAAAATGCTTGGGTGAGAAAAGTTTAGAATGGTTGACAAATCTTGTTAACAAGATTTGGTGGGCAAATAAGATGCCTAATGAGTGGAGGAAGAGTACTTTGGTGTCTCTATATAAGAATAAGGGTGATATACAAGATTGCACAAACTATCGTGGTAAAAAACTCACAAGTCATTCTATGAAACTTTGGAAGAGGGTGATTGAGTATAGGTTGAGAAAGATTGTCATGATATCGGAGAATCAATTTGATTTCAAGCCTGGAAGATCAACTATGAAAGCTATACATCTTCTTAGACAACTTATTGAGAGATATAGAGAGAGGAACAAAGATTTGCATATGATTTTTATTGATTTGAAGAAGGCATACGATAGAGTACCTAGGGATGTTCTCTGGTGGACAATGATGAAGAAAGGTGTTTCTCTCAAGTACATTAGTATAATTAAAGATATGTATGAAGGAGTAGTAACCAATGTCCGCACTTGTGGAGGGGTGACAATCAATTTTCCTATAATGGTTGGGTTACATCAAGGATATGCATTAAGCCCTTTCCTATTTGGTATAGTGATGGATGAGCTTACAAGATCAATTCAAGAAAATGTGTCATGGTGTATGTTGTTTGCTGATGATATTGTTTTGATTGATGAGTCTAGAGTTGGGGTTAATGCTAAGTTAGAATTATGGAGACAGACATTGGAAGCAAGAGGTTTTAAGTTGAGTAAAAGTAAGACAAAATATATAGAATGTCAGTTTAGTAAGCAACAAAGTAGTGATGGGAGTATAGTGAAGCTTGGTGAACAAGAAATATCGGTGGATGACTGTTTCAAATATTTGAGATCTATCATTCAAAAGTATGGAGAAATTGATGGAGATGTAAATCATAGGATAAATGTTGGGTGGATGAAATGGAAAAGTGCAACTGGAGTATTGTGTGATCGTAGAATGCCATTGCGGTTGAAGGAAAAGTTTTATAGGACGACAATTAGGCATGCTTTACTATATGGTATGGAATGTTGGGCTTCCAAGAGACATCATATTCAAAAAATGAGTGTAACTGAGATGCGTATGCTTAGATGGATGTGTGAAAATATAATAAAAGATAATATTCGAAACGAGTAAATACGTAAGAAGATAGGTGTTGCATCCATTGAAAATAAGATGAGAGAGAATCGTTTACGATGGTTTGGACATATTCGGCGAAGGCCTAATGATGCTCCAGTTAGAATGATGAAAAAATGAAAAAATATATTAGTTAAAACAAACTAGGGAGTGAGGGAGTGCCATCAACCAAAACCATGATCTCAGCCTCTAACTGGAGTTGGGCATCCAGTTGGTAAAACCCTTAATGCCCCCCTTGCCCACAGGGAGTAAACCCAGCTTCGACCATGCAGCAAGGGACGCCACCAGCAGGTTGAACAAGTCGCCCTCAACCAAATGCCACCAGCGGGTTGCCCACAGGGAGTAAACCAAACTTGTGACTTCCTGTCAACTTGTGACATGCACAAGTTGCCCCTACCGGATGAGTGGAGGGCGTAAGATGAATGTCACCGTTAGACTAGGGGTTGCGCTATCTTAACATGAGCGCGATCGTTGAACTTTCCAATACAAACAAAAACCACTAATTTAAAATATCCAAACTGCCATGATTCACCTCAGATATGGAAATTCAGAGTTACAATCTCAAAAATCAAGTGCACAAAATTAAAGAACAAGGCCTCACCCTCAACCCAATGATCTCCCAAACTAACTTTCATTCTTTCAAACCGGAGCCACACCAGATCAACCTGTTAATTTTTTTTGCTAGATTAAATTAATAACCTTTTAAAAAAGGAAAAAGGTAAGTTAGAAATTTGCTAACTTTTTGACAAGTTCATAATGAAATGTATGACCAGAGTCCAGCTAATGTGCCATCGGTAATGGGAGTTGTTCTCCTCCCTTGGACCAGAAAGAAAGAAAAAAGAAAAAGGGTAAAAAAAAAAAAGGAAAGGCCAGATTGATAACAAGAGGAAGCGTCTCACATCCAGAACCCAGCACAGAGTTTGTATTTTCTTGATCTTATTCTGAACGAGAAACAGATGATCACTAATAACGAAAACTTAAAAAAAAACCTCTAAAACCTTATTTGAATCTTACACTGACGACACTGTATACTATAGGTTTTATGTACATATACAAGTGCGAATCCAACAACAGAATAATGGGCTATTGAAAGATAGAAAATCGAGGGATCTGGGTATGGTTAGATGTATCAAAGATGAAACATAAAGGGTTTTAGTCAAAGATGAGAAGATTAAGGAGAAATGAAAATATTATTTTGATAAGCTATTTAATGGAAGTCATACTCAGGATCTTGGAGACTTCTCTATTCCTTTTCATGAAATGAATTGTGACTTCATGTGCAAGATTTAAAAGAAAGAAATTGCAGTGGCTTTGAAGAAAATGAAATCAAGAAGAGCAGTTGGCCCAGATGGTATACCTATTGAGGCTTGGAAATGCTTGGGCGAGAAAGGTTTAGAATGGTTGACAAATCTTTTTAACAAGATTTGGCGGACAAATAAAATGCCTAATGAGTGGAGGAAAAATACTTTGGTGCCTCTATATAAAAATAAGGGTGATATACAAGATTGCACAAACTATCGTGGTATAAAACTCATGAATCATACTATGAAACTTTGGGAGAGGGTGATTGAGTATAGGTTGAGGAAGATTGTCATGATATTGGAGAATCAATTTGGTTTCATGTCTGGAAGATCAACTATGAAAGCTATACATCTTCTTAGACAACTTATTGAGAGATATAGAGAGAGGAACAAAGATTTGCATATGTTTTTTATTAATTTGAAGAAGGCATACGATATAGTACCTAGGGATGTTTTCTGATGGACAATGATAAAGAAAGGTGTTTCTCTCGAGTACATTAATATAATTAAAGATATGTACAAAGGAGTGGTAACCAATATCCGCATTTGTCCAGGGGTGACAAACAATTTTCCTATAACAGTTGGGTTACATCAAGGATCTACTTTAAGTCCTTTCCTATTTGCTATAGTGATAGATGAGCTTACGAAATCAATTCAAGAAAATGTGTCGTGGTGTATGTTGTTTGCTGATGATATTGTTTTGATTGACGAGTCTAGAGCTGGGGTTAATGCTAAGTTAGAATTACGGAGACAGACATTGAAAGCAAGAGGTTTTACTTTGAGTAAGAGTAAGACAGAATATATGGAATGTCGGTTTAGTAAGCAACGCAATAGTGATGAGAGTATAGTGAAGCTTGGCGAGCAAGAAATATCGGTGGATGACTGTTTCAAATATTGGGATCTATCATTCAAAATGATAGAGAAATTGATGGAGATGTAAACCATAGGATAAAGGTTGGGTGGATGAAATGGAAAAGTGCAACTGGAGTACTGTGCGATCATAGAATGTCATTGCGGTTGAAGGAAAAGTTTTATAGGACGACAATTGGGCCCGCTTTATTATATGGTACGGAATGTTGGGTGGCCAAGAGACATCATATTCAAAAAATGAATGTAGCTGAGATGCGTATGCTTCTATGGATGTGTGAAAATACAATAAAAGATAAGATTTGAAATGAAGAGATACGTAAGAAGGTAGGCGTTGCATCCATTGAAAATAAGATAAGAGAAAATTGTTAAAGGTTGTTTGAACATATTCGACGAAGGCCTAATGATGCTCCAGTTAGAAGGATGGAGAAATGAAAAAATATATAAGTTAAAAAAGGTCAGGGTAGCCCTAAAAGACTTGGATAAAGATGATACGAAAGGATATGAATGCTTTGAACCTTACCGAGAACATAGCGTTGGATAGAAATGATTGGAGGAGAAGGATTCATGTGAAAGACCCAAAATGATTTTATTTTTTGGTTCATATCGCCGACTCCAATTATTTTAGGATGAAGGCGTAGTTGTTGTTGATTTAGGCAAAGCTGCTAGAACACATTGTAAGGTGTTCGTACCAACTAGGGAGTCAGGGAGTGCCATCACCCCAAGCCATGATCTCAGCCTCAAACTGGAGTCGGGCATCCAGTTGGTAAAACCCTTAATGTCCCCCTTGCCCACAGGGAGTACACCCAGCTTTGACCTTGCAGCAAGGGACGCCACCAGCAGGTTGAACAAGTCGCCCTCAACCAAATGCCACCAGCGGGTTGCCCACAGGGAGTACACCAAACTTGTGACTTCCTGTCAACTTGTGACATTCACAAGTCGCCCCTACCAGATGAGTGGAGGGCGTCAGATGAATGTCACCGTTAGACTAGGGGTTGCACTATCTTAACATGAGCCCGATCGTTGAACTTTCCAATACAAACAAACACCACTAATTTAAAATATCCAAACTGCCATGATTCACCTCAGATATGGAAATTCAGAGTTACAATCTCAAAAATTAAGTGCACAAAATTAAAGAACAAGGCCTCACCCTCAACCCAATGATCTCCCAAACTAACTTTCATTCTTTCAAACCGGAGACACACCAGATCAACCTGTTAATTTTTTTGCTAGATTAAATTAATAACCTTTTAAAAAAGGAAAAAGGTAAGTTAGAAATTTGCAAACTTATTGACAAGTTCATAATGAAATGTATGACCAGAGGCCAGCTAATGTGCCATCGGTAATGGGAGTTGTTCTCCCCCCTTGGACCAGAAAGAAAGAAAAAAGAAAAAGGGTAAAAAAAAAGGAAAGGCCAGACTGATAACAAGAGGAAGCGTCTCACATCCAGAACCCAGCACAGAGTTTATATTTTCTTGATCTTATTCTGAACGAGAAACAGATGCACTAATAACGAAAACTTAACAAAGAACCTCCAAAAGCTTATTTGAATCTTACACTGACGACACTGTATACTATAGGTTTTATGTACATATACAAGTGCGAATCCAACAGAATAATGGGCTATTGATACAGTGAACAGGAGGATCGCTCCTGAGCCCCACAAAATCAATAGCTACCCTATAGCTAGAACCATTATTAACTACAAGCAATATTAATCTGAAAAATAACTCGAGCGATGAGAGTGTTCACTGCATCATATATACATTCTTGTGCATCGAAAAAGAGGCCATCTGAATTCAAAGGATCACAAGAATGAAGTGTCATTCTCTTCTCCATCATCAGTGAGCAACCAACTCAGGTATTCATTCCCATTATCCAGCACCGAGCTCAAGTCCCGGGAAACGACTCTCTTGGTCAACAGAGTCTCTACCGTCACAGCCTCCCTCTTCCTTCCACCTCTAGGTTTTGATAGGAACCTCTCATCAGACTCCACAAAATCCTCCTGTAGGGATCACAGGCACGATTACAGATCTCAATATAGGGAGTGATCATAGTACACGCTGATGATGCTGAACTAGTGAAATACACTGAACGTATGAAAAGCACTTGTAAACAATTTTCATTCAAAGCAACACAAGTGGAATGAATGAAATAACAGAAAAGAGAGCTCTGAAGCGATGATGATGCCAAACATCATCATCTTGGCACTAGAAAATCTTAGGGCAGTTCATGTTTGGGGATTAGATATTCAATACATTTGGCAGTCACTAGGTCTAACCACAAATTCTCAGCAAGTTGTCAATTTGTGCATCCAACTCAGAAAATGGCTAGTCAACTAGCAGTTTCAAATGTAGCAACACAAGAAAGAGAAGGTTTTATCCAAATAAACACTTTATGCTAAAAAGTTATTTAACTTATTTCCAAAGATAAAAATGGAAAAGAATGAAGAACAAATTGTCCTGGACTGTGACAAGCAGAAAGAAATTAGCACCCTTACATGTGTATGATCACGGAAGTGGGTTTTCTCATGGTTTTGCCTCACATGCTTGTATGCAAATTTGAGTCCACAACCATTAACTCTGCAGGAAAACGGCCTTTCCTCGAGGTGGATAGCCTTTACATGTTGCTTGAGATTGGATGTCTGCAAGGGCATTAAAATAAAATAAAAAATGTTACCATCATTCCTTTCACAAAGAAAATATTCAATTTTAAAAAATAAAAGGTTGAAGGTTAGCACTGTATGGTACTGTACATTTGAATAAGCGTGATGACAATTCCTTGCAGTGCACTTGATCCTGTCCACAACCTTTTCTGAACTATGGCTACACATGTGGCGCTTAATGTTTTTCTTCAGCTGTTCCGACCCACATATTTCACAAGGGAGATAACGATGACTTGATTGGATATGTTCCTTGAGGCATTCAGTGTTGGAGAAGTACTGACCACAGCCAGGCTCAGTACAGACGACCTCCGCATACTCCAAATTCACTACAAATATGAATATGACCAATATTTGTAAACAGAAAGCTATATATTTTCAAGGAACAGGCCGATAACTATTCTCCAGAAAACAAACCAATAAACCGATTTACAAAAAAAGAAAGTACAAAAACATCACGTATTTGGACACATACATCAAACACAAAGAGAACCTAACAAGGCAATACCAAGATTAGGACATTTCTGCACAACATTCTCCAAATATATAATATAACATCATTAAAGAGAAGGATAGCGTATGCTCTCAAGCTGCTTCATATTAGGAGCACAAGCATTAAGATTTTATCCACCCAAAAAATGGGAAGATTGAAGATAGAAACTGAGTTACTGAAGGCTCAAGCAATACGCTTACCATGTGAATCCTCATGTTTCTTCAACTTAGATGCATACTTGAATATCTTCCCACAACCACTTTCAAGGCAAACATGCTGCTTTGTCTGTTCAGGTGGAGACTCATCACTGTGTAGCTCTTCCACATGCCGTTTCATATTGGCCTGCATGCTAAACCTTTGGTTACAGTTCTCCACAGGGCACACAAACGTTTTTCCTTCATGTGTCAAAAGATGGCGGGTCAAGTGATCTTTCCTTTTGTAACTGCAGTGACAGCCATCTACAGGGCAAGCAAAGGGACGCTGGAAGAAGCACAAAACAACAGAGTTCCCTGTCAACATTAGGTTGCAATCTGATGGCACAGATCAGCGTGTGCTTGTTAGATGGAAAAGATCATCTTGATATTACTGGATGTCAACGTAAATTGGTGGTAGTTTGCACATGCAAAAAAACTACCATATAAAACAGAACAGATCGTATTGGATGCAGTAACATCAAATCATTGTTTCCCCTTAGAAATCTATATGACAAGGTGAAGGCATAGAACTATAGAAGTGCATAGAACATATAGGAAGGAACAGAATGAAATCCAGGTGCAACTTTCAACAAACCTGAAACGACAACGTGAACAAGGCGGGAAAATCATACAGCTTGATGGAGTTCTCAGGAGGTCACCCACCCTGGTACTAGTCCATTCAAGATCAAAATCACCACCTTCGCATTTTGGAGTTCTTTATATGGGATCCAATGCTTCACGCTTGCAGCAAGTTTTTTCCATTCATCAAATTATTCTCGATAAATCCACTAAACAGCAATGCAACCCAAATGCTGACCTGAAATGCATAACAGAACGGTAAATCTTGGGTACTCTTAGGAGATTATTATTTTTCCTTTCAATATAGTCCCCTTGGCAGAAAATGCAGTGCCTATGGTAAATTGTACAATACAGATTAAAGAAACCATCTGTATGCAGACTAATCCCTTCATAAACTTAGACAAAAAATAAAGAATCATTTCCACCAAAGTACTCACTGAAGCTAAGTCAGGCCTAGGGTAGGCAACATCAGACATATGAAGGCATGGAATTTAAATGGTTTCGCATTTTGTGTCTTCATGGCAAGTAGTCATGTATAGACAATAAACCGTTATACCCAATTTTAGCAAATATAACATATAGAATCTCAGCAAACGTTAAAATTATATTCCATTAGATCAAGATTTACACAGCCTATTGCCGTTTCCTTGTGAGGACTTCTATGGCCACAATCCATATCTTACAGTAACAGATGGCGACTTACTTGCGGTAACAGAATCAAAAGAAAACCAACAAGATATCATGCACGAGATTGATTCTTACAAAGTGGTTTGCCATCAAATCACTTTTGCCAAATCATACTCAGAAGAGATGTGAACAATGGTGTACCTCGAGAGAATGGCTCTGCATATGTTGTTTGAGATAAGCAGGCTTGGTGAAGCTCGCCCCACACTCCGTGCAAGTTGTTTGCAAGTGCTTCTGTTTTTTTTCTTCTTCTTCATCGTGTTTCTTTTCTTCCATTTCATCCTACACATAAAATCGACAAGTTAAATCACACACACATAAAGCGGAGAGGGGAACCATAAGAAGAAGAGCAAAGGGATTTACCTTGTGATGAGAGAGGACATGGGAAGCAATTAAGGCTTTCTTCGATCTACAGATCCCGCAGAACTCACAGTAATAACGCCTAATATCCCTAACCACACCACCCTCAACTCCTTCCTCTTCCTCATCTCTTTCTCCCTTTCCTTCTCCTTCTGCTTCTTCTATCTTACGCTTCATCTCGGCCGGATAAGGGTTAGGGTTTCGAGGAGCGAAGAAAAAAACGCAAGGAGAGCGAGAGGAAACGCAAACATTAGGGTTAGGTTTATATAGTACTCGATCTCCACGTGAAATTACATATAGCGCCTCCTTGTGTTAATTACCTGAATTGTCACCCCGTTTTTTCCAACGTACGATGTTATTTTCATAGCGACAAATATCTCGAGATTTATAATAACTTGCTAAAATATCGCGAGAAATTACCTGAATGTTAAAATATGCGATTTTACAAGATTTTTTCATCAAAAACACAAATATAGCATTTTAAATAAGATATGTTTTTATCGGATATTTATCGTAAAAGAAACTGTGTTTTATTTTCATTATTTGTTATTTTTATTTCTTTATCAAAATATTTTTTGATATTTTTAATTTGTTTTTTATTGTCGAGATTTTGCTGAAAAAACGAAACATTTAAAAAAAAAATTACCCGAGTTTTTTTGGCTGCTGAGATTGTCCTTTTTTAGTTGTGTCACTATGATACGAGGTACAAATGGATTCTAGTCGTTTATATATCCGATCTGAAACCCATGCAATTTTATTAGATGGGACTGATATTTATTGTTGGGGATCTCAGATTCATGGATCTCTAGAGTTTTGGCTGCCGCATATTAGACCCAAATCCTCAAACAGATGGTACAAAACTGCAACTCATGTCCCTTGTTAGAATTGTATAGGGCCACAAATGGACCAGGTCCATTCAAATCACATTATGAATGTTCGACTTCATTGTTGGAAAATTGGACATCCACATTGAGCATGGACCCAGTGGAGTGCAGTAGGATCTCCAAGGAGAGGCAAGCAGGCCAAGGTCCCAACTATATGCTATTTTGCATGTATTGGGAGCACTCAACAATGGAACTCACCCTTCCAGACTGTTATCAAACCCCAAAAAAAGTCCGACCATTTTTAATTTCAACTCCCTTATGAGCATACATTTGGATCTTAGTTTATGATCCACATTCTAAAATAATAGGCCCAATTCAAATTAGAGGTCCCACATAATCCAATCCACTGGTGCTAAGCTATGTCACATGGGTGCGGGTGCGGGCGCGGGTGCGGGTGCGGGGATTCGGCACTTCCAAAAAACCCGGGTGCGGGGGTGCGGCAGGGGCAAAAATGTAATAAGTAATATATATATATATATATATATATATATATATATATAAAGGGGGTTGGGGAATAGGCGGGTTTTTTTTTTAAAAAGGGGGTTGGGGAATAGGCGGGGTTTTTTTTTTAAACTTTGCAACTGTCAGGCAGCTGCTGTCAGCTGCTGACAGACAGCTGCTGACAGCTGCTGTCAGCAGCTGTGCGTGAAAACTGAAAAACTTACTTTATGCTAGGCAGGTGACAGACTAGCATAAAGTTTTTTAAAAAAAAATTCGAAGCCCATTTGGGCAATTTTTTTTTTTAAAAATGGACATTAATGATCCTGGGTGCGGTCAACGCACCCAGGATCGAGTTGACCGCACCCGGTGCGGCACCCGCACCCGCGTCGAGTCGCGTCGACGCGGGTGCGGCACCCTCCTAGCCGAATCCCTGTGACATAGGTGCTAAGCATCCAAATAAGCCAAGAGAACTTGATAGTTGATTGGGGAAAGGCCCATCCCGAGTCCCAACCATCACCCATTGTCTCTGAGCAAAGCCTAACCTCTAACTAGGGATGGCAGTGGACAGGGGGGCAAACAGGGCTCTGCTCGACCTTGTCCCATTTGAACCAAGGATGGAGGACAGTGATGAAGGTTAAAATCAAAACCTGTGCAGGGACGGACTTGCACTTTCCCCGCCACGCCCGTCTCGATCTCCGCCTTGCCCCAACCTGTCCTGATCCCCGCCCATTCCCAAATCTTTCTAAAGATGGCAATGGGCCAAGGGAAAACGGGGCCCCACCGTCCCGCTTCACCCCGTTTGAAATGGAGATGGAGGACATGAAACAGGGATGGAGGTTAAAATCCAAACACATGCGGGGATGAAGGATTTTGAGACAGGGCAGGGGTGGAGACCTTGTCCCCCGCCCCGGTCCACTGCCATCCCTACCTCTAACGAATGATTTGCATCGTCTACAATTAAGTTTGAATGTAAATCATGGAAGGATCAGCAACGGGGGTTACCTTGTTTGGTAAGAGCTGTCAGTACACATCACCTTGTGTTGAGAAAAAAAAATCATGGAACGATCCCCCCCCCCCCCGTGACCCTTTGTATACTTACATCTTACTATTACTGAAATTGTTCCAATAAACAAGAAGGGATCAGCCAAACCCCAGTTTTTTATTTGAAAAAGAAAATCTTGGTTCCACTTTTTAGAAACATGGAGCAAAGTTTTTAGGCGGACCCCCACCATACAAGATTCCATTGGGTTTTGAACATGCAACTTCCCAACACAAGGTGACGTGAACTATAGCTGATCCCATGGTATTGCTAGAAAAGAGAAAAAAAAAAACTCACTTCATGGTATTTCTGCGGTCCTCTGAATATGCAAGACATTTTTTATCTTCTGATAAAGCACAAGTTTTATTTCAATTTGCAGCAATGGACCACAGAAATCCTGCTCGTTTTGGTGCACACTCCGGGTAGTAGACAGTCTTGCTATACACAGTTCAAATTCAATTCCATCTTGTATCATTTCAGCGCCACCTTTTGAGATGCAATCCTGACAATTTTCGACTAAAAAGGGAGCGATCCAAACCTGGTTTGGAAGATTCTGACAAAAGAATGAGGAACTTCGTAAGCATAAAAAACTGAGCCGTCAGCATAAAAAATGTCGGACGAATAAACCAAACAAGGACCAAAGAAATTTGAGTTTTAGCAGTAGGATTCAGGCTTCTGCAAACCAAATTAATTAAATCATCAATATAGAAGAAATAAAGGACAAAAACAAGGTGATACCGACAAGCCATTTCCAAGTGATAGAGTTACAAACTTTTAGTTGCCTTTCTGTTCAAGACCATCCTCTCCCAAGATTATCTTTTTATCATCATTGTGTAGATACACATGGCACTTGTCCATCTTTTAAGACAAGGGCATTACTCTAACCTGCTTTTAGAAAACCTCTTGTACATCTAAATTACAGGGTTTTGCAGTCTCCACAACTGGTTTCCAAATATCATTTGCAACTGGCCTTTCAAGACGCAAGCATACATGCCTGTGCTTGTATTTCCATGCTTGCTTGTGTGCATGCATGCCTGTGAATCATTTACAAAGTTACAGTAGATAAAAACAACATTAGAATGTTACCCTGAACCTTAAGCCCCATATTCCTGATAGTGTTATTGCATGATACATCTTAGCAGATTAATTAAGAAAATCAGTGATCAAGATAAGCAGAATACACAATTGACAGCTAACTTGGGGAAAGAAAATGCACACGAGCCAGCACATATTCTTTTCCAGCAATCCAAACTCCAGTCTGTGACCACTGCACATCTTCCCAGTCAAGATTCTCCTCTAAAACCTACAGTTCAAGAAACAACAAAAAGTAAGGAAAAATGAGCACAGAAAATCAATCCTAAAAAGATGAGGAAAACAAACGATAAACACGTCCTGTTTTCTATTAATGAATATCCATCCATTACAGCAGAAACAAGAAAACTAGCAATAAACAAGAGTCTGACTCATCATTGAATATCCCCACCATTCATCTGTACCAGAAACTCTTTCAGGAGGATTCTACTTTGGGCCGTCAGTCATTGGCAGCACCAATGGTTACTTTGGTGCAAGGAAAATTTTAATAGGTAAGGCAATCTGGAACATGCCCAGAGAAGAGGGGCATTAAATGCTTGCCACGGCCAGAGGAGGGAACTGGACTTATTCACGATCAACTTTTCCATGTCTCTTGGGCCAAGGAAATTCCCACAGTAGATGTCGTGTTTGGTAAGCCAGGCCCAGGGATGATCGACCTCTAACTGAAATAGGTTAACAATCCAAATGTGCTAAAATGGCCAGCTGTTCAGGGGGGACAGCAAGAAAAACTGTAACCTCATATGACATTTACCTTTTGCACAAATTTCTGAACTTAAAACTGAAATTTCTCATAGTTACACCACAAGAAGCAACATGGGGATTCATTTTCAAGCACAATCTTTTGACAAACACTAGGAAAAGATACGCCTAAATATTGAAATGGTGGTGGTGGGTCAATGAAGCAAAATAGTACCTCTAGATGTTCAACTGCTAATGGTATGCCGAAGGCACGCATGACTTTTTGCGGAAGAGGCTGCTTGCAACGTGACCATCTGAAGACATCCATAAGAGTCTCTCTTTCTCCACCATTACATACTCGATTTGAGTGGCGGTCACCATTTTGAGTGTGTGGTTGACAATTTGTATGCTTCTCAGGCTCAACGGAGGATTTTTCTGGTGTGATGAAATTTGAATGTCCCGTACCATTAGTGACAGGTTTTTCACCACTGTAGCAGAGCTCATATCTACGTAACACCACAACGTACAAAGTTACCATTTACCATCCACAACCCAGATGCACTTGTTCAAATAAGGATGTGCTGATGATATACAAGTCAGCCTTTATTTATATTAATTTAAAAAACAGTCAACCTTCAGGCACCATGTAAAAAGATTTAGCAGTGGAAAATGTAACTGTTCTCACACAATATCACAATAGATGAACAAAAATACCAGTCACAAACATACCTAAAAATTTAAATTTAGTGAATATATCATATCAATGCCAACCAGAAGGGATCAATGAAAACATCCTTGTGGATTAATAATATCAACATACAAATTACATGCACACAAAGGGGATGCAGTATACGAATGTTGTATCAAAAATACCAAACCTGTTTGAATGTGTTTCAACATACAATACTTCTCCCTTCTTCAACTGAGCAGATGTAAAAAGAGGTTTTTTCAAACCCTTATCTGCAACTGTACCCAAGCTGTACTTAACCCTGCATCATGTTTTAAGCAAGAGTAAGGAAACAATCAGTTGAAAAGCAAACACTCCAGGAAATGAGACATGATTGGAGAAAAGGAAATCATGCATGCACCCACACATGCACACGCACACATGCTCACATCAAAGGAGCTTGAGTAAATACCATGGCTCATTGCATAGGTTGTACTGTATTGTGACTTCACGCACAAGCCTTTGAAGGCGAAATGCGTTCTACATAAGAAAATACAAGCCAAAATTTAGAACCTTAAAAGTACTTATAAGCTAATGACAAAAACAATCTCAGGAAATTTTTAAAAAGAAAATCCGGGCAACAATTAATGCAACAAACATAATAACATAAAAAATAGGAGCAATGGATCAAAAAAATTTATTTGCCCACTAAACACAACAAAGATCAATCCTAGTATAACAAGGACAAACAAAAAGGTTAAGATTTCTATAAGGAAGCAAACAATAACGATTGAAAGATAATCTATTTTGACCTCATCATCAGGGCAAAATCTCTCATTCTTCTCTAAGGGAGTAAGGAGCCATTTGATGCATAGGATAGGATAAAATTTTCACATGGAGGAATTTTACCTTGAGATAATTTTCGCAGCAATAATTTAGTCATAACTATTTGATACGTTGTAAAATGGAAAAGTTTTTATTGGTTACAGACATCACTGCCATAGAAAAAATCCATCATCCTGAGATTGAACCTTTTTATCTGGAAACACAAGATTTTCAAGACAACATTATCCAGGGAAGTTTTTCCCACATTTGATTCATGTAAGGAAAAAGTATCAGGTCCATGCCTTTTCCAGTAAGCTTTTACTTTTTCCACTGCAATTGAACACTCCCTCAGAGATATACATCATCAAATAACATAAATATGGCAAAATATATTATTAGACTCAGTGAATTCCTATAATTAGATGCATCAAAGATGAAACTGAAAGGGTTTTAGTCAAAGATGAGGAGATTAAGGAGAGATGGAAAGATTATTTTGATAAGCTTTTTAATGAAAGTCATGCTCAGGATCTTGGAGACTTCTCCATTCTTTTTCATGAGATGAATCGTGACTTCATGCGCAAGATTCAAAAGAAAAAAATTGCAGAGGCTTTAAAGAAAATGAAATCAAGAAACTTAGTTGGACCAGATGGTATACCTATCGAGGCTTGGAAATGCTTGGGTGAGAATGGTTTAGAATGGTTGACAAATCTTTTTAACAAGATTTGGCGGACAAATAAGATGCCTAAGGAGTGGAGGAAGAGTACTTTGGTGCTTCTATATAAGCATAAGGGTGACATACAAGATTGCACAAACTATCGTGGTATAAAACTCACGAGGCATACTATGAAACTTTGGGAGAGGGTGATTGAGCATAGGTTGAGGAAGGTGGTCATGATATCGGAGAATCAATTTGGTTTTATGCCTGGAAGATCAACTATGGAAGCTATACATCTTCTTAGACAAATTATTGAGAGATATAAAGAGAGGAACAAAGATTTGCATATGTTTTTATTGATTTAGAGAAGGCATACGATAGAGTACCTAGGGATGTTCTCTGATGGACAATGATGAAGAAAGGTGTTTCTCTCAAGTACATTAATATAATTAAAGATATGTACAAAGGAGTGGTAACCAATGTCCGCACTCGTGCAGAGGTGACAAACAATTTTCCTATAACAGTTGGGTTACATCAAGGATCTACTTTAAGTCCTTTCCTATTTGCTATAGTGATAGATGAGCTTACGAAATCAATTCAAGAAAATGTGTTGTGGTGTATGTTGTTTGCTGATGATATTGTTTTGATTGACGAGTCTAGAGCTGGGGTTAATGCTAAGTTAGAATTACGGAGACAGACATTGGAAGCACGAGGTTTTACGTTGAGTAAGAGCAAGACAGAATATATGGAATGTCGGTTTAGTAAGCAACGCAATAGTGATGAGAGTGTAGTGAAACTTGGCGAGCAAGAAATATCGGTGGATGACTGTTTTAAATATTTGGGATCTATCATTCGAAATGATAGAGAAATTGATGGAGATGTAAACCATAGGATAAAGGTTGGGTGGATAAAATGGAAAAGTGCAACTGGAGTACTGTGCGATCGTAGAATGCCATTGCGGTTGAAGGGAAAGTTTTATAGGACGACAATTGGGCCCGCTTTATTATATGGTACGGAATGCTGGGCGGCCAAGAGACATCATATTTAAAAAATGAATGTAGCTGAGATGCGTATGCTTCGATGGATGTGTGGAAATACAATAAAAGATAAGATTCGAAATGAAGAGATACGTAAGAAGGTAGGCGTTGCATCCATTGAAAATAAGATGAGAGAAAATCGTTTACGGTGGTTTGGACATATTCGGCGAAGGCCTAATGATGCTCCAGTTAGAAGGATGGACAAATGAAAAAATATATTAGTTAAAAGAGGTCGAGGTAGGCCGAAGAAGACTTGGATGGAGATGATAGGAAAGGATATGAATGCTTTGAACCTCACCAAGGACATGGCATTGGATAGAAATGATTGGAGGAGAAGGATTCATGTGGAGGACCCAGAATGATTTTCTTTTTTGGTTCATATCGCTGACCCCAATTGTTTTGGGATGAAGGCGTAGTTGTTGTTGTTGTTGTTGTTGTAGTGAATTCCTATAATTGCACCAGGTTAACCCAGGTAAAACTGAACAACCATGTCTGCCCATTAAAGGATTCGCCCCTAAAAAGATGACAGCCATCACATGGTCCAGTGGAATATTGATGGACCAGAAGCTGGTTAATTTTGGATGATATCAACCATAAAATGCATAACCCCGTACACATGAAGAACCCCATGCATCCCTCTTCCTGCCCTCATTTTATTTTTCCTAGAAGCAGAAGGTATCACATTCTCAATCTGCTTCCAACAGTTCTTAGTTAAACACTTAAACTAGAAATTAGGCAGCGGAAATGGAAGAACAGTAGGGTAAGCTTGCCTTACTGGATAGTCATTTACAGGACACTGAATAATTGCTAGTGAAAAATGTGTGCACTTTGTATAAATCTATGCAAACTCTATATAAAACTGGATGAGGCAAAAATAAGAACTCCTAAAACCAGCTCATCAAAGCAAGTTTCACAAGAAAGAGGCCACCACAGGCACTTTGAACCTGAAACTTAACCAAGTAAACCAACAGTCAAAATTATATTGCTTTGGATTAGACATGAAAAGAGCACCATCAAACTTGGTGGTTGACAGATGCAAGAGGGCAAGATAGTAGGTGAACTTTAATAGAACTTAAGCACTCCTATGTCCAAAACAATTCAAGGTAAAGGGAGGCCTGGTATGGATTCAACAGGAGTACTAATGTTGCAGACTTTCTCCACCTTCATATGGTGGGGGAACATCTTCTCAACACATCACCGACCTTCTAGTATTTTTGTTCAGTTTTGCTAGAGTAAAGCCATTGAGAAATAATGATAAATACATCGCTAAGCAAACGACACCCCAAAGACCATAAATAGCATCGGCATTCAATTCTGGCCTTACATAAGTACATCAATAACAACCTCCAGCAACGTGCCATCATCAAATGGCACCCCAAGGACCATAACTGACACCATGTTGCATAGGGATGGCAGTGGACCGGGGGAAAGCGGGGCCCCGCCTCCCCCCGTTTGGACCAGGGACGAAGGGTACACATGAAACGGGCCGGGATGGAGGCGGGGACGAAGGTTAAAATCCATCCCCGTTCGGGGATGGACTTACACTTTTCCCCACCCCGCCCCACCCCCACCACGATCCCTGCCTAGCTCCGCCCCGCCCCATCCCCAGTCCTTCTAAAGGATGGCAATAGACTACGGGGAAACGGGGCCCTGCCCTGCCCTGCCTCATCCCCGTTTGAACCGGGAATGGAGGACATGAAACGGGGGGGGGGGGGGGGGGGGTTGGTTAAAATTCATCCCCGTGTGGGGATGGAGGTTCTAATCTTGAGACGGGCCTGTACCCCGCCCCGGTCCATTGCCATCCCTAATGTTGCATGAAAGTTGGTTTCACTGTTCTCTGTAATTAAGGTGACTCCTCGTTACAGGCTTTCTTGTCTTCATCTTATGAGTTTTGGCCAAAGAGATGCAGGCATACATGCATGTGTGCACCTCACACATAACGTTTGCCATACATTAATTACTTAGCAGAACCTGTCTATTTGAAACACACATTTCATGCATTAATTACATAACAGAAGCATTTAATTAAGTAATCAACAAATCGCTTGAAAATGAAGATGATAGTGAGATATATCATGAAATTTTCAAGATTTAACATGCCATAGAGCCTGTTCCCAGAAAGATTTCATTGGGTAGTGAAACAATCGAAAACATGTAATACAGGTGAGAGATCAAATAGTGACTACTGACTACATATAAAAGCTTGCAAAAGCAAGAGGAAAGGCTAGTACTGATGCAGCAGATCTAGTAGTTATGGTGCGTTCAGTGGAAACTGGTGCTAAAGTTGGCTCCACAGCTGAAGTATGTGTCAGACAAGGCTCTAGATCAATGCTGCCACCACCTTTCTGCACAAAAAGAGAAAAATAGATTACTAAGGCGATTCAATTAACTGAATACAAGCAAGAAAAACCATCTAGAAGGCACTGTCAATTGCGATACATACATAAATACATCCATACATATGTGTGTGTGTGTGCGTGTAAGAGCACAAATTCACATCTAGGAGGCAGCTGCAATGAGAAACAAAGTGCTAATAACTTCATGATTTATTCAGAAACTGACAGCTTGAGACGATAACAAGATGAAACAACTTGACATATTAAACAATTTGATGAGATAGTTAAGAACTCATTAGCTTTTCTAAGAGAGATGAACAATGGTCACCTTCAAAATGCAGCATCGCTCAACACGATAGCTACAACCAGTAGCAGCACCCCAAGCGCGTGAGCGGACATTGTTTCTCAATGTTGAAATGTAACCTGAAATTGAACATACAATCCCGGTTGGATAGAGAATTGGCCAGTGCTGAGAAGGTTAGATGGGAACCTGCAAAATATGAAATAGCAATTCTGCAGGTTTCATACAGACACCACAATCAGATTAGGAATTGATTGAGAATCAACTCTGCAGATGTTAAGCCAAAATTAAAAAAGATGAAGCAGTTAAGATAGAAGCTTCATCACTGGTTGTAACCAACTTCTTTTTTCCATAACGAAAATATAGCAAAGTGATCAAAGTGCAAACTTGTCATGACCAACTACCATCTAATGTTAATCCTTTAGATGACAAATGCAAAACGATAGCAGATGATAAGCCACCACAATCAGATTAGGAATTGATTGAGAATCAACTCTGCAGATGATAAGCCAAAATTAAAAAAGATGAAGCAGTTAAGATAGAAGCTTCATCACTAGTTGTAACCAACTTCTTTTTTCCATAACGAAAATATAGCAAAGTGATCAAAGTGCAAACTTGTCATGACCAACTACCATCTAATGTTAATCCTTTAGATGACAAATGCAAAACGATAGCGAAGTGATCAAAGTGCAAACTTGTCATGAGCCACCTGATGCTAATCCTTTAGATGACAAACTACACTTCATGTTAACCCTTTAATACTGTCCAACCACCAATCCAAGTATACTGTTAAGTCTTGACCACTAGTTCAAATAATTGCACCACCAGTATATAGTGCCAGTGAGTAGGATCTTTCTATTTCTGACCTATGTCACATGGGTGCGGGTGCGGGCGCGGGTGCGGGAATTTGGCACTTCCGAAAAACCCGGGTGCGGGGGTGCGGCAGGGGCAAAAATGTAAATATATATATATATATATATATATATATATAAAAGGGAGAGAGAAAATAAAATCCTTTACGAAAAAAGGATTTGAAAAGCAGCTGACAGCAGCTGACAGTTCCTGTCAGCAGAGAAAACCCTTTACGAAAAAAAGGAGCTGACAGCAGCAAAAAGGAGCTGTCAGCAGATTTTTTTTTTTTTAAATTTCGCAGCTCAGCTGACAGGAGCTGACAGCTCCTGTCAGCATAGAAAACCCTTTACGAAAAAAAGGAACTGACAGCAGCAAAAAGGAGCTGTCAGCAGATTTTTTTTTAAAAAAAAATTCGCAGCTCAGCAGCTGTCAGCAGATTTTTTTTAAAAAAAATTCGCAGCCCATTTGATAGGGCAAATTTTTTAAAAAAAAAAATCCAAAAAAGAAAATGGACCTAAATGATCCTGGGTGCAGTCAATGCACCCAGGATCGGGTTGACCGCACCCGGTGCCGCACCCGCTCCCGTGTCGACGCGGGTGCGTCACCCTGCTAGCCGAATCCCTGTGACATAGTTTCTGACCCTTTTAGAAATACTCTTAAAAAATAACCAGGAAATATTTGCAAAATTCAAAAAAAGTAAAAAAGAAAACACCGATAAATTACAGAAAATAATAATTTCAAAAAAAATTCTCTGGAATGGCTGGAACTAGATCAACCTTTCGTTTCCTAGAGTTGTAAAGTGTTGCTTCTTAGGATAGTCTGAAGGTAACAAAAGGATACAAGTGTTATGATCATGTTTCAAAGATGATGTGGATATCTAGACATGTTGAGTTTGTTGAGAATTGACCATATTTTTGTTTTGAGAGAGTAGAGGATAAGAATGAATTAGATTTGTCCTATATCACAGGGACTCGGCAAACCGGGTGCTGCACCCGTGTTGACGCAATGCGACGCAGGTGCGCGTGCGGGTGCGGCACCCGGTGTGGTCAACCCGACCCTGGGTGTGGTCAACACACCCAGGGTCATTTGTGTCTAGTTTTTAGACTTAAAAAAATTACGCCCGATGAACTTTGCTGCTGAGGGAGGATTAGGGAATTTTTTTTTGCCCTAATCCTCCGTTCCTCTCCTCCTGAAGCCTCTGTCGAACCTTGACACCACCGCCGACCTATCCACCTCTGCTCTCCTCCTCAGGTACGCTCTCTCCTCCTCTCCTCTCTGACTCCCTCTGCTCTCCTCCTCTCCTCTTCGACCCCTCCCCTGCACAAAGAGGGCGCAGGGAGGGGGGCTCGTGTTAAAATATGCTATATATATATATATTCCCTTTGTAATACCCACTAGGGGTAAAATAGTCATTTTACTATTTCACACCACATGTATATTTTTTACATTTTCCCTTTTTTTCCTTTTACATTTTACCTTGGAAAAGCCCCCCTTAAGGGACGTTGGAGCCTCCAACGGTCACATTTGTGACCGTTGGAAGGGCTCCAATGTCCCTTAGGAGCCCTTCCAAGGGTCATCTCCTTGTGCCTATAAATAAAGGGGTTTCCCCCATTGTATTGTATGCTTCTTTGAAGCCTTCTTGAGTGAAATATATTTTTTCCTCTTCTTTTGGGTGTTTTGCCACTTTTGTGGTTTTCTTGTAATCTTGCCCATTAGTGGCTATTTGCGGATGTAAGTGCTCTCTTGTTTGCTCTTGAAGATATCGCTCCTCTTATCCGGCACTTCATTACATGGTATCATAGCATTGGTTGTGAAAGCTTCATCGGATCATCTCTTGTCAAGTAATATCTCTCATCTCTCCTGCTTTCAAACTCTTTCTCTATAAATGGCCAACAAGGATGCCAAAATCGATCTCTCATTTAAATTAAATGAGACCAATTATCGCATGTGGGCGGCCACTATGAAAAATAACCTCAAAGGTAAAAAACTTTGGGGTTATGTGTGTGGAACCATTCCGAAACCACAATTGAAATTGACTAAGTTTGAAGGCAATGAAGAAAAAGCATTGAATGAAGAAGAAAAAGAGAAAGTCATTCTTGACTTCTCTTTAAAAATGGAAGATTGGGAAAGTGAGCATTATAAAATTTTAACATGGTTCATGAATAATATTGAATTAAAAATTTGTGCAAATCTTGCAAAGTTCAAGAGGGCCAGTGAAACTTGGTTCTTTATGAAAGGCATGTACACTCAAAAAGATCTTGCTAGACATTTCTTCTTACAAGAAAAAGTAAGAAAAATCAAGCAAGGTAATATGAGTATTAAAGACTATTATAGTACCTATCTTTATTTATGGGATGAAGTTGTCCTTCTCGAACCACAATGAGAAGGTAGTGCTATTGCCATGAGGCAAGATCAAATGGAGAAGAAAAGATTTTTTCAATTTATTCATGGGCTTCGTCCCGAATTTGAGCAATTAAGAGGATTCCTCCTTCATATGGCTTTTATTCCTCTAAGTGACATTTTGGCCGATTTATGTCAAGAAGAGACTTGTTTGGCCTTAAAAAAGGATGTTGATGAAGTTCACGCTGTTAAAATGTAATATATATAAATATATAATAATAATAATATAATAATATTATTATATATATATATTTTCCTATTTTTTTCTTTATTTTGTATATCAAATATTATCTAGTTCAATAGGAACTAGATAATACTAGTTTGGTTAAGTTCCACTTGGAACTTAACCAAAACCTAGTCGATGGAACTAGTCCAACAACTAGAAGGGAGAGCTCCTTATGAGCTCTCCCCTTAGCTCTTGTATAAATAGGGGTAAACCCCTCTCTTGTAATTAGGGATGGCAGTGGACCGGGAGAAAGCGGGGCCCCGCCCCGCCTCGCCCCGTTTGGACCTGGGATGAAGGGTATGAAACGGGGATGGAGGCGGGGACGAAGGTTAAAATCCATCCCCGTCCGGGGGTGGAGGCGGGGATGGACTGGCACGTTCCCCCGCCCCGGCCCCGCCCCATCCCCGCCCCGGCCCCATCCCCGCCCCCATCCCCGCCCCCAACCCTTTATATTTTTACTGTTTACTAACCCTAACTCCCTTCCCTAATTTCCTAACCCTGGAGCCGCCGAGCCGGGCCGTCGCCTCTTCCCCTTCCCCATCCGCATTATCATTGTAGCTGGGCCGTCGCCGACCACCGTTGGCCGTTGCAGGGGGAGGCCTCCACCGTTGGTCGTCGTCGATCTCCGACTCATCCTCGGCGACGCTTGGGTGCGAATGCACACCAAGAAGCTTCGGCAGTACGTCGCTAACTACGAGCGCATGGCGTGGAGCGAGGTCGTGGCGGCCATGGCGGAGATGCCGGTGGTGATCGATGCCGAAAGCGCGAGGCAGGCTTTCAGGCGGTTCAACTCCGCCTTCGAGGAGGCATACCGGGCGCAGACTGCGTCGATCGTGGTGGAGGACATGAAATGGGGATGAAGGCGGAAACGGGGACGGGACGGGGATGGGGACGGGGCGGGGGTGGAGGACATGAAACGGGGATGAAGGCGGGATTGGAGGATAAAATCCATCCCCGCCGCAGAGGCGGGGCGGGGGTGGAGGATGAAATTTTGAGGCGGGGCGGGGGTGGAAACCTTGTCCCCCGCCCCGCCTCGCCCCACTGCCATCCCTACTTGTAATATTATCATTTGTAATGCTTTTAAAGCATTTCATATTGCTTCAATAAAAGAATATTTTATTTCTTTTTTTTTCATTATACCCTTTTCAAGGGTTTTTGATATTGTGTCTTTCTAGACACCATTTCTTGCGAATCTAAGTTCTTAGTTAGAAGATTCTCATTTCATTACACATGTCGTGTCTAGACCCGACAACAATGTAAGGCAATACAAACCACCCCATTTTTGGAAAAATAATGGTGGTGGAGGAAGAAAAATTATTTGCCATAATTGTAATGAACCGGGCCATATTCGTCCGGATTGCCACAAGTTCAAAAAGAAGGTACCTTTCAGTGGAGAAATTTCTCCGAATGAAGATTAAAAAAAAGATGGAGACATAAAGGAGTTCATTGCTCATCTTACCGAAACTCTACAACAATTCATGAAAATGAACTCCACTCCATCATCCTCTACACCATCCACTTACGGTGCCGCCATCTCATCCTTTCCAGGTATGACCTCTTGGATTCATAACTCGGGTGCCTCCTTTCATATGACTCTGAATGCATCGCTTTTGTCAAAACCAAGTCTCAATAAATTCAAATCATATGTTTTCACCGCCGATGGAACATCCTTAGATGTTGAAGGTATTGGAAACCTTGAGAAAACTTATGATCAAAACAAAAACAAAAATTGTTCCCAAAATACGAATTATTCCAAAACATAACCTAAATCTTTTTTTCGTTTCTCAAATTAACGATTTTGAATGTAATGTCTCTTTTTCACCTACCTATTGAGATGTGCAGGATCTCTGGTCCGGAAAGCGGATTGAGCAAGGCCATAGAAGAGGGGATCTTTATTATATGAATTTTTTGTCTTTGCCATCCAAATCTTTTTGTAATCATGTTTAATCTAAAGATATTGAGACTTGGGACAAGAGGCTTGAACATCCTAGTATCTCCAAGTTGTATCTCTTTCCTTTCTTGGAAAATTTTTGTAATACAAATACATTTACATGCAATGATTGTATTCTTGGAAAAATTCATTCGCTTCCGTGTTCGCATAGTAATTTTGTGTCAAAAAGACCTTTCGAACGTGTGCATTCCAATGTATGGGGGCCGGCACCCGTTATGTCCAAAGGAGAATACTCTTACTACGTTGTTTTTATTGATGACTTTACTAGATATACATGGGTATATATTATTAAAAACAAATCTGATGTATTCACTAATTTTAAAGAATTTCATGTTCTCATTCAATATCAATTTCAAAATACTATAGCCATACTTAGATCCGATTCGAGAGGTGAGTAAATGTCTAAAGAATTTTAAAATTACCTCAAATTAAATGGAATTCTACATCAACGATATTGTTCTAAGACTCTACAACAAAATGGTCTTGTGGAAAGAAAACATAAACATTTAATTGAAACCACTAGAACACTTTTTATCTCTAAAAATGTTCCTAAGAAATTTTGGGTCGAAACTCTTCTTACCACAACATATCTTATAAATCGTATGCCCTCTTCTTTAAAAAATGTATCACCATTTGAAAAATTATTCAAAATTACTCCAGATTTTAATAGACTAAGGATCTTTGGATGTAAATGCTGCTTGTTCAAGGACAAAACAAATTATCACCAAAAGCTCTTGAATGTGTGTTCATTGGCTATTGTGAAAATAAAAAAGGCTATAGGTGCTATGATATACAAAACAATAAACTATATATGTAAAGAAATATAAACTTTCTTGAAGAACAAAATGGTTTTGATATTCACACATCTAAAGAAGACATTGATTATTCCTTCTTATTTGACTTAGCTCTTAGAACGAAGTCCCAAGATGCAATTATTTGCGATAATTCTTGTGATGGCATTTTGCATCATAATGATATGTCACAACATGATGATGGCTCTCGAAATGAGAACCTTAATGATATTAATGTATATACCCAGTGGCTAAGAAATAAACATCAATCTGCCCTTGAAAGATATTCCCAAGATTTCTCTTTAGATGAACCAGTTGAAGACAATCAACTTAGGAGATCCTCTCGTAATAGTAGACCACCACAAAAAATTGTTCTTATGAATCTTTTTCACCTAACTATAGGACTTGTCTCATGTTGATACACTCATATCATGAGCCTGCCTCATTTAAAGAAGCTAAGGATCATCCTCATTGGATTAAAGTCATGAAAATTGAATTAGAGACTCTTAACAAAGCCCAAACTTGGAGCATTATTCGCCAACCCTTTGGAAAAAAGCCAATTGGGTGTAGATGGGTTTATAAAGTTAAAACCAAATGCGATGGATCTCTCGAAAGATACAAAGCTCGGTTGGTTGCAGAAGGCTACGCCCAAGAATATGAGATTGATTATGAATAAACATTTGCCCCAGTAGCTAGAATACAAACTTTAATTGCCTTAGCTTCTATTAAACAATGGCTGATATATCAACTTGATGTTAAAATTGTGTTTTTAAATGGAACTCTATGTGAAGAAGTCCTTATGGATCCTCTGCCAGGTCTTGAAATTGAACAAGGGAATATCCTAAAATTAAACAAAGCTCTCTATGGTCTTAAACAAGACCCCAAAGCTTGGTATGATCTCTTTACCAAAGTAGTTCTCGATAATGATTTTTCTTCTTGTTATACTGATACTGCTTTGTTTGTTAAAAAATCTGACAAATACATAACAATTTTGTTACTACATGTGGATGACATGATCATCACACATAATGATAAAAAGGATAGTGAACTTATTAAAAAAGTTTTTAAAAAAAAATTGATATGTCTGATCGTGGTTTTCTAAGGTACTTTTTAGGAATTGAAGTTGTATACTTCCCCAAGGGGTATGTCCTCTCAAATAAAGCTTGCCTCCGACATCATTAATCGGTCTGTACTAACAGATGACAAGAAGGTGGAGACTCCATAAGTAATCAACGCCAAGATGATAGCCAGTAATGAAACTCCTTTAGTTGATCACACTCCTTATTGTCAGTTAATTGGGTCACTAACATATTTATCTATCACCAGACCCAATATTTCTCATGCAATTTATACTGCAAGCCAATTTCAGACTGCAACTTCTACCATTCACATGGCCGCAGTCATGAGGATTATCAGATATTTGAAAGACACTATAACTAAAGGATTATTCTTACCCTCCTCTTCACTTTTTACTTTACTTGTTTATACTGACTCTTATTGGGGGGCAACCTCGATGATCGTATTTCTACCACAGGTTATTGTGTGTTTCTTGGATAATCACTTATTTCATGAAGGTGTAAGAAACAACAGAAAGTATCTCTCTCTTCTATAGAAGCGGAGTATCGTGTGATGGCCACCACCACCACCACTAAGATTGTTGTAATGAAGTGCCGAATAAGAGAAGTGAAGTCTCCAAGAGCAAACAAGAGAGCACGCACATACACAAATAGCCACTAATGGGCATGAGAACAACAAAACCACAAAAGTGGCAAAACATTCAAAAGAAGAGGAAAAATATATATTCCACTCAAGAAGGCTTCAAAGAAGCATGCCTTGCAATGGGGGAAAACCCCTTTATTTATAAGACAAAAGAGGCGGCCTTGGAAGGGCTCCTAGAGGGACGTTGGAGCCCTTCCAACGGTCATAAATATGACCGTTGGATGCTCCAACGTCCTCCTAGGGGGGGGCCTTTCCAAGGTGGAAAAAGAAAAAGAATAAAAAGAAAAAGAATAAAAAAGAAAAAAGAAAGAAAGATTACAATATGCGAGAAAATGTAAAAAGATTGTTTTACCCCTAGTGAGTATTTATAAAAGAGATATATATTTATATATGTAGATAGACACATAGACATATATATATATATATATATATATATATAATATGTGTATGTGTCATAATCTATATATAGATATATATGTATAACATATTTTAACACCCCCCCTCAAACACACAATAACATGTGGTGAGAAAGTAGAAACGAGGCGATGGCAAAGCTTTGGTGAAGAAGTCCGTCAACTGGTACTCGGTAGGAATATATGGCAATTGAATGGTGCCCCGTAAAAACTCATCACGAACATAATGACAATTCATCTCAATGTGCTTTGTTCTTTCATGAAAGGTAGGATTGTTGGCAATGTAGATAGAGCTTTTGTTGTCGCAGCATAGCTTTAAGGGAGTTGAGAATGGGACTCCCATATCTTTAAGCAAACTTCTTAACCATACGATCTCAGTGGTGGTAGTGGTCATCGCACGATACTCTGCTTCAGTAGAAGAGAGGAAAACTTTCTATTGCTTCTTACACCTCCATGAAATAAATGACTCTCCAAGAAACACACAATAACATGTGGTAGAAATACGATCATCAGGGTTACCCCCCCAATCAGAGCCAGTATAAGCAAGTAAAGTAAGAGGTGAATAAGAGGCTAAGAATAATCCTTTTGTTATGGTGCTTTTCAAATATCTCATAATTCTCATGACCGCAGCCATGTGAATGGTGGAGGGAGCTGTCTGAAATTGACTTGCACTATGAACTGCATAAGAAATATCGGGTATGGTGATAGATAAATGCGTGAGTGACCCAATCAATTGACGATAAGGTGTAAGATCAACCAAAGGAGTGCCATAACTGACTCTCATCTTGGCATTGATTACTTATGGCATCTCCACCTTCTTGTCATCTGTCAGCCCAGACCGATCAATAATGTCGAAGGCAAGCTTCATCTGAGAGAGAACATACCTCTTGGGCGAGTATGCAACTTCAATACCTAAAAAATACCTTAGATAACTAAGATCAGACATATCAAAATTTTCTTTAAGAATATTTTTAACAAGGTCAATATCCTTCTTATCATTACCTGTGATAATCATGTCATCAACATATAATAACAAAATTGTAATGTGATCATTAGAATTTTTAACGAACAAAGCAGTATCAGTATAACACGAGGAAAAACCATTATCGAGAACTACTTTGCTAAAAAGATTATACCAAACTTTTGGTGCTTGTTTAAGACCATAAAGAGCTTTATTTAACTTTAGAATATTTCCTTTACCAATTTCAAGACCTGACGGAGGATCCATAAGGACTTCTTCACATAGAGTTTCATTTAAAAATGTGTTTTTAACATCAAGTTGATATATCGGCCATTGCTTAATGGAGGCTAAGGCAATTAAAGTTCGCACACTAGTCATTCTAGCTACAGGAGCAAAAGTTTCTTCATAATCAATCTCATATCCTTGGGTGTAGCCTTTTGCAACCAAACGAGCTTTGTATCTCTCAAGAGATCCATCACACTTGTTTTGACTTTATATACCCATCTATACCCAATTGCCTTTTTCCTAATGGTTGACGAATAATGCTTCAAGTTTGAGCTTTGTTAAGAGCCTCTAATTCAACTTTCATAGCTTCAATCCAATGTAGATGATCTTTAGCTTCTTTAAATGAAGTAGGCTCATGATACGAATGTATTAACATGAGACAAGCTCTATAATTAGGTGAGAAAGATTTATAAGATACAAATTTTTGTGGTGGTCTACTATTACGAGAAGATCTCTTAGGTAGATCAATAGGTTCTTCTAAAGAGAGGTCTTGCGAATATCTCTCAAGAGTAGGTTGATGTTCATTTCCTAACCGCCGGGTATATACATTTATATCATTAAGGTTCTCATTTTGAGAAACATTACCATGTTGTAGCATATCATTATGATGTGAGATGCCATCACAAGTATCATCGCAAATAATTGCATCAGGCAACTCAATTCTAGGAGCTAGATCAAATAGGAAGGAATAGTCAATGTCTTCTCTAGATGTGTGAACATCAAATCCATTTTGTTCTTAAAGAAAGTTTACATTTCTTGATACATAGAGTTTATTATTTCGAACATCATAGCATCTATAACCTTTTTATTTTCACCATAGCCAATGAATACACATTCAAGAGCTTTGGGTGATAATTTATTTTGTCCTTGAACAAGCACAAAGCATTTACATCCGAGTATCCTTAATCTATTAAAATCTGGAGTAATTTTAAATCATTTTTCAAAAGATGATACATTTTTTAAAGAAGAAGAGGGCATACGATTGATAAGATATGTTGCGGTAAGAAGAGCTTCGGCCCAAAAGTTTTTAGGAACATTTTTAGAGACAAGAAGTGTTCTTGTAGTTTCAATTAAATGTCTATGTTTCCTTTCCGCAAGACCATTTTGTTGCGGGGTTTTAGGACAAGATCGTTGATGTAAAATTCCATTTATTTTGAAATAATTTTAAAAATCCTTAGACATGTATTCTCCTCCAGAATCGGATCTAAATATAGCTATATTATTTTGAAATTGATTTTGAACAAGAATATGAAATTTTTTAAAATTAGTGAAGACATCGGATTTGTTTTTAATAATGTATACCCAAGTATATCTAGTAAAATCATCAATAAAACTAACATAGTAGGAGTAGCCCCCTTTGGACATAACGGGTGCCAGCCCCCATACATCGGAATGCACAAGTTCAAAAGGTCTTTTTGACACAAAGTTACTATGCGAATACAGAAGCGAATGAATCTTTTCAAGGATACAATCATTGCATGTGAATGTATTTGTATTACAAAATTTTTCCAAAAAAGGAAAGAGATACAACTTGGAAATACTAGGATGTCCAAGCCTCTTATGCCAAGTCTCAATATCTTTGGATTGAACATGATTACAAAATGATTTGGATGGCAATGACAAAAAATTCATATAATAAAGATCCCCTCTTCTACGACCTTGCCCAATCCGCTTCTCGGACCGGAGATCCTGCACATAGCAATGGGTTGGTGAAAATGTGGCATCACATTCAAAATCGGTAATTTGAGAAACGGAGAAAAAATTTAAATTAAGTTTTGGAATAATTCGGATTTTGGAAACAAAAAAGTCTTTAAGTTTTCTCAAAGTTCTCAATGCCTTCAACATCCAAGGATGTTCCATCAGCAGTGGAAACATAAGATTTGAATTTGTTGAGACTTGGTTTTGACAAAAGTGATGCATTCGGAGTCATATGAAAGGAGGCACCCGAGTCAAGAATCCAAAAGGTCATACCTGGGAAGGAGGAGATGGTGGCACCGGAAGTGAATGGTGTAGAGGATGATGGAGTGGAATTCATCTTCATGAATTGTTGAAGAGTTTCGGTAAGATGAGCAATGGACTCCTTTATGTCTTCATCTTTCTTTGAATCTTCATTCGGAGGAATTTCCCTAACGGAGGTCACCTTCTTTTTAAACCTTGGACAATCCGGACGAATATGGCCCGGTTCATTACAATTATGGCAAATAATTTTTCTTCCTCCTCCACCGTTATTTTTTAAAAAGTGGGGTGGTTTGTATGGCCTTACATTGTTGCCGGGTCTAGACACGGCATGAACTTCATCAACATTCTTTTTTAGGGCCAAACGAGTCTCTTCTTGACACAAGTCGACTAAAATGTCACTTAGAGGAATAGAAGCCCTATGAAGGAGTGATCATCTTAATTGCTCAAACTCGGGATGAAACCCATGAATAAATTGGAAAAATCTTTCTCTTTCCATTTGATCTTGCCTCGTAGCAATAGCACTACCTTCCCATTGTGGTTCGAGAAGGACAAGTTCATCCCATAAAGAAGATAGGGTACTGTAATAGTCCCTAATACTCATGTCACCTTGCTTGGTTTCTCTTACCTTTTCTTGTAGGAAGAAATGTCTAGCAAGATCCTTTTTAGTGTACATGCTTTTCATAAAAAACCAAGCATCATTGGACCTCTTAAACTTTGCAAGATTTGCACAAATTTTTAACTCAACATTATTCATGAACCATGCTAAAATTTTAGCATGCTCACTTTCCCAATCTTCCATTTTGGAGGAGAAGTCAAGAATAACTTTCTCCTTTTCTTCTTCATTCAAAGCTTTTTTCTCAACACCTTCAAACATGGTTAACTTCAATTGTGGTTCTGAAATGGTTCCACGCACATAACCCCAAAGTTTTTTACCTTTCGAGATTATTTTCCATAGCGGCCGCCCACATACGATAATTGGTTCCATCTAACTTGAATGAGAGATCGATTTTGGCGTCTTTGTTGGCCATTTATAGAAAAAGGGTTTGAAAGCAAAAGAGAGGAGAGATATTACTTGACAAGAGAGGATCCGATGAAGCTTTTACAACCAATGCTCTGATACCACGTAATGAAGTGCCGAATAAGAGAAACGAAGTCTCCAAGAGCAAACAAGAGAGCACGCACATACACAAATAGCCACTAATGGACAAGAGAACAACAAAACCACAAAAGTGGCAAAACACCCAAAAGAAGAGGAAAAATATATATTCCACTCAAGAAGGCTTCAAAGAAGCATGCCTTACAATGGGGAAAACCCCTTTATTTATAGACAAAAGAGGAGGCCTTGGAAGGGCTCCTAGAGGGACATTGGAGCCCTTCCAGCGGTCATAAATATGACCGTTGGATGCTCCAACGTCCTCCTAGGGGGGGGGGCTTTCCAAGGTGGAAAAAGAAAGAATAAAAAGAAAAAGAATAAAAAAGAAAGAAAGATTACAATATGCGAGAAAATATAAAAAGATTGTTTTACCCCTAGTGAGTATTTACAAAAGAGATATATATTTATATATGTAGATAGACACATAGACATATATATAACATATATGTGTATGTGTCATAATATATATAGATATATATGTATAACATATTTTAACAATTGTATGGTTAAGAAGCTTGCTTAAAGATATGGGCGTCTCATTCTCAACTCCTTCGAAGCTGAGTTGTGACAACAAGAGTTCTATTTACATTGTCAACAACCACACCTTCCATGAACGAACAAAGCAGATAGAGATGGACTGTCATTATGTTCATGATGAGTTCCTACGGGGCACCATTCAACTTTCATATGTTCCTACCGAATTTCAATTGGCGGACTTATTCACCAAAGCATTGTCATCGCCTTGTTTTTACTTTCTCCTTAGCAAACTCTCGGTGATCTCCCCGTGTGTCATAATATATATATATATATATATATATATATATATATATATATATATATATATATATATATATTATGACACATACACATATATACTTTACGTATATATGTCTATGTGTCTATCTACATATATAAATATATGTATTCCCTTTGTAATACCCACTAGGGGTAAAATAGTCATTTTACTATTTCACGCCATGTATATTTTTTACATTTTCCTTTTTTCCTTTTTCCTTTTTCCTTTTTCCTTAGAAAAACCCCCCTTAAGGGACGTTGGAAGGGCTCCAATGTCCCTTAGGAGCCCTTCCAAGGGTCCTCTCCGCGTGCCTATAAATAAAGGGGTTTCCCCCATTTTATTGTAGGCTTTTTGAGTGGAATATATTTTTTCCTCTTCTTTTGGGTGTTTTGCCACTTTTGTGGTTTTGTTGTAATCTTGCCCATTAGTGGCTATTTGTGTATGTGTGTGCTCTCTTGTTTGCTCTTCAAGATATCACTTCTCTTACATTACAACTCGGCCCCTCCCCTACCAACACGGAGCGCAAGGAGGGGGCTTGACCCCTCTCCTGCACAAAGAGGGCGCAGGGAGGGGGCTTGGCCGATGCCCTACCAACATAGAGTGCAGGGAGGGGGCTCGGCCCCTCCCTTGCACAGAGAGGGAGGACAGAGAGGGGGATCGGCCCCTCCCTTGCACACAGAGAGCGCAGGGAGGGGATTGACCCCTCCCCTGCCAACAAAGAGTGCAGGGAGGGGGCTCGGCCCCTCCCCTGCACACAGAGGGAGGACAAGGAGGGGCTCGGCCCCTCCCCTGCCAACAGGGAGGGCAGGGAGGGGGCTTGACCCCTCCCCTGCACAATATATATATATATATATATATATATATATATATATATATATATATATATATATATATATATATTTGCCGCACCCCCGCACCCAAGTTTTTTGAAAGTGCCGCACCCTCGAACCCATGTGACATAGGATTTGTCATTCCTAATTCCCTTCTCTGAAAGTATTGAAGTAGAAAAGGAGAATAGACTCATGATCTATAGCAGGAGGGAGCCTGGAGTTGAGTCCACGTCATTTTATGACCATCATGCTTAAGAGGTGGAGGATCTTTCTCATCCAAGTCCAAATATTTTGTATGTCGATCATGAACAGACAATGCATGACCCTCCATCAATAGAGGTATGTTGTAGTATCCGTTCTTCCGTATCTTCCACTCGATTTGTTTCTCTTGAGTCTTTTTCAGATATATGATGAAGATGCAACTGATCCAGATTAGCAACGAGCAATGAGTGAGGAATTGGATACTTTGAAAAGAATAAAGGCTTGGGACCTAGTGAAGCTCCCCGAAGGAAAACATATGGTTGGCTCCAAATGGGTGTATAAGATAAAGACCAAAGTTAATGGAACAAATAAGCGATATAAGGTGACTTGCCAAAGGCCACAGTCAACTGTTCGGTATACGTTTTGCAAAACCTTTGCACCTGTGACACATATGACTACAATTAAAACATTATTAGCAGTCTCTACAGTTAAGGGTTGGGACTTGTGGCAGCTAGATGTAAAGAATGCATTTTTGAATGGGGATCTTGAGGAAAAAGTCTATATGGAATTGTCTCAAGGAGTGACGAATCAGAAAGGAAGAGTTTGTAGGCTCAGAAGAGCATTATATGGGTTGAAGCAAGCTCTTTGAACATGGTTTGTGAATTTCAATGCAACAGTGAAAAATCTTAACTTTAGAAAAAGTTTTTTATGATCCATCCTTATTTGTATCCGCATCTAATATTGGGCACTGCATATTGCTATTATATGTGGATGATATGATCATTGTAAGTGGCAATCCATTAATTATTGCAAATGTCAAGAGGAAACTTACTGATGTGTTTGAGATGAAAGACACAGTTAAGTTGGAATACTGTTTGGGTCTTGAAGTTGCTCATGCTAAGAGAGGATATCTTTTGACTCAGCACAAGGATTTGAACTCATAGCTAAGGCCATATTGGTGTTGATACTCTTATTGAGCCAAATGCTAAGCTGAGGCATGATAGTGGAGAACTATTGGAGGATCCTACTGTATATAGACAGCTTGTGGGAAGTTTATTTACTTGACTATTTCTAGACCAGTATCATTTTTGCAATACATGTGGTGAGTAAATTCATGAGTGATCCAAGGTCGGACCTAATAAGATAGAAATTACAACCCAAGAAGTTATAATTACTTGGGCATGCAGCCCCCCACCCCCCGAAAAAAATTTCTGAATAGCAATGTTGACCTTAGCCAAAATAGGCAAATCAAAAACACAATAAGAATAATGGAGTAGACAAACAGTAGATACAAAAACACACAAAAGGAATTGCATATAAACCCATTAGAAAACATGACCGATGAAGAGAGAGAGAGAGAGGGATGGATAGTTCAGAGTTCAGACTGACAATCATGCGGCGGAAGCACCCTGATATGTGCATGGAACTCCTGGATTGCTGATGGTGGAGGGGAAGCTGTCGGGCGGCAGTAGCCAGTATGCATGAGAACTAAACGAAAACAAAAATACATACAAAACATATAATCAGTCAATAGTATATGTTTTCATGGCAGACACACAGATAAAGAAGCACCCTGTGGAAAAACAAGGAACCTAGATAAAGACAAACCAGCAACCAGATCTGAATCATCAGTATATACATCAGTTCCCCATAACTGGCCTCCTCTAACCTGCATGTATGAACCCACACTGCACAATTAATACACACAACAACCTAAGAAATAAGGTTAACGAAAAAAATTGAAAGCATGCATATAGTTTTACTTTTAACATGCCCCATTGTGTCATGGGAATAACAAAGATGAGGTATAAATCTAAAACATAGTCACAAATATCGGTATTGGCAATATCTCGGCGAGGCTATTTCCCGCGATATTATTGGTTTGGTGATAAATCTCGGAAAAATCTCAGGGCATAAAAAAATAAAAAAAAAAAATATATATATATATATATATATATATATATATATAACAAAAATAAGTAGGAAAATATCATGTTTAGATAATAAAATACATCTATACTAAAATAAATAAGTAAAAAATACAAAATAAAGAAGAAAAGCACCTTTAAGATGTATAAAATAAGTAAAAACAGTAGCAATAGTAAATAATATCGCGATATTCTCATCTTATTATAGCGATATTATCAAATTGGTGATATTTTCAAAATATTGTGATATTTACCTATAATATCGTTTGATGACTATAACGTGATAATATCACGATATTTTCAAAATATCACCTATACCTGTGACCACGATCTAAGACCAATCTGTCGTAACAAAATAAATCTTTGAATCTGACCCAAGACAATCTGATACAGAAAATAAACAATAATCAATGTTATCAAAATTTCTGTAGTTTGTTAGCAAACTTTGGATCAAGGATACTCATAAAATACTAATAATAAAGTGACGAAAGATAGGAAGACCTAAAATATATCCAACTTTATCAACAAAACAAAAAAATGCAGAACCAAAAATACTTAGAGATACACTTAATTTAGGCCTGCTAAGAAAAATAAATTAGGTGGTACCATAACCACCAAATATCTATCTTGACAATATGTTGGAGAGGCAATTTCCTGGGATATTATAGATTTTTTATATGATTCAGGAAGCTATCTGCATTATTTGGGGGGAAAAGGTAAAATCTAAAATAATAAAAATAGATTTCACTTTAGTAAATCCTTTTGCAATAATATCAGAAAAATATATAGTACCAAAATGTGTAGAAAGAACAGAATAAGAAAAAACCATATCTGAATAGCATAAGCTAATAAAAAATTAAGATATACCATGAAAATACCATGATATCTAACATAATCTTATTCAATTGCAAGGTGATATTTGTGACTACAGGTGGAACCAAAAGCCGTTTAAACATTTGCACATATTACATCAAGGGATAAATTTGCTATCTGCTACAACAGACTTCTGTTGCACTAAGCATATGTTGGATTTTGTATTATACTCTGCACTTGCATCAACAGATAACTTGTGCATTTCCATACAACTGACAGATTCATATGGCTCTGCCTCCATCATTGCAGTTCAAGTGCCAACACTAGTGACTAGACCCTGATGATTGTGAGTGAAGACAAATCAAATGCAGCTGCTGCACCAACAATCAGGGCCTACTTATCCTAAGGGACAAACATATGGAGCTTTGAGGCAAGTAAGCCTAGCAACGAATGTTCTCCTGCCTATGAATGACATGTTTACAAGCCAAACTTGCTATAAGCAATTTACATATTCAGTGTGTCAATTAGGAAGTGGATGTCAGCAATTGGCCCAGATCAATGTTAAACACAATTTACCATATAAGAATCTATATGTTTATGTTATCTAAGTTCATATTACATATAATAGCATTATGCTGGTATGTTTGATTATATTTAGTTTCTTTCCGCTTTGACACTTTTTTTTTCAATTCTCTTCATCTTCTTTAAAATGGCTAGAACCGAAAAAAGGAGACTGGCATTCGCAACCACACATATAAAATGGAAAAATATTTGTGGTATTCATTGTGGGATATAAGTGTGATAAAAGTTCAGTTACAGCTTCCTAATATTACTGGTCTATTAATAATTCATTTCATAAGCTTAACCAGTTTGACAAGGAACTTGTTCAAAGAAGTGATCCAAAACTTCCAACATAAACAGGCTCTAAACTGATCATGAAGCCTCAACTGGTAAGAAAAATCATACAAAATACTTCTCACAAATTTCTTGTGCACATACCTGTCGATTTGTTGCAGTAACATATTCAGCTGGTATTCTGATTTCTAGAGTTGGACCTTCACTATGAGTACCTTCATCATTTTTCCCATTCTGAGACACATCATTTTTGCCACTCTGAGACCCTTCGAAATCCTTCCATAATTTTACAAGCTCTAGCAAACATTCACCAACTTTATACACTACAGTTGATAATTCAGATTTTCCTGGAATTGATATCAAACGAAGATTCAACATCATATGTAAAGAATGAGGTTGATTAATTCTAAACAAAGACAACTGAGTGAGGTTTGTTGCATACTATGACATACATTAAAATGTCTACAAAGACACTTTAATAAAGAAAACAAATATGAATAAACAACAATTTGGAACTTGGTCCAACTTGAAGAGACCATCCAAAGGGTGAATACAGCAAGAAGATGATCAGGCAACTTCACATCAAAAGATGAAGCAGATAAAGATCATAAGAATCACACATGTCAGCAAGCATCAAAGGCCACACAGGCAAATAATAGTCATGAATTAAAAATAGTTGTTCACGCGATTAAATTGGAACAAAGACGCCACAACATGATAAGAACGGGCTATCAACCACGAAAATGTGATTTTTGTGAAGAAGTGAGTGCACATGCAGAAGAAGAACACCCTCACTGCTAACAAACTAATAACAAATACCACATTTAGAAATGGAATGATTTATAAGCCAATTTTAGAGGATGTTATGAAAAGATATGCTGTACACAAGATGGTAGGGTCCCAAAAGAAGCCAAGCCATGATACCAACTACAAAATAGTTCGGCCCAAGATCAACCATCAAATTGTTAAAATTCTCTTTAAAATCACAAAAAGAGTTGTGGAAAACAGAAGAAAAGGCTGCAGGTTGTTATATGTGACATTTGGAGATTATTGTGTAATTATTTCTATATAATAGTGGAAAGAAGCTTTTAAAATCAAAGGCACGTTTGAAAACCATGAGAAAATTTTCCCTGTGAAAGTTTTCTGGGTTTGAGACTTTAAGTTCGTTTCCATGCAAAAGTTTGGAAAATTAATGCAATTCAAGTTACCGAAAGTTTATGAAAATTCTATTTTCACAACTTACAGTTATTCTCTAGGAATAGGCACTTAAAGATTAAAATAAGTAATCAAAATAATGAATGAGGGACCTTATCATAAAACACATCTGCCGCATAGGCGTCAAGATATGAAAACCAACAGGATGAAGATTAATTGGTTTGAGCCCATTCAGAGAAAACTTGCCCAAAGGTAACAAAAATAGTTCCTCAATAAGAGTTAAAAGTTTAAAAAGGAAATTAAAAAGGGGACCAGATCCAACAGAAGAATTAAAAGTAAAAAACAAAAACGGCAAAAAAGTGAATATTCCAAATCTGGGTAGAAATGCAGGCATAATTTTGATGAGAGAAAGCTTTCAACCAGCAGGATGCTGCAGATATCTCAATCTGCAATAACTATCACCCTCTATGAAAATAGTTAAGAGGAAGATCTTTGCTAACCTTGAGATCTGCAAATACACAAAAAGAGAATTTGTTAGTCAGTTTGAAAAGGTAATCTAAGCATAATTGACAGCTCTGCACAAATTGGAAAAGGCAATCACAGGGTAATGAAGTAATAAATTCCTCAATTAGCCACAGACACACTAACAATCAATTCAAAATATTAACAGTGTTGCATATACACAATCATTATCCTACAGCAAACAGAAACTAAAACCTTAACAGGATGTGGAAGGTTCTATTGAACTTTAAAAGGAATAAAGATTGTTCATATTTTCCCATTAATGCTGAATGCAGAAAACTAACATGTTTTTGTTATGAAACAAGTTCTTTCAACCCTTTAGGCACAACAGATATAATAAGAGAAAACTAATTCCATGAGATGGAGGAAAATTTGTGTCACAACAATTCCTTTTCCAAAAGGGGAAAAAATGATTATTTTGGAGAATGGAAAATCTCTTAGGCAGCGCTTGTTTCATGCTCTTTCTTATGAAAGGGGCCCTCTTTCTTATAAAAGAGAGACCTCTTTCCCATGGAGGGTGAAACGAATGCTCCCGCGGGAAATATGTAGCGGGGCACACATGATAAATGTAAAATACCTATTTTCCTATGAAAATGGGATCACACCTCCCTCTTGTGAAAGCACTCTCCCACGAGGGTGTCCCTTTCATGGGAAAGTGTCCTCTTGTGGGCGGGTGTGTAACAAACACCCCCTTAGGAACCTATTTTATTCTCCACTTCACTAGAAGATACTGTATCACCCATGATAACAAAGCTTTAGAGTTTAGACTATGAAGGCCACTTTTATTCAATCAAGTGTTGACCAAAGGCATAGAGAAAAAAGAGTGCTACAGGATTAATAATAACAACTTGATTACTTGATACAAGTTAATATCTCCAAGAACATCCTGTACCGTGCATAAATAAGTTACTATTCACAGTACAACAAAAAGATAGCATGAGACTTAGACCAAGGCAAACACTGAATAGATCACAATAACCCATATCAAGCCTGCATCCTGGAGTCTTCCCATTTCTATTTAAACAAGTGAATTAATAACAAGGGTGTCATTGTCAAATCTTGGTGCCAAGAAGAGCTGTCTGGCAAATAGTTAAGCACAGTACAGGGACTCAAACTTGACCTAGACAAAATACCAGGGGGGGTAACTATGGAAAGTAGACATCAAACAGTTTATTTTCATACATTGAGAACTAAATCTGCATCTGATGCAACATTAGATCCTTCAAATTTTTAAGTCCTAATCAGAAGATGCAGTAGCTAAATTAAACATGATAACCATGTTCATCTTATTAAGATATATAGATGTATTTAGAAAAACAAGAACGGATATTATTGATAAGGTAAGTAGAAAGCACCCAAAAAGGGAAACCCATCAAAAAACGAGGCTATGACATCACAATCAAACCATAAATTCCCATTCATGAGGCTATATATTTAACATGGCATTGGCACATATTTACAGCTTAAATGACATTAATGTGTCCGAATTCAGCAAAGCAAAAGACCATAGCAAGTAATTGGCATTCTTAGAGTAGACATCTAAGCTATAAAAGCAATATCAGAAAGTTTTGAGCACCATGTTTGCTAAAAAGAAAGTGTACATAACATGGTCAAAGATTACTTAAATGTACAGGTCAGACAAACAATTAAAATATGGCAAAGTCCAATGATTATTCAGCAATGCCCTATATGTTTAACCTTTTCATAAGGTGTTCTTCTTTTTCCAAAATTTGCAACTTGCAAGTAATCAGTGCAACAAATTTCTTTAGAATTACTTTTCCCAGGACAAGATTCCCCTTCATCCTAGCAAACAATAATTGGCTTCTACCGTGAAGCAATGATTACACAAATAATGACATTGCAATGTCTACCATTTAACAACATGAAATGTATTGACATTTCGATGACATAAGTACCATATCACTCTTGTGGGTTGCCAATTGTGTTCAAGACATGCAAAAAAACAAAGAAAACAGATTAAACTTTTGGGTTTTGAGAAAACCAGCAAAAGATGCTCAAGTACAACTAATGAACAATATTTAGGATGTGAATCATAAAAAACAAAGATAAGTACCCTTCATTATCCCTTGGACGAGATCGCATCCGAGATTCCCTACTTGCTGCATGAAGGTTTGCTCTTGGCCGAAGCATTCTCCTACGTTGTTGAACCCCATAACCAAATGCTTCCCTCTCCCTTTCTGTAGCCCCATCCCCAGCAAATCCATCATCTGATTCCTTCTCACAAGACCTGCCTCGCTTTTCTTGTCTATCTCCTTCAGTATCTTGATCTCTTTCCCTCTTCCTGTCTTTGGAATCCCTTTCACCAGCCTTCCATATGTCAAATTCTTTTGTTCGCTTTGATTCAAAAGCTGCAGTGTCTTGTTCGGTCACCTTAACAGTTCCCTCCGCATGTTCCTTATCATTCTGCAAGCTCTCTTTTTCATTATTATCTTGCACTTCTTTCTTTGTATGATCCTTTTCCCTGTCTTTTAGCCTTTCCTTGTCTTTTCCACCATCCATGCCTTCCCTCTCAGAACTCTCAAGCTCTCTTTCCAGTCTTGTATATTCTCTGCGCTCATTATTGCTACTAGCATGTGGCAGATCTTTACGGCGATCACTCTTCTCCTTGTCCCGCTCTTCCGAATCCCTAGGTTTCTCATCTTTCCTTTTTCGTTCCTTATCCCTGAACGTCTCTTCGCACTTCCAGTCAACTTTGTTCTCCCCCACAGCCTCCCGAGCTTCAAAATACTCCTTATCTTCATTTGTTGTGTTACCTTTAGTAATTTCTTCTGATCCATGCAACATATTCCGTGAAACTCGCCAAGGTTCATAATTATCAAATAATGGTTCTGGGTATCTTCTTCGATGATGATCTTTTGTATCTTTCCAGCTCAAGTGTGTACTTCCTCCCACATATGCATCCTTTTCCATCTTAGTTTCATATTTAAAATTTGTGATAGGTTCTCTCTCAGATTTGAGATCCTTGCCATCTCCTCTATTCTCTAACCATGTATCTTTTTCAGCTTTTAACAACTGGGGATCTAACCTTGGGTCCCTATACAGCTCCCTACCTTCTACCTTTGCCTCTCTAACTTCAGACCTGGAGTCTCTGTTATCCTTTAATTCCCTTGTGTCCGGCCTAGCATCAGTACTGGTTGAGTGTTCCAATGCAGTATCAGAAGAAGAAACTCGATAAATGGGAAGAACACCAAATCTTTTATCAACATCGCGAGACTCAGACCGCGAGCCTTTTACCAATCGCCCATCTAGCCCAGGTTCAAATGATGGATGATAGTCATTTATAACAGATTGAGTTGATTTGCCACTAGGATTCGAAAATGCAGTGGTATCCTCAAGTGGCCGTTTCATGGTAAATGTGGCATGGCTTCCATCATCATGTGGTCTTTTAGGAGGACCACTCATACTGTTATTGAATGTTACAAATACACCAATGCCCACAAAAGAAGAGAATCACCAAGCTCCACCTTCAATGATAGTGGCATTTGACAAGCTGTTGTATCAAACTTTTAGCAATTTATCTCACACAGAAAAAAGCACAAGAGTACAAATTTGGCATACCTTAGTTCATACTTGATTTTGCAGTACAATAATTCATCAAAATTTTTACAGATTAGCTCAAAACAATTTACAAGTAGCATAACGCCAGAGCAGAACACTAGAAATGAAACATACTTGAAGCCAGAAACTTGACATAACAATACCTTGTTTAATAATGTTACACCATACTGAGTTCCCAAAATATGTGTTTTATCCTACAGGCAGATTTCACATAGAACCTTTTACCACCAATCTCTCCCTAACATCCACATAACAATACCACAGATTCGGATAAATTGCATACGCAGTTTCCGACTTGTGATTAGTACAGATTCTGGATGTACCTGCCAAATCTTACTTCATTTTTTCTTAGTTCAAACTTTATGATTAGTGTAAAGTGTGAACATACTTTAAAGTCTTACCTCACTTTTTCTTTATACAAATTCATTCTAGACTTCTAGTCTGCCAAATGTTGGAAAATATCAGTTAATGGATCTGATATTCTTTTGCTTAATCCATAAATCTTGCATTTTTTTGGCAAAATCTCGGCAATAAAAAAAGTAATTAAAAAAATATAAAAATATTTTTATAAGAAAATATTAATAAAAATTATTTAAAAATACAAATACACGATTTTTTCACGATAAATAGCCATTTAAAGCGTAAATATCGGGTTTAAATCGCAGTATTTATGTTTTTTCATAAATCTCGCGATATTTTGTAAATCTGCAAGAAATTGCCGTTTTAAACTTTCAGGCAATTTCTCGCGATATTATCGCGAGATTTTCATAAATCTCGCGATATTTGTCACACTGCCTGTTGCCAGCAAAAAAAGCCAATTACATGATTCATAAGCCATTTCCATTCTCCCCTATTACAGCATTTGTTTCACTTAAAAGACACCATCTTCAACAAAAGACCCTTCATACAACCATATATGTAATAAAGAACCAGCTAAGGAATTTGGTGCAACAATCTTATTGATGACTGACTAACTAATCAAAGCCACACTGCCATCAGAAGTGACATCAGAGTCTTGACTTTTCTCGGGGATCATCAAGAACATGTTTCATCAATTCCATAGAAAAAAAATGGAGATCTTTCAGTGCTAAGTATTCATATTTGACGACCTAATCAAAACCATATTGTCATCAAGAATAGAGTGAACATATGTTAAACTCAGGTTTTCTCAGCAAATATCATGAACAGGTTTTCTTGGCAAACAACAACAGCACATACTTCACACCCACGGAGATGGAGAAAATAAAAAGGAAATTCTTCAAACTCAGGTTTTCTCAGCAAATATCATGAACAGGCTTTCTTGGCAAACAACAACAGCACATACTTCACACCCACGGACAGGGAGAAAATAAAAAGGAAATTCTTCAGTGCTAAAAAAGAATGACTTTGGCAACAGAGATCTTTACATTGAAACAAAATATACAGTCTCTAGGGTATCTAAAGACCCAACCCTCAGAACTGACACTCGAATTACTTAACATGCAAAAATCTAAGGACCCCTTTTGTACGTAAAACATCAACAGAAATGGTTATCCTAAATTCTTTTGCAGTCTCTTTCACCTAAAAGCCGAGATACCATGTCTGCGCTTCCCTTGCCCCACAATATTTTGCTACGAAGCTGCTTGTATTCGTCAGATATCAACAGAAGACGATTCCCCTAATTTCATTTGCAGTACTTTTCACCTAATAGCATAGATACCACAGTCTGAACTTCCCTCGCCCGACAAACTCACACGCCCATGCAGACAACAAAAAACAATAAAAGAAAATGAAGGATTCTAGACTATTCATGCAAACTACTCACACAAGATCTTCATTTATATAAATCAACATATCTTCCTCTTCGAATTTTCACGTATACCAATCCAAGAGAAAACACCAAAAGTAAGTAATAGTCAACTAGAAATAAAACCGCAAGACTCGATTCATCTGGAGACAAAACTTTCAATCGAAAGAAAACAAGTTCAATTCATCACATCATTTATAAACCAGTATTTCATGTAGACTCCACAAGAATCAATCCACAGACAGAGGCGTAGCTAGGGGGGGGGGGGGGGGGGGGGGGGGCAGGACTGGGCTGTAGCCCAGTCCTGTCTCCCGAAACAGTTAATTTTTTTTATTTTTTTAAAGCCCAGCCCTGATTCCATATGAAATAGATTTTTATCCATTTTTTAGCCCAGCCCTGACTGCAGCAAATAGTTTGATTTGTCCATATGAAATAGATTTTTATTAATAATTGTAGCCATTTTTTATTTTATCTCAAAAAAAATTTTTCGGGGGCGCTGCCCCCGAACCCCCGACTATCACACAACTTTTTTTTCTACACCCCTGTTTGCCCCCCCCCCCCTCGCATAAATCCTAGCTACGCCCCTGTCCACAGAGAAATCTCCAAGAAAATACCAAAATTAACGAACTAAATCCACAGAAGGAGACCTAAATTCTCAGATCTCTCCAGTTTTAAGCACAAAAATTTGAAGAATCAATAGAAAGAGAGCGAAAGAGAGAGAAATTAGGGATTGCACGAGAGAGAAGTGGAAAGGAAAACAATACGAAACGAGGTGGAAGAAGATACAGACCTTCGCCTCCACGTTCTCCGAGCGCTCTCCGCGTCTTCGCTCTTCCCTCTCTCTCTCTCTCTCTCTCTCTCTCTCTCTCTCTCTCTTCGAATTTACACAACGAAGAGGAAGAAACCAACTCTTTGAGAAAAATAAAAAACAGAACCGGTGAACGTTCTCTCCTTATATCGTGGCCGGGAGAGCGAGCTCGTGGCCTGTCGGAGGGACATTATTGTAAATAAATGCAACTAGAAGGGGAATTTTCATGGAATTAGGGCAGCTTTTAACTTTAGCCCTAATTTTCTTTTGGGTTATTATTCGGTACTGTGGAAGGCGTAAAATTACATAGAATCGCTGAGCTGAAAATCATAGGTTTTAGATTTTTTAAATTAAATCTTATGGATGTGATATACAGTGAAAAATGAGTTTTGAATCACATGATTGTGATACATAAGAATGTTTTTTATTTGCTTAAAAAATCAATGGTCCACAATGCACTCAAATTTCATGACTCAACAAAAATCATATTTTGGGATCGAAATAACATGATTCAATGCCTGATCATTAGCAAATAAACTTTTTTTAATGCATTTATGTGATCAGATTGAGTTGATAAAGTTTGAACCAAGGTTGCAAGAAAGAAAAACTAAAATAGAAAACATCTTGAGGAACGAAGTTTTTCTGAAACGGGAAACAAGAAACTAATTGGGGAACTACCGAAAAATGAATGAAAAACATTTAACAAAAAAAAATTACCAAACAAGAGAAAACATGCATCTCGCAAAAGGAAAACACTTGAAAAACACATGGGAAACACATTTCTCTAAAGGGTGGGAAACGTGTTTTCCAACTTTTTTGGTGTTCTCCACATTTCTGAAACAGTGTTGCACGTTTCAAAAAATGATTTCTCGGGAAACAGGGTTTTCCATGCTCCTATAGCATTTTTGATAACCCCGGTTTGAACCTATGACTTCCAGCTCAACGGTTCAATAGCACTAAATATTAAACCTTCTGTTTTGATAACGTACTTGAAACTCTTAGGCAGCAACACCCCTGCACATTAGGGTCTACCCAACCCATACTGGAACCTAAAGGTGGACATTGGCCCGATGAATTGGTTTTTATATGATATCCAACCCAATTTGAATTTATTTCATTGTATTCGATAAGCCAAAGAAATTGGAAGAAGCGCAAGTGTACAACATTGTTGAGGGCAAGTCTTCTTCAACCTGACAATAATGATGCAAGAGCGAGTGCAAGTCACTACCGGGTTGATCGGGTTCATTGGGAACCATCTTAATAATTTGTAATTTTTTATTATTATTTTAAGTAGATGTTGGTTTTGAGATATTGTTCACATCTTAGTTGAGTTTCGGATCCCTAGTAGGACTAAGGTTTCTAGTTTTTTTCTCTTGATTATAAATATTCACTGTAGAGAGATAAAAAAAACGGGTTGATGAATGATTTATTGAGTAACTTCTAGTTATTTTTCTTACAATTTTCGATATTTTTCATTCACTCTTGCTTTTGCAAGTAATTGGTTTCTCACTAGGGTATCAATTTTGCATTGTTTAAGAGTGATCCTCCTATTCACTACATCACTTTTGGTATTTCAAGAAAGGACTCTTGAACTCACAAGATTCCAAAAAAGCAAACATGTCTATGGAATTTCAAGAAATTCAAAGTTATTGATTTTAGGCATCATGCAAATGATGCAAAATGTAACCGAACTTCAAAAGTAAATCCCTCCATAACCCACTTTTCCAACCTAAAGGGAATGTAACGTCCCGAGATTTATAACTTGGAAAATTTAAGAAAAAAATTGAGATTTTCTTTGGTGATTTAAAACATGGTTATAACGCAGCAAAAAATTGTTTGCTTGGCCTAAGTCAGTGAATCCTAGGGTGAGTTCCAGGAGAAAGGTGAACTGCATATGCTTGGATACAACTCCTCTCCTTAGTCGGGTTTGGATCTAGGTCTAAAGACGAGGATTCTATTAAGAATCTAACTCCTCAATTTTTTAAACAAATTAGAGTAATTAAAAAGCACAAAAGTAAACTAGTTTAATCAAAACATGTATATCATTCTAAAAAAATGCATAATATGAATTTTACAAATCCAAAGTTTATGAACAATAACATGTTTATCATAATATACAAAATAGAGCCAAAATATCAAAATAAACTGAGCCAATAAGTTCTTGCATGTCGTCCCCACCTTGCATCTCGGCCTACGTTGTGCAGTTGTCACTGCTCACATGTGCTTCATAAAAAAGGGTTATGAAAAAGCCCGGTAGATATTTACCCCAGTTTACAAAGAACTATATAATATCAAAACATATATTCTCATATTGATGATATAACACATAAATTCAGATATCTAATAACAAAATAGTTATTAAATGCCCATAATGAAAGTCGTACAACATACTGACGTTCAATATGACCTCAGACATAAGACAACTTCCTTGGAGCTCATAGTTTTGTGCACAACTTACTTCAAACTCATATGTGTCTTGATATGTTTAGACTAATTAGACATATTTTCAATAACAAGTTGTTTGATTTGCATGAACTTTGTTTCTTTTTATTTGAGGGCTATCTCGGGTACTCAGGGAACATGACATCAAAACAAAATAGAACACTTTATGTATTTATTATGTTATGATATTATAAATTGCCCGAAGGTTTTTTTGCACTGCAGTTCAAGCGGGCAGCCCATGGCCATAAAATAGTTCCTACTTGACACTTGTAAGACAAGAAATATGATGCATAATGAACTAACTGCAGTAGTTGGACGCTATCACTTATGACACATTGATAGCTCTAGTCTCCCCACCCTCAGGTGAATAGAGAGCCATTGGAACGCCTTTCTCCTATACCATACCAAAAAAACAGATGAATATATCGGGGCCCACTTGAGGTTTGTACCGCCTATCATCTCTAAGATATCACTTAAAAACGTAATAGTTATGAGGGTTATCTATCTCATGACCATTCATTTTTGCTCTAGTGCCTTGAACAGTTCAAGCATCTCACAAGTGACGGCACCATTATTTATTTAGGTGTGAATGGTTAACATGTGTGTTTTTGCATTCAAAAGTGTTTCTCAAAACCCCCAACCTCATTGCAGAGCCATAAGTAGTACATGCATGCCTTACAGTACCTAGACAGATGTTACACCTTGCCGTTATAAATATTTTGTATATATTCTAATATGATTATATCCTTTACCCAGGGTCATATAATCATCTACCGCATTCAAGGTTAAAGGAGTTGTCTTTTCAATACTAGGAGTTGACTCATAATATTGTTTCAAAGAGTTTAGGTCAACTCTTATTCACAAGAGTTGATACATAAGTTATAAATGTCGATTATTCCTTTAGAAGAGTTTATTCACATGTGTTTAAGTCTTTGACCGAGTAAGAGTCAATCCCCTGGAAGTAGGGGTCGACCCAGTGACAAGAGCCCACTGACTATGGTGCATGAGTCAACCCTTCATAAGCATAGGTCGACCCTTCCTGGGTCTTCTCTAAATAGGGGTTAACCCTTCAAAGTCAAGGGTCGATTAAAATTTGTATGCAAAATAGTAGGCTGAGGGTCAACTCTTTCAAATCAGGAGTCAACCCATCAGAAGTATGGGTCAACTCACAAGGTGCCTAACTAACATTAGACAACAAGGGTAGAGTGGGCCAACCCATCAGAAGCATAGACAACTCACAAATGGTTAAGCTACATTAGGCAACAAAAATATAGATGGTCAACTCATTAGAAGTGCGGGTTGACTTATAAGGGGTTCAATTTAAAATAGGAGTATAAAGAGCAAGGGTCAACCCTTTAAAAGTGAGGGTTGACTCTCTCTATTTAGCTTAAATCCTTTTGGAGAGTCAACCATTCAATTACAAGGGTCGACTCTCACTAGGTTTAGGGGTATAAGCTTATCTGAGAGTCGACTCTTCAGATATGAGGGTTGACCCTTGGGTCAAATTAGAGATCCTTCAAACTGTAGGAATCGACATCGACCCTTGCTTGCAAGAGTCATCTCATGTATCTTGTAAACTTAGTTATGTCTTATTCAAAACATGTTTTCTCCCAAAATTTTTAAACTGTATCACCTTTATTAATTTGTGAATTATTTATGCAAAAAAATATATGTACAGACATCAGATAATTCGGAGTAAATTTGTGTAAATTCATGCTTATCTTGTAGAGCGTAATAATAAGAGACAAAAAATTTCCAAATATACATGAAGGAAATTTCTTCCACAAACACGAGAGATGTGCAGTTGAACTAGACGAGAAGGAGGAGGCTGCATTTGGGTGGTAAAATCAAGATAGAGCTCGATAGCGGTGGTGGCTGATGACGACTATTTATGAGCAGAGAGTGGTTGCAATGGTGGGCTGAGATAGCGTGAAACTGAGTGCAAGAGGGTTAAGGTTAGTTTGGGCGAGGCTCAGCCAAAATAGCTGAGCTTGGTGGCTAACAAGGAAGATGGCAAGGGGTTGGGGGCTTGGTGGTTGTAGCCGGTGCAACCACCAAAAAAGAAAGAACGAGAACTGAGAGAGAGAGGTATTTATATTTAGAGGGAGAGGCAAATAGGGTGATATGTGGGTTCATGTAGTAAGGGGGAGGTAGTAAGGGGGAGGAAGAACACGTATTTGTCCTTGTGAATCAAGGGGCCAAAACAGTGGGCTAGGTTTGGGTTGGGGTGATGTAGGTCTGGATCTAGGTTTCCAGACCTGGTGCCAATTTAGCCCAACCAGCTCTTGAGATCCAACTATGACCTATGTGGGTTGTTTCTTAGAAGTTAGGGTCGATTCTCCATGAAGAGGGTCCACCCTCGAGCTCAAATATTCATTGGTTGCAAGAATGAGTTGACTCCGGCTTGACAGAGGTCGACTCTCGTACTATTCTCATGTGTCCCACGAGTAAGGGTCGACTCTTAAAACTCTAAAACTTAACGGGTGCACTTCGGATGCATTTCAATTTTATTTTTTATGAAATAAAATCTGTTTTTCATCATAATTTTAATACAAATACAATCGTAAACTAGAAAACCACAAAGTATAATTTATAATTTCCTTAAATAATCATCTAAATTCTTGGATATAAAAGGGAATATCAAGTTTTTTATTAGTTGTCACTAATAGATTTGAAATCATCACAATACAATTCCAATCCCTCAAACAAACAATCAACATTTATAATATTTGGAATTATTTTCAAGTTATGTCAGGTGTCCTTGCTATCCAAACAAATCCAACGGGTGTTTGGTTGCACTTATCTCGAAAAGTCCAATACTCTTGGATATTGCCGCTTATCCACATGAGGGTTGTTGTTTAGAATCATCAAATATTCTAAGACTAGTGGGTGAACTCAAACCAATGTCACAAATCTTGATAGTGCATGAATGTGAGAATATCAAGAAAACGATAACCATAAAAAAAAATAGGAACAAAAAATAAAAACTAAAAAAAGTACAATACATGAATAATAAGTATAAAAATAATTATTTTCATATATTTTTGACTTTGTTTTAATTGTCCATCATACTCATGTGAGTGTGACATATAAATAGGGTTTCAAGGGGTCACATCACATAAAAAAATCATGCTTCAGCCAATGATTTTCAATTCAACAATTACCTGCCTTAATAGTACCAAATGTTGCCCCTTTTTTAAAATATATTTTAGTGAAAAATATGGTGATAAGTTTGAAATATCTCCTACTGTGGGGACTATCAAACAATCCCATAAGCTATAGCCCCAAGGGGTATGTCCTAATGAGGGGGCCTTGGCTGTTAGGCCAGTGGTCAGGGTTCCATTTTCACATAAGCCAATCCTTTGCACCACGGGTTTACCCTCATGAAGAAAAATACCCTATAAGCTCAACTGACGTACCAAACCCAATGCATTTCTTCGCAACCAAACATGACTAGAACCAACTCGTTAGATTTTTGACCGAATGCCGGGCTAACCAAAGTCAAAAACCAAGGGCAGGCACTGACTGGGTTCGAGCCCTGTGGGTCCGTCACGTTGGACCTTGAAAGAGAATGACTCTAGGGGCTTCAAATGGTGTTTGGATACACGGGAGATAAGAGGTAGGTTCCAGCGGACTGCAGACTCCCTAATCACCAAACTCCCCTCTTTGGACGCCCTCCTCAGGGACACGGAGTTCCGTTGCTACGCCCGGGCGTTGGAACGCCGGGAATCCTCCACCCGTCTTCCTCTTCCTCTCCTCTCCTCTTCTCTCTATCTCTACCGAGTTCCTTTCTCAGGTGGGAGTTGGAAACCGGCGTTTGGATCCAAAAACCCTACTTCTCCTCTAGTTGGTCTCTTTTTCTCTTCTCGTCTTTCAGAGGAATGCATAAAAAACCCTAGTTTTCTTTTTTTCTTTTTCATCTGTTTGTTTTCCCTTGAGAAATTTCCATCCATGATATCTTTTTTTAATCATTTGTTATGTTCTGTATCACCGACTTGAAGAATGATCAAATTGGTATAAGCTGCGTTTCGGTTTCTAGTAGTGTTATCTCTTGACCGCATCTATTTATCTAGAAAAAGGGGGATAAACCGGGAAATGACTGTGCAGAGTACCACGTATTTCCATATTGTCATTTTTTTTATCTCCTGGATAGGTGGTTGCATTGCATCTGATAGCCTGTACCTCTGAACTTTTTTTTTCTATTTTTGCATATCTAATTCATGCATATTGTAAATTCTAGAACTACGCAAAACTTGTTTCTCACGGTTAATAGTGTAAATGTAGCAGCCTCAATCATTCTTATAAGGTATTTAATATTTCTAGCATTCTGCAAACGGTGATGTGCAATTTGCTCCTTTTTGTTATCATGTATTTTCAGTTAATAATTCCTTCATGATGATGTGTGCCTTGTGTGAATATCACCTTTTTCAGCCATGGATGATGATAATAACAGGGGGAAGTCTAAGGTATTTCGTTGGGACAATCACCCCAATGCAGATGCCCTTTTGATTGAGCTTCTAGTCGAGGTTGTGCAGAGTGGCAGGAAGCCAGATAAGACATTCAAGGAAAAAATACTAACCAAAGTGGCTGAGGAGATCCATAAGCGCCTTGGTTTTGACATAAATGTGGAGAATGTAAAGAGCAGGCTAAAGACTTGGAAAAGGTTGTATCACCAAGTGAAAGAGCTTCTTGGTGTTAACGGATTTGAGTTTGATCCTGCCATGAAACAGGTGATAGCTTCCACCGAACTGTGGAATGAATACATAAAGGTAAAGTCTCTTTTATAGTATTTACTTGATGTCATCTTGCATTCTGAAGGTGTGTAATGTTGCTTATTCAAAGCATATTGATTTTCTGGACAGGTCAAGCCAGAGATGAAAAACTTGAAAGGGAAATCCATTGATAACTACCACCAACTTGGTATCATAATCGGGAATGAGAGAGTGGAAGGTAGGTGCTGCTTTTTCTTTTTAATAATCTCTTCTTTTACAAGACCCTGCCCACCATAAAGATCAAAACCCCACAGCCTACTTTTAGTCTTTCACCTCCCATGGTCAATATTTTTTCCTGCGTAGAATCAATTTAGCTTCAATTGCCATATTATTTTTCTCCCGTCTTCATGCTAGTATTTGTGCTATCAATAACTCGGTATGCGTAATCGCTTGGTCAGTAATTTCAAGAGAGTCATATTAACATGTTCTATCGATCTTGAAATATGTTGAATAGGATCGCTGAGTGGCAACTTCGTAGCCAGTCAAACTCTCAGTTTGATTTTGTCATCAGAATGTTTTACTCTGTGACTCAGGTCGCCAATTCATGTTTAAGAAAGATGGCGATGGATCCATTGTTGATGCATGTAGTATACCTTTAAAATCTGGTGAACATCTTTCCTTTCTTTCAATAGGGCTATCTTAATCAACTATTTGATGATAGAAAATCTGTCTATCAGACAGTATGTATTTTCAATTTAGGTTCATGCTTTCAGAAAGATTAGAGGTGATTCATAATGTGTTGTTTCATCTTTGTATACTCGTGTGTGAGAAGCACTTACATTCTGACCCAAGAAGGTTGAATGTGCTGGTGACTTATGTTAAGCCTGAGAAGAATATGTCGAAAACCAGGTCGTTGGCATGATGAAACTGCTAATCTGCATGCTTTTCAGCTGTTGTCAGTCGTTGCATAATAAAGTTATACGTGTTTTTGATGTGTTGAATAAGTGCTGCCTTCTCTTGAATAGGGTTCCCATGATGTAAATTCAGGATGCCAGACTGTATGATAAGTCCATTGTTTAGATATTATTAGTCTCAGTCAGACAGAAAATTAGTGCAATAAATGAGTGGACATAGCAATTACGATGTGGACTGATGAACAGGTTTCATATACTCCTTTGTGAATGCTATCGATTCTAAATTCACCTGAAGTTTGTTCTGTTGTGTGGTGTAAATGATATGGTTCCATTTTCCTGTTTGGATATCAAATATGTTCTTTGTGATTCTATTCAATGCCAACAGACATTGGGCAAGTCATATAGTGTGCACTTTGTCTTTCTCAATTATCATGTTCTTTTATACTGATATGCTGGCAAAACTGATGTATTTTGTGCTTGAATTTCATGTTGTGTATCAGATGTGGATGAGGATACTAACATAAGAAAGGCTAAAGCATTTGAATGGGACAATCATCTCAAGGATGATAATGCCTACAAAGAAAAGGCTAAGGTATTCCAATGGGATAATCATCCCAATGCGAATGCTCTCCTGACAGAGCTGCTGGTCGATGTTGTGCAGAATGGTGGGAAGCCGGATAAGACGTTCAAGCAACAAACACTAAATAAAGTGGCTAAGGAGATCTGTAAGCATCTAGGTTTTGATATAAATGGAGAGCATGTGAAGAGCAGGCTGAGGACTTGGAGAAAAATGTATTATCAGGTGAAAGAGATTTGCAGTGTTAGTGGATTTACTTATGATCCTAGTACAAAACAGGTGACAGCTTCTGCTGAATTGTGGAATGATTACATAAAGGTACTGTAAATTCTGCTACGTTCATTGACAGCATCTTGCTCAATGGTGCATGTGTAGGGTGCTCAGTTTATTTCCTTGATGCAGGTCAAGCCAGAGATGAAAAACTTGAAAGGAAAGTCCATTGATAACTATCACCAGCTTGGTATCATTATCGGGAATGATAAGGTTGAGGGCAAGTTTTCATGTTCGCATAACGACAAGGTGATTTCAATGGGCATCCATGAAAATGGTCATCATACTCTTCCATGGACACACCACGATGAAGACAAAGATGACGACTTCTCCAAGTCACCTAAGGTCTCTACATCAGTTGTAGAGGCGTCATCCCAACATAGTGGCACCCGTGGAGGAAGGGCATCTGAGAAGACACCACAGTCTAACAAAAGAAGAAAACAAATGGTGGAAAGGATGGTCGAATCCATGGATAGCTTCACTGCTGCAATTATCCGACTATCAGAAAACTTGGCAAAAGAAACAACAATGATCAAACAAGCGAAGGTGACCAAAGAGGTTGAAAAGCTTGAAGGTCTCTCTACTGATGAGTTTCTATCAGCAGTTACACTTTTAGGACAGAACCCACAACTAGCTGATGTTTTCCTGAATTTACCAGGGGAGTATAAAAAGGCATGGCTGGTGAGGTTCCTTTCCAGTAGCCCAGGACAATAGTTGTTGGCATTCTTTTTATTTGTCTAAGTGGAACCTTTCATTACCTTTGTATTTTGGCATGTCTTAATCTGTATCACTAGCTGGGAATGGTTTTGTATAATTATAAATTCACTGAATGTAGCTTTCACTTGATCTCCACTTTTGCTTCACAGATTAGCTTCAGCATGTCAATACTAATTACAGAGATAAGTGGATCGACAAAATGCATTGAAATCCACACCCTAAACACCATGTGCACCTCCCTAACTTGATCATTAAATGCAAGAGGAGTTGAAAAAACTATTTCCTTTTTTGTGTTGCATGAGCCATGTATTCAATCTCTCTCTCTCACACACACACACACATGCACATACACACACAGGCATGCTCGTGCATACACATGCCAGTGCCACTTAAGTTAATAGAAGGAAAAAGACTGTTAAGAATTACTTCTCTCTATGTCCCATTGCATGACAAACTTCTCATAATACATTTATTCATCCATAGGCACTCCGATCCTCACCGACATCGGTTTATGTCGATAAATGCGGTCATCAGTTTAAACGAAGTCCAAATGTTAAGGTTCGAACACGAATAACAGACTTAAACAACAGAGTTTATGGTACCTAGACCCAGTTATGCTTGTGGTTAACCGGCATCGGATTATGGATCTGCTTACGATAGGTCCAACCAAATGGGATTAGTTGGTGGCTAGGTTTCAGCCTAGAAACTTACTTTAAAAAATGTGGTTTTTGACAGAAACGGAAGAAATCCAAGTCCAAGAAACGCACAATGTTCTCATTAGATTACAATTATTGTGTTCTGGTGCAGTGGCTGGTTTGAAGAACCTTGCTTCAAACTTAAGCGAAACCAAACTGAAACCCAATTTGACTAGATCTTGTCAGGTTCGAATGAGAATCCAAACGAGTAACAGAAATTGAAAACCAAATCTTAGAAGGATAACACGGACCATACTTATTTGGTATGAGCACTTGGTGCTCGTGACTTTGTGTTGGGACATTGCGAGTTCAGAAAACAATGGTATAAGCTGTATAATCAGTGGGTGGCTGCTTGAGCCCATCCTTCAGCAGAGAAAAAAAATACAATTGCTAAAGCTCAAACGATGAGCAATTGGAGCACAGTCTGATAAAAAAAATATCATACTAAAAGCAACGAAGGTTAGTGTACAATAGTGGAACCGGCTTCCATGAACATGGTCCAAAAAGATGAAACAAAAACTAAACAAAAAGAACAAAAACCAGACAAGGCCTCACAAAACTTGTAACGTTGTCGCTTCTTCGTTGGTGGAGGGGACGTTCCAGACTGTAAAGAAGGGCAGCCTATTGGAGAAGCATATTATCTTGACTGCTTTCTTCTTCACCCGGGGAGTAACGTGGGCAGATGTTTCACATCATAAATGAACTCCATTCCAATAGTCTTCCTAGGCCTACCCCGACCTCTTTTAACTAATATATTTTCTCATTTCTCCAACCTTCTAACTGGAGCATCATTAGGCCTTCGCCGAATATGTCAAAACCACCATAAACGATTCTCTCGCATCTTATTTTCAATGGGTGCAACACCTACCTTCTTACGTATCTCCTTGTTCCGAATCTTATCTTTTATTGTATTTCCACACATCCATCTAAGCATCCGCATCTCAGCTACACTCATTTTTTGAATATGATGTCTCTTGGCAGCCCAACTTTTCGTACCATATAGTAAAGCGGGTCTAATAGTCGTCCTATAAAACTTTCCCTTCAACCGCAATGGCATTCTACGATCGCACAGCACTCCAGTTGCACTTTTCCATTTCATCCACCCAACCTTTATCCTATGATTTACATCTCCATCAATTTCTCCATACTTTTGAATGATGTATCCCAAATATTTGAAATAATCATTCACCGGTATTTCATGCTCACCAAGCTTCACTACACTCTCATCACTACTTCGTTGCCTACTAAACCGACATTCCATATATTCAGTCTTACTCTTACTCAACTTAAAACCTCTAGCTTCCAATGTCTGTCTCCATAATTCTAACTTAGCATTAACCCCAGCTCTAGACTCATCAATCAAAACAATATCATCAGCAAACAACATACACCAAGGTACATTTTCTTGAATTGATCTCGTAAGCTCATCCATCACTATCGCAAATAGGAAAGGGCTTAAAGCAGATCCTTGATGTAACCCAACCGTTATCGGAAAATTGGTTGTCACCCCTCCACAAGTGCGGACATTGGTTACTACTCCTTCATACATATCTTTAATTATACTAATGTACTTGAGAGAAACACCTTTCTTCATCATTGTCCACCAGAGAACGACCCTAGGTACTCTATCGTATGCCTTCTCTAAATCAATAAAAACCATATGCAAATCTTTGTTCCTCTCTCTATATCTTTCAATAAGTTGTCTAAGAAGATGTATAGCTTACATAGTTGATCTTCCAGGCATAAAACCAAATTGATTCTCCGATATCATGACAACCTTCCTCAACCTAGACTCAATCACCCTCTCCCAAAGTTTCATAGTATGACTCATGAGTTTTATACCACGATAGTTTGTGCAATCTTGTATATCACCCTTATTCTTATATAAAGGCACCAAAGTACTCTTCCTCCACTCATTAGGCATCTTATTTGTTCGCCAAATCAAGTGAAAAAGATTTGTCAACCATTCTAAACCTTTCTCTCCCAAGCATTTCCAAGTCTCGATAGGTATACCATCTGGGCCAACTGCCCTTCTTGATTTCATTTTCTTCAAAGCCTCTGCAATTTCTTTCTTTTGAATCTTGCGCATGAAGTCACGATTTATCTCATGAAAAGGAATGGAGAAGTCTTCAAGATCTTGAGCATGACTATCATTAAATAGCTTATCAAAATAATTTTTTCATCTCTCCTTAATCTCCTCATCTTTGACTAAAACCCTTTGCGTTTCATCTTTGATACATCTAACCATACCCAAATCCCTCGATTTCCTATCTCTCATCTTTGCAAGCCTATAAATATCGTTCTCGCCTTCTTTGGTATCCAACTTGTCATAAACCTCCTTATATACCTTAGCCCTTGCGTTTCGAACTACTTTTTTAGCTTCCTTCTTTGCTATCATATACTTCTCCAAATTCTCATTATCACGACTCTTAGATTTCTATAACACTCTCTTTTAACCTTAATAGCTAATTTGACATCCTCGTTCTACCATGATGTATCCTTACCTAGTGGTGCACCGCCTTTAGACTCACCCAATACCTCCTTAGCCATTTTTCTCATGCCACCCGCTATCTTATTCCACATTGATTCTGAATCCTCCTCGAGACACCAATCAGTTTTCTTAACTACCTGCTCTACAAACATTCCTTGTTTAGCTCCTTTCAGTGCCCACCACTTAATTCTAGGACCTATCCTATGTCTATCCATTTTGCGGCATTGTCTAATTCTAAGATCTAAAATTAAGACTCTATGTTGTGTAGCTACACTTTCTCTCGGTATAACCTTATAATCGATGCAACAACCCCTATCTCTCTTTCTAAGTAGGAAAAAATCTATCTGACTCATATTAACCCCACTTTTAAATGTTACTAGGTGAGACTCCCTCTTCCTAAACCAAGTGTTTGCTAAGATCATATCATAGGACAAACAAAAATCTAAAATCCTTTCTCTAATTTCATTTCTTTCTCCTATACCATAGCCTCCATAGATACTCTCAAATCCATCCCTACTAATGCCTACATGTCCATTAAGGTCACCGCCGATGAAAAGTTTTTCTCCATAAGATATCCCTTGTACTTCTCCATCTAAATCTTCCCAAAATTGATGCTTAATGGAATCATCTAAACCTACTTGAGGTGCATAAACACTAATAATATTAATAATATCCGTACCTAATATTAATTTAATAAGTAAAATTCTATCACCCTTCCTACGGACCTCAACTACATTATCTATAAACTGACGACTCATAACAATCCCTACTCCATTCCTATTCCTATTTATTCCTGTATACCAAATCTTATATCCCCAAGGTTCTATCACTTTTGCTTTCTCATCTACCCATTTGGTCTCTTGTAGACATAAAATATCAATCTTTCTCCTACACATAACATCTACTAACTCTACCAACTTACCAGTTAAAGACCCTATGTTCCAAGTGGCTAACCTAATTTTATGGTCTTGGACTAACTTCTTTACCCCCACCCGTCCAACAAAGTGAGGGAACCCTTGCCTATTTGACACCACACCCGGGCGCCGGTGTGACGCGTCGCTTCTGGGCGACGACCTAGCAACCCTTGCCCATTTATCACTGCCTCCGGGCCTAGAGAGTACAACGCGTCGCTCAGTAGGGAACACCCCAACGAAATTCTCATATTGGTTCATTTTCATAGGGTATGACTAAGTTTTTATGATGGCTGTCACAGGCCTACCGCAACCCTCCTCTTTTATCCGGGCTTGGGACCGACAGTGTATAACTAAACAGTTATACACAGGCGGAGTTAAAGACAAGATGTTTTTTGTGATAAATAAAATTAAAGGTCATAAATCTAATGATTTAAAAATTGAACAACACCTGCTTTTGACTAACGGTTAAGGACCTTCAAAATCATTCGACAATCACAATGCCTCGTAAACGTTATATAAATGTATTTTTAAAGTCTTTTAAATGACCAAACTATTTGAGAAAACGAAAAGTCAAAGACTGCTTGATGAAAACGAACATCGACACCTCACACGTGCCTCGCGCTATTGTAAATATACAAAGTACTTCATCAAAACACCACATTGCACTATAAGCACCCTGGCGCATACACGATTCTCACACAACATAAAAAATAAAAAACAAACCATCTACTTAAACCATAAAAAAACATTTGTTTTCTATTAGATATGAGACTAAACATTTTCAAATCACTTCTGGTGGATAACAATAAAGCACTAAAACATAAAAATTAACTATATTTTAAAACAAGGATGCACCCACACACCAAGTGACGTGACCTGTTGTTGATCACTCTTCCAAGAATTCCGCTGCTGTCAAATGCGATTCTAATAAATGCATGACGTTGACAGTAAGGGAACGTCCAGTTCACTCCCACGGAATCGCTTTCTCAAGATCGCTAAAAGCCTGAAATCTCACGTTCAACCAAACATGAGATTCGAGTCAGCCTGTGATTTCGAATCACCCCCGTAAGATTTAGAATCTCACGGGTTGCCCTGGGATTTAGAATAAGAATGATTGCCCATCGAGTTGAGGCACCCAAACTTACCCTAAAAGAAAAAAAAATCTATATACAATTATTAGCTTTCTAGACATTCATAAATGTAACCTCAGTGATCTCTTGGGAAAATGAAACCTCCTGTTCACGGCCCCAAACTGTGTTACACTGCTATGTATTGGGCGAAACTGGTGTATAAAAATCGTTTCGTCGGGTTTTAACCATGCCTCGGAAGGGAGATTTGCCGGTCCATATACTAACAATCTGAGTTTCATCACATAGTTGTAGATCCAAATCTTCTTTAATTGGATCTGGGGATTTAAATGGAATTTTATCCCTCCTTTCACCCAAACCAAATGAAGAAAGGGAGAATTAAAGAAATACTGAATTAGTGGTTTGATTGAATTGGTATTTACTAGTTTTATTAGCCATGTTGGCTTCTTTTAAGTGACGATGTTGTGGAATTTGGACTTCTATTAGCAATTTCCTGTAGTATGCAATGTTGTTGATATTTGAGCAACTATTTTATTCAGCTGCTCGTGAGAAAAGCTTTAAACAGATAGCAAGTATCAAGAAATCAAGGAAAATGTCAATGAGGGATTAAAATTTTATGTTACTCTTCAAGTATGAGTGTTTTTTCTTTAAGTGCTCAACTATGAATTGCCCTATTCCTTCTGATTGTATGTCTTCCTTGCTGGAATCATTGAGGATGCAAATATGAGAGCAGGGAAAGTAGAATGAAGGCTATCAGTATAGAGAAAATGTTTTAGCATTGGTAAGAATGAGTTGGGACCTCTTGCTCAACTCCTAATATACAAGTGTAAGCAATAATATAATGACCAGAACACCTTTACAAATACAGATAAGAATTATATTAATAATAAGATTTTGCTTCTAAGCTAGCTTACAAATGCTCACCCTCAAATCAGGGCTGTTATCATTTTCTGTGGCTTAATTTGACTCAACACCGGGAAACTTACTAGGTCGAGACATAATAAGGATTGACAGAATGAGAGCACTTTCTTGATTCTAAGGGTGATGGTGCATGGTTGTGATTTGTCTGGTTAATTTCGTTAACGAATGAGCCTACTAACCAGCTAAGTGGAGGTACCCCTCCACGACCAGCTTCTTAGAGGGACTATGGCTGTTTAGGCCACGAAAGTTTGAGGCAATAACATGTCTGTGATGCCCTTAGATGTTGTGGGTCACACGCGCTACACTGATGTATTCAAGGAGTCTATAGCCTTGGCCGACAGGCCTAGGTAATTTTGTAAATATAAAAGGAGATTGTTGGGCAAACATCTTAGCATCTCTTCAACATTAATGCCATTTGAACCGTGTTAGACAAAGATGTAATTTTAGAATTGATCAACTTAATATCTAAGTGAAACTGTAGCACAAAAATATAACTGGTAATTTGCTTATCCTTGGTCGCTTAAATCTAAGCTTGAGATCTGAGATGGAAAAATTACTTAGTGTGCACCTTAACGGCCTTGGAGCCTTACCAACTTTTTTTTTGTGTTGAACCTTAATGAGACCTGATCTTGGGACCTGTGAGTTGGTTTTAGCTTGAAACTAGGTTGAGTTTTTATTTAGACATGGATTAAGGTAGTTTGAGCAAATTTTTTATTTTAGGTATTCAATTGGGTTTAGGCTTTGATAAGGAAGTTGTTTGGTGTAGGTAGGATCCAATTGGTTTAAGAAGGTATTTGGGTTATGCAAGGGATCTGGAGAATATTGGATCGGCTTGGAATGACTTTGGAGCTTGAGTAAGGATCCAAATAAGCACTAGATGGGTCAAATAAAGGTTTTTGATACGGGGATGCAGAAAAAGGATCAGAAGTTAGTGTAAGAGATGTATTTTTGATGAATTTTTACGCTTTAGTATCTTTTGCCCTTTGATAATTTTAAAAGGTTCAAAGTATTTATGTTTGAGAAAACCTTTAGTTCAATTGGTATTTTTTTCATGAAAAGCAGACATGAGATAACAAATCAAGTGTTTGTTGGTTTTTTCAGATTTGTCCACCCGTTGCAACAAGATTTTGGCTAGGTCTCATATGTTTGCCTGGATGAGATTTAGGTCTAACAAACTATACCCAGTAAGACCCGATAAGAAACTTATGGGCTAGGGCAGTCAAACTGTTCCGATTTCAACTCGACAATATTCTAAATTGAACTCACAGACTGGTCTATATTTTGGTCCTGATGTCTAGCTAGCTATGGCATGGACTGCTTTGGATTTGTTAGGGGTGGACGGGCTGCCTTGTGTAGCTCAATCCCAATAAGGTACGGCCTGACCTAACTATAGGGATGTAAACAGGTCAGATTCGAGTTGGATGTAGGCATTATCGAATCTGACAAAATGGATATATCTCATTCTGAGTTGGATTTGGACTCAGACTTGGATAAGAAATTATTGAAACTGAGCTCAAATCTGATTGAAAATTAAATAAGCAAATCCGACCCGTCTGATTAAAAATCTGTTTTAGGTAGGATTCTTGTTTCAGGATTATAAGAAACATGGTTCCACAATTAATTGTGGTTAGCATTAAGAGGGTGTTTGCTTGTCACAGAAAAGAGAGGCTTTCCACGGAAATGAACGCAACCCTGCACATTTCTGTGGGGCCCATCAACGTAACAAAAACACGAGCTCCTCTTTCCTGCAGAAAAAAGCAGCTATTTTTCAATGTTGTACCCCCTTTTCCATGGTATTGGTAAGACTCATCTTTCGCATAACCGTGGAGCTCTCTTCCGTGACACAAACGCCCCCCGAAGGTTGTTGATATGTGTGAGAACTGCTGCTTTAGTTTCGTGGGCGTCTCTTTTTACCTTAAAATATATATGCCATATACTAAGCTTGAGAATCTGATCAGATCCAGGTAAAAAAAAACTGTCTGAATCCAAACTTGTTTGTATAACTGACCTGATTTCATTACGAGGATTCAGTTTTTAATATCAAACAACATTAATTGGGTTCGGGTTGGTCAGATATTCAACCCAAACCCAAACTGCTGACATCCCAACCTAACCAGCAAATGGGCCAGGGTTTCAGGTAAGAATAAAGCTCCAACTAAATGGAGCCAGGGCCATTTGTTAGTTGGGTTTAAAGGGCCTTGCCTGAATTCAACGGTAGCTGGGCTGAGCTTTTTAATGAGCCTCGATTTAGGCAAAGACGGTAGTTAAAGACCATAAAATTAGGTTAGCCACTTGAAACATAGGGTTTTTAACTAGAAAGTTGGTAGAGTTAGTAGATGTTATGTCTAGGAGAAAGATGAATATTTTATGTCTACAAGTGACCAAATGGGTAGGTGAGAAAGCAAAAGTGATATAACCTTGGGGATATAAGATTTGGTATACAGGAATAAATAGGAATAGGAATGAAGTATGGATTGTTATTAGTCATGAGTTTATAGATAATATAGTTGAGGTCCATAGAAAGGGTGATAGGATTTTACTTATTAAATTAGTATTAGGTATGAATATTATTAATATTATTAGTGTTTATGCACCTCAAGTAGGTTTAGATGATTCCATTAAGCGTCAATTTTGGGAAGATTTAAATGAAATAGTACAAAGAATATCTTATGGAGAAAAGCTTTTCATCGGCGGTGACCTTAATAGACATGTAGGCATTAGTAGGGATGGATTTGAGAGTATCTATGGAGGCTATGGTATAGGCGAAAGAAACGAAAGTGGAGAAAGGATTTTAGATTTTGGTTTGTCCTATGATATGATCTTAGCAAACACTTGGTTTAGGAAGAGGGAGTCTCACTTATTAACATTTAAAAGTGAAGTTAATACGAGTCAGATAGATTTTTTTCTACTTAGAAAGAGAGATAGGGGTTGTTGCATCGATTGTAAGGTTATACTGAAAGAAAGTGTAGCTGCACAACATAGAGTCTTAATTTTAAATCTTAAAATTAGAAAATACCGCAAAAGGGATAGACATAGGATAGATCATAGAATTAAGTTGTGGGCACTGAAAGGAGCTAAACAAAGAATGTTTGTAGAGCAGGTAGTTAAGGAAGGTGATTGGTGTCTCGAGAAAGATTCGGAATCAATGTGGAATAAGATAGCGGGTGACATGAGAAAGGTAGCTAAGGAGGTATTGGGTGAGTCTAAAGGCGGTGCACCGCTGGGTAAGGATACATCATGGTAGAACGAGGATGTCAAATTAGCTATTAAGGTTAAAAGAGAGTGTTATAGAAATCTAAGTAAGAGTCGTGATAATGAGAATTTAGAGAAGTATATGATATCAAAGAAGAAAGCTAAAAAGTAGTTCGAAACGCTAGGGATAAGGTATATAAGGAGGTTTGTGACAAGTTGGATACCAAAGAAGGCGAAAAGGATATTTATAGGCTTGCAAAGATGAGAGATAGGAAATTGAGGGATCTGGGTATGGTCAGATGTATCAAAGACGAAACACAAAGGGTTTTAGTCAAAGATGAGGAGATTAAGGAGAGATGAAAAGATTATTTTGATAAGCTATTTAATGGAAGTCATGCTCAGGATCTTGGAGACTTCTCCATTCATTTTCATGAGATGAATTGTTTCTTCATGCGCAAGATTCAGAAGAAAGAAATTACAGAGGCTTTGAAAAAAATAAAATCAAGAAGGGCGGTTGGCCCAGATGGTATACCTATCAAGGCTTGAAAATGCTTGGGTGAGAAAAGTTTAGAATGGTTGACAAATCTTGTTAACAAGATTTGGCGGACAATTAAGATGCCTAATGAGTGGAGGAAGAGTACTTTGGTGTCTTTATATAAGAATAAGGGTGATATACAAGATTGCACAAACTATCGTGGTAAAAAACTCACGAGTCATTCTATGAAACTTTGGAAGAGGGTGATTGAGTATAGGTTGAGAAAGATTGTCATGATAACGGAGAATCAATTTGATTTCAAGCCTGGAAGATCAACTATGAAAGCTATACATCTTCTTAGACAACTTATTGAGAGATATAGAGAGAGGAACAAAGATTTGCAGATGGTTTTTATTGATTTGAAGAAGGCATACGATAGAGTACCTAGGGATGTTCTCTGGTGGACAATGATGAAGAAAGGTGTTTCTCTCAAGTACATTAGTATAATTAAAGATATGTATGAAGGAGTAGTAACCAATGTCCGCACTTGTGGAGGGGTGACAATCAATTTTCCTATAATGGTTGGGCTACATCAAGGATATGCATTAAGCCCTTTCCTATTTGGTATAGTGATGGATGAGCTTACAAGATCAATTCAAGAAAATGTGTCATGGTGTATGTTGTTTGCTGATGATATTGTTTTGATTGATGAGTCTAGAGTTGAGGTTAATGCTAAGTTAGAATTATGGAGACAGACATTGGAAGCAAGAGGTTTTAAGTTGAGTAAAAGTAAGACAAAATATATAGAATGTCAGTTTAGTAAGCAACAAAGTAGTGATGGGAGTATAGTGAAGCTTGGTGAACAAGAAATATCGGTGGATGACTGTTTCAAATATTTGAGATCTATCATTCAAAAGTATGGAGAAATTGATGGAGATGTATATAGGATAAAGGTTGGGTGGATGAAATAGAAAAGTGCAACTGGAGTATTGTGTGATCGTAGAATGCCATTGCGGTTGAAGGAAAAGTTTTATAGGACGACAAGTAGGCATGCTTTACTATATGGTATGGAATGTTGGGCTGCCAAGAGACATCATATTCAAAAAATGAGTGTAACTGAGATGCGTATGCTTAGATGGATGTGTGAAAATATAATAAAAGATAAGATTCGAAATGAGTAAATACGTAAGAAGATAGGTGTTGCATCCATTGAAAATAAGATGAGAGAGAATCGTTTACGATGGTTTAGACATATTCGGCGAAGGCCTAATGATGCTCCAGTTAGAATGATGAAAAAATGAAAAAATATATTAGTTAAAACAAACTAGGGAGTGAGGGAGTGCCATCAACCAAAACCATGATCTCAGCCTCTAACTGGAGTTGGGCATCCAGTTGGTAAAACCCTTAATGCCCCCCTTGCCCACAGGGAGTAAACCCAGCTTCGACCTTGCAGCAAGGGACGCCACCAGCAGGTTGAACAAGTCACCCTCAACCAAATGCCACCAGCGGGTTGCCCACAGGGAGTAAACCAAACTTGTGACTTCCTGTCAACTTGTGACATGCACAAGTCGCCCCTACCAGATGAGTGGAGGGCGTAAGATGAATGTCACCGTTAGACTAGGGGTTGCACTATCTTAACATGAGCGCGATCGTTGAACTTTCCAATACAAACAAAAACCACTAATTTAAAATATCCAAACTGCCATGATTCACCTCAGATATGGAAATTCAGAGTTACAATCTCAAAAATCAAGTGCACAAAATTAAAGAACAAGGCCTCACCCTCAACCCAATGATCTCCCAAACTAACTTTCATTCTTTCAAACCGGAGCCACACCAGATCAACCTGTTAATTTTTTTTGCTAGATTAAATTAATAACCTTTTAAAAAAGGAAAAAGGTAAGTTAGAAATTTGCTAACTTATTGACAAGTTCATAATGAAATGTATGACCAGAGTCCAGCTAATGTGCCATCGGTAATGGGAGTTGTTCTCCTCCCTTGGACCAGAAAGAAAGAAAAAAGAAAAAGGGTAAAAAAAAAAAAGGAAAGGCCAGACTGATAACAAGAGGAAGCGTCTCACATCCAGAACCCAGCACAGAGTTTGTATTTTCTTGATCTTATTCTGAACGAGAAACAGATGATCACTAATAACGAAAACTTAAAAAAAAACCTCCAAAAGCTTATTTGAATCTTACACTGACGACACTGTATACTATAGGTTTTATGTACATATACAAGTGCGAATCCAACAACAGAATAATGGGCTATTGATACAGTGAACAGGAGGATCGCTCCTGAGCCCCACAAAATCAATAGCTACCTTATAGCTAGAACCATTATTAACTACAAGCAATATTAAACTGAAAAATAACTCGAGCGATCAGAGTGTTCACTGCATCATATATACATTCTTGTGCATCGAAAAAGAGGCCATCTGAATTCAAAGGATCACAAGAATGAAGAGTCATTCTCTTCTCCATCATCAGTGAGCAACCAACTCAGGTATTCATTCCCATTATCCAGCACCGAGCTCAAATCCCGGGAAACGACTCTCTTGGTCAACAGAGTCTCTACCGTCACAGCCTCCCTCTTCCTTCCACCTCTAGGTTTTGATAGGAACCTCTCATCAGACTCCACAAAATCCTCCTGTAGGGATCACAGGCACGATTACAGATCTCAATATAGGGAGTAATCATAGTACACCCTGATGATGCTGAACTAGTGAAATACACTGAACGTATGAAAAGCACTTGTAAACAATTTTCATTCAAAGCAACACAAGTGGAATGAATGAAATAACAGAAAAGAGAGCTCTGAAGCGATGATGATGCCAAACATCATCATCTTGGCACTAGAAAATCTTAGGGCAGTTCATGTTTGGGGATTAGATATTCAATACATTTGGCAGTCACTAGGTCTAACCACAAATTCTCAGCAAGTTGTCAATTTGTGCATCCAACTCAGAAAATGGCTAGTCAACTAGCAGTTTCAAATGTAGCAACACAAGAAAGAGAAGGTTTTATCCAAATAAACACTTTATGCTAAAAAGTTATTTAACTTATTTCCAAAGATAAAAATGGAAAAGAATGAAGAACAAATTGTCCTGGACTGTGACAAGCAGAAAGAAATTAGCACCCTTACATGTGTATGATCACGGAAGTGGGTTTTCTCATGGTTTTGCCTCACATGCTTGTATGCAAATTTGAGTCCACAACCATTAACTCTGCAGGAAAACGGCCTTTCCTCGAGGTGGATAGCCTTTACATGTTGCTTGAGATTGGATGTCTGCAAGGGCATTAAAAATAAAATAAAAAATGTTACCATCATTCCTTTCACAAAGAAAATATTCAATTTTAAAAAATAAAAGGTTGAAGGTTAGCACTGTATGGTACTGTACATTTGAATAAGCGTGATGACAATTCCTTGCAGTGCACTTGATCCTGTCCACAACCTTTTCTGAACTATGGCTACACATGTGGCGCTTAATGTTTTTCTTCAGCTGTTCCGACCCACATATTTCACAAGGGATATAACGATGACTTGATTGGATATGTTCCTTGAGGCATTCAGTGTTGGAGAAGTACTGACCACAGCCAGGCTCAGTACAGACGACCTCCGCATACTCCAAATTCACTACAAATATGAATATGACCAATATTTGTAAACAGAAAGCTATATATTTTAAAGGAACAGGCCGATAACTATTCTCCAGAAAACAAACCAATAAACCGATTTACAAAAAAAGAAAGTACAAAAACATCACGTATTTGGACACATACATCAAACACGACGAGAACCTAACAAGGCAATACCAAGATTAGGACATTTCTGCACAACATTCTCCAAATATATAATATAACATCATTAAAGAGAAGGATAGTGTATGCTCTCAAGCTGCTTCATATTAGGAGCACAAGCATTAAGATTTTATCCACCCAAAAAATGGGAAGATTGAAGATAGAAACTGAGTTACTGAAGGCTCAAGCAATACGCTTACCATGTGAATCCTCATGTTTCTTCAACTTAGATGCATACTTGAATATCTTCCCACAACCACTTTCAAGGCAAACATGCTGCTTTGTCTGTTCAGGTGGATACTCATCACTGTGTAGCTCTTCCACATGCCGTTTCATATTGGCCTGCATGCTAAACCTTTGGTTACAGTTCTCCACAGGGCACACAAACGTTTTTCCTTCATGTGTGAAAAGATGGCGGGTCAAGTGATCTTTCCTTCTGTAACTGCAGTGACAGCCATCTACAGGGCAAGCAAAGGGACGCTGGAAGAAGCACAAAACAACAGAGTTCCCTGTCAACATTAGGTTGCAATCTGATGGCACAGATCAGCGTGTGCTTGTTAGATGGAAAAGATCATCTTGATATTACTGGATGTCAACGTAAATTGGTGGTAGTTTGCACATGCAAAAAAACTACCATATAAAACAGAACAGATCGTATTGGATGCAGTAACATCAAATCATTGTTTCCCCTTAGAAATCTATATGACAAGGTGAAGGCATAGAACTATAGAAGTGCATAGAGCTTATAGGAAGGAACAGAATGAAATCCATGTGCAACTTTCAACAAACCTGAAACGACAACGTGAACAAGGCGGGAAAATCATACAGCTTGATGGAGCTTCTCAGGAGGTCACCCACCCTGGTACTAGTCCATTCAAGATCAAAATCACCACCTTTGCATTTTGGAGTTCTTTATATGGGATCCAATGCTTCACGCTTGCAGCAAGTTTTTTCCATTCATCAAATTATTCTCGATAAATCCACTAAACAGCAATGCAACCCAAATGCTGACCTGAAATGCATAACAGAACAGTAAATCTTGGGTACTCTTAGGAGATTATTATTTTTCCTTTCAATATAGTCCCCTTGGCAGAAAATGCAGTGCCTATGGTAAATTGTACAATACAGATTAAAGAAACCATCTGTATGCAGACTAATCCCTTCATAAACTTAGACAAAAAATAAATAATCATTTCCACCAAAGTAATCACTGAAGCTAAGTCAGGCCTAGGGTAGGCAACATCAGACATATGAAGGCATGGAATTTAAATGGTTTCGCATTTTGTGTCCTCATGGCAAGTGGTCATGTATAGACAATAAACCGTTATACCCAATTTTAGCAAATATAACATATAGAATCTCAGCAAACGTTAACATTATATTCCATTAGATCAAGATTTACACAGCCTATTGACGTTTCCTTGTGAGGACTTCTATGGCCACAATCCACATCTTACAGTAACAGATGGCGACTTACTTGTGGTAACAGAATCAAAAGAAAACCAACAAGATATCATGCACGAGATTGATTCTTACAAAGTGGTTTGCCATCAAATCACTTTTGCCAAATCATACTCAGAAGAGATGTGAACAATGGTGTACCTTGAGAGAATGGCTCTGCATATGTTGTTTGAGATAAGCAGGCTTGGTGAAGCTCGCCCCACACTCCGTGCAAGTTGTTTGCAAGTGCTTCTGTTCTTTTTCTTCTTCTTCATCGTGTTTCTTTTCTTCCATTTCATCCTACACATAAAATCGACAAGTTAAATCACACACACATAAAGCGGGGAGGGGAACCATAAGAAGAAGAGAGAAGAAGAGCAAAGGGATTTACCTTGTGATGAGAGAGGACGTGGGAAGCAATTAAGGCTTTCTTCGATCTACAGATCCCGCAGAACTCACAGTAATAACGCCTAATATCCCTAACCACACCACCCTCAACTCCTTCCTCTTCCTCTTCTCTTTCTCCCTTTCCTTCTCCTTCTCCTTCTTCTATCTTACGCTTCATCTCGGCCGGATAAGGATCAGGGTTTCGAGGAGCGAAGAAAAAAACGCAAGGAGAGTGAGAGGAAATGCAAACGTTAGGGTTAGATTTATATAGTACTCGAGTTCCACGTGAAATTACATATAGCGCCTCCTTCTTGTGTAGGTTGTACTGTATTGTGACTTCACGCACAAGCCTTTGAAGGCGAAATGCGTTCTACATAAGAAAATACAAGCCAAAATTTAGAACCTTAAAAGTACTTATAAGCTAATGACAAAAACAATCTCAGGAAATTTTTAAAAAGAAAATCCGGGCAACAATTAATGCAACAAACATAATAACATAAAAAATAGGAGCAATGGATCAAAAAAATTTATTTGCCCACTAAACACAACAAAGATCAATCCTAGTATAACAAGGACAAACAAAAAAATTAAGATTTCTATAAGGAAGCAAACAATAACGATTGAAAGATAATCTATTTTGACCTCATCATCAGGAAAAAATCTCTCATTCTTCTCTAAGGGAGTGAGGAGCCATTTGATGCATAGGATAGGAAATTTTCACATGGAGGAATTTTACCTTGAGATAATTTTCGTAGCAATAATTTAGTCATAACTTTTTGATACGTTGTAAAATGGAAAAGTTTTTATTGGTTACAGACATCACTGCCATAGAAAAAATCCATCATCCTGAGATTGAACCTTTCTATCTGGAAACACAAGATTTTCAAGACAACATTATCCAGGGAAATTTTTCCCACATTTGTTTCATGTAAGGAAAAAGTATCAGGTCCACGCCTTTTCCAGTAAGCTTTTACTTTTTCCATTGCAATTGAACACTCCCTAAGAGATATACATCATCAAATAACATAAATATGGCAGAATATATTATTAGACTCAGTGAATTCCTATAATTGCACCAGGTTAACCCAGGTAAAACTGAACAACCATGTCTGCCCATTAAAGGATTCGCCCCTAAAAAGATGACAGCCATCACATGGTCCAGTGGAATATTGATGGACCAGAAGCTGGTTAATTTTGGATGATATCAACCATAAAATGCATAACCCCGTACACATGAAGAACCCCATGCATCCCTCTTCCTGACCTCATTTTATTTTTCCTAGAAGCAGAAGGTATCACATTCTCAATCTGCTTCCACCAGTTCTTAGTTAAACACTTAAACTAGAAATTAGGCAACGGAAATGGAAGAACAGTAGGGTAAGCTTGCCTTACTGGATAGTCATTTACAGGACACTGAATAATTGCTAGTGAAAAATGTGTGCACTTTGTATAAATCTATGCAAACTCTATATAAAACTGGATAAGGCAAAAATAAGAACTCCTAAAACCAGCTCATCAAAGCAAGTTTCACAAGAAAGAGGCCACCACAGGCACTATGAACCTGAAACTTAACCAAGTAAACCAACAGTCAAATTTATATTGCTTTGGATTAGACATGAAAAGAGCGCCATCAAACTTTGGTAGTTGACAGATGCAAAAGGGCAAGATAGTAGGTGAACTTTAATAGAACTTAAGCACTCCTATGTCCAAAACAATTCAAGGTAAAGGGAGGCCTGGTATGGATTCAACAGGAGTACTAATGTTGCAGACTTTCTCCAGCTTCATATGGTGGGGGAACATCTTCTCAACACATCACCGACCTAGTATTTTTGTTCAGTTTTGCTAGAGTAAAGCCATTGAGAAATAATGATAAATACATCGCTAAGCAAATGACACCCCAAACATCGGCATTCAATTCTGGCCTTACATAAGTACATCAATAACAACCTCCAGCAGCGTGCCTGTTAAATTATGTATATATTAATATAGATATATGTATATATACATAATTCTTTTTTCTTTTTCTGTTTTTCTGTACAACCAAAAACCCGATAGGGGTGTTTTGGTAAATTACCATGTAATTTTTCCTTTTTATTTTTCCTTTTTTCTTTCTTTTTCTCTTTTTCCTTTTTCTTTTTTATTTCTTATTTTTCTCTTTGGAGTACCATAGGGGGGCCCACCCATCTAGTCGTTGGGGCTCCAACGATCATATTTATGACCGTTGGGGCTCCCAACGACTAGAAGAGAGCCCCCTTTATGGTCTCCTTTTAGTTCTATAGAGGAGGCTCTCTCATTGTAAAAGCATTGGGTTTTCACCCTCTTTCTTTCTTCAATAATATTCAACTTATGACTTTATGTCATTTTCTACTTTTGTGAGTTTTTGTGTATACACTTTTAGTGTTTGTGTTCTTGGCTCTTGTGGTCACTCTTAAAGAGTGCTTTTGCTCTATTGGTGCTTCCGCCCCTTTTTCATTACATGGTATCAGAGCTCGGTTGGTGATTGGGCTTCTCGTTGCTATCTTGGGACGTGTGCCTCTCAAGCTTTTGAAGAAAGAAAGAATATTTGGTGTCGATGGAACGTGATTCTAAAGTTGAGCTTTATTTTAAGCTCAATGGGTCCAACTATCTTATGTAGGCTTCTGCTATGGAAAATCATCTAAGAGGTAAGAAACTATGGGGTTTTGTTATGGGAACTACTCCCGAGCCTTCTCTTGTTCTCACTAAAATCGAAAATGAGGTTGAAAAAGCTTTAGATGGCGATGAGCGCATCAAAGCTATCAATGATCATCAATCCAAAGTTGAGGATTGGGAAAGTAACCCTGGTTTATGAACAATGTTGACCTAAAAAATTGTGTTAATATTGCCAAATTTAGGAGGGCCAATGAGGCGTGGTTTTTTCTTAAGGGTATGTATACCCAAAAGGATCTTGCCCATCAATTTTTTTGTCAAGAAAAAATCCGTTCCACCAAACAAATGGAAATTAGTGTCAGAGACTACTTTAGCTCTCTAACTCCTCTTTGGGATGAACTCGTTCTTCTTGAGCCTAAATGGGTGACTCCGGAAGATATTGAGTTAAGAAGGGAACAAATTGAAAAAGAGCATTTTTTTCAATTTCTTCATGGTCTTCGACCGGAATTTGAACAAGTTAGGGCATCCCTTCTCCATAGAAGTAAAGCCTTACCCATTGAAGATGCCCTTGCCGAAATATGCCAAGAAGAAACTCGACTTGGCCTAAGTATTAAGGGTGATGAAGTTTTGGCCGTTACTAGGCCCGGATCAAATATAAAAGCATATAGACCTCCTCACTTTAACAAAAATAATGGGCCTAGAAAGGGAGTAATATGTCACTATTGTAATGAACCGGGGCACATTAGACCGGTTTGTCCAAAGCTTAAGAGAAAAGTAGCCGCGGTTGGAGAAAATTCTCCTAAGAAGGAAGAAGAAAGTGCCAAAGAGAGAGATATCAAAGAAACTCCTAATCATATCTCCGAAGTTCTTCAACATCTTCTCAAGACTTCTTCCTCAACATCTGGAGCCGCCATCGCCTATTCTTCATCACCTCCAGGTATGTGGATACTAGACTCAGGTGCTTCCTTTCATATGACATCTCATAAAAACTCTCTTTCTAATGTTTTTTCCGAACCTATATCCTCTTATGTTTCAACGGCCGATTGAACATCTTTAAAAATTGAAAGTATTGGAAGACTTGACTTTAAAAACTCTCAAAACTTTTTCGTTCCTAAAGTAAGAATTGTTCCAAAGATTAATCTAAATCTTTTTTTTGTTTTCCAAATCACCGATCATGGATGCCAAGTCTCTTTCCCACCTAAAGATTGCACCGTGCAGGATCTCCAGTCAGGGAAGCTGATTGGGCAAGGCCATAGAAGGGGTGATCTCTATTTTATGGATTTTTTGACTCTTTCATCTAAGTCATCTTGCAATCTTGTAAAGGACAAAAGTATTGGAATTTGGCATGAGAGACTTGGTCATCCAAATTTTGTAAAAATGTCTCTTTTCCCTTTTTTGAACAATACTTGTAAAGACAATCACATGACTTGTAAAGATTGCATTTTTGGGAAATCTAAGCTACTCCATTTCCTCAAAGAAATTATTTCACCACTCGGCCTTTTGAACTTGTTCATTCCGATGTATTGGGACTTTCCCCTATTTTGTCCAAAGGAGGTTTTTCGTACTATGTGATCTTTATTGATGACTTCACTTGATTTACATGGATTTACTTCTTAAGTCGCAAATCTGAAGTTTTCTCATTCTTTAAAGAATTTCATGCGATGGTTAAAAATCAATTGTTAGGAAATCTATCAATTCTTAGGTCCGATTCGAGAGGCGAATACATGTCCAATGAATTTCAAAGCTATTTAAAAGAAAATGGAATTTGTCATCAACATTTTTGTCCCAACACTCCGCAACAAAATGGTCTTGCGGAAAGAAAGCATAGACACATAATAGAAACCACAAGAACGTTATTAATTTAAAAAAATATTCCAAAATCCTTTTGGGCCGAAGCGGTTCTAACCTCAACATACCTTATCAATAGAACCCCTTTATCTTCTTTGAAAAATCTTTCTCCATTTGAAAAACTTTACAATATGTCTCCCGATTATAAAAGACTAAGAATTTTTGGATGTAAATGCTTTGCTCTAACTCGCAAAAATGATAAACTTTCTCCTAGGGCTATTGAATGTATTTTCTTAGGATATGGCGAAAAACAAAAAGGTTATCGATGTTTTGACATACTAAAAAACAAACTGTATATCTAAAAAGATGTCACATTCTTAGAAGAAGAAAATGGTTTTTCGCACCAACCAAATGAAAATATTGATTATTCCTTTCTATTTGACTTGTTGCCTCAAGAAAACATCATAGATGATCATATTGATCCTAGTGAACCTCTCATTGTAGATCATCTTGAACATCCAAATGATGATCAAAATTTAGAAGAAAATGTTTCAAGACAAATACAAGTCTACTCTAGAAGGAATGAAAGAAATCCACCTTGTGCCCTTGAAAAATTCTCTCAAAGTGAGTCGATTGAAGAAACCTCTCAAAGAAGATCAAATCGTATTTCCAAAGTACCAAATAGATTTGTTTCTTATGATTCTTTTTCTCTAAATTTTTTAGCATGTCTTCTTGCTCTTCACTCCTTTCATGAACCATCTCATTACAATGATGCTAAACAATATGCTCATTGAAATGAAGCTATGGAACTTGAACTTAATGCTCTTAAAAGGGCACAAACTTGGGAAATCATTGATCCACCCAATGGCAAGAAACCCATTGGATGTAGATGGGTTTTTAAAGTTAAAACTAAAAGTGATGGTTCATTAGAAAGATATAAGGCTAGGTTAGTAGCCAAAGGATATGCCTAAGAGTATGGGGTCGATTATGATGAAACTTTTGCCCCAGTTGCTCGAATGACTAGTGTTCGAGCTCTTATTGCTATAGCCTCTGTTAAAAAATTGTCAATTTTTCAACTTGATGTCGAAAATGCATTTTTGAATAAAAATTTAAATGAAGAAGTTTATATGGAACCTCCTCCAGGCATGAATTTAAATGGAAAAATTTTAAAATTAAAAAAGGCCTTATATGGACTTCAGCAAGCTCCTAAAGCTTGGTATGACAAGTTTAGTAATGTATTAATCAATTTAGGATTTACTTCTTGCTATACTGACACTGCTCTTTTTGTTAAGAAGACAGGTGACTCCATTGTTATACTTCTGCTATATGTTGATTATATGATCATCACTGGGAATGACAAAAAGGGGGTAAATGATGTAAAGTCTATGTTAAAAGAAACTTTTGATATGTCTGATCTTGGATACTTTTAAATGACCAAACAAATAGTTTGCTCCTGCATATTGCCTCGTCTTTTTCCTTCAGCGAATGTTTTTTCTCGTGCGTATGTCCTTGACCTGCACAAAGAAGGGAGTGAATTCAACTGAAGCATTATTATCATCAATAAGCTTGGAGACAGAGACAATGTTTTTCTTAATGTCAGAAGCATAAAGAACGTCAGAAAGAGTAAGAGTGGAATGTGACATGGGAATGACAGTTTTTCCAACATGAGAAACAGGATGGTGGGATCGATCTCCAGTGACAATCTTACTTTTTCCAAAATAAGGAATAGGATTAGAAATCTTACCTGCATCACCTGTCACATGAGTCGTTGCTCCTGAGTCGACAAACCAAGTGCCTTCATCACTCTGCTTCAATTTCAACTCTAACAAAGAAGATATTAGCAGATCTTTGATCTCTCCACTATCTCTTGTATTTGTGAACTTTCTTTTCGTTTCTATCTGTGGACCCTTTCATTTATTCTCTGGATTATGCCAACAATTCGCCTTGATATGCCCCTTTTTGTTACAAAAGAAGCAAGTGGGGATGGATCTTGATCCCTGCGCATGAACAGACATATTTGGATTGGGGAGCAGACTGTAAGTTTTCCTTTGTCCCTGTATTGAGAAAGAGAAGAGAGGGAGAGAGAGAGAGATATCGATTGCGGTTGTCACGATTTCAATAAAAGAAATCGTGACCTAAATGTGTATTTAAGTTTACATTACACTATGGGTCCGGGTCTGGTGTATACAGACCCGATAACTAAAAAGAAAGTTATATGGATCAGTTACATGGATCGGGTCGGATCCTGCACCTTTTTCACCCCCCCCCCCTCAAGTTGATCATGGTTTTGGACCATGAACAACTTGCTTTTAAGCATCCAAAAGCGATCCTTGGTTAACCCTTTGGTAAATATGTCTGCAACTTGTCTTTCAGTATTGACAAACTCAGGCTCAATCTCTTTTTCTTCAACCTTCTGTCTCACAAAGTGTTGGTCGATCTCAATGTGCTTGGCACGACTGTGATGTACTAGATTGAATGACATATTGATAGCACTTTGATTGTCACAGAGCAAGGTAGTGTGGGAGATCTTTTCTCCTACTTCAGTTAGAAGATGCCTGATCCATGTGACTTCGGCAGTGGCAGCAGCCATGGATCTATATTCAGCCTCAGTGCTTGATCTAGCGATAGCTTTTTGTTTTCTACTGCTCCAAGAGACTAAATTTCTTCCAATGAAGGCACAATATCCTGATGTAGATCTTCTTTCGTCAGGATCTCCTGCCCAGTCTGCATCACAATATACAGTAATTTTGTGCTCGTTTTGGCCATATGACTGTTGTAAATATATCAATCCATCCCCAATAGTCCCTTTCAGATATCTAAGGATCCTCTTGATCGCTTCCATATGTCCAGTACGTGGTGCATGCATAAATTGAGACACTTGATTGACTGAATAAACAATATCAGGTCTAGTGAATGTGAGGTATTGTAGCATTCCTATTATGCTGCGATACCTGGTGGGGTCATCACACAGATCTCCATCATGAGCGCTAAGTTTTTGATGAAGTATACTCGAAGTTCCTAGAGGTTTACAGTCTTTCATGCCTGCCTTGCTGAGAACATCTACAGTGTACTTGTGTTGAGTGAGTGTCAATCCATGAGCCTGGTTATCAACTTCTACACCAAGGAAATAACGTAGAACTCCAAGATCTTTCATTTTGAACATTTGACCTAATAAGTCTTTTATTTCTTGGATGTGGTCCGCAGAGTTTCCTGTGATGATAATATCATCGACATAAATTAATAATAGAGTGGTCACAGACTGGCTTTTAAAGATAAATAATGAGTGGTCCAGCATGGAACGTGAAAATCCATGTTTCTGAATCTCTAATGAGAACCTATCAAACCAAGAGCGAGATGCTTGCTTCAGGCCGTAGATGGCTCTTTTTAGTCTGCATACATGAGTTTTACAATTTTGTTCTTGATATCCCGGGGGTTGTTCCATGTATACCTCCTCCTTCAAATCCCCATGTAAGAATGCATTTTTTACATCAAGCTGACTCAACTTCCATCCATGTTCAACAACCAGGGAAATGATAATTTGAATCGTTCCCATTCTTACAACCGGACTAAAAGTCTCATCATAGTCTTGCCCTGCTTCTTGAGTGAATCCTTTTGCTACAAGTCTTGCCTTATATCGTTCAATGGTTCCATTTGGCTTGTACTTGATTTTGTAGACCCATTTGCATCCGGCAACATTTTTGTCAGGTGGTCTGAGAACAACTTTCCATGTTCCACATTCATGCAAGGCTTGCATTTCATCATTCATGGCTTCTACCCATTTCATAGAAGTTGTTGCCTGATAATACATGATGGGCTCTTCGTCCTTATTGATGGCAGTTAAAAACAATTGAAGATCCAAGGAGAAGTTGTTATAACTAACCCACCTGTCAATAGGATGTCGTATGCAGTTTGATTTTCTGACTGCAAGGGTATGAGAAGGAGTAGGATTGGCGACTGAGACATGACCTGAATGGCTTGATGTTGTCGGTCTCTGTCTGGAATAGACAATGCCTTTGTATCTGCCCAGTACTTCCTCTGCATTCTGTGACCCCGACGTCCCAGTGTTCTCAAATACCTCTTCTTCTTGTTGCACGCAATCTGAGGAACATGTTTCATTGGAGCTAGCAAAAAGTTCTGAGCTCAGCCAAGGATAGTAAATTTCAGTTGACATATTCGTTGTGTCAGCTCCGTGGTCAAAATTTTGTTTATCAAAGACAACATTTCTTGAGGTTCTGATGTGTTTGTTGGTGGAATCATAACACCTATATCCTTTGTAGTCATCTGCATATCCCACAAATCTGCACTTTTGGGCCTTATCTTGAAACTTGTTTCTCAGGGACTGATCGATATGCACATAGCAGACATATCCAAAAACACGTAGATCATAATAACTAGGATGAGTTCCAAAAAGACAGTGATAAGGAGACTTATTTTCCAGAATAACCATAGGCAGTCTATTTATCACATGCACGGCAGAATGGAAAGCTTTTGTCCATAGGTTGATGGGAAGATTGCTGTCATGAAGCATACTCATGGCACTTTCAACGATATGCCTGTGTTTTCGTTCAGCAATTCCATTTTGTTGAGGGGTGTGAGGACAGGACACCCTTCTTCCTATTCCGTTATTTTGAAGAAAAGAAATAAAATCACGGGATGAGAATTCTCCACCTCCATCACATTAAAAAAATTGAATGGACTCAGAAAATTGATTTTTGACAAGGGAAAGAAAATTTTGAAACAAAGAGAAGACTTCCGACTTATTTTTTATGAAATATATCCAACTCGAGTATAGCTATCAACAAATATTAGATAGTATTTGCTCCCAGATCCAGAAGCAACTAGGGCGGGTCCCCATACATCAGAACAGATTATCTCAAAAGGTTTTGAAGCTCTCTTATTAATTGAATGAAAAGGCAATACATGACTCTTGCAGAAAAGACAAATGGAACATTTGTGACTGTTCTCATCCCTATTTAGACTTTCTTTTGGAATGAGATTATTAGATACAAGTTTCTCAATAAAATGACTCCCACAATGTCCTAATCGACTATGCCATAAGAATGGCCTATTACATTCAGAAATACTAAAAACATTAGCAGAAGAGGATGAACACGACTCTAATGAAGGCTTTGAATTTAGGTGGACAGGGCGAACAACATGACAAGGAGCTTCTTCAAAGACATACATATTGCCTCGTCTTTTTCCTTCAGCGAATGTTTCCCTCGTGCGTAGGTCCTTGACCTGCACAAAGAAGGGAGTGAATTCAACTGAAGCATTATTATCATCAATAAGTTTGAAAACAGAGAATATTTTTCTTAATGTCAGGAGCATGAAGAACATCAAAAAGAGTAAGATTGGAATATGACATGGGAATAACAGTTTTTCCAACATGAGAAACAGGATGGTGGGATCCATCTCCAGTGACAATCTTACTTTTTCCAAAATAAGGAATGGGATTAGAAATCTTACTTGCATCACCTGTCACATGAGTCACTGCCCCTGAGTTGACAAACCAAGTGCCTTCATCACTCTGCCTCAATTTCAACTCTGACAAGGCAGATATCAGCAGATCTTTAATCTCTCCACTACTTGAGAACTTCTTTTTGTTTTATGTCTGTGGACCCTTTCCTTTATTCTCTGGATTATGCCCACAATTCGTCTTGATATGCCCCTTTTTGTTACAAAGGAAGCAGGTAGGAGTGGATCTTGACCCCTGCGCATGAGCTAACATATTTGGAGTGGGAAGCAGACCACGCCCTCCGTGTCCACTTCGCCCTTGTCCTCCTCGTCCTCGTCCTCTACCATAAGTCACCCCTGTGGCAAAAACTTCCTGAGAGTTTGTGTGAATGTGAGATTCCTCAGAGAACCCTTTCAGAGTCATCTCATACTGAATCAATTTTGCTCGCAACTCATCAAAGGTAGGAAGGGCAGGGAGACACAATAGTGAAGTGACGATCATATTGTAGTAGGATCCCAATCCACTCAGAGTATGTTGTACCATATCGCTGTCACTCACCGCGCATCCTATAACTGCAAGTTGGTTTGTGATAGTCTTCATTTTGTTCAGATATTCCATGATGGTCATGGAATCTTTTCTCAACATCTGAAATTCCCTCTTGAGAAAAACCATTCTCGCCTGCGAAACTTGTGAGTATGTTTGAACCAATTTTTCCCAAAGTTGCAGAGCAGTACAATTGTCGGGAATTGCAACAAGGACCTCTTGGGACAAGGTGGAAGTGATGTATGCAACCACTGACTGATCTTTTCTTTCCCAGTTGAGGTACTCGACATTCTTGACATACACAATTGAACTTACTCCTTTGTCGTCTTTTTCTTCTCTCGTAACAAATTCGAGTGGAGCGGGAGTGGTTCCATCAAGGTGGCCTAAGAGACCTTGACTCCTTATAAAAGGAATGATTTGTCTCTTCCAAATCAAGAAGTTTGAGGTAGTTAACTTTTCAGAAACGAGTTGAGTGAGAAAACTTAAAGAAAGATTGGATGAAGAAGAATGAAGATCCATGAAAAATGAGTTTTAACAAGAAAAGGAACCACTTTGTTTGTTTGTTTTTTTGAAGTATTCACAGAGTGCTCAGTCTGCAGCCAAAGAGGTTTGCTGATCGTCTTCCTCCTTTTCTTTTTTTTTGCGCTGAGTAACTCAAAGTTTGACGACCAGAAGTTGTCAGAAGAAGGATTGAGTTTTCAATGTGGATCCCACTCGTAACAGTCAGAACAAATATGATACGAGAAAGGACAAATGAGAACAAAAGGAATGAAAGGCGAATCAAAATGAATCCCAGATTTTATGTCGCACAGCAGGCTGGACAGCAAAAGGTTTTATGTCAGATTTTAGAGTCCCAGATTTTATGTCGCACGTCTGCCCAAAATGAAGAAGGGTTACGCAGAAAAAAACAGGTTTGGATAAAGAAATAGTTTAAATAAAGAAACAGGAGATTCAGAAAAAAAAAAACAGATTTGAATAAAGAAACAGGAGATTCACGTGGAATGCACGATCTTTATAATTTGATCTTAGTGTTTCAAGTGGAACAGAAGATTCACGTGAAACAAGCTTTTCCCTTCCTTTTTTTTTGATGAACAGCGTTTTCGTGAACCAAGATTCACGTGAATTCTTCATGAACAGTTTAGGTTCACGTGAGACGTGAATCCACTAAAAGAAGAAGAGAAAAGGCTGGGAAAACAGAAAGGGGGAAACGAGATGGAGATTGGGAATGGAGGTAGAGAAAGAAGAAATCTGAAAGAAAGAAAGAAAAGAACGAAACCTCAAACCTTTGATCTGTCGCACCTTTGGAATCCTCTTCAATCCTTAGCTGGATCTAGGCTTTGATACCATGTAAGTTTTCCTTTGTCCCTGTATTGAGAAAGAGAAGAGAGGGAGAGAGAGAGAGAGATATCAATTGCGGCTGTCACGATTTCAGTAAAAGAAATCGTGACCTAAATGTGTATTTAAATTTACATTACACTATGGGTCCAGGTCTGGTGTATCCAGACCCGATAACTAAAAAGAAAGTTATATGGTCTTTACATGGATCAGTTACATGGATCGGGTCGGATCCTGCACCTTTTTCACAGACCACGCCCTCTGTGTCCACTTCGCCCTTGTTCTCCTCGTCCTCGTCCTCTACCATAAGTCACTCCTGTGGCAAAAACTTCTTGAGAATTTGTGTGAATGTGAGTTTCTTCAGAGAATCCCTTCAGAGTCATTTCATACTGAATCAATTTCGCTCGTAACGCATCGAAGAAAGGAAGAGCAGGAAGGCACAATAGTGAAGTGACTATCATATTGTAGTCAGATCTCAATCCACTCAGAGTTTGTTGCACCATGTCAATGTAGCTTACGGCACATCCTATAATTGCAAGTTGATCAGTGATGGTCTTTATCTTGTTCAAATATTCCATGATGGTCATGAAATCTTTTCTTAACAACTGAAATTCCCTTTTTAGGAAAACCATCCTTGCTTGAGAAACTTGTGAATACGTCTGAACCAGTTGCTCCCAGAGTTGTAGTGTTGTACAATTGTCAAGAATGGCAACTAGAACTTTTTGAGACAGGGTTGAGGTGATGTATGCAACAACTGATTGATTTTTCCTTTCCCAATTGAGAAATTCTACATTTTTTACATACACGATCGAACTCGCCCCTTGATCATATTTCTCTTCTCATGGGACAAATTCTGGTGGAACAAGAGTGGTTCCATCCAGGTGACCTAAGAGACCTTGACTCCTTATAAAAGGAATAATTTGTCTCTTCCAAATCAAGAAATTTGAGGTATTCAACTTTTCAGAAACGAGTTGGTTGAGAAAACTTGAAGAAAGATTTGATTGAGAGAGATAAAGGTCCATTTGAGAATGAAAATCAACGAGAATGTCAACCAGAGTGTTCACAAAAAGTTCAGCCCGCTTTCCTTTTTTTTTTTAAAGGATAGAGAATCGCAGGCTGTTGAATTCAGGGAACTCAGTTTCTGAACCTTTTCTATACAGTCCAAAAACTGAGATTGACGTGATGAAGAATGGCTTCGCACGTTAAATATATCCCCTTTTTGACAAGAATAGAAATGGATAATCAAGAAATAAGTTTCACAGCATAGCAGTAAAGAATCATAAAAAAAAAGGTATTCGAATATGCAAAGACAGACTTAGAGGAGATTGGGTAAAGGAAGGTCAAGAAAAAAAATTAAGGAAAGATTCGGTGTTTCACGTGAATCAATTCACGTGAAATACAGTCACCCACAGTCTGTGTTCACGTAAAAAGGGTGCACGTGAATCGCAGATTCACCAAATATGAAACCCACGTGAATAGGGTTCACGTGAATCACGGTTTCACAAAGAAATAAACCCACGTGAGGTGTGGGTACACAGGAGATTTCAGAAAGAGGGGACGAATGAGCAAATGGAGAGGAACAGAAGAAAAGGGAGAGGGGAACGAAAAACCTCGATTTTCCGAACTTGAGAGAGGAACGAAAGACCTTGATTTTCTGAATGTTGCTCTTGCCGGAATCCTTTTCAGCCTTAGACGGATATATGCTATGATACCATGTAAGTTTTTCACCTGTATAGAGAAAAGAGAGAGGAAGAGAGAGAGAGATGAAGAAGGAACCAAAAACTTTGGCTGTCACGATTTCTATCTTGAAATCGTGACCTAAACAGTGCTTTTATAATGTTACAACACAGAGATATGGATCCGGGTCTGGTGTATCCAGACTCGACAGTCTAGGTGTGTTACAATACAGAAGTATGGATATGTATGGATCCGGGTCTGGTGTATCCAGACCTGACAGTCTAGGTACGTTACATGGTTGTGTACAATCCATGGATCAACGTGGATCGGGTCGGATTCTTTTGCACCTTTTTCAAGTTCCTCTATTGGAAGAAGAGAAAATCAAGGCCCTAGCCTCTTACGAGAAGAGATGGAAAGTGTGGAGAATGACTCATGCGAAGATAATGTCATGGCTTATCAATAGCGTTGACATTAAAAAGTGCTCAAGTCTTGCCAAGTTTGATCATGCCGATAAGGCATGGGAATACCTTAAAAATATGTATTCCCTTAAAGATATTGCACATGTGTGCAATCTTCAAGAAAGAGTTCGAATAATGACTCAAGGAGAACGATTCATGAATATTACAATGGGTTGTCCGAACTTTGGGAAGAACTTTCCCTTTTGGAACCAAAGTGGCATTGTGCCGAAGACATCGAGCTTCGCCAAAAGCAACTCGATGCTGAACATTTCTACCAGTTTATAACTGGATTAAGGCCGAAATTTGAAACCACCAAATCGGCCCTCCTTCGCCGAAGAAAAATTTCCTCTATTGTTGAAACTATTGAAGAATTAACAATGGAGGAAAATCGTCTCCAAAAAAGTTCTTCTAAAGCTGATGATGATTCCGTCCTAGCTGTATCTAGGCCTGGGAATCATACTTGTACCTAAAGGCCACCTCATTTTGGGAGGCAAAATGGTGAGTTTGACAAAAGAAAAGTGATTTGTCATCATTGTCATGAACTGGGGCACTATAGGCCTCAATGTCCAAAATTAAAGAAAATAGATTAAAAGAAGGTTGCATCAGTTGAAGAATCGAAAGATCAAGATGCACCTGTTTCTATGACTCAACTTATGGAGATTCTTCAGCCTCTTCTTCAAAAGGCCTCTTCTTCCGCTGAAGCCTCAACTGGAGCGGCAGTTACATAGGTATCCGGTCCAGGTAACTTTCCTTGGCTTTTAGATTTTGGTGCATCATTTCATATGACCCCACATTATAAATGTTTATTCGAATGTCTTAAAAATAACTCAAATATTTCAAAAGTCTTTACAGCAGATGAAACATCTCTTGAAATAAAGGGAATTGGGTGTTTTGAAAAAACCAAAACTTTTTGTGTTCCAGAAGTTAGATATATCCCAAAACATAACTTAAATCTCTTATCTGTTTCCCAAATTTCTTATTATGGATGTAATATATCATTTTCTTCTGATGGTTGCTGAATACAGGATCGTCAATCAGGGAAGCTGATTGGGGAAGGCCATAAAGAAGGAGGACTATATTACATGGACTTTTTGGAACTACCCAAGAATGCATTTTGTTTAAATGTTCAGAAATTGGAAACAGACTTACGGCACAAAAGACTTGGCCATCCTCATATGTCTAAAATCGGAAAGTTTTGTAAATCTGAAAATTTTGCTTGTAAAGAATGCATTCTTGGAAATGAAAATATTACCGTTCTCTAGTAGAACGTTTGTCTCTACAAAACCTCTTAAATTAATACATTCGGATGTTTGGAAACCCGCACCAGTTGTTTCTAAAGGTGGTTTTGCATATTATGTCATTTTTATAGATGATTTTACTAGACATACTTGGATTTATTTTTTTAAACATAAATCTGAAGTTTTTACTCACTTTCAAGTGTTTCATAAAATGGTCACAAAAAAATTTCAAAGTAATATCTCTATTTTTTGCACTAATTCAGGGGGAAAATTTATGTTTGGAGAGTTTAAAAACTATCTTAATTCATATGGCATTATTCATCAACGATCTTGCCTAAATACCCCACAACAGAACGGTCTTGCAGAACGTAAACATCGCACATTATGGAGACTACTGAAACTTTGCTAACAGCAAGCCAAGTGCCAAAAGGGTTTTGGGCTGAAGCAGCCTTAACTGCTACTTATCTCATAAATAGAATGTCATCTTCTTATTTAGAAAACATATCTCCGATTGAAAAACTTCATACTTCAGCTCCAAACTACTCCAGACTAAGAGTGTTTGGTTGCAAATGTTTTGTATTTACCTACAAGAACGATAAATTCTCCCCCCATGCAATCCCATGTGTTTTTTTAGGATATGCTGAAAAAAAAGGGTACAGATGTTACGATATTCAAAATAATAAGTTGTATGTGTCAAGGAATGTGACCTTCCTTGAAAAAGAATTTTTTTTTTAAAGCGAAAAATCCAAGGATAATACTGAATATTCCTTTTTAATTGATTTAACTTCCCAATCCAATGAAGAAGATTTTGAATGTAACTTTGACAATGATCAAAGTCCTACTAGCTACGAACATGGTAATGAAGATCAAACTAGTAGGGATGTTAGTTTACAGTATTCAAGACGAAGAACAGGAGAGCAACGCCCCCTATGTGCGTTAGAAAGATTTTCTGAAGCTCCTCCTCGTACGACTTCTAGAATCTCTAGACCCCCCGGGAAATTTGTTTCCTATGAATCTTTTTCATCCTCATATAGGGCAGCTCTTGCCTTAATACAATCCTATGTCGAACCTTCCTCATATTTTGAAGCCAAAAATCATGAAGAATGGATTGAAGCTATGAAATTAGAGTTGGATGCATTAGAAAAGGCCAACACTTGGTTCATCCAAGACCTACCTCTTGGAAAGAAACCTATAGGTTATCGATGGGTCTATAAAGTGAAAACTAAAAGTGATGGGACACTAAAAAGGTATAAGGCATGTCTTGTAGCCAAAGGCTATGCTTAAGAGTATGACATTGACTGCGAAGAAACCTTTGCCCTTGTGGTTCGAATGACCACAGTTCGAACTTTAATTGCTTTAGCTTCTATAAAGAAATGACCTATATTTCAAATGGATGTCAAAGATGCCTTCTTAAATGGGAGTCTTGTCGAAGAAGTATACATGAAAGCTCCACCTGGTATTAGTCTTCCTAAAGGTAAAATTCTTCATCTTGAGAAAGCGCTTTATGGTTTTAAACAGGCACCAAAATCCTGGTATGACAGGTTTAGTCATGTTATGACTGATATTGGTTTTCGTTCTTATTTGACCGACATTGCCTTGTTTATTAAGCAATCTGATGCAGGTATCATCATTTTTCTTCTTTATGTGGATGATATGATCATCACTGGAGGTGACAAACAGGGAGTTGTTAATATCAAAACTCTTCTTAAAACTCATTTTGAGATGTCTGACTAGGACTACTACGATATTTCATAGGAATAGAAGTTGTTTATTCTCTTAGAGGGTATTTGATATCTCAATCTAAATTTGCTTATGTCATTGTTTGTAGGTCTGGTATTACTGATGAAAAGAAAGTAGATACTCCAGAAGTAGTTAATGTCAAGATGAAAATTGATGATGGAGAACGCCTTGAAGATCCTACTCCATTCAAACAACTTGTTGGAGCTCTTTCCTACCTTTCTATCACTCGGTCAAACATCGCACATGCGGTCCACATAACTAGTCAATTTCAACATGGTCTCACCTCTGTTCATATGGGAGTAGTCTTACGCATTATTAGATATTTAAAGAGTTCTCTTTCACGTGGACTCTTCTTGTCTGCATCATCATCTTTAGATTTAATTGCCTATATTGATGCTGACTGGGGAGGTGATCCTAATAATAGGCACTCAACCACTGGTTTTTGTGTGTTCTTAGGCGAATCTCTTATATCGTGGAGGTGCAAGAAGCAACAGAAGGTTTATCTCTCCTTCATTGAAGCCGAATATAGAGTCATGACGACCACCACAATGAAAGTTGTTTGGCTCAGACGTCTCTTAGCTGGCATGGGAGTTGAAACAACACAAGCCTCGCGCATGTACTGTGACAACAAGAGTGCAATCTACATCGCAAGCAACCAGACTTTTCATGAACGCACCAAACACATAGAGATGAATTGTCACTATGTTCGAGAGGAGTACCTACACGACACCATTGATCTGCCATATGTTACATCAGAGTACCAATTAGCAGATTTCTTCACCAAACCTCTTGCGGCTCCCAGATTCCACTTTCTTTTAGACAAACTTTCGCTCATTGTACCATAAGTTTGAGGGAGAGTGTTAAAATGTAATATATAATAATATTATTATTATATATATTTTTCCTATTTTATTTTTTGTTTTTTCTTTATTTTGTATATCAAATATTATCTAGTTCAATAGGAACTAGATAATACTAGTTTGGTTAAGTTCCACTTGGAACTTAACCAAAATCTAGTAGTTGGAACTAGTCCAACTGCTAGATTTCTAGCCGTTGGACTAGTCCAATGACTAGAAGGGAGAGCTCCTTATGAGCTCTCCCCTTAGCTCTTGTATAAATAGGGGTAAACCCCTCTCTTGTAATATTATCATTTGTAATGCTTTTTAAGCATTTCATATTGCTTCAATAAAAGAATATTTTGTTTCTTTTTGTTTCCCATTATACCCTTTTCAAGGGTTTTTGCTATTATGTCTTTCTAGACACCATTTCTTGCAGATCTAAGTTCTTAATTGAAAGATTTTCATTTTATTACACATGTTGTGTCTAGACCCGACAATAATGTAAGGCAATACAAACCACCCCATTTTTGGAAAAATAATGGTGGTGGAGGAAGAAAAATTATTTACCATAATTGTAATGAACCGGGCCATATTCGTCCGGATTGCCCCAAGTTCAAAAAGAAGGTACCTTTCCTTGCGGAAATTCCTCCGAATGAAGATTCAAAGAAAGATGGAGACATAAAGGAGTTCATTGCTCATCTTACCGAAACTCTACAACAATTCATGAAGATGAACTCCAACTCCATCATCCTCCACACCATCCACTTCTAGTGCCGCCATCTCATCCTTTCCAAGTATTACCTCTTGGATTCTTGACTCAGGTGCCTCCTTTCATATGACTCTGAATGCATCGCTTTTATCAAAACCAAGTCTCAATAAATTCAAATCATATGTTTTCACCGCCGATGGAACATCCTTAGATGTTGAAGGTATTGGAAACCTTGAGAAAACTTATGATCAAAAAAAAAAATTTGTTCCCAAAATACGAATTATTCCAAAACTTAACCTAAATCTTTTTTCCGTTTCTCAAATTACCGATTTTGAATGTAAAGTCTCTTTTTCACCTACCCATTGAGATGTGCAGGATCTCCGGTCTGGGAAGCTGATTGGGCAAAGCCATAGAAGAGGGGATCTTTATTATATGGATTTTTTGTCTTTGCCATCCAAATCTTTTTATAATCATGTTTAATTTAAAGATATTGAGACTTGGCACAAGAGGCTTGGACATCCTAGTATCTACAAGTTGTATCTCTTTCCTTGAAAAAATTTTGTAATACAAATACATTTACATGCAATGATTGTATTCTTGGAAAAAATCATTCGCTTCCGTATTCACATAGTAATTTTGTGTCAAAAAGACCTTTCGAACTTGTGCATTCCGATGTATGGGGGTCAGCACCCATTATGTCCAAAGGAGAATACTCTTATCATCGCGAGATTTTCATAAATCTCACGATATTTGTCACACTGCCTGTTACCAGCAAAAAAAGCCAATTACATGATTCATAAGCCATTTCCATTCTCCCCTATTACAGCATTTGTTTCACTTAAAAGACACCATCTTCAACAAAAGCCCCTTCATACAACCATATATGTAATAAAGAACCAGCTAAGGAATTTGGTGCAACAATCTTATTGATGACAGACTAACTAATCAAAGCCACACTGCCATCAGAAGTGACATCAGAGTCTTGACTTTTCTCGGGGAACATCAAGAACATGTTTCATCAATTCCATAGAGAAAAAAAATGGAGATCTTTCAGTACTAAGTATTCATATTTGACGACCTAATCAAAACCATATTGTCATCAAGAATAGAGTGAACATATGTTAAACTCAGGTTTTCTCAGCAAATATCATGAACAGGTTTTCTTGGCAAACAACAACAGCACATACTTCACACCCACGGAGATGGAGAAAATAAAAAGGAAATTGTTCAAACTCAGGTTTTCTCAGCAAATATCACGAACAGGTTTTCTTGGCAAACAACAACAGCACATACTTCACACCCACGGAGAGGGAGAAAATAAAAAGGAAATTCTTCAGTGCTAAAAAAGAATGACTTTGGCAACAGAGATCTTTCCATTGAAACAAAATATACAGTCTCTAGGGTATCTAAAGACCCAACCCTCAGAACTGACCCTCGAATTACTTAACATGCAAAAATCTAAGGACCCCCTTTGTACGTCAAACATCAACAGAAATGGTTATCCTAAATTCTTTTGCAGTCTCTTTCACCTAAAAGCCGAGATACCATGTCTGCGCTTCCCTTGCCCCACAATATTTTGCTACGAAGCTGCTTGTATTCGTCAGATATCAACAGAAGACGATTCCCCTAATTTCATTTGCAGTACTTTTCACCTAATAGCATAGATACCACAGTCTGAACTTCCCTCGCCCAACAAACTCACACACCCATGCAGACAACAAAAAACAATAAAAGAAAATGAAGGATTCTAGACTATTCATGCAAACTACTCACACAAGATCTTCATTTATATAAATCAACATATATTCCTCTTCGAATTTTCACGTATACCAATCCAAGAGAAAACACCAAAAGTACGTAATAGTCAACTAGAAATAAAACCGCAAGACTCGATTCATCTGGAGCCAAAACCTTCAATCGAAAGAAAACAAGTTCAATTCATCACATCATTTAAAAACCAGTATTTCATGTAGACTCCACAAGAATCAATCCATAGAGAAATGTCCATGAAAATACCAAAATTAACGCACTAAATCCACAGAAGGAGACCTAAATTCTCAGATCCCTCTAGTTTTAAGCGCAAAAATTCGAAGAATCAATAGAAAGAGAGCGAAAGAGAGAGAAATTAGGGATTGCACGAGAGAAAAGTGGAAAGGAAAACAATACGAAACGAGGTGGAAGAAGATACAGACCTTCGCCTCCACGTTCTCCGAGCGCTCTCCGCGTCTTCGCTCTTCCCTCTCTCTCTCTCTTCGAATTTACACAGCGAAGAGGAAGAAACCAACTCTTTGAGGAAAAAAAAAACAGAACCGGTGAACGTTCTCTCTTTATATCGTGGCCGGGAGAGCGAGCTCGTGGCCTGTCGGAGGGACAGTATTGTAAATAAACGCAACTAGAAGGGGAATTTTCATGGAATTAGGGCAGCTTTAACTTTTGCCCTGATTTTCTCTTGGGTTATTATTCGGTACTGTGGAAGGCGTAAAATTACATAGAATCGCTGAGCTGAAAATCATAGGTTTTAGATTTTTTGAATTAAATCTTATGGATGTGATATACAGTGAAAAATGAGTTTTGAATTACATGATTGTGATACATAAGAAAGTTTTTTATTTGCTTAAAAAATCAATGGTCCACAATGCACTCAAATTTCATGACTCAACAAAAAACATATTTTGGGATCGAAATAACATGATTCAATGCCATCATTAGCAAATAAACTTTTTTAATGTATTTATGTGATCAGATTGAGTTAGGGGTGGCAATCGGGTCGGGTTGGCGGGTTGGCATACCTCAACCCGAACCCGACCCGTTTATTAAACGGGTCGGCTGTGGCAATGTGAACACCCAAAATTTTTTAAAATTTTGTAAAAATGACCCTTTTGCTCCTGACTCTATCTTCTGAGAAAATCAAAACTAAAATTCAATTATTTTTCAGATTTTCTGGATTGAATTCTATGCTGATATATTCAAACTCGATTCTAGATCCGGACCCAGTGTTCAAAATCCAAATTTGAGCTTCGTTATCCAAATTTTTAAAAATTTCAAAATACAAAAAAAATAACCTTTTGAAAGGCTCAGACAGTTCGTCCGGTATCCGTTTGGGTCCATCATGTTATATTCCTCAATTCAAGACTTAAAAACTCGAATATTTTCTCAAAACTTGGGTTCAAACACATTTTCTGAAGAAACCAAACCCAAATTTCTCAGAAAACCCTTCTCTTTGTAAATATTTCTGAAAAATTATAAAATGACTTTTTAAAATCCCTTATTTTTTTTATTTATTTTTTTTGTTTCATAACTTTATACACTAAATTGAAGAAAAACAACAAAAAGAAAATCAAAAGGAAGAGAAAAATACAAAAAAAAATAGAAGTAAGCCTTTTTATAAAAATCATTTCTTATAAAAAACCTCTTTTAACAAATTTTTCTTAAAAGACCCCCTTTTTGAAAATTTTATAAAATGAAAAAAAAAACGAAGACCCCTTTACAAACCCTTTAGGGTTTTGAAAGCCCTGGGCAAAGAGGGCAGCTGGCTGGCGCCTCCCCCCTTTTCTCTCTTTTTCTCTCTCGAAAACTCTCTCATCTCCTCTATCGCCCCCTTTTCTCCTCCTTCGCTCATCTCTAACAAACCCCATTCCTGAAGCTTCTTCTTCCTCCTTAAAAGGGGACTCAGAAAACCCTTTTCAAGGATCCGTTTTTCACCCTACCACCGCACCCCCCTTCCGAGTCTTCATCGCCACTCTCCTAATTTTCTTCATCTTCTGCTTCTTTTCTTCTTCTCCCAGTCGACTAAAGAAGGAGGTAGACCCTACCCGGTAGCAACAAATCGAAGTTAGACTCTCCTTCTCTCGATTGAAACAGGTTACACGAGAAGAAAGAGAATCCTCTTTCAGATTTCAGAGTTGCAGAGAACCCTCTCCCCTCCCTCAGAAAAATCTTGCGAAACTACGGTAAGCACCCGTTCTTCCTCTTTGGAGTTTTGGGTTTTCCCCTTTTTCTTCTTGATTTTCGGTTTTTGGTTCCATTTACGCACCAATGGTGGTGTCGAGTAGCTTGTGCAATCTCGATCCACCTCTGTGCAACAACAAATGGAACTCCATGTTCCAACATATTCTCCTCAATTTTTTTATTTTTTTTTCTTCTTCCCTTTCCTGTTAATCGTAATTAGCTGTGTACATTTGGTGTTATTTCTGCCGCACTTTGTTTATAATCTCATCCTGTGCATTCTCTCTCGCGTGACTGGCGTTTCTCACAAATTTCCCTGGTTACATTGGGTTGTTGGCATTTCAGAGGAGGTATATCCAGGTATTGAATGCCTGGTTACCGATGAACCATAGGATGCAGAGCAGTATTTCAGAAAAATCATTAATTTCCTTTTTATCTTCTCTGTAATTTCTATATTTGGTTTAACTTTACGATTTAATCTATCATTTATCTAGCTTTTCTTTTATTAATCTTTCTGGTTTACTGATAATCGGTCGACATCATGTCGAGATTTCATTGCATCTCTCTATGTATCTCCAGTACTTCTTCTGGTTCTTTTATATCTATCCCTCCCTCTTCGCCTCTTCCCTCTCTGATTGAGCGAAGGAGGTCCAAATCTCCACATAACTACAGGGTGGAGTTCGAGAATGGGGGTGAATGCCTGACTCGATTATGAACTCTATCTATTGGGATAAACCAGCGTGAATATAAGCCACAAGAGGTGGGTTCTGTGAGCTCCCTTGCTTCTGCTAATACCAAATGCTGATATTCTGGAAAGTGTAGAACTTCTGTGTTTCACGGAAGGGTTTGACCTGCTAAGAGTCAGACATGAAAATCGATTCTCAAGATTGATCAATTGAGTAAGATGTGCTTACCCGGGACCATGAAAATACAGAGGCCAATCACTGTGGGATACGTTAATTGAAAAATCTGTTTTATATGTTTTTCTATTATCTTTTTTAGTATTCTGTAATCATTTGCCTTTTATTTCTACATTTACCATTCTTTTTATATGTTACAGAACCCTTCATGTTCTTTGCATTTTGATTTCCATGACTCTTCGTTAGTGCATAACTATTGTGGATCTCCACCTGCAAATCCAATTCTGGCCTTCTAAAGATCGCAACCAACAGGGGTTGAAGTTTCAAATGCATCTGCGTTGATGTAATCTGTAGCACAATGGTGGTGCCCCTCATGTTAATCTTGCTAATTATTACTTGATGGAAATTTCTGAAGATGTTTCTGTAGGTCTTTTGATAAAAAGCACAAATACTAGAGAGGATCTCAGGTTCCTGACCGATGAGACCCTCCTTGCACATATCAAAGACAGAGTTGATAAAGGCCAGGAACCTCATGGTGATTAAGATATCTGTTACAGGTGAGTAGCAAAAGCTAAGCTCTCAAGGTTGACTGGAATCAACCTGCTATAACGGCTGGAGGAATCCTGACAAATTGATCAAAGCTACATTCAATGTGTGTCACACTGGAGTTGCGTTCTCTACACTGATATCTTCGCATCTAATACTTCTACCATTTTGGGAATCAGTAGCAGAATATCTAGAGGTATGTTCTTCCAGAGCTCTATCTGCCTTTATAAGAATTTTTGAATCAAAACAGTCAATATATATGGTTAGATTAACTGATAGCGTAATTTTGATCTTGCCCATATTCCCAGAGTAGTTATCATCTGATAGAACTCCCATGTGCTTGTTACAGAGTTTCTTCTTCTGCATTTTTTTAGATACCGATTGTAAATTAGATTCGGAGTTAGTATGAAACTCCTCTGTGATGCTTATCAAAATATTTTCATCTATCAAACTTATGAAGTGACCTCAAGCTGAATTGTTATATTGAATTAAATTCAACTTAGAAATCGTTGAGTATTAGCCTTTTATTACATTTTTTGAATGACACTCCTCTGTTGTCATGTAAAGTATGCAATTATACTGAGTGAAAATTAGATCTGCATTTACATTTTCTGTAAATCACTCATCAGCACCCCTGCACTATTTTTTACATTTTGTTTTTGTGCACCGATTCATGATGTCATGGTATTTGCCTGCTGCGTTACCCTTTGCATTTTAGGCTTCGATATCATTCTATTGAAAAGATTTCTCATGTGAATGGGAGTCCAAAAATTGATTCTATGTATCCTTGAATCTGAAAATTTTGCCTGTTGGAGTTTGATATTGCGTCTCCAACCAATTTCAACTGCTGCTCAGCTTTCTGAATATCTGAATTATGGTGTTCTAGAGCAAGGTCCCTTGTATCCCAGATTTGGAGACGGTGCAGCATCTTTTCTCTTGTGATTTTATGTTTCTCAACTTCTCCAGCATCGTATATGTTTTGCATATTCTGCCTTTTAATCTTAAAAGGCTGGTTTGATTTGTTCTGCATTGATCCATTGTAATCTTATTAATCAATTCTTTTAAATGACCAAACTATTTGTTTGCACTACAAGTGCCCTCGTGTATACACCATTCCCATACAAAGTGCGAAGCAAACCATGTATTTAAACCACCAAAAACATTTTTTACTCTTAGATATGGAACTAAACATTTTCAAATCACTTTTGGTGGATAACAATAAAGTACTAAAACATAAAAATTAGCTATAATTTGAAACTTTTTCTAACAAGGATGCACCCACACACCAAGTGACGTGACCTGTTGTTGATCACTCTTCCAAGAATTCCGCTGCTGTCAAATGCGATTCTAATAAATGCATGACGTTGACAGTAAGGGAACGTCCAGTTCACTCCCACGGAATCGCTTTCTCAAGATCGCTAAAAGCCTGAAATCTCACGTTCAACCAAACATGAGATTCGAGTCAGCCTGTGATTTCGAATCACCCCCGTAAGATTTAGAATCTCACGGGTTGCCCTGGGATTTAGAATAAGAATGATTGCCCATCGAGTTGAGGCACCCAAACTTACCCTAAAAGAAAAAAAAATCTATATACAATTATTAGCTTTCTAGACATTCATAAATGTAACCTCAGTGATCTCTTGGGAAAATGAAACCTCCTGTTCACGGCCCCAAACTGTGTTACACTGCTATGTATTGGGCGAAACTGGTGTATAAAAATCGTTTCGTCGGGTTTTAACCATGCCTCGGAAGGGAGATTTGCCGGTCCATATACTAACAATCTGAGTTTCATCACATAGTTGTAGATCCAAATCTTCTTTAATTGGATCTGGGGATTTAAATGGAATTTTATCCCTCCTTTCACCCAAACCAAATGAAGAAAGGGAGAATTAAAGAAATACTGAATTAGTGGTTTGATTGAATTGGTATTTACTAGTTTTATTAGCCATGTTGGCTTCTTTTAAGTGACGATGTTGTGGAATTTGGACTTCTATTAGCAATTTCCTGTAGTATGCAATGTTGTTGATATTTGAGCAACTATTTTATTCAGCTGCTCGTGAGAAAAGCTTTAAACAGATAGCAAGTATCAAGAAATCAAGGAAAATGTCAATGAGGGATTAAAATTTTATGTTACTCTTCAAGTATGAGTGTTTTTTCTTTAAGTGCTCAACTATGAATTGCCCTATTCCTTCTGATTGTATGTCTTCCTTGCTGGAATCATTGAGGATGCAAATATGAGAGCAGGGAAAGTAGAATGAAGGCTATCAGTATAGAGAAAATGTTTTAGCATTGGTAAGAATGAGTTGGGACCTCTTGCTCAACTCCTAATATACAAGTGTAAGCAATAATATAATGACCAGAACACCTTTACAAATACAGATAAGAATTATATTAATAATAAGATTTTGCTTCTAAGCTAGCTTACAAATGCTCACCCTCAAATCAGGGCTGTTATCATTTTCTGTGGCTTAATTTGACTCAACACCGGGAAACTTACTAGGTCGAGACATAATAAGGATTGACAGAATGAGAGCACTTTCTTGATTCTAAGGGTGATGGTGCATGGTTGTGATTTGTCTGGTTAATTTCGTTAACGAATGAGCCTACTAACCAGCTAAGTGGAGGTACCCCTCCACGACCAGCTTCTTAGAGGGACTATGGCTGTTTAGGCCACGAAAGTTTGAGGCAATAACATGTCTGTGATGCCCTTAGATGTTGTGGGTCACACGCGCTACACTGATGTATTCAAGGAGTCTATAGCCTTGGCCGACAGGCCTAGGTAATTTTGTAAATATAAAAGGAGATTGTTGGGCAAACATCTTAGCATCTCTTCAACATTAATGCCATTTGAACCGTGTTAGACAAAGATGTAATTTTAGAATTGTTCAACTTAATATCTAAGTGAAACTGTAGCACAAAAATATAATTGGTAATTTGCTTATCCTTGGTCGCTTAAATCTAAGCTTGAGATCTGAAATGGAAAATTACTTAGTGTGCACCTTAACGACTTTGGAGCCTTACCAACTTTTTTTTTGTGTTGAACCTTAATGAGACCTGATCTTGGGACCTGTGAGTTGGTTTTAGCTTGAAACTAGGTTGAGTTTTTATTTAGACATGGATTAGGGTAGTTTGAGCAAATTTTTTATTTTGCGTATTCAATTGGGTTTAGGCTTTGATAAGGAAGTTGTTTGGTGTAGGTACGATCCAATTGGTTTAAGAAGGTATTTGGGTTATGCAAGGGATCTGGAGAATTTTGGATCGGCTTGGAATGACTTTGGAGCTTGGGTAAGGATCCAAATAAGCACTAGATGGGTCAAATAGAGGTTTTTGATACGGGGATGCAGAAAAAGGATCATAAGTTAGTGTAAGAGATGTATTTTTGTTGAATTTTTACGCTTTAGTATCTTTTGTCCTTTGATAATTTTAAAAGGTTCAAAGTATCTATGTTCGAGCATGTAAAAAATTGCAAAAGTTATAAGTTGTCGAAAAGTCATACTCTACCTTTTTGGTTTAGGATAGTGGAATCAAATAGAGCTTTTGACCTTGTACATTTTGATGTTTGGGGACCTTCACTAGTATTTTTTAAGAGAGGTTCATCTTATTTTGTTAATTTCATTAATGATTGTGCAAGACACTTGGATTTACTTCATAAAAAAAAATGTATAATGATTGAAACTTAGTTCTCTAGAATTAAAATCCTTCGCTCAAATTCAAGGGAAAAAATTGTTAGTCATATGTTTGAGGATTTCTTGCAAGATAAAGGTATTGTGCATAAAAAATCATGCCCGTATATGCCTGAATAGAATGGAGTTACGGAGAGAAAGAACAAACATATTCTTGAAAGTACCAAGGTTCTCATGTTTATCAGTCATGTACCTAAAGTCTATGTGGCAAATATTACTTCTGTCGCAATTTATCAGATTAATCAAATACTATCTAGAGTATTAAAAGGCACATCGGCCTATCAAAAATTATATGGTGTGGCACCCATTTATAATTTGTTGAAGGTCTTGGGTTGTACATATTTTGTATTATTACTTGTCAATGTTGCTTTGTGGGGTTTGCAGAGAGACAAGATGGATTTAAATATTATGATATGTTAACAAAAAAATAAGGGAGAGATAAAAAGTAAGGAATCCTTTTTATGCCTTTATCTTGAAAAAAAGGGAAAGTGAAGCTACAAACATTCAAAATGATGTTAGAGTGTCATTCAATAGATTTGAGCAAATATATGAGAAGAGGCAAGGAATTGTGATTATACCATTTTTTAAAAGAGTAGAAAGGAAAACGATTGAACCATTAGAGGCCAATTCTGAATCCTTTTTAGTTGATTTTGTTGATGCAATTCAAGTTGCCCCTCTTCCTACTATTCAAATACATCATAGTTTTCGTGTTTTTGTTCCTCCCACTTTGTTTCTTGTTAGACTTTCTCTCTAAAGCCTCATGCATTTTTGTTTCTAATCTATTCCTATGTTGAGACTAGTTCTTATACAAAAGCAATTTTCAAGAAAAATGACAAATGGTAATGGTTGAAGAGTTGAGTATTCTTGAGCAAAGGTAGTAGAATGCAAATGAGTTTACAAAATCAAGACTATGGCAAATGATTCAATTTAGAGGTATAACGCTAGATTAGTAGCCAATGAATATAGTAAAAATTATGGCATTAACTTGCAAAACTGTATGTTTCTATGATTAACATGGCATTTATTTAAAAGTTTATGACAGTAAGATGTAAAAAATATTTTCTTAAATAGAGATTTAAAAAAAAAGTTTATATGAAGAAGATATGTTGATCTTAAAAAAAAAGTATGCAAGCTAAGGCGAACATTGTATAGTCTCAAATAAGCTTCAAAAGCTTAGCTGATCCAACAATGTTAAACCAAAAATAAAATTTTATATGTGGATGATATGATTTTTAAAGGTACCATGTTCAGACGTTTGAATGCACAAAAAGAAAGTTGAGGTCAATCAACAACCTTATGATATATCGAGTCTTTAGGCACCACACCACCACTGTATGAAACAGAACAACTGGAAAGAAGGAATACTCTGCAATGCTCTGTATCACTCGTGAGCGTTTTGTCAATTGTATATATAGAATTAGCCTTTGAGTACAACAATAAGATTTGCATCAATGTGATTTACATTCTTAGCGATAAACAAGAAGGAAATAATATCCTTATTATCTCGGAGGGGCAACTCGATAATGGAAGGCAAATCTCATCATATCACTGAAATCTTAGTTGTCCATCTTTACCATTATTTCTTGTAGATAAGGCTCCAATATTCATGCCATGATTAATACTAGTGCTGACTATTGCATCTTTATCAGTATCTTTAACACGCTCCGTCAAGCTCAGCGTGGGTTCAACTACGCCGAGCTTGTTCCTAAATTCTTCAAATTTGACTATGCCTAGAGATTTGGTAAGACCATCCACCAGTTGGTCTTGAATTCTAATAAATTGAATGCGCATATTGTCCTTCTGAACATGATCTCAGACAAAGTGAAAATCCACTTCCACATGCTTTGTTCGAGCATGGAACACTGGGTTGGTTCCTAAGTATAATGCTCCCATATTATCACACCATAGACCGGGAGGTTCTAAAGCAGGGTATCCAAGCTCTTGCAAGAGAGTTTTAAGCCAAAGTAGCTCAGCTGTTGCACACGATAGAGATTTATATTCCGCCTCGGTGCTAGACCAAGCTACTGTCTTTTGCTTCCATGAGATCCATACAACATCATCGGTTCCTAAGAATGTGATAAACCCACTGATGGACTTTCGATCCTTTGAGCTCCCTGCCCAGTCCGCGTACGCAAAGGCACAAAGGTGAAGCAACGTCGAAGGCTGAAAATAGAGACCAAAGTGTATTGTTACTTTTAAATAACGTAAGATTCGCTTCACTTTAGTCCAATGAGCCTTCAAGGGTGCATGCATATATTGACATGCACGGTTTACTGCAAAGGCAACATCTAGTCGGGTTAGAGTCACATATTGAAGTGCCCCTACAATACTCTAATAAGTAGAAGGATCTTAAAATTCTTGAGATTCTATATTAGTCTCTGTCCTTTGTCGATTGCTACTTATTGGTGTATTCATCGCCTTGACCTCAGCCATCTTGACCTTTTGCAAGATGTTGTATACGTAGGTCCATTGACTGAGTATGATTCCTTGTTTTTGATACAAGATTTCAATGCCAAGAAAATAAGAGAGTCTCTCAAGATCTTTTATAGAGAATGTTGAGCGAAGTTGACCGATTATTTTATGGATGATGACAGTAGATGATTCTGTGATGATCAAATCATCCACATAAACAAGTAGAAAAAATTGATCCTTGCCTTGCTTGAATATAAATAGAGATAGATCTAATTGGAAGACTTCAAAACCTTGGGATTCAAGAAAGCAGGTTGAATGATATTATGAATTTCTTTAGTGGTCTTGGCAGATTCATCGAAATACACATGACGCAAAATGAAAACTCTGTTTGATGCAGGATCTAAACACATGTAGCCCTTGTGCCGTGTTCCATACCCAATGAAAATACATGGTTTGGTTTTGGGTTTAAACTTAGATGAATTATACGAAGTGAGCAAGGGGTAGCATGTAGCACCAAAAATTCAAAGATGTGAATAATCAGAAGTTTGACAAAAAACAAGCTTATATGGTGACTTACGACCAAGTTTGACAGTGGGTAGTCTATTGATAACATAGGTCGCTATTCAGAATGCTTATACTCAGAAGGAGTGTGAGAGTTGTGCATCATTCATCATAATGAGACCGGTTTCGACGACATGGCAATGCTTGCACTCAACAAGCCCATTTTGCTCTGGTGTATGGGGACAAGAATATCGATGCATAATCCCATGTTTTTTGAGAAAATCTTCAAGTTGATGTCTACAGAACTCTCCACCATTATCAGATTGAATTTTTTTGATTTTAGAGTCAAGTTGTTTTTCAATGAGAGCTTTGAATGACACAAAACACTAAAAAACATCTCCTTTATTTTTCAGAGGAAACAACCAAGAGAAACAAGAATAATTATCAATAATAAGTAAACAATAACGAAAACTTCCTCGTGAAATCACCGGAGAGGGCCCCTATACATCGGCATGAAGAAGTTCAAGAGGGCGAGAAGCATGAAACTCTGAGATCAGAAAAGGATGCTTATGAGCCTTGCCTATCAAACAATGCTCATACAAATGTTTTTGTGCAGGCTGTTTTATTTCCATCAACTTTTGAGAGTTCAGAAAACTAATAACGTTCTTATTAGCATGCCCAAGAAGCCTACGATAGTCTTCAAAAGTCCCTTTGTTGCTGCATAAAATAAAAGTTGTCTTCCCTTCAACTTTAATTGGGTAAAGTTCTGCATGCATTTTTGGGCCTCGAAGTCAAACTTTGCTCGTCTGCCGATCCTTAATAACAAACTCAGTGGGTGAGAACTCAAAAATACAATCATTATCAGTGGTAAACTGTCTAACAGATAAGAGATTAGTTATAATATCTAGAACATGCAATGCATTTTTTAGAGTAAACGTTGAGTCCCCTTTAATATGAAGTGATAAGTTGCCAACATGCACAATAGGGAGAGAAGTTCCATTACCAACTATGATAGAGTCATTTCCTTGGTACATCGCCTTGTTTTTCATATGTTGATCCTCTGTTGTAACATGTTTGGTAGCTCCAGTATCTGGATACCAGTAGTCTTCACCTGTTTGTTGAAGAGTCATGGCAAAAAAAAACCTTTGGAATGTCATAGCATGACTTTGCAGTGTGCCCTTTCTTACCATAATATTGACAAGTGATTGGATTCGAATTCTGGTTTCTTTGGTTCTGATTTCCATTATTATTATAGTTGGTATTGTTGTTGTAGAACCCTTGGTTAGTTCTACCTTGACCTCGTCCCCGACCATGATAGAAGCCGCGACCACGTCCACCACGACCACAAGTAGCATTGAAGGTTGTTTAAGTGATCTCAGTGTTTTCTGGAGTTTTGGGGTGAAGGAGAAGAACTCTCCTTTTTTGGTTCATCAGTAGATCGTATAGACCTGAAAAAGTCAAAATAGAGACATTAGATCCTGCAGTGCTGGTGGTGATGAAGCTTTCATACTCGATGGGGAGACCATTGAGGGCCACTTGAATAAGTTCTTCATCAGGAAACTGCAGATCCTTTTTTAGCATCATAATTCACAGTGGTGACTGCGAGCCATATGTCTTTTCAAGCATGCGCCATGCTTCTCTAGTTGTCTGTGCACACATAATTTGGCTTAACACAGTTTCAGACACTGTAGTCTTGACCCAGCTTAGTGCAAGTTAGTCTAACCGTTGCCAGTTCAGGAACTCAGGATTGGGTTCCTGTTTTTCATTTGTGATGATTTTGGCAGGGCACTCTAATGACCCATCAACAAACTTTAACAGATCTTGGGACAACATTACAGATTCCAATTGGCTTTTCCACATAAGGTAGTTGTCTCTGTTTAATTTAATAGAGACAAGACTAGTGATTGCATTCCACTGAGCAAAGGGAGAAGAAGCCATGATCAGATCTCATGGGAGATAAGTTAGCTCTGATACCATATGAAACAAAACAACTGGAAAGAAGGAATACTCTGCAGTGCTCTGTATCACTCGTGAGCGTTTTGTCAATCGAGTTGCCCCCGTGAGATAATAAGGATATTATTTCCTTCTTGTTTATCTCTAAGAATATAAATCACATTGATGTAAATCTTATTGTTGTACTCAAAAGCCAATTCTATATATCAATATTTTGAACCGTATGGGTAAGACCTGGACAAACAGAAAAGGTCTTTGACCCGACCCGGCCCACACCGCACCTGGTGCGTGTGCGGTACCCACCCGCACCCGCACCCGACTCGGGTGCGCCGTTCATCCTAAACTCCAACTCGAACCCTTAAACCCTGAAACTGTAAAATGATAGAGAGAGAGGGGAGCCGATACACCTTCTCAATGACGAGGTAGGGAGCTTCATTCCAATTCCCTCATTGTGTTCTATAAAACGATTTCCGGAGAAGAACTCCATTTGCTTCCGATGGCCAAACGGTCGAAAATGGTGGCCTCACCTGTCAAACCCCCTAATTTCTCCCGATTTTTGTAAATCTCGGAAACAAAAGAGAGAAATCTCAAGTTCCCCATGTCCTACAATGGAATTGAGAATTTGAGAAAGAAATGCGAGTTTCAGGATTTGGGCAAATTCTGAGGCATGCTTTTCTCCCATTTTGCGTATTGGAGCCTTTAGGGATTTTTTTATCCTTTTTTGTGTGTGAAAAAACCTTCTTTTTCCAAATCTCTAATTCTCATTTTCTTGAACAATGTTGTAATCGGAAACAAGACCCATATCGTCGGGTTTGCAAAATCTCAATTTTTTTTCATGATTTTCATCTCTTTTTTTATTTTTATTCTGTTCAATTGTGAAGCTTGCCAACCTGTAACCCATTAAAATAGAGTTGGTTTCTTTTCAGTTTTGATATTTATTGAGTTTCCCTACTTCTTTCCGAAAATCTAAATTTTGATTGATAAATATGTGCACCACCATCTTCAAAAAAAAAAAAGGTGCACCACCTTGTGTTCTCCTTCAGAAAACCATATTTTTCAGTTTTTTCTAACAATCCTACATTCACATTTTTCTTGGATTCATTCCCCAAAAGTGGGAAATTTACTTAAAAGAACTTCTTTTCTATTTGTAAGCGTCAATTTTCCTTTATTTCATCATTTTGGTGATGTTTTCCTCTGCTTGAAATGTAGGAGCTTACGTGCATTCAAGCGATGGATGAGGTCCCAAGGAATTGAGTATAGTGACGCTCTTGTGTTCACTGATGACGAACGGGGATTCGGGGTGAAGACGTTCTTCGATTTAGAGGAGGGTGAATTGATCACTTGCATCCCCAAGACGGCTTGCCTTACAATCAAGACATCGACGACACGTGATTTAATCAAAAAAATGAAGATGGATGGTGCACTGGGCCTGTCTGTAACTCTGAGGTATGAGAAAAGCATAGGGAAGAAGTCTTTGTGGAATGGCTATCTTCAGTTTCTGTCTGAGAAGGAATGCGTGCCTCTGCTATGGAGTTCAAAGGAAACTGATGCTCTTCTAGTTGGGACTGAGCTCCACAGGGTGACCCAATGCAATTTCACATTAACCCTTTTTGCTTTTGAGGATTTCAGGAAGATGGTCATTGCCATTGTTGAAAATCAGAACTAATTTTCTGTTATTCTTGATCTCTACTGTGTCATTGCCATACATCTCTAGGCAGATAATAAAAGAGGACAAGAAACTTCTCTGTTTGGATTGGAAGGAGTGCATTCAGCCGCTTCTAGATGATAAAGATTTGAAGCTCAATCCATGCAATTTTGGTGTAGAGCAATACTTTGCTGCTAAAAGTCTCATTGCATCGAGATCGTTCGATGTGGATGAGTATCATGGTTTTGGAATGGTTCCTTTTAGTTGATCTGTAAGTAACTTCTGCTTGTTTTACGTTCGACCTATGAGTGACATTTGCTTGCCTTACATTCATCAAAATGGTGTTTCTGGCATGATTCTTTGTTTGACATTTACCTACAACTGCTAATAAATGCCTTTACTAAGTTGGTTGATCACTAAAGTTTGAACGTCTAGGTACTAGTTTCATATGTATTTGACAAAGCTCCCATTTTGGAATCCAAGTGGCAAAATGAAGAGGCCCAATGAGCCACTCTATGTTTAATTTAAGGTTCTAAGTTATCGTGAAGCTGGGAGTCTTGTGGTTTATCACATGTTTAGCCTGAAGACTGTTGCCATTGTTACTGTACATCCAAAATGAAGAGAAGGACTTTCTTTTACAGTGTGCTTGATTACACCTTTGAATCTGAACTATAATATCAATTTGTTAGCAACCTTGCACAATTGTCTTATCTCTGCGTTCCAATAAAGGCCTGCAAGTGTAATGCTATGACCTTTAAGGTCCTGCGTGGTAAAATAAGTACTAAATTAGTGCTCTCTATGGCAGGGAAGCTCTCATATGATGTTCAGTATTTTCATCTATTTCTCTAGTGAATTACATCTTGTTTTGTCGCTTGAAGATTTTAGAAGTGATTTTTTTGGGTTACCATGTTTATTGAGTTCGTGTGACAGAACCATTGGTTCAATAAAACATCTGTTGCTTTAAGTTGTTAACGACAAGAGACTGCTATGTGCTGTAATGCAGCTTTAACCACAAGACTGGGGCAGAGGATGTTCACTTTACAGTCACTTCGTATAGTTCTGATGAGGAGGAAGAATCAATAACTGATGTTGACAACAAAGCTTCTGCTTCACTCTTTGATAGTCCGTCTAAGGGCAGACCTTCAGAGCTCAACGCAAATGGACACATCATCAATCATGTTAAGGATCCTAAATCTTCAAGTTCGGAAGAGTTCCCACAAGTTCTTGAAATGATCATGGTGCGAGATGTGAAGGCAGGACATGAGGTGAGCCTTTGGTTTAGCGTTATATGCCTTCTTAATATGTATGCATTTGGTACCTGTTTACATGTGTAGGTTCTTATTACATTGGCTTATATTTGTGAGCTTTTGTGGCAATTTAGAAGCATATGGCTATCTTTTTCTTTTACTTATGGTGATAACCAAGAAGAATGTATTTTGATGACATGTTCTAACCTTAAAAATGTAGACTACCATCCATCTAATTTTTACTTTGGCAGAAATATTTTGGAGAAGCATAAGAATGCCTTTAGTTAACAAGTTTTCTAGTGATAAGCTCTGGTAGTTTCCAATACTTTTGGCTAGTCTTGACGTAAATTCTTGTTTAGAAACTACTACTACTATGAATAGTCACAGGTTCTCTAGTCTGGATGTCAATATGTAATGCACTATCTAGCATTTCATGGGTATTGTCCAAACACCTTTTTCATGTTATGCAAACATCATAACCTCTCTGGCCTAAGCGCTTAGAGTCCATAAGTCAAGTGGTTTATTAAGAGTATCGAGCTTGGCTTAGTTCACCCACTCAAACATGCAAACCAAGTAACAAGAAAGAGAAGATAAAGATCTTGACTGTATTTTCATGTGAGTCATAGCTTTGCATTTCAGGATATATTCAGGCTATAATTTGTTTTTGTTTTATATCTATATCTTCTTATATTTTTTTCAGGTATTCAATACTTATGGTAACATGGGTAATGCTGCCTTGCTGCACAGATATGGCTTCACTGAGCCCGATAACCCATTTGGCATTGTGAATATTGATCTTGGCCTTGTATGGGACTGGAGCTCATCATCCTTTTCTGGCCGCTATACTCGATCACGGTTGTTGACATGGAGGAAGATGGGCTTTTCTGGCTGTGTTAGCGAGAAAGCAGAATATTTTGAAATTTCTTCATCTGGGCAACCTCAGTCGGAGCTTCTAGCTCTGCTGTATATCATGTGCTTACCAGAGAAAGCATACACGAAGCTCAGTTGGATTGTGTCACCCATTGAAAACATGGATGATTCTGTGAAATTTCAGTTGTTTGGTGAGACCATGGAGAAAGTGTTTTCCAGAAAAACCACAGAAACAAAGGATTGGATGCTCACAGGTTGCGTGTGTGATGCACTTATTTCTCTTGCGAACATCCGCGAAAGCCTGTATGGTTCAAGTTCATTGGCGGACGACGTAGAGGCATTGAGTAGATGCTGCTATTTGCAACAACCAAAGTTGTATGATTCATTATCGCTACGAATAAGCGAACGCAAGATTCTTGCTAAGCTAAGAGCATATGGTAATCATTCACGCAGGAGGAAGAAGCGTGTGCGTTCTTCATGACCAGCTGATAATTTGAGAAACTTGATTGTTGTTTTGCCTAATTCGTGGTTCCAAGATGTTTTTTTTTTTATTTCATTGATTGCATTGGGAAACTTTTATGGTTTTCTTTTCTTGTCTGTTAGAAACTATTTCTCAGTTGGTAGAGAAGGGAAATATCATGGTGCTCCTGGTTCAGTTTGCTCTTGGATCTGCAAAGCCTTTTCAAGTTCCTGTGGTTTGGGTCACTTTGGTTGTCACTGGCTGCATAACGCCATCACAAACTTGCACATCTGGCTAGGTGGGTAAGCTTAAGGCGTCCAAGTTAAAGGATGTCGCGAGTTTGATAACCGTGGTATGAGTCTAGCTGGGGTTAGGCAGACCCCTACCAAATATCTCTTAAGCTTCTTGTGGCAGAGGGATTCGAACCTGGGCCTTCAGCTTGGGACAGGACCCCACTTACCACATGGGATACCACCTCGGTGGTCGTGGTGTGCATCCTTACTGCAAGGCCGAAGTCAATGAGAAACCATCTCTGGTGGGTCAAGAGGAGTACTAGTGGAATTTTACACGACGGATGTAGGGCCACAGTCAATGTTGCACCTCTTGGTTCATATGCCAAAACAGTAGTTTCTCCCATTACCAGAAGAGAGAGAGATTGCAAGATCTTACATTTGGAATTTCTAGCAATCGAGACCTCCCTACGGAATTCTAAGCTTGATTTTCTTTCAACCAAGTATCCAAAACCAATATCATCCCCAACTTTGGTAGATACGGCGAAGGTGGAGATACTTGTTGATACTAAGAGACGAAAGATAGACGTGGGGAGTTCTTACTTCTTGGCAGGTGTGTCAATAGGTTAGAATCTGGGTCAGACCCGAAGTGTCCGATGAATATATGGAGCCAGGTTTGGTTTGTGAAATTTCATACCAGACTAGGCCTGACTCATGTTTAGAATAAGATCTGTAATTTTTCAATATAAAACAGATAAAAAAATATTATTTTATCTGGTATGGTTTGGGTCTGGTTCATGTAATCCGTATAGGATTTGAGTATGATTTCTCTTATTGTGAGTCTGATTGGAACTGAGTCAGAACCTGATACCAACATCTCAAATCAGGTTTGAGTTTGGTTTCACCTAAGTCCGAGACAAGCATGACCTGTTGACACCCCTGCTTCTGGTAGTAGCGCCTCTCGAAAGTCCAAAGGAACAACTTGGAGGGTTGGGGCCCTTGGGGGACTGATGGAAGCTAGTTTAATTATAAAAATTTGTCAGATCAATTCAAGGAAGGTCGATATGTCCGAGTGGTTAAGGAGACAGACTTGAAATCTGTTGGGCTTCGCCCGCGCAGGTTCGAACCCTGCTGTCGACGCTTTTTCTTATTCTAAACTTCTCTCTCTCTCACTCTAAACTTCACAAGCATTTTATTTTGGGCTTACAAAAAATATATATCAGAAGCTAACCTACCGTGGTGCTTTGAGAACGGCCTCACTTTGTTCCTACACGAGTTTCACTCAATGCGCTACACTATTGCACGACTGAAAACCGACTAGGGTGTAAATGGATCGGATGCGATCAGATATCCAATCCAAATCTGATAAATTGAATTCGAATGTGGCTCTCAAAACTACATATTGCAATCAAAATCACGCTTATGTGCTTGCAAATCCTCGCTTCCAACCTTTTTATACCAAATCCGTTACTACAATGTACAATTCAGATCCTGATTCAACTCTGTCACATCGTATTTAGTACAGAATCAGACTGAGATTAAGACCTTGTTGAAAGTCTGTATCTGGATTCAAATATACCGTGTTGGCAGCTACTTGTAGCCATAAAACCAAGCTTGGGTTTTCCAGAGTGGCCATGGTGTATGACGTACACACTTAGCAGTAGGGGTGGCAATCGGGTGGGGGTGGCGGGTTGACCCGGCGGGTTGGCGGGTCAGCATACCTCAACCCGAACCTGACCCGTTTATTAAATGGGTCGGCTGTGGCAAACACGAACCCGACCTGTTTCCCGACACGACCTGCCAACCCGTTTAATAAACGGGTTGGGTCGGGTAAACGGGTTGGCATACCCCTATCACGAACCCGACCTGTTTAATAAACGGGTTAGGTGGGTCGACCCGTTTATTAAACGGGTTAGTTTAAGCCCAACCCGAACCCGCCTAAGAGGCGGGTCGGGTTAGGTTTTGCCACCCCTACTTGATGGTAGCAAATTGATTTCTGAAGTTATTTTGAAATATCTTGTGTTGAAAGATTAGCTATTTTGCAATACTTGCTTGTTTTGAAATAACCAAAGTTGGGTTAAGGAAGAAGGAATCTTTACATTATAAAAAATACTTTTAGAAGTGAAGAAGGAATCTTTACATTATAAAAAATACTTTTAGAAGTGTTTTTGTGCAGGTCAAACTATAAACACTAAAACTAAAATCATATTAATTTAAACTTTTGTTTGTAATGTTTTATGATTGTATTGGTGTATCTCAGAATTTTGATCACACCTACCGTCATTACTTTGGTTATACCTCTTTTGTCTGAAGTCAAAAATTTTTGTGATTTAGCTTGTTGAAAAGCTATCGAAAACCTCGATAATCTTTGTATTTTATCATTTTTTAAATTCTGATGTTATCACTGTCGAAAAAGTTTCGAAACAGTGACGACAACTACTCGGGTGACTAAATTTTGTAGTGGAGTTTGATCCAATCCCTTCATCTCAACACCTTTACAACCGCCCCACACGGGCAACCCTCGCGGTGGTAAGGAGAGATGTTAAATGAGTGAAAGAGTAACAAGGAGAAAAGATTTGGAATTCCCTATGAAGATATTTTGAATATATATAAATCCATATCATACTCTTACGCAGTGAGGCAGCCGGACTCCCTGATGTTCCTTCTATGTTAACAATGAGACAATCTCATAATAGTCAACCCTATAAACATAACAACATGATTGTGCCAAAGTACCTTTTAATACTTCTTTACTTTTAGAATGATATGTCAAATTAACCTGAAATCCAGAAATTCGTATCTATCTTATCAGCTTGCCTACAACCCAGTAAAAATCTCACCCCTCACATGAAAAACAAGAAAAAAAATATGGGAAAGCTGCAAACACAAGATAAATATGAAAGACATTGCTGCAGCGTAGACGGCACCTCAGATAATCATGCGCATTTGAACACAAATGCAGATGCAAATTTCTATAGAAACAAATATCACCTCAAGAACTTGAAGAATCTGCTGATCATTGGGTCAATGCAAAATTTTCCTAATTCTGAATATCATCTACAGGTTTTGTTGGTTCATTCTTTACAATGCGCAGGTGCTCATTCTCCATACATTATCATAAAATTTTCTTTTTGATGAGAAGCAGGCATTATCATAAAATTTTCAGATACACAACTTCTTTCATAGGGAAAAAAAAGTGTACAAGTAAATGAACAGATTTTCTCATAAGTGACCATCAGGCTTTCGTATATAATCATTGCATTAAAATGATGCAGCCAGTGCTTGGCAATGGGCATCCACAGAGAATTTGGACAGAATGGCAACTGAAGCCAACTTCATACACCAATGACTACGATATTATAAGACAAATGTTTACATAGTTCAGGACTACAAAGAGGTGTAGGCATCAGCAATATTGGTTCCCCATTTTTCTCTTTTTAATCACATAGCACATGAGCATTGTGTTTATTTGATTCTTGAACTACCAGGCAGTCACATGTTACAGCACATCAATTGAACACATGTTACAGCATGGGGCTGAATATAATTAGACAAGATTCTATGGTGTTCTATGAAACACCAGGATGAATGCAGCTACCATAAAAAATGCAATGTCTGTGATTTCTATCAAGGTCAATAATACTCAACTTGACATCCTCTTTTTCGAATAAAAGGTACACCATCTTCCCTCCAAACAATACGCTCTTCACACAAAGCTGTAACTACCTCAACATATAGTTTATGTTCCTGCATTGATACAACGAGTTTTAGTAACAGCATGTGCAATAATGGCCATGACTCATGACCACAATAATTTTGGTGAATAAATAAGAGCCAAAAAATAAAAATAGGTACACACTAAATCACAACTGCACTTTCAAATGTATAACAGTATGAGAATCACTGTTAATAGATAGAGACCAAAAGATCTGAGTTAAGTAATGCTTGACTGAGTCAAACCCATACATTTGAGTGGTTTAACAACGTGGTTCGGCAAAACAAAATGTTGCAAAACCATGAAAATGACTATTTTACAGTCAAACAGATTTTGTTCTTGTAAAATTGGAGATACATGAAATTGGTAAATGAGCACTTCTTGATCAATCATTAAGAGATGGATGAAAGTACAGGACACTTGGAGGTATTGAAAGTATATGTAATATATAGTATAAACCAGAGTTACCAAAAGCTTCTTAGGTAGGTGGGAAGCTCGCTTCCCGGAAACTCGCTTCGGAAGCGTGATACTCCTCGCTTCGGAAACTTCATGGGAATCTCGATTCCCCCACGCTTCTTTCATGCTTCCTACACACATGGTTTATGCTTCCTATATGCTTTTCTCATGTTTCTTTTCATGTTTTTCATGTATTTTCTCTCACGCTTTCACTCACTTTCCATGTACTTTTTTTAAATTAGTAACCATCATTGTTAGCTTTTAACAAAAATTTCACTCTTTTACTGAAAAATCATGAAATATAAGAATGATCAATTTTATTTTAGTTTTTATTTGTTTCTTGTTCAATTCATATTCAATTACTATATTGCTTCATTTTTTTTAATATTTTGCTTTTAAATTGATACTTCGCTTCCCGCTTCCTATAAATTTTAAAATGCCTCGCTTCTCGCTTCCGCTTCCCGTATTGTTTCCTGCTTCCGCTTCCTAGTTTGGCAACTTTGGTATAAACATGTGTAAAGCAAGTTTATAAAGTTATTATGTACATACCCTATAGTAAAGGGGGTATACTTGTTTTTTATCTTTTCTTTTGATGTACTCTAAATGGGGTCGACCCTTTTTAATATGTGAGTTCTCTCACAAAGTAGAAATATAATGAAATACGTTAGAGGCTTCTCTCATTATTCTGTTGTTCTAGCACCTTCATCTTCATGTTTTAACATGGTATCCGAGCCACTTAGGGAACAAGGGATTGCCGACTGAAGAGGCTGGTGAAACAGTCAATTTCATTCTGGTGCACCTCGGTTTGCATGCTCGAGTGCTGACATCAGAATCAGCTGTGAGTTTTTTATCGATTGAGGTATGGATTTGTTAGCCCTCATTTTTAGAAGATTTTCTAAGCAAAAAATCTTGGCAATCTGTTGAGTGGCTAATTTTTTTGTGATTTCTGGATATTGAGGTATCGCATGTCCAGATTTGGGATTTCTGTTCATTGTGATTCAATCGGTAGGTGTTTGGGTCTTGGATGAGTCCTATTTTAGTTGTTTTGGTATATGCTATCTGTGAAGGGCTACTAAAGGCGGTAACCTGGATTTGGGTTGGTGTTGTTATCGACATTGAGAGATAAGTGCAACTAAGTCTATGTCATAGGGATTCGGCTAGCAGGGTGCCGCACCCGCGTCGACGCGGGTGTGGCACCGGGTGCGGTCAACCCGACCCTGGGTGCATTGACCGCACCCAGGGTCATTTTTGTCCATTTTTTGGATTTTTTTTAAAAAAAAAATTGCCCTATGAAATGGGCTGTGGAATTTAAAAAAAAAAATCTTTGGGGGGGGCGGGGGGCGCTGCCCCTCTATAACCCCCCGCCCGCTGACCGCGCAGCAGGACCCGCGCCGGGGGGAGCCCCCGGACCCCCCTTCCTGCAAGGGCAAAAACAATGAATCAGGCTCCACAACTCATCACTTTCATCTTTGGGGACAACCATATAAGATAAAAAAATGGTAAAAAGCAAGTTGGGCACACATCAGATATACATCTAAAAAAAATCAATGCCTCTGCAAACATAAAACAAAAGGCTTCTCATGAAGAGGGATCAGTCTAGGAAGTTAATAAGTGTGTTGACTTTCATAGCCATCTGCAGGTGTTAACACATGACCATAAAATACACCCTTGAAGTTTAAAAATGACTTGGCGGTTCCATGCATTAATGGTCACCAGTAGCTATTTTTGCAATTTTGTGTAAAAATAAGTTACACACTTGTTAGCTGTGCATTCAAAATGCACAATTATTAATATGTTTTTCTAATAAAAATTACTAAAATGTCCATAATTGTGACAATTAATACACCTAATCACCATATCAATTTTTTAATTTGTCAGGGGCATAAAATTGTGGTGAATGTGCTAACATGCATAAATGTCATGGACCTTAACAACTACCATACATTCATACATATACACTATACATGATATATATATATATATATATATATATATATATATATATATATATATATATATATATATATATATATATATATATATATATATTTACATTTTTGCCCCTGCCGCACCCCCACACCCGAGTTTTTTGGAAGTGCCGAATCCCCGCACCCATGTGACATAGAACTAAGTGCATTGGTGATCTAAATATCATTGTATATGATATTTGTGGTAGTGTGGTTATGATATACACAGTTTGGTTGTGAATCTACGGACGATAACCTGGATTTGGCTTGGTGCTTGTATAGACTTTGAGAGATAAGAGCAGCTCAGTGTATCAGTGGCCTGAATATCATTGTGTATGATATTTGTGATAGTGTGGTTGTGATATACACAGTTTGGCTGTGAATCTGCTATGGTTGTTGCTTACTTTTGATGTTGATAGTGAGTATTCATGCTTCTGTAAAGCTGAGCGTGAAATTTTTTGTTGGTGTTATCGTGTGCTGGGTTTTTGGATATATTCTGCATATTTTCCCTGGTATTTTGTTTGTGTGTAGGGACATTAAGTATTGTGGTTTAGGGGTTGTGTGAACTATGAAGAAAGAGGGAATTCAAATTATTCTAGTGAAATTGAATGGAAGAGGTGGAGGTAAGTCTGGAGGACGAGGAGAGATAGGATTTGGTGGAAGAAGTGACCTTAGTTTTGTTCAGTGTCACTATTGTAAGGGCTTTGGTCATATGAAAAATTAATGTCCCATTCTCGAGAAAAGAGAGAGGTAGTGCATATGCAATTTCCACTAAGGGTGAGGGCATAATGCCCAAGGATGAGCAGTTAATTGGTTCTTCATCAGTTGGTGGTGAAGTGATGGGTAGTGGGCAGCTTTAGAGATTGGAACATGTTCAACAAGAGATTCAACATCAGATTCAGCAACTGCAGCTTCTTGCTCAGTTATCCATTGGCATTTATTTCTCTGTCACCTTGCCTCCTCCTTTGGTTATGCTCTCTCGGGTATCTCAAGTCGGTTGATAGACTCTGGGACTTCATGCCATATGACACCTCATGAGTCTGTCATTGCTAATTGTCGTCCCTGTAGTGGCATCTTTCACACTGCAAATGGTTTGTCTATACTTGTTTCCAAAGTAGGTTCAATTACTTGTAATTCTTATCATGGTAGTAAATTCAATCTTTCTCAAATTTATCATGTTTCAACCCTTACTATAAATCTTATTTTTGTGGGTCAAATTACCAAGCTTAACTGTAATGTTATCTTCTCTTCAGTTGGTTGTGTTGTGTACGATCGGTTGTCAAGGAAGAAGATTGAGATTGGTCATAGAAGAGGATATATGTATTATCTGGATTGAATTGATATGAGGGAGCATAAAAAAGTTGGAACTGGATATGGACTTTCAATTTTGGATGACTCTGTTTTGTGACACCAAAGACTGAGGCATATATACAGCTCTAGATTGCAAAGTTTAGTATCCTCAGGAAGTTTTGGAAAATCCAAGTTAGTTGTGTCAAATCATGTTAAAGATTGTGTGAGTTGTATATTAGCTAAAAGTTATGTCTTTCCATTCAAGTCTAGTGATAGAGAATCAGAAAGTTCCTTTGACTTGGTATATTCAGATATATGAGGTTCTTCTCTTGTTGTATCAAGAGGAGGATCATCCTATTTTATGACTTTCATAAATGAATGTACAAGGTTTATATGGATATATTTTATGAAAAATAGAAGTGCTTTTTTTGAAATTTTTAAGAGCTTTTGTGCCATGGTTGAAAATCAATTCGCAGCCAAGATTAAAACTCTGTATACAGACTCTGGGGTGAATATGTTAGCTATTTGTTTGAAAAAATCTTGCAAGAGAGAGGTGGTTCACCAAAAGTACTGTCTTTACACTCCTGAGCAAAATGGTGTATTTGAGAGGAAAAACAACACATCTTGAAAACAGCAAGAGCTCTTATGTTTGGTGGAGAAGTACCCAAAGTGCTTTGGGCAGATGCAGCTCAATTGAGCATTTATCAAATAAATCGCATGTCTTATGGAGTACTCAAAGGCATACCACTTTTTCAAAAACTGTATGGAAAGGTTCCAAACTATGATATGTTGAAGGTGTTTAGTTGTATATATTTTGTTTTGCTAGCTGACAGATACAAAGACAAGTTATCTCCTAAAGTTGTCAAATGTTGCTTTCTTGGTTTTGCTAAGGGTCAAAAAAGATACAAGTGCTATAATCAGGTTGGAAAGAGAGTGTGGGTATCCAGGTATGTTGTTTTTCAGGAGAATGCGTTATACTTTAGTCAATATGGAGAAAAGTTAGAAAATAAAACTGACTTGTTCTTTTTGGTTCCCTTTGAAGAAAGTGAAAGTGGGAGAGAGAATGGAGAGTCAAGGGAAGCAAGTTCTGGCTAGAGAAGATAGGTTTGGTCAAACCTACTTAAGGAAACCTGAAGGTGTGATTGAAATTCCATTTTTTGATCAAGTGAAAGAATAGTATATCCGAGACAACAACAAAACTCAGAGTTCCACCTTCTTCTTCTTTCATGTCTTCTCAAGTACGTAAAAGTTCTAGACCTTCTGTACTTCCGTCTCGTTTTGTATCCTATGAGTCTTTCGCTCCTCCTCATCGTACTTTCTTAGCCTTAATTCATTCCTATGTTGAGCTTATGCAGAGGTAGCAGGAAAGGAGGAGTGGCAAAGAGCTATGGTTGATGAAATAAATGCACTTGAAAGAATGCGAACATAGAAACTAGTAAAATATCCTTTAAAAAATACCATTGGCAGCAAATAGGTGTATAAGGTAAAGACAAAGGCAGATGGGTCAGTGGAGAGGTATAAAGTCATACTGGTAGCTAAAGGGTACACTCAGCATTTTGGAATTGATTTTGCAAAAACTTTTGCTCATGTGGCTCATATAACCACAATTCATATACTTTTAGCAGTGGTTGCAGTTCAGCAATGAGACTCAGATCCAGACTGAAGAGTTTGCAGACTTCGCAGAGCTCTATATGAACTCAAACAAGCACCTCGAGCTAATGAGATCACTTGGCTTTGAGCAAAGTCACGGTGATCCTACTTTTTTTGTTTCTTCCTCTACACTTGGGAGATGTATATTGCTTCTTTATGTTGACGATATGGTACTCACAGGAGATGACATAAAGAAGGTTGGAGAAACCAAAAAAAACTGGCTAATATGTTTGAGATGAAAGACTTGGGGCAGTTGAAGTACTTTCTTGATTTTGAGATAGCATACTCTCCAAGAGAATTGTACTTGTCTCAACATAAATATGCTAAAGATTTGGTTGTGAAAGCAAGATTAGCAGATAATTCAAAAAGAGTAAATTCTTCCATGGAAGCTAATTTGAAGATGAAGGCTACAGATCGAGTGAAGCTAGAAGATCCTGTAGTATATAGGCAATTAGTTGGGAGCCTTATATATTTGATGATATTCAGGTCAGATATAACATATGCAGTTCATATAGTTAGTCAGTTTATGAGCACCCCCGAATCGAATCATTTGGCAACTGTACTCAGGATCATTAGGTATGTCGAAAACTCTAAGAACTATGGCACATTTTTATCGTTTTCATCTAGCAAAGAGTTGAGAGCTTTTTGTGATGCTGATTTTGGAGGGTCCACTAGAAATCGACTTTCCACTACAGGGTTTTGTGTCTTTCTTGGAAGTTCATTAATCTTGTGGAAGAGCAAGAAGCAACAAAGGATTGATTTATCCACTGCAGAAGCTGAATACAAAGTGATGGCTTAAGTTGTGGCTAAGATTATTTAGAGATACAATGGCTATTGAAGGAATTAGGAATTTCATGTGATAAGAAAACTCAATTATATTGTGACAACATGAGTGCTATTCATATTGCCAAACAAGGTTGTTAAATGCGATGAGGCGAAGCAAGGCGTTGAGCCTGCGCTTCGCCTCTGAGGCGTACGCCTCAGGCACTGAGGCGTACGCCTCTCACAACATGAGACTCTCAAGTATCCGTGGTCTTATCTAAAATATCGTAAAAATATGTGGCATCACACTCAACGCCTCGCACTAGTGAAACATTTCATCATTATTATGGTGAACATGGCTGCTTCTAACCCAGAAATCCCATATTTGGGTTAAAAACTTTTTATATTTACTTTAAGCGCATCACAGCAACGCCTCAGTACCTTGAGGGTGCGCCTCGCCTCTGAGGCGTACGCTTCAGGTAATGAGGGGTACGCCTCTCACAACACTGTTGCCAAGAATCCAAAATTTCATGAGCGCAAAAAACACATTGAAATAGATTGTTATTATACAAGAAGGGCTTATGAAGATGGGATTATAGCATTGGAGCATGTCATCTCAAGGAATCAAATAGCAGATGTATTTACAAATAGTTTTGTTTACAAAAAAGTCTTCCCCCTTTGCATTTCAGTTCTTTTCTTTTTAAACTTGGAATGATTCTCTCACATCCTTCGAAGTTTGAAGGAGAGTATTGAAAGTATACGTAATATAAAGTAGTATAAACATGTGTAAAGTAAATTTATAAAGTTATTATGTACATACCCTATAGTAAAGGGAGTATAATTGTCTTTTATCTTTTCTTTTGATGTAGTCTAAAGGGGGTCGACCCTTTTTAATATGTAAGTGAGTTCTCTCACAAAATAAAAATATAATGAAATACGTTAGAGGCTTCTCTCATTCTTCTTTTTGTCTTGTTCTTGCATCTTCATGTTTTAACAGGAGGCACATATTTGTCCTACCAGTTTCTAGCAGCACTGACTCGATCTGCAAAAACAAGGGTGGCAGAAGAAAAATATATGGACCGCAGGGTATCTCCCTTGATGGCAGTAACAGACTGCATAAGTATTAGCCTTCCAGAAAGGTTAACTACGACAAATGCAGCACTCTAGTGCCCATTTTCCTTGGCACACTAGTCCTCCTCCAACCCCCAACCCCTCTTTTTTCGTCATTTTTCTAGACAAAAAGTTATCGATGGAAAACCATGCTCTGATTACAAGCTGCATGCATAAAGCTCATTAATGTCTTCTTGTGTACCATCTATGTATTAATCTGGTCCAAAAACACCAACACCATCACCATCTCCTTGAAAGTATAGCTCCATTCCCATGGTACCAGAAACTAAAAGTATTGAACATTGAATAAAAAACAAAGGTATATTATATGCAAACCAAGAAGAAATTTCCAATACCTCATGGAGAACCCTAGCTGCCAACTCCTCTGCAGTATCAGTCATCAACACTGGTACAACCCTCTGAGCAAGGATGCGTCCTGTATCATAATGCTCATCCACAAAGTGGATTGTTGGACCAGAATACCTGCATGGACTCCAAGATATTCAGCTGAATAACTAAATGTATGAAATAGAAGAGCGTATATGGAAATAAAATCTTACAACAATCAACTGTTGAGCCTATAACCATAAAGATGAAGGTCTAATATCCATGAAATTGTTTAATGACAATCCAAAGTTGAAATCCAGATCATAGCTTACATCAAATGAACTAACCTGTAAAATGTTCATATTTCCATTAACGATTTGCAGCACAATAGCGGAAGCCATGTAACAAAAACCTTATTTCATGATTATAGAGGACAGAGTTGTGACTATGAAATATCTATAAAATTACCAGATCAAGCTTCTATATGCTCTGTAGATCGAGAAAGCGAAGTTGAGTGACAACATTTCTACTTTTTTACCACATATTTTGTATCAGCAGGTTAACATATAATGCCTGAGAAATTTTCTTCAAAAATAATGATATCTACCTATCACCCAAACAATAAAAGGGTATTAATTAAGGTTGCTACATAGTGTGCACCATGAACAGGTTTCTGAGGAAAGCCAGATAGGACCAAGTGTAGGAAATCAGGGTGGATACACCAAGATGGTTCAACTTTCCAAGCCATGCATTTGCACCTCTATTGACATCTTTGTTTAATGATAAGCACAAAACCATTTTAAAGCAGCATTTTGGCTATGAATAATATGAATTAATGACACGAGAAATCTTCTTGTCAGGCTGGAGAAATGTAAAACTAGATTTAGCTATGATATGTATAGTCTTCATTGTCCTTTTGGAATGTAATGTTTTGTGAGAAAAATGAAAAAAACCACAAATGATAAAGATCACTGTAACTTGTGATTCAAATTTGAAGATTTGAACCTTCAGTAACTATGAAAAGTAGGAACTGATGCTCAAGATGGGTACAACACCATAAACAGCCTCACACTATGGACACAGATTGAGAGATTGGAAAAGCACAGCTGCAACAATTTAAGACCTGGATACATAGACACGCGAATGTGCCTGAACACACCTGCACATATATGCATACACAAAAGCAAATCATGTTTTCCACCAAATGAGAAAGACTACACATGTTAAAGTTCAAATCTTATATTCAAGAACATGCTTGGGGAGGGTCAGCATGAAACCTCATAACCATAATACAGATGTATTTGCTACGCAAATTGAAATAGTAGAACCAATTTTTGATGCATAATCTGGATGTTGAATACTAAATCCTGACTTGAGCAAGTAGTTCATAAATATTGGATGATATTTCTGGCATTTCAAGAAGTGTGTCTATCATGGTCATCTCTTCAGTTTAGCACTTACACTTTTCTCTTCTTTTTTTGGCAATAATATGTAATCTAGTACTATAGCTGTATTTTGATAACGTCGAACTGCATTGAAAGGGACTCCATAATATATCATAACCTGTTTGGAATTCTTTCATTTACCTGTCTCTTTTGAAAGTCTTATGTCAAGTCAAACAAAACTTAAATTATCATTTCTATTCAATGTTCCCTTTTGGGAATCAAAACCAATTAGCTTAGTCTCTATCCCACTAAATCATGCAGTTTGTGTGCTTCAACAATACTCAATGTGCAATATATCTTTGAAGCATAATTCATATTTTAGTAATTTTAACACGGTCGTGATAAACATCTTGGCATATAAAGGATGACCATCCACCAAAGACCATGTCTAGCTGCCATGAATTACCATTAACTTTTGTAAAATATAGAAAGAAAATAAAAGAACAAAAAGAAGCATGTACCTAGCTCCAGATGCAATGACAGCTTTATGTACCTTCAGACCATAATACCCTTTGCCCCCAAAAGCTGGGAGAAGTGATGGATGGATATTTAGTATCGATCTTGGATATGCCCGCACCAACTCAATGGGCAAAAGCTTCAAGTAACCAGCCAGTAGAAGAAAGTCAACCTTGAATTCTCTGCTCAAGTACCAACAAACAGCAGAAGAAAAGATCAGCATGGAACCAATATAAATCCATATAACAAACGACATGCAAACATTTATCTCAGTGGGATTCAGTAACGGAAATCAAAGCAATTGAACAACCAAACCAACATAAGATCATTGGAAAACAAAACAAAGAAGCATTTCACGTTTCACAGAACATAGCCAACCACAGCAAACAGAGATTAGTTCTCTGCATATGACAAACCCTATATGCTAAGACATGTGAAATTTATTCTTTGGTTTAGTCACCAGAATGCTTTTAACTGCACCTAATGCTTAGTAGTAAATTCTTCTAATTTCTTTTATAATTGAAGTCCATACTGGATTCATATGACTAGGTAACCAAGAAGAGTTGGTGCCTAACAAGATATGACAACAGCGATATAACACACTAGTAAACAAGAAGTGAGGAGGTCTTCCAGACCCTCAGAGAGGTGCGTTGCTTGCATAAAGCAGCACACCAAGGACTCTAACAATTTAAAATATCAATCAGGAAAATGTAAAATAGAATTGAACTCATAATACTTTAATATGAACTCATCGGACATGAATTTTAGATCCAGTTCTGAACCATGTTCTGTCAGGAGTGGACATCAAGCTCCATGATCACTTTTCCAGAGCTTTTCTGCTCACCCTTTTTCTGGGTGATCAAACACAGGAAAAAAGAAGAGGATGAAGAAGACGGATGGGGGGAAAGAAGGCAGTCACACATATTTTCCCACTTTCAAATCAAAGAACTATGAGAAATTAAAAAAAAAAAGTCTTTGCAGAAAAAAGTCCAAGGAGAAAAGGATCTTAGGGAACTTTCTCTCAGCGCAAAAAAATGTAGCCTTATTTTTTGGAATGTTCAAAAGAAAACTCTCCAGAATTGCCACTCATAGTCAAATAAAAGTGTATTCCTAAAATATCCCACAAATTGCATCCAGTTTACTTAAATGCATCAAGCACATCACTCAATCAAACTGAAGGAAAAAAAAGGCACATTTATCACAAAATTACAATGAAATACTAGTCATTATTAACATCATTCAACTGAAAATAAATTACCATTGAGAATCAAATATTAAAAGAAGAATATTCAAAGTGAACCAACAATTCTACAAAATACCAAATGAACAACAAAAGGGACAATCATCAAATAATTACACTGAAATAATAGTCATCAGTAACTACAATGAAAAACCAAAGACACAATCATCAAAAAATTACAATGAAACACTCGTCATCATTAACCACCATTCAACTAAGAATAAACGAAGAGTGAAAACCAAATGTTAAATGAAAAATCACAAAATAGTTCATAGTGGCATTGGCATAAAGTCATACTACCATTTATTCCCGGTAAACAATTCTACAATTTACCAATGATACAAATTACAAAAAAGATAGAAGAGAAATGATATATGAGAAAACCCAACCTAAGAGTGTCCACCAAATCAATGGAAGAGAGCCCAGAAGGTAAAGGCGAAGTCTTGGGAGCAAAAACAACTGGGACGCCCTTTTCTCTTGCATACTCAGAACCTCCACAACCTACACAACATGATCTAATTATTTGTCGATATCCACATTGTGAATATAAAATACATGTGAACTAAATTCTCTTACCCACTGTTTCATAGAATAAGCAATCCATCAATTCACCAAGCTTCTGTTTGGGAGCCTTGAATTGGAGGTGTGTTGTGGTTTCCACCAGTGTTCTCACGCTCTCTGATGTTTGGGAGCAATTGTGTTGCCAAAACATTGCACTGGCAATGGAGTTGGCAGCCCCAACAAAATTTCAACACCATTCACAAGAGGATGCTTATGGAAACTCCATCTTCAACACCATATTTTGGCAACCAATGGAAAGGGTGTTTCTAAATCAATGTGTGGCTCCCAAACGGAGCCTTAATGGTATTTTGTTTGTATCAACTCAAAAACAAAAGCAAAAGATATAAGTCTCTGTTTGGGAGCCTTGCATTAGGATGGAAACATGGTTTCCATGTATTGCCAAAACATGGTTTTGGAGTTGCCAATGCTAGATGTTGTTTGGGAGCTCCTCTTGGTTCTCACATGGTTTTAGCATTTCAAGTAATTGGCTTTGGCTCCCAAACAAATGTGATTTTTTGGAGTCCAAGCAGTCAAAATCTTTAACTTCTTTTTGGGTTTTAAGAGTCAAAAACAAGGTATGATTGCATCATTCAGTGATTTTGTCTTCCTTCTATACTTTAACTATAAAAAAAGAATGTCCCTAGAAATGCAGCACCAGAGAAATTACTTGTTCTGCTTTACAACAAAAATGGAACCAGAAAAAGTTTCATTTGCTTCGTTAAAGTGATAAGTTGCTTGCCAATGCCTGCAAAGCATAATTTTGAACTGAAGTTTTTAATACAGGTACAAAAGATGGCATAATAAGTATAAACAGTGTTTCCCCATGATTTTCTATCTAAATGCTGTTTTCCCTTCTTCAGTTGACAAACTCTCATGCTTTGGAACGTTTTACAATAGTAAGTGGGTATTTTGGATGTACCCGCTTATCCGAAAAACTGGGCATGTGGGGATATTGTATTGCATAAGCACTCTCTCAACTTATCCCAATTTTTCTGGATGAATGGTGCATCCAAATACCCTCTACAAGTACTTTTCATGTTGGGATATTGAGGAAAATAACTGCATACAGAGTAAAGACACCAGTTTTGATCAATTCCAAACAAATCCAAAGTTCTCCCCAATCACAGATAGTAAAATAGAAACCACCACAATTACTCTCAGATTCCAAAGACTGCACACTAATAACTAAAGTGCAATAATTCATTGCTAAAATCAACACCAGAAATCAGTTAAAAAACTTAAAATACAGAACCCAGAACAGTTTCAATCATAAAGAAACCAAGAAAAAACGAATTCGACCTTAATTCAGAGAGAAACATAGATAAAAAAAAGGGACACCATTCCAATCATTAAAAAAAGATTCAATCGCTTGAAGGAAGGGAAATTGGATTTAGAATTTTCAACATGTATCCTCTCCCTTTCTCTTCAGATGCTTGAATTGGGAAGAGTCGTCAGCGAGGACCACAACTAATTCGTTCTAGGGATTGTTTTTCATCTTGGAGCAACACTCCAAGCCATCCCTCGCCCTCTTCCTTCACCTGTAGAGGGTGGTGTACACATAGAACCCTAACGCTATATGTAGTGAGGCGCACTACCACGGAGCGCTCGCCGGAACGGTGATGAGGGTCGAGGCCATGGGGGCGTTCGAAGCATGCATTGGGAGGTTGCCAAGGATTTATAAAAACCTTGGACCCAAACAATTTTGGGTGTCGTGGTTTCAGTGAAACCCGATGCGCTCCGACGCTCGGCTCCCAAACAGAGCCTAAGACTAAAGAGAAAAAACTTAAACTAGTTGCTTCGTATCAACATGCAACAGTTCATTAGTTGTGAAAAAAATGAATTTCCAAGACAGATTCAACAACTTCTAATTTTGGATGAAAAGAACAACACAGAGAGGGGAACACCCAAATAGCAGAAAGGAACATTTTGGTTCTCTGTAGCATCAAATTTACATGCAAGAAAAGCAAAACTCGAATTGGGGAGAAGAGAAACAATGAAAGAGAGATATCAAGATGGTGAAGGGCCAATGAATACTTGGTTTATCGGTGATCACGACGACGACCTCCCCATGAATCCGATCCTGAACCATCGCTTCGTGTAGGGACTTGAAATTGGAACCCCCGCCCGAAACGAAGACGGCAAGCCTCTTCCTTCTCGGCTCCTGCTCCACGCTCTCTTCGGCATCGTTTCTCTCTCTCACTAGACCACCAACGACGATCCCAATCCTACGGCAATGCAACCTCAGAGGGAAGTTGGTCTTGGGTTTCTTGGGGAGGAATGCGGCGAAGTTCCCTGTTTCTCTCTCTAAAATGATCGGTGGTCGCGCTCTGGACGATGGTCTTGAGGTCGGAGAGAAGATTGCATGCAGGGCTCTTGCTTCCATTGCGCCTCTCTCTCTCTCTCTCTCTCTCTCTCTCTGCAAAAGTGGGGGGAGTCCAAAGAGGGTCAACTACGAAGCAGAGGGACTTGCGGAGGGAGAGGGGGTGGCTGATGGGTCGGGCTTGGGCCCAAGTACATTGGATCCGAATGTGGTCCTGGACACATTGAAAAAAAAAATTTGAAACGGCAATTTGTGGTGAGATTTTCAAAATTCTTTTATTTTTCTCGATTTTTTATCTGTAAATATAATCAAATACTGTATTGAGCAATCTCAAAAAAAAATAAAAAATCAAATAACGATAAACTACTTACCCAATTAAATTTTACGTGAAAAAAATTATAAAATCTACCTTCGATTGCAACGATCATATCTAGGAGACTAGGAAGCATCAAACTATCAACCTAAGACAAACTAAACAGATAGTGAGTTCAAACTGAGAAAGGATGTTCTTTCTACTGATCAATTAAACAGGATTGAGAGGAAGCCAGCGTGAGGGTCCTAGCTTTGGAGTTTTAAGTTTTTAAGCCAACAATCGTAGGTAGGGATGGCAATGGAGGGAAAAATTAGGCACCGCAGTGCCTCGCCTTGTCTCGACCAAGGATGGAGGACATGAAACCGGGATGAAGGCAGGCATGGAGGTTAAAATCAAAACTCGTGCGGGAATGAAGGTGGGGATGGACTTGCGCTTTTCCCCATCTTACTCTGCCCCACCCCGTCTCCAATCCTTTTTTAGGGATGATAGTGGACTAAGGAGAAACAGGGCCCGCCCTGGCTCGCCCCGTTTGTACCGAGGATGGAGGACATGAAACGGGGATGAAGGTTAAAATCAAGACCAGTGCAGGGATGAAGGGCAGGATTTTGAGACGAGGTAGGGGTGGAGACCTGGTCCCCGGCCCCCGCTCCGGTCCTAATCATAGGTATGTCTAGCTGAGTCAGTGCAACCAGGTCATGAGTTCATATGCAATTTCTTTTAGTAATATATATATATATATAGAGAGAGAGAGAGAGGCGGAGCTGGGGGGTCCTGCCTCCTGAAACAGTTAAAAAAATTATTTTTTTTAAAAGCCCAGCCCTGATTCCATATGAAATAGATTTTTATCCATTTTTTTAGCCCAGCCCTGACTGCAGTAAATAGTTTGATTTGTCCATATGAAATAGATTTTTATTAATAATTGTAGCCATTTTTTATTTTATCTCAAAAAAAAAAATCGAGGACACTGCCCCGAACCCCCGACTATCACACAATTTTTTTTTCTACACCCCCGTTTGCCCCCCCCCCCACACATGAATCCTAGCTACTCTCTCTCTCTCTCTCTCTCTCTCTCTATATATATATATATATATATATATATAGAGAGAGAGAGAGAGAGAGAGAGAGAGAGAGAGAGAGAGACGAAAGAGTATCAACATTATCACCCATGAAGATCAACAAAATGTTGAACCCATGAACCAAACAAAATAGAAAACAAAAGTAAAATATAGAAAAACAAAAGCTAAAGAAAAAGAAACTACAGCCAGCTAGCAACAAACAACAAAGCCAAGCTCAACCAGGATCCTCTAGATTAAAAGAAACCACCGATGAGTGAACGTTGTTCAGACGGAAGGAGAGGTCTCTAAGATGCATACGTAGAATCACATATACATCAACCAGGATTTTATGGACAAAATTATTAAGGATGACCGGACTTTGACGGAAAGTAGCATCATTGTGTGTCATCCAAACAAACCACCAAGTAGTAAGCAACCATGTCTTCCAGATTAGTCTTCATCGCTTGCATCGTCTAATTTCAATAGGGCCTAGGAGCAGATCAAGCGCAAAAGACTCCTCTTTGACAATTACGTTCGGAGATCTCCACGTGCTATTAAATAGGGCCACGAAGATTGGGCAGGACCAGAATAAATGAAAAGTAGTTTCTTCAGCAGCTTGACACAGCACACACCAACTTGAAAACTGAAAGCCCAACTTCTTTAAATAACTGTGAGTCTGAACCCTATCATGCAAAATTAACCAAGTCAAGACCCAAGATCTTAGGGAAGGGTCCTTACCCCATAACGCACACTCAGAGAACCAATCTGCCCCTGGGGGGTGCAACGATCTATACAATTTGTGGGTGTGGAACGCACCATTTGGTACAATCGCCCATTGCAACCACTGATCATAATTTCCTGCATCCCCAATTTGATCTTTGAAGGACGATAAGGCTCTCAGCCACATGCTTCGCAAGTGCAAGATTGCCAGCCCCCAGGTTTCATAACGAAAGTGAGATAAATCTGGAGCACCATATTTAGCATGAAGCAAACGAGTACATGGAGAACCTGGTTGATGAGCCATCCAACATTGCTTGGCCACAAGAGCAATACTCCTTTGTCTTGGAGCAAAAACATCTAAGCCAGCCATACGCCTAGGTAACACCATCGTTCGCCAACCAACCAAATGGCGCTTACTCTTAAGTTGACACCCATACCAAAAAAAATCCATCATTAAACGATAAATCTGTTTCTCAACGCCCACAGGCATCACGGACATTGACATGAAGAATTCATGGATAGAAGAAAGAACATGTCTGATTAAAGTCAGACGGCCAACAATAGAGAGATAAGACATCTGCCACGAAAAAAGCTTGTTTTTCACTTTTTGAATAGTTGGAGCCCAAGCAGCGGAAGAGAGGCGCTTCACTTGTAACGACAGGCCCAAATACGTCATCAGCAACTCAAAGATTGCACAATTAAAAATTTGTTGACCCGTTGCAAGCATAGGAGACTAAACATTGAACATAGTAAGAGAGCATTTGCTATCATTTAAGGAAATCCTAGAAAGAGAAAGAAAGAACTGAAGAATAAGCTTGAATCTAAGCATTTGCTGCACGTTTGCTCGCCCAAAAATAATCATATCATCAGCATAAATAAGAATATGATCCAAAAAATCTAGAACATCTAGAGGATCTATTAGGCGCTTATTCGTAGCATGCTTGAACAACACCACGAGACCCTCAACAATAACATTGAACAACAAAGACGAGAGAGGGTAGCCTTGTCTTAATCCATGCCCCAATTTGATCTGGCCACCTCTAGTGCCATTAATCTTAATCATGGCCTGAGTATTAGAGACCAATTCCCTCACCCACCCAGAAAAACGATGACCAATGCCAAAATTGGATAACATTTAAAATAAGAAGGGCCAATGCATAGAATCAAAGGCTTTATGAAAATCTAATTTAAGAGAAAAATAGGGCTGGCCACTAAGATGTAAGGAGTGAATGACTTCAGAGGCCAAGATGAATGAATGATGAATCCTCTTATTGTGGATAAAGGCGAACTGAGAGTTCGAAAAAATTTGGTGAGCCACGACCTTCAACCTATTAACAAACACCTTGGCAATCATCCGATAAAGGGCACTCATAACAGAAATCGGGCGAAACCTAAAGATATCAGTTGCAGCAGCATATTTTGGAATTAAATAAATAATTGCCAAGTGGGTTTGAATAGGCAATCTGGAGTTACGATAGAACTCATCAAACATGTTAATAACATCAGGCTTCACACAAGACCAAAAAATTCTGAAGAAATCCACATGAAACCCATCAGAACCTGGAGCTTTCCACCCCGACAAACCTTTGATGGCCCTAAAAATCTCATCTTCAGAGAACTTCATTTGCATAATTCTAGCTTGATCTTGCTGAATCGAACCAGCAAAAACAGGACCAATGACACCCTTCGCAGTAAGTGAAACAGAATATAAATCTTTGAAATACTGAGTGACAACTAAAATAACATGTTGATTAAGGTACGAAACACTCCCAATGGTGATTGATGAGACGGCATTCCTCCTATGACGATGAGAAGCATATGAGTGAAAAAATTTAGTATTACCGTCTTTGGCCGCAAGTCATTTCACCATTGCCCATTGCTTCCATCTAATTTTCTCTTTGACCCTCTAGTTCTTCAAAAGCGTTGATAACTCAATAGATCTAGCCTGCAAACTCTATAAGTGTGAATCAGATAGAGACTCCGGGAAAGACATAGTTTGATACAATGCTGAAATCTCTTGGTCCCAAGTAGCCATTTGCTGAAATTTAACCACGTCTCGATTATGGAGCCAAGCTTTGATATCCTTAGCGAGACGAGACAGCTTCTCACGACATCGGATAGCTGTTCACTGCTCATTGGAGGTCTTGTTCCAAGAGTCTGAAATAATAGTGTGAAAATCTGGCTCTTGGAGCCACCATTGTTTAAACATAAAACTCCTGGCATATTTAAAACCACCCCCCAAATAGTGATTAACTGACCATGGTCCGAGATAGAAGGAGCCAGCACGACACACTTGACATCGGGAATGAGATCCAACAAATTTGGAGTGACAAAAACCTTGTCAAGAACTCTGCAGCATGAGTGAATCCGCCTATTCGACCAAGAGTAACGCTCCCCAATAAAAAAAATTGTTTAAAGGTGATGCCGATGAATAAAATCTTGAAAACCTCGCATAAATAGATTGGGAAGAACGATATATATATATATATATATATATATATATATAGAGAGAGAGAGAGAGAGAGAGGCTTTCCAATGCCGACAGCTATGAGCTCAACCCCACGCCAGAAATGGCTGCCTTCACCGGTCTGAAAGAGCCCCCCTTGATAGGGATTTTCAGAGAGCGAGAGAGAAGAGGCAGAAATGACGGGGCATTGTTCAAGTCTTAAACCAATATAAAAATATTATTTTATGGGCTACAAAAGCAAGGCTTAGTTTATTTGTTCTTAATCAAACTCGGGTATGGTTTATCAATGGTAGGTCTGGTTGTCAAACCCCAGTAAAAAACACCTCTTAATTGGATCTAGGTCTGACCCACACATTTTTTGCCGAAGTCCAACCTGTTGACACATTTCTTTACCAGCCCTAATCCTACGCATATCATCTCTTTGAACTTGAGAATGATTTAGGGCTGCAAGGGGATCCGTTATGGTCTGATATCTTATCTGAGTCTAACATGTTTCTTTCTGGATCTTTTAAGTAAAATCCAAATGTAGATTCCGGTCATATTTGGTTCTATTCAATCGAATCACTTTCAAAATCAGGTCAGATTCGGTTTAGCATTTTAAGTTAGGTCCAGAGTTGATCCTAATCAAAATCTGACCTGAATGCACTTTTTACATGTAAATAGCATGCTTCATTCTCTTTTTTTCAGATCCAGTATTACCACATGTATTTCGGATTCAGATTCAATCTAACCTCTTTGGTTCTTATTCAGGTATGAATAATTTGGATCTATCATGTGTATTTCATATTCAGCTTTGGATCTTGCAGGATCAGACCCGAATCTGACCCCTTTGCACCCCTACTTGAGATGGTAGCACCGTAGCACCCTCGTTTCTCCTTTTTTTTCATACCTTTAAGACATAAAATGCATATGGTGCTCGTGCACTAGCAACTGGGACCAATTTCAGCTTTATGTGATCTAGTTGACATTATTTAACAATTTAACCCAATAATAACGTTGTTTTGTCATTTATATCGGTATTGTCATTGTCATCATCATCACTTATGCATCTTGTTCTTAATCCAAAGGAAAAACCCTCCATCACCAAACGCACATTAGCTGATATCCGGTTGATAAAACTCTAATGCTATCCATTTGTTTGTTGCATTGGCTGGTAAACTAACCCAGTAGCTCGTGACTCAACTCGATTAAGCTCGTCACAAACTTGTTAATGATCTGTTCATAATACTTTGCGCGCCAAGCTGTTTGCGACTCAACTCGATTTAGCTCATCACAAACTTGTTAATGATCTGTTCATATACTTTACCAGCCGAGCTATTAGCAGCTCATTTAGCTTAAATGAGTCAAACCCGAACACAAAAGTGTTCAGCTCAGGTAGACTTGAGAGATTTTGTATATATATATTAAGTGTAATATATAAAATGAAGAATGCATAAAATCTATATAAAAATATATACATAAAATATAAACTATTATGTAATATATAAAATATATATATAGTTTTAAATATAATATATAAAAATTATATATTTCATGTATAAATAATGTGGAATGTTTTTATAGAAGCCAACTTGTATTGGGCTCATCTCATTTAGAGTTGAGCTTGAGCTCGACTCGTTTAAACACAAACACGAGCTGAGTTACGAGCTCAATCAACTGGTATACGAGTTGAGCTTGAAGATCTCATGTTCGGCTTGTTCGGCTCGTTCGAGTCATTTACTGTCCCTAATTGCACTGTACATGATTTTGTATCGACCCTTATCAACCTCACTATCAAGTGCCTTGTTGGAAAATATTGTAGGACAAAATCTAAAAAAATAACCTATAAACTTTATGAAATTTAAATATTACAATAAATATTATCAAATCAAGTATGACATCCATATATGATTGCAATTAAGCATAGATTTTCACTATTTTGTTTATGAAAAAGCGTCACATTTTTTTTATTTAAAATAATCATGGTAATGAGATTAGCTATACACTTTTATACACAATCCATATAACATGTTAATTTAAATATGTAAATAAAATCTCCATGACCAAATCAATGTTCTAAATTAGTATATATATATGATCATAAATAATCAATTAAAATATTTAAGCTTATATGGATGGATCAAATTCCAAGTAATAGACATTTGCTATTATAAATAAACATGTAACTATAATCAATAATCATAAATATGATTTTAGTTAAGAACAAAAATAAGATCAAAATCATTTAAATAAACAATCGAGTCTGTCAAAACAAAAACCAATTGATTATCATGCAATTTTAGAGATGAAAGATAATGAATTTGCTTTCGACTTAAAAAGACACAATTTAAATAACTGAATAAGCTTTCCAACGCATCAAAAATCACTGAATTATGATATATGGTTGTAAAGTTATAGCTTCTCTAAGGTAACCTGTGTCAAGTGCTATCTAATTTCATGTATAATCTTACTCAAATATATGCATAGGATCTAAGCACTTATTTGAATAAATAATATATATAAATCCACAATGACATTAAGAAATATATAAAGATAAAACATACATGTCGCTAGCCAAAGCTCTCAAATTAATGTTGATTGATAAATAAAGAAAAAAAATAAAACACAATGTTATATCAACTTACTTTAACTTGAAATACTATCAAAATAGAATCAAGCTCAAGCTTTTGTGTCCACTATAGGTTTAGGAACACACCAAATGGGGCAAACCTAGGCTTGCCTCTTAGCTACATGACACAAGGCTATCTAGAAGAATCTCTTTATTGATCTTCCTTAGGGTGAGATCATATATTTATAGAGTATGGAGATTCTAATCTCCCATTAACAAAATGACAAGGTTGATATTAACCTTCAATCACACTTTTTTAGTTGACAAGGTCATTCCTCATTAGGTAATAATTTTAATTAAGATAAGTCTTTAAAAGTTGTAAAGATTTTAGGAATACCAAAAATACAATTTAAAAATACAATAATTATAAACATATCATCAAAACAAGATTTACAAAAAACTTGTTTGGCAAATCACAACTTTGACTCAATATACACATATTTATTGTATACTAACTCATATCATATTGAAAGACATATTAGAGGTCTGACCTTAATATAATATACTCATGTTAGTTACAATTACAAGCATTAAAAAAACTTTGTGCACCGAGTATGTAGATATATTGTAACGCGTCAGAATTTTTAACTTCTAATTTAAAAAAAAATTAATAGTCAATCATTTTTCAGTGTTAAAGGATAGTTCAACAAAAATACTAGTTTGAAAAGAACAAGTCGGCGAGCCCTGGACAGGTTACAAGCAAAATTTTCAACAAGTGAATTAAGTCTCCAAATGTCTTGGATTTGGGCTTGTATTTCTACACATTCATTAAAACTATGAAAATTTCAAAATAAGGTTTTATATAACAAAAGTGTTATACAAAATATTCAAAATATGCTTAGTAGCGAACAACAGAGAGAATGAATTATTGATATCATTGCATCAACGTGTCATCACTTGCAACATCCGTCTAATCGTCACCTGTATCCCACAAAATGGGTCAAACTTATGAAAGCCTACTAGGTGCAATGATATCAGACAAGAGAACAAGTCTCATATTTGCATTATCATATTTCAAAATATTATATCGTATATAAATGAACGAACCATGAATTTGAATAAGCGATGTATCGTTTCTAGTTCGAAGAAGCAGAGTGAACATCATAACTTTATTTCGGTAATTATCTACCTGTAGGTACTCACAGGATAAAATCATACAAATAACTGAGATCATTTGAGGGTTTATTATTTTATGTGAAGTGGTAACCTGAATGCCTAGCTGAGTCTGACCCAAAGGGGACGATTTCAGAGACTGAAAGAGAATTTCTTAGAAGTAGAAATAAATGGCGAATACATCCTAATTTATGTAGAAGTTGCGAGATCTACCACCTAAGATAGTAATTGGTAGCCCTATCCCCTAACTCCGATGATTGGGGACGTCGAGTCATTGTCACTTGAGATACATAATTGTTAACAACCTTGTCTATCGGAGGTTGTACCTCATATCTGCTCTTTTGATAGAACTTAAGAATGAATGGGTGTGTTGGGTCTTCTTTTATCCAACAACTCATTCACCATGCTCTGGTCTTTTAAACTGAATCGAGCATCTTGACTGTGAAGGCAATCCAAGCATTCGTACGTGATTATCCTGCAATATTGTGTATTATCATATAACAAGATTTTGTCATAAACCTTGATTCATTCATCGACGTACGAGTATGTCCAGCGTGTCTGATAGTACCACTGCGATGAGAATAATCCTGGTTTCTCAAAAAAGAGGCCAGCCAGGAAATCTGAAAATTCAGTGATTCCTAGTACTGTAAGTCGAGGGCATATTTGGGTCATTCTCGGATACGACTAGAAGTACTTGACATAAGTACAACCAAGTCTACGAGTCGAGGTCTCGCATTTACTGAACCACATGGTAGATTTAGTTGCGAATGTCAGAATCATGACAATCTCACCATTTTGAACTTTCAGTGTCTCGAAGGACACTCCAATACTCGGTGGGTGTCCTATACATATGAATGTGAAAGCCTTTGTTTTATTTTGCAAAACCTTGAGGCATGCAGACTTGGAGTCTCGCATGGGAGTAGACGAAAATCTCTTGTTTGATTTGCAGGAGTAACAAGGGCATGCAGACTTAAAGTCTCGCATGTAAGTCTTTTAAAAATGAATTAAAGCAAATGGACACAAAACTGCATACTTTAAATAAATGTTTGCGTAATATAAATAGAGCAAAACTACGTAAAACTACGCACTTTATATAAATATATATATATATATATATATATATGAAATCATCGTCTGCCAAAAAGGCCATCATAAATAAAGCACAGGTATACGCAATCATGTGCCTTAAATAAATACTCATGTAATATAAATAGAGCAAGAGTACACAAAACTGAGCACTCTGCACATATATTTACGTATATATTTACACGTATATAAAAGCATCATTCACCAAAAGGTCATTGTAAATAAAACAAAGGTACACACAACCGCATACCTTAAATAAATGCTCACATAATATAAATAAAGCAAGAGTACGCAAAATTATGCACTATGTATAAATATATACATATATATTTACACGTATATGAAAGCATTGTTCGCCAAAAAACCCATCTTAAATAAAGTCGAGGTACGTGCAACCACACACATTAAATAAATATTTATTCTATATATTTGACGTGAACATAAATACATATATTAGAAATGTTCAGCTATCATCATCGTATGCATTTTTTCCTACCTCAAAGATAGTCTGAATGTTTGACAATTTCAAGTATAGGTGTAAGTTTGCACGGGCTTCGTAAAAAGTGTCAGAGGTATAAATTCTCGTCAATTGCGTTGATGTTGTGTGCTCAAAAGATTTTTTATTTAAATGTGTAAAGAACAAGGTTATAAACTATCTCTGGCAAAAAGATGTGACTATAGCATTGTTGGGTCAAACTCGACCCAGTCTGAGCCGTTTGGACTAAGCCGGCTTGTCGAGACTAAACTCAAGTCGGCTTGGTCTAGGAAAGAACCGAGTTGGCTCGATTTAAAAGAAATAAAGGCAAATCGGGTAAGGGACATGGTTAGGACTCAACGAAGCCAGACTCGGTTGAGCTTGAGCCGAGCCCAAAGCTAATGGCTCAAAAAAAAAGAGCCTAGCTGAGTCGGGGCCCTCATTTGAGAAGTTTTGACTAAGTCGGGCTTGGTTTGACCGAGTCGTGCTCGATGTCTCATAAGCTAAGTTTGACCTTAGCTGATCTCAGCTTGGTTGAGCCAAGCAAGAGGCAGCCCAAGGCTACCTTTGACCGAGCCAGGCTCGATTTAAGTAAATTGATCCAGGCTCACACCAAGGGAGAACCGAGTTGAGCTTGGTGTTAGCGAAGCTCAACTTGCATGTGCTTGTCAAGGCAGGCCAAGGGAGGGGTTGGGGCCCTAGGAAAGAGCTGGCTAGACAAGCAAGATGAGCCATGATCGATTCCTAAAGGGACAAAGGGGGTGCCTTGATGGATCCTTGGTCGAGCCAAGCTCGGTCAATAACCGGTACCGAGTCGGGCTCAATTTGGGGAAACCGAGTCAGCTCGGTAACAATTGAACCAAGTCAGACTCGGTTCTAATCAAGCTTGACTTGGTCCAAGGAAACAACGAAGACGAGTTGAGCTCGACCCTTGCTTACTAACCATGGACTGAGCTAAGCTTGATTGCTAACCGAGTTGGGTTCGGTACCCTTAATAACCAGGGAATGAGATGAGCTCAGTTTTGATCGAGCTTAGTTCTGTCATGGCCGAGCTCAAGGCAACAGTAGCTATTGTTGTTGTTGCTCGAGAGGGGGCAGAGGGTTAGGAAGGGGTGGCATGACGGCCACACCGAGTTGGCTCAGTCATCGATTGAGTTGGCTCGATCATCGAACGAGCTGGCTCGATCATCGATCGAGCTGGCTCGATCATCGATCGAGCTAGGCCGGATCCTGAGATAAAAACAAAAACCGAGTTGGGTTCAACCTTGGTCGATCCCAGCTCGGTTGTGAAAAGGAAAGGCAGCAACAATAACTCATGTTGTTGTTGTTGGGGCATTCAAGGGCAATGGCGGCACAGATGGTGCCGCAGTGGTCCTCTTACGACAGGAGCAGGGTCCCCCCTCCCCCCGCCTGCCGCAAGGGGCGTGGTAGGGAGGACCACGACTGGGTAGTGGCCAACCAGCCACAGTTGTTGCGGGAAACCACTGTAGAAGGAGAGGGGTGTGGTAGAGCAAAGCCACTACACTGATGGCTCTGGTTCCCCGCTCGATCCAAGCAGGAGGTGAAAGGGTGTTAGTGGTAGGGCGCAAAACAGAAGGCGAATAGGGTGCCTAGCACCTACTCATTCTGGCAAGCCAGATCCACCTTTGTTGGTGGCTCTGGTTTTTTGGTGGCTTTAGCAGAGGAAAGAAAGAGGAAGAGGGGGGGGGGGGGGGGGGGGTCGCTCACCTTCCATGTTATCACAACATTGGGACCCCCCCCCCCAACCCCCCCCCCACACACACACACACACACACACACACACACACACACACACACATATATATATATATATATATATATATATATATATATATATATATATATATATATATATATGTAGGGAAGGGTTGTTTGGATTTGGATCCTACAAAAAATCCAAATCCAAAAACTTTAAACCTAGTGATTGAATATTGCATTGAAATTGGATTATATCCATTTCGAATTCCAATTCCAATTCAATGCCACTAGTGTTCTTAGTTGGTTTGGATCCGAATGGACCCAATCCAACTCATTTTATGTGAGACCTATCTTGGGTCTTGTTTGGATCTTGGGTCCAAACACAAGTATCCATGCAAATGTACATACATACATACATATATATATATATATATATAAATATATATATATATATATATATATATATATATATATATATATATATATATATAGGTTTTCACATGTTTAAGAATTGATCCAAAATTTTGGACCCAATTCTGGACTTTATAATGCTTATCAATATAGATCTTATTCAGATCCAATTTGTTTTCTTTTTGGGATTGGATCATATCTTAATGGATCCAATCTCATGCCTTAAAGGTCTTGAGTGATATGGATCTCTTTAGAGATCTTGCTTTGAATTATTCTGAACCCAGACTGGATTCCCTAAATGGATCTGAGTCCTTGTTATAAAGCTCTATAAGTTTGGATCCATACTAGATCCAAACATAGTTAAGAGTTCCAGTAAACCCCACATATGTCAAATGTACCCTTAGAATTGGGTTCCATGGATGTCGATCATTGTGGATCTCCTATCAAGATCCAGATCCATAATAAGTTTGCTCAAGTTATATATATTTTTAGCATTCAACAGTTCATCGATTTATTTTCGATTGATGAATTTCTCAAAAAAAAAATTGAGATTAATCTCGCATTATTTCTAAAAAAACTAAAAAAGTTAGAGACTTTACATCCTATCCCTCCCTCTAAAAAAGATTTCGCCCTCAAAATTATAAAGGCTAGGGATTTTCGAAAAAGTCATGGTGTTTCTCCTTGATGCTTGATTTCGGTTCCCAAGTGCATTCTTCGATCCCATGATGTTGCCACTGAAGTTTGATTAGAGGAATGGTTTTTGTCCTTGGCACTTATTTTCGTCGGTCCATGTTGTCCATATGTCTTTCTTCAATAGCTAGGTCATCACGAACGTCCATATCCTCATAATGAATGACGTGTGATGGGTTCTGAATGTATTTTCTTAACATAAATATATGAAAGACATTGTGAATTTGCATGTACTTTGGAGGTAGCGCTACACGGTAGGTTGTCTCTCCAATCCGATCTAGGATTTCAAAAGGTCTGATGAATCTGAGACTTAGCTTTCTACTTTTCCTGAATTTGAAAACACTTTTTGTTGGAGATACTTTGATAAACACTTTATCTCAGATCGAAAAAGTGAGTTCTCTACGTTGTTGAGATGCATAGCTCTTTTGTCGACTCTGTGCGGTGCGCCATCTTTCTCAGATTATCTAGATTTATTGAGCGTAGTATTGTAGTACAATTGGTGAGTCCATCGTTCGCTCGCCAACTTCGTCTTAATAGACTAGCGATCAACAAGGTCTCCCATACAAATCTTCGTACGAAGCCATCTTAATGCTAGCATGATAGTTGTTATTGTATGCGAACTCGGTAAGTATCGCATGTGAGTCTCAATTGCCTTTCCAGTCCATCATACATGCTTGAAGCATGTCATCCAACATTTGTATTGTTTGTTCTGATTGCGCATCAGTTTAAGAATGAAAAGCCGTGTTGAATTTCAATTTTGTATCTAAGGCTTATTGCAATTGTCCCTAGAACCGAGAGGTGAAACAAGGATCACGATCAGAGATAATTGAGACCGATACTTAATACAACCTAACAATTTCTCTGACATAGAGATCTACCAGACTTTTCAGCGATTGATTAATATGAATTAGCAGGAAATAAGCAGATTTTGTGAGTCTATTAACAATCACCCAAATCGCATCATACTATTTTCGAGTTTTTGGCAAACCCACAATAAAGTCCATGGTGATGTCTTCTCATTTTCATTGTCAAATTTTCATTTGTTGCATCATTCCGCCAGGCCTCTGGTGTTCTATTTTGATAAGCTGACAAGTTAAACATTTTGAGACGAAGGTTGTCACTTCTCACTTCATGTTGTTTCACCAATACTTTCGTTGAAAGTCGTTGAACATCTTCATGCCTCCTAGATGAATGGTGTACTTGGACTTATGAGCTTCTTCAAAAATTTCATGTTTCAACATAGGGTAATTTGAAACCCACAATTGATTTTTTCACCATATGCTTTTATCCTTTTTAAGACAAAAGGAGGTATCCTCCTGCTGGGCTCATGCTTTCAGTCATTTATATAGCATATTATCTTTCTAACCCACAATAATCCTAGTGAGTATATCGGGTTAGACAATCGGATTTTATAATCTAATAGTACCCTGCTTGTTAGAAAAATGTCTTCATGTGATAAAGTCTTTAATGAGCTTCCATCTCGTGCAGATAAGGTTGGTCAAAGTGCTTGAAACCTTGCGGCTGAGGGCATCGGCTACAACGTTCACCTTTCTCGGATGATAGGAAAGGGTGAATTCATAGTCTTTAAAGAACTCCAGTTAACGCCATTGTCTCATATTTAATTCTTTTTGTGAGAACATATACTTGAGGCTCTTATGATCGATAAATGCTTCAAATTGTTCTTCATACAAGTAGTGTCGTCATACATTTAGTGTGAACACTACCGCTGCCAATTCCAAGTAATTAGTGGGATAATTCTTCTCATGAATCTCCAGTTGTCACGAGGCATAAACGATGACCTTTTCGTTCTGTAACAATACACAATCTAAGTATGTTCCTGAGGCATCATTGTATATCACATAACCAACCTGACCAGATGGTAAGGCCAAAATTTGAAAACTTTCCTCGCACTTGTCATTACATTCAAACTTAACTCTCTTTTTAAGGAGTTTAGTCATAGGCAACGTGATCCTTGAAAAATCTTGGATAAATCTTTTATAGTATTTGGTCAGACCAAAGAAAGTACGGATATCATGAACATTCTTTGGTTTCTCCCATCTTAGCACAATGTCCACCTTGGCAGGATATACAGACGCTCCATCTTTTGAAATCACGTGTCCAAAGAACATAACTTCCTCGAGCCTGAATTCACACTTAGAGAATTTAGCAAATAGTTGTATTCTCAAGATCTCCAAAAGAACTCTTAAGTGCTTCCGATGTTGCTCCATATTCTTAGAGTATATCAAGATATCATCGACAAATACTATCATGAATGTGTCTAAGAATGACTTGAATACCATATTCATTATATCCATAAAGATTGCAGGTACATTGGTAAGTCCGAAAGGCATTATTACGAATTTATAATGCTCATATCTAGTTTGAAATGTCATTTTTAAAATATCAACATCCTTGATTCTTAATTAATGATACCCAGATCTAAGGTTGATCTTTAAGAACACCTCAGCTCTTTGCAATTTATCAAATAAGTCTTTGATACAGGGCAATGGGTATTTACTTTTTATGGTGGCCTGATTGATTATTCGATAGTATACACAACCTCAACGATCCATCCCTTTTCACAAATAAAACAAGTGCTTCTCAAGGCGATACGTTGGCCAAATAAATCCTTGATCCATTACACTACAAGAAAACACGTTATTACCGACCATAAAAATGACGACAATAAATTATCATTGTCAATAATAAATTAATCTCGATGACAAACAATGTTGTAATAAAAATAGCTATAGCGAACGACATAATGTCGTTGATCTTATCCCATCGATAATATAAATAAGAATACACAAAAGATGATCGAGACTAAATATCACCAACAATATTATCGTAGTCTTTCAAATATGATGATAATTAATTATCACCAATTACCCTTTATATATTTCAGAGTATAGACGACGATAATTATCATCACATACATTCTTATTTTCCACGATTAATGAAGATAATTATCATCATAAATATGCTATTATTTGTAATCTATTGACAACAATCATTTCCATCGTCCATATGTTATTAATAGTGATCAACATAATGACTGATAATTATCATCATCAATATATTGATTATTTATAATCTATTGACGACAATAATTATCGTGATCCATAGTGTAACATCAATGACGATAAATATCATCGTTGATGATAAACTTATCCCTAATGTTAGAAAATAAGCTATGAGAAACATAATTGCATTTGCCCTTTCTCGTTTATGTGAGATTCAAAATCACATACTCCAAATCAAATATGATTTGAGTCATATGGGACCCATCAAAACAAAATGTAACTTAAGAAACGATTGGTTGCATCTCATGTGATCTAAAATCACATGAAAATTAAAAAGTGAATCTCATTTAAAGAATATCCTAAGAAGCAACCAAACATAAAACTTTTTTAACACATAACCCAAAAAAGCAACCCTCGTAAATAAAAATTGAATTGACACAAAAACCCAAAAGTGAGATTTAAAAAGTAAATACTCACTTTATCATTATAAGATTTTTAATTTTGAAAGTGAATCTCTTTTGAATAATATTTTCACTTTTCAAAAAACACAACCAAACTTGCCCCAAATGTGATTCCAAATCTCATTATACAATTTCTTCATGTGCACGTGGGAGAAGGAACAAATGAGAATGGTTTCCTCACATCCGTGAGAGCAATTCTTATTCGTCCCCCGACCTGGATGAATGGTGTTTGAAGGTCTTCAGAATCAATGGCCAAGAAGTGATCTTATTTGTATGGACTTAGGGGCCTTGGAGATGAACAGTGTGGAAGGGTGATAGGCTACCAGGAGCTTTGATCCGAGACCTCCGGGTTGAGATTGTGCAACCCCACATGCCTAGTCAGACACATTAGAACTCGAGAAAGAAGTTAAATAGGATCCATGAAGGCGAGGAAATTTGTTTGTTTAGCAGAATTTCCAAACCTTTTCTCCTTGTTATCATAAATTCCATGGAGAGAAATGTTAAATGAGTGAAAGAGTAACAAGGAGAAAAGATTTGGAATTCCCTATCAAAAAATTTAGGATCACTTGTGATATTTTGAATATATACAAATCCATATCATTTACTATGCTAGCAACGAGGAAATCTCATAATAGTCAACCTCATAAACATAACATGATTGTGCCAAAGCACCTTTTAATACATCTTTACTTTCAGAATGCTATGTCAGATTAACCTGAAATCCAGAAATTCGTATCTATCTTCTCAGCTAGACTACAACCCAGTAAAAGTCTCACCCCTCACATGAAAAACAAGGAAAAGAAAAACAAAACAAGAGATTTTTAATCGCACTAATGTTGCTAATTGTGAAAGGCCAAGACTGAGGCTAACCGCAACTGATAAAACCAACCCTAGTAATCTCATCACCTTTAGAAACAGTTAGCATCGAACTGCATTTTTAATCAGATATATGCAAGTCGCCAAAAGGAAAAATTTGAATGAGACAACCCTAAGATAATAGCCAAGAGCATGAAGATCTTTCCAATATCTGAACTAAGAAAGAAAATGCAGCCAAGTAAAGAGTAAAACACGAAGGAAAAACAAGAGAACAACTACTGGCATAAAGGCAGCAAGAATGAAGAAGCATTAAATGGAATCTGGTCGTTGCATGGGCTCCATGAGAAGCAATCCATCCGGGGAGACCAAGGCCACCTTGAGAGTTGGCTTTTTGCCTTGAGGGTATCTCGTTCCAAAGAACCCCACAAAAGGAAAGAATAATCTCCCCCAACCTAAATGGATGGCACTTCTTTTCTGAAGAACCTCTCTCTCTCTCAAAATCAAATGATAAGACATTATGATGTCAACGAGGCAGGGGATTACATCAAAAAGAGAATAAGGGAGCAAGTCAGTTGGGCTCAAGCTGCATAGGTTCCAAGCACACTTTTGCCGATATGGGACAGCCTCGATGATGGAATCAGGGGCGCTTGTTCATCTGCATCAGCACTTGCTTGCAAGGAATTGCCACAGTTGCTGCCGCTATTAGGATATAGATCGGATGACTTCTTATCCAACTTCCATTCCTGGCAGAGTGAAACGTTCAAAATAATTACAACAATGGTGCTCATTGCTTTCTAAAATGATGGTTAACACGACTGAGCCAAGCAAGGCGACCCTGACATAACACGCCCTATGCGCTTTCAACCAGGCCTGGTCAGATGAATCCACCAACATAAAGACATATCTGTGTCACACAGCACTCATGGCAGGCTGTGTATGGCTAAATCACCATTATCTATTGAGCCAGCAAAGGTGGGTGAGATGACTGCAATAACTTATTTGTTCATCAAATATGGTTACCTAATCAATCCAACTTGTTATATGGAAAGTTACCAACAAGAGAAAGTTAAAACCAATTGTCGAAAATGACACATAATTCAGAGTAAACATACACGGGTTCCGCCGTAACTGATTCAAGCAAGGAAAGTACTGAGGAACGGACAAATTTTGTAGACATCACGAGGAAATGAACCTATCAACCCTGACAGTATAAAAGGTTGACCGCCTACCTTTGGTGTCCTTTCTGGAAGAACTTCAGCAGTAGAAGTGCGCACATCCTTGACTTTCAAGTAATTGTACATTACAACACCACTCAGAGCTGCAAATAAACATGTTTTAAATGATGAGAAAACATGGGTGTGTCAGGTGCAAGGCAAATGTAAGCATGAAAGTATGGGGTCTGAGCATCAGACAAGCCTACCGATGGCATAGCCAATAATATTCAGGCCAGTAATTGTTGATTCTGGAAAGATAACGGTTGAGAGAGCAATCAATATCCAATCCTTCAAAACACCAGCAACACGAATGGTAACAGCTCCAGTTCTTCCAATTACCAAGAATATTGAGAAATTCAACGCTAAAGCACAGACAGCATTCGAGAAAAAAATCCAGAAGTTGAACTGGATTTGTGAAACTTCCATTTCAGGCTTCTCCAACAAAAACCAAGGCACAGACAGAAACAGGAAACTGCACAAAAAAGAAACAATAAAAATGTAATTGTGACGACTATACCACAAGATTGTGTAGTAGTGTTGCTAGTTGCTACTTCAAAAGGATGGCATATATCTGATACATACCATCAGCAGGCATTTGGAAATAAACATGCATCCGTTCTGAGCCATTTAAAAATTACCATCCCCAGAGTCCAGACCCAATCATTTTTTGGACATAGTGAACTAGTGGAAATAAATGTCAACTTCGTCCAAGTCACCATGCACAGCCATGTCAATGTCCAAGTTGCCTCAATAGTAGAAATATCTACAGAACTTGACAATTTTACCAGATAACATCCAATCTACCCAGATATTCATTACATAGTACATATCTTTTTCCGTCAGGGAGAAACTGCCTATTTCTTGGGTCACCAAGTGGTGCAACATTGACTGAGCCCTTTCCCAGTACCGTCTGTACAACAAAGATCAGGGAGGAAGCTTAAGACAGGCTCCAATTGGTCAAATCTACACCTGGACGTATGAAAAAACTGGTCCTATCTTGTCAAGTCCAAATTGGTCCTTAACTATACATTTAGGATTGGCTCATCATTTTAGCAACGGTTGACAATCAGCGCAATGGAGAGAGCTCACTGAAGAATCTTCAAATTTGGCTACACAATTGTTTCTGGTGATTGCAAGCAGGACAACGGCTGAAGTTGTTGCCGCCTCCTGAGTCTATGAAAAAATTCATATATGACACTTGAAAACAGAACTCCAAGCATAACCTAATAATTCTATATTTCTACCTGTCTCAGAAGCTCCAATACACTATCAAGGAGCCAAAATGAACTAGACACGAAATTAAAAGCTCTAAGTGCCAGCTAGTCTATATTTGTAGCTTCACTGCTAGCTTCTATAGTATCTGAATTCCTGGACGCCCATTCAAGCCACTGACCAAACTGCACTAAATGAAGCAAAATACTGCATGTTACACTACATAATGCAGTAACATTTTCAAGGGTATGGTCATTCTCCTAGTTCAAAGAAGAAATAAATTCCAATTATGCATGCATTGTATACAGACATATTATAGCTGAATCAGAAAAGTAGCACCATCCTAGTTGAGGGTCCCCAGTTACGAATCCCACCACGGGCATTCCACCTACAGTTGCCAATGGAAATCAGGAAAAAAAAAAAATCCCATAATACACTACTTTGCAAGGAATAATTCTTGAGTGTAATTATTTTTTTTAGCTGCTCTTTTGGTTATTGTTTCAAAGAGAATTTTATTTCACCATTTTCTACAGTTTTAACTTGAATATATAACACACAAAAGTATTTTATTTGACATTTTTCTGCCTACCTCTTATGCCAGTAGCCACTCCTGCCAGTCTTCTACTTCAGTAGGAAACAATATCGGTTTGGCATTATGCTTCATATATCTACTATGGTCGGAAATTTTTGGAAAGGAACTTTAGTTGTCCAGTGAAGAAGAAAATGAATAGATAAGACAATCACTCAACATATGATCAACCATTATGATGTTACTCTATTTCTCTTTTGTAGCCCAACATATGATCAACAAACCTAATTCAAGCACAGAGACAGGAGTACTTACCTGCAGGGTGCTATGTAATACAAGCTGGTAATAGGATTCAGTGCCAAGCCCTTCTTCTGAAGGAGGACTTGAGTTAAGACAAGCCTAAGAGCTTCTGCAAATATACCCGTCACCTGGTACACTGTTCCAACTATATTAAAATGAATCTCCCCATAGGACGAAATAACAACTCCAACGCTGACCAACACCATATTCAAGAACACGTCACACCTCAATTTGTCAGTGCCACATATAACAGCCATTAGGAAAGTTGCAACTGGCACTGTAACAGCAAACAGGACATAGATGTAAGATGAAGACCAATTATGTTACAGGGATATTATTTCAAAAGGAGATAGAGGTACATACTAAGGGCTTTAAGCATTTGTATGAAGGCCACTGAAATATGCAGATAAGCAGTGTTACCAAACCTGTGATCACAGAGAATGTGTTGCCTAAACTTAGACAAAAGGTGTACAGAAATGCAGATGAAGACATCAAGCCAGAAACAATGCTAAAATCGTGGGGAGAAAAAAACACTGAAGTAGAAAATTCACCGAGAAAATCTACATAAATGCTTTGACAATCTTTGTATGATCGGAAGTTCATCATGTTATGAATCATGAAACTGATCATTGTCTTCTAAGTCACACGGACTCGGCTAAAAGGTCGAAGCACCCGCGTCGACACTCCCCTACACAAGGCGGACACGGTCAACTAAGTGTCGGACTCCGTCAACGTACTGGGGCCGAGTCCGTCCACATTTTGGACTCGGTCAACTTTGACCAGGTCTATTTTTGTCCATTTATTAAAAACAATTTGAACTCGGGTCAGGTCCGGATCCGGATCCAAGACGGTATCGGGGTTGGGGCCCGACCCTTAAGAGGCTACGCAGGGGGAGGGGCAGATGGCAGACCCTTCTCGGCCGATCACTCCCTCCGCCCCCTGCCTCGTTCGTGTTTTCTGGCAGGGGGCGGAGGTCCCTGCCTTAGTTTCTTTTTCAATAGGGGGCGGAGCCCCTTGCCTCAAATCTGTTTTTCAGTAGGGGGCTTCGCCCCCTGCCTCAATTTGTTTTTTCGGCAAGGGACGAAGCCCCCTACCTCAGTTTGGTTTTCCGGCAAGGGGCTCTGCCCCCTGCATCAGCTCGGTTTTTTGGTAGGGGGCGGAGGCCCCTACCTCGGATCCGTTTTCCGGTAGGGGGAGGTAGGGGCCTCCGCCCCCTTGGATCAATTTGTTTTTCCAGCAAGGGGCGGAGCCCCCTGTCTGTTATTTTCTGTCAGGCACACAGTAAGAGGAGTGGAGCTCCTGTTACTATTTTTTTGAAGTGTTTATTAACTTTATTTACATATTTTGGTACGTACTGCATATGAATTTGTGTTCAGTCTTCAGTTTCACTCACAAGCTTCTTTATGTGTTATATTTTGGTAAGTTTGTATTGTTACTTCAATAGAATTACTTTTTTATTTTTGCTTTAAAATTTACAATCTTATTATTGCTATATATATATAGTCGTGTCCCCATGTCCAAAAATTTTGAAATTGCTCCGCACCCGTACCCGCACCCATGTGACATAGATTGTCTACCACTTACCACAGGCTTGATGCAAAGAAAGCGCTGATAGGAATCACACAAGTTGCATATCTGCAAGACAGATGAACATCATTAAGGGTGATGGAAACAAGGTGATTGAGAAATAAATAAATAAAAACAAAACATTTAGTATTCTTACATTTCAAATGTCATATTGACAGGTTCAACAACCTGAATAAGACAATTATACTTGTTAGACAACCAAAGAGGGATGAGTGGCATAGTTCACAATGTTTTAACCATATGGGAGAAAAGAAAGAACAAACCAAAAATCAAGAAAGAAAGAATTCCAGAAACAAAGAACACATTCATGTAGATGAACATTCAACGGGTGGTCCTTTTCGTGACCTTGCACATTGTATAGAAGAACATGTGTGTGCATGCAAAACCCAAACAACAAATTCACAGAACCAAACAAGATGAAATCTGATCAGACTTCAAGTTCAACATAAGAAGTGCAAAAGATGACAGTACAGGAAACAGGATAGAAGGCAAGGTACAACATCATAAACAGCATTATGCCTCGTCCAAATTCTCAATCATCCATATGATAAATGAGAGGTAGGAATTCAAGCCACTTTTAATAAAGACAAATGAGATAACATCCGGAAACATCTATTTCCATCACTTCCAAAATTTTAAATTGAAAAGGACAAAGAATTAACTGATCCTTCAATTGATTGATTTAATATAGTTTTTCAGAAAGAAAAAAAGGAGACATTAAAACCTTAATATCGTTTTTCCCTTTTATTTTGCAATTGTTTTCACAGACCTTTATAATTTTTTACCTAAAGAAATGCACAATGGGATGATGTTTTCACGCTATTGTTACAACAAATTTATTTACAATAGTTTGTGAACAATGAGAAATTGTGCCTTTGACTAGCTTCTTTCCAAACCACACACACACACACAACAATGAGAAATTGTGCCTTTGACTAAATTCTTTCCAACACACACACACACACACACACACACACACACACACACACACACACACACACACACACACACACACACAATTAGAACAAAAAAGAAAAGCCAGAGTAAAATCAGAGCATTAAACATCGCCTATTGGTGATATAAATGGAAGATCATGAAGGACACAGTAATAACAAGAGAACGTCAACTGGACTATATGACATCTAAAAGAGAATAAAATCATACCTTGAGAACACGAACAAGAATGAATGCAACAGCGCCAGAAAATCCCATGTGAATCATGGTAAGTGTTATAGGAAATGGAAAATTGAAATATTTTGGAGATAGAACCCACTGCAAGAGCAAAAAGAAAACACCTTCAACAATCAAGCTCCAGAAAGGCCTATTTTGAGACAAAACACTAATTATAAGCCACATACATACATATGAATACGTATGCACATGTGCATCTACAGCCTTTCATGGACATTAACAACTTTAGCACAAATTTACATCTCTAATAAAGTTTTTAAAAAATAAATAACGCATGGTGGTCTCATGGGTATAGTCATTTTATAGAGGTAAATGACATTTATGAAGCAGAAACATTAAAAAGTTTTATATGATCTATGCATGTTTATGACCCTCAAAGAGAACTCATCTATAAGGGCCTTGCTACATTTAGCCATAACTCCCAGATTCTCCAGTAAAATTTGCAAACCATGACCACCAAACTGTAGCATCGGCTAGTTTACTGAGTTTTCAACTTTTCATGCATGTGTCAACCTGCAATCCACAACCAATGATCCTGGTGACTGTTATCATACCACTCCATCTCTTGGTTATGTCTATCCTTAATAGGTTTCTCTTTCTCCCTTTGAAGAACGACATGTTGTCCCCTAATCCACTTTATAGTTTGTGTGATGCACCCTTAGTTTTGCCGACTACAAGTCAATAACATACAATACTGACAAAACAATGAAACCCATGGTTTCAGATTTTTCAAATCGAAATAGCACCAGTGGACAGGAAACTCCTCCAAGTTGAAACTTCCCTTTGGCATGCAGAAATCTGAAACCTTAAAATTCTAATCTTGAATAACAATTTAGCAACTTCAAGTGAAGATAATCTAGATGATTTTATCAAGAAGTAAGAATCACGGAAGTATTGGTATTTGACTAGTGACTACCCATGCTTCCACCACTCCGCTACCTATCGGACACACATGTATGTATATATAAATATATACATGCATGTATATATAAGGATTGTTGCCGATTATGGAAGTTTGGAACAATTTGCCACAGGTCTGCAGATCAATTTCATTGTTTCAGATATCATTTCTAGTTCTCATTATCGGTTCATGTCTTATGTGATCCTCCTATGACATCTCTTCTCCATTCTATTTTCCATTTGAAATACTACCATAGATGTAGAAGAAACAACCATACTACTCATTAAACAAGCAGGAGAAGATATTGCAAATAAACATTGACAAAGCAAAAGAAAACTGAATGTTTCAATTTCAATCCTTTCTCTGAGTTGCACAATGGAACAACGTAACTGGCAAGGAAACCTGCCTATCACTTTCCAATGAAACATTACATGCTTATATCATCCCAACACCTATTAGCCAAAAGAAAATTAATAATCACAATGCCGAAAACGAAGAAAGGAAAGAAGCCTAACCTTGTTATACAAAATAACTCCAGATGACAGAAATATGTATATTAGCAGGTAGAGATAGGTAAGCATAAGAGGCTTACTGATCAACATGCCTAATCTCTTCACAGACAACAGTGAATGTCTTTTTAGTAGTATTCTTAGCTAAACAGCATCAAGCGCATCAAGCATCTAACAACTGGAGGTATCCCATTTCATTTCTCTGATGCCAGAATCCTGGTGGCACGATCTTCTACCGAGCAAAGAGAGGTCTTGTACTACAACATGGCCATGAATATCGTCCAAAATAAGGCAGCATTATTGCGAACGAACCAAACTCTGGATACAACACGATCTACCCTTGCCAACTAATAAATTTGCAAAACAAAATCGGATTTAGCATCATTCACTCAATAAATTGCAAAAATAGAGATTAAAATGCAAAACCCTTAAAATCCAAATCATATAAAAAAAACAGATTTAGCATCAATAAAATGCAAAAATGGGGATTAAAATACAAAAGCCTTACAACCTAAAGCACATCAGAAAAACAAAATCATTTAGCATCATTCACTCAATAAATTGCAAAGATAAGGATTAAAATACACTCTCCCTATAATCTAAAGCATATCCTAAAAAAAACTCGGATTTAGCAAACGCTATCTCTAAATTCGGGTTAGCATTCACTCAACAGCACAGACACACGTAGAGAGAGGGAGAGTACCTTCTATGGTTCCAGAGAAGATGACGTCGTGCCGGAGAGGACGCCGGTGAGGTCGGGGGTGTGATGGTGAGAGGAAGGGCCCCTTCTTTTTGTTCTGGTTTTTAAGTGGTGTCCATCACAGTTCGGACACCCCTGCTCCATGGGGGTTGGAACGGTGATGGATACGCCCCAAGTAGGGCTGCCAATGGGTCGGTTTTGATCCAGACCCGACCGGTAACAAACCCTACAGGGTCAGGGTTTGGTGATAAATAAGAAGGTTGCAATAGAGTTCGGGTCGAACATAAATGATCCGATTAATATATAGAGCCGGGTATGGTTTGTGAACTTTCATAATGCCCGGTAAGGGCGATAGATCTGACATGAATCCTGGCCATATATAAGCTTGGCCTGATTATTACAGAGCCAGGCCGGTTCGGGTTACCCGGTTCTTGTTGTGCCGTGTCCATTCAATTTATATTTGGATGGACCGATTAGTAGTGGGTCGGGCTGGGCCCAACTATCATCCGGTCAGGCCTACAACCTGCAGCCCAAGCCTGGCTCATATCGGGCTTGTTGCCCAAAATCCGTCAGACCTGTTACCCGTTGTCCACTCCTCATGTGGGCCCAACCTTCTTTTGTGGGACCCTCTGGGGATGCATTTTCTCATGAAAAACAATGGCTCGGAAATTCAGGACCTACCCAATTCGATTAGGCATCAGGGCCTGAGCCCATTAACCAAAGGAAGCAGATCAGGTCATGCTGAAAATGAGCGTTTTTGCTCATGCGGACATCGTGGCCGTCTGTTTGCATTTTGGATGAATGCCACGTGGTTTTGTTGACTTTTGAGCTTTTTAAAATGCAAATCGGATGGCCACGATGTCAGCATGAGCAAAAACGCTCATTTTCAGCATGACCTGATCTGCCAACTTTGTAAATACTTGTAAAAAATGCAGAATGCTTTTTGGGTATTTAGTACTACATTGGTTGGGCCATCCCATAAATTACAAGGGAGATGCACCTACTGTACTGCTCTGCTCCTAGCAGGTCCATCATGAGCAATTTTGGCCAAGGAAACTCTCTCTTCTCTCGAGACCTGTCATGGACCAATGTGGGTCCTCCAACTTTATTGGGTTGTACTAATAGGATCTAGAACCGATGTGGATCCTCTACGGATCAGTACTGGCCTGTCTGAAATTGGTTAATATTGGGGTTTCCAAAGGAAAAAAATTGTATCTTTTAGAACGTACCGGATAATCATCTATACATAATTGAAATAAAAAGATGTCTTGGAAATAAATAGAAATGTGAGAAAATAAAGAAAATAGAAAGAGCATAGCGTGACAAAAAAGACAGTATGTTGAATCTAGTGAAAATTTATTAAGTTGTCGTTCTATGATTTTATCGCAGAAAATGACGATAAATTCAAGATATCCATAGTATTTGTGATAGGTTGGAATCAGGCGTGGATCTGGATCTCTCTCTCTCTCCTGACACATGGCAATAAATGCTCGAGTCAAAAAAGTGAAGAACAGTCATTAATGGAAAAGCTGTCAAAACAAAAAGTAAAAGTTTGATCTGAATGGGTGCACTGTAGACCGACACTAGCACGATAGCATGTTGGGCTAGTGGTATGACCCGATTCGACCCGGCCCAAATAGCACTGGTAGGATCCAGAGGTAGGGCTGGTAAACGAACCAAGCAGCTTGTGACTTGGCTGGCGAGCCGAGCCGAGCCGAGCCACGAGCAGCTCGTTTAGCTTAAAAGAGTTCAGCCCGAACACAAGGTGTTGGATTTGGCTCGAGAGAGCCGGTATAATAAAAATAATATATTATGTATAACATAAAAGTAATAATGTATAAAATATATATAAAAAGGGAAGGATGAATGAAAAATATATACATAAAATAAAAAGTATTAAGTATAACATGTAAAATATATATTTTGAGTGTATTGTATAAATATATATACATATATATTCTATGTATAAATAACATAGAATGTTTTTACACGAGCCAGCTGGTGTTTGGTTCGTCTCAGCTCAGCTAAAAATGAACACAAGCTGAGCCATGAGCTCAATCTATTGGTAAATGAGCTGAGCCCGAACATGCCTGTTCAGTTCGTTCGACTCGTTTAGCAGCCCTATCCGGAGGCCAACTTATGGCTGGACCAAGATAGCTCATGTCTTACTCGGGCTTCAACCTAAACCCGGATTGGCACAAATGTCAATGGATATCTGGTTTGGTTTGTGTATCCATCCATTGGATTGTTGGCTTTAGAGTTTTATATATGAACTGATTGCATGTAAAAGCATGCAGGGATGTCAAAGGCTTGGATATCCTGCTCATTAAGGTGTGCCCAAACTTATCCAAATAACTAGTTGCTGTATTCGAGTTTTGTCAGGTCAAAAAAAAAAATCACCAATTCAGATCCATATAATTTAAGGAGCTTACTTTCACCAAAATACATATAGTATTTAGGGTCAAGCGAAGTCAAATTAGTTCATACATCGAACAAAAATCATAACTCAAGCTTGACCCACATATTACTCTAGTTGGGTTCAAACACTTTTTTTTTTTATATGATGGTGAGGAACCCCACCGAGAACCCGGATCGGGCTTGCAACGTAAACCCCAGGTGGGGTCACCTAAACCCGTTAAGCACTCATACACCTGGTGAGGGTTGAACATGGGACGAAAGAGTCAGCACCTTCTCCTCAAGCCCGCTGCCACTCAAGCCACATTTTCAGATGGATGGTAGGTTTTTGGTTGTACTAGCTTGTCGGCCAATCTCTATTAAGGGCCCGTATGTTGTGGGAAAGAGCACAATGTTGGAGAAAAACACCACATCAAGGCATGCAGAATGCCTTTTCCATGAAAGGGCTTCCCCACCCTCCCCTTTGGAGAAGCCTATTCATAGGAAAAGGCTTCTTCCTACGGGAAAACATGAGTGATATACCTAGACTTGTTGAGATCTCATCATACTCATAGGGTACTCGAGGCAACAGGTCACCTAATTATTGGTACACCCCGGCTTCACCTTTTTATGCACCACACTCACCTTATTTTATGTCAAAACATGCTACAATTGTAAGAATGAGTCAACATGAGAACGTGGTCACGTACAAATTTTTTTTTGAAGTTTGACCCCAACCTTCAAAAACAAAACTGACCCAGAGTTTGTCGAGAGCTGGGTTAAGGAAACCAAACGAGCTTTCCAAGTGTTGTTCATGCTTGATTAGAAAAAGATAGATTTCGTTTCTCCAGATAATGCCTGAAAATGGTGAGACATGACCTGAGGAGTTCGTTTCTCCAGAGAAGAAGTTATACCCTGAGAAGCATTTAGGGAAGCTTTCCTTGCAAACTACTTTTACCTTTCATGTTTGAGACAAAAAGAAAATTGAATAACTAGAGTTGTACTAGCAAAATATAAGCCTGGTGGACTAAATCACCGAATGACTCTGTTACAAGGTCCTAACGAATATGCCTTCGACTTTTCCTACCGTCGTTGCAGCAGCCACCCTTTTGATCAAGGTATGGGAGCACCCCAAGGATGTTTTAAACAAGAAGCTAGTCGTAGCTGGTGAAAATTCAAAGAAACCACTCATAGGTGGTCAAGTTGAGAGTCCACCTTTTAAGAAGAAGAATCATAGAGGAAAGAAACTTGTTCCTCTGTCCAAAAGGCAGTGACCACAAAGTGGTACCATTAGCAATTCAATAATGTGTTTCCCAGCTTCAATCGATCATACGGCGGGCAACCATGCCCCTATGAGATGAGAGATTATCTTTACTATGGCAAGATGGTCACTATATTCACGAGTGCCACAAGAAGGCGATATATGAACTAAAGAGAATGACGGGAGGACCCCACCCTCCTCGATCTTCTCAACCACCGCAATAGTAGCAGGTTGCCCAGAATAAGACAGTCAGATGAGTATATGCCACCTCGGTTGAAAAGTTGACCAAAGGAGATCTCGTTCAAAGTATCATTCTAGTCACGGGACAAGCAACTTTCGTACTCTTTCATTTCTATTAACTTTGTTAAACAATTACATGTACAAGTGAAACCCTTGAATTTTTTTTAGATGTATATAACCGAATTGGAAAGAATACAACATGTGTAAACTACATACCAAACTTGGATGTACGTAGTTTTAGCAAACCAACATTTGTCTGTCGATACGATTCTGTTTGATATGACTGAGCTTGATGTCATATTAGGTATGCACTAATTACATTAGTATCACAGTAAGGTTTTATGCCATTAAGGGAAGATTGTTTTGTCTAAGTCGGGTGCCCCTAAAGTGAAATTCAGACTTTCGAAGACCATCCTGAAAGACATAGTAATATCAATGTTAAAGGGGAAAAAGTACCTTCAAGAGAAATGCAATGTTTTTCTAATTAGTATCGTCCTAACAAAACTTACAATTGTGTCAATCGAGGACTTGGATGTTGTCCAAAAATTTTCAGATATATTCTCGAAGGAATTGGTAGGACTTCCTCTGCTTTTTGAGGTGCAATTCAAGATCGAGTTATTACCGGGTACTATGCCAATCTCTAAAGCACCATATAGAACGATGACAGTTGAGCTCGATGAGCTCAAGAAACAATTACAAGAGTTTACAAGAAAACATGTCATTACCGACCAAAAAAATAGCGATGATAAAATATCATCGTCAATAATAATTTAATCTTGATGATATTTTATACTGTAAAAACATCTATTATCGATGATATTTTATCATCGTTCTTATATCATCGATAATATAAAATAGGAAGACGTAAACGATGGCCGGAAAAAGATATTGCCGATGATATTATCGTAGAGTTTAAATTACAATGATAATTAATCATTGCCAAATATCGTTTATAATTACGATGATAATTAATCGTTGCTAATAATCACACGATGATAATTATCATCAATTTTAATCAATAGCCAACGATAATTATCGTCAACTAGATGCATGGTTTTATAGAAACAAACTCTTGGATCATCTAATTATGATTTATAAGAAGGATCTTTTAAGTCTTGAAAATCAATGGATCGGAATTTTTGTAAACATGCAAGCATAAAAAAACATATTTCTTGATTTGATTATGATGACCCAATAGTCGATTCCAATCAAATGGACCATGTCGAATGCATTTGCATGGTAAGTGTAAGACCTGTGAATTTTTTGAGAAAATTATCCGATATAAGATGGAATTTCATAATGCAATTATCTATGTATTCGTACATAAATATGTATATGCATATGTATGCAAGCACATATATATATCGAAAACCCTAATACGAACAAAAGTATATATATATATATATATATATATATTGAAATAAATGCATATTTTGATGCATTGGTCATCAAAACTCTAAGTTTTATCCAAATTTCATAAGATCAATTAAATTGTAAATCAAAGAGGTTATATGATTTAAACCCCTTTAATTTTACATAATTCGACAAAGAATGTGTTTTTAAAATAAAGTATGGGTCTTACCAGAATTGAAATGGATCATTTCAAATATATTAACTCTAAGTGAAAATTTCAAATGAAACAAATATCAAATGTCAAATAATTAATTAGAATGTTCGAAAGTTTTCGTCATGGGCAAATTTGGGTTTGACCGAAAGGTCAAAACCCACCATGGCTCGACCTCACTGGGTGCCACCCATGTGAGGGAGCCTAGCTGGTCGAGTTGACCAAGCTGGGCGGTGGCAAGGTGGTAATAAAAAGGTAAGTTTTGAAAAGGGTGTAATTTGGTTGGCCATGTGGGCGGCAGCCTTATGGAACTCTTGTAAGTTCAAAAGAGTAGCTTAAAGGGAAAGAATCCTATTGGTTTCATGGGGCGGCAACCCCATGGCAATTCTGAAATAACAATAAGGAGATTCAAATAATGGTATGTCTATGGGGTTCTTGGGTAGCAAGAGTGGGAAATTTTAGATTCGCCACTGCCTAGAGGGGTGTGTAACTCACCCTAGATGTCGGATCTCTTGGAGTAATCCCAGCCATTCGTTTTAAAACCCTAGGTATTTAAACATTTTTAGAAGGGAAGAGAGAGAAGCAAGGGGCGATTTTTGCTCCCTCTCTTTCTCTCTCTCCTCTCTTTCTCTCATATTTTCTTCCACCAAATTTTTGGTTGATGCTAGATAGTGTGTGTGAATCAATTTTGAGGAAGCTCCTCCATTCCAAGCAATGAGAAACGTCTCCTTCTATCGAACCAATGTGAGATTCTCTATTTTCATGTTATCGGTTTGAAGGTTTAGCATATAGTTCAGCCATGAAGCCCAAACAACCTTGCATCCATTGCATGAAAGGGGTTCTTGCGGCTGATTAGAAGTATCTTAGCATTTTTATCCATTGTTTGCTCTCCTTTGCACTCCCATGCTCACACACGCACATTACATGGTACATTTTTCTTCTTAGTCTGCTTTGCTTTTCCCCATTGAGAAGGATTCCCACGGTTTTTCTGTGTCTGTGTGGAGCTCCAACTGAAAGGGAAGATGGTTGGGTTGCTGCCTCCCTCTCTTTTGCTCGGAGGCTGACCCCCTTTTTTCCTTTTTCCCTTTTTCTTTCCTTTCCATGCTACAACTGTGCCCCAACCCAGGCTACTATGCCCTTTTTCTCCTTGCGGCCTGACACAGTTTGGACCAAGTTTGGTCCAGATCTATCATGAGGTCACCTTGGACCGAGCAGAGCCTCAGATGGGGTCACCTCCCCTTTCAGGGACGTCGTGGCTGGCACTCGGTTGCCTGCTGCAACTCGGTTGCAGCAAGGGTGTTGCGTCCAAGTGCTAGCCACAGGCATGCACCCTCTTTTTCTCTTTTTTTTGGTGTGGCAGCACCATGCAAGGTCTGAACGCCCCGGTCCAGACCCTTGCTTAGAGCCCGAGCATCCCAACATAGGTCTGAACCAGACTGTTTAGACCTAGGCTGCTCGTTTCAACCCCAACCTGACCCAGACTGGGCTAGGTTGTGGTTGTCGTATGTGGCAGCGCCACACCGGGTCTGGACATCCCTGTCCAAACCGTGTGTGTTGTTAGCACACCCCAGCACAAATCTGGACCAGACTGTCCAGACCTGGGTTGTTTGCCTTGGCTACGACCTGCACCCTGTCGGGTTAGGTAGTGGTTGCTGCCAAACTGGGTGCAGTGTGCTGGTTGTCTTCTAGGCATTGTGGTGCACCCTGTTGCTGCGTCGTGACAGCAAGGAGGTGGACAGCAAGTGACAGCTTGTTGCCCACTCGGGTCACCTTAGTCGCAACAAGACCACAGTTCTTGTTTGGCCGTAGTCGGTTGTTGCGGTATCTCCCGTCGCCTCCTCCTAAGTGGCAGCTTGCTGCCCACCTAGTTCGCACTCGTCGCAGCCGTTCCTATGGCCATTGTTGGTGTTTACACCACTCTTAGACCATCGTGACTATGTCTCATGAGTTTTCCATAGTTGTTTTGCAAGCACGGTGATGTCGCTTGGAAATGCTAACGTAATTCTCATACGTATGATGATGTTCCACCTTGCACACTATGACACTTGTGTGCGTTGTTGTCGTGATATTGCATGCGAATGATTGTGCTACGAGTTGTGCTTAGCTAGTATCGTTGCGTATGGTATCTCAACAGCGATGCTTGAACTTTGGTGTTATTGGCTTGTGTTCGATATGTATAAACAAGTATTCTTGCAAATAGTGGTTCAATGGACTCGTACACTTGTGTTTCATTGCGAATGATCGTATCACTTGGCACTTGCACATATTTTCATGTTGTGAATAGAAATGAGATACATAAAATATTATCATTTACGTTTGATGGTTGACCAACGACACTTCGCACTTTGGCACATCATGACACATGTATGAGATTCCCTCATTAAAATGCATAAGAGTGGCGGCGAAGTGAAAAGAATGTGTTGCGATTATGCGAATCGCCTTGCACTTAATGGTACCAAATACAATGCAAAAAGATATGTGATGTGATGCGCAATTGCAAATGCTTATTTTGTCATAATTGTAAAATAATACATGAAAATGTGTAGTTGGCTTATGCATCGATTGTCGTTGCCCAATTGCACTTCGCACTTGCACATATTGACACGAATATGCTATGGATTGTATGCGACACACACACACACACACACACATATATATATATATATGCGGTAATTCACCTCTTGGCATTACACTAATGCATGTCGTACACAATGTACTTGATGGGTCCCGACAAAGGTTTGGGGACGAACACCACGTTAGGGTATTGACACATTTTCCAATATATATTGTTGAACTCCATATGAGTTGCGTTGGGCTATTGACCCACGTTCGTAAGTGAGCTCACGAATCTTAATACCCTTAAGACATAAATGGTGTTATGTCGCCTCCATCGGCGAAATGATCATCTTCACTTTTGTCATTTTAAAGCACGTGATTGGGCAGGCTAGATTTTTGTACGTTGTTCGTGTTGCTCTGCAGAGAACACAAGGCCAGATGGGCCTAAGTACCTCGAAAGGAGAGAATATTGCTAGATAAGCATAATTATGATAATTGTCTGGCTGCCCATCTCACGAAACGATTTTCCTTAAAGAATGTAGATTGAATGCGAGTTTCCTTCGTGTACCCGAAGAAGTAAGCAAAAGAATACTATTACATATCTTGTGATACATTTCTAGAAACATCTTACTCCGGTTAAAAATGTTTCTAACTGTCTCATCATGATGTACATAGCTTGTATTGCTACTTTTGCTAGTTCTTGTACTTGTCTCATGGTGCATATGTATGCTCACATGCACATATACTTTGGTTGCATGTTTCTAGTAGTTCCATCATGTTAGACATAGTTTTGTTACGTACTTTTGATTCCTGTTATAATTGCTATCATGTTCATGCTTTCCTGAAAAATTGTATATTGTGAATGGTTTATCTCACCACCTTGCAAGAGGTCTGACCCCGTTTTATGGGGATGCAGAAAATTGATAGATTGTGCGATGGGGCTCGATGTGCTGTGAGACTTGGATCCCACACTTCTAAACTTCTCATGATTCTGGCAGTTATTTGGGGGAATGTCTTATCTTTTTGAGAGACATTTTGTAAAGTGAAACAATATATTTTGGTAAATCAATTATAATAAAATGTGTTATTTCTACTTGTTGTTTCCTCCTGTAACCCGCTCAGAATTTTCAACTCCTTTCCTCTTTTGATTTTTTGCTTGCGCAATGCTTTCAAAAAAAAAGAGTTTACTCTAAAAATTGAAAGATTTTTCAAGATGGGATTTTGGGGCGTTATAGTTTGATTTGCAAAAAAAACTATGAAAATCTAGATTCATATATCAGTTTATATATTTTGTTAGTTTACATGTTACGGTTTCCATGCATCTAAAGTAACTAAAATATGTAAAATGGTGTGCATCGAGAATTTTATAAGTTTTTTTTTTATTTTTTTCTAAAATTTTATCATACGGATGCGATCTAGATGCATGGTTTTATAGAAACAGACTCTTGGATCATCCGATTACGATGTATAAGAAGAATTTTTTAAGGCTTGAAAATCAACGGCTCAAAATTTTCGTAAACATGCAAGCATAAAAAATCACATTTCTTGGTCCTATTACGATGGTCCAATAGTCGATTTCAAGCAAATGGATCGGGCTGGATGCATCTTCAAGGTTAGATTTGCATAAAAACCTATGAAAATTTCAATTCACACCAGTTTATGTGATATGATTAAAAAACAATTTTGGAACCCATGCAAATGCATTGACCAGATTCCATTTAATGTTTCTTCATTGTGGCTGCCTTTATGCCAGTAGTTGTTCTCTTCTTCTTGTGTTTCCTTCGTGTTTTACTCTTTACTTAGCTGCATTTTCTTTCTTAGTTCAGATATTAGAAAGATCTTAATGCTCTTGGCGATTATCCTAGGGTTGTCTCATCCAAAATTTTCCTTTTGGCGACTTGCATATATCTGAATGAAAATGCAGTTCGATGTTAACTGTTTCTAAAGTTTGTGAGATTACTAGGGTGGTTTTATCAGTTGCGGTTAGCCTCAGTCTTGGCCTTTTTCACTATTAGCAATATTAGAGCGATTCAAACATCTCTTTCAGACCATTATGAGAAAATCTGTTCATTTACTTGTACACTTTTTTTTTCCCTATGAAAGAAGTTGTGTACCTGAAAATTTTATGATAATGCCTGCTTCTCATCAAAAAGAAAATTTTATGATAATGTATGGAGAATGAGCACCTGCGCATTGTAAAGAATGAACCAACAAAACCTGTTGATGATATTCAGAATTAGGAAAATTTTGCATTGACCCAATGATCAGCAGATTCTTCAAGTTCTTGAGGTGATATTTGTTTCTATAGAAATTTGCATCTGCATTTGTGTTCAAATGCGCATGATTATCTGAGGTGCCGTCTACGCTGCAGCAATGTCTTTCATATTTATCTTGTGTTTGCAGCTTTCCCATGGTCACAATTGGCCCCAAAAATAGATGGGGAAAAGTTCCACAGGAAACATTTACTTGCCTGTTTGAATTTGCAAATCTTTCTAATGGAACCACCCCTTGTTCCACAGGAAAAACTTTCATTGAAAAATGATTCATATTCCTGTTAGTCCCAAAGTTTCTAATACAACCACCTCTTTTCCCATGCAAGTATTCTCTTAGATTTTGCAGATCTTTCTTAGCTAATAGGTTTTGGATAGATCTCTTTATCTGGATAAACAAGATTTTGGAGAAAAGAAAATCCACAACGTTTGGTTAGTGAATGGAGATGAGCAGAATTATGTTAACTCTTTTTAGTGTAATTCTGCAATTCTTTTTCTTTTTCCAAATTATTTATCCTAAAACTCAAGCTCCTTCCTTGTCCAGCAGTGTGCCCTCATCATCCCTATCTCTATGCAATTGCATCACCTTGCACTATTTTAGCTCTTTGCGGCTATTTTCCACCACAATTTGTGTGTAGCACGGTAAGGCTTGTTTGAGATTGGGGATTAGGGCTTTTATTGGATAGTGAAGTTTGCTTTGTGCCCAAGTTTTAGGTTTATTGTATGTGGTTTTCATTATCTTCTTATTTATTTTTTTTCTTTTCTTTTTGTTGTTGTTGAGTGGTGGTGATAAGATTGGTTCTAGAGCAGTGGGAGTCGATATATGTTGCAGATGCATAGTTCTGATTTGGAAGGTGTTGGAAATTTGCGATTTATGTGAATTTAAGGTTTTATTGCAAAAGACGTTTTAAATTTGGGGTTTATGGTTTTACTAGTTGGTCAGGACCAGTATCATCACATAGCTTCATGAAGAGGATCGCATAATAATTAGTACAAAACGTCCCAAGCTTTCAACTGAAAAATCTTCAGATCTTCAGTTTGGATCTAGATGTGATTTTGCACCAATAGAGCTAACCTTGATCTGTGGTTGCATTTTGGCAATGCCACTTAACTAGTTGGATTCACATGTATTGATCCAAAACCCAAATAAAGTTTATAAACTTGGATGAGAGAGAGAGAGAGAGAGAGAGCTTTTGAGGGCAACCAAACGTGCGAAAAACTAAAATCTGGATAGTTCCTGCAGATTTTGGTGTGCAACAGACCAGTTGCCAGAATTTAAAAAAATCAGAAATTGTAAAATCTGATAAAACATAAAACCAGAATTTCTGGGTTTGCATCCAAAGATCTCCCAAGTATCTGCTACTGGTGAATACTGATCAAGATCCACCATGGTATGACTAGTCGGACGCCCTTACGGGCAAGGAGCTTAAAATAATAAAAAAAACAAAAATTTTAAAAAGCATTTGATGGGGCATTCCGAGAATCGAACTCGGGACCTCTCGCACCCAAAGCGAGAATCATACCACTAGACCAAATGCCCGTTGATAGAAGTAATCCCGTTATTTTTTTATTATCTGGCATTTTAAACTACACGACGAATCCATTTTAGAACATCCGGCAAGATCCGTCACTTAAAATCCAACCCATTTGAATCCCCATTAAATATGGTTTAAATTAGCCCAGGGGTAAGTCCACGGACTTTTACTCTGTCAGGTCAGCGATCGTAAGTACGACAGGCAAAGTCAGTGCAGCTAGGTCTCTGATGTTTTCTCCATCTGAATATAAAAAAAATTGTAATAAATTATAGTATTATAAATATCACAAACATTTTTTGGATTCAAGTAGGAATCCCCTCAAACTAAGCATCTCGAAAATTAACATACCTGCTAATCCGATGCCCACCCCAATCTCATATTGTGTGGAAATGGCATTTTCATCCGATCCATGCCAATCTTCGTAGTACATGATAAAGCAAAAGATGTAGCCACTAGCTAATTAGCAAGTTCGTTCTAGAATTAGCTTACGATATCCGGGTAAACCATGAGTTATTTCTAGATATTTAGGGCACGTTTGCTTTGGTCACAATGAATAATCACAGCTGAGAAAGTAGAAGCTGCGATTGTTGGTCGCAACTCACAAGGTCAATCTTGTGACAGAGAATCACAGGTTTCAAGGGATGAGCATTCTGAAGTGAGAATCACAATCACAATGTGCACCTTTTTTTTTTATGTTTCGGTAAACTTGAAAAAATAGTGCGATTGAGATTTGCAATCACAAGATCTTGAGAAAATCTAAGAATCACAGGGTGTTACAAACATGCCCTAGCACAAACACAATCAATTGATTTCCCCGTTACCAAAGTCTGCATGATATGGCTGCCAGACCACCAGTAGGGTGCAAATGGATCCGGTTCCATCATACCTCTTTTATTTTTTACTCGGAGAAACCACCCCAGGATCATAGACCTAGTCGTGCTGGCTCTGCCTGCCTACTTATGGTTGCTGTCCTGGCAGCGTAAAACTTCGAGGGCTTACACCTCTTATTTGAATCTAACAATTTGTTCTTGAATATGGATTTTAAAATAGGATTTGAAACATTAATGCTACTTCTCCAAAAAAACACATTAATTCTATTGGGTCGGACTTATCTGGATCTTTCACAAATATGGCATCGTACTGAAATCAACTTTTTGCCAGATTGGTTCTGGAATATGAAACGTGTTCGATATGTAATACTATTTTTTTTTATAGAATCCACTATTACCCACATAAAATCCGGATAAAAATTCAACTCTGCTTCATTGGATCAAAGTGTGCAGAAGGATCAGATTCAGTTGGACCTTGATTTGAATTGGATACATTCTTGGCACAGATCTCAAAACAAGATCTGCATGCAGATTGGATTTGGATTTGGATTTGGGCTCAGACGTTGAAAGTTCTTTATTGGATTCAGAACAATTTTATGAGGGTCTTACGTTTAGATTCAGATCAAACCTGATCCATTTATATTTATCAAGCAATACCCTGTTTACTGCAGCTCATCAGATCTGTGTTAGAATCCGGGTTTGGATTCAGACTCATTACTTAATATTTGAACTGGATTTGAACAAACCATGTTTCAGCCTGTATGCAGTCCATTGGCCCCTTATTCAGATCTAACTTAACTTTGGATCCATATCCAGATCTATTGCTTAGAATTCAAAATCATATTTAAATCAACCATGATAGCCTACCATGCCAAACCTTAGCATAAGATAAGAGAAGAGCCACTAGAATATGAGAACTAATGTGTGATCAGCCATTTTCATGATTTTTTTGTTCTTTTCTCTTGATTCTAACCATATGAATGTGATCTATATGCTTGTTTTATAAGAACCTGCTCTTAAATCATCTGATTTTGATGCATAAATGAGATTTTTTTAAGGCTTTAAAATCAATGGCTCATGATCTTCGTAAATATTCAAGCATTCAAAAATCACATTTTTCATCTAAAATACATGATCCAATGGTTGATTCCTAGCAAATTTACCATGCCAAGCACATCCACATGGTTGGATTTACAAAAAAAGCGTTGAAAATGCCCATATTTCTAATTCTCATATTCTAGTTACTCGATTGTAGGATACACAAAGTATTTGTTTTCAAAGTTTTAAAATCCTTCTACTACAATGTTAAATTGGAACCCTATACTGTAGAAGGGTAACTTGGCAACTAAGGGAGCTATTTTAGCATTTAAGTTTGTTGATTTTCAAATTAAAGCGGAGATAAATTGGTGATAAAGTTGGTTAGAAAGGGTAAAAAATAAATTTTAGGGGCATTCCGAGAATTGAACTCGGGACCTCTCGCACCCTAAGCGAGAATCATACCACTAGACCAAATGCCCGCTTGTTGACAATTTCCATATTTTTAGTTACTCAAAGACTTTGTGAGATCAACGCCCACCATAAAATCAATCACAAATCAGCGAAGACGTGGCAGAGCAGGATCCATTCAAATCCGACCACGACCATCGGTCGTTCCCACATCATTCTCAAAGAAGACTACCACTCGTGGCTTCTCTCCTCCTCTCCTCTCCTTGCTTGCCTCTGTTTGTATAAGAACCAACCACGGCGACAAGGAATTTGCTCTTCTTTTCTTTTGGCTTCTAATTTTTCATGGTTTCCATGGCTTCTTGTTCACAAACCATGGTTTCTGCAAGCACCTCATTCCCACCCTCCTATGGAATCATCAGGAGAGCTCAAAAACTGAGGGGCAACGGCTTTTACTGTTATGTGAAGGCTACCTCTGACCAAGAATCTGATTGCAATACAGAAGAATGTGCACCAGAGAAAGAGGTAAATAAGAGATTTTGATTTAGATACCTTGATGGGTTTTTTAATGTCCCATGTGGTTTGTAGGTGTCATTTAATCTTATATTTATCTTGGTAATCTATATTTTCCTGGTTGTACTTATTTTGATCATACTGTTTATCAGTTTATGTGTGTTTCTGAACCTAATATTTGGCTTTTCCTTTTCATTTTTCCCTGTTAGCTGTTTACTTAAAAAAATTTAAGGATTTTGGCATTTGTGGGTAATCAATTTTGCTGTATAGTTTAACAATTTCCCATGTTAGATTATGATTGTAACTGCAGTAAGTACTTCTCTTTGGTGGTCATCTAGACATTATTTTCTATATTTGAGTAAATTCTTATGTTATATTATAATCATTGCTGCAATAAGTACTCTTTGGTAGTTTTTATATATACACTTTGTAAATTTAAGTCGTCTTAATTATCCTTTTCTTTTAATTGCGGTCAAGGTATTATCCTAACTACGCAGTTATACTTGGATTTTCCTTCTTCTTTTTATTCCCCCTGTTTGGTGGTCTTCTCATCATGTTCTTTATGACACCTTGACCTTCCTGTCAAATGTTTATATTCTGATGGAAAATATTGGTTACAGTTATGCATTGCTTAAGGAAATCTGGGAATGTTCTTATTGTGTTTTTTTTTTTGGATTGTTGAAGTTATTGTGAAAATTCTATAAAGTACAAGTTACGCTCTGTTGTGCCTCTGCATAACCTTAATTAAGAATACCAAATTTTTAGTTTGAAATATAAGCAAGGTTTTGGTCATGTTGGATGCACATAAACATTGTTTCAACTTAACGACAATCAATATTCTGTAATTGGTTCTGTGTTGATCGGTAATTTACTTTCTGCTCATTTGGCAGTTGCATGTACTTAACATCAAAAGATTAAGTTTGGATACAATCTCCAAAACAGATCAAAAACTGGTTTTGATTTTATAGCCATCTGTCACGTGGTCAATGCCTGAACTCGAGATTCTTGGAACAAAGCTAGAACTCAGGCATCTTGAACACAAATTATCAACTCTAGCCTAACCCATGTAGTCCTGTCTATAACAACTGTCTGCTAATGAAAAAAGAGTAGGTCTACCGAACCCAATCCACTGGCTGAATAACCACTCTTCAATCAGTAGTATATGGTTGTATTTCTGTTTCAGAATACTAGCACACCTGTTTTGGGTTTTCCAAGTAATGAAGGGAATCTGTTCTTAAGTGCAAGAAAAAAGGGTGCTAAGTGATCAGTTGGGAATCCCTTTAAGCAATTACAGTAGCTTAGTGACACAACCAAACTTTTCATCTTTATTTTTGTAATTATAGTACATATTCTTTTCTTCAGGCATGCTTTATATGCTCTAACTGGTCAAGTGCAAGAAAAGAGGGATGCTAATTGATGAGTTGAGAATCCATTTAAACAATTATCATAGCATAGTGACATAACCTAACTTTTCATCTTTTTTTTTGGATGAGCAACTAACTTTTCATCTTCACTTTTGCATTTACTGTTCTTATCTCTTTCTTCATGCATGTTTTATATGCTCTAACTGATCAGCTGATTTCTTATCAATTGATTCCATGAAAGACTTTGATTATGAAGTGTAGGTTGGCAAGGTGAGCATGGAATGGATAGCTAGCGAGAAGACCAAGGTTGTAGGGACATATCCACCCCTTCGCAAGAAAGGCTGGACTGGCTATGTTGAGAAGGATACTGCCGGACAGACAAACATCTACTCTGTTGAGGTTGGTAAGACTGGAAAAAAAGCTTGTTCTATATCAAATTTGTTTTGGAAACATGTAGAACTGCAATGCCACCATCTCCCAAAGACGGTGTATAAATTCATAATAAAAAATTTGCAAGAACTACATCAGAGCAGTGTTAACCTTTGTTATGAATTTATAATATATAAGTCACAACTATTTCAGAGCAAATTAATCAGAGTTAAAACATGTAATGAAATGGTATTCTTCCACAAAAGCACGAAAAACCTTCAAAAGGGTGTCTATTGGAGACACCTCAAGCACAACCCATGAAAGGGTAAAAATGGAAGAACACACTAAAATAATAAATATTTATTTTTTCACAAGAGATGCTTAAGAAGCATTAATTTACATGAGAGGGGATCACCTTTATTTATACAAGAGAGAAATGAGGTGGGAGCTCTTCCAAAAGAGTCGTTGGACCTAGTCCAACGGCTCTATTTCTAGCCGTTGGACTAGGTCCAACGACTACATGTGTAGTCAAGATCTAATTAGATCTTGGCTATGTAGTTCAAAGCGAACTACAAAAAGGAAAACGAAAAAGAAAAGAAATAAAAGAAAATAAAAAATATAAATATATATTATATTATTATTTTATTATTATATATATATATAATATATATTACATGTTTACATTTTAACAAAACATTGCCTTAAGTTATGTATTACGTTGTTGAGGTTGCAAATGGTGCAATTTCGGAAGAAGGGACCTCTTAAATTGGCCAGTAGATGACGTCCTTACCAGCTTGCTAGAAACCATTTCACGTTTTCTCCATGAACACACAAACATATGCATAAGCACAAAAGCTTTCCTCATGCATAATTTGAATAGATCCAGTGCAAAAAAGAGATCATGTTGTCTTGTTGAATTAAGCTGAGGAAATAGCAGTATAGCTTCTCTATTGGTTTTGTCAATGCATCTAGGTCATCTAGTTTCAATGTACTAGGTTGCGCAAGTTGCAGTGTAACATGTTTACACTTTTGTGCTTGATCTGATCCTGGCCTACTTGGTTTGAGGGCTTTAATTCAAGGTATGCAAATTTTAGTTTCTAGATCTAACAACTGCCAAGTTTGAGCAAGGAAAATGATCATGCTTCTTGACTACCATATTGTCACTTGTTAATTGCTTAAATAATATGGCTAGGACTGTGATCCTTTGTCATATATTCAGCAAGAAAGATCCAGTGTAAGCTGGCTGGCCTGCTTCCTATCCTAGTTGTGTTATGTGAAGATGTCGATAAAAAATGTAGATGGCTATGTCAATGCAGTTTTAGACCATAATTTTCAAATCCAATGGGTTGGATCAAATTTCATATGGTTTATATATGTTAGAGATAGCTGCTATTAGATACATAATGATGTGTATAAATTTTGTAAAATATTTTAGTGTTTATTTTGATACAGCCTGCAGTCTATATTGCTGAGAGTGTGATCAGCTCAGGAAGTGCAGGAAGTTCAGCTGATGGATCAGAGAACACAGCAGCCATTGCGGCAGGATTGGCATTAATCTCCGTAGCTGCAGCTTCGTCAATACTTTTACAGGTTGGGAAGAGCACCCCTGATATTCAAACCACTGGTTACTCAGGACCATCTCTGAGTTACTACGTCAGCAAATTTAAACAACCACAAATTGTTGAGGCATCAATACCAACAGAACCTCAGAGTGCTCCAATTGCAATAGTTGAAGAAAACGCCTCAGGAGGAACTTCTCAACTCCAGGTTGATACAGCATCTGAAGAGATCACTTCAACTGTTAGCAAGACCTCGTAAGGGATTTGTTGTGCCAGATTGATTCTGGGATTTTTGTTGCAAAATGAAGAATAGTTTTTTTTTCTGCTTACTTTTTGCCTTTTTTATTTTATTTTATCATTTTATTTGTTTGTAGTTCTATATATATATATATATATATATATATATATATATATATATATATATATATATATATATATATATATATATATATATATATATATATATAGAGAGAGAGAGAGAGAGAGAGACTGATTCCACTGGATTTTCCTGAAATGTATTCTTTTAATGAAAAGTGAGAAAAAGAAAACCACCAAATAATGTTTACATATTGTGTTGCTGTTTCTAAATTCAAAATGGTTACAATATATGTTACACATGTACTCCATCTTGACTCATGTTCTGTATCGTCTTATATATTAGTTATATTAAAAAAGTTTATAAAGATGGCCGTATTCCCTTATCCACAGCAGTATCCATGTGACATAAGTTACAGTAAATGTGGCATTTTTTTTCCAAGTCTCGGCCTGTTCTGCAGGCTAATACTTCCATTCACTCTGTCGGTTCCTCAACATTAATAGGTTTCAGTTTTCACTTTCAAGTTTCAACATTGGCTCACATTAAAAAGGTTCAGTTTTCACTTTGAACATTGCTGATGCTAGTATATATAAGATCTTTCTGCCATTCTGATCTTTTTGACTGCAGTTACATTACATTGACATAAATTGATGATCAAAACAAAGCCATGTAGGAAATCACTCCTGAACCCCGCAAAATTGATATCCTAGTGCAATCACAAAACTAAGAGGCTATGGAAAATAGGAAAAATAATAAAAAATTAGAAGAAAATTAACTAAAACCATCAATAATCATTCATCTCGCTCCCTCTCTCCTCTCTAAAAGGAATATTTATAGCAATCAAAGAGAAGCCTTGGGAACCCTAATCCTACTGCAAATCTAAGATAGATCCCATTTCAAATAAGATCCAAAAGATGATCTTAAACTAAGATTCAAGCTATATAATTATAAAAGACCATAAAGAATTAAAATAGATCTAAATGAGCCTTATGGACTCAGTAGAATCATGCTCTTGCTCTTGCATCACGCTTGCGTTTCTTTCAATTTTTCTCCACCCATAGAAAACATCGATCCGTTACCGCATTTTGCAAAAACAGGTCTGCTAACAATGGCGGGATCCAATCCAAGAAATACCCAAGCAACATGTAAGTAGTTGCCTGATAAGTTGGTGGTTGATCCAATAGAATGACAAATGGATCTGCAAGTAGGATAGACACCAAAACTTGAAGGATCCATATGAAAGTATCGTTGGATCAAAATATATTTAATTCTAAATTGGATTTGAGATAGATTATTACTTAATGAAGATCTAAATCTAATAATATCCAAAATAAAAACCTAGAGTAAAAACTAGATCCAAATGGATCCCTTGAACTCGAACTCGAATTGCATGATGCTCCTCTTCTGCATTATCTGGGGGTTGGAAAAGACTTGGCCCTCGGAGTCCACATCGCTTTTGCTTCTTTGAATTCCATTCAACTCTTGAGAACCATAGACCTAATGTAGTCTCCAGCTAATGTGGATTTATTAGGCACAAGTCTAGAGGAGCTTATGGTGGTAGGATCTATTGTGTAGGCAATCTAAATACGGAAAGCATATGGCCCAACTACTTCTACGTGGCTGGCGTAAAACAGTTCCAAATGGATCTGCTTGCAGTATATGGGCCAAGCTAAAAAGATCCAATGCTCTTGGTTTCAATTATAAGTAATCATATCCACACTTGGTTGAATGGGTACTTGAAGGGTTGTTTAAGTAATTGGATAGGTTTGGATGGGTCTTGAAGTGCTTAGGGTGGTGTCTGGCTTGATATGAGTCCAGTACTCAAGGGAAGTCTGAAGTAGATATGGTTTAAATATTGGTTTAGGAGAGTCAAGATTGACATAGAACTAGGTCAAAACGCTTTCACCTGGTTTTGGAACATAACCTGGACAGGATTTGGGTTTGGGGCAGGAAATGGGTTTAAACATATTGGAGTTGGCCAGAATTATGGTTGGTTCATGTCCAAAACTACTAGAACTAGGTTATAGACCCAGGAACTAAGTTCAACCGAGCCTTGAAAGGAGTGACTCGGCATAAGCATGAAAAAACAAAGTTAATATGTGGAAGACTAAGTTATGCAAGTTACCCATGCACATAATGGCTTAAGTGGAGTCTTATGATGCTTTTTATGGCATGCATGTAGTGGGTAATTGTGAATGTAGTGGGCCAGGTAGTGGTCCATGTGTCAAATGTAAAGTCATTGTGGTTTATGAAGAGTGTACATGGAGTTTATGAGATAAGAGTTGAGTCATGCAAGTAGTGATTGTAGTATTGCATGTTATTAGTTGGTATTAAGTTAGAATTTTGTAGTTAGAAGTGTGACCCATGAAAGGGATCCCAAAAGGTATTATTAACACATGAAAAGTGAGTAGAAAGTTCCCCACCACTATATACATTTATGGGTCATGTAGTTTTGAGTGTGTGAAGAATAGTATAAAAAAGTGAAGTTTTTAGTCCTCTTGAAGGCGAACCAGGTACAATCACATTGAACACTTTGAATGTGCCGCTGTACCTGGTCACCCGCCATCTTTGACTGACAGCGTGTCAGTTGTGGGGCCCAACAGCAGATGGAGGGCAATCTGGTGCAGCTGTACACTCAAAGTGTACAATGTGATTGCATTTGATCTGCCGTCCTTATGTAGGCAGCTCAGGTGCAATGTGATTTAAAAGTGTGCTACGTACTGCACCTGATCATCCACCATCCCACAGCTGCCAGGCTGTATCCTAAAGATGATCGGTCTTTTGTTCTCTGTTAGTTCGTCTGCTCTAATGTACTTCAACCTCATTGCATTATTCAAGATATGCATCATTCCAAAGTTTCTCACCAAGATTATTAGACTGAGTGGAACCTTAGTTTCTCTCGAGTAAATCAGGGTGGATTTCTCTCTACAAATTAATGACGTGACATGCACGCACCGACTTAGACACAACCCCCAAATCCTTAGTACCATACTGTCTAGTAAAGCTTCATTTATCTTTTTGTTAGGAAAGTTTTAAATTATTAATGGTTACTACCAAAAGTGTTTTGAAAAGTTTAGTCTCATATCTAAAAGAGAAAAGTTTTTCAAGAGATTTAAATAGAGAGTTTGTAATATATTCTTTACTTTGGTAAGCCTTGAGTATTTAGGTGGATTGCGGACGTTGCTGCGTTGCGCATCGTGCAGCAACGGACGCGTCGTTCGCGCACACGCGCGCGTGCGTGCGTGTACAAGGGCGATTGAGGCACAATGTGGCGTTTTGATGGCGCACTTTGCATCTGGCCGTTTGAAAGGTTTTAATAGCATTTATATTGAGTTTAAGGCGCTTTGTGACTGCTGGACGGTTTTGGAGGCCTTTGATTGACAATCAAAGGTGGGTGACCGTTCAGGTACCTTTCATCCTATTTTCAAACTGTCAGATTTATGGCCTTTAATCTCATTTATCGCAAAACGTTTTGGCCTCTCTAAAAAGTTATAAATATCTTCTATTTTCGTCTTTTGGAATCAGAATTTCTGACTCTCAAGTTTTCTCCTTTCTTTCTTCTCGGTTTGGCTTGCAGAGTTCATGTGTGAGAGAGGTCATCTGTTCTTGCGAAGCAGTGACTCTCTTGAGGTTCAAGCCTAGTTGTATTCTGGGAACTCAGTCGTAACAAAACCCTTTTTCGCATCTTCGGAATTTCCGGAGTGGGGCGATTGAAGTTCTAAAGATAGCGATCTTAAGAACGTGCCTCTAGGTTTGAATTCTCTTTTCTGAAATCCTGTTTTCACTAGGTTGGAGTAACACTTTTCACCATTGTATAGCAGTTCATTGAATTGGACATGATAGATGCAGTTTCCTTTGTTTATTTAGTAAAAAAACATGTGTTTGATTAGAAATTTTGATATTTATACAAGTTTCCGAGAAATTCAAAAACCAGGGTCCCAAATTGCACCAAGAATAGGCTAATATTTGTGTGGCCAGGATACTTTGCCCTGAAAGGTGATGTTGATAGGCCTTCAAAATCATTTGCACTAAAAAAAGGCCATATGGTTCAAGTTCTCCACCATGTTGGATAATGCATGGTCTGTATTTTTGTACATATGCTTGGGTTCATCTCATCCACTCGATGCATGAAAACACACGCACCTCACAATCTCACCAGCCTCAACCATAAGAACACCAATCATCATGATATTCCCAAACAAAAAAGAATCACAGAATGAGAACAAGATAACCTCTTCCTCCAACTCATAATTGATTAATTAAGCCAGAAAGAGAGAAAGGAGAGAAAAGATTTGCAGTTATGGAGGTGTGTTTTAAGAGTAGCGCCATCATGTGTTCTTCCTTCCAATTCTCTGCCAAAGAGAACCACCTCAACTTGCCGACATGCAGAGGGCTGAGGTTGTTATCCTCCCCTTCGTTTTCTTCAGCTCGCTTGGCTGTTCCAAGCATCAGCAGGAACCGAAGCTCACGTGTTGTGTGCAAATCTCAAACACCCATTGATGAAGGTCTCTCTCTCTCTCTCTCTCTAGATTGATGAATTTGATGATTCACAATCAATTTTGTGATTTTTTTCATGAGTGAGGAAATCACCCCCAGGATCAGAGAGCTAGTCGCGCTGGCTATGCCTACCATACTTAGGGTGGCTATTCCAGACGGTGTAAGCCCGTGGCCCACCCCTTGCCATAGGCGGAGCTGGGGGGGGGTGAAACAGTTAATTTTTTTTTTTTTTTAAAAGCCCAGTCCTAGCCCAGCCCTGATTCCATATGAAATAGATTTTTATCCATTTTTTTAGCCCAGTCCTAGCCCAGACCCGACTGCAGCAAATAGTTTGATTTGTCCATATGAAATAGATTTTTATTAATAATTGTAGCCATTTTTTATTTTATCTCAAAATTTTTTTTCGGGGGCGCTGCCCCCAAACCCCCGACTACCAAACCAGTTTTTTTTTCCTACACCCCTGTCCCCCCCCCCCCCCCCTCACATGAATCTTAGCTACGCCACTGCCAAGACCTCAAAATAAAAAAGGGTTTTGCGTTCAAACAATTTGATTCAAAGTTTGTTTTCTTGTAGACAAGGCCATGATAAGTATATCTACAAGGTTTGATCAAGCAAATGACACTTATATAACTATGACTTTATAGTTGAATTTATGGTACTATTAATGTTATCAAATATAAGCATACACACCAATATACTTGTTACATACAGATAGAAAGGAACCTCAATTGAGATGGACTTGCTGCTAGGCAACACCAACACCAATGGACACTTGATCTTTTTAGATAAAACCAAAGAAGTTTATTAGGACTAGTCGATCGTCCACAGCATTTAGCAGCTCATAATAGATGGATGTTAGAGAGAGAGAGAGAGAGACTTAGATTAAGGAATGGTCGATAGTACCTGCCTATACGAATTGCCCAAATCTTAACAGGTAAATGAAATTCTCTCTAAAAAAAACAAGTAAATGAATCATAAATATCATGATGTCTTATTTCACGATGTCTTCATCTTTAATTCATTACAAAAAATAAAGTTTTCATCCTTAATGAGCCTTATGGGCAATATTTTGCATTCTCGAATAAAGCACTTACTCCTCTCTTCATCTTATGAATGTATTGCATGCAGCATTAAATCCACGAAAGACAGGTACAACAAGGCACGGGCTGACAGCTCAAATGCGAACTCAGTTTCAGAGCTCAACGCTCACGTAAGTACTTTCAGAACCCCAAGACCGGAATATAAATACATAAGGATCCAGTGATCCAGCCCTAGTACTTTACAAAATACTCGGGCCACACAAAACACAAAATCGCTACACCGAAAATTGCTGCACACAGCAGCGATATTTTGTGTGGACCGAGTACTTTGTAAAGTACTCGGACCCGATCACCTAACCAGATGCCTCCTTTGGTTGATGCGCCTATAAAACCCCAATTGTTTCATCTATTTAGTGAATTTTTTCTTGCCCAATATTAATTTCTTGTATGTTACATGTCTTCTGTCTCTTAGTATTATCAACAAGAATCTTAGAAGTTGAGACAGCAGATACAAATCCTTCAAAACGCAAATAGCTAAGCATGGACAAGGCCTTTTTTCTTCCTAGAAAGAAATGATTGCATGCGTATATTTGATTGATTGCCCTGAAAAGGTAAAATTTTTGCACTCTTTTTTCTCTTCCTGGGCTACTCATCTGCAACATATTTGAGACTAACGTTGCGTCGAAACTGATAAAAGTTTTAGTTTGTAACATGGGTTTTTGAGATCATCGTGTTGCTTAAATAGCTAGGATTGCATTCATAAGAGTGTTTAATCTTATTTTTATGTAAACTTTTCATGGAAAATAGTTGTACTCAATACCAATTTGTTGCTTCTTCAACTGTCTATATACGTATGAGGGAGATGCGCAACGTGTGTTGACATGTTTATCCATGCAATAGTGCTCGACATATATGATCGGCACCGGATGCCATGCATCCTTCATCTGGCATTCAAACATGAACTCATAAACGAATCTGACTCTAACCTATATATAGCCAATCTGAGGATTGATCTTTCTTGTCCTTTCAAAAATTAAACAAATAAATCAATCAATATGAAGTGGGCTGATGCTGCTCGCACTCTCGTGGACGATGCTGGATTAGGTGCAATCACATTGCACATGTTTAATGCGCTGCTGCACCTGACCGAAGGGGATTTAGATCAGGTGCAATCACATTGCACAAAGTGCATGTGCCGCTGCACCTGACCACCACCAATTTTCTCACGACTGCACTTTGTGCAATGTGGTTTCACCTCATCCAGCCTCACAAAGAGGGGATCTACATGGCACAAAATTTGTGCATTAAGCACCTGATCGCCATCCATGAGGTCTTGGCCCCCACAACTGACAGGCCCTGTCCTCTCAAGATAGAGGGTGATCAGGTTCTTAATGCACAAATATCTGTGCAATCATATGGCACCTGATCTTTTCGAGATCTTGCAATCTGTTTCTGTGGGCCCCGTGAATGCTGTGATGTGATTGGCTAGTGTCACACAGCCAGGCATTTGGGCGCTCTTCGGATCCCAACTCCACCTGACCACCCTCCATCTTTTCCATGGAGGCATGGTTATGTGTTCGGGGCAAACAGTTATAAAGTGTTCAGCCCTTTTAAGAAGGGGGTACCCTTTTGTGTTATTAGGGCCAGCCACGAGTCCGGTTTAGGGGTGGCAAAACCTGACACGACCCGCCAACCCGACCCGCTAACCCGCCTCTTAGGAGGGTTCGGGTTGGGCTTAAGCCAACCCGTTTAATAAACGGGTCGACCCGCGTAACCCGTTTATTAAACAGGTCGGGTTCGGGTTGGGGGTATGCCAACCCGGCTGACCCGTTTAATAAACGGGTTAGGCGGGTGGGTCAACCCGCCAACCCGTCTGCCAACCCGCCAACCCGACCGTCAACCCGCCAACCCAACCCACAACCCATCGACCCGCCAACCTGAGAATCCGTTTACCCGACCCAACCCATTTATTAAATGGGTTGGCGGGTCGTGTCGGGTTACCCGTTTATTAAACGGGTCGGGTTCGTGTTTGCCACAGCCAACCCGTTTAATAAACGGGTCGGGTTCGGGTTGAGGTATGCTGACCCACCAACCCGTCGGATCGACCAGCCAACCCGACACGATTGCCACCCCTAGTCCGGTTTCACTTATCCCCATCTTTATACCCTCTTAAATCGTACGATGCAAGCTGTTTTAATCAAATTTGACTCTATAGATGGATTCAAAAAGGTCAATTTAATAAGATTAATCTGGATCTTATTTTTTAGCAAAGAAATATATATATTTTTTAAATTACAAATTTTAGTGTTTTGTTAGCCGTTGATTTTTTTTAATTTCCAAAAATCCTGCACACAAGACGGATTTAGGAGATTTTAATGTTGATTTTCACTAAATGAATAATGTAGATCAGATCTGTGGAGTCCGATCTGATCAAAACAACTTGCTTAAGCAACGAAATCCCGAGGGGTATGAAGATAGGGATGAGCGGAACTGATTTGGGTCTGCCACTATGTGGGTCTCCTTAGTTGGGCCGGAACACTGGATCTGCTCTGCTTTTTCATGCAGCCTGCCAGCTGTGGGACCCAACAGTGAACGGTGGGTGTTTATAAGTGCGGCCGCACATTTGAAATGTGTAACGTGATTGCACCTGATATTTTTTCCCTCATTAACAGCATGGTGCTGTTTATTAGAGGGTATCACAATCACCTATGGCTAGGCACCATTAGGTCCTTTCTTAGTACAATGTAATCAGCTCCCTCGAAGCAAATGGATCCATTCTTTTTCTCTATGTATAGGCAGGCCGGGTCATTAATCAGGATTAACGAGCTCCAATATACGCATGTATCTCAAACCTCTTCCTAAGAATGGCTGGATTAAATTAAGGCAGCTAACATCACTGAAATGTGATCTTTACAGTCTATTTATCACCTCTCTTAACAATGTTTGAGAAGGATACCAAGGCATGTTTCCAATGTGAGCTAATAATGTGCAAGTCATGCTGTCAAAGTTTATTTTCTTCAATTCAACTTACATGATAAATGAACAAGACTTTTATGTAATCACCATCCCTTCCTGAGTGATATCTCATCACTTAGAATTTTCTATGTAATTCTTTTCATACTGAGAGTTAATTCATAATTTTATTTTTCTTTAAAAAAAAAGAGAGAAATGAACAAGACTCGTGTCTTATTAATTAGAACAAATGAAAGAAACAATAGAGCTGCTGCTTTTGGACATTCAGTGCAGCTAAGCTCCATATAAATGCACTAACTTTTTGTTCTACGTTGATCCTTTTAGCGTGAAGGAGCTGAAGCAGTTAGAGAATAAAATAGAACGGGGCATAACCAGGATCAGGTCAAAAAAGGTATCGTTTGTTTACCTACAAATCCTGGTAAGCTGAAGTGTGGTGACTCCCTTGGGGCAAGGGGTAATAAGCTCAAAGAGTTTTACGCTTTCAGGACAATTATCATAAGTACGTCAGGCACAGCCAGAGTGGCTAGGTCTCTGATCTTGGGAATGATTTTTCCATGACAAATAAATAAATAACTACAAATCTGCGTTCTGAAGGAGGCCCAATAAGTGAGTAGGTGTATGAAATCTTGGACGTTGAGATGCATTATAAAAGCTTTTCTTAAATTTTCTAGCCAGTAACCCCAAATCCACTTTGCTTGAAAAAAGAAATGGAGCACTTTTTAATCGCCAATAAAAGCCATATAAATTAGTCATGATAGGGTGCTCCCAGAGTGCCTACGCTCACCTTGTAAAAACCATGGGTATGGTTCACATGTTGATCGGACCTCATAACAAATATATTTAGCACGGTTTGATTGATAGGAATCATTCTTTGGATTGTGTTTTTTGGACGAAAAATAAATATATGATTTTTTTCAAGGGATGAAATTTTTATACATTGGTCCCTATTGATCGCTGAAGAACTTAAAAACCTAAGCAGATCAGGTCATGCTGAACATGAGCGTTTTTGGTCATGGGTGGCCGTCTGTTTGCATTTTGGATGAATGCCACATGGTTTTGTTGACTTTTGAGCTTTTTAAAATGCAAATCGGATGGCCACGATGTCAGCATGAGCAAAAACACTCATGTTCAGCATGACCTGATCTGCGTGGATGCCATAATAATAAGAAACAAAGTTTGTTTTTTACTAAAGAAAATGATGGAGATCAAAAAGCATGTTGTTGGACATATGGATCAGGTCTAACCCATTGGGTGACCCGGTTTGACATTAAAAGAAGGCAGTGGGCTAATAGGCATGATAGTGGAAGGCAGTTAATGTCATTAGAGAATGTGAATGTCCACATTCACTGTATCCCCTTTTCCTACTCCACTATATAAAGAGGAGGTTGGGCAATATATGATGAGGGACATTGCCATTCAGCCTCAGCCTAGCCTACATTTAGCACTGTAGGTTAAGGGTCTTCCTGCTCACCGTCGACCTAAGGCCTGGGCTCATCGTGGGCATCGATCGGTTGAGGAGAATGCTGAATACCCTGCATGCGCTCTATGACAAATATAGGTATGCTTTCTGTGTTTGTTTTACAGAAATCGCCAATATTGAGTTACGGGCCCACCACGCTTCCGCTGTGCGTGCGAGCGCATAAGGCCTTCTCGCATTTTGCTGCCACTGTCGCCCTGGGACGACTTAAGTAGCAGGTTGACAATGATAGTCATTGTGAGGTGACTATTATTCCTGTTGCCATAAGGCGACAGAGCTTCCGAAAAAATGTCATCGTGGGGCGATAGCCTTCACCGGTGACAAAGCCATTCTAGTCGATGACCGCCCGTCTCCATGGGGCGACGTTGGTTACCGGACGACAGCTACTATCACTATGGGGCGACGACCATTCTCGGCAGTCATTGGCTCAGGCGACCCTTTATAATAATAATAATATGCAGAGGGTCAAAGGTTTTAACCTGCGTTGTTGGGTAGCAGGGTAGTCTGTCGGTGCAGGGATAGCCGGGGGAGGGGGTTTTGCCGGACCGCTGAATAGCCGACGGAGTGCAGCAAACTTCTTACCTATTGTGTTGGTTGCTGGAAAAAGCAGGGTTGAAAAAACCCCTTTTCACCAAAACCCTTCAACCATCGGGCTGGGGATTTTGGCCGATGGTTTTTTGCCGGGGAGGTGAAGGGGCAGTGGCGGCCTAGTCGGCGTCGTCGGCTGCCCGACGGCATCGCCAATTTACTAGTTGTTCCAGCAGTAGATCCATAAAAAAAAATAGTAACCCTTACCTGTCGTCGGGGGTGAGTTCGTCGTTGGGTCACCGAGTCACTAGTGTCCTCGCCGGTGACATTCTCTGAATTAGAGGCCAGAGGGGATTTGATGTCGCTGGAGACAGATGGGCACCGTGTTGGCCGTTATGAAGGTTGTCGTAATGGACACCATCAATGGCGGGTCATTCGGTCGGTCGTCGGTCGATGACATCGCGAAGCTTTTTCTTCGCTGGCGTTGTTTGTCGTCACCAACAGCCTCACCTGCGTCGGTTGCTCGTCTTCTCCCCATCTTCAGAGCGGCGACTTTCAGTTTCTGTTTTCAAAGAAACTGAAAGCCAGATTTTTTTAAAGGGCAACCCTAACGGGTCTGCCATTTCAGGTCGGTACGGACCCAGATCCATTCGAGATCCGGGTCTGGGTCTGATCTGCTTGGTCAGAACCAAAGGGTCAGGCCCGGGACTATTTCGAGTCGGGTCTATTTCAGGTCAGGTCTAATCCGGGTCTATTTCGGGCCGGGTCCAACCTGGGTCCATTTTGGATTGGGTCAGACCCGGGTAAAGTTTGCACCGGGTCAAACCCTGGTCCATTTTGAATTGGGTCAGACCCAGGTTCATTTCAGACTGAGTTAGACCCAGGTCCAGTTCAGATCGGGTTAGACCGGGTCCTATTTGGACCGGATTGGATCCATATTACTACAGGATCCAGGCACCCGGATCAAGTACTGATTCAGCCCTTTCTGGGACCGATTCAGAGTCATTTTTTATCGGTTTCTTTCAATTTTTCACCTGTTCTGAGATTCTAAGATCCTATTTTCATAAGTATATGAAGATACATGGATTTTTGCATACGGTTATAGGGTTTTATGAACTTTTGTTCATATTTGGTACCAGTTTATAAGGTTCAAAATCGGCTCAGACCCTTAGATGACTGGTTGGGGGTCATTTCAGACCGGTTCAGGGTGTTTTCAGACTGGTTCCTACTTGAGGACCCCAACTTTTACCCATATGAGCTTGCTTTTGTTATTTTTCATGCTTTATAAGTGTGTTTATTCTAAATACTGCATGACTTATGCATGTTAATTCATATGTTTTGTGTTGGTTAAGTTGTGCATGATGGTTTCAAGCATGAATTATGACTAAATTCATTATAGTTAGTTTATGTATATTAGTTGAAGCATGAACTTGTATTATGTCATGAATATACATGCATTAAAATGTGTACATGGGCATGCTTCATAATACGAATAGGTTTTCGGTAAAAGATCTTGATTGATCGATTCATATAATCACCAAAGTGATCTGAGTCGTGTTGATTAAGAATTTTTTGGACTGTATTAAGATTCATTATTATGATTATGTGTAAGTTTATGAAACATTGATTCTACCCAAAGGTAAGTCGTTGTGTTCCAAATTTACACAGGGTGTTATAGTATATGTGTTTTTCAGCCCATGAAGCATCTTCGTACTAAAAGGTACAGTACTGAATTGCCTCTGAATACACAATCTGCTAGTTTCATCAACTGAAGTCAATTCCTTGAGAATTGAAGAGACGAAGCAACTGTGAGTATTGTCATTTCCACTAAAGTGGAACGATAATGACTCAACTATACTTGTCTTAGAAAAGGTAAAAATAAAGGGTCTCGCTTTTACCTTTTCAATACGAGTCTCATCTAAACAATAATAGTAATGTCTTTTCATTTTCGTTTTCGTTCCTTATTGTATCAGGTTCATTCCTTATCGATGGTTTTAGTAATATCCCCCTTTTAGACGGATCCAACTTTTCGGATTGGAAATAAATCATGTTATTCACTTTGGGCTATATGAATTTAGATCTGACCCTTAGAATTAACGAATCTTTTGCTCTTACAGAGTAGAGTACAGTCGATCAAAAGGTTGCCGCTGAGAAGTGGGAGCGCCCGAATAGACTTAACCTATTGATTTTGCAATCTTGGGTGGCTAAGAATATTTGATGTGTCATTCCTCACTGCAGAACAATGAAGGAATTTTTGGGAGCCATTGAGGCTCAATTCGTCACTTCTAATAAGGCAAGGGGCAATACGCTCATGTCCAAATTGGTGTCTATGAAATATGCTGGTGATAGTCACATCCGACAACACATTTTAGAAATGAGGAATATTGCAACTGAGTTGAATGACATGAAGTTCATCATCTCTGACTCCTTCTTGGTCCATCTGATCTTAACCTCATTACCTACTGAGTATGGACCCTTCAAAATCTCCTACAACACGTATAATGATGAGTGGTCTTTTAATGACATCTTGGCCAAGTGTATTGAAGAAGATGAGAGATTGAAAGGTGAAAGGGTGCTAAGTGCACATATGGCCTATCATAAAAATAAACAGAGGTTGAGGCTAAATAAAAGCTCCTTCAAGAGGAAGAATCAGAAGAAAGCCACTAGGGAGAGTTCAAACTCTCAGACGAAAGCTAAATCTCAGTAAGAAGGCTCTTCTATAAAGTGTTTCTTCTGCAAGAAGAATGAGCATAAAAAGGTGGACGGTTTGAAGCATAAGAAGTGACTTAAAAATAAAGATAATGAGTCATTTGTTTCTCATGAGTGCAATTTAATTCATGTTCCATTGCACAGTTGATGGATTGATTTTGGTGCCACGGTACACATTGCCAACTCTTTGCAGACATTTCTGAACAAGCGGGAACCAACAGAGCATGAAAGAAGCATCTTTTCTAGAAATAGGATGCGTTCACATGTCAAAAATATTGGGACCTGCAGAATTGTGTTGGAGTCAGGATTCATATTGAATTTGGTCGATACATTCTATATTTCATTCTATAATCAAAACTTGATTTTAATTTTAAAACTTGATAAGTTTGGCTTTGTATTTAAATTTGAAAATTCTGAACTTATTATTATGAAAAATTCAATGAATATAGGTTCTGCATATATGTGTGATGGTTTGTATCAATTAAGAACCAAATTCTAAATTCGAGAATCTCACTCTATTGATAGCACAATGATTGACAATAAACATGGCCTAAAGGATGATCAATCCTATCTACTTTGGCATCGAAGGTTAGGACATATCTCGAAAGAGAAAGTCCAAAGACTCGTGAAAGATGGAATCCATGGATCCTTTGTTTTTACGAATATAGAGTCATGTGTTGACTGCATAAAGGCTAAGTAGTCTAACACAGATAAGAAAGATGTCAAACGCAGCAGTGGAAAGTTAGAAATAGTGCATATGAATGTGTGTGGCCCTTTTCACCGTGTTATACGAGTGAAAAGTATTTTGTCACCTTTATAGATGATTACTCATGGTATATGTATCTCTACTTATTATTTGAAAAATCAAGTCTTTCAGGTTTTTAAAGACTTCAAGAAAGAAGTAGAGATACAAACTGATAAAGTTATTAAAGTTATCAGGTCTGATAGGAGTGACAAATATTATGGTTGTTTCACTGTGATAAAACAAAAAGAAGGTCCATTAGCGTGGTTTCTAAAAAAAAAATGCATTGTACCTCAGTATACCATGCCTGGTAGTGCTTAGCAGAATAGTGTAACTGAAAGGAGAAACCGTACGCTTAAAGAAATAGTTTGAGCGATGTTGAATCACTCAAACCTTCTTTTGACCTTATGGGGTGAAGCTCTTAGGACAGGAGTGCATATTTTGAATAAGGTTCCTACGAAAGTTGTTCAAAAGACTCCTTACAAGTTATGGACAGATAGAAAACCTTCTTTGTCATATATGCGTATATAGGAATATCTGGTAGAAGCTAAATTGTATAACCCACATATAAAAGCTTTTGATCCTTGGACAACTAGTGGTTTCTTCATTGGTTATCTAGAAAGGTCAAAAGGCTTTAGGCTTTATTGTTCATCTCATACACCACAGATAGTGGAAACAGATAAAGCAAGATTTCTTAAAAATGGTTCTCTTGGGATAAATGCGTCTCAAAATATTTATTTTGAAGAAATACAGGATTCAGGTTTCACACCTGCTAAGGATAAAGACCCAATTTTTTCTATCGTTGTCCTTTCGGGTAATGTAAGAGAAAGTCTGATCAATGAACATAAATCCCAACTAGATCCAGTTGTTGATGAGAATATACAATAACAACAGGATACAAAAGCTCATTTTGAACCACCTGTAGCACCTATATGGAGGTCTACCAGAATCAAGAAATCTGTTATCTATCCAAACTATGTGGTATATTTATAAGAGTCAAATGATTTTATAGACATTGATGAAGATCCCTTCATATTTGCAGAAGCCATTGAAAGTGAAAAATCAACACATTAGATCAATGCCATGAAAGAAGAGCTTGACTCTATGGCAAAGAACCAAGTATGGGATCTTATACCTTGACCTAATGGAGTTAGATTTGTTGGTTGTAAATGGGTTTATAAGACCAAAACAGACTCTAAAGGTCATGTGGAGAGGTATAAGGCTAGGCTTGTTGTAAAAGGCTTTACACATATAAAGGGCATTGATTATAATGCAACTTTTTCTCATGTCTCAACTAAGGAATCATTGAGGATAATCTTGGCCCTCGTAACTCATTTTGATTTAGAGCTACATCAGATGGATGTGAAAACTGTCTTCTTGAATGGGGATCTGGATGAAGAGGTATACATGCAATAACCTCCTGGTTTCAGTATAGATGACTTAAATAACTTAGTTTGCAAATTGAATAAGTCAATTTATGGACTTAAATAGGCCTTCCGTCAGTGGTATAAAAAGTTTAATCAAGTAATTATGAACTTTATATTCACTGAAAATATTATTGATCAGTGTATTTACATTAAGACTAGTGGGAGTAAGTTCATAATTTTGGTTTTATATGTTGACGATATTCTTCTTGCAACTATGAGTCTATTATATAAAATAAAAGATTTTATTTTATCTCATTTCGATATGAAGGATATGGGTGAGGCCACTTATGTCCTTGGAATCGAGATCTGTTGTAATAGAACTAAGGGTATCCTTGGTCTCTCTCAGAAATCCTATATCATTAGGGTTCTTAAAAGATATGGGATGGAGAATTGTTCTCCTAGTTCGGCACCTATAGTGAAAAAGGACAAGTTGAGCTTAAAGGATTGTTCTCAGGATGATATTGTGAAGGCTCAGATGAATGTTGTTTCATATGCTTCAGCAATTAGATGTTTACAATATGCGCAGACTTACACTCGACCTGATATAGCATTTGTTGTGAGAATGCTTGGTAGATATCAGTCAAATCCAAACATTGCGCACTGGAAGGTAGCAAAGAAGGTCATGTATTATTTACAAGGAACAAAATATTATATGTTGACCTAAAGGAAAGCTGGCCACCTAGATGTTGTTGGATACTCTGATACGAACTTAGGAGGGTGTCTTGATAGTAGAAAATCCACTACTTGATACATTTTTCTACTAGCGGGTGGTGTTGTCACATGGAGAAGTGGAAAACAGTCTACTACTCTTGCTCATATCATAGAGGCAGAATTTATTTCTCTATACGAGACTTCGTCACAGGCCATTTGGATAAGAAACTTTATTATAGGTCTTGGTATTGTGGACTCTATTGAGAGATCACTAAAGATCTTTTGTGATAATGAAGCAGTTGTGTCATTTTCAAATAACAACAAGAGCTCAACATCGTGTTGACACATGGAGTTAAAATATTTTATTGTTAAAAAAATGGCTGAGAATCATCTGGTATGTATTGATACAATTGGGATGAAAGAAATGACTGCAGATCTCCTTACTAAAGGGCTAGCACCGAGATTGTATTCCCAACATGTAAAGGGGATGGGTCTTTTTTATTACTTCTGATGTATGACAATACATTAAGTGATCACATTTGTGTATATGAATTTGATTCTCTATGATTTTGTATATTGTTGATTTTGCATAAAGGATCTCTCATATGGGTTAGAGAGAATAGCAGAATAAAAATATTAAAGGACCATTAGGATAGGTAAGAGACCAACCTATTCATAAAGATAATTTCAATATGCTTAAGCACTAAAGGTGAATTGTAGTGTAGTACATGGGAATATGATATTTCATAAAGGAGTGTTTATCTTCATGACTCATTTATTCATCTTTGTGATAAAGGATAACATGTGAACACACATGAATAATTAAATCGAGATAATGGTATAAACATCGATTTAGTGCACTTTTAGTGTCAATGGGTAAAGTGAAATAATGTTGGACATATAGATCGGGTTCAACCCATTGAGTGACCCAGTTTGATATTAAAAAAAAGTAGTGGGCTAATGGGCATGATAGTGGAGGGCAGTTAATGCCATTAGAGAGGAGGTTACGTGAATGTGGATATTCACATTCAGTGTATCTCCTCTCCCTGCTCTACTATATAAAGAAGAGGTTGGGCAACGTATGATGAGGGGCATTGTCATTCAGCCTCCACCTAGCTTATATTTAGCACAGTAAATTAAGGGTCCTGCTCATCGTCGATCTAAGGCCTGAGCTCGTCGTGGGTGTCGATCAGGTATGCTTTATGTGTTTGTTTTACAGAAATCCTCAATCGTCAACATACGTAACTTCTTGTGGTTATAATGTGAATTTTGGGAGGCAAGGGAACACAATTGCCTTGTCTCTGGTGGACCTGTTGGAAACCTCACGTGAGAAGAGATTTATGTCTCAAAGATACGTGGATACGAGGACGCGTGATGCGGGTCCAACTCGCAAACTGGAAAACTTTTTTTGGAGGATAGAACGAATGTTGTCACTATGGGTGCCCATTCGTATCGTATCGGTAGAAAATTGATACGGAATGAGCTATTTTTAATATTATTTTAATAGTTTTAACTTGTGTCACTTTTTGAATGGAATATTTTTTTTATTATGGTTTAGCTGAATCATTGGCCAAACGATTTGATAGCTGATACTATTTTGACGACACTGGATAGAACATGAGAATACGGATTTTTTTTTTACTTTTTAGTCAATAAAAAAACTAATTTTTTAATATTTTAATATTAAAAACGTATTTTTATTGGAATAATATTAAAATATTGTTCATACCTGTCAGTTCCTTGCATGTCCTGTCATGTCACTAGGGACACGCTCTAAAATGGTGTGTCCCTGTGACGTCAGAGTGAGATCAATTTGGTGATGATTTCATCATCAATCATGTAATGCAAGAAGTAAATGGCGGGTCCCTGTGACGTCAGAGTGAGATCAATTTGGTAATGATTACGTCATCAATCATAATTGCAAATAAACTAATGCAAGAAGTAATCTTTTGGGTTCAAGGAGGAAGGAGGTAGGTGCCATCATTTTTCACCAAACGAAGGATGGCCAGTAATTGGCCACCACTAGTTTGGAGCAAAACTAAGGCCTAGAAAGGACGGATCTCGGACTGGTCCCAGTTGGATCCATGTCGTGGGCTGGCTGCATTTTCTTCAAGGGGTTTGAGCACGACCAACCTACCTAGCTACCAGGTGGGTCCAGAGAGGCGATCAGGTGCGATGTGACTGCACATGATCTGCCCTCTTATTTTTTTGATTCAAATTGCTTCATAGTTGAAGGTGGTGTTTGCATGTTATGAATGGCTATATATAGGTGGTTATGTACCATGATACCATATGGTGGTATATACTTTCGTCTATCAAATGGTAAATTTAACCATACATGTGTTTAACATTATTTATTTATATGGTGGTATATACTTCAGTTTACATAGATGTAGCTATCAAATGGTAAATCTAACCATACATGTGTTTAACATTATTTATTTATTTATTATGTTAGAAGGTTTTGACATTTAATACACCATAAAATTTCAGTTTTGAGATGGTGAAAATCAATGGCTCATAATTCATGAAAATAAGAGTGGTTTAAAAATGGTATAAAGCATAGTATTTGAGTAAACCTTTTTTTTATGATAAAGCTGTAGTTGGGCAAAACCCTACTCGGTCATTGGTTTAAGATTCAGAATCAATTACATCTCATATCTTTCCAAATAGTACATTAATCCACAGTAGCTAATGTGGCTAACAGTCTAGCAATGACATTACATGATCCTACACACGACTCGAAAAAAAGTAACACATGAAAATAATAAATAGAATATGTAAAACATGATCCAACCGTCAGATTTTTCTTTTGTGGCTTAGATCTATCGACATCAAGTGTGTACACCATAAGCTATGGTAATATACAGTACCACCATAGAAGTGCCCTAGCTACCCTTGTGCGTAAGGAAACCCCTTAGTGTTAACTGTGTATCCACCATAGAATTTTCTTCCTTCTACTGCCGATGTGGTGACTTAAGCTTTGAAAATTTGAACTCAGATTGCAGAAACTGAGCGGGCACATCATTCGACCATTTTGCCCGGATCCGACTATGAAGCAATGCCGACGCTTGATTCGCGCAGCTTCTTTCCAGTGAATATGCTCCAGTAGTCGCACCACGACCAAACGGCCCTCCCAGTGTAGCACATATGCATGATTACGACACTCACTTTATTAAGGTAATTCCAGACAGTCACTGTTTATTATGGTAGTGTCAACTGCAGGATTGGGTTTGAGAGGATCCAATACACCATGACCATATTGGATCCAATCAGTGGCGTAGCTAGGATTCATGTGAGGGGGGGGGGGCAAACAGGGGTATAAAATAAAAAATGGCTGCAATATTAATAAAAATCTATTTCATATGGACAAATCAAACTATTTGCTGCAGTCAGGGCAGGGCAGGGTTGGGCTGAGCTAGGACTGGGCTAAGGGCTGGGTTGAGCTAGGACTGGGCTACAAAAATGGATAAAAATCTATTTCATATGAAATCAGGGCTGGGCTAGGACTGGGCTTTTAAAAAAATAATAATAATAACTCTTTCGGGAGACTACAGCCAGTCCTGCTCCCCCCCCCCCCCCCCCAGCTACGCCTCTCGATCCAATACCTGAGACGACCCAATAGGACTGGCTGGGACTTGACTAGTGGACCTGATAAGCTTTATGTCTTTTCTCAGGCAGGATCAAAAGTTTATTTGGGTCCAAACGTGGTCATTGGGTTCAGCACCCAAATATTTTCTGAAATACATGACTCGCTTTTTAAAAAATAGTTGTAATATAAACAAAAAATGTTGCATTTCTCGAAATGCCCTACAATTTTTTAAATCGTCCCATTGTCTAAATTCACAAATTTTTGGCTTTAAAATATCCTTTTTACCTTTTGCACAAACAAATTTTCTTCGGAGATGCAAACTTCCTCCCAAAAATGAGAATATGTAAATTTCTTCCTAAATATGAGAATATGCAAATTTCTTTCTAACAACAACAAAACAACAACTACGCCTTCATCCCAAAACAATTGGGGTCGGCGATATGAACCAAAAAAGGAAATCACTCTGGGTCTTCCACATGAATCCTTTTGCTCCAATTATTTTTATCCAATGTCATGTCCTCGGTGAGGTTCAAAGCATTCATATCCTTTCCTATCATCTTCATCCATGCCTTCCTAGGCTTAGCCCGACCTCTTTTAACTAATATATTTTCTCATTTCTCCATCCTTCTAACTGGAGCATCATTAGGCCTTCGCCGAATATGTGCCAACCACCGTAAACGATTCTCTCTCATCTTATTTTCAATGGGTGCAACGCCTACTTTCTTACGTATCTCCTTGTTCCAAATCTTATCTTTTATTGTATTTTCATACATCCATCTAATCATGCGCATCTCAGCTGCACTCATTTTTTTAATATGATTTCTCTTGGCAGCCCAACATTCCATACCATATAGTAAAGCGGGCCTAATAGTCATCTTATAAAACTTTTCCTTCAACCGCAATGGCATTCTATGATCGCACAACACTCCCGATGCACTTTTCATTTCATTCACCTAACCTTTATCCTATGATTTACATCTCCATCAATTTCTCCATACTTTTGAATGATAGATCCCAAATATTTGAAACAATCATCCACCGGTATTTTTTGCTCACCAAGCTTCACTATACTCCCATCACTACTTCGTTGCTTACTAAACCGACATTCCATATATTCCGTCTTACTCTTACTCAACTTAAAACCTCTTGATTTCAATGTCTGTCTCCATAATTCTAACTTAGCATTAACCCCTGCTCTAGACTCATCAATCAAAACAATATCATCAGCAAACAACATACAACATGGTACATTTTCTTGAATTGATCTCGTAAGCTCATCCATCACTATACCAAATAAGAAAGGGCTTAAAGCAGATCCTTGATGTAACCCAACCGTTATAGGAAAATTGGTTGTCACCCCTCCACAAGTACGGACATTGGTTACTACTTTTTCATACATATCTTTAATTATACTAATGTACTTGAGAGAAACATCTTTCTTCATCATTGTCCACCAGAGAACGTCCCTAGGTACTCTATCGTATGTCTTCTCCAAATCAATAAAAACCATATGCAAATCTTTGTTCCTCTCTCTATTTCTCTCAATAAGTTGTCTAACAAGATGTATAGCTTCCATAGTTGATCTTTCAGGCATAAAACCAAATTGATTCTCCAATATCATGATAACTTTCTTTAACCTAGACTCAATCACCCTCTCTCAAAGTTTCATAGTATGACTCATGAGTTTTATACCACAATAGTTTGTACAATCTTGTATATCACATTTATTCTTATATAGAGGCACCAAAGTATTTTTCCTCTACTCATTAGGTATCTTATTTGTCTGCCAAATATTGTTAAAAAGATTTGTCAACCATTTTAAACATTTATCTCCCAAGCATTTCCAAGCCTCGATAGGTATACCATCTAGGTCAATTGCCCTTCTTGATTTCATTTTTTTCAAAGCCTCTACAATTTCTTTCTTTTGAATCTTGCGCATGAAGTCACAATTCATCTCATGAAAAGGAATGGAGAAGTCTCCAAGATCCTGAGCATGACTTCCATTAAATAGCTTATCAAAATAATCTTTCCATATCTCCTTAATCTCCTCATCTTTGACTAAAACTCTTTGTGTTTCATCTTTGATACATCTAATCATACCCAGATCCCTCGATTTCCCATCTCTCATTTTTGCAAGCCTATAAATATCCTTCTTGCCCTCTTTGGTATCCAACTTGTCATAAACTTTCTTATATACCTTATCCCTCGCATTTTGAACTACTTTTTTAGCTTCCTTCTTTGCTATCATATACTTCTCCAAATTCTCATTATCACGACTCTTACTTAGATTTCTATAACACTCTCTTTTAACCTTAATAGCTAATTTGACATTCTTGTTCTACCATGATGTATCCTTACCTAGCGGTGCATCGCCTTTAGACTCACCCAATACCTCCTTAGCCACCTTTCTCATGCCACTCACTATCTTATTCCACATTGATTTTAAATCCTCCTCGAGACACCAATCAGCTTCCTTAACTATCTACTCTACAAACATTCATTGTTTAGCTTCTTTTAGTGCCCACCACTTAATTCTAGGATCTATCCTATGTCTATTCCTTTTACGGCATTGTCTAATTCTAAGATCTAAAATTAAAACTATATGTTGTGTAGCTACACTTTCTCCTGGTATAACCTTACAATCGATGCAACAACCCCTATCTCTTTTTCTAAGTAGAAAAAAATTTATCTTACTCGTATTAACCCCACTTTTAAATGTTACTAGGTGAGACTCACTCTTCCTAAACCAAGTGTTTGCTAAGATCATATCATAGGATAAACCAAACTCTAAAATCCTTTCTCTACTTTCGTTTCTTTCTTCTATATCATAGCCTCCATGGATACTCTCAAATCCATCCCTACTAATGCCTACATGTCCATTAAGGTCACCACCGATGAAAAGCTTTTCTCCATAAGATATCCCTTGTACTATTCCATCTAAATCTTCTTAAAATTGACGCTTAATGGAATCATCTACCTACTTGAGGTGCATAAACACTAATAATATTAATAATATATGTACCTAATACTAATTTAATAAGTAAAATCTTATCACCCTTCCTATAGACCTGAACTACATATGATTTTACTTAACCGATATTTCATATATTGTCTTACTCTTACTCAACTTAACCAATCATTTTTAAGCCTCGATAGATATACCATTTGGGCCAACTGCCCTTCTTGATTTCATTTTCTTCAAAACCTCTGCAATTTCTTTCTTTTGAATCTTGCGCATGAGGTCACGATTCATCTCATGAAAAGGAATGGATAAGTCTCCAAGATCCTAAGCATGACTTTCATTAAATAGCTTATCAAAATAATCTTTTCATATCTCCTTAATCTTCTCATCTTTGACTAAAACCCTTTGCGTTTCATCTTTGATACATCTAACCTTACCCAGATCCTTTGATTTCCTAACTCTCATCTTTGCAAGCCTATAAATATCCTTCTCGCCCTCTTTGGTATCCAACTTGTCATAAACCTCCTTATATACCTTATCACTCGCATTTTGAAATACATTTTTAGCTTCCTTTTTTGCTATCATATACTTCTTCAAATTCTCATTATCACGACTCTTACTTAGATTTCTATAACACTCTCTTTTAACCTTAATAGCTAATTTGACATCCTCGTTTCACCATGATGTATCGTTACCTAGCGGTGCATCGCCTTTAGACTCACCCAATACCTCAGTCACCTTTCTCATGCCACCCGCTATCTTATTCTACATTGATTTTGAATCCTCCTCGAGATATCAATCAGCTTCCTTAACTACCTGCTCTACAAACATTCCTTGTTTAGCTCCTTTCAGTGCCCACCACTTAATTCTAGGATTTATCCTATGTCTATCCCTTTTGCGGCATTGTCTAATTCTAAGATCTAAAATTAAGATTATATGTTATGTAACTACACTTTCTCCCGGTATAACCTTACAATCGATGCAACAACCCCTACCTCTCTTTCTAAGTAGGAAAAAATCTATCTAACTCGTATTAACCCCACTTTTAAATGTTACTAGGTGAGACTCCATCTTCCTAAACCAAGTGTTTGCTAAGATCATATCATAAGACAAACCAAAATCTAAAATCCTTTCTCCACTTTTGTTTCTTTCTCCTATATCATAGCTTCCATGGATACTCTCAAATTCATCCCTAGTAATGCCTACATGTCCATTAAGGTCACCGCCGATGAAAAGTTTTTCTCCATAAGATATCCCTTGTACTACTCTAAATCTTCCCAAAATTGATGCTTAATGGAATCATATACCTACTTAAGGTGCATGAACACTAATAATATTAATAATATTTGTACCTAATACTAATTTAATAAGTAAAATCATATCACCCTTCCTATGGATCTCAACTACATATGATTGTTTTTTCTAAATATGTGATTTTTTTTTCAAATATAAGAATATGAAAATTTTCTTTCAAATATGAGAATATGTAATTTTTTTTTCAAATATGTGAATTTTTTCCTAAAAATATGATTTTTCTCTCAAATATATGATTTTCCTCCCAAATATGTGAATTCATAAATCATGGTTGTGTAGGTCATAGTGTATTTGAGAACGTCCTTCCTGTGCTATTTTTTTTATGGAGGCTCAGGAGATTCACAAATGTGAAAGTATTAATTAAAGGATGTTCATACAATTTGAGGGGCATTTATAACAAAAAAGTATGGTCAATTTGTGAACATTCCTTTTGACATGTCTTAACCTTCACAATCATGTTGCAAAGGTCACCAAAATATGTGAACCTCCTTTTACTAAAATCACATCAGGAGCACAGGCAGGAGAACATTTGCATACGTGTTTATATGTCTTATTTTGTTATGTTTGTAGTATGAATATCGTATATTTAACAGAAAACTTGTATATTTGAAAAAAAAATTGCATATTCTCATTTTGAAAACAAGTTTGCATATCCGAAAGAACTTCAAGGGTAACAAAGTCCTTTTAAAGACAGATATTGTAGAGTATTTGGGAAAAACATGTCATTTTTGGCATACAATAATGTATTTTTTTTTCTTAGTTATGACTGCCATACTTGTGATCTCTGTGCTGGTGGTGTAAACCCAAGGGCGTAGCTAGGGGGGGGGGGGGGCAGTGCCCAGTCCTGCCTCCCGAAACAGTTAATTTTTTTTGTTTGTTTTTTTTAAAAGCACAGTCCTAGCCCAGCCCTGATTCCATATGAAATAGATTTTTATCCATTTTTGTAGCCCAGTCCAGTCCTAGCCCAGCCCTGACTGCAGCAAATAGTTTGATATGTTCATATGAAATAGATTTTTATTAATAATTGTAGCCATTTTTTATTTTATCTCAAAAAAAAATTTCGGGGACGCTGCCCCCGAACCCCCAACTATCGCACAAATATTTTTTTTTCCTACACCCCTGTTTGCCCCCCCCCCCTTGACTGCAGCAAATAGTTTGATTTGTTCATATGAAATATATTTTTATTAATAATTGTAGCCATTTTTTTTATCTTAAAAAAAAAAATCGGGGACGCTGCCCCCGAACCCCCAACTATCGCACAAATAATTTTTTTTTCCTACACCCCTGTTTGCGCCCCCCCCCCCCCCCCCCCATGAATCCTAGCTACGCCCCTGTGTAAACCCATGGTGCATCCCTCGACCCCGGGGAGCTGTCTTGCTTTGGCATCATGCAGGGGGTGACACCCGTGAGAATAGAACCTTGACCGTCCACGGCCAAGGCCTCCTCTCACTGCGCCAAACCCCTTGGGGATAAACACATGACTCACTTATTCTACTACTTCTACATACGCAGGTAGGTTCCACGGAGCAGTGATCCTGTACTTTACGTGCAAACGACAACGGCAACGGCCATGGTGATGGCTCTGCATGGAAAACAACAAAAAAAAAAAACACTGGGGATTTTTATTAACTTCATTATTTACATAATATCTAGGTTCTGTAGATAATACAGGGTACAATATGTTATCCAAATCCTCTAACTGTGGAAGAGAGATTAGAAAAGAAAGGTTGGCATGAAAGAGAAGTATGTGAGAACATTGTGTAGTTGGCAGGCAAGCCTGCATGTTTTCAACAACTTGTCGTCTTCGCTAAGGCTTTGCTAATGTTGATGTTGGTATCTATCTTATCCACTTTTTTGCTGTAATAATAATAAGAAAGACTTTAGGATGGTATAATGCAGTTCCATCATTAGCTTATTAGATTTTGATGATTTGCTATTGAAGCATAAACTGCACCCACTTTGGACGGTCAAGATCATCTCGTGTCTTAATTGCTTTCTAGGAAGTATTGTGCTGACATATGATGGTTTAACAAGGATTTCAATTTCAATGGGTCCGATCTCCGTTTTGTTGCAAGATGATATGGGCCCAAACCGAACAAGACTTTTTGCGCCTACCAGATTTTGATCAGACTGGATATGTTAGGTACAATCAGCATGGCAAATGTTTAGACGAGAATCCATCTTGATGGTCTCATCCTGGTATAGGGTCGGACATTGGGCTGGGCTGACTATGGCCTGACCCGTATTGAGGCCTGAGCCTGGTCTGACTCAGTTATAATCGGGCTCGGGTTGGGCCCTGTGCATTTTGCACATGAGCCCTGCCCGACTTTATTCGGGCCTGGACTGCAAAGTGAAGCCTGAGCCTGACCTGATTTGGGGCGGGTACCAGAAACCTGACGGGCAGCCTGGCCTGATGCCACTCATTGAATTTGATACATTTTTTAATATGATATTTCGTTGGTTTTTGTTTCAACTTAAAATGTTTGGTTGGCATGGATATAATTTTTTTATATTCAGATTTTGATATTATTTAGAATTGTCATTATGCTTCTATTATGTCAGTCATATAATCTTCTTAATAAAAAGTTTATTTCATTAATTTCTATATTTTTTATTGGCTAGTAATTAGGTCCAGAATACTGATCAAATCAAGACCTGAGCTAAAACCCAAACCTATTAACTTATATGGGTTTACTTTTTTCAGCCATACCCAGACCCAAAACAGACCTGAATCAAAAGGGGTTTACTAAAGATCTGACCAGGTTATACCCTACCCGATGCATAACCGAACACGTTAACCCATATGGGTCCACAGTTTCTAGCTGTACCCAAACCTGAATTATTTTGGGTTGGGTTTGGATCTTACTTTTAGAGACCCAACCCAGTTGCACCCCTACTGGCAGAATTCATCTTGCTCTTCTTATGTGTGTGTACCAACAGGGGCTCTGCTTGTCTGGTAGGAGCAGCTAGTGCACGTCACCTTGTGTTGGGATGATGCAAGTTCAAATCCCAATGGTATCTTTGTATAACTGGTAGGGGTCAGCCTAACCCCAGCTAGACTTTCAAAAAAAAATTGTTTGTGTGCAAGTGCACCAGCATAGTATTCAACTGTCCGATCTTGATCAGATCAGACACTGGAGAATCATACTTAACCTGATTCAAATTGGAAAGTTGGGAACGAAGACTAACATCATGTATCTATCGCAGCATGAAAAGCACAAAATAGTTCATGAACTCCAATGATTTTTTATCGAACACCAATTCTTCTACTAGATCACTTTTAACATTGTGTCACAGCAAAGTTCATGTACTCCAGGCATTTTTAGTACAGCTAGATGGTCCTGAGTGGATGCTCAACCAGGCAAGTCCAAGATCCGGACAAAGGTGAATCTATTGGTATCACTAAAAGAAATTGCCTTGCAAAACAAACGGATTTGCTTTAAGAAGACTCATTAAAAGCTTACGGATTCGCTTTAAGAAGACTCAAAAGCCTCTCTCTCTCTCTCTCTCTCTCTCTCTCTATATATATATATATATATATATATATATATACACGTGTGTGTGTTTGTCTCATCTATGGTGTGAAAGGGACGGAAAGGAATGTCAGTTCAGCATTTTCCCATGAAAACTAAATGAACCAAACAGGCCCTTAGAGAAGCCTCTTCTAAGAACAAATCCAGAATTACCAGACAAGGCAACCATAGCTGACAAGCCCGCACGGCAATATCGGACTAAAGCCATAACCTAGAAAAAAATCAGACGACTCTGATGGAAAGCTTGGGAATAAACAATTTTTTTTTATTGGCGAACAATAAACAACTTGAAATTGAATGAATGTACAAAATCCACTAGTCATTATTTGATGCATGCTTGTCAAAGAGAGCATTGGGTAACGTTTAACTTTAAGCGAACTAACAACTTTCTTGCAGACAACAGCCAGCCAGCAACTTCTGCCAATTCCATGGTAAGAGTCTGCCGATCAGATAATGATAAATGACCAAGTTTGGTCCCCATCAAACATCGTTATACAGTGGCTTACATATTGTTGAATGGTTCTTCAATAAAACTGATACAGATAATCAGAGCAACCTAGACATTTTATTAAAGGAGAAAAATGACCACTAAGACGTGTGTGCTCCCTGACAGCCAGAGGGGACCTCAAGGATTTTACCAACTGAGGGCCTGCCAATGTGCTGTGGGGGATGAGGGGAGTTTTCCCTTGGCCTAGCCAGAATAAATAAATAAATTGTCCCAGCCACAAAAAGAGGACACGTGAGAACAAATGTAGTTGCATAGAACAAACCAAAGATGTTCCTGAACCCAGCTGTTTGAACCACATGCATGATCATGTTCCAAGTTGGTCATCTGAAATGAAAACAGTGCTTGAACATATAAAGCATAAGAAACATCTATCTTGCTGCAAAACAGTTGCTCATGAATAGCATCACAGAATCCAATTGTGATTATGACCTTGAATTCTCTCCAAACAATAGTCCAAGGTAGGAATAAATATTAATGTAAAAAGATCCAACTCTGTCTACAGTTAACAAAGGGAGTAACAAATAAACGCTTTTCTGATATTATATAGTATAATGCCACTGAAACTTGGCAGAGAATACAGAAAACAATCAACAGAGGATGACCTGAGGAAGCCAAGACAGAAACAGAGGAAAAGCTTTAACAAACTCAGATGTATGCGTGACAGCAACACAGAGTCCTCAATATGTTTTTGTCCCCACCAAGTTCACCAACGTATCCAGCAATTTCTTCAATAAATCATTCACACATGCTGGCGTTCAGCAGACTTCTGGTGAGAGGTCACCAATGTGAATTTCCTATTCATGGAAATTCAATGTCCGTCAGCGCACCAAAATGACATTCTTATTCCTACAACAAAATTCCAACCATTGAAAGGTGAACACCATAGATATTATGTAACTGCTATGTGAAACAATAGTGTGTATAGCTAACGGCCAGTTTTAGCACGCTTCATCCCAGCACTGTTAAAGGGTGAGACACTGGGACTCATGTGTGGGCTCTCCTCTCTAAGGGTGCCATTCAGCAAAGCGAGTTCCCTCAACTGCTGCTTCTTGTAGTAGTCTAAGGATTCATCCTATGAACAAGCAAACAATAAACAAATAAGTACAAAAAATACAGAACAGAAGAAAACAGAGAGAGAGAGATTGCAGAAAAAATTGTGAGAAATAATGGAACTGTATCTGCCATCCATCCGTGCCCAAGTTTATACAGACTTGCTACTTAACTAGACTTGCCACTGGACCTGCCTAAATCACTTAATAGGCCTACAGCCACCACATATTTATGCCACATTCCCCTCCACTCCAGAGTCAAGTGACTTTTGACTTGAAATTGAGCAAGAATGCCAGCAACTCAGAATAACTCATCCATGTTCATGTCAAAAGTCACCAAAAACTAGCCAATCAAAAAAAATAAAGTCACCATAAACTTCTCGCTTGCAGCAGGTTGCTGCTTGGACTTGGTTGAACCATAGTCAATTTTAGCCATAGACCTGGAGCTCAGCCCCAAAAATATGGGCAATTTCATTTAACAAACATGGTCCCAACTCCAAATGGGCTATTCCGTAGATCATACAAATTTCCACGTGATGGTGTCAATGGAAGCACAGACTCAGACTTAGGTTCTCATGTCCAATATTGGCAAAAGTCAGCTTCTGAGATCCTCAGTTATGATAGTGCAACCTAACAATCCAGCTATCTCATTGAGACCCTAATTTAACTTAATAAAAGGGAAGTGAATTGCTTTTAATACCACAGGCTTTAGCAGATCCTCCAATATTCCAATAGCTTGATTTAGTCGTGAATCAATCACATTGGCGGGTAACTTAGCTTCCACAAGAACATGTAATGGCTCATTTAGGTGTTCATAGCCAGGTTTGTCCCTCAGTTTTTCTTCCTGCATATACAAACAGATCCATTAGAAGGTCAAAGGTAAAACATGACAGGTCAAGTAAATGGATTGATTAGCAAATATAGTCAAAAGTACAAGATCTCCATTAGCTATGCCATGACACAGAAGCAAAAAGGAGTTTTGAGGAAGGAGGTCAGCAACTGGGCATACGAATGAGGAACTGTGAACCAGTCAGTGGATGATTAATCCAACACGGCCGGTTCAATCCCCACAATCTACCCGTCAATAGAAGAACCATATGTTACAGATCCAAGTTGGACCAAACATTGAAAGTTTCTTAACAAGTTATTGACCTATTTTGGATGCCCAAGTAGTTTAAGAAAGGACAAATTGTCACAGGAAAGCGATCGTCACAAGAAAAAATATGGAAACTGAAAAACACTAGGGAAAATAAAGATAATTCCTGAACAGTTATAGAAAAAGGAGCAACCGTGCAGTCAGATCCAACACATCTACATCCCAATACAGCTTAATCAGAAAATAACTCAAGCAGTAATACCTTACTAGAGTCTTTGACTGAGCCTCGACCTCTTATATACACTCTACACTGTGTTGTAGCTTCAACCCTTTTCAAAGAGTTCCCCCGTGGTCCTAGGAGTCGACCAACAAAATTATACTAGCAGAACAAGAAAACAGAAGAGAAATGGACAAGATCAGCAAAAAAAGGAGGCTGATGTGAACACATTTACTAGTTGGAAATCAAATTTCGTTTCTGGTACATACACTGGGGAATTTATCCACAGGAACATCCAATCTTACAACTTTTGTTACAACAGGAGTGGTAGGAACTCCAGGTGCTCCATGCCAACCCATTGAAGATGCTTGCAAAATACTCATCCTTTGAAGGAAACCATTTTCCTGAAAAAAATGAGCCCAATATGGGAATAGTTCAGATATACATATATATATATAATATATATATAGAGAGAGAGAGAGAGTCGCTAGAATAATGAGAACTAGAATATGAGCACTAGAAATATAGGCATTTCCAACACTTTTTTTGCAAATCCAACCATGTGGATGCGCTTGGCATGGTGAATTTGCTAGGAATCAACCATTGGATTGTGTATTTTCGATGAAAAATGTGATTTTTGAATGCTTGAATATTTATGAAGATTATGAGCCATTGATTTTAAAACCTTAAAAAAATCTCATTTGTGCATCGAAATCGGATGATTCAAGAGCGGGTTCTTATAAAACCAAGCATGTAGATCACATCCATACGGTTAGATTCAAGAGAAAAGAACAAAAATCCATGAAAATCACGGTTCACACATTAGTTCTCATATTCTAGTGACTATATATATATACACTTATTTATTTATGATATTTTCATGGTAACCAGAAAAAAAAAGACTGCTTTGAATAAAGAAAATAATTACAAAAACCAGGATTGAACAAGGGGGATAAGGAAATAGGATGAATAATAGATGTGTTAAGCTTTTGAAACATCGGATCTGCAGGGAAGAATTAACAGCCCATGATGGTTACTGCCAACAATTGAAAAGGATAATGCAAGGTGCAGAAATGGAGAAGATGGATTTGAAATACTAGTCAGCAATTGAAACTTTGGGAGAGAGATCTAAATTTCCAGACAATGCTCTTGCAAAATTTCATCCAAGTGTCCAGTTATCAATATCACAAACATGCGCAGTAGTCACAAACAAACTCACTATAAACATTTACAGCAGTGAACCTATCGCACAACATTCCGGATTAGAAGTTAGAACATGAGCCAACAAGGTCCATTTTCCTCATCCATTAACAACATAAACTGCCCCAGCCATCTCAAGCTCTAGAATAGGAATTCGCAGAAGAGAAACATGTAAGCATCAGTACATCAGTAATACCTTTACCAAGATGTGGTAGGCTTGATGAGATAGCTGGATTGGTAGGGTAATGTGACTTTAACCAAGGGATCATACATTAATCAGATTTAGACCCATTTCCCAACTATTCCAAAAAGAATTATAACAGCATATTAGCAGGTACCTCTGCCTGCATGCCTGGCCATCCTTCCAAATCCATTGGTGCACCATTTGGGAGTAAGCCTGTTGATCGCAAGGGGCTTCCATGGTCAATTCTCTCATGATCAACAAAACCCTGACTGGATGCCAGCCCAGATGCACGAACAATTTCTGCAGTAGGAAAAATAATAAACAATAATAATGTTCTCATAAAAAATAACTATGGAATGTTTGTAGCTTCACACTCAATAAACAGTTCTATTTCTAATAGTTGCCGATGAACAAAATGCACCAGATGCTCCATAAGTACTACAACATTAATTAAAGTGAAAAAATTAAACAAATAAATGATGGGAATCAGGATGAGTATTACCTACCAAAGGAGATTAGCAAGCTGACCTAAAACTAATGATCATGGGACATGATATACTGTACCAGCAAACCAACTAGACAAAAAGGAATAAAATGAAAAGAATACAACACAAATATCATAACCCCATGTAGTTGGGAATATGAATCCAATAGGAAAACCAGACCAAGACAGACAAGCCTATGAAGTAAACAGAAAAACAACAATCAGATCATTGTAAAATAGGTGTACTTACCAATTGAAGAAAATAAGGGTCGTCACAACTAGGAATGGTAAAATAGCAAACAGAAATAGTGTAGACATTGATTATTTCTAGTATTCCACTGTTTCAGAAACCATTCAAGCAAGAAAATAGAAAACCTCTTCAAGAGATTCTACAATGATGGGGTAACCAAACTTTTACACGATGGTATTAAAATTAACTTTATGGTGTCAAAAAAGATCGCATGAAGCAATTGCGTGCAAACTTAACAATTTCTGAAATACATACGGATCGCTCTCTCAAAAACATCATCTACTGATCATTGTAACACAGCTGCTAGCCCAAATGAAGTGCTTTAAAATGCATGGATGTTAAATTCATGTAAATAAAGTTTGCCAAGGCCATACCGATGTCAAATGTCAAAATAATGCCAAATAAAACACACAACAAGACAATCTCATGCCATAGCAGCAGCAAAGAATGCATCAAACATTTTATTTCTCACCCCTTAAGGAATTGTTACCATAATTCTCACTCCATGCCAAGCTCATAGTTCCAAATTAGTGAAACAATAGAAAATCATATTATCTAGCATACATTTTTCTAAATGTAACCATTAAAGAAAGTGGATTACTACAAATGATGCATATAGGAATTTGATTAAAGTTATGGTCTGAAGCCACGTGACCAACATTGCCAACCAACACTATACACACGATAAATTATATTTCTAAGATACCATTAACATGAAATCCACATACATGTGGTATTATTACAAAAAAGTGCTGGGAAATTAGCTTTTTTTTTAAAGGAGGTGTGGTGGTTGGTAGTAAAAAGAAGCCAAGGAAACACTAATTAATTATGGAAAGAATCAGTCCAAAGAAACAAAAGAAACTCATGATACTTATGGAATGACCAGTTCCAAGAATCTTCATCTTTTTCAGTCCTCATAACTGCACAAATAGACAAATAGAACATAACTAGTGCCCAGACGTGGGTTTTGCCTTCTTACTTCAACATACAAGGAAACAAGAACACATTCAACTACAGCAGCATAGAAATGGTAAGAAATCTTGTTAGCTTACCAAACTAATGACAGTTTGACAAACTAGCAAATAATCAAAACGTTAATAGGCCTTTAAGTCACGTGCAGGGAGAAGGCAGAACCCAAACATACGAGAGAAACCATAACAGTAGAGTAGCAAGTCAACAGAAATTAGACCACAGAAACGATAGTCCACTACCACTTCCACCATGCTTGACCCACAGACTATCATACCATCAGACCCATACTCATTAATTAGTACAAGCATGTACTGAATGAGATAGCTGTATATGACAAGTCATTCAAGCAGTCCCTGAAACTGAAGTACGGCCTACGACAGCTCAATCGCAGTCCTATATGACTCCTGAATCAGAAGCATGGTTCTAAAATGTGCTTAAAGAATTACAATGCATGCCTTTGGCAAACTCAGGAAATCTAAGTTATACAAAAGAAAAGGACTGATATATGTATCAATGTAATAGAAATCACTACTGCCGAGATGCTGATATAAATGAAATAAAAATACCACAGGAATGCTGCACGAGAACAAACAAGAGCAAATATACCAAGTCCTGACACTGTATCCGTCGCAACCCACCTTGTCCAAGATGTAAGTTAGGAAAAGAAAAAAAGGGAAAAAAGAAGAGAAAGACATTCTGATTCTACATCTGATCTGCCTATCCTCAGCATCCACCATTGTCGTTAAATACATTCATGAACAGAACACAACTGTGCAACTTATTAACAAAAATATAAAATAAGAAAGTTAGGGAGTCAATTCAACTCCAAATGATGATTAAAGAATCTACCTTGGTTCATCAGACGACTACAAAGTGGAAGAACTTGCACAAACGGCCCCAGTTTCTGCCTCTCCGCCAACAACTCGGCCAAATATCTATTACTGCTGCACCATATCAGCAAGGAACGGCAAACAATAAAAAGAAAAGAAAGTGTATCAGACAATGAAAAAAACAAGCAGTAAAAGACGCAACCAATGCAATCATTACTTAATGATTTCAAGCATGAACTCTAAAGCAAACGAAATGAAGAATAACCAAACGAATGGGAGATTCAACATCAAGAAGAAATTAAAAAGAAAACCAAGAATCAGCCCAGTCACTAACTTCACTCAAGATCAGGAGAAGATAACATGAAACTAATCGAATAGTACAAAGCATGCAAACGGATGCACGGCTAAAATCAACCAACACGAATTAAAACCAAAATAACCTCATCCTAAAACCATGGATGCTAGAAGTGAAAGAAGGAAAAAACAGAACCATGAATCGTGAACAGCAAACCACAACTAATATCGAAAAGACGCAAATCAAATACCAAATCAAAATCGTTAGAAACAAGAAGGGAAAAACTAAATAGATAGACACGACCAGATTACGCGAAATTAACAACAAAATCCCAAATGGGTAACCCAAATATGTCACTCGAACAACAAAATCCAAATCAGAGAACCCCAAAAACCAATCAAACAACGCAGATAAAGATACACCCAAAAATCCAATACTGCCAATGAATAAAAAAGGCAAGAAAAGAAGAGGCCAGGATCAAACTCACCCCTCTTGATCCATCGATGCCGACGATGGCCTCATTGTGTTGTACGGCGACGATTGAACTCCGGAAGGAGAGTACTGAAAGTAGGTGCCCGGCAGGATTCTGTCATTCATAGCCATGGCAACTGTCTTTTTCCACTGTTCCCTCTGTTTTCTTCCTTTTTCCTTTGATGGGTAGCCTTTGTTTCCCCTCTTCGAAGGAAAAAAGGAGAAAAGAAACGAGTAGGGAGACGAAAGGAGAAGAGATTCAAGGAGACAACGAGTGAAACGCGAAGTGGAGTATGAGAACAACCCTAGATTTTTTTGAGGGATGACCAAACTCTCTCTCTCTCTCTCGCTGTTTCTTTGGAAAACTCTTTTTTTTTTCCTTTTTTTTTTCTTTTATCTTTTTTCCCAATTAGGGGCTAGAGAGAGACTCTGACGAACCAAAGTGGGCACCTCCTCCCTCTCTCTCTCTGGAGAGGTCCACTGCCCCTCAAAATGAGGGCCTTGGATTCTTTTGCCCACAGACTGTACAAATATATAGATCCCCGCACGTGCGAAGGGTGAGGGAGCTTGCATGGCATCATCCTTGGCCATGCATGAACGCACGTGCGAGCCATGTCGCCGGATACATTGACATGATCATACCATTCATGATCATGGTTAATGAGAATACAATATAACGGCGATGAGAATGGAACCACGTATTTAAAGATTAAATTTTAGTTCTCCAAAGATCAATAACGGCAAAATAACTGTTGTTACCACTTCACCGCTAGGGGGGTGGTCAAGGGTTTCATTCTCATGAGCGTCAGACAACTTTCATTAATAAGGGTAAGGGATAAGCCTTTGTTCAGCCGAAGCTTTACAACTAACTGGAGGCAAGGAATGCTGCACTTCAGGTTTACACCATCGGGACAGCAACTGTAAGCACGGCGAGCTTAGCTAGCGATACTAGGTCTCTGATTTCGAAGGTGGTTTCTCTTTCTTTCATAAAAAAAAAAGGTTATAATTAATCTTAGACATTGTGTAAAAAGAGAAAGAAAAGCTAACATGAATACGAAAGACACAAATTTGGTGTTTTGTGGATTTGGGATTCATGCTTTAAGAAATATAATTTAAACAATGTTAACGTTATTTTGGAAATAAGTTATGATAATGATTTTTTTTTTTCCTTTTGAGGGAGGGAAGTATTCTCTGTTACTTGGTGCAGGCATAGTCTTTTAGCCTCATGCCACGTTTCGAAGTGGTAAAGTTTTCACAGAAAAATTATAACCCGCAAGAAAAAAATATACTGAAAGCATCAGTCATACGGCTGAGAAAATTCTCTTTAGGTGAAGAAATTTTCATGTGTACAGTGGGAAAAATCACACAAAATATGGAAAATCCTTTCACTCGTTTGACATAGCATGAGAAATATTTTGTCTACACATCTCATAAAGAATTTCCCTTTATAGATAGTGCATACAAGAAATAAAAGGTCTTAGATTCTATTGTTATAGGTGGTTATTAAAAGGTTACTTGGGAAACAGAAAGGGGAACTGCGGTTTTCTATAGTTCAAGTGTAACACGACAGGTGTGTGTGTATATATACATATATATTATTTTTTATTTTTATTGTTATTTATATATATACATATATTGTTTTTTATTTTTATTGTTATTTATATATATATATATATATTGATAATATGCCTGAAGAATATTATACATTTACACATACTTGCTTCTTTCTAACTTAATTCCGACTTTACTTCATATAAAATACTTTCTATTTCAGATTATATCAACTCTTGGAACCAAATCATAAGTTGTTGAAAGAGAATTTTATTTGTAGATTACCTCCTTCAATTGTGGCAAAAGTCCATGATCAATTAAAATATCACAGGCAATAATGGAGTAATCATTTATTAATTTTTATCATATTAGGTTCAATACAAAACAACTAATTTATTGGTATTCAATTATGCAATGATTGTGAAATAAAAAATCAAACGTACAAACAAAACAAAAGTTTGGTAAAGAAAACTTTATGACTTCTCTGAATAATTCAGCTTTCACACGCCATTATTCAAGCTAATAAAAATAAATCAATCTGAAATTGAGAGACAATACTTTTGTTTTTTTTATTCTTTATTTTAAAGAGAATGTTAGATAGGATGGCGGACCTGGGGTTTGTGGGTGTTGTGCGCCGTTATGCCAAAAATTGCTGTGGACAGATGGTTTGATCATAGCATCTTGCCTTTCTCTTTGAATTCATTGTATTTTGGAATTCACAATGGATTTATGCACTTACATGCATTCCAAATCTAGCCCTTATGGCCCTTTTTATGTTCCTGAAAGGAAGCTGGATTGGAACATGTCTAATGGAGAAATGTTCATTCAACTCCAAGGATCACAATCCTTGAACCAGATATGTTTGGTGTGCTTTCTTTCTATAATTTGATTATCTTGATCCTTGATAATATTATGTTTGTGTTATTAACTGACCATACATGTTGGCTAAACTGTTGGGAGGTTTCAATTGTTGGGATGACCCTCCCAACGATTGTCTTATGGCCACTCTATTTTCTACATCTCCCACTTGGCCATAAGGGTTAACTTGTGTTACTAAACATGTTCACAACAAAGACTACATTGGCACACAGTTATATTTTATTTACAGAATCTACGTGAACTTATATAATCACCACTTAGACATACATGAGTCTCATTTGACTCATATGTCTACAAAAATTTCTCAGTGCTGCTATCATGTCACATGAAGAAGCATAATCCATTGCTATTTTATTTTTCATAAGTATATCATAAACACATTGATATTTAATCTAAATATGTTTACTCTTATAGCTATTTGCTCCTGTATGAGTAGTTTTGTTATCAAAATAAATTTGAATTAGATATTTTCAAATATTTAATTTTAAGTAATTTAAGAAGTATTTTATTTAGACATTAAAAATGATTGTCATGTTACATGCTATATATTCAACTTCTTGGTTATATTGTGTTATACACCCTTGCTTCTTGCATGACCATGTAATTGCCTCACATCCTAAAATAAATACATAACAAGATTTGGAGTTTGCTTCATCTCTATCACAAACAAAATTTGCTTCTAAATAACTCGCAAACTTTAGTTTATCTGCCTAATGGCATATTATGAGTTATTTAGTTTGCTTTAGATATATACTGAAATATTTTTTTCACTACTTCTCAATGAGGAAGTCCATGATTTCTCTTGTATCTACTTACTAGACTCACTACAAAGTTGGAATCAGGTATATTACACAGCATATCATACATTAGGCTTTCAATTGCCTGAGCATAAGAAACATCTAACTTTTTTTGTTCATCTCTTAGACAATCATTCTTGTTTAGTCTTAGATTTTCAACCACAACAGTTGACTTTGCCTTGGTACTTTATATTTTAAATTTTCTTAGAATGTGATCAATATGTTTTCTCTGACTTAGGCATAACAATATCGATTTTCTATCTTCCTGGATTTTAATTTCAATGATATGTGAGGCTTCACTCATATCCTTTATCTCAAATCAATAATTTAACCAAGACCTACTTTTATTTATCATTTTTATGTTATTTTTTATAATTAATATATTATCAATATAGAGAGCAAAATGATAATCTTATTCTCACTTGATATATACATAGTGGTCCAAATTATTCGCCTCATAACTTGACTTGGTTATGGCCTTATAAAATGTCAAGTACCACTGTCTAGGCGGTTGTTTAAGCCCATACAAGAATTTATTCAACTTGTATACTTTATCTTCTTGACCTTTAATTTTAAAATTTTATGGTTGTTACATAAATATTGTTTCTTTTAATTCATCATTCAAGAAAGTTGTTTCTATATCCATTTGATAGAAGTCAAGATTGATGTAAGTCACCGATGCCAAAATAATTTAAATAGAAGCCAACTTTGCAATAGGAGAATAAGTTTCTTCATAATTTAGACCCTCACATTAAGAACCAATATTTATTTCAACTTGTCAATAGTTCCAATAGCCTTGAATTTCTTTTTTAGAATTCATTTGTTATTAATTGCCTTGAAAGACTTAAACAATGTAGTTAGTTTTCAAACTCTAGTTTTTTTTATGGAATCAAACTCATTTTTCATTGTCTCTATCCAATGTTCGTATTCATTTGAAGCAACTACATCATTAAAACTTAAATTATCAAGATTCTCATTCAAGTTCATAAAATAACATAACTCTTTGCTAAAAAAAATGTAATAATCATCTAAATAAGATGAAGGAACTTTCAATCTTTTTTATCCAATCACGGGTTATGAAGATTGTTCATCATTCACAATTGGATCATGATGCTCAAACTCTTGAATAAGTACCCCAAAATAATTTATGATATCAAGAGGAACTTCATCTTCCTCATGATCAAAGTCATATTCTTTACTTTCAAGGAATTTTACTTTTCGGTTTTTTATAAATCACTTCTTAGGATTATATAATATATAACCCTTTAATCTCTTTTGGTACTTCATGCAAATGCAATTGATAGTCTTACTATCTAACTTCTCCATCAATTGACTAAAAATTGACACAAGCTGACGATATCCACTTTTGCAAGTGACTTAGATCTAACCTTTTGTGAGTCCACAACTCATAAGGTGTAAGTTCTACAACCTTAGAGGGGACTTTATTAAGAATTTGCATGGCAATGCTTATAGCTTATCCCCATAACTTATTGGAAAGGTTTTCGTGTGCCAACATGGATCTGGTTATATCCACACACAAACACAAATGTATGTATATATAGAGAGAGAGTAAATGGTGGTGGACACTATTGTTGAATGGTATAGCCACCCTATGTTAGATTTAGATTCTACATGTTTGTTTAATGAATTATTTATGTTAGTCGAACATCATAACTTTCAAATATTTGGATGCTGAAAAAGTCAATGGTACATTCATATAAAGAAAATCAGAGATAGAAGAAGCAAGAGAAGAATGTATGTGGTTCGGTTCACTTGAACCTACGTTCACGAGAAAGCTCACACTATGATGATTTTTATTTATGTGCTAAAACCAAATATATGCAGTAGCTCTTATGAAAGGCACCAAAAAAACTATGGAAAGAACAAGAGAGATTTTCATGTTTTTCTTTCCTGAAAATGAGATCCTCCTTATCACTTTCATTTTCTCCAGCAAATCTAATATTATCAGTTTCCTTTTTCTCTAATATTTCAATATCATTCTTTTCAGATTTATTTTTCTCTGAGATTTCAAGATCATTCTTGTCTCTATGCTGATTGGTTAAACATTTCTCTAAATGATAATTGTTGAGCTACTTGCAAACTTGTGCATTGCCGACAACCTGCCTTTCCTTGCCATTCTTGCTTTGGTTGTTGTTGATGACTTGGCTTTCACTACTTAGCTACTTGTTGCCCTGTGTACTGTCATTCTTTTTTGGTTGTTGAGCATAATCACATGTCTTTCATTGTTTTTTATTTTTATATCATGATCTATTTCCTTCTTATTGCTTATTTCTTTTTTGTTAATGTTTATGTCAATTATTTTCTTCGTTTTTCTTCTTTCCTCTATGCTGATTATTATCCCCGTGTTTTTGCCTTAATCTCTGTCAACGTCTTTGTCGTGATCTAGATTAGAGGCAGTTGATTTGTATGACTCAATACTCTCCTTCAAACTTGATTGTGGGTTTAGTCAAAATATAAGTTTGGGTTTGATGCCTTCAAAAGCAAAGCGTGTGAGCAGTTTGGTGAATATATTAGCTACTTGTGAGTGAGATGGAATGTATGTTGTGATGAGTTGTTTTTGAGCAACCTTCTCTCTTACAAAATGGTAGTCGATAGCTATGTGCTTGGTACGACTATGAAGACCGGATTTATAGTAATCTGTAGAGCTGATATGTTGTTGCAAAAAATGGTGGTCGGTTGATCAAAAAATAAACCAATATCTTGAAGAATGAAGGAGATCCATGTGATTTCTGCAGCAAGAGATCGATATTCAGCTTTACAACTTGACCTGAAAATTGTAGGTTGCTTCTTTGTGCTCCAAGAAACACAATTTCCACCTAAATAAACATAATATCCAGAGGTAGATTACATAGTGTCTACGCACCCAGCCCAATCAATGTCTAAAAATCCATATAATACCATTGAATTTCAAGAAATAAGCCTGATCCCATAATCCATAGTTCCCTTTATGTACCTCAAGTGTAATATCCATGGTTTTTATCGAATAAATCAACGTGATTCATTTTTTATTATTGTGATTCTATTTGGATCTGGGAGCCCTCCCTATATAACTCCCCTCTCCTCACCCTCCCCTCCCATGCTCCCTCGTTTCCCCTCACTCTCTCCCTGTCCCTTCCATCTGATCTTCCTCTACCTCTCGTTATAGCACTCTCTCTCCCATTCACGGTTCAAGGAAGAAATTTCTCGGATCCACGGTTGTTCGAGAGCACGACAAAAGAGGAAAATGCTTCAATAAAAGGTGGGATTTACTCTGATCTTTGCATGGGTACCCTGTTTCAAGTATGCAGTGTCTGCAGATTCAAGTATTAAGGGTTGTCGTAAACCTCAAATTGACAGATTTGGGGATCTCTGTTGCTGTAAAACCCAAATTAAAAAAAAAATAATGAGATGTAGGTTTTACTACGATTATTGCAGTGTATCTTGTGCAAGTATGTGAACTATTGTATCACAACCCATTTTTTATGGGTTCAGCATAGCACAAATGTAGAATCTTGGTTCTACGTATGTGATATGCACTGACAGTTGTATTTACATGCTCTGCTATTGGAGAATCTGTATGTAGTGGTTATTTTGGATTGATGAACTCTGAAACAAAATGAAATTTTAGGGATATAGATGTCTACTGAATAACTTATTCAGTTTAAGCAATTTTTTTGTTATGTTCAAATTCAGGATATGAATCCAAGTTATAGTCGATTTCACACTGCCAAAAGTCTGGGACATAAACCTGTGTTGTTAATTTAAAACTCAATGTCTGCGTGATAGTGTAATATTTTTTATATATGTTCAGGAAAAATGGAGTCAGTCCTTGCGAGTCCTCATAAGATGAATGTTTGGGGTATTTGCCATGTTTGATTTCTTGAATTTTTTTTTATCATTTTATATGATCTAGCCTTAACTCTGATTATGCAAAGGGTTGTCGTGGTTCCTTCCTTTTCTATAGTATATACTAAATTAAGATATGTTATGGATTACCTTTTAGCTAGCATGGATTACATCTGTTTCCATTGGTTGGTTATGTTACTCTGCGATAGGTTACAGTTCTTTACTAGTCAGTTTGTGTGGACTTAGTTCTTGGGCAAGAGAGAATTGGTAAAAGATCAGCACACACCATATGTTCTGTTGCTTGATAAAATTATGTGCTTTATGATTTGATGATCCAACTCCATACTAACTGAAATGATTCGGTCATGGACTTGCTGCCTTCATGGTGGCTTAGTGCGTAAAGTTTTAGAGCGCACCTAAAGACAGTAATAAGCTCTGACTTGGAATTCCAACCCAGGTCAGGAAGCAAATTGTGCACAACACTCTCTTGTTCATTTATTGTCCTGTTACTGGTTGTACTATTCATATAAAGTTGAAAGATTCTGGCAGCCCAAAGTAACAGAAATAATCATTCTTGAAATTTTTGGATTTGTTGTCCTGTTATTGGATGCACTAATTAATTGAAGATAAAAGGTCTTTTAAGCTTGAACTAAGGGAAATAGTCATTTTCGAAAGATCAGCGCACACCAAGGGTAATTGGCATGACAGGAATAACGTACTAAGTCAAGGTTGGGTTGGGAATAAATAAATAAATAAATAAACACCTTTGCGTAAGGTACTGTTTAAAATATCAAGACCCTCTATTGATCCGTATCATAAGCATTCCTTGAGCTGTGTCACATGAGGCATCTCAACAGTGGTTTGAATTGCCAGGCTAAGGTGTGAGGGTTCCGCAGTGACCCTTGGGTTAATGATTTGAAACCACATATATTGAAATACAATTATGTTGCCTGACTGGTTTAAAGGTATCGAGGAATTCATGCTTGACGATTTAAAGGTACCAGAGTACTCTGAGTGGGTCAGCATAATTAAATAAATAAAGTTCGGTCACTATACCTTTTAAGGTATGAAGGGTTGGAAATCTACTACTCCAATAGTAGAAAACAAATTTTGGGAAACGCCAGTGTCTTGAATGATTGGGTTCAGTTCGGGAAAGCACAGACAGAGCGAGAAACATAAAGTAATAAGAAGAGCAATTCACTTAGATTCGGGCTTACCTTGGATAGGGTAGGTGGTACACAATTTTGGGAATATGTGTTTCTTGCTTCGAGCAACAGTGGCTCGTTGGTCCCCAGTTCTCATAGTTAGGGGACTCGGACTACCAATTTTGTCATAGGTGGTAGCTCAAAGTTCTTTTGCAGAAGTTAGGGATGTATCCTGTTTGTTTTGGGTCTTTGGGAGGTTCTCTTGGTTATTCAACCGCTCCCTTAGGATTTCAGTTTCAGTTAGAACGTTCGGGTTAATAAAACATCAATGCATAATAAACCCCCAAATGTTCTCTTCTGTTATGGTTGCTTTGACCCGTGTGTACCCGCGTGATAATTAAAGAAAAATACTAGCTAAAAACATCTTATGTACATCAGTTGAGCAGAGAGTTGACAAGTTTACACTTTAGCACATTAATAGTTACTTTTAGCATGTGGTTATTTAAATTAGCATGAAATAAATTCTATATATTTGTGAGTATCTTTGAGCCTGCTATTGATCACACATGCTAGTTAGATTATTAGAATTTGTTGTTGTAGTGATTTGGTTCATGTTATTTACTTTCTTCTTCTATACTCAATATCATGCTATTCACACACATTATATACCTATCATATGATATACCTGCAAAATCATAATATTTTCCTACTTAGACTAGTTATAGTCTAATTCCAAATATCTTACTATTTTTCAGGTAAAGAGTAGAGTATTATGAGCGACTGCAGGATGAAGTGATGATCAAGATGATTGATTTATTGTGTTCTCGGGTCATTGAACGATAAATTTTAATTATTATTATTCATGTTATTCAAGACTCTAATTTCATAATTAATTGTAATAAAATGAATGTTATTGTTTTGACTAATCCTATAATGTGCCTCATTGCTTAACCCAATGAAGTGATTTGTTTTTGCTGTTATACAAAAAAAAAATCTTTACAAATTTGGGTTAAAATTTTAAGATGTTACAATTATGATATCAGAGCCTAAGAACAATAAATCAAAGATCACGATCGTGACACACCCTATAAAGGCTCTGTGAGTGTAAATTCTTTATTAATCATGATAATTGCACCATTTCTTTTGTATATGTGTAGTTATATATAAGGATAATGGTAGGCATATTAAAATGCTTAAGATTTTTGTAACAACGTGTGCCATCAAAATTTGTATTAGATGTATCATCGATCCCAAGACAATTCGAGTACAACCAATGACTGGCAGTAATAGAGGGATTTCATGATGAATGCCCTTAACAACCTGGCCCAAACCATGGATACTCAGATGTGCAATCAAACTGAGCTGGCTGCGGCTGCTGGTGCGAAGCATGATGCAGAGGTTGTCACATATGAGAAGTTTCTGAAGTTGGATTCGCTAACTTTTTGGGGAAAAGCTGACCCAGAGTTTGCCAAAAGCTGGATCGCTGAGATGGAGCGAGCTTTTCGGGTCCTGCATGCACCCGAGGATCGACAGACATACTTCAATACCTATTGTCTGACGGGCGACGCGCAAAAATGGTGGGATATAGCCCGGACGGTCCACTTTGCCGAGATGGATCATATTCCGTGGAGGGTCTTCAAGGAGGCATTTTTGGAGATGTAGTTTCCTCAGCATGCTCGTGACCAGAAACAACAGGAGTTCTTGGAACTGACTCAGAGGAATATGAATCTGATAGAGTACACTACCAAATTTTAAAACCTTGAGCGGTATTGTCCCAACTTGTTCGCCAATGATAAGGCCAGGGCGACCAAGTATGTTCATGGACTCAAGGACGGATTGTGATCCCGTGTGATGACCAGTCTGCTGTCCACCTTCGCTCAGCCCATTCAAGGGGCCACTACACTGAACGAAGATTGGGAGAGATCCATGAGGGATCAGAGTGGCGCAACGTGGAAGCTTGGAGCCGGCACGCAACAGCATCAGGGTGGCAAGAAGCACCAGCCACCTCACAAGAAGCAGAAGCAAAATAGTGGTGATCTTCCTCAACGGAACCTGAGTCAAAATCGGGTTTGTCAGAAGTGCAACAGCTTTTACAACGGGCAACCTTGCCCCAGAGACACTGGTGCATGCCTTTATTATGGCAAGACGGGTCATTATGCTCGTCAGTGCCACAAGAAGACCGCAGATCTGCAGAAGCGAAACGTCGAAGGAGGGCAGTAGCATCAGGAACTACCTCAGCAACAGCAGGCACTGTAGCAAAATGCCCATAAGAGGGTGCCAGGATGCGTATATGCCACCACTACAGAGGAGCTAGAGAAGGGAAATCTGGTACAAGGTACGGTACTTGATGGCCATGTTACACTTGTCCTTTTTTATTATGGTGTTATACATTCATTTATATCCGTAGAATTTGCTAAACTATTTGGTGCAAACACTGAACCATTGAAACATGTATTAGATGTGTATAACCTTATAGGATATAATTCGATATGTGTAAACTATATCCTCGATGTAGAAATTGTGTTGGAAGGGCAGAATTTACCTGTTGACCTAATCCTACTCGATATGACTGAATATGATGTCATATTGGGGATGGATTAGTTATATAAACATTATGCCAATATTCTCTGCCATCATGGGAAAGTGGTATTGTCCCGACCAAGATTGCCAAAGGTAGAGTTAGACTCTTCAGACCTACGGTAAAAGCCCGAGTCATATCAGTGTTGAAGGTTCAGAAGTACATGCAGCAAGGATGCAGAGCATTCCTAGTGAATATATCGTCACTCGAGCCAAAGGTCACACCACTGGAAGAACTTGAAGTGGTTCGCGAATTTCCGAAAGTGTTTTCGGATGAGTTGCCTGGACTGCCTCCACAACGTGAGGTAGACTTTCATATTGAGTTGGTGCCTAGGACAACACTGATCTCCAAGGCATCCTATCAGATGACTCTAGTGGAATTGAAAGAACTAAAGAAACAACTCCAGGAGTAGATGGAGCGAGGCTTCATTCGACCCAATGTATCACCATGAGGAGCACTAGTTCTCTTCGTAAAGAAGAAAGATGGGTCTATGAGGTTGTGCATAGACTACCGAATGTTGCATTAGGCGACCATCAAGAACAAATATCCACTACTTTGCATCGAAGACTTGTTCGATCAGTTGTAAAAGGCTAAAGCATTTTCAAAAATCAACCTTAGATCTGGGTATCACCAACTCAGGATCAAGGATGATGATATCCCAAAGACAGACTTCAGAATAAGGTACAGTCACTACGAGTTCATAGTAATGTCGTTCAGACTAACAAATGCTCCCGCCGCATTCATGGATCTGATGAATCGAGTATTTAGAGCATACCTGGATACTTTCATGATCATCTTCATTGCTGATATATTTGTATATTCAGAAAGCATAGAGCAACATCAGATGCATCTGAGGATTGTATTGGAGACTCTCAAAGAACATCAGTTGTTCGCTAAATTCTCCATGTGTGAATTTTGGCTTGAGAAGGTCATGTTCATAGGCCACGTCATATCAAGGGACGGAGTATCGGTAGACCCAACTAAGGTTGAAGTTGTATTAAATTGGGGTCAATCGAAGAACATCAACGATATCATGAGTTTTCTCGAGTTAACAAACTATTACCAAAGGTTCATTCAAGACTTTTCGCAAATCGCCATGCCTATGACCAAACTCCTGAGGAAGGGAATCAAGTTTGAATGGACAAATAAGTGCAAGGAGAATTTTCAAATCCTAAAGAAGAGGCTTACCACCGCTCCAGTACTGGCCTTACCATCAGATTATGGTGGTTTTGTGGTGTATTTAGACGCATTAGGTACAGGATTGGGACGTGTCTTAATGCATAATGGCAAGGTGATAGCATATGCCTCCTCCAATTAAAGATTCATGAGCGAAATTATCCAACTCGTGATCTAAAATTGGTAGCCGTAGTATTTGCTCTGAAAATCTGGCGATATTACCTATATGGGGAATAATTTGAGGTGTTTATTGATCATAAAAGTCTCAAGTACCTGTTCTCACAAATGGAGTTGAATATGCAAAAATAGCGTTGGTTGGAGTTCATAAAGGATTATGACTTTACTCTTTCCTATCATCCGGGAAAAGCAAATGTCGTAGCAGACTCTCTTAGTCGCAAAGCTAGTTGCACCGTGTCCACTCTAGTGACAAAGGGGTGGAATTTGGTGAAGGAATTTATTGACTGAAAGCCATTCACAAATGACCAAGAAAGCATCAAACTATCCAACTTACCCGCCCGTCCGGAGATTCTCACATGGATTGTCGAGGGTCAGAAGGAGGATCCCCAATATGAGAAGTTTAAGTCGCTTGCTCAACAAGGAAATCTGTCCTTCTCATTGAAAGAAGATGGCAGTATCTATATGCAAAAGTGACTTTGGGTCCCTAGCGACCCTAAGTTGAAGGAAGAACTATTGGGCAAGGCACATAAGTCCAAGTACACCATACACTCTGGGAGTACAAAAATGTTTAAAGACTTACAACAGGGGTATTGGTGGAATGAAATGAAGCGCGAGGTCGCAAGTTATGTCTCGAAGTGTCTAACTTGTCTGCAAGTCAAGATCGAACATCAGAAACTTGGTGGAATGATGCAGTAGATGGAGATTCCATAATGGAAATGGGAGGAAATCACCATGGACTTCGTAGTGGGTTTGCCTAAAACCCAAAGACAACATGATGCCATATGGGTAATAATGGACAAACTTACCAAATTGGCTCACTTCCTGCCCATACTGGCAAGTCAATCCCTCGAGAGTTTAGCAGATTTATACATCCGAGAGATTGTGCGGTTGCATGAAGTACCAGTCTCTATCATATCAGATCAAGATCCTCGATTCACTTCTCAGTTTTGAGGTCAGTTACAACAAGCCTTGGGTACAAAGCTGAAGCTAAGTACCACTTTTCATCCTCAAATCGATGGGCAATCCGAAAGGACTATCCAGACTCTAGAAGATATGTTGCGAGCTTGTATGTTGGATTGGAAAGGCGAATGGGACAAACATGTGGTCTTGGTTGAATATGCCTACAATAATAGTTACCATGCGAGCATTGACATGGCCCATTTCAAAGCTTTGTATGGACGACCTTGCAGATCACCAGTGTATTGGGACAAAGTTGGTGAATGCTCGATGGAATCACCAATTGTGTTGCAGCATTATACTCAGAAGGTCAAGATGATAAGAGATAGATTGTTGTCAGCTCAGAGTCGACAAAAGAGTTATGCGAATCAGAGGCGCAAAGCGCTCACCTTTGAAGTGGGAGATCAAGTCTTCGTGAAGATATCACCAACCAAAATTGCATTTTGGTTTGGTAATAAGGGAAAATTGAGCCCCAGGTACATGGGACCCTTCAAGATTTTGGAGCAGATTGGTGAAACAGTCTATCATATAGCTCTACCTCCTCAGTATGCTCATGTGTCTATGCTGAGGAAGTACCTTCAAGATCCGTCACATGTCATCCAGTACGAAGACGTGCACATACGAGAAGACCTAACAATGGAAGAAAAGCCAGTGAAAATCTTGGAACGAAGCGAGCGAATCTTGAGATCAAAGACCAACCCTCTGGTCAAAGTGAGATGGCAACATCATGACAGTGATGAAAGCACATGGGAACCCGAGTCCCATATGCGAGAGAAGTACCCCAATCCTTTTTTAGTAAGTCCTTATAGGTAAATTTTGAGGACTAAATTCTTTTTAGGGAGAAAGGATGTAGTACCAGTGATTTTTATCGAATAAATCAACGTGATTCATTTTTTTTATTGTGATTCTATTTGGATCTGGGAGCCCTCCCTATATAACTCCCCTCTCCTCACCCTCCCCTCCCACGCTCCCTCGTTTCCCCTCACTCTCTCTTGACCCTTCCATCCGATCTTCATCTCTCCCTCTACCTCTCGTTATAGCACTCTCTTTTCCATTCACGGTTCAAGGAAGAAATTTCTCGGATCCATGGTTGTTCAAGAGCATGACAAAAGAGGGAAAGCCTCAACAAAAGGTGGGATTTACTATGTTCTTTGCATGGGTACTTTGTTTCAAGTATGCAGTGTCTACCATTAAACCCAAATCACACATGGGGGTATTAAGGGATGCCATAAACCCCAAATCGACAGATTTGGAGATCTCAGTTGTTGTAAATTCTAAATTAAAAAAAAATGAGATGTATGTTTTACAATAATTATTGCAGTGTATCTTGTGCAAGTATGTGAACTATTGTATCACAACCCATTTTTTTATAGGTTCAACATAGCACAAACGCAGAATCTCGGTTCTGCGTATGTGCTATGCACCGAAAGTTGTATTTACATGCTCTTCTATTGGAGAATCTTTATTTAGTGGTTATTTTGGATTGATGAACTCTGAAAAAAAATGAAATTTTAGGGATCTAGATGTCTACGAAATAACTTATTGAGTTTAAGCAATTTTCTGGTTATGTTCAAGTTCAGGATATGAATCCAAGTTATAGTCGATTTCAAACTGCCAAAAGTCTAGGACATAAACCTGTGTTGTTAATTTAAAACTCAATGTTTGCGTGATACTGTAATATTTTTTATATATGTTCAAAAAAATGGAGTCAGTCCTTGCGAGTCCTCATAAGATGAATGTTTGGCGTATTTGCCATGTTTGATTTCTTGAATTTTTTTATCATTTTATATGATCTAGCCCTAACTCTGAATATGCAAAGGGCTGCTATGGTTCCTTCTTTTTCTATAGTGTATACTAAATTAAGATATGCTATGGATTACCTTTTAGCTAGCATGGATTACATCTATTTCCATTGGTTGGTAGTGTTACTCTGCGCCAGGTCATAGTTCTTTACTAGTCAGTTTGTGTGGACTTAGTTCTTGGGTAAGAGAGAATTGGTAAAAGATCAGCACTGTAATGCCCCGGAATTCTAAAACAAAGCTAAGTTAAAATTTTCATGAATTTCTTTGCAGCGGAACTTAGAAAAGCTTTTAGCAGTGGAATCAGGCGATAATGAGTCGTCAGTTTTAGAAAACTCTGAGCACGTTGCAGGTATGTGATCAAGCAACTCATTGACCACCAAAGTGTTCCATTTTATCGAAAACCACATGTTTATTACAACATCATTGCTTGGAAATGCAGTGTAGGTTCAATAAAAGAAAGCAGTACAACTCTGTCTAGAGAAACCTTGGAACTCAATGTCGCCTTGCTCCACATATCGCCACGCAGGTCCAACACCAGAAATCCCCATTAAACGGGGTCAGAACCACTGATGGTCTGGTAAGCAAGCAATCGTATAACCATTCAACTCAGGCAATGCGTTGACCACTCAGGGTCGCAGTTCGTAATAACGACGCTTAAGCCTCCAAGACTTAGCGTATATCGCAAGAGCCTCCTCAGGGCTATGAGTTGAACATCCGCTCAAGTCTTCATGACTTAGAGCAAGCCTCTTCAGGGTTGTGATTCGAATAACCGTTTAAGTCTCAACGACTTTGCCTTGACCTCTTCCGGGTCTCAAAGAGATGTCTAGCTCAAATCTTCATACTTGGCACATTCGTATCCCACGTATCTAAGGACAACTCCTCGAGTTTCGCTTAGTCGTGCGGATACAACACGAGTTTTTACCCAGTCGGTCCAGTCGTATACCGATCATGACACCTTCACAAAGGTTATGCAGGACTGACTCAACAACCTCCATCCACTCATACATTCTAGCATCGTTGAACCTAAGTTAATGCATTGTTTCGATAATTAACCTCTTCCACCCTTGGTACGCAGGCGAAGCAATTGTCCGGGCATCAACTCGACGTTCTGGGGGTTGATTATTCTATGTATTTTAGATACCTCAGAGGCCTATTGACCCTATCTACAGTAGGACAGTGTTTCAACTGGGAGAACCCTACTAGGCCCATATTCGGATGCATCCTCTACTTGCAGTAGTTGGGTTCAATCCTTAGATCTTAAGGATAACCACGACCCCAAAACCCATGAGTGACTGAGGTCATCGTGGACTCTATCAGGTCCGAAGTAAAATGCGTGTCACTCAAGGTTGTACCATCATTGTCATTCTACAGTGAGCATAATTCCTGAATGGGTCTGACAGTCTTACAATTACTTGGACAGATATAAGCATGCCATTCAGGCAGCCCGTGCCTCACCACTACGGGAGTATGTACCCATCCTCATTTAGTCCGCCCCAACACAGTCATTACTGAGGGGGTACCCCTAACACGATTTTTAACCGCAGGGCATGTGCGACCTTAAGTCTTATTCATATGCATGCAGAACACCGCTCTTGGCACTACGGCCACCATAAGCATCACACCTCTTTGGGTGGAAACAACACACTCTAGCTCTTCGCCCCTTACGAGTCTGGTTGCGTAACTGTTCTCAATGAGCATGCATATGACTCGATCTAAATAGATCGGCTACTCGGCGTATTTTTACGCAACAAGTCCAAACCTAGCCAAGGCGCAACCTCTACTCTAGCTCAACGGCCCTTACGAGCAAGGTGCCCTTGCAGGCACAGTGATACGAGCCGTTCTGGCATCGTTCCATCAACGGACATCATTATGTCGTTCAACTGGTTTCGGTAGCTCTTCTGCCAACCATTTTGTCAACACCTCCTCTGCTCTATCGGCAGTGGTATGACGAACCCTTCTACGTTGTAGAAGGCATTCCATGAACTGGGTAGCACTCTGCAGTATGACAGAGTATCCTGCTACGTTCTTTCTGAGCCATTCTTGGCTTCTTCAGAAAGTCCAGCAGCACTTCCTCTCTTTAACAGAGAAAGCGTGTGTTTCTTTTATCCATTTCTGCGGTATCTCCTCTATTTGGCAGGAAATCGCTACGCTTAACTCGAGAAATGGATGTGCACTATTGTGTGTACTTTGCATTCATCAAGGTTGCAGGAAACCTGGGCTATAGCCTGGCCATACGTAAATTATTTAGTATTTACGAAAAGAGTATTTTGCCAAAAAGCGAAGCCTTTCGAATAGGGGCTTCATTCGTCAAGCAGAATCTTGAACGAGGAGCGATAAAGGAATCACATTGACGATTTGGAGTTGGTCTCCATTTGAACGCTCATTTACGCGTCATATATTCAGTATAAGCAGAAGCATGTGCTTTATACAGCAGCGGCGTAAGGAAATGCATATACTATTATTCAGGGTGTGTAACTAAACGAAATATTCTACATATATATTTGCAGAAAGTAGGAGCCTTGGTGTCATTCGACACGATGGCGTAAGTAAATGCATAATTAGAAATGCAGTAATCGAAAATTGTAGAAAGAATGAGCCTTGGCATCATACAATGCGACGACAAAGGTAAATTACATAGCCTGTGCGATATAGGACGCGTCGGCAGAATCATCAGATATACACCTAGATCTGTATCCAACGATAATTACGAGGCAAGCGAGTGAACACCGAAGTGTCCTAGAGGGCTCAACCAAGAACTAAGGCGAGATACTATTTTGAAGAACGCATATACTGCGCATTCGAACATATATATATCCGATGATAATTATGAGGCGAGCGCGTGAACACCGAAGCATCTTAGAGGGCTCAACCAAGAACTAAAGCAAGATACTACTTCATAAAGTATATGCTATATACAAACAATCAAATACTTGAGAGAGATGGATCAACGAAGTGAACTTACTTCGATTTAAGGTGGGTTAGGACCAGGTCAGGCAGGCTAAGACCAGGTCAGGTGGGCTAGGCTAGGTAGGGGAGGTTCTAGAGAGAGAGAGCTTAGAGAGAGAAGGAAGGGTTGTGATTTTTCCTAAAGGAGGGGGGTCCTCTATTTATAGGGGAGGTTGCTTACGGGCTAAGCAACCCCATTTACCCAAATGCCCCTGACTTTTCTGAGAATTCCTTTCATGGAAGGTGCTGGAACATGCTGGAAGGCTCTGGAAGGTCCTGGAAGATGCTGGAAGGTCCTAGAAGATGCTGGAACATTCTAGAATATTTTAGAATGTTTTTCTGAGAAATATTTCTATGGGTTCCACTAATATTTTCGTGAGTCCCACAAAAATTTCGGGTTTTCGGTGATTTTTTTTCTGAAAAATTCTGAGTGCACCATTCTCTTTGTATTGACGTAACTATGAAAGTTGGCTCGATGAAATCTTTTGATTTCGTTTAGGTAGCAAGTTATGGCTTCCAGAGTGTTTGAGAATATATTCGCAAAGCGACGAATATCTTAAGTATAACTGACTCGCAGGAATTGAGTCGTTTCGCATTCTGAGAAAAATGTTATTGTGACCGATAAATGCCTCATGAATTTTATTCAGATATTTTTTGAAAAATTGCGGGTCTTACATCATTACCCCCTTAAAGGAATTTCGTCCGCGAAATTCAGCTAAGAGTACAAAGTGAAGAGTTTAAGATATTTATCTCGCATATCTGATTCGGGCTCTCAAGTGCAATCATCGATTTCATGATGTTGCCACCTCACTTTAACAAGTGGAATGACCTTCGTTCTTAGCACTTGCTCCCGTCGGTCCATGATCTCTATTTGCCTTTCTTCCACCGCCATATCTTCTCGAATGTCAATATCTTCATGTTGAATGACGTGAGAAGGATCATGAACGTACTTTTTAAGCATTAATACATGAAATACATCATGTATTTGCGCGTATTGCGGTGGCAATGTTACTCGGTAGGCAGTCTCTTCGATTCGGTTCAGAATTTCGAAGGGACCAACGAATCTGTGGCTGAGCTTCCCCTTCTTTCCAAAACGAAACACACTCTTGGTTGGAGAGACCTTGATAAAAACCTTATCTCTAACAGCAAAAGTGAGCTCCCTACGCTGTTGATCTGCGTAGCTCTTCTGTCGGCTCTGAGCAGTCAGTAGCTTCTTTCTGATCATGTGGATCTGCTCAGTATAGTGTTGCAACACAATAGGCGAGTTCAAGGTTCACTCACCCACTTCACCCAATGGATTGGTGATCGACAGGGTCGCCCGTACAAGGCTTCATACGGTGCCATCCCAATGCTAGCGTGGTGGCTATTGTTATAAGCAAATTCAACCAACGCTAGATGAGAATCCTAATCACCCTTCCATTCCAGCATACAGACTCATAACATATCTTCGAAAGTCTGTATGGTTCGTTCTGATTGCCCATCAGTTTGGGGATGAAATGTTGTACTAAACTTGAGTTTTGTCCCCAAGGCTTTCTGAAGCTGCTCCCATAAGTGAGAGGTAAACTTTGGGTCACGATCAGATATGATCGATATCGGCACTCCATGGAGTATGACGATTTCCCGAACGGAAATTTCTGTCAATTGTTCTGTAGAATACCGAGTGTTGATTGACAGAAAGTGAGCAGACTTGGTGAGTATGTCCACAATCACCCAAATTGAGTTATGTTGTCTCTTGGATCGAGGCAATCCAACGATGAAATTCATCGTAATGCCTTCCCATTTCCATTCCGGAATCTCGATCCGTTGCATTTTTCCACCAGGTCACTGATGTTCGATTTTGACTTGCTGGCAGATCAAACACTTTGAGACAAACGTAGCCACGTCTCTTTTCATTCCCCTCCACCAGTACTTTCTCTGCAAGTCTCGAAATATTTTTGTACCTCCAGGGTGGATAATGTACTTTCTACTATGAGCCTTCAGAAGTACTTCATTTCTTAGCTCAAGGTTATTTGGAACCCAAATTCTTTCTTCCATCCATATTCCTCCATCTTCTTTCAAATGGAAGAAAGTATCATCATTTTCAACACGGGCTTTTAATTCCAAGTACTAGGGGTCCTTGAACTGTTCGGCTACAATGGGATCGAGGATCTCGATATGGATCGTCAGGCATGATAATTGAATCTTTCCTGGATCAGCCAAGAATGGCTTCCAGCTGACGAAATCCTCTATCAGCTTCCATTGTCCTGTGAGGCTGACAAGAGTGCCAACAGTCTTTCGACTAAGGGCATCCGCTACGACATTCGCCTTTCCAGGGTGATAGGAAAACGTGAATTCATAGTCTTTGAGGAATTCCAGTCATCGTCGTTGCTGCATATTGAGTTCTTTTTGAGAAAAGAGGTATTTTAGATTTTTATGGTCCGACATGACCTCAATTTTCTCTTCATGCAGGTCGTGTCGCCAGCTTTTAAACGCGAACACCACCGTGACAAGCTCAAGATCGTGGGTTGGATAGTTCTTCTCATGAACTTTTAACTGTCGTGACACATAGGTGATTACTTTGTCGTGCTGCATCAATACACAACCCAGACCTGTTCTCGAGACATCGGTATACGCTACGAAGCCTCCCTGATCAGAAGGTAAGGTAAGGACAGGGGCAGTGGTAAGCCTCTGTTTGAGAACCTCAAAGCACTCCTTACACTGATCAGTCCATTCGAACTTGACTCCCTTTTTCAACAATTTCGTCATCGGTACAGCGATTTAGGAGAAGTCTTGTATGAACTTTCGATAATATCCGACTGGTCCAAGGAAGCTACGGACCTCAGTAATATTTTCTGGTTGCTTCCAGTACATCACAACTTCCACCTTCGTAGGATCTACTGCGATTCCATCTTTTGAGATCACATGGCCAAGGAACATCACTCTGTCTAGCCAGAATTCACATTTTAAAAACTTAGCATAGAGTTGGTTATCCTTAAGCATTTTCAGAACGATCCTCAAGTGTTCCACGTGTTGTTCCTTGTTCTCTGAGTATACGAGAATGTCATCGATGAAGATAATGACAAAGCTATCCAAATATGGTCTGAATATCCGGTTCATTAGATCCATAAAAGCAGCAGGCACATTAGTACGTCCGAAGGGCATTACTACGAACTCAAAATGGTCATATCTCGTTCTAAAGGCAGTCTTAAGTATATCTTCTTCTTTAACTCTGAGCTGATGATACCCAGACCTGAGGTCAATCTTGAAGAACACTCTCGTTGTTCTGAGCTGATCGAATAAGTCCTCAATCCGAGGCAACGGGTACTTATTTTTAACTGTTGCCTGGTTCAGCATCCGATAATCGATGCATAACCGAAGGGATCCATCCTTCTTCTTCACAAACAGCACCGGGGCTCCCCACGGTGATACACTCGGACGGATGAACCCTTGTTCTATCAGTTCTTCCAACTGACACTTCAACTCATTGAGTTCAGCAGGCGCCATTCGATACGGGGCTTTGGATATTGGCGTTGTTCCAAATAAGGATTCAATTCCAAATTCAACCTCACGAAGTGACGGAAGTCCTGACAATTCCTCAGAAAACACATTGAGAAACTCCCGTACCACTTCCAAACTCTCAAGGGGCTGGTCATTGGATTTTTCCACCAAGAGACTCAATAGGAAGGCCACACAACCCTTCCTAAGATATTTTTGTACCTTAAGTGCTGATATGAGCCTTTTTTGTGGAACTGGTTTGGATAACCGGTATTCCATCTTAGGCAATCTAGGTCGAGATAGAATCACTCTGCCTTCGCGGCACAAAATCTTGGCATTATTTTGAGCCAACCAATTCATTCCCAGAATGACATCGTACTGTATCATATCGATCAGGATGGCATCAGTAGGCAAATGTTATCCTGTTATCTCAATATCCAAGTTTTTTACACACCGGATACATTTGGTGCGTGAACCCAATGGGTTATACACTTCGATCATTTTATCAACCGGTTGCACTGAGGCGTGAAGTTGTTCGGTGAAATCATCAAAGATAAAGGTATGAGTAGCACCATAATCAAACAAGACGTAAGTTGCATGTCCATTAGCATGTATGGTGCCTTCAATCAGGTCACCATTTTCGACTTGTTCAGTCGTTACAGCATATACACGACCTGCAGCAGGTCTTTGATCTACTCTAGGTGGTGGTCGTTGGAACTGCAAACGTTGTGGTGCTTGTCGAGAGGGTCTGGCAGATTTGGCACTACTTCTGTGTTCATCTGCAACCTTCTTGGTGCAATCCCTTATAAAGTGGCTCATCTTGCCACAATAAAGACAAGCACTAATGTCACGAGGACATGGCTTTTCGGGGTGGTTCACACGACACTTTGGGCAGCTGAAGTTGGACTACTGACTGTTTGGAGTCGTGTTCTGTCTTGGTCTCACGACTTGTTGAGCATTGTTCCCACCTTGGAACTTCTTCCTTTGAAAGAGTTTTCGTGAACCCTGGCCACTTGAGAACGTCCTTTTACGGTTCCCACCATTAACTATGGGTTTTTTTGCCACGACCACCTTAGATCGCGCCCAATCCTCTTGGATTTTTAAAGCTGCTGCTACTGCAGCCTGAAAAGTTGAAGGCATGCTCGTTATTACTCGAGATCGTAGCTCTTCGCGTAGACCATTCACATATTTGTCGGCCCTTTCTTGGTCTATTTTAAACAATCGAGAGCAGTAGCACTCTAGATTCTGAAATTTGTTGGTATAGTCCATCAGACTCATACCGCCTTGTTCCAACTCCAAAAACTTTATCTTTTTCTTGTCTCTGGAATGCAACGAGAAGTAGTTATCCATGAAAGTTCTTCGAAAGTCAGTCCAAGGAATGACTTCGGCTTGTGCAAACTGGATAAGCTTAGTGGTATCCCACCACTTCCGTGCATTATCTTTCAATTGGTACGTGTTGAAATTTATTTTTTTTCTCTTCTGGTACTCCCAATACCAGGAAGGCACGCTTAGTCTTTTCGATTCAACTCTTTGCTAGTTCTGGACCAGCTTTACCGACAAAAACTGGCGGGTCCAATTTGAGAAACTTCTCATAGGTTATTCCTCCAAGGTTCTCATTTCGAGTTACGACTGGTTCTGGCCTTGTTTCTCGAATGACGGTAACTAGATTATTGAGCGTTTCTAGCAGGAATCCTTGAGTATGGGATTCCTCGCTCGGCATGGTTTTCCTCGTTGTAGGAGTCATTTATCTATCACATACAAGCAACGTGTTTTAGTTTCTCAATATATATATTGAAGCAAAGCTTTATTTACTTAATATACATCACATTTACACAAGCATCGTCTTAAACAAAACGTCATGTCGTACTGACAGACTCAGGCGTTGAGAAACTATATACTCGAGTCTATTGACTCCAAAACATCACCAGTCTCTTTAAGACCTGGATTTCCTTGATGAAGATGAACTCATAAAGGTCCATCTATTGCCACATGGCCTTGGTGCAGGCACAACTAGTTTTGGCTTGGGCGGCACTTTCGCACTTTCAAGCGAATCTTGTGGGTAAATCAGTGATGTCGGTCCACTTGCCCATTCAGTGGCATCATGGCTCGGGGAATTTGAGACCATAACGGGATGATAGGGGTTGTATCCCTCTTCCTGGCCATTCAGGCTCGATGTTGGTGAAGTCGCTCCATTCCCCCATATAATGGCACTATGATTCAAGGAATCTGAAATCATAATGGGATTATAGGAGTTGTTGCATCCCTCATCCCGTCTGTGCAAGCCAGGCGTATATGATGCATGTTGGTAGCCTTGCGTCTGACCGAATCCCTCAAGGAAGTTCAAGTCAAATTCTATCACAGGCGGTAGTTCATCTGAAGTTGTTGGGGTATGGCTACTCCCCCTACTGGAGTAATGTGGTCCACTAACACGCAAGGTCTCAGCCTTAAGACCAAGTGATCCCCGTTGACCCATATCGGGGTATATTTTATTTGGTATTCGTTGGCGGAATGCCCCTCTTCGCCATAAAACTGGCAGTCTTGGACCTCATATGGGCATGCCCACTCATCGTGCATGATCCCACAATGATAGCAGTATCCTCGAGAGTCGTGAGTTGCCATCTATACAAAGATGCACGCAGATCAGATTAAAAAGTATAAAATATATTTACAGTGCAATATCGTGAACATGACGGATCTTGAACCAGGTTTCTCAGACACATGTTCTGATATCAAATTTTGTAACGCCCCGGATTTTCAAAACAAAGCTAAGTTAAAATTTTCATGAATTTCTTTTTTTTTTCTTTGCAGTGGAACTTAGAAAAGCTTTTAGCAGCGGAATCAGACGATAATGAGTTGTTAGTTTTAGAAAACTCCGAGCACGTTGCAAGTATGTGGTCAAGCAACTCATTGACCACCGAGGTGTTCCATTTTATCGAAAATCACATGTTTATTACATCACTGCTTGAAAACGCAATATAGGTTCAATAAAAGAAAGCAGTACAACTCTGTCTAGAGAAACCCTGGAACTCGATGCCGCATTGCTCCACATATCGCCATGCAGGTCCAACACCTGAAATCCCCATTAAACGGGGTCAGAACCACTGATGGTCTGGTAAGCAAACAATCGTATAACCATTCAACTCAAGCAATGCGTTGACCACTCAGGGTCGCAGTTCGTAATAACGACGCTTAAGCCTCCAAGACTTAGCGTATATCACAATAGCCTCCTCAGGGCTATGAGTTGAATATCCTCTCAAGTCTTCATGACTTAGAGCAAGCCTCTTCAGGGTTGTGATTCGAATAACCGTTTAAGTCTCAACGACTTTGCCTTGACCTCTTCCGGGTCTCAAAGAGATGTCTAGCTCAAATCTTCATACTTGGCACATTCGTATCCCACGTATCTAAGGACAACTCCTCGAGTTTCGCTTAGTCGTGCGGATACAACACGAGTTTTTACCCAGTCGGTCCAGTCGTATACCGATCATGACACCTTCACAAAGGTTATGCAGGACTGACTCAACAACCTCCATCCACTCATACATTCTAGCATCGTTGAACCTAAGTTAATGCATTGTTTCGATAATTAACCTCTTCCACCCTTGGTACGCAGGCGAAGCAATTGTCCGGGCATCAACTCGACGTTCTGGGGGTTGATTATTCTATGTATTTTAGATACCTCAGAGGCCTATTGACCCTATCTACAGTAGGACAGTGTTTCAACTGGGAGAACCCTACTAGGCCCATATTCGGATGCATCCTCTACTTGCAGTAGTTGGGTTCAATCCTTAGATCTTAAGGATAACCACGACCCCAAAACCCATGAGTGACTGAGGTCATCGTGGACTCTATCAGGTCCGAAGTAAAATGCGTGTCACTCAAGGTTGTACCATCATTGTCATTCTACAGTGAGCATAATTCCTGAATGGGTCTGACAGTCTTACAATTACTTGGACAGATATAAGCATGCCATTCAGGCAGCCCGTGCCTCACCACTACCGGAGTATGTACCCATCCTCATTTAGTCCGCCCCAACACAGTCATTACTGAGGGGGTACCCCTAACACGATTTTCAACCACAGGGCATGTGCGACCTTAAGTCTTATTCATATGCATGCAGAACACCGCTCTTGGCACTACGGCCACCATAAGCATCACACCTCTTTGGGTGGAAACAACACACTCTAGCTCTTCGCCCCTTACGAGTCTGGTTGCGTAACTGTTCTCAATGAGCATGCATATGACTCGATCTAAATAGATCGGCTACTCGGCGTATTTTTACGCAACAAGTCCAAACCTAGCCAAGGCGCAACCTCTACTCTGGCTCAGCGGCCCTTACGAGCAAGGTGCTCTTGCAGGTACAAGGATACAAGCCGTTCTAGCATCGTTCCATCAACGGACATCGTTATGTTCTTCAATTGATTTTGGCAGCTCTTCTGCCAATCATTTTGTCAGCACCTTCTCTGCTCTATCGGCAGTGGTGTGACGAACCCTTCTACGTTGTAGAAGGCATTTCATGAACTGGGTAGCACTCTGCAGTATAACAGAGTATCCTGCTACGTTCTTTCTGAGCCATTCTTGGCTTCTTCAGAAATTTCAGCAGCACTTCTTCTCTTTAATAGAGAAAGCGTGTGTTTCTTTTATCCATTTCAGCGGTATCTCCTCTCTTTGGCGGGAAATCGCTACGCTTAACTCGGGAAATGGATGTGCACCGTTGTGTATACTTTGCATTCATCAAGGTTGCAAGAACTCTGCGCTATAGTCAGACCATACGTAAATGATTTAGTATTTACGAAAAGAACATTTTGCCAAAAAGCGAAGTCTTTCCAATAGGGGCTTCATTTGTCAAGAAGAATCTTGAACGAGGAGTGGTAAGGGAATCGCATTGGCGATTTGGAGTTGGTCTCCATTTGAACGCTCATTTACGCGCTATATATTCAGTATAAGCAGAAGCCTGTGCTCTATACAGCGGCGACGTAAGGAAGTGCATATACTATTGTTCAGGGTGTGTAACTGGATGAAATATTCTACATATATATTTGCAGAAAGTAGGAGCCTTGGTGTCATTCAACACAACGGCGTAAGTAAATGCATAATCGGAAGTACAGTAATCGGAAATTACAGAAAGCATAAGCCTTGGCATCATATGATGTGACGGCAAAGGTAAGTTATATAGCTTGTGTGATATAGGACGTGTCGACAGAATCAGCAGATATACACCTAGATCTGTATCCAACGATAGTTACGAGGCGAGCGAGTGAACATCGAAGTGTCCTAGAGGGCTCAACCAAGAACTAGGGCGAGATACTATTTTGAAGAACGCATATACTGCGCATTCGAACATATATATATCCGATGATAGTTACGACGCGAGCGCGTGAACACCGAAGCGTCCTAGAGGGCTCAACCAAGAACTAAAGCAAGATATTACTTCATAAAGTATATGCTATATACAAACAATCAAATACTTGAGAGAGATGGATCAACGAAGCAAACTTACTTCGATTTGAGGAAGAAACGACTACGGGGTGCTTCGATGCTTCGAACGAGGCTCGACTTCGAAAAGGATCAACTCCAGACTTCGGACAAAAAAAGACTTGGACTTTGACTTTGAACCAAACCAGGTTCGAGTCAAGTCAACTGGGTTTAAGTTAGGTCAGGTGGGTTAGGACCAGGTCAGGTGGGCTAGGCTAGGTAGGGGAGGTTCTAGTCAGAGAGAGAGAAGTGGGGGGGGGGGGGGGGGACTTTTCCTAAAGGAGGGGGGGGTCTTCTATTTATAGGGGAGGTTGCTTGGGGGCTAAGCAACCCCATTTACCCAAATGCCTCTGTTTTTTTTTAGAATTCCTTCCATGGAAGGTGCTGGAACATGTGGGAAGGCTCTGAAAGGTCCTGAAAGGTGCTGAAACATTCTAGAATGTTTTTCTGATAAATATTTTTGTGGGTCCCACCAATATTTTCGTGGGTCCCGCAAAAAAATCGGGTTTTCGGTTATTTTTTCCCAAAAAAATCTGAGTACGTCATTCTCTTCGTATTGACGTAACTAAGAAAGTTGGCTCGAGGAAATCTTTTGATTTCGTTCAGGTAGAAAGTTTTGGCTTCCAGAGTGTTTGAACATATATTCGCAAAGCGACGAATATCTTTGGCTCGCAAGAATTGAGTCGTTTCGCATTCTGAGAAAAATGCTATTTTGACCGGTAAATGCCTCATGGATTTTATTCAGATATTTTCTGAAAAATTGCGGGTCTTACAAGCACACACCATATGTTCTGTTGCTTGATAAATTATGTGCTTTATGATTTGATAATCCAACTCCATACTAATTGAAATGATTCAATCATGGACTTGCTGCCTTCATGGTGGCTTGGTGCGTAAAGTTTTAGAGCGCACCTAAAGACAGTAATAAGCTTTGACTTGGAATTCCAACCCGGGTCAGGAAACAAGTTGTGCACAACACTCTCTTGTTCATTTGTTGTTCTGTTATTGGCTGTACTATTCATATAAAGCCAAAAGATTTTGTCAGCCCGAACTAATAGAAATAATCATTCTTGAATTTTCGGATTTGTTGTCCTGTTATTGGCTACACTAATTAATTAAAGATGAAAGGTCTTTTAAACTTGAACTAAGGGAAATAGTCTTTTTCAAAAGATCAGCACGCCAAGGGTAATTGGCATGACAGGAATAACGTACTAAGTCAAGGTTGGGTTGGGAATAAATAAATAAATAAATAAACACCTTTGCGTAAGGTACTGTTTAAAATATCAAGACCCTCTATTGATCCGTATCATAAGCATTCCTTGAGCTGTGTCACATGAAGCATCTCAACAGTGATTTGAATTGCCAGGCTAAGGTATGAGGGTTCCGCATTGACCCTTGGGTTAATGATTTGAAACCACATATATTGAAATACAATTATGTTGCCTGACAGTTTAAAGGCACCGGAGCATTCGTGCTTGACGGTTTAAAGGCACCAGAGTACTCTGAGTGGGTCAGCACAATTAAATAAATAAAGTCTGGTCACTATACATTTTTAAGGTATAAAGGGTTGAAGATCTACTACTTCAGTAGTAGAAATCAAATTTTGGGGAACGCCAGTGTCTTGAACGACTGAGTTCAGTTCGGATAAGCACAGACACAACGGGAAACATGAAGTAATAATAAGAGCAACTCACTTAGATTCGGGCTTACCTTGGAGAGGGTAGGTGGTACACAACTTCGTGGATATGTGTTTCTAGCTTCTAGCGGCAATGACTCGTTGGTCCACAGTTCTCGGAGTTAGGAGACCCGGACTATCAATTTTGTCCTAAGTGGTAGCTTCAAGTTCTTCTGCAGAAATGTTGATGTCAATTTTTTTTTATTCTTTCCTCTTTATTGATTCTTATTCTTAAGTTTTTGCCTTCATATATGTCAACGTCTTTGTCATGATCTAGATCAGAGGCAACTCATCTGTATGGCTCAATATCATAAACATAATGATGATTTAAAAACTATTTAACATAGCAAGGTAGAGTCGACTTTAACACATGAAAGTAGTGAATATAACATGCTAAACATAATTCAAACAATAAGTTTTTTAATTAATTATATTTAATTCAAGCATGCACCACAATAGAAACACCTCTCTCTCTATATATATACACACACACACATGCCAAACTGATTTTTTGAGTTTTTTGTTATATTTTTAAACTTTGGTTGTATAGATGTGATCTAAATACTTGATTTTATAGGAATTAGCTATTGGAGTGTTTGATTTTGATACATAGGTGGGTTTTTATAATAATTAAAAAATCAACGGTCCAAAATCTTTGTAATGCAGAGAAATGGTTTGGTCTAATATATATATATATATATATATAATGTCGCTTGTTCCTATAATTGAGTTATAATCACACGATGCGGGATGCTTTGAGACAATATAACCTCATAGATGTGTTCAACATGCTCGATTGAGTAGGAATCAACATTGATATTTTTTTAATGAAAAAACATGCTTTATTTATCAGGAGAAATCAATACATTCATAGCTATTGATTTTTGGATTGTTGTTAAAAACTATATACATGTTAGATTTTTGTGATCGAAAGGCCAATCTCCACTAAATAAAACATGTAGATCACATATATGCTATTATATGTGTTTAAAAATAAAACAAAGCAAAACAAGGGGTTCTGCCACATTGCTAAGTTGATTGAATTTATGATTGATTGTAGCAAAGAAATTATATATATATATATATATATATATATATATATATATAGAGAGAGAGAGAGAGAGAGAGAGAGAGAGAGAGATGTAAACATGCTAAATAGGTTTTTCAGGCTTGTTTAGTCTTATTTTTAAATTCTGACCATATGAATGTAATATATCTACTTGATTTTATAGGAATCAACTTTTGGAGCACTTGATTCCAACACATGGGCAAATTTTATAAGGTTAAAAAAATCAACAATCCATAATCTATTTAGATTTTTGAGATTCTATTTTTTTTTCATAAAGACATACAACCCGGGTGTCAATTCCTAGAAAATTGACCATGTTGAACTCATGTATGGGGTCAGAATAGCCAAAAATGTATTAGAAAGCCGAAAAACCTGTTTAGCATGTTTATAACTCTCTCTCTCTCTCTCTCTATATATATATATATATATATATATATATATATATATAGGGAGATGGTCTACCCCTTATCCTCGCCTTCAAAATTTGTATGTTAGATATATTTGTTGCCAAATCTAAGCATATAGTTGTGATCTACGTGATTGAAAACACGTGATTAACTCTCAGATCAAAGTTATGTGATGTGTAAGTAAGATTTTATAACATAGAAAAATTTACGGTTGTTCCAGAGCCATTGATTTTCTGATGCTTGTAAAATCCTATCTACATATAAAAAAGTTTGATCCAAGAGTCTATTCATAAGTTTTCAACCATGGAGATCACATCCATAGATTTGCCAAAAACATATTTAACATGCACATTTTGAACGGGAGGACACAAGTGAACCATCTCCCCCCCCCTCTCTCTAGATATATAAACATACAAAATAGGCATGATGCTAAATAAAATATATTATTTGATTTTCAGAATTATTTTTTTCTAAATTCTAATTGTACAAACATGTTCAACATGGTTAAATCAATACTTGGATCATGCATTTTGGATGAAAATATTGGTATTTAGAACCTCAAAAACTTATGAAAATTGTAGGCGGTTGAGTTTTGAAACCTTATAAAAGCCTATTTATGCATCAAAATCAAATACTCCAAGAAGTGATTCCTATAAAAACAAACATATAAATCACATTTGTATGGTCAGAATTTCAAAAAAACACCAAAAATCCAATAATATGTTTTATTTAGCACCTCATTTTGCAAGTTTTTATTTTCCATATATATATATAAGAAAATATTTGCTACTAATGAGTTAGAAATCATGGACTCGATCTAACCACATAGATGTGTTCAACATGGTTCCTTTGCTAAGGATCAAACCTTGGACTATGCTTTTTCTGATGTAAAAAGATGATATTTTGAGTTATAAAATTTTGGCACAATGCCCGCCATTGATTTTTGTATGGGCAACACATAACATTAATTTGTGTTCTAACATTAATCATATGATTCGAAACAAGTTTTCTAACTAAACAAAGCATGTAGACCATATTCGATCTAAAAAAAAATTGGATTTTTTCTAAGAAATGAATGATTTATACTCATTAGTTTTTTTCCTTCTTACCTCTCTTGTGGTCATAGGCTCATAGCTGGTGCCTCCCTCCTATTGCTCGCCCACTGGTTGAGAGGGCTTTCTGCATTTAGGTCAGGCTGATGTGGATCGAACCCCGTATTGACCCACGCCTTCCCCTCCTCCCTCCCATCCCAGGCGCCCCCGCCAATTCCCAAGGATGTGAATCCCGGGGGAAAACCCCCGCCTCTTCCATTGCACAGTTTGGGAAATTCCCGGGAAATTCGTTTCCCTCCTCTCCCGACGACCATGAAGGACCCTCTGGATCGCACCAAGGTGGTGCTGCGGCACCTGCCGCCGTCGATCTCGCACGCCGTCCTCACGGAGCGTGTCGACGCCCGCTTTGCCGGCAGCTACAGATGGACCACCTTCCGCCCCGGCAACACCAGGTCGGCTTTTCTCTTCTCCTGTTCTTCCTCTTCTTCTTCGCTTTCGTCTTTGTCGTCCACCATGGTTGTGTTATTTAATTACTGGTGATGATCATTTGCTCGGTTCTGTGCTTTGTTTTCTTCGATTTCTCGGGGATTTCATTGTTTTTCCTCACTTCGTCGTCGCCGCCCGCGTCCTTTTAATTAGGGTCTGGTGAATTCGGCATCGGAGCGATTGTTCTCTTTTTTTAGTTTTGCGGCTTTGGGGGGTTATGGTGAAATGAGGGCTAGGGTTTTGTCGGTTTCTTCATTTAGTTTCGGGAATTGCCGTGAGTGAATCGTTTTTCCTTTTTTCTTTTTTTGACATTTTGATCCTGCTTGCTGATCATAGACATGGAATTCGGTTTCATGAAGTGTTTTGGATTTATATTTTGCGGGTTTTCCACATTTTAGTGTTTCAACTGGAACAGGAAATTGATACATAAATCGTTTATTTCGTTCGCTCATCGAAATTGCAAAGGTGATTGCGGTTTCTGCATCGCGTGATGGGTTTGTCTCCATGGTTTGGTTTTCTGTAGAGGATGTTAATGTTTGGTCCTTTCAACTGAGTAGCTTCCGAAAATTCTTAGTGTCAATCTCCAACTATTGATTTCGGGATTCGGTTTCTGCTGCTACAGTGGTTATGTGGAAATCTTAATCATATCGCCAGATATTGCATTTCTAATTTGCGAACTCACGGCATTATATTTTTGAAATACAGACAATGGCATTGTTTTGTTCGTGAAGAGAGTGAAGAATCTATTCACCATTGTTTACACGACTTAAACAATGTTTGTAACTTTCTATAACATGGACTTACTATTATTTTTTTGGGTTGGATGTTGTAGTCACAAGAACATGCGATACGCTCGAGCTTATATAGATTTCAAAAGACTTGAAGATGTTCTCGAGTTCGCTGAGATCTTTGATGGTCATGTTTTTGTCAATGAGAAAGGTGATTCCTCAGGATTAAATTTTCTTGGTTTCGTTTTTGTAATTTTAATGTATTTTCCTCTCATACACTGGTTGTTGCTAGTTGAATCATACTGTATGTTAGGCAAATTCAATAATCAATTATGGTATTCCAGGTGCTCAGTTTAAGACCATTGTTGAATATGCACCTTCGCAACATGTTCCAAAGTCATGGTCAAAAAAAGATGGTCGTGAAGGGACCATTTTTAAAGGTATGACATCTAATTTTTTTAATTTGTCATTGACTTTAAAAATACTTTTAGTTATCATGTGTGTGTGTGTGTGTGTGTGTGTGTGTGTGTGTGTGTGTGTGTGTGTGTGTGTGTGTGTGTGTTGCCAATCTTTATCTGTTCGCGTTGTTGTTGCCCCCTTTTTCTAATGTCTGTCCTTTTGTGTTTGATTGATTTAGATCAGAGTTTCTGTTCATATGCTGTTTTTGATGGATATCAGATACTGAATATTTGGATTTTCTGGAGATGCTTGCAAAGCCAGTGGAGAATCTTCCTAGTGCAGAGATACAATTGGAAAGGAGAGAAGCAGAACGAGCTAGTTAGTTCTAACATGTTAAAGAATGCTGTTGGTTTACTGTTTTCTTCTCTCTTGATTATGCCATGTGTCTTGTTTGTGCAGGTGGAGCAAAGGAGACCATCATTATTACCCCCCTTATGGAGTTTGTTAGGCAGAAAAGAGCTGCTAAAAATGGGTCTCAGGTGGGGAAAACTCTTGAGTCTTGACATGAGGGATTTTTTGCTATATAACTTTTCTTGTTCAACAAATACTATCTTTTCTATTTAAGACAAGAAATGTTAAGAATGGGCATCCACATATCTTTTTATTGATGCTAAAGAAAAGCACATTTGCGCTGTACTGTTATCTGGGCTGACAAAGAACTTGAGCTATGTTGCTTTATTTATAATTGGTGGAATTGCGTGGAATAAAATTTTTCTGTTATTTGGTTTGTTTAAGAGAAACTAGTTAAGACACAAGCGTAAGCCTAATTGCCAACCATTGTTTGTTTGCTGATTTAGGTCATTAGACATCTTAACTTATAACGGTCCAACCAATATTCAGGCATTGAAGTGACATGAGACAAATGATAGTGAGGGAATTTATTAAAGTAATTTGTGCTACTTGTAGAACTGAACTTGAGACCAGGATGGCTTTTTCCAAGTCTTTTGTGGTTTAAGTTGTTTGAAGAGAGGAAAGAATCATTATGGATTGATTGGATGAGCCTACTGGGTCTTGCAAATCAATTGGATGGTAGTAGAGAGAGGGTTAGAGAAGCGGAAAGTAGGAAGATGTAAATGAAAATGTGAGGGCAGCAGAGAGGTTTTATTTTTTATTTTTTTTTATGAATGAAAGGAAAATTCTATTAAAAGGATAGAGTAAAAGTACAAATCAAGAGGCCAACAATCACCAGAAAATCTTGGAACACAAATTAATGTTACTGAAACATCTATAGAAAACCTGAAACAAAATAAGTAGGTGACCCTATTTATAAATGTTAGCAATTTAACATATCAACTTCTTTCCTTTTAGGAGGGCAGTTGAGAAGTTGGATGCACAAAGGAAGAACCATCTTAGGGCTTAGGTGTGAAAGAAAGGAGCCTTCAATCTCCACGCTTACCTGCAAGAGAGAAAGAGAGAGAGGGGAGAGAGAGAGAGAGAGAAGGGAGAGAGATTTCAGAAAGAGGTGTTCAGTCGTGTATCGGCTGACCCTTTCATTCTATTTAAAAGTATTAAGTAAAAATAAAACTAGGGTACACAAATACCCTTTTAACATGTTAATTTACATTTACACCAATTGGGTTTGGACCCGATCCAATATATAAATGGATCGGGTCAGACATATACACAATGATGACTTCTTTTCAGCCTCCCTCAAGTTGTGCATGGTGCTGAACCATGTACAACTTGCTTTTCATAAACCAAAATCTGTCCTTCGTCAACCCTTTAGTGAGAATGTCAGCAACTTGTTCTTCAGTTGGCACATACATAGACTCAATCTCTTTATCTTCAACCTTTTTTCTAATAAAATGTTGATCTATTTCAATGTGCTTTGCTCGACTATGATGGATGGGATTGAAGGACATGTTGATGGCACTTTAATTGTCACACAACAACAGTGACCGAGCAATCGGTTCTCCCATTTCTGTCAGGAGATGTCTTATCCATGTAGCCTCGGCCGTGGCAGTGGCCATGGATCTGTATTCAGCCTCAGTGCTCGATCTAGCAACCGCCTTTTGTTTTCTACTGCTCCAGGATACCAAGTTTGACCCAATGAAGGTGCAATAACCGGATATTGATCGTCGTTCGTCTGGATCACCCGCCCAATCAGCATCAGCATAAGTGACGATCTCATGGCCCTCATGGCCCCCGCCTGGATCTAATTCCCTTTTCTTGTATACCAGCCCATCACCAATTGTACCCTTCAGGTAACGAAGTATACGTTTGACTGCCTCCATATGTGACATACGAGGTTCATGCATAAACTGGGATACCTGATTAACCGAATATACTATATCAGGTCTAGTAAAAGTCAGATATTGCAACATGCCAACTAAGCTGCGATACTTAGTGGGATCTTCATATATGTCCCCGTCTTTTGAACTCAGTTTCTGATGAATGACACTTGGAGTTGTCAACGACTTACAATTTGTCATGCCTGCTCTGCTGAGAATGTCCAACGTGTATTTGTGCTGAGTAAGGGTGAGTGTATCATTTCTTTTATCAACTTCTACCCCAAGAAAATATCGCAGCTCTCCCAAATCTTTCATCTTAAATCTCTGATTTAATAACTCCTTCACCTGCTCAATGTGACTTTTACAGTTCCCTGTGATGATGATGTCATCTACATATATTAATAGGAAAGTAGTGACTCCTTGTTCATTGTGAATAAATAATGAGTGATCCAGAAGGGATCGAGAGAAGCCATGCCGTTGTACCTCTAGAGAAAAACTGTCGAACCAGGAACGAGAGGCTTGTTTCAAGCCATAGAGAGCTCTCTTTAACTTGCATACATATTCTTTGGCTTCTCGTTCTGCATATTCAGTGGGTTGTTCCATGTAAACTTCCTCTTTCAAATCCCCGTGCAGAAAAGCATTTTTTACATCCAGCTGGCTCAATGACCAACCATATTTAATAGCTAGACCCAACACAATGCGAATGGTCCCCATTTTAACTACAGGACTGAAAGTTTCATCAAAGTCTTGGCCTTCCTCTTGTGTAAATCCCTTGGCTACAAGTCTAGCCTTGTACCTTTCAATGCTCCCGTCTGGTTTATACTTTATCTTGTACACCCATTTTGACCCAACAACATTTCTGTTTAGTGGCCTGGGTACAATCTCCCATGTTCCACATTCATGAAGAGCTTCCATTTCTTCATTCATTGCTTCAACCCATCTTCTAGAGCTCGCAGCTTGATAGAACATGAGGGGCTCTTCCTCTTTACTTATGGATGTGAAGAACAACTGAAAATCCAATGAAATTTTTTTATAACTTATCCACCTGTCAAGTGGATGTCGAATCCTTGAGGATCTTCTGATATCCATTGTCTGTGAAGATGGATCCGTACTCGTACAAGAGACGAATGAGGGCTCTTTTTCTCGCCGGGTGTACACAATACCTTTATACCTTGCTGACTCCAAGACATGTGGAACAGTTTCTTCTATTTGAGTTTCATTTGCTGATTCCTCATGTGTCTCCTTCTGGCTGCAATTTTCTGGACAGTCTACTCTATCATTGGAAAAAAGTTCTGAATTTAACCATGGATAGTATACCTCAATGCTGGGGCTTGAGTTATCAGCATGAAGGGTTGAATTAGCATCCTGAGCATCAAAGTTCATCTCATTGAAAATTACATTCCTTGATATCTTGACACGCTTAGTCAGAGGATCATAGCACCTGTACCCTTTGTAGTCTTCTGCATATCCTATAAACCTGCATTTTAAGGCTTTATCTTGGAACTTGTGTCTGAGTGAGCTGTCAATGTGAACATAGCAAACAAACCCAAACACACGTAATGCATGGTAATCAGGTTGTATGCCAAAAAGAGAGAAATATGGTGACTTATTTTCTAAGATACTCATGGGCAATCGATTTATCACATGGACTGTGGAGTGAAAGACCTCAGTCCATAATGATACAAGAAGATTGCTCCCGTGCATCATACTCATTGCAGTCTCTATAATATGTCGATGCTTCCTTTCAGCAATCCCATTTTGTTGAGGTGTATGCGGGCAAGACACTCTTCTCTTTATCCCATTATGTTGAAGAAAACCAACAAAGTCATTCGAGGAGAATTCACCTCCTCCATCACACTGGAAATTAAGAATGTTGGTAGAGAAATGATTTTGAACAAAAGAATGAAATCTTTGGAACAATCCAAAAACTTCTGATTTGTGCTTCATAAAAAATATCCAAGTATAACGTGAGTAACTATCAATGAAAATAAGATAGTATTTACTGCCAAAAAGAGAAGTAATTGGGGCAGGACCCCAGACATCTGAACAAATGGCCTTGAAGCTCTTTTATTGATGGAAGCAAATGGTAGGACATGACTCTTACATAAAAGACAACTAGAACACTTTGTATCAACGACCTCTGAACTCAGACTGGACTTAGGAATAAAATTATTCAAGATAAGTTTTTCAATAAAATGACGACCACAATGGCCAAGACGACTATGCCAAAGTCTTGGCTTATTACATTCAGAAATATTGAATATAAAATCAGAATAAAAAAATTGACGCTGGTGAGGCTTCAAGGATGAATAGTCGGAATGAACGGAGGAAGGATCTTCTTGAAAGATATACATGTTGCCCCATCGTTTTCCTTCAGCGAATGTTTTCCTCGTGCGAAGATCCTTGACATAAACAGAAGAGGGAGTAAATTCAACTGAAGCATTGGCATCATCAACAAGTTTTGAGACAGAAACAATGTTCTTTTGAATATTAGGTGCATGGATGACACTTGAAAGTTTAAGAGAAGACTTTGACATTGGTATAATGGCATTTCCAGTATGTGAGATCGAGTGATGAGATCCATCTCCTATGACTATGCTATTCTTACCAACATAAGGTGTAAGAGTCAAGAGTTTACCTACATCACCTGTGACATGAGTAGCTGCTCCAGAATCGACATACCAAGTTCCTTTGTCATTTTGCTTCATATTCAATCTTGCCAAGGCTGCCAACAACAACTCCTTTACTTCTCCATCCTTCCTAGCCTCTGCTTGTGGAGCTTTCCCTTTTTTTTGAGGATTAAACCAACAATTTGCTTTAATGTGTCCTTTCTTGTTGCATAGAAAACAAGTGGGAATGGGTCTTTGTCCTTGTATATTGGGTGTGAGAAGTATGCCACGACCTCCATAGGTGTTTCTCCTTGGGCCTCCTTTTCCTCGAAAAGAGCTTCCTCGTCCTCGGCCATAACTCATTCCCATAGCCAGCACATTTTGTGTTCCTGAATTCCCATTAGAATCTTCAGAAGATCCTTTCAGGGTCATCTCATATTGCAATAACTTCGCACGAAGATCTTCAAACTTTGGAAGTTCTGGTAAACATAATAAGGTAGTCGTCATAACATGATAGTCTGACCCCAATCCACTCAAGGTTTGTTGTACTTTATCCTTTTCACTGACAAGACACCCAACAACAGCCAGCTGATCCGTGATGCCTTTCATTTTGTTCAAGTATTCCATAACAGACATGGAATCTTTCTTCAGCATTTGAAACTCTCGCTTAAGATACATAATTCTTGCCTCAAAAATTTGTGAATACATCTGAACTAACTCATCCCACAGTTCCTTGGTCGTACAATCATCACGAAGAGCAATGAGGACTTCCTGTGAGAGAGTTGAAATGATGTAGGCCACTAACGATTGATCCCTCTTCATCCAAGCAACATATTCTGGGTTCTTGCGAAGAACAACAGACTGTTCTCCTTTATCGTTTGCCTTTTCTTGTGAGAGAAATTCTGGAGGTGATGGAACAGATCCATCCAGATGACCAGAGAGGTCCTGAGTCTCCTGACTCTTTATAAATGAAATGATCTGTCTTTTCCAGGTTAAGAAATTGGAGTATAGATTAGCAGAAATGGGAATCACGCACAACAGAAAAGAAAAAGAGATACAACAGTTCCAATATAGAGCAGTTCCAGAACCCACGAAAACAACAGTTTTAGGATCGCGCACAACAGTTCCAACATGGGAGATACAGCAGTTCCAGAACCCACAAAAACAACAGTTTTAGAATCACGCACAGCAGTTCCAGTCACCCACGAAAACAGTAATTTCAGAATCACGAACTCAGAAATATTTTCACACAGCCGAAATATTTCCAGAAAGGGTCGATTTCCACGAAACAACAGTTTCGGAATCACGAACTCAGAAATACATTTTTCAGAATCACGAACTCATCGTGAATATTTCCAGAAAGGGTCGATTTAGATTTAGAATCATGAACTCACCGTGAAAAAATTTCAGAAAGAATCGACTGTCACCGTGAAACAGTCACCGTGAAAGGGATCTGTCTTTTACCGAGAAATCGAGCCACCGTGAAACAGTCACCGTGAAATCGAGTCACCGTGAAATCGAGCCACCGTGAATCAAAGGCAGCTCTTCACTTACAATCGTCACGCTGCTCTGATACCATGAAAGAAAGGAGCCTTCAATCTCCACGCTTACCTGCAAGAGAGAAAGAGAAAGAGGGGAGAGAGAGAGAGAGAAGGGAGAGAGATTTCAGAAAGAGGTGTTCAGTCGTGTATCGGCTGACCCTTTCATTCTATTTAAAAGTATTAAGTAAAAATAAAACTAGGGTACAGAAATACCCTTTTAACATGTTAATTTACATTTACACCAATTGGGTCTGGACCCGATCCAATATATAAATGGATCGGGTCAGACATATACACAGTGATGACTTCTTTTCAAGGTGGAAATGGGTATGGGAAAGAGACAAATGCATCAAAAGGATCAAGTTATAAATATGCTAATGTGATAGTTATATATATTTGGCCATGGAGTCTATGATAATGGGAAGAATCAGATGTGTGCCAAGATATCAGGGTGGATGCTAGACTGGAAAATGTGATCAATATTAATAACATAAAAAAATCACATCAACAGTTAAGTATGGTGCCATGAACATTCTTTGAAACATAAATATCCTAGAATCTAGTCTGGAGGTGTTTTTTGAGATGCATAAACTTGTGCTTGCTCATTGTTATCATGAAATTCAACAATTTGCATAAAAGGAAACTGAACGCTGGGGGTAATATAATAGCTTATGAAATTCTTCATGAAATCAGGTTCAGCTAAAAAGCAGTTTCTTTACTGAATGTGTATCTGGTGAAGGCTACTGACAATGTTTGTTAGGGTTTCCTGCACTGAGTTGCTGGGTCTGGGTTCTTGCTGAATCTTTGAAAAGAAAGGTTCAGTCTGCAAATTCTGCATGTTGTCAACTTGTCATCCTTCATTGCAGTTATTATACATTGATGTCACCCTATCTTATTTTCAACAAGGTTTATAAATTGATGTTCATTTAATAAAAAAACTGATCTTGAGCCAGGATCAGGGCTCATATAATAAATATGCTCACACTTGAGCTTGAGTTTGCTTGTCAAGAGGCTTGTAAGAAAATAAAACTAGGACACATATATCATCTGTTGTGCTGTGCGCTATGTCACATGGGTGTGGGTACGGGTGCAATTTCAACAATTTTGGACACAAGGACATGGCTATATATATATATAACAATAATAAGACTCGGTCAAAGTTGTGGCCATTAGGGGACACAGCTATATATATATATTTTTTAAAATATATAAAAATATTGATTTTTTTTAGTTTTTATTATGTCTTTTGCCCTAAAAAATGGATAAAAATAGACTCGGTCAAAGTTGACCGAGTCCAAAATGTGGACGGACTTGGCCCCAGTGCGTTCACCGAGTCCGACACTTGGTTGACCGTGTCCGCCCCGTGTCCGAAGCCGCACCCGTGTCGGGGCGTGTCGACGCGGGTGCATCGACCTTATAGCCGAGTCCGTGTGACTTAGGTTGTGCGTCATGCATTAGATGCTATTTCACAGGATACTCCAATTTATTCCTGTATCGTGGCCCCTTAAATGCTATTCTTAATGGAAAACCACACAAAATGGCATATCCCATGTTCTTGTAACATACCTTTGAAAATTGTCTTTTTTTGTTTTTTTTTAAAGGCAACAAAAGTACTTTCATTGATAAGAGGAGTAACCCATGTGACAAGATGCTATTGGACATCTATTTGGTAGTGTGAGTGATTGAGAAGATAACCTTAGATTTGCATGTGACTTATTCAATCCTGTTTGACTTGTTTAGATTGCCATGTTGTCTGGAATCTATAGATGAGGCAGGAGCCATGTGAGTCCTATACTAACCGACATTTTTTTCTCTTTTATCTTGTGATGTAAATTGTGTCATCATTTCTTTTCCATATTACAGCTGGGTTTCATCATGTGCGTTTTATGTAGCTTATTTAGAAATTTAATGTTTCTGTATTGATGGTTGTTTTGTTTTGCTTTATCCACATATATAGGCACATGAATTTTTTGTTTAAATCTTTTAAGCAATTTTTTGGTTGGTTTCCTTTGAATGTTTATAGCTGGATATTTTTCTGTTGCATTGTAAGCATATCTGATTCCCCATTTCATTTGATATTTTTTTGCTTTTCAAGTTTCTGTTTCAGTAATTAGGGATATTACATTTGGATATTGCAATTGCTATGTGTTGCCTATAAATGATGGATATTTGGATTGACTATGGTAAATATAACAGAGGACATCATCCAATGGGAAGATTAGCCGGCGAACTGGGGGAGTTTCAACTTCTACTTCTGCATCAGTTTCTCATAAGAGAGGGCCCGGAAAGAAAAGAGTCTCCACTTCTATGGTATGCTATTATGCTTCATAGTTGTAGAGCACTTGCTGCATGCAGTGTAACTCCTAGGTCTTCCTTGATCAATGATAATAACTAGAGATGGGAGTTTACAAATTTTTTTGGAAGCTTCTTGTTGAGCTATGTTACTTGGACATTTACACGGATGTGATGTCAGACATATGTACAACGCATCGAACACTGTGGTTTTTGAAAAACTAGATACTTGACATGCAGCTATATATATATATGTTGAGAATAGGTGGTTCTTTGCTTAAGTTATTTTATATTAGAGGTTTTCTGAATTTTTGTCCTCATAAGGACTTACATGTAATTTCTCTTTTTGCCTCTCTCTATTTAATATAGAGAGAAGCCCTAATTAAAAAAAGTTAACGAGTTCTAATCTCTCAGCCGTCTTTCTCTCTCTTTTCTCTCTCTTCCTCTCTCTCTACCTAGGGTTCGGGTCATCACTTCTCTTCTTCTACATGGTATCAAAGCCAGCGATCTCAGGAGCGTGATCGATCTGATCTCAGGAGCGTGATCTACATCCTCGAGCGTGATCGATCTTATCTCAGGAGCGTGATCTACATCCTGGAACCAGGTGTGCATTATTTTTTAGATTTGATGACAGATCTGGCCTAGATTTGTTATTAGACCTAACGAGCATAGTGGGAGTGAGCCCTCAGGTCAGGCAATCGTAATTTTTTTTTCCTCTTGAGCTTCACATGCCGTGACCTCTGGGTGTGGCAGCTGATAGCAGACCCTAACGTCGCCTGCCATGATGTGTTTATCGTGTCCCTATCGTGACTGTTTTGTCCTTTAAAGAAAGGAACTTCTTGTTGGTGGCTGTCGTGATTTACAACATCTGTTAATATGATTTCAGCGACGGCTGTCGTGATTTTAAGCCTCTGTCGTGAGTGCAGCATCTGCCGTGACCCTTCATGCTGTCGCTATCCTTTTTTTTTTGTCGTGATTACAACTGTCGTGACCCCTTCATGCTGTCGTTATGATGTCGTGATTTTTTTTTTCATGCTGTCGTGATTGTTTTCAGCATCAGAATCTCTGTAGTGGAAACACCAAGTTTTTTTTTTCTGTGTTGAAAATCATCATGTTTATGTGAAAGTTTTTTTTTGAGGGAGGCTGATGCGTGACTGTTATGGGTATGGGCTGCTGTTCAAGATTCATGTGTGTGGGCTGTTGTCCACTACTGTCGTGAAAATTGCAGGCGTAATTCCTGTGGTACTGGGAAAATCTTTCTCTTGTGGCCTGCTGTTCCTTACTGTCGTGGTTTCTTTTTGGTGAACAACTGCTAGGTTGCTTGAAATCTGTCCAGATTTTTATCTCTGCTGAAACAGAAATATTTGGTTAGTATGGCTGAAACTTCAAAATGTGATTCCAAATTGGAACACATTGGAGAATATAAAGCATTTGCCAACCCCTTCTCGTATGGCTCTTCCGTAAGGTTGAATAAAACCAACTATGCCAGATGGTTCAGAACTTTTATGATGTCGGTATCTGGACATCGTCGAAAACATATTTTGTTGGAAGGCGAACCCACTGAGAAATTGGGAAAATATGTTACTTGGGATGAAGATAATGACATAGTGATGTCATGGATCATGAATAGTGTCGAACCCCATATTGCAGATGGATTGATCTACTATAATACAGCCAAACTGATGTGGGACAATCTTCGTGATACATATTCACAAGAGACAAATGTGAGTCGTATCCTGCAAGTCGAACAGGAAATATATAATTTGCAACAGGGAGATCAGACCTTGGCCCAGTACTATGCCTCGGTCAAAGCTGCGTTTGAAAGACTCAATGCTCACAGGCCCCTTTGTTGCTCGAAGCAAAAGGATCATCAAGAACAAACCATGGTTGCTCGTTTTCTTACAGGTCTTTCTTCAGATTTTTCGGTTGCAAAAGTTCAAATGTTGACTGGATCAGATGTTCCCACTCTTGCTGATGCTTACAATCGTCTTAGTAGACTTGCGATCTCTCTGCCCCAATCTCAGCCTGTGACTCAGTCATCTGCTCTTTTTGTCCCATCTAGTTATGGGCGTGGAAATATTTAGAATATCAGAGGACGAGGACGTGGACGTGGTATGGGAGGCAGAGGAAAGCTTCAATGTACATTCTGTGGAAAATCTGGCCATTTAGAAGATCGTTGTTGGGATAAGCATGGTCGGCCAACCTCTTCTTCATCAAAGTCATATACTCCAAAAGCAAATGTTACTACTATCGAGGCAACAAATGTACAAGAGAATATCACTGCAAATGAAAGCAGTATCACCCTTAGTCGTGCCGAATATGATGAATTGATCGCTCTTCGACCTGAGAGTTCCACCCCTCCTGTAGCTGGTGTTGCCTATTCAACCGGAAATCTTCTTCATCCGACCGACAGTAAGTGGGTTATTGACTCTGGTGCATCCAGACATTTGTGTGGAAATTCACGTGTTTTTTCAGAACTAAAGGATATTAAGGCTCAGCTTGGAGTCTCATTAGCCGATGGGAGTTCCTCCCCGGTTGTTGGTCAGGGAAATATTTCTATATCCTCCTCATTACAGTTGAAAAATGTTCTTCATGCTCTAAACTTTCCTCAAAGTTTACTTTCTGTTAGTTGCCTTATAAAAGAACAAAACTGTAGAGTAATATTTGATCAAATGGGTTGTCATTTTCAGGATTTGCTGACGGGGAAGAAGATTGGTGGAGGCTATGAAGAAAATGGAATTTACTACCTACATCATCCAATGGGTTCGGTTCATGCAGCAGTGGAACATTCCTTCAGTCCTGTTCAGTGGCATCGTCGTCTTGGTCATCCTTCATTGTCAAAGCTTCGGTCGGTATTTCCTCAGATTCCTTCCACCACATCATTTCAGTGTGAAGCATGTCAGTTGGGCAAGCATCATCGAAGTTCGTTCCCTTCGAGTCAGAGTCAGTCTAGTAATAAAGTTTTTGAACTCCTTCATGCAGATGTATGGGGTCCTAGTAAGATTCCTACTAGGACGCAGTGTCGTTATTATCTTGTTATTGTTGATGATTTCTCTAAGTTATCATGGGTATTTTTAATAAAAGAACGATCTGAAGTTCCAAGTATTATCAAATCCCTAATTCTTGAAATAAAAACTCATTTTGAATTTATGGTCAAGATTGTTCGCACTGATAATGCTCTCGAGTTTAAATCAAAAGGTCTGTTACAATTTTACCAAGATCATGGCATCCAACCCTAAACTTCTTGTGCTTATTCATCTCAACAAAATGGGGTGGCTGAGCGAAAACATCAGCACCTCCTTGATGTTGCCAGGACCATTATGATTCAATCTAATGTTCCTGCCTTATACTGGGGCGATGCGATTACTACTGCTTGCTATCTGATCAACCGCATGCCTTCGTCTTCTGTGGGTGATCAAATTCCATTACATATCCTAAAACCTAATGCCCCACTTTTTTCTTTCACACCAAAAATATTTGGATGTGTTTGTTTTGTACACAAACTTGGCCCTGACCGTGATAAATTAGCCGCTCAAGCTACAAAATGCATATTTATCGGTTATCCAAAAAATCAAAAGGGCTATCGATGTTATGATCCTATCTCTCGTCGAGAGTATGTCAGTGCGGATGTATCTTTCCTGGAATCCTCTCCATATTACTCTAGTTCCGGTTCCCTGCTGCAGGTTGATCCAGTTGAATCTTTTCCCTTACCTATTCCTCATTTTCCTTTGGAATCTGTGCCTACATTACCGAACCAAACTTCATCCTCTTCCAGATTTAATAATCCTCCATTGGTATATGTGCGTAGAGCTCCACTTCCGCAACAACCTTCATCTTCTTCTTCTCCTGAGGTAAGTTCGATTGACAATAGTGATCTTCAGGATGATGATAACAGGCCTATTGCTCTACGAAAGGGGACAAGACAATGTACCTTATATCCCATATCTCATTTTGTCTCTCATGCCAGAATTGGACATCAGTTGAAGTCTTTTGTTTCAGCCTTGTCTGCTGAAACTATTCCTCTGAACTATCAGCAGGCAACACTTGATAATCGCTGGAAGCTGGCTATGCAAGAAGAAATGACAGCTTTAGTATCTCAGCATACATGGGATCTCGTTGATTCCCCAGCAGATGCTGACATTGTTGGATGTAAGTGGGTATATACAATAAAGTACAAATCTGATGGTTCTATTGAAAGGTACAAGGCCAGATTAGTCGCGAAAGGGTATACTCAGACATATGGAATTGACTTCTTTGAAACTTTTTCTCCTGTTGCACGGATGGGTACCATCCGTCTTGTTCTCTCAGTAGCTGTTCAACATGGTTGGAGCTTATGCCAATTAGATGTGAAAAATGCATTTCTCTATGGGGATCTATCTGAGACAGTTTACATGCAACAACCTCCAGGCTTCGAGGTTGAGGGGGAGTGTCAGAAGGTGTGTAGATTGCGAAAGGCGATTTATGGCTTGAAACAAAGTCCTCGTGCATGGTTTCAAAAGTTGTTTGAAGTAATGTCAAGCTTTGGCTTTAATCGATCAGCAACAGATCATACACTTTTTATAAAGAAAACTAGCTCTGACATAGTTGTTATGGTGGTATATGTGGATGACATCATTCTTACAGGAGATGATGTGAAAGCTATTGAAGCCACAAAGGCTCATCTTCAAAAACACTTTGTTACAAAAGATCTTGGTTCACTCAGGTATTTTCTGGGCATAGAAGTTGCTAGGGGTCGTGAAGGGATGGTGTTGTCTCAACGGAAGTATGTTCTTGACTTATTAAAGGAAACGGGCATGTTGGGAGCTAAACCAGCAAATATTCCCATGGACCATAAAGTTCAGTTGTTTGAAGAAGGGTCAAAACCTGTTGATAGCAAAAGCTATCGCTCCCTAGTAGGGAAGTTATTATATGTAACTGTGACCAAGCCGGATATTGCTTTAGCAGTAAGCAAAGTTAGCCAATTTATGGACAAACCAACTGAAGTGCACTGGAATGCAGCCATAATGATTCTCAGATATTTAAAATCATCCCCTGGAAAAGGGTTATGGTTCAGGAAAGGTGGAACTCTGGAGATAGTAGCCTATTCTGATGCTGACTATGCTGGATCTGTAGTAGATAGAAAATCTACCACAAGATTTTGTGTGTTTTTGGGAGACAACTTGATTTCATGGAGAAGTAAGAAACAAACTGTGGTTTCCAGGTCGAGTGCAGAATCAGAATATCGGGCTATGGCCCAAACTGCTGCTGAATTGATGTGGGTTTGCACTGTTCTTCATGACCTCCAGGTGAAGGTTCCCTCTCCAATGACCATGATGTGCGATAACAAAGCGGCAACATATATAGCAAACAATCCTGTCTTTCATGAGAGAACAAAGCACATTGAGGTTGATTGCCACTATGTAAGAGATATGATTCAAGCTGGTCATATCACTACCAAATACCTAAAGTCGGAAGACCAAGTTGCAGATATGTTTACAAAGCCCCTTGCTAGGCCAAATTTTTCAAAGTGTTGTGACAAGCTGAGCATGATTGATATCTATGCTCCAGCTTGAGGGGGAGTGTTGAAAATAGGTGGTTCTTTGCTTAAGTTATTTTATATTAGAGGTTTTCTGAATTTTTGTCCTCATAAGGACTTACATGTAATTTCTCTTTTTGCCTCTCTCTATTTAATATAGAGAGAAGCCCTAATTAAAAAAAGTTAACGAGTTCTAATCTCTCAGCCGTCTTTCTCTCTCTTTTCTCTCTACCTAGGGTTCGGGTCATCACTTCTCTTCTTCTACAATATATATATATATATATATATATATATATATATATATATATATATATATATATATATATATATATAAAGAGAGAGAGAGAGAGAGAGAGAGAGAGGCCAAGCCCTTTCTGTATAACAAAGGGACATGCCAACTCATTTTCGTAGATTTGGGAACCAGTAAAATATGTGGAGAAAAAATAGGGTTTAAGAAAGGTTGACAAAAAGTGTACGACATCAGACACTTCGTATCTAAGACACTCAAAAGTGTCAGACACACATCAACGAGTGTCCATTTTTCTTTGATACTTTTATGTTAAAATATGAAGTGTCTATCAAGTTTCTAGGAGTGTCTAGATTGTTGTTGTTCAAGTGTCGGACACTGACATGCTGGCATTCCGAAAGTGTCAAGGTAACTTAGGGAATCTCTCATGGTTGATAATTGAGTAACTATGTAAGAGGGTCAGAGTATTTATTTTATGAAGCTGTTTATTGAGGAACTCCTAAAAGGTTTCTGTTGCATTTGCATATATGATGCATTTATTAAATCTTTAGTGATTTTACAACAATGGGCACTTTTCGTACTGAATAGTAGATAGAGTAACATGTTGATAACTTCCTGTCCAAAGCTATGTTGTGTTCTTGTCATGGACCAGAGTTACCAGAAGCTTCATAGATAGGTGGGAAGTGTGCTTCCCAGAAACTCGCTTCGGAAGTGCGAAACTCCTCGCTTCCGAAACTTGATAGGAATCTCGATTCTCCTATGCTTTCCACATGTTTCTTCCCTATTTCCCTACGTGATTCCTATGTGCTTCTTTTCATGTTTTCCATGTGTTTCCTTTCACGTTTCCCACATACTTCTCATATACATTCTTTAAATTGGCAACCATCATTTTTAGACTTTAAGAAGAATTTAATTCTTACATTATAAAATCACAAAATTTAATAATAGTCATTTTTATTTTAGTTTTTATTCCCTTCTCCTTTGATTAGTATTTTGCTTCCCACTCCATCCCATATCACTTATTTTTTTATTCTTATTTTGGTTTTAAATTGGTTCCTCGCTTCTCGCTTATAAATTTTAAAATATCTCGCTTCTTGCTTCCGCTTCTCGTTTCATTTCCCACTTCTGCTTCCTAGTCTGGTAACCTCATCGTGGACTTGTTGGACCTAGATAATGTTTCATTATCCAAGAAAACCTGGTTTATCAATATGACATTGCCATCTTGAGTGGAAGATGATCTGTTCGGTGCTGCTAAACTATCTTGTGTGCATTCTGATTAATGTGATTTTTTTTATTTGTGCACTTGGTAATACTTTTTAGTGTATCCTTGTCATCATATAGATAGAGTTGGATGTAAAGATGGAAGAAACATGTGGCAGCAAAATGTGATAGGAATGGGATGATAAGCGCTGCACGTGTGATTTCTCACTGTATATAGGATCAAATCGATCAATCACAATAGCGAACCAAAGCTAGCACAAAAGAATGGATTCCACACTTTGAATCAGAGACATGCATGCACAATCGTGCAGTTGCAGACACATCTATTAGCATGCAAGATGTGAGTCCAGGGTTGGAGAACACAATTGGTCTGAATGGTGTATGTTGATCAGATTTGTCTGAGTTGTCTTGAATGTTCTCATGTCAAAACATTCCAAAGAATGATTTCTGTGACAGAAAGCTTGCTTTTCTCTTTTTTTGTCTATGGATTATCAAAGGATTTTCCTTTAGATATTTCCTCAGCAACAGATTATTGAAAGAGTACTTTTTCGTGGGTGTTATCACTCGTGTTCTTTTCTTCCAATTTTTGGCTTTTCCAGGATTAGATGCATTATGTTTCCCTACCCATAACTTTGGTTTTTTCGTTTTAATAGATACTTGTTAGAACTTTATGTGCAACAATATACATGTCAGCAATAAGGGGTTGGCTCATCCTCTGTGGGTAGATGAAAAAGAGCATCTATGATCAGAGAACAGCTGGAGAGGGCTGTAAAAATGCATTTTGATCTCCTGATATTCTTTAGAATGTTAGTAGTATTTGGATTCTGACCTCCCTCTTATATTTGATTTTTAAGAATTGGGTTTCCTTTGTAACCATGCTGTCCATTTTTTTCTCAATTTTAATTTTTTTTTTATATTTCTGTTATTGGTTCTCTTTGTTTTTTGCTATTTCCTTCATTAGGTGGCTTCATTTTGTGAACATGCTGCCTCAATTTTTTTTTTGTCCATAGTAAGTTTATCTTGTATGTGTAGTGTGTACAATTTGGCTATATTGAGATGATAAGATAGCTGACCATGCCTTCTTTTTCATTATGCACAGTATGTTTTGAGGGACAATACCAAGGTTTCAAGTGGCAAGGAAAAGTCAAGTTACATGGCACTAGCCAGGAAGGATGAGCAGCAAACTTCAGATGACTCAGGTGCTGCATCAGTTGTTGGATCAGAAATATTAGAAGATGGAAGTGATATGCATGGAAGCTATGTAACATAAACACGGCATATTTGCCGCCGTACCTGTGTCGACACGGGTGCGGGTACCGGACGCAGTACGGGTATGCCCTGGGTCAGGTCCCACACTGCTCCGGGTCGGGTACAAGTAAGACCCAACCCAAAACCTGTTTCTTTTCTCTGTCGAAAGACTCGAAACCCTCCCCCTTCCCACCCTTGGCAGAGAGAGAGAGATGGTGGCTCCTCCTTCGATTTCATCTTCTCCTCGTTCTCTTTCGTGGAGAGAGAGAGAGGCAGTGGGGATGGTTAATAAGAGAGGGGATGGGGGTCACGAGGTACCCACTTCCCCTTTTATAATAAAAGAGGGAGGGGGGGGGGGTGTTACGAGGTACCCCCTTCCCCTTTTATAATAAAAGAGGGATGGGGGTTCACGAGGTACCCCCTTTCCCTTTTATAATAAAAGGGGGATGGGGGTTACGAGCTACCCCTTCACCTTATATAATAAAAGGGTAACCTCATTCCCCTTTTTATTATAAAAGGGGAAAAAGTGCAGTAAGCATTATTTATTTTAAAAAATAAATATTAAATTATATATATAGCCATGTCCCCGTATCCACATCTTTTGGAATTGCCGTGTAGTACCCTCCGTACCCGTACCCCTACCCATGTGACATAGCATGGAAGCTGATTGCATGAGTATTATAACTGTTCCTCAATTACTAGTGCCACACATACTCTAGGGCTGGTCTGTCAGCATGCCAGGCCCGGCCCGTCAAATAATGGGCCAGGTCTAGTCCAGTTCAGGCTGACCTGTTACTGGATGCTCAGCCCATGGCCTGCCCGTTCGGCTTATAGGCCTAATTTCACCGGGCCATCCTGTGTCAGCTGTTATTAAATGGGCCAGGCTGGGGCAAAATGTCCTGGCTTGCAGTGAGCCAGGCTGGGCCAGCCTGTAGGCACTCATCTCCTCCCATTGTTGATTCCTTTCAAGTTGGCTTAGATTCGTGCCTTCCTGATCAAGTACTATTATCGATTGTTAATTTTATCAACAATATGCTGTTTACGTACCTTGCTCACATAATTTAGATATTTCATTAATGAGAATTTTATGACTTCATTCTACTGCTCTGTTACTAGCTTTATTGCCTGCAGGAGGCAGATATCCATTGATCTGCTCTTTTATCTTTTTGTATGATCATCAAGCTTATCTTTGTCTTTGCTCCTAACTCAAGTGTTGCCAGAGTTGTACAGTATGGGTCTTTTTCTTCTGTAAGATTCATGTTCCAATCCAATTTCTAGTACATTGTGATTAGGGGTGCAAACCAATCCTGTATCTTCGGATCCCCGATCTGAATCAAACAATTTATTTCCTGATATGGACCATTAAAGATTGGAGAGGGTATTCAGATGGGATTAAGATTTACACATTCCAATCATTTTCAAATCCTGATTAGTTTTTGTCAGAGCTATGTTCAGATTCGGATCTAATCTGTACATTTCACATGTGAAAACCTTGATATTTGGGACTTCTTTTACCATATCCAATATAACCATATGTGTTTTGGATGCGGATTCAATCTTACATTATCACATCTTGTTTAGCGTCAGACTCAGGCTTGGATCGACTGTACAAAATTTGGATTCAGATTTGAATCAGGCGGGTTCTGGATGTATCTGATCCACTTGGAAGCCTAATTGTGACTGCAAATGTATTATCCTTTTAACCCCAAAACTTTTGGTTCAGAGACTTTGGATATTATTCCTTCATGTTTTGGCCCCAAATTCGTCAAAACCTGGTCATCTTTTCATATGTTCAGTGATGAAAACAGGTTGTGTCCTTTCTCAAGTTGGATAGCTGGGTCCTCAGTTGTTTAAGTCACAATCTGCAAAAGGTTGAGAGATTGAGTTGATAAATATTATGCATATTTTGTACCTTTGTACAGTATTGAAATAAATATTGTGAAATAGCCATGGAAATATCTCGAGCAAGATTCCCCCCCCCCCCACTCCTTGGCATTTGTTTTGGTTGTCATCCTTATGATCGTTCGTGCTATTAGCTATTAAAACCTGATGTTCTGTGGGATTTGTTCTAGAAAGCTATTTTCGTCTCTACATTAATATATTTTAAAGTTGATCGCACTTTTTGTGCCCTTCATGAAGTAATGGTATCTTGTGTTCACGTCATTTGTTTTAAGCTTTTCCAACATAACAATTTCAGGTGCATCTGGATCAGTGGAAACTGGAAAGAAGAAACTTCTACTTTTAAAGGGGAAAGAGAGAGAAGTTTCTCATGTAAACAAGCACTTTGCTGTTTTTTTGTTTCTCCAGAAAATTCCTCAGCCACTTTCAATATTGATAAGCAAACTTTAAATGTAATTTCCACTCAGGGTTCTAGTGGTACATCCCAACATACTGCATCATCTCCAGTAAATAACTCACCTGGCTCAGCATCTTTCAAACATAACCATAGGCGTGAGATTAGTGGAACATTCATCAAGCGCATACTTTCAAACAAGGAAGCACGCCAAAATCAATCACAACCTGCATTTGTCGAGGCTGAGCAGAAATTGCAGGCACCAAAGATGGATAAGAACAAACACCCACCTTGGCCTATTCGTGCAGCTTCAAAGGATCATGTTTCCAGCAATGCTTCAACTGTTTCTGTGGTAGAGTCTGATACCAAAAGTGCTTTGGACGAGAAGGTTGTTGGCAGTGATTCACATGGAGTTAGTTCTGCCTGTGACAAGCCTGACAGAAGAACAAGAAATAAGGATAGACCTGATCGGGGAGTGTGGGCACCTCTTTGGCGTTCTGATGGATTACAAACGACTGATGATTCTTTGGCTTCATCTGCTTTGCCTGGTCGGCTGTCATCTGAGGTTGTAGTTGCTAGTAAACATGGAGATAATGGGTTGGAAGCTGCAGTTAACATAGCTGGTAATCAGTCTCTCACTACAGGCAAGCCTCAGAACCAGGATACAAGAATTCAGAATGTTCGCTTGGGACGTGGTGTGTCATCATCTCCTTCTGATTTTCCATTAAATCAGGGAGAAACTAAACCTGATACAGCAAGCACAAGTCAGAGTGGAGAAGCTAAAACCCAAGGGTCTGGATGTAATAGTGTTTTGTCTGTAGAGAATGGTATAGTTCTTCATTGATCTGGAATTCATTATGTTGTTTTCTTGCTTGTTTTTAACTGCTTGACATCAAGAAAGTATTATGCTTTTCTGATATATGCTGAGTGTGAAATTTTGGTATTTGATTAGGCTCTCATAGATTTGGTCGCCTACCAGGGTCAAAAGAAGTTGATAATGTGCCTAGTACAGCTGACGGAAAGCCCTCAAAGAGAGGTTCTCCTGGATATCTTGCACATGAGGTATGAAACAAATTTCCCAATTTGCTCATGTATTGCTTTCAAATTCTGATTCGTCGATTAGCTTTATGGCTGTTTAATACTATTCTGGTTTCTCCCTCTATTTTTCCTCTGCAGAAGCAAATATGGGTTCAGAAGACAGGATCAGGTTCTTGATATCTTAGAAGTGGTGAGGTTTTTCTATTCTTTTGTAATATATTTTGTGCTATACTTTGTGTAAGTTGAGTGAGGTCTTTCTACTCTTTTGTAATGTGTTTGTGCTAACTTTGTGAAAGTTGAATCCCATGTTTTTCAATCTACAGCATCATTTTGTAATGGGAAAGTGATTGGAAAATACTCCTTTAAGCTTGAAAATACAAATGTTCCTATGCCTACAAATGAGAAAAATCCAAATCCATTTCCCCCTGTATGAAAATTTTCTCTACTCCAGGTGCTGGAGAAAATTTTCATATGAAAAAACTCACGTGAAAAAAAATCTTTTCCTATTGTTGAGAAGCAGTCACCGTACATCATATGCATATGGGTAGTTTGGTAACTACTCAAGAGGTCAGGGGCATTATTGTAAATAAGGTGTTTCAGTCTAATCTCTCTATTTAATTGAGATTAGACCTAATGAGCATATACGATTCTTCCTCTCTCTCTTCTTTGTTTTGCTAGAAACCCTAGCCGACTTCAACATGGTATCAAAGCAGGGCGTTGCTAACCCTAGCCGACTTCAACATGGTATCAAAGCAGGGCGTTGCTCTGGGCGTTTGACTTGATCGATCCAGACGCTGATCGGGTGGCGCTGTGTACATCATGAAGAGCGATCTGAAGCCTCTCCAGTAGGAACGCATATCGGGTGGCACTGTGTGCAGTGACTACAACGATCACTGTGTACAGAGTGTACAATGATCTGGAACCTCTCCAGCCAGCAGGAACATGATCGGGTGGCGCTGTGTGCCAGCGTGAACAACGATCTAAAGCGTGTGCGTGTAGTAGCAGGGAGACCCCGACCGTGTGCTGTGCGTGTAGGAGCAGGTATGTGCGCGTAGCAGCTGGGAGACCTCGACCGTGTCGATGGTGGCTGATGATGGTTGTGTGGATGTCGAAAAGGTCTGCAGTCTCCATCATGATGCAGTCGTGGTATCCAGGTTGTCGGATTTTTTTTTGTGGTCGTGGTATGCATCTTGTCACAATTTTTTAAGGTGAATAGTTCAGATTTTATCAGGGTGATTAAAATCTGGTAGAGTCGACTTCCCAGTTGGTAGTTGGTGCGCACGTTAGTTTTGAATCTGAACTGCGTATTACAGTTTTTTTTTTCATATCAGATTTTATCAGTATGATTAAAATCTGGTAGAGTCGGCTTCTCAGTTGGTAGTTGGTGTGCACATCAGCTCCAAGTTTTCAGCAGTTGGTAGTTGTGTGTGGTTGTATTTCTATGGCTGAAATGCAGAAGTCAGACATGAAGACTGAAACTGTGTCTGATTATAAAACCTTTGCAAACCCATTTTCATATGGATCATCTGTAAAGTTGGATGAGACTAACTATGTTAGATGGTCGCGTACGTTCATGATGTCTATTTCAGGGCATCGTAGAAAACATATTTTGTTGGAAAATGAGCCTAAGGACAAAACTGGAAAGTATGCTACATGGGAAAAGGACAATGATATTGTCATGTCTTGGATTATGAATAGTGTGCAACCTCACATAGTCGACGGGCTTATTTATTACACTTCTGCAAAACAAATGTGGAATAATTTGCAAGACACTTATTCTCAAGAAACTAATGTTAGTCGTATTCTTCAAGTAGAACAGGAGATCTATAAATTGCAGCAAGGAGAGCAAACTCTAGCCCAATATTATGCCTTCATGAAGGCAACTTTTGAGAGACTAAATGCTCATAGACCATTATGTTGTGACAAACAAAAACTATACCAGGAGCATACCATGGTCGCACGGTTCCTGACTGGCTTATCAGTTGAATTCTCGGTTGCCAAAGTTCAGATGTTAACAGGCTTAGATGTTCCCACTCTTGCTGAGACATATAATCGACTGAGCAGACTTGCCATGTCCCTTCCTTCATCTCAATCAGAATCACAAACCTCTGCTATGTCTGTCTCCTATGGCCGCGGCCGAGGTTTTCTTCCTAATTCTCGAGGTCATGGACGTGGTCGAGGCACGGGAAGACGAGGCAAGTGTTAGAAAACAAAGGGTTCGATAATAAACCCATAAATGTACACTTAAGGTGCAAATACACAAACCCACTAAGGGGCAACCAAAAGCATATAAAGTGCTAAACCCATAAACCCACAAAGGGGTTAAGCCAAAAGGCTAAAAGAATATCTCTTTATTATGAAAAATAGGGTAAAACCCTTTTACAGTGGAGCTAAAGCTTCCTCAAGAATGATTAAAATACAAGGGGAAGACCCCTATTTATAACACCTTAGAGGAGCCACATAGGGGGCTCCCAAAGGAGTCGTTGGGAGCCCCCCAACGGTCACATTTGTGACCGTTAGGGGCTCCCCAACGACTCTTTTGGGGAGCTTCCCTAGGTGGCGCAAACCACAAGAAGAATAAAGAAAAGAAAAAAGAAAAAGAAAAATTACAATCATATTCCAAATGAAATATGCGTAAAAATAAGTGAAATGACCAAACTACTCCTATGACTAATAATAGAGAAATATATTATATATATATATATAATTAGGAAGATACATATACATATATACCATATATGTATATGTATCATCCTTTATATATATAAAATATATATATGATTACAATGATTGAAGAATACATTTTAACACCCCCTCTCAAACTTTGCGTGGGGGAACAAAAAGATTGAAGAATACAAGAGGAAGAATCTCAAGTCTTCAAGAGTCTTCACTAAGGATGCCATTGAAATTTGCAAATGTCTTCCTCCAATTGTCTTTAATGGTGAACACCTTTCATGATCTATCTAAGGTACTTCTTTTCATCTCATCTTCAAGATCCTATGGAACAAACCAAAAAAAGGTCTAAGTAAAAGATATCTTTGCACTTTAATAAAGTAGAATATTCCAAACAAGATGAATCAATCAAAACCATATCATATGATTCATTCAAAAAACAATGGTGCAAAAGGATATTTTATGCATAATAAAAGCATAATTATTTTAATTAAAGCACAAGATTTGTCAGGACAAGATAATTACTTATGCATGCAAAATATTTCTAGAAGACCAACTTTAAAATCATATCCTCGAAAATAAGTAAAAGTGAGAAAATTTTAAAGTGTATGCGAAAATGTATAATAAGGATGCTTAATGCATTTGCATGGTCCAATAATGAACAAACAAGAAACCACAATGGGGATAAAGAAATAGTCCACGAAGGAACAACACAAGAAACCTTCAAAGAGGCAACACATAAGAAAATATATGAATCTTAATTGAGTGAGGGATTAAAAAGTCATTGTGTGCATATGCATACGATATCATGTAATAAAATGAATCAACAACTAAAAATGTTATTTAATGAACCGTGTGAGAATATCTCAAAAGAGATAATGTGCAAAATAAACACCAACTCCACAAAAGGATATGTGCATAAAGGCACTAGAACACTTTAGAACAGAATGTACACAAGGTACAAATGGAGAACACAAATGCCAAAATATAAAGAATTTTATTGAACAATTGGAGAACAATGCTCCAAGCATTCTTTAATCAAGTATATCTTGAGCTTACAAGACGAGAAAGACAAGTGTTATTGGATTGAGCAATTCTCTTAAAGAAGATTTTACAAAGGAAAGGCTCAAGAGCATATGATAAGAGAGAGTGTATAAAACACAAGAGTTCAAAAGTTTTACGTTCACTTATCAGACAAAACAATCAAAATATATTCTTTGATTCGAAAAACATGTGCACATAGCAATTGTGCTATAAAATAAATATAAATTAAAAAATCTCAAAAATCAAATTTTAAATTCTCATAAATATGAAATTTTGTAAATCTCAACAATAGTTCATTCACTACAAGCAATCACCTTATTAGACTTCTAAAAACCTTTAAATCAAGTGTATAAGCTACTAGAATAAGAACATAAATATAATACCACCAAAGGGCCAAAGACACACACAAAGGTGTGCATAAACACCTATTGTCTACATATAATAATACTTGAAATGAGTGTATCAATTCCATCTTGAATTCCATATTTCAAATCAAATTCTCTTCCCAATTCCAACTTTCAAATCCAATTCCATTTCATTCCAGATTTTTAAAATCCAAGTTTATCTTGATTCCCAAAATTCCAAAAACCAATTTCGTTTCTCAATTCTATTTGGATTTCTCAAATCTCATTCTGATTTCAAACTTCAAAGCCAGAATTCAATTCCATTTCAAACATTCATCCAAGTTCAAAATTCTAATTCAAAGTCCATTTATGACTTTGAAATTTCCTTCTCCTTTTATCTTAACTTCAAAAATATTCCTTTCGAAGTCCAGATTTATTTTCCCAAACTCTGATTATTCCAAAACTTGGAACTTTAAATCTTAAGTTCTAAGTTAGAACACACATAAAAATGTGAATAAACAACTCTTGTCTACATATAATGACACTCTAATGCGAAAACATAAAAAGGCTATAAGCACTTACAATGTCCTACAATGGACAAATAAAAGAGTCAATAGCCAAGTCTACTAAGGGACAATACGTACACAAGCCTTGAGAAAGGCACTAAAAAATAAAAGTCACTTTAAAGAGTATTCAAACAAGCACTAATGCTTTCACAAAAGATGTGCACGCAGGCACTCAAACTACACTTGAACAAATACGCACAAAGGAGTAAAATAACGCAAACATGCACAAATGCATGTAATACGAATATATTGAATAAAAGGAGAGAAGCTTGAGACTCTCAAGCAACAATTATGCAATTATATGCTCAACAAATGCAATTCAATGTAAGAGAATGAGAACATATTACGACCAACGTAAGCATCTTTTAATAGAAGTGATATAATCAAGAGGTTTGGACATCTCATGTGAAAAACACAAACAAACAAGTTTATAAACTTGCACCATTAGAGAAAAAACCAAACTAATGAAATCTTTTATGCCAAAAGATCTTATTATGCAATAAACACAATATGAAATTTTAATACTTACCACAAAAATTTTCCAAGATTTTTTAAATAAACCAAAAACATTGAAGGACTTTTACAATCCTTCTTTTTACAAGGATCGTGGCATTCACACAAATAGTTATCATTAACAAGAACCACTTAGGGTTCATACAAAAAAATGAAAGACAAAGGCTTAATTCAAATGTGAGAAATTCACATTCAAGAATTACCAAATTCATATATCAATTTTTCGCAAAAAGTGCACTAAGACACACAAACAAGAGAGGACCTCAAAACAAATTAGGTTTCATATGAGAGTCAAGATTATTAAGCAAAGACCAATAATACTTATTTAGCAAGAAAACATATATAATTTTAGAAGTTAACTTAAAGGTCAATCATGAAACAATTATGTAAAAATCATCAATCTCACATAATTGAAGACAATTTTGAAAAACATAAATTACTATTATATGTGATGGGTAATCGATGAATGCGTAGAGAAGTATGTGAATTATCACAATCCTTCATATACTAAAATTTTCAATCTCATCCAAACTTTCTTTAAGAACTTCCTACACATACAAAAGATTTTTATCACAACCATGTATGTTCATTTATATAAAAATCTCTAAAAAATATTCGTGTATAAACACAATGCTAAAAACAAGAAGTGTGCACAAGGGCACAAGGAGAACTCTCACAAGTGCACAAAGGCACAGATACACATGCACAAAGACATAGAAAATATGAACTTCAAGCTTTTAATACTTGAAGTCAACATAATAGAAAACTCCTAAAGCCATACGAGTTCAAGTAGGATCGACATCAAATTTAAAAAATATGATATACGACCCATTTTTGAGCAATCATATATTTAGAAAAGAAACAAGTTTACCAATTTTAAAAGGAGATATTTTAAAACATGCGAACAAGTGAAATGTGATATGTGAAAAGAAAGGATTCAAGTATCATAAACACTAAATGTGCAAAATATATGCAAGAAAAAATAGTTTCATAATGCATAATACTTTAAGAAAAGAGATACATACCGAATAACTTCAAAAACGAGAAGAAGAACAATGAATACTTCACCATTTCTTGAGCGACATGCTTTCCGATGCACTAAAAAACAACCCGATCATGACCTAGCTCTGATACCATGTTAGAAAACAAATGGTTCGATAATGAACCCATAAATGCACACTTAAGGTGCAAATACACAAACCCACTAAGGGGCAACCAAAAGACATAAAGTGCTAAACCCATAAACCCACAAAGGGGTTAAGCCAAAAGGCTAAAAGAATATCTCTTTATTATGAAAAATAGGGTAAAACCCTTTTACAATGGAGCTAAAGCTCCCTCAAGAATGATCAAAATACAAGGGGAAGACCCCTATTTATAACCTTAGAGGAGCCACATAGGGGGCTCCCAAAGGAGTCGTTGGGAGCCCCCAACGGTCACATTTGTGACCGTTAGGGGCTCCCCAACGACTCTTTTGGGGAGCCTCCCTAGGTGGCGCAAACCACAAGAAGAATAAAAGAAAAGAAAAAAGAAAAATAAAAGAAAAATTACAATCATATTTCAAATGGAATATGCGTAAAAATAAGTGAAATGACTAAACTACCCATATAGTTAATAATAGAGAAATATATATATTATATATATAATTAGGAAGATACATATACATATATACCATATATGTATATGTATCATCCTTTATATATACAAAATATATATGATTACAATGATTGAAGAATACATTTTAACAGCAAGATCCAGTGTACCTACTGCGGGAGATTTGAGCATTTAGAAGATGGATGTTTTGACAAGAATGGACGACCTCCTGCATCTTCAGCTAAAGTTGTTCCTACAGCACAAGTGGCCAAACCCGAGTCCCCCATTGTTCTTCCTAGTGATTCGGTTACACTCACTCGTGCTGAGTATGATGATCTGTTGGCACATCTTCCATCTAGTTCTCCCGTGGCTAATATTGCATGCTCTGCAAGTGATAAATTATCTTGCCAAGGTAGTAGGTGGATTATTGATTCAGGGGCATCTAGCCATTTGTGTGGAAATAAATGTGATTTTTCAAATTTGAATAGTGTTGCTAATCATAAAAAGGTTGTTCTTGCCGATGGGAGTTCCTCTCCCATTGTTGGCCAGGGAAATATCTCCATCTCCCCTACTCTTCAGTTATCAAATGTTCTCCATGCCCCTTCATTCCCTCAAAATTTGTTATCTGTTGGTCGTGTTGCAAAGGAATTGAATTGTCGAGTAATATTTGATTTTGCCTGTTGCACTTTTTAAGACTTGCTGACGGGGAAGACGATTGGTGGAGGCTATGAGCAAGGTGGAGTCTATTATCTACACCAACCATTTGGCTCTGTTCACTCGGCAGTTGAGTCCTCTTCTAGTCTGTTGCTTTGGCATCATCGTCTTGGTCATCTTTCGTTGCTTAAATTGCGTAGAGTTATTCCTCATATCTTGTCGTCCACTACTTTGCTGTGTGAAGCATGTCAGCTTGGGAAGCATCATATGAGTTCATTTCCGTCTAGTCAGAGTCCTTAAAGTCAAAATTTGTTTGATCTTCTTCATGTTGATGTTTGGGGTCCAAGTAGAATTCCTAGTCGTTCTAAGTGTCGTTATTATTTAGTCATTGTAGATGATTTTTTCAGATTATCTTGGGTATTCCCATTAAAAGATAGGGCTGATGCCCCCATTATTCTCAAATCCTTGATTATTGAAACAAAAACTCAATTTAATTCTTGCGTCAAAGTGGTTCGCACTGACAATGCTCTTGAATTCAAATCCTCTGAATTATTACAATTTTACAAAAATCTTGAGATCCAACCTCAGACTTCTTGTCCTCATACCTCGTAACAGAATGGAGTAGCGGAGCACAGACATAGACACATTCTAAATGTTGTCCGTTGCCTTATGATCCAGTTTAATATGCCTGCGTCTTACTGGGGAGATGCAGTTCTAACTGCGGGATACCTAATAAACCGTATGCCTTCAACCTCTGTGGGGGATCATATTCTCAGACCTGAAGCTCCTTTTTTCCCTATCTCTCCAAAGGTGTTTGGCTGTATGTGCTTTGTTCATAAACTTGGTCCCAACCGAGATAAATTGTCATCCCAATCTATAAAATGTGTTTTTGTTGGGTATCCAAGCACCAAAAAGGATATTGGTGTTATGATCCCATATCCTAGAGAGAGTATGTCAGTGTGGATGTTTCTTTTTTTGAGTCTGTCCCATATTTTTCTAGTACTTCTCCAAGAATACATGCTAGTCAAGGTGATTTATTTTCTCTTCTTGTTCCTCCTTTTCCATTAGAGTCTGTCAGTCTTGAGCCTCTTGTTCTCAGTCCGACTCCGTCTCGTTACAAAAATCCTCCTGTGGTGTACACACATCGAGCTCCACCCAACTCTATGCTTGTGCCATCAGCTTCTCCAGAGGTGAGTGTTCCTGATCCCACTGACGATCCTCTTGTTGATGGTGATTTACCTATTGCTCTTCGGAAGGAAAAAAGGCAATGTACACTTCATCCTATTTCTCAGTTTGTTTTTGAGGCAAAACTTGGTGAAAATATGAAGAATTTTGTATTAGCATTATCTGCTGCATCAGTTTCTCTCAATCATCATCAAGCTCTTCTGGACCCCCAATGGGCGAAGGCCATGTATGATGAAATGGATGTACTGTTTTCTCGCAGAACATGGGACTTAGTTGATCCTCCAACTGAGGCTGATATTGTTGGTTGCAAATGGGTCTATACTATTAAGTATAACTCAGATGGATCGATTGAAAGGTTTAAAGCTTGCCTGGTTGCGAAAGGCTATACTCAAACTTATGGGGTGGACTTCTTTGAAACATTCTCTCCTGTTGCTCGTCTTGGGACTATTCGTCTTGTTTTGTCAGTCGCAGTGCACCATAGTTGGTCTCTATGTCAGCTTGATGTGAAAAATGCCTTTCTGTATGGAGACTTGGAGGAGATAGTTTACATGCAACAACCTCTGGGGTTTGAAGTTCCAGAGGAGTGTCAGAAGGTATGCAAGTTGAACAAGGCAATCTATGGTCTCAAACAGAGTTCCCGTGCGTGGTTCTCCAAGCTGGCTGAGGTCATGTCAGCATTTGAGTTTGTCCGATCTGCCTCAGATCACTCTCTTTTTATTAAAAAGACTTGCACAGGGATTGTGGTCATGATAGTATATGTTGATGACATTATAGTCACAGGAAACAGTGAAAAAGACATTTCTGACACAAAGTCCCATCTTCAGAAACACTTTGTGACTAATGATCTGAGACCACTCAGATATTTCTTAGGCATATAGGTTGCAAGGAGTAAAGAAGGATTGGTTCTGTCACAACGGAAATATGTCTTGGACCTGCTGAACGAGACAGGGATGTTAGGTGCCAAACCTGCACGGATTCCTATGGATCCCAAGTCTCATCTGTTTGATGAAAAATCTGAGTATGTGGACTGTAGCTGTTATCGCTCTTTGGTTGGCAAGCTATTATATGTGACTGTGACCAGACCTGACATATCTTTAGCCATGAGCAAGATAAGTCAATTTATGGACAAACCTACAAAGACTCACTGGGATGCTGCAATGATGATTCTCAAATATCTAAAGTTCTCTCCTGGTAAAGGACTATGGTTTAAACAAAACCCTTCTTTAGATGTTACTGCCTATTCAGATGGAGATTATGCAGAGTCGGTTGTTGATAGAAAGTCCACAGTTGGATTCTGTGTGTTTGTTGAAGGGAATCTGGTTACTTGGAGAAGTAAGAAACAAACTGTTATTGCCAGGTCGAGCGCTGAGTCAGAGTATCGGGCTATGACTCAAACTGCTGCTGAGATGATGTGGGTTAAATCTGTGTTAACTGATCTCCAAGTGAAAGTCTCATTACCTATGGAGATGATATGTGATAATAGAGCTGCTACTTATATTGCCAATAACCCAGTATTTCATGAACGGACAAATCTCTATCTTTCTTCTCTGTTTTGCTAGAAACCCTAGCCGACTTCAACACCTGTGAAGAGTTTTCTCACTTCTAAGCGTGTCTCACGGGTGTAGTTTCTTGCCACTGTTTTGCTACTAGTTGGTCATAAATAGTTTGTACTTTTTGTATTTGAGATGGCCTTCATAGATGTTCTGGCTGCTAGTTTTCTTTTCTTCTTTGTTTGGGGTGGAGGGAGCATTGTGGATTCCTGCAAGGGTCTATAGTTAATAGGTTCTTATAAACTTTGACTTCATAGTTGCAGACTGACATACTTTATCTGGGGGTGTGTTGTTAACATGTCTACCACTGCTGGATGGATGTTTGTAAACAATTCTTAAAGGATACATGGTTAATCTTTACTTCGAGGAAAATTGCTGTCATTATTAGTTAACCTTCCCTGATCCTTTGCAAATACAGGAGGTTTGCTTGACAAAACAACAAATTTCAAAAGAATTGTGTGGAATGTGGATTTGTGGAGGAAAATCACTAAATCCTTTTGCCAAGGTGCTGGGTAGTGCTACTAATTGGTAATTAGAGTTTCCTTTGGTGGATAATTGTTTTATTTTATAGATACTAGATGACTATTTACTCATGGTGACAGCATTTATTAATCAGTAAATTTGGTTTCTTGCTTCTGCTTGGGTAAAGCACTCTTCATGTTGGATTTTACTTGTGTTATTTGTGTTCATTTCTCACTTTTAATTGCGTGGGAGGTGTTCATGACTTCAATAGTTGCAAATGGCTCCTCCTTTCTGGGACATATGATGGTTCTTGACTGGTTGCTTTCCCTTCAGGCAGAAGGCAGCATTTTGGTATTATTTTGGAATGTGTTATGCATCTCACGCTTGTGATAACGTGCTTCACCAATTTGATGTTAGACATTTGTTGCAGTGGTTGTTTCCACTTGCATGATAAGATAGCTGAAATGAATGGCTAAGCACATATTATTCGTCTCTTAACAGGTGATCAAAGCAAAGAGTTTTGGGCCTTACGTCCTTCCAGGAGTTCTGGATTCTTTATTTCACAAAACCATAATTGTTTTCCGTCACTCAAGATATGGGATTGCTGTAATTTTGTGGTTGAGTCAAGGGGAGCAAATTCCTTTCTGGTAAAACCAAAGGCATCAGAACTGCAGGTTGGAGAAGGGTTGAGAACACTGTAGATTCTATTTTCATATCTGTGGTGCTGATGTGTCCAAGAAGGGGATTTGGATTTTTACTCATGGCACTTGATATTAGGAAGGTTTCTGCAGCATGATGCGATATTGAAGCAGGCGAGCTTCAGTCCATGCCATTTTCTGTGAGCTTTTATTTTGGGTGCTGTAAAGTTCAAGCTGATTTGGTTTTTCTTCCTCTTGTTCTGTTTCCTGGTGGCTTGACTTGCTTGATATCTGAAAAACATATTTTCATAATTCGATCAGTTGATTCATGCTCATCTGGTGTATATACTGAATAAGAAGGTGCTGCACTTGGCCTCTCTCGATATAGATCAAGTTGGGAGGCGTTAGAACGTGAAAACTATTGAGCCGGGCAAATAATTTGGTCTTTTTGATTGGGTTGGAATGTCATGCTAACTGGATGGCTCAGTTCATATTCTGATGATTGGTGTAGGGTGCTCCTGGTATGGCTAAATGAGAATGTTGAGAATATTTTTAGCGGTTGTAACTAGTTTTAGGTAATGGTGTATATTTTTTCAGCGGCAGGATGGGGCTTATACTAAGTCTTTTTGGCAATATCTTAATCTTTCTTATCTGAGTGCTAATGGTAATGTTTTTGTGCCTGTCACTGTGTGCCCTTTCTTTTTTTATATTTAGATGGAGAAATCACCCCAAGGATCAAAGACCTAGTTGCCCTGGCTCTGCCTGCAGTACTTACAGTCGTTGTCCTGTCAGCCTAAAACTCAGTGGGCTTACCCCTTGCTCCCAAGGAGTCACCATGCTTTGGCTTGCGCAAGGGGCAAGGGGTGCTATTTGAACCTAGACCACCTGCCTAAGGGCATTCCACAATGCCAAACCCCTTTAGGGCCATAAAAACTGATCTACCTGCTATCATGTCTTGTTAGGTCTAGGCCTTTTCTTTTTTTCTTCACGAGGGGGAGGGGGTGTGGTGGTTTGGCGGTGGTGGGGGTCAGTGAGATTGGGACCACCTTGACCACGGAGGATTCATCTATTTTGGTGATGCATGTGTTAATGTTATGGGTAGGGACATTGATCGGACCTTTGTGAACCACCAATAATGGTTTATTACTTCATGCATGCCATTGAGAGAGAGAGAGAGAGAGAGAGAGAGAGAGAGAGAGAGAGAGATGATTTGTATGGTCTGGCTGAATTGCTAAGAGAGCTGACCTGAATCAAACTCATTATATGGAATCAGGATATGTTTACATCACAGTTACAGGAAGTGCCCTTCGGGTCTGGGAAGCACTACGCTTCTTCCGAAGAGTGGAAAGTGTGGGAAAACTCGCTTTCCATGTAATGGAAAGCACACTTTCTCCTCTTCCTTGTCACTTTCCTTTCGTTTTCACTAGCTTCATCGTTGTTTCTCCCTCGCTTCTCTTTTGTTTTGTCTTTTTCATGTTGATATTTATTTTTTTTTGCTTTTCACACTTCCCTCGTTTCTCTATTGTTTCCTTCACATTTTCTTTTTAGCTTCTCACTGCTTTCCACAATCACTTTCAAAATAAATCTCTCTTCACACTTCATGCTACTTTTTAACTTTGGCTTCTCCCCTTTTGCTCCACACATTGCTTCCTGGTACCTGGGGTTGGGTTCTGTCATCATTTTGGACCTTTTCGGATTTCCCATTGGTATGCTTGGGCTAGATCTTGATCAACCCTGATCTTGCATTCTGGGGTTGGGTTCTATCATCATTTTGGATTTCCCATTGGTATGCTTGGACTAGATCTTGATCAACCCTGGATCCAGACCACTTTTGCGAAGAACCTTGTTCTTCGATTCTACACATTTCTGGTTTAGACATCTCGAGATTTTACTTGGTTTTTAGATTTGAGTCCTGGTGTACCTTAACCAGAAAAATTTTGAACTTTGGACCTAGGCATGAGTTTATGATCCGCCAGAACTGAACCGATTTGACCCCCGCCAAGGCCTTGTTGCGTGTATCTTTTTGCCGATATGATGCTTTAAAATGTTCGATTTATGTAAAATTTGTCGTAGCAGCCAAATCCCATTCCAAGTACAAATTCTTGGGAAACATGATTCAGCCTTTAACGTGCCCCAGAGAGAGAGAGAGAGAGAGAGAGAGAGAGAGAGAGAGAGGCATACTATATATATTACACATGGTGTAACATCATTCTCCAATAGAATATGGTACCCTCCACATTTTACAGGTGAAAAAGTTGCTCCTCAATCAGGAAAAGAAAAAAAGTCTACCAATTATCCACTGAAATGATCTAAAATGTAGTCCCCTCCAACTCTATTTTTGTTCAATCAAAACTTTTATTTTGTGGTACCCTTTCTGGAAGAGGAGCTATATGATCCTGATTTCATTTCTTTCTCTGAAACTCTAAAAGTAGGTGGCTGGCTTCTGCATTGCTTCTATTATGGTAACTGTGCAATCCCAACCAGAAATTTATGCAGTGACTGGTTTTGAGGAGAAGGGACAATGATCGCTGCCTTTGATCTTGTATACCCTCTCTGGTGCATTTTCTCTCACCAACTTGTCTTGGATAGTGGGTGAGAGCAAACAATCCTCGAGCGTCTGAATGAAGAACCGCCGAACGCTTCCGTAATTTTCAGGACTGAGTGACAGCCTCTCCATTATAGGTCCCAAGGGTATAGGACGCATAGCAACAGCAGCCAATGCAATATCCTGAGGTATGCAAGGAACATGATAAATTAGCGTTCAATTCAAACACAAACAAGAAATATAACAGCAGGCACACATGGTCACACAAGCAAAGATAATTTTGCTGTTCCTACTTAACCTCCCCTTCAAGCCTTCAGTTACAAACTAAATTGGATTAACTTCTCTTGCCTGGATTTACATGTACAACAAAGAATCATTTGCACCAGAATCGTGTTCCTAAGTAAGATGCAGTTGAAGAAGCATATCCAACACAATAAGAAGCCAATACAAAAGTGCACCATGGGCCTTCCAAAAGATGGTAGTACGGACGCACAACGAACCGAGCCTTATCGAGCTCGGCCAGAAGCTGGTCCATGCTTTAAATGAGCCGAGCTTGTACATGGATCTGAGGCTCAGACGAGCAAATGAGCTGAGCTTGATCGACCTACTGAGCTCGATAAGACTCGGCAAGCTCGATAGGGCTTGGATACAAGTGTATATATATAATATGTTTGCAAAAAAAATCAAAAAGTCATTGTTACCGTAATGGGTAGGGCGTTAGTTTTTCCTCAAAAGTGCCGAGTTTGAATCCCATTTTTTACCTTTTCCGCTTTACGTTAATCTAGAGGATTTTTAATATCTATATATTTTTTCGGTCCCAATAAACAAAATGCAACCTTTGGCTTAGTGGTGGGTCACTTGTGAAACATTGAGAGTGGTTGGTGTTCGAATCCCACCTTATCCAAATTTTTTAAAAGATCATTTTTTTTGGAATAACATTGAAGCTCGGCTCAAGCTCAGAACCAAGCCGAGTCTGGACAATGCTACTCAAGCTCGGCTCCGAGCTCGAGCCAAGCTTGGACAGAGGTATTTTGAACAGAGCAAATGGTCTGTATACAGTTTTAGGAACAAAGATAAAGATTAAATACACATGCAGCATTGCCTTGTTTAGCTTCAATTCAACAGATACATTTAATGACAAGAAACTGGACCACAGAAAATTTTTGACTTATGAAAATTCCTTTTCTTTTCCCTCTGAAAAGCATTTACAGAATTTAAAATTTCACCTCCTTGTGTTCTGTACTTTCTTTTGCATTAGGGAGATTTGTATACCCTTCCCTGACCACCATTCACCAAGACCACCATCTGAGCAAATACATATATACTTATAGTTACTTTTTATGTTCATTTTTTTTATATAAAGTGCCTTGTGGGTTTTTGGAATGAAGATAGTCCCCTCTTTTTCAAAAATGTCAGTAGGTAACTAGTTTATTGAATGCATAGTTACAGTGTCATCCTCAGAAATATCTCAGCGAGGCAATTTCTCAGGATAGTATAGACTTTTCTATAAACCTTCAAGAGTTTTTAAAAAAATACAACAACAAAATAATTAATTTTAGATTTTTTTTTTGCAATAGTAGAGAAAAGAAGCTATGGAAGTTACAAAAGTGTAGAAAAATGATAGGGAATAAGAAAAGGAACCATATTCATATTACATAAAGAAACAAAAAAGATAACATGAAATATCAGATAATATTGCTATAAAATTAGGTTTTTAATGGACTTATTTTGAAACATCATGCTATACTCATTTTTAGATCAATTTGTAACATATTTTGATCATATCACTGGCTTTCAAAATCTAGCTAATAGCTGTGTCCATGATTGAACCACAAAAACTTAAATTGCCGACGTCTCTTTCTTTTTTTTGGTTTAGGTGCATTATTGAATTGTATATAGTAGTTACTTCCCTGCCTTCTGTTAGCTTTCCCACTTTTCAATAGCATTATGCTTTTCAGTTTTGCTTGCACACTTTTCCTGAATTATACTTTCATTCTTCACTATCAGGAACATTTTCTATCAAGTATTAACAATCTTACATGTTTTGAATATGGGTACAAGCAGTGGCGGAGCCACATTGCAAAAACTCCCTAACAGAGGGTTCAGGTCTGGGGTGGGCAGTGCCCACCCTGACGATCAGGGTGGTAGTGCCCACCCTGATCTTTTATGTGCCTTTCTCTCTCTCAACCCAAAAATCCCTCCAATGGAGGGGTTTGTTAGGGCTGGTAAACGAGCCAAGCTTGGACTGTTCCAGCTTGGCTCGTTAAGGTTACACCCCTGCTCTTTGCAAGCCAATCACGAGCTGGCTGTCTTCTAAAAAAGTTGTTTTTTAAGTATTCTTTAAAGCTTGTTAATATATAAAATATATGTATAATACATATAAATATATGTTTAATCCATGTACAAAACATATATAATATGTATTTTATGTATATAATATATAAAATGACCTATACGAGTCAAGCCAATCGAGCTTGCCATGTTTGTGCTCGGCTCATTTACCTAAATGAGCTAGCTAATAGCTTGGCTCGCTGAACTCAATTTCTGAGCCGATCCAAGCTGAGCCTAATGGCAAGTTGTTCATCTCGTTTCCCAGCCCTAGAGTTTGTGTCCACCCTAGTTCAAATTTCTGGGTCTGCCCCTGGGCACAAGTTAAAGTGATCCCCTTTTCTTGGAAAATCTGGAAAATATCTCGGTAGTTTTTAGAAAATGAAAAATTGCAAAACAGGAGCAACAAAAAAGACAAGCGCATCAAATTTGTTAAAGAAAAAGATCCCGTTCAAATTGAAAAATTATCACAATATCATGATGTGCTGAAAATTTATGATATTTTCTGAAAATGAGATAGAAAATCTGTAACAATGTTTCATGAGATCTTGAAAACAAGATATTTTCCAAATGTTGGACATATGATATGAATATACTATTAATCACATAAATCAAGCCAAGGACGTATAAGTTCTAAAAGCAATGCAGAAAAATCCCTTCCATTGTACCTTAGCAGGGCTTTGATTAAAGTACAATTCCCTGATCTGGTGCTTTTCCAGCTTGAGTCCTGTAGGAGACATGTCTTTGCCATTTCCATACATCAACAGATGTGATTCGTTTGCAAAAATATTTGCAGAAGCAAGCTGAAAAGAAGAAGATAATCATTAGGAAATACCACTTAGCATGCAACAGAACAGTTTGAAAGGACTAGAAAACTTGGATCTAGCTGACTTGACCTGAGTCATCTGACTAGACTTTGTTTGAGTCTGTTATCCAATTGGCTCGTCAGCCAATTATAGGGTGGTCCAACAATGGCAGAGTGTTGGTACTAATTAAGCTAGGCAATAATTTCAAACTAAATCTCAAGCAAATGCCTTTTAATTAGCATTTAATAAAGCCACTGCAAAGTTATAATCCACAAACTATAAACAATATACCTCATCAGCAAACACATCAAAAGGCTTCTGTCCGTTTGATACCATTGTAGCACTTAAAAAACTGCTTTTGAGACCTGCTTTGGATACCACTCAAGGGCATAGGATATGCAAGCCCCTCCACGGCTGTGCCCCACCAGAATAACCTGTATGGCCACATGGTTTATGCATAAACTGCAGAAGAATAATGTGTCATCCTAAATGTTTCAGGTTATAGAAGCTACAGTCACGTGCCTATCTTTGTTTCACCTCGTTTTCAGGTAGGTTGCACAAATAATCCATCAAAGGTTTTGCATACTCCGCCAATGATGCTATACTGTTTGTATCAGTGTGGTTGATACCTGATCCTGTGAGATCCAGTGCAGTGGGAAGAAATCCTGATTCTTCCAGAAAAAAAATTGACTTATACCAACACCAAGCTCCAAATCCTTCTCCATGGATTAGGACAAATTTCTTTGTTTCCATATCTGCTGCCTACAAATAACATCAAACCAGGGATGCAATTAAGAATCATTCTTTTGTAAACCCAAGGTACGTATGCAACTTAGATAACTGATAGGCTAATCAATAAGGGCATCCTCTATTGTTTAGAAAGGAGAATGTCATAATAAGATGACAATTGAGAGGATTCCATCAAAAGAACGAATCTAAACCTCAAAAGAAAAAGAAAAAAAGAAAGGACATTCCTAAATTTCACTACTGTTGTAAATATAAATCATATGCTCGCAACAATCAAAAATTAAATCAAAGTGCACATAGAGTAATCCAATTGTTTCAACCAAATGGGGCAACCAATTTTCTGGTGCACAAAACCCTTTACCGCAGAAGCTAAAGAAAGGAAGCACAGTCAGGTATTTGAAAGCTGTGGGATTGAAGAGAAATGAAACTTTTTGTTCATTCAAGAGATGAAAAGATCAAGAGCTTGTAAAACTGTTCAGGTGACCAGAAGAAAGATGGCTACTATTAAAAAAGGTGCAGCAGCATATTTAATTTCAGTTGCATATTCAAATAGATCAGAAAATTGGATGTACTGATCAGATGTAAAATTATGATATCTACTGAAGTTTGGATGAAGAAAGTCACCATATAGGTGTGGCAGCATACTTAAGCTCAGTTGCGGTGAAACAAATTGATATCCATCGGAGCATATATATTGTGCTTCTGCTTTGCCACAAGCGAAACATTGGAACAACAGTACCCCTTAACATATGAAGCTTTCTCCTTGATTAAGAGCTTTCTGAGAAAAATAAATGCCTAGTGCCCTAAAATACGATGCTAATGCACTACAAAGTCCCATTGCAATGTCCTAAAATTTAACAGAAATACAGTAAGAAATCCTGCTGCTAGTTTCATATAACGGAAGAGCACTAAAAAAGCTGCTTATGATGGGACCCAAGAAAATCTATGGTTCAAATGATTATCACAATGAACATACAGATTTAGAACAAGCAATTACTTTGAGCAATAGTCTGGATTTCTTGCTGAAGATGTTAAGAGGATGAATTTTCCAAATTGGCAGTGACAACTAAAGATCCATGCATCTGCCTCCTAAACAAAAAATGGTGAAAAGAGTAGGCAAAACCGTACAAAACCTATATGGATAACTATTGCAACGGGTTCATAGCATATCAAATTTATTATCACTAACCATCTTAGGAGCTGAAGTCTCTTCCTCAAAGTCTCGAAGTCCACTGGGCAATTACAAACTACATTCACAAGCATGGAAGATGATGTGGGAAAAGATTACAAAATGAGCATATTGTACCCCTTTCTACCGAATTGTATGTGTTCATCACATAGCTCCCTTCTGCAAAGACTGTCCCCAAGTCCAAGACACTAGTCATCAAAATGAAAATTGTCAGGAGCATTCCATAACCGTGTGGCTCGTCAATTATCCAGGCATCAAGACTTGAGAAGCACATTGCACTGATCGCGTGACAGAAGGTAGGAGATACATATTTCTTTGGTGATGCTATTGTTTCCAAAAAAAAAGATGACCAAGAAACACCATGAATTCCTTTTCAATTTCATCCATGAAAATAATAAAAGAAAACAAAGTTGGTGTTCCATAATCTACACAACAAACAAGAGCTACCAATTCCAAATCCAAGCAGTGATATTGCACAAGAAGCATGCAGAATAATATATACAAGACATGAAAAAGGCGTATAATCATTCCTCCCATCATTAAACAAACATAACGTTTGGGAATGGCAGACCAAAAAGCAGAGCAATTGAAATGGTTCAAATCTCGAAGAAGGAGCAACTACCAATGAGAATATCCAATCATTCAAAAGACTGCAATACCAACATAGAATTGAGTCTCAAGATCAACAAAGAAAAGAAGAAAACCGTTTTGGAACTAACCAACTTCTCATGTAAGGACTCTGATAGGTTCCTCCTCCTAGAGCTCGACACCCCAGGAAGGCTCTGCTTCCCATTGGCACCCAAGATCCTCCTTGACATAGACCCATCAAACCTCTGAGAATGGTGCTGGATAGCGATTGCTAGTGCCTGCCTATGCAGAGCCTCCTCTTCAGCACCCATCTTCCTCTGAGACCTCACCACCCTTGTGCTTCCCAATCTCCTTACCATCCTTCTTAGGCGTGCATGTAATCTGATTACCCATCTCAACCCTCTCTCTCTCTCTCTCTCTCTCAAACACCAACCAACCGCTCAAAAGAGATGCCAAACTTGCACTCTCAACATAAAATGTGGAACTATTGTCAAGTACCCACATGGTTTTGAGGTTTGATTCTGTGGTGATAGGAAGTGCCAACATGAATGGGTTTTTCCCCATTTTGGCAGAAATGAAAGGAAACTGCAGCATTACTTCTTTTTTATTTTGGTCCACCATTCATGATTCACATTAATGAGCACCAAAGTTGGTCCATCCAAAATGTATCTATTTGAATTTTGAACGCCATAAAAACCATGCTGCCGTGTGCGGCAGCGAAAGGCATGAGCATTAAAGTCCGTGATTAAGCCATCAGTTAAGGTTAGCTCATAATGGAATGCAAGAAAATAACGTGTAGCTACACTTGCCAACCCTGCTTGCTGATGGGCTTGACATAAATACAGGTAAAACTTGGATGAGGATTCTTGGTCCTTGTCTGGCAAAGAAATAAATAAGCAAAATATTAAATAGGGAAAGATGCCCTATCATTCACCAAACTTTCTAGTTCCTTTATTTCCAAGATATTACCCATTTCACCAAAGTAATTTGACAATTCACCTATGGGATTAGTTTAAAAGAGAACTATATAGAGATGGGCTAGAAAAGTAAAAATGTGGTTTCCAAGAACCCCAACCATTAATGGGAGAGCAGGTGATCTGCCAAATCACTTTTAGTAAAGTGATTTGGCATCCTCACCGTCTACGATATGAACAAAAACAATGAGATCTTGTGAGATGAATCAATGGACGGTTAAAGATGTCAAACCACTTCCTTAAAGTGATTTGACAGATCACCTGATCTGCTCTCCCTGTGTATGCCATGTGGAGGAGCAGTCTATGTGAAAGTTTTTTTTTTTTTTGGGAGAGCAGTCTATGTGAAAGTTGGATGCTGCCAAAACGGAGATGCTCAGCAGTGCTGCATGTCATATCCAATGGATGTTGAGCACCTTAGGACGCCTGCCATTTTTTTTCCTGATGAGTAAACTTTTTTCATTTTATCAACCTCAAAATATGGGAAAATGGATTCCATAGTTTTATCATGAAGTTGCATTGGAAGGGGAAGTTGAAAATTTTAAAAATTGACACGTTTCCCTCGCATTATCAAGAAGAGAAGAGAGGGTTGTGTATGTTCGCCCCCGATGATTCACTGAATCCCACGTCCGTGTTCGGGGGATCGAATGAGCGCCACGTATTCATGCACATGGGGCTCGTATTCCCGTGTATGTTGACATAACTTTGCATCGGACTCTGGTGCTGTTGCAAAGACTTAATCACCCTTACTTGCTTTTCTTGCCCTGAAATGACGGTTCGAGGAAATGACAAAAATATCCTCCATTCAGAAGTTGTGAAACGACGGGTGGGGAAAAGGACAAAAAAGTACTTCCAGAAAGTTTGATGTTAACCATTTAAAGTGGAGACGTTCGCCTGCGCCATCTGCTGTAACAGTGCTCCCATTATCAAGGTTCCAGTGTTACAAAACATTCCAGTGTCTTCTCTTCATTACTGCTGTCGTTAGGCATCATGGAAGAAAGCAATGATTCACAAACATTCCAACCAGTGCCATTAAGGCACAGTGAGTAGCTTTTCATCTCATCATGCTATCGATGAAGAAGGCATGTCGTCTTGTGTGCCATTAAGGCATTGTTTGGTTATTGCAGGTAGATCTTGTTATTACGAAGGTTGGAAACTTAGCGATATTTGTAAGACGCTGGGACCTGTTGACAAGAACGCTTGTTTGCAGATGCTAGGAAGAGCCTCTACCCCATCAGGTATCCTACAGTCACTCATCATATGCATTGTATCTCAAACCGCTGTATTAGTAACAGACTCTCGTTTTTGTGAGATACATTTTTGTTAGTTAATATTGATTTGTTTGCTATTATGTTCAAGTTCTTCCTTATCGATTTGTAATTTATTGTGCGATATATTTATCGACCTTTTAGATAGTATGTTTTTGTATCGTCGAGTTATAAGTTATAAAAACTGAACTGCCGTATCGATTTTCAATATCTGACAAATCGCTATACATATCGTTTTGTAAGATATTATATGTTTTGTAATATGTATTTGTAAGATATTTGTACACAGACTTTGAAAACGTTTGGGTGCAGAAACACATCTTGACACGCATGGCGGAGCGATTTTCGCATGCATATCGTTGCTCTCTCAGCGACTTCTATTGAACTCGCTTTAGAGCCTCGTGGATACTATGAGAGCGTTATCGTCAACACACATTTACGACATGTTTATTTTATTGGCATGGTAAGCGACACGTCGATGCTCAGCACAAGCAAACATCAAACCGCACTTGCTTTGATACTTTCATTCATTAAATCGTTGCTTTGACTTGCGTAACCCTAGTGGTATCCGTTCTTATATGCATCCTGATTAAATCGTAGTAAACCTATGCCGCTTGCTAACGGAAATTGATATATTGCTTACAAAACATTCCACTGTCTTCTTTTATTTGTCGTTGTTGTTAGGCATTAAGGAAGAAAGCAATGATGCACAAACATTCCAACCAGTTCCATCAAGGCGGCGTGAGTAGCTTCCGAGCATCATGCTATCGATTTAGAAGGCATGTCGTCTTGTGTGTCATTAAGGCTTTGTTTGGTTATTGCAGGTAGATCTTGTTCTTACGAAGGTTGGAAACTTATCGATATTTGTAAGACGCTGGGACCTGTTGACAGGAATGCTTGTTTGCAGATGCTAGGAAGGGCCTCTACCCCATCAGGTATCCTACATTCACTCATCATATGCATTGTATCTCAAACCGCTGTATTAGTAACAGACTCTCGTTTTTGTGAGATAATATCGACTTGTTTGCCATGTTCATGCAAACTCAAATTGATATATTGCTTAAAACATTATTGAGCTTATCATCAGGTTGTAATAAAGACGATGTAGCTCAATCAATAGAAAGATCTGGAGAATTGAATATCTATGCTTATGACCCAACTGAAGAATTGAACATCTGCACTGACGATGCACATGAAAAGAAGGGTGCAGGCATTAGACCCACTATTGACTTGAATGTTCCAGTGGAAGAAATGCAATTCAATGATGAGGTAGACTACCATGACAGCGCACATAATAAAAGTGTATGCACCGGGAATGTACACGGAAGTACACCTGACTTCAATGTTCCAGGAGAAGAAATGCAATTCAATAATGATCCTGATTTTGATGTCAGTATACTTAATAAAACCGTAGGAACTGGGAATGTACATGGAATTGCACTTGACTATGTTCCTGTAGAAGGAATGCATTTTAATAACGAAGAAGATGCATATAAATTTTACAATGATTATGCCTTAAAAGTTGGCTTCAGTGTGAGAAGGTTTTCTTGGTCAAAAAATGCACAGGGTGTCTTGGTTAGAAAAACATATGTCTGTTCCAAGCAAGGTTGGAAGAAATCAATGGGAAATCCAACCAGGAGCATGCCAGAATCAAGATGTGGATGTCAGGCGAGATTGGTTTTGAGAAGACATCCGAATGGGAAATTTGTCGTGCGTACTTTAATCAGTGATCATAATCATGATTTATCTGCATAATTTATGACTCCTATGCTAAGGTCACATCGTAAAGTAACTGTAGCTCATGCTGCAATGGCTGAAATAGCTGATAGCGCCGGCATTGCACCAAGGAAGACATACAATTTGTTTACCCGCATTGATGGTGGTCGCGAAAATGTGCCATTCACACCTTTGGATCTTAGAAACCACTTGAGCAGGAAGAGGACAGATAACATGAAGAACGGAGAAATATGTTGTTTGGTTCGTTACTTACAGAATAAATCAAGTAATGAACATGGTTTCTTTAGTGCAATGCAAGTGGACGCAGATGGATATGCCGTGAATATGTTTTGGTCAGATTCAAGGTCTAGATTAGATTATGAATGCTTCAATGATGTGCTTGTGTTTGATACTACAGTAAAGATTAACACTGAACAATGGCCATTTGCGCAGTTTATGGGAGTGAACCATCACGCACAGAGTTGTATATTAGGCGGTGCTTTTGTGTATGACCAGACCAAGGAAACCTTTGAGTGGTTGTTCAGAGTATTTACACAGGCAATGAACGCGAAGCATCCTGAAACTGTACTTACAGATGGTGATCACGTAATTGCGGCTGCAGTGCTTCATGTGTGGCCAGATGCACATCATCGCCTGTGTTTGTGGCATATCTTTCAAAATGCAGCAAAGAACATAGGACACATATTTAATCAGAATACAGGGTTTGACAAACATTTTACAAGGTGTGCACTTCATAGCGTAGACGAGGTCACCTTTAAGTCAGATTGGGACAAAATGATTAAGACATACGACCTTGCTGACTGTCTGTGGTTACAAAATTTATATGCAGAAAAAGAGAAGTGGGCATTGGCATATAGAAGACAATACTTTTGTGCAGGTATGATAAGCACACAAAGAGCCGAATCTATGCATGCCACGCTGAAGAAAACCCTGTATTCATGTTTAACAATGTTTCCTTTCATGGAACAATATGAATTATTTGTAGACAGTCTAAGACAGAATGAGCTTGAACAAGACGTGAAATGCTTCAATACACGACCTCTAACTTTTGGCATGAAAATATTGATGCGACCTGCAGCTCTGTATACACTAACTGTATTTGAATGAATCAAGAAAGAGGTGTTGCATGTCATGAATTGCAGAATAGAAGAACTGGTGCAAACCGAGAATATGCACAAATACCATATTTTTTGTCAGAGCGAAAAGCATCAGGAAAGGCAAGAAGCGCATGTCACGTACAATGTCGACAACAGAAGGGTAGAATATTCGTGCAAAATGTATGAATTCAAAGGTATCCTATGCTGTCATGCATTAAAGGCACTCAATCAAGAGAAGATACAAGAAATACCTGAGTCTTACGTAATGCGAAGATGGACGAGACGCGCGAAGATTGAAATGCTCGTTATGGACAATGCGAGTAAATCTGCTGTTGACGAGAAGTGCCACATAGCCTCCCGTTACCAACAACTGTGTAGGTCATTCATGCATGTTGCTGATTTGGCATCGAGAAGCGAAGAAGGCTATGCATGTGTGAGAAAAGCTGCAACGGAGTTACTTGAAAAAGTGGAGTTAATTCACATTAAGTCTGTTGCAGCGAATGAATACCAGCCGAAGATAATGGGATCGAACAACGTAGGTCAAAATCATGTCTCGCTTGACACTCCCGAGAAGTTGCGCCAAAGCGTAAACATTATCTTCAACAAGTCAATAGTGAACGTTGTTGATTATGATAGACATATTCATGAAGCGCAGGGTATCAAAAGAAAACCTGCCTCTGATCGCAGTCGTCAGAGGGCAAAGGGTGCACTAGAATTGGTTGGCAAGAAAAGGACTAAGAAACAACCAACCTGTAATAAAAAACAACAAAGCCCTTCGAATAAACAGGTATGTAAAACATTATATTGCTTCCCATTGCGTGAAGCTTGTCAAATAGCTAACTCGTGTAATGTCCATCATGCAGCAATACCCTGCAGAAGTACCGGCAAACATTCAAACCTACATTCCTCCCGACCAGATTTCCGGCAACGATTGCTACAGTTTTACAAGGCTTTTGGTATGTAATCGATGTTGCGAGGAGGTACGCATTTCTTGTGAAACATAATTCAGTGTCTAATATTTTCTCTTTCATGACAGGCTACGATGCAGTCGACAGATAGGTTTGGGACACAGGAATCTCGTGTGGGCTATTAACTTAGTTGTCATGCCTCTTTGCATGACCCGATCTTCACAATGCCGAATTTTTTGAGAGTTTATAGTCGTTTGTCATTGACGACTTGCGGTTCGTGGTTGAATTTGTTCAAATCGATAGATAGAGGGTTTTTGCTTCTGCAGGAAGGTGAATGATGACATCACTGTATGGCGATTTGTGGTTATCGTTGAATAGCAATATGTGGCATCGCAGCGTAGAACGTTGTTGATTATTGTTGGACTGTCAATCTTAGCGTGATGTGAATGATTGTTCAAGTGTGCTGCGATGTGTGACATCGCAGCGTAGGACTGTCAATCACTGTGCTGCGATGTGACAGATCGCTATTCAACGATAACCACAAATCGCCATACACCTACAGTCAACTTCTTCTCCAACAAATCTTTCGCGTTCCCGACACCTCCACTTGCCTTTTGAAATCATTATTGTTATCTTGTGAAAAGTTGTATCCATATATTATAAATAAAAGGCTACTCAATGTGTATTTTCCAACGGATACCCATAAATGTTTGAGTTGTCGTACAATATTCATTGATCATGTTGGTTGAGCAGTACATCTTTTAGGTCATAAATAGTCGCACAAGCACTGGAAGGTGTGTTTGTCTTCTACTTCGTGAACCAGCAACAACCAAACCGACGGTTCCTTCATAAATCTGGAGATCCGCCCTCGAACATAGAAAATTATAGTCGGTGAGGCAGACGAAGACAGCTACACGACCAACAATGGTGAATCTTGGGTATATTGTCTACACATAGTCTACATGTTCAGCAAAATCCGTCTCTTTCATGCGTTTTTTGCAATTTGTTTTTGTGTACTATATAATGTAATTTAAATATCGGTCGTTGCAATGTCCGCATTCATTTCAGTCGAACATCCACCGACGAAGTTGGGCGAAAACTTAGTCAATCACTCCTGAAGGACATCAACCGAATGCGCAGTGAATTCGCACAATGCAACATGATCAGTAATTTTGTTAGTATGAAACTAGTAGTAGTTGTCTATAAACGTAAGCCATGTGTACGTATGATCATTACAACACCATATTTGCTGCAAACAGACTATATCCGATTTCGTAAATTATATTAAAAGCAACGCACCAAGCCAAACTGTGAGCGTCGTCAGCCCATATTTCATGGTATATCGGTTGTATTTTATGTTGCTTTTCATTATTGATTTAGTCCAATTGATTCGTATGTTAACGTTGGTGTTAGCAATGTTTCTTTCGGTTTGCAGACTATATTACGCCGTTTGCCATACTCCAGTGGATTTCAAGACGGCAAACCTTATTGGGTTAACGGTAATCACTGCAGAGACCTTATGACAAGTGAAAAGGTAAGCAAACAAACCTACAGTGCAATATTACAGCGTGACAGTGGTAACAACATTTTTTCGATCTATTTGCAGATACTGATTCCTACACTCTGGCAGTCTAAAAAGCATTGGGTCTTATACGTGATGGATTTACGCGAAAAACAACTATGGTGTTACAATTCGTTGGAAGTTGATAGTGGTTTACGGCTAGACATTTCCCATCTCGTAAGATTCCATCTATATGAGTATCGTGTAGTGTACTGGGGTCATGAATTTACTTTCGGTCGCATTATTCTCAGATCGGTTTCCTCATAGCCATTTTGGGAGTCGATGTCAGCGAGTGGATCTATCGCACGGCATACCATGCTCCTTTACAAGATAATGGCGTTGATTGCGGCGTATTTGTAATGAAGTACATTGAAGTGATATACAATAGTGCAGAACCCTGTTTCGACGCTGTATGTCATTCCTTGGCCTCTGTTATTGGCAATTAAGGGCATGTCTATTGCTTCTAGTTTACAATATGTTTTTGCAGGTTGATATACCCGGATTCCGCGAAGAACGCTGCAAAAAGTTGACGTCCTTTCTAATTTCGGAGGAGAAACTGATGGAGGCGAGGATCTAAAAGGCTTGTAATTGATAAAAGATGTGCGCTCAACCCGCGGGATTGACAGTCGCAGGGTGAGACTACGATGTGTGCAATGAACAAAGACTTCTAATGTTCGAAATGATAATATTCAACATCGCTATGAAATGTTGTATGCTTAAACATCGCTTTAATGTCGCGTTCTTATTTTACGAATAGTACAAAGCGATACGCTTGGTGGTCTAACGTCAAACTACACTGCTATCGAAAGTAAATTGTCGATTATGTCGGTTCCTTATTCGCGAAGAAAAGTGGAACTGTGTGTTGCGTCTTTCAAATATTAATGACACGTCCTATCACCCTCCGTCAGTTTTCGAGTATATACGTCAGTTTCATTAAACCAAAAGCAAATCTTAAATAAAAAAACACTCCGCATTAATGAAAACAATGTCATGCCAGAGGGCTATTCTGAATGGTAGTCAATGCGATTGGACCGAATCCTTGGGTCTCAAATAAATCCACTAGTACGTCTAAAGAAATCGCCTTAGGTGTACATTACCGTCGGTTCATCAATACAGCGATTTCTAAGAACAAACCTTTCTTATTGATAAGTTCACGTAATGCGATATTTAGAAATATCTTTCGCCAGAGAAAAATATGCTGGTCGTACTTGTGCTGGTCGAAAGCACCAGCAACCCAACACAATATGCTGGTCGAAACAGAGAAAAACTACAGAAAATGGGTTACCGCCTGAACTAGGAATCCAAATCTATCATCAAAATTGCACCCAAACACCCAAATAGCCCTTCAAATCAGTCCCAATCTATCACACACCAAAAAATGACCAGATTACAATTGATTTGGGCAAACAAAACCCACCGATAGCATCACAATCATAAACTTTTTGCATTCAGGGTACTGTTCATCATTTTTTTCAGAAAATACAAGAAAATCCACTAAAAATTGAGATTTCATCCGACCATTAAAATTCTTGATTCATTCAATCACAAAAATCAAGAGCTAATGGAATCCAACATCAATCGACCAAAAGTTCAAGACTTCAAGGTTGGTACAGACGTCAGCTGTGGAGAACACAAACTGAGGTGGGTCCCAGCACGACCGATCCAGATGAAGCTTCTTCCTCTCACTGATCTTCAACAAAGCACCCTTTCATTTTCAATAGAGCTCTGATACCATATTGAAATCGGGAAACCAGCAAGAACAAAAGGAGAAGTGAGGAGAATAGAGAGGGAAGACAACTTAAGCTTCATTAGCAAAAAACCCTGAAAAGGTTACAACATATAGGGGTCGACCCTCTTTTATACTACATGACAAAAATTTAGATACCCATTAACACCTTGAAACATTACAGTTATACACTACATGACTTGGCGGAGCTCCTGCTGGCCACCCTCAGCGCGACTGCACCTACTGGGTTACTGTCGAGGAGGACGGCGAGAACGGTGATGGAGGGACTCGTTTGGTTGTACAAACAGAGCAATCGATAGGTTTCACTTTATACTATTCTGTCTGCCGTTCGTTTTAAACTCAATCAATTTTCTGCATATTTCGTCGCGTATTACCGGAATATGTTCCTACAACAAAACAGGTAATGTGAAATCCAATATATAACAGGAATACCCAATAACATTGGATACGAAGCTCATACAGCGTGGAAACAAGGTTGTTCTCCATTGTATATTGCTTCAATATGCTTCATTACGAATATGCCACAATCGACCCCATTACTTTGTAACGGGGCATCGTCAGCACAGAGCAACATTCACTCACCAATGTCGACACCCATTTGCCCGTTAAGGAATCCCGCATGTGAAAAAGGGATAATATATTACAGTCCGGTCCACCTCGAATAGCTACTTCACCTTTGGGTACAAGCTTACCAAATGCATAGCATCGCGTTCTACGCCACTATGGCAGTCCAATGAGTTGTAGCACCATAGTTCTTTTAGCTGAAAATTCATCTCGTATAGGACCCAATGGTCTGGATGTTGCTAGAGTGTAGGAAGTAAAATCTGCGAATCGCTAAAATCATTTTTCGTTCCAGAGACTTATCGTGATGGGGATGTTACGAATAAACCTTGGATAAGAGGTTTGTTCACTTACCTTTCCAAATTTCGAAATGTCTATGCACTCATCATCGCTGTTCCAACAAGGTAGTGCATCTTCGAATCCTATGCCGTATGGCTTTCGCCGGACATACATCTGTTGCACGAAATAGCAAGGTTTAACCACCAAGAAACGCGAGTACGTCATGAAAGCAAACAGAACAATAGCGGCACAGACATACCATGAAATACGGGCTGATGATGCGTACTGTATTGCTCATTGGGTTGCTCTGAATGTAATTGACAAAATCATACATTGTCTGGTTGCACAGAGTTACGAACTTCAGAACATGCAAACCGATGACCTAGAAATTGATAGTGGACAAATACTTACAAAATTACTGATAGTGTTCCCATCTGCAAATTCATCTTGCATCTGCTCAATGTCATCTACGAACTCGTCAGGGCGTTGCCACCCACCCGAGACTGTGGATGTTGCACTGAGTGCACCATGAGCTTGGTATTCAGGATTGGACATTGAAATTATTGTCTACAGTAAACAACACTAGTCCAAATACGACATGAAAAGCCAAATGTTCACTAAACCGCTCAGGCGTTTCAAAGAATATACCTCTTAAGCGCTAGTCCTGGTACTGTAGATGTGGTTGTCTTCTTGTTCAGAGCCGTGCGTGGCCGTTTTGCTGCCATCGTCCACTCCATTGTCAACGTGCCTGGTCGTTTAGCACCCATCCTCCTATCCGTTTCCGTGCCTGGTCGTTTTTCTCTCCTCGTCCACTCCTCTGGCGCCGTGCGTGATCGTTTTGCTACCATCATCCTCTCCGTTGCCGCCGTGCCCGGTCGTAGTGCTCCCATCGTCTTTGGTGTCGTGCCGGGTCGTATTGCTTCACTAGTCCTCTTCTTGTCCGCCATGGCTGGTCGTACTGCTCCGATTGTCCCCTTCTTCGGCGCCATGCCTGGACGGAGATATCGATGGCACCTTTGCAACGGAGATACTGAAATGCCGTCCTCACCTACAAAGGTAAAGTCCTTTAACGTGCAACCATTTTTTGAAAACAGCCCGCTAATTAATTGATTGCGTTTAAAAAAAATATAAATACGGCTTTTCACATGCCGCCTTTTTTTTATAACCACGCCAAATTAAATGCTTGCGTTCGAAGTATTCAAAAATACGTCTTTCCATGCCGCTCATTAAGTTTTAAATATTCAAAAATACGTTTTCCACGTGTGATTAGACATTCGAACAATACCCACAAATCACTATGCTGCGATGGCACAGATCGCTCTCTGACTCAAAGCACGAAGCTAATTAATTGATTGCGTTTAAAAAAATATAAATACGGCTTTTTTGTAAAAAAAATGTAGTTATTCAATCATACATATATGTGTTCTAAGGCTGTCAAAAAAAATTTATAGTGACACAATCATGCATATTTGTGTTCTAAGATTGTGATTTTTTTTATAGTGATTCAATCATGCATATATGTGTTCTAAGGTTGCCAAAAAAAATTATAGTGATTCAATCATGCATATATGTGTTATAATGCTATAAAAAAATTCATGGTGATTCAATCATGCATATATGTGTTCTAAGGTTGTCAAAAAAAAATCATAGTGATTCAATCATGCATATATGTGTTCTAAGGCTGTCAAAAAATTTTCAATCTGCCATATATATGTTCTAAGGCTGTCAACAAAACTTCATAGTGATTCAATCACTCATATATGTGTTGTAAGGTTGTCCAAAAAATTATAGTGATTCAATCATGCATATATGTTTCCTAAGGTTGTCAAAAAAATTTCATAGTGATCCAATCATGCATATATTTTTTCAAAGGCTATCAAAAAAATTTCAATCATGCATATATATGTTCTAAGGCTGCCAAAAAAAAATCACAGTGATGCAATCAAGCATATATGTGTTATAAGGCTCTAAAAAAAAATTCACTATGATTCAATCATGCATATGTGTTCTGAGGTTATAAAAAAAAGTTCATTAAGAATCAAACATGCATATATGTGTTCTAAGGCTGACAAAAAATTCATAGTGATTCAATCATGCATATGTGTTCTAAGGCTGTAAAAAAAAGTTCATTTAGAATCAATCATGCATATATGTGTTTTAAGTTTGACAAAAAAAATTCATAGTGATTTAATCATGCATATATGTGTTCTAAGGCTGTTAAATTTTTTTTTTGGTGATTCGATCATGCATATATGTGTTCCAAGGCTTTCAAAAAAATTTCAATCTTGCACATATGTATTCTAAGGCCCTAAAAAAATTCATAGTGATTCAATCTTGCATATATATGTTCGTAGGTTGTAAAAAAAAACTCATAGTGATTCAATCATGCATATATGTGTTATAAGTCGGTCAAAAAAAATTTATGTTGATTCAATCATGCATATATGGGTTGTAATGTTGCCAAATAATTTTATAGTGACTCAATCATGCATATATGTGTTCTAACGCTGTCAATATTTTTTTTATATTGATTCAATCATGAATATATGTGTTCTAAGCTTGTCAAAAAACATTATAGTGATTATTTCATGCATATATGTGTTCTATTGCTGTCAAAAAAAAATCTTAGACATTGAATCATGCATATATTTGTGATTAAATATATGTGTTCTAAGGTTGTCAAAAAAAATCATAGTGATTCAATCATGCATATATGTGTTCTAAGGCTACCAAAAAAATTTCATAGTGACTCAATCTTGCATATATGTGTTCTAACGCTGTCAATATTTTTTTATATTGATTCAATCATGAATATATGTGTTCTAAGCTTGTCAAAAAACATTATAGTGATTCACTCATGCATATATGTGTTCTATTGCTGTAAAAAAAAAATCTTAGACATTGAATCATGCATATATTTGTGATTAAATATATGTGTTCTAAGGTTGTCAAAAAAAATCATAGTGATTCAATCATGCATATATGTGTTCTAAGGCTACCAAAAAAATTTCATAGTGACTCAATCTTGCATATATGTGTTCTAACGCTGTCAATATTTTTTTATATTGATTCAATCATGAATATATGTGTTCTAAGCTTGTCAAAAAACATTATAGTGATTATTTCATGCATATATGTGTTCTATTGCTGTCAAAAAAAAATCTTAGACATTGAATCATGCATATATTTGTGATTAAATATATGTGTTCTAAGGTTGTCAAAAAAAATCATAGTGATTCAATCATGCATATATGTGTTCTAAGGCTACCAAAAAAATTTCATAGTGACGCAATCTTGCATATATGTGTTCTAACGTTGTCAATATTTTTTTATATTGATTCAATCATGAATATATGTGTTCTAAGCTTGTCAAAAAACATTATAGTGATTCACTCATGCATATATGTGTTCTATTGCTGTCAAAAAAAAATCTTAGACATTGAATCATGCATATATTTGTGATTAAATATATGTGTTCTAAGGTTGTCAAAAAAAATCATAGTGATTCAATCATGCATATATGTGTTCTAAGGCTACCAAAAAAATTTCATAGTGACGCAATCTTGCATATATGTGTTCTAACGTTGTCAATATTTTTTTATATTGATTCAATCATGAATATATGTGTTCTAAGCTTGTCAAAAAACATTATAGTGATTCACTCATGCATATATGTGTTCTATTGCTGTCAAAAAAAAATCTTAGACATTGAATCATGCATATATTTGTGATTAAATATATGTGTTCTAAGGTTGTCAAAAAAATTCATAGTGATTCAATCATGCATATATGTGTTCTAAGGCTACCAAAAAAATTTCATAGTGACTCAATCTTGCATATATGTATTCTAAGGCTCTCATAAAAAAAAAATCATAGTGATTCAAAATAGAGAAATGACAATAATGATTTCAAAAGGCAAGTGGAGGTGTCGGGAACGCGAAAGATTTGCTGGAGAAGAAGTTGACTGGAGGTGTATGGCGATTTGTGGTTATCGTTGAATAGCGATCTGTGGCATCGCAGCACAGTGATTGACAGTCCTACGCTGCGATGCCACACATCGCAGCACACTTGAACAATCCTTCGCATCACGCTAAGATTGACAGTCCAACAATAATCAACAACGTTCTACGCTGCAATGCCACATATCGCTATCCACGTGTGATTAGACATTCGAACAATACCCAAAAATCACTATGCTGCGATGCCACAGATCGCTCTCCGACTCAAAGCACGAAGCTAATTAATTGATTGCGTTTAAAAAAAATATAAATACGGCTTTTCGCATGCCGCCTTTTTTTTATAACCGTCGCCAAATTAAATGCTTGCGTTCGAAGTATTCAAAAATACGTCTTTCCATGCCGCTCATTAAGTTTTAAATATTCAAAAATATGTTTTCCACGTGTGATTTGACATTCGAACAATACCCACAAATCACTATGCTGCGATGCCACAGATCGCTCTCCGACTCAAAGCACGAAGTATCCAGCGATGACAACAAATCTTTTCCTTATCTATTGATTATTTGCATCGCTGTAATCAGCGATGGCAAACAATCGTTGTATTTGTCTTCGCCAATACTTTGTGCGCTATTCTTTCGAGGCGAAGACAAATTCAGCGATTGCGAAGACAAAGATCTCTGTAATAGTAATTTCAATTGTAATCATTGCATTTTTGGAAAAATGAGAAGCTTGACTTTTGAACAAAGATCTACGTTTACAAACAAATCTTTTGAACTTGTGCACTCGGATTTATGCTGCGATGCCACAGATCGCTCTCCGACTCAAAGCACGAAGTATCCAGCGATGGCAACAAATCTTTTCCTTATCTATTGATTATTTGCATCGCTGTAATCAGCGATGGCAAACAATCGCTGTATTTGTCTTCGCCAATACTTTGTGCGCTATTCTTTCGAGGACCGACACCCGTAGTATCTAAGGGAGGATTTGCTTACTATGTTATTTTTTTTATGATTATTCAAGATTTTGTTGGACATACTTCCTTAAACATAAGAATGAAGTCTTTGCATCGTTTAAGACATATCATATGATGATTAAAAATCAATTTAATGATAATTTAAAAATCTTTAGAGTTGATTCCGGAGGAGAGTATCTTTCCAATGATTTTAAAAACTATCTTGAAAACCATAGAATAGTTCATCATAGACCTTGTCCAAAAACACCACAACAAAACAGTCTAGCTGAAAGAAAACATAGGTATATTATTGAAACAACTAGAACTTTACTCATTTCTCAAAACATTCCAAAAAGTTTTTGGGCCGAGGCGGCTCTTACATCCGTTTATCTTATAAATCACTTTTCTTCAAAAAATCTAAACAAAACTTCAGCTTTTAAAATTTTATACCAAAAGGAACCCGACTAAAATAGGTTAAGAATCTTTGAATGTAAATGCTTTGTCCTTACCGACAAAAATGACAAACTCTCACCAAAAGTCATTCCTTATGCATTTCTTGGATATTCTGAAACTCAAAAAAGATTTAGATGCTATGATGTTAAGAACGATAAACTATATGTTTCTAGGATTGTGACTTTCTTAGGAAACATTAGTGGTTTTGAGAAGGATGAATCCCATAAAGAGAATATGGATTACTCTTTCTTGTTTAAGTTACTATCTAGAAATGATGATATTTTTAGTGATGACGAACTCAATTAGTTTAGTAAAAAAAAATATATAGATGAAGACAACCATCCTTCTTATCAACCTACTAATCCTCCCATAGAGGAAAGTTTATTTATTATCGAGACCCAAAGTCGGAAAGATGTAATAATAAAGAATTAAACAGTAAAAGAATTTCACGTTACCGCAACTCATTATACAATTACAACAAATGTATAGCGTGAAAAAAAATGAAAATCTAGGATTTATTCCGAGTCACTGGACGAATCTGATGAAATTTCATAGACTTGTCTCTCACTTTTTATTGGTGGACCGTCTATCCTGGGTGGCCTCCTCGTTCCCAAACCTTGCCTAAGAAGACTGGTCATCATGTCCACCACTGCATTCAATTGGGTCCCCATAGTGCTTACTTCTGTCCTTAATTTCTTATTCTCCCTCTCAATAAGTTCGAACCTTACGGCAGAGACAGTCTTCTCTTTTGGAGCAAGAGTTCGGTCTTCCTCGTGATTTGTTACTGATGGACTAGTCTTATTAACCAGATCGAGGCGACATTTTGGTTGTAGAGGCTGGGCTACAACATGAGAAGGGACAGTTGGGAGGCATGGGTTGACAATTTTCTCAATCTTCCGATTTCGCCGCATTGGTTCCCAATAGCTTTCGAAATAGAAGGGATCAAATTGTCGTCCTTCATGATCATACGGTACGGCAAGGAAACCACCTGAGTTCCAATTAAATAATTCGTCCCTGTACCGATCGCTCCAATTTACGTGCCTGCCCCCACCATTATTCATCTTTCTTCTCACCTCCAAAGGCTTATTTGGGATAGACTGCCCCAAGCCAGATTGTAGGAGAACTCAACTACCTTGCTGCATCTCAGCTTCAAAATTGCAGAATAGCCACAAATCAAGGCCAGACAATCTGGCAGCCTCCGCAACAACGTCTTCATCATCGCCCCCATCTCCATAAGGTCTCCACAAAACCTGTACATTGGTAATTCTTTTTAATAACAAATGATAAATATATTAAAATTTATTTATGCATGATATGGCAACAACGATGTGCACTACGAAAGACAATTCTGCAGCGATGTATACTTAAGAATGCTGAACATTACAACGACTTATAATACTCAATGGTAAATGCTGACGCGATTGTAAATAATTTTAGAACGTTTACCTCGTTTAATTGCAGCCCATCTAAAATGGACTTAGCATTATAAACTGCGACGTTTATTCTGACCCAGCGACCGATCTTTAGAAAACCACAAATCGGAGGGCCACACCGTGGACGCAATGGGATAATATGTTCCAACGCCCAGGCCTAACAAAAAAAATATTATTAGCAACGCCACAGACTGCAATGAGATTTGTCTACAAATACTAAGAACAAATACCTGAACAAATGGCCAAAATCCGCCAACTGTTTTCGTACCATTACTCGCACGGTGGAGTTGACTGTACAGGTGTGCGAGCATAGCGGCACCCCAGGCATAGTTGTCGACTTCGTCTAAGTCTGCCAGGTACTGCAGCCACATGGAACTTATTCTCGAACCAGAACAATCGGAAAATAATGTAAGAGCAAAAAAATATAGAAGGAAGCCGCGCAACTCTTGGTCAGCTGTTTCAGATGCATAAGTAGCGGAGTGGCCTTCCCATTTATTACGAAAAACTGAGACCTTCATTGATGTGGAATTGCTTCCACCAGAAATACATTGACTCCATTCGTCCATCGACATTCCTAGAAGGGCAGTGCAGTTTTCCCTTGCGTTATGGTTTGAATGCCGTAATAGGACAGCACTGCCATCGCACTTAAGGCCAGTGATCCTCGCCACATCTTCTAGAGTCATGGTGATCTCAAAAGAATCAAACTGGAATGTGTTAGTCTTATCATTCCACTTATTTACCAGGTGAGTCATGGTATTCCAGCAAGTTTCAAAATATTGCTGGTCACAAAAGGCCACCGAAGTGCATATTTCGTAGTCGGTCCTTCTGATATGCACTCAGTTGACCATACCAAGACAGAACTACAGGCCATTGACAGCGACCTCCGAGCTTTTCACCTGGTGCTCTACTTCTCCTGTGACCTCCCTGTAACACAAAATAACATATTATTCATACAAATTATAAATTACTTCCATTTGTACTTATAAATACTATTCTACTAACCGCTATAAATAATATCGGTTGCAGACATACTATCGCAGTAATCGCTATAAATATCAATACCTAACACAGTAATCGCTATACCAAAATCGCTAAACATATTATTAAATCTTCGCAGACAGAACGAATATATTTACCTTGGTCGCTATTTTCTGCTGTTCTCGCTCCAACCTGGGACTTTCTGGTGGGTCCACTGCCTCGAACTGCCTTTCAATCTCCATCTCTACCGGCTCCACCGTCGCCTTCCTTTCTCTCGCCTTCCTTTCTCTCCCCTTCCTTTTCTCATCCTCCTTCTGCTTCCTTTCTCTGTCCCTATTCTCCTCCTCCTCCTTCTGCTTCCTTTCTCTCTCCTTTTCTGCCTGCTCCTTCTGATTCCTTTCTCTCTCGCGTTTCTCCTCCTTCTTCTCTTTCCTTTCTCTCTCCCTTCTCTCCTCCTCCTTCTCCTTCCTTTCTCTCTCCCTTTTCTCCTCCTCCTCCTTCTGCTTCCTTTCTCTCTGCCTTTCCTCCTCCTCCTTCTCCTTCCTTTCTCTCTCCCTTTTCTCCTCCTCCTCCTTCTGCTTCCTTTCTCTCTGCCTTTTCTCCTCCTCCTTCTCCTTCCTTTCTCTCTCCCTTTTCTCCTCCTCCTCCTTCTGCTTCCTTTCTCTCTGCCTTTTTTCCTCTTCCTTCTCCTTCCTTTCTCTCTCCCTTTTCTCCTCCTGCATCCTTTCTCTCTCCTTTTTCGCATCCTTCTCCTTCCTTTCTCTCTCCTTTATCTCCTCCTCCTTCTGCTTCCTTTGTCTCTCCCTTTTCGCCTCTTCCTCCTGCTTCTTCCTTTCCCTTTCCTTTTCTTCCTCCTCCTTCTCCTTCAGCCGCCTTTCTTTCTCCTCGATTTCTTGTTTCCTTCTTTGCAGCAGTTCTTCCACCTGCTTCTTCCTTTCCCTTTCCTTTTCTTCCTCCTTCTCCTTCCGCCGCCTTTCTTTCTCTTGCAGTTGTTGTTTCCTTCTTTCCTGCAATTCTTCCTCTTGCTTCTTCCTTTCTCTTTCCTTCTCTACCTCCTCCTCCTTCTTCTTCCGTTGCCTTTCCTTCTTTTTCTCATTCTCCTTCTGCTGCCTTTGCATTTCCTTAGCTTCCTCGAACTCCAACTCCCTCCTTCGCCTTTCCTTGTCTTCCTCAAACTGAGGAATATTCTGTTCCTTCTCTTCCTCCTCCTTATTCATTTGCCTTCGCCTCTCCTCCGCCTCCTTGTGTTGCATTGCTCTACTCTCCAAGTTTCTCCTATGAGCCTCCGCCATCATATTGCTAACATCCCTTTCCCACTCCTCCGCCTTCTTCCTCTTTTCCATCTGCTGTGCGTTAATCCTCCGCCTTCTATTTATATTCTCATCAATATTTCTGGCCTTTGCCTTCTCTTCGTCATCCTTGTTCTGCATCTTTCGTTCTTCAGAGTTCTTCCTTTGGTCCGAAGCCTCGATATCTGATGGATAATCTTCCGCAAAATACGATTCCAAGGCTTTTTCCCTGTCTTCATCGTTCTCAATCTTAAGTATATTTTGGTATCTTTCAAAAACTTTAGATAGATGGGACTGGCGGATCACTTCTCTAATAGACAACCCATAGAACGACGGGGTATCTCTAATCTGATAAGGCGCAGACATTGCTAACCTGCACAACACAATACACGATCATCATCATTAGAAATCGTCGGAATATTTGGGTTCATAATACAAATCCTTGTATAAGAACCAATCTTCAGATTGAAGAAAGAAAACTTACACGAAACTCACCGAAACGATGGGAATTTGGATATTCCAACTGTAGAGTAAGCAACAGTAACAACTAATACGCAATAGAAGGTGGCAACGATGCTGCGACTGCGCGTAAGACGGAAACAGATGCTCTGGTAAAAAGGAAAGGATGCTCCGGCAACTCGAGATGAAAGCAAAGAATCTCCGGTAGAGTGCTTAGAGCGAGAAAAGATTTTTTTGAACTATTTGTATCATACAACATAACGCTTGCTACATACGCAAACTCTGCGAAACGTTTTCCCGTGATATCGATGGAGGGCAGTTTTGTCATTTTCACGAACCGACGATTCAATTTTCTAGAAGGAGGGCATTTATGTCCGTCTGAGGAAGAGGAACCGACGATTCAGTTTTCTAGAAGGAGGGCATTTATTTCTGTAAATTTTCAGCGATATCTATTGTCATTTCATTCCCCATTTTAACTTCAACGATACATTACAACCACCTGCGGAACGTTTTCCCGCGATATCGATGGAGGGCAGTTTTGTCATTTTCATGAACCGACGATTCAGTTTTCTAGAAGGAGGGCATTTATGTCCGTCCGAGGAAGAGGAACCGACGATTCAGTTTTCTAGAAGGAGCGCATTTATTTCTGTAAATTTTCAGCGATATCTATTGTCATTTCATTCCCTATTTTAACTTCAACGATACATTACAACCACGTGCGGAACGTTTTCCCGCGATATCGATGGAGGGCAGTTTTGTTATTTTCACGAACCGACGATTCAGTTTTCTAGAAGGAGGGCATTTATGTCCATCCGAGGAAGAGGAAGGGAATGGCGGTAAAGGTTACTTAAGTCTTTGCTGCGGCACCAAATTACGATGCAATATGATGGCGACCCACATGGGGATACATGCCGGTCTGCATCTTATACGTGGCGCGGTTTGGAACCCCCGAACATGAGATCTCAGTACCGGCTCTGTAAATAATTCTGCAAATCGCTATAGCGATTTGTAGTGTCTTTCGCAAATCGCTATAGCGATTTGTAGTGTTATTCAGTAAGCAAATCGCTGTAAATCCCTACCCGAATTAGGACCAACTTGTCAGGGTCATATCTCCCTAACCGAAGGTCATATTCCAAATCCGTAAAAAGTGGTGCCTTTGTTATTGAGTCTAGTTTATTTCTGTAAATTTTCAGCGATTTCTATTGTCAGTTCATTCCCCATTTTAACTTCAACAATACATTACAACCATAATCATCAAAAGAAAGATTGCCCAAGCCTTGCCGGATTCTGCACTGTTGCTTTTGAAATTGTTGGGGTCCTCTCGAGCGAGCTCTCCAAGCAATGGGAGTCCCATCATCGCCAAATCTTCCAAGGTGATCGTCATCTCTCCCCACAGAAACACAAAGGTGTTGGTCTCCCAACACCATGCTTCAAACAGAGCCCTTATCACGTTGGCCTGACACTTTATGTTCCCTAAGGATGCCTTCAAAGCCCCGTAGATCCCAACCTTGTTCCAACCTCCTCCGAACTTGGGTTCCAGTCGCCGGAACCAGTCGGACAGCCCGGGCAGCGGCCTCATTGCACCTTCTAACCTGCAATTTTCGGACCAATCTGCCCTGCCGGACTTGATTTCGGCTTCGAGGGGTGGCATTTCCATCGACGTCTCAAATGCCGCAACCTCCTCTTCTTGTTCCACCTCTCCAACGGTTGGATGCAACAGTTGGGCTTCACCCTTCCAAACAGCTATGCTCAGAGCAACATGTCAACGTTCCACTGATAGGGAAAACAACATTTCAATAATAAACAAAACAATAAATTACATATGATCAACTCACACGAGGAGTTGGCAAAACCCGAGCAGGACAAGTAGCAAGCGCATTAGAAACACTGATACTAAACTCCTTCGCATATTTGTCATTATTATAATCATTTGAAGAAACAACCTGTAAATGTAAAGAGTTAGCAGCAAGGACTACGGATCTTACTGGAGAAATCTCAACCCTCTAACTCTCTCTCTCTCCCTTCTATTTCTGCTTCTGTGCACATCCATCAGAAGATCCTACATTGCTCCATCAAGCACCGACTGACCTGCACATTGACTGTTGTGGGTCCTTACTGATGAGCTGTCTCTAAATTTATTCGACTCTGGGTCCTTACTGCACTTGAAGTTGAGTCATTGTATTTTTTGTTATTCGGTGGGTGGTGAAGCCCTCCTCTACTCTCTCAAGACTCTTAGCTTGGGCAATCTTTCTTTTGATGATTACAACCACAATCATCAAAAGAAAGATTGCCCAAGCTAAGAGTCTTGAGAGAGTAGAGGAGGGCCTCACCACCCACCGAATAACAAAAAATACAACGACTCAACTTCAAGTGCAGTAAGGACCCAGAGTCGAATAAATTTAGAGGCAGCTCATCAGTAAAGACCCACAACAATCAATGTGCAGGTCAGTCGGTGCTTGATGGAGCAATGTAGGATCTTCTGATGGATGTGCACAGAAGCAGAAATAGAAGGGAGAGAGAGCGAGAGAGGGTTGATGAGCCCCCGGACCCCCCTTCTGTAAGGGCAAAAGGCCATGAACACGCTGGGAGGAGCCCTCAGACCCCCCTTCTGTAAGGGTAAAAGCTTTAAATCAGACTCCATAACTCTTCAAGTTGAATGATGCTACCCACACTGAGAGGAGCTCTCAGACCCCCCTTTCTGTAAGGGTAAAAACTCTAAATCAGACTCCACAACTCTTCAAGTTGAATGATGCTACTGACGCTGAGAGGAGCCCCCAGACCCTCCTCCTGTAAGGGTAAAAACTCTGAATCAGGCTCCACAACAGTAAATGTGCAGGTCAGTCGGTGCTTGATGGAGCAATGTATGATCTTTTAATGAATGTGCACAAAAGCAGAAATAGAAGGGAGAGAGTGAGAGAGTGAGAGTTGAATGATGCTACCCACGCTGGGATGAGCCCCCAAACCCTCCTCCTGTAAGGGTAAAAACTTTGAATCAGGCTCCACAACAGTCAATGTGCAGGTCAGTCGGTGCTTGATGGAGCAATGTATGATCTTCTAATGGATGTGCACAGAAGCAGAAATAGAAGGGAGAGAGAGAGAGTAAGAGGGTTGATGTTCATGGCCTCCTCCAGGGGAGATTTCTTTTTTGGATAATCCTCCAGTGCAGAGACTGGGTCTTAAATAATCATCTTCGGGGCACTTAAGTCTTTACAACCACTCCTTTTCAAGAACCGTCATTTTTTTTGCACCAATGGAGGAGAGGGTACTTAAGTCTTTGCAATCGCATCAAACTCCAACGCTAATTAATGCTGACAAACATGGGGATACGAGACGCACATGCTTACATACGTGGTGCTCTTTGGGACCCCCGATCATGAGATGTAGCTAACTGCCCTGTTCGGGGGGGGGGGGGAACATATAACCTGCTTCGAGAAGAGAAGCTCTAAATAAACAAAGACAATAACGCCTTTCCTTTTTAATATGACAGCTGCCTTGTTAGTCATTACTATGATTAGATGTGTGAACGGGCAAGGTTTGGTTCAGATTCATGTAGATTCAAACTCAGACCTGATTTAAAATGATGGTACGGGCTCAAGACCCAGGTCCAATCGGACTCACAATAAGAGAAACCATACCTGAATTCTATAAGAATTCCATGAACCAGACATGGACCATAAATAGTAAAATAATATTTTTTATTTTTTTTTACATTAAAAAATTGTGAATCTTACTCGAAACTCGGTTCCAACCTGGGTTTGGTATGAAATTTCACAAATCATATATAGATCCATATATTAATCGGACCCTTTGGGTCTGACCAAGATTCTAATCGAACCTTCTTGTTTATCACCAAACCCTGACCCTAGAGGTACACGACCCATTGACACCCCTTACCTATGATCCAACTCATGGAAAATACTGTTAAATTCTGCAATCTGATATATATATATATATATATATATATATATATATATATATATATATATATATATATAGAGAGAGAGAGAGAGAGAGAGAGAGAGAGAGAGAGAGAGAGAGAGAACATTTATCATTCAACATTACCAAAATACATCCAACCTAATATTGGATGAGAGAAGAACATAAGAGTAAGACAACCACCATTTAGATGGTGATTGTGCACAGTTCATAGTACAAGTAGATCCAAACCCCCGTCTCTACTATGTAATTTAAGAGTCAGATATACATCAAACATAACCCGCTGACGTAGCCTTCCAAAATTGAATTTGATGCCCCTGAAAAAGATATCGTTTCTTTCAGTCCATATCACCCACCATGCTGAAAACAACCATACCCGCCACAATAATCTCCCTTTTTTTTGTTTCGTAAACTCATGGGACCAAACAAGAGGTCCCAAATAACAGAACTCGAACGTGTTTGAACCGGCGGTGCACTCCAAGTTTGAAAGAATAGGTCTAAAACTACCGGGCAAAACCAAAATAGGTGAGTCGTATCCTCTACCGCCTTCTCGCAAAGAACACACATGCTTGGAAATTGAAGCCCCCGTTTCCTGACATTCATCTGGGTTTGAACACGATCCAGAGCCACTAACCACGCCAACGCTTTTGCCCTTGGAGTGAGCCCCTTACCCCATATACAATCAATGGAAAACCAATCCATCCCGGATGGCAACAAGGAATAGTAAACTTGCTTAATGGAGAACCTATCTCCGCTCGCCATGGCCCAGTGAAGCCACGGGCGGCCATGGCCAGGCCTAAGATCCCTGTTACTGAAGGAGCAAAGTGTTTTCCGCCACTCCAACCAGAGGGACAAATGGCACACTGAACTGGGCGTCAAAAGAAGGGAGTCAGGTAAACTACCATATTTTTCCCTAACAAACGTAGCCCAAGAAGATGGAGATGTGGAAGCGACCCAAGCCCACTTCAAGACTAAAACGATGCTCCTCTTTCTCAAAGCTGGAATCTCCAAGCCGCCTCGCTACCTCGGGAGAACAATCTGCTGCCAAGAAACAAGCGGGTACTTTTTGTGAGACGTATTCCCATACCAAAGAAAGTGTGAAAGCAAACGGTTAATCGTTCGTTCTACTGTCGTCGGTATAATGAACATGCTCATACGAAAATCTGATAATCTGGCCAAAACATGGCGAATGAGCGTCAATCGTCCCGCAAAAGATAAATATCGGGCCTTCCAAGACTGCAATCTTCCTTGCACCTGCTCTATAGCAGACGTCCAAGACGAAGTTCTCGACGGCTGCAGTGAGTGCAATGATAGACCCAAGAAATTAATAGGAAGGTCGGATATCGGGCAGTTGAAGATCCTTGCAGCAGCCGATTGGAAGAGAGGGTCAGCATTGAGTAAGACCAGAGCACACTTACTCTCATTCAGGCGAAGGCCAGAAATTGCACCGAATATTTTAATAATGAAGCACAACTTGGACATTTGATTAACATTTGCATGACCAAATATTAAAGTATCATCTGCATATTGAATCGTGTGACCAACAAAACCATGAATGCCCAACGAATTCAAGAAGCCTGTTTGTTCTGCCCTTTTCATGAGAATAGGTAAACCCTCTGCCGCGATATTAAAGAGAATGGGGGCTAGGGGACAACCCTGTCACACGCCTCTATCCAACTTGAATTTTTCCCCTCTCAGTCCGTTGATGCACACCGACGACACTGATTTTGTGACCAGCTCTTTAACCCATGCAATAAACTGGTTGCCGAACCCCATATTTGTTAGAGATTCAAAAAGAAAATCCCATGCCAGACTATCATAAGCCTTGTGAAAATCTAATTTTAACAAGAAGTACGGTGCTTCAGTCGACTGTAAAGAGTGAAGAAGCTCAGTTGCACAAATAAATGACCCTTGCACATTTCGACCTGGAATAAAAGTCAGAGAGAGAGAGAGAGAGAGAGAGAGAGAGAGAGAGAGAGAAGTGCATGAGGGCTGTTGTTGCTTTGTCACAGTCGGGGCATGTAAGGCTTGGGTGATTGTGTTTTCAACCGGAGTTTTACCTCGTAGAAAAGTAGGCCTATTAAGTTTTCAGGTTCTCGGTGCGAGTTTTTCTTTAGTCATAAAAAAGAAAAGAAAAGAGAGAGAGAGAGCTGGGTCAACAATGGATTATGTAAGCTGCTTGTTGACCAAGCAATTTTATGGAAATTAGACCTTATCTTAATTTAGCATAAGCAAACACTACCTTCAGACGGAGCTGGACCCAAATGCAGAGAGCTCTAACCTTTTTCTTTTAAACCCAACCAACTTGAACACACACCCAGTTGCAAAGTAAACATTGCAAGTGGAATACATTCTAATGAATAAGATAGTATGCTGAAGAAGCACACTGCCTTCTTCAACATGATAGCTTCTTCATCAGTCATTGTCCACTGACAGCAGTCATAGTTACAGAAAAAGGTCAGATTGTGAACATGGTCTGGAATGGACTATTTAGTTAAGGAGTAATGGGTCGGTACTACTGCTAAACCGCATGCTAAATAGTTTTTTTGGGCTCTTTTTATTTTATTTTTAAATTATGACCGTATAGATGTGATCTATGTACTTGATTTTATAGGGAACAGCTATTGAAGCGTTTGATTCCAACACATCGGTGGATTTTTATAAAGTTTGAAAAATCAACAATCCAAAATCTTTGTAAATTTTTGAGACTCCAATCATCATTTTTCATCAAAAACACATGATCCAGGTGTGGATTCTTAGTAAATGGACCATGCCCAACACATTTATAGGGCAAGAACTGCATAAAAAGCACCGGAGAAGCTGGAAAACCCATTTAGCACGCGATTTAGCACCAAACGGGTTTAGCACGGATCCATTACTCTTTAGTTAAGTCGATAGCTATTGAAAGCTGCCAGGTCCAGTGGGTGGTGGTAGGGATGGACACCAGGACAGGGTCGGTGTTGTAGTTTGATGTGACGGGTTGGACCTGCAGTAATTGTTGGCCCAAACTCAGACTTGACCTAATAAATAATAAGGCTGTTCTCAAACCTGGGTGCAAAACTTTTTTTAAAGGGGGCCAAAGATAACGAGGCTCTTCCCTTTCTGTGACAGGCTTAGTGAGACAGTGTCAACCTGGGACTTGACCGGACCTGGGCCCAAGCAATGTTGTCAGTATCGGAATCGGAACTGTATCGTTAGGCCAATGATTCAGGTCGGCTGATACCGATTCTCAAGTGAATCGTTCTTAATCGGCCAAAAAATAATTAAAAAAATATTATGTGTCAATCAGAACGTGACACATGTTAAAGCCATTAAAATAATATTAAAAAATATTTTAAGTTAATTTTTATATTTATTAAAAAATAACGGATTCAGGTCAGTATCGTATCGAAATTTCTGGCAATATGATGCATATCGGCTGAACGATACGCACCGATACTGATAACACTGGGCCCAAGTCCATATTGATACTTATTCTTTTCTTTCACTATAGATCAAGTGGGCCAGAATGGCTTTCTACTCCAGCCTGGCCCAACCAAGCACCCATCTCTATTCCCCACCTTTTTTTAATTAGAATCCAGACTTCTGAAATTCCCAAACTAGCAATATCATTTTTTACTTTTTAGACGCAACATAGCCAGGTTTAATTAGAACATTGTCATGCATTTCTTATTACCCATTATTTTAATTTACACCTGCAACTCTGCATCATCACAACCTTCCCCTCCCCACCCCCCCCCCCCCCCCCCCTTTTCATGTCCTACGCGATCTCATTATATTTTTCATGTTAGAGAATTTAAATATAGGAGCTGGGGTTAATGCTAAGTTAGAATTATGGAGACAGACATTGGAAGCTAGAGGTTTTAAGTTGAGTAAGAGTAAGACTGAATATATGAAATGTCGGTTTAGTAAGCAACGAAGTAGTGATGGGAGTGTAGTGAAGCTTGGTGAGCAAGATATACCGGTGAATGATTATTTCAAATATTTGGGATCCATCATTCAAAAGTATGGAGAAATTGATGGAGATGTAAATCATAGGATAAAGGTTGGGTGGATGAAATGGAAAAGTGCTACTGGAGTGCTGTGCGATCGTAGAATGCCATTGCGGTTGAAGGGAAAGTTTTATAGGACGACTATTAGACCCGCTTTACTATATGGTACGGAATGTTGGGCTGCCAAGAGACATCATATTCAAAAAATGAGTGTAGCTGAGATGCGGATGCTTAGATGGATGTGTGGAAATACAATAAAAGATAAGATTCGGAACGAAGAGATACGTAAGAAGGTAGGTGTTGCACCCATTGAAAATAAGATGCGAGAGAATCGTTTACGGTGGTTTGGACATATTCGGCGAAGGCCTAATGATGCTCCAGTTAGAAGGTTGGAGAAATGGGAAAATATATTAGTTAAAAGAGGTCGGGGTAGGCCTAGGAAGACTTGGATGGAGATGATAGGAAAGGATATGAATGCTTTGAACCTCACTGAGGACATGGCGTTGGATAGAAATGATTGGAGGAAAAGGATTCATGTGGAAGACCCAAAATGAATTTCTTTTTTGGTTCATATCGCTGACCCCAATTGTTTTGGGATGAAGGCGTAGTTGTTGTTGTTGTTGTTGTAGAGAATTTAAATATAAAATATCATTTCTCATATATAAGTTTATTTCACGCTATTATTCATTTGAATCTTCACCTACAATTTTTTTTTAATTTCTTTTTCTCTCCAAGCATATAAATTTTGATAGGCAAGCTTGAGGATAACCTGAGTTGGGATCCGGGGATCGTGCATCTTTTTTTTTTTCTTCGGTAGGCAAGCTGGGGTTTGGCAAATGCCTACCATTTTTTTTCATGAAGAATGGAAAACCACCCTAGGAATCAAAGACCTAGTCATGCTGGCTAAGCCTGCTGTACTTATGATAATATTTCTGATGGTGTACTGATGGTATAAACCCATGACACACTCCTTGCCCTCAAGGAGTCGGCACGAGCAAGCCTTGCCCATTCTTACAAGGAGCTGACGTCCATGAAAATGGAACCCTGACCACCCGCTTAGTAGCCAAGCCCCTCTCCCATTAGAACAAACCTCCTTGGGGCTCCCCACCGGTTTATTGAATCACCGTAAAATTACAAAAGAATACTATAAAAGAGGGATGGTCCTTCCAGGACTTCCTCATCCTCACTCTAGCCATTTTAGCTAGATTGGGCCCAAGCCCATAGAATTGCAGACTATCGTAAAGGACACACAAGATGGAATTGAAGCCAACATCGTACAGTGGGATCATGGGGAATCCTCCAAGATATATCCCTTTTTCCTTTTGGTGGTGGATGGTTCTATCAGGCTCGAAATGGTGAAGCCCCAATGGGGGTTAGTGTAGTGGGGTGGGGCCTTAGCTGCTAGACGGGCAGTCAAGGATTGATTTTCATGAGTGTCGCCCCTCAGCGCAAGCCAACGCATAGCATCTGACCCAGGGGTAGGCAGGGGCGTAGCTAGGATTCATGTGAGGGGGGGCAAACAGGGGTGTAGAAAAAAAAATTATGTGTGATAGTCGGGGGTTCGGGGGCAGTGCCCCCGAATTTTTTTTTTTGAGATAAAAAAAAATGGCTACAATTATTAATAAAAATCTATTTCATATGGACAAATCAAACTATTTGCTGCAGTAAGGGCTGGGCTAGGACTGGGCTTTTAAATTTTTTTTTTTTTTAACTGTTTGGGGAGGCAGGACTGGGCTACAGCCCAGTCCTGCCCCCCCTAGCTACGCCCCTGGGGGTAGGGGTTGTAGCCTTAGAGTTTTATGCTACCGGCATGGCGACCATAGGTATGGCAGGCTGAGCCAGCACCACCAACTCTTTGTGCCGAATGTGGTTTCTTTGGGTTATAAAAAAAAAAAAAAAGTCGAATTGGTGCCCACAATAAAAATCTTAGACAAATATGACGGAAAAAAAACACAAATATCATTCAACTTTTTGAGTGCATCTACCACATGCATGAGTAGGTGCACTCGGTACATTAACCATCTAAAGTGACACTTGAACCAATCCGGTAAGGCATTACATCTAAATGACTGTAATTAACTGATACAAAACCCTAAAAAGATGGAGCAATATGGGTCCGAAAATACAATACAAAATCATCCAAGTTGGAAGCTTAAAGGCATCAATTGACATAGCCAAAAAGATGGAGTGCAAAAAATAAGGACAAGGAAAAGAAGTCGAGATTGTACATACATACACAAAATGCATATCTCAAGTATATTACACTCGTAGAATGATGGGTTAGATGGCCTCACTCACGCAAACCAAGTTCCAGCTCAAGCTCATCATCCTCTTCAAATAATCTCAAAAGGCGGGCATGCTGCTCCTCTCTCTTCTTCTTCTGCCATTTCTTGAAGAGCAACACGCACAACGCCACAAAGGCTACCAACCCAAAGCATATAAGCAAGACCTTAAGACCGACCCCACCACTGGAAGCATCATGGCCCTTTGGTTTTACCTCATTTTTGGAAGTTGAAGGTTCACCAGCCAGACCTGTACGCAACAAAAATTGCAAGTCTGAAACTAATGTTCATGCTAAATGCAGGTTGCAAATCAAAACTGAATATTAGTCCTCCCCCCCCCCCCCCCACCCACCTACACACAGAGAGAGATCTAAATCTAAATTATATGGCCTGTATGCATAAAAAAAGAAGAAAAAAACACTAAAAACACTGTCCAACAGTGAAGAAAACACAAATGTTACCTGTTCCCTTTTTATCAAAGTAACATGAAGAATGATGAAAGAAAAAGAAAAAACATGTGATTAGTTTTTAACTTAACATGGTTTTTCTCAATCTGATATTTTTTTTTAAGTTACCACCTTTTGGCATGGGTTTTGTGCAAAGGTTTAGGCAAACAAGTGATGAGCAATCCCCAGATCTGAGAAGGGACACAGATCCAAGGAAATTTGCACTGATCTCTCACTCCAACAATTTTTTTTTAAACGATTGTCCCCCTTTCCCATCGTACTGCACAATGCTCCCTTGCCCCTTTTCCCTGCTTCCTTTCCCCTCACAACAGAGGATCTCAGATCCCTGAGCATCTGTATAACATTGTCATGGAGAATCTGACACATGAAAGTGTTTCTAAACACACATTGCTTGTATACCCACACCACACACATGAAAGCAGTGTTGTGAGAGGCGTACGCCTCAGTACCTGAAGCGTACGCCTCAGAGGCGAGGCGCACGCTCAAGGTACTGAGGCATTGCTGTGATGCGCCCCTCATCAACCTCCGACCAGTTGTGACCACCGACCACCGGAGTTGCTGTGCTGCAGCTGCTGCTCAGTCTTCTCCGACCACCGGACGACCGGCATATCCCTCGCTTCCGTACCAGCTGGGCGGGTGGTCCTTCTCTTACTGCCTCCCCTCCCACCGCTTCACTTCCATTCCAGTTGTGAGAGGCGTACGCCTCAGTACCTGAGGCGTACGCCTCAGAGGCGAAGCGCAGGCTCAACGCCTCGCTTCGCCTCATCGCATTTAACAACCTTGCATGAAAGAAGTAAAAGGTGAAGGTGAAAATACTAAAAGAAGAGAAATAGAGAACCACTGAGTGCACAACAGGTAAATGATACATAGACCCATGAAAAATGAGCATCTTAAGTCATCTCATATTCCCTTTTATGGGTAATCTTTGAGCACCAATGTAAGCTAAAAGTTTGAGGCATTGGTCCAGAGACGATTAGTCATTCTAGCTCTTCTTGGACAACTATAATGTGTTTCCAGACATACGAGATCGTGTGACAATTGACAACCCAACCCCGGGGAACTGAAACAAATAACAGAATTTTTGAAGAAACTACTACCACAAAGCAGATTTTGCACAACTAATCAGAGAAACCTGTATACAAAATGCACAAGGACCCAGATTTCACTCTAAGGAACAAAAGGCCTTTCTCCAACCATCCTGATTAAAAAATATGATATCACAACAGTTGCATTTAATAATATAATGAAGGATGCACCTGTTCGTACCTCAAAATTCAAATTATTAGCAAAGTTATGATGAAATATGGCCCATCCAGATAAGTGTGAATCTGAATAGGTGATACAGTGATACTTACCAACACATATCCCATCCAATGCTTGATGAAGAACAGGGAGATTAGATGACTGGACGTTCAAAGGAGACATTACTCATACAGAGCAATCAAAATGAGTTCACGGCAATGAGTGATAGAATTTTTACAGATTAGTAATCGCTGCTGTGACCTGTAACGGTTCCTGCTAGGCTTAGTAGAGGCTTTTGTAAGTTTAGACGTCCATCATGGAAATAAAACTTTCTATGTATTGTTTTGCATGGATCAATTTTGAAAAACGAAACATGCTCTGTTCTAGTTGTTGAGGCTCTCAGAGGCCAAGATGGTATGAGCAAAGCGTGATAACTAATTTAGGCCATTTGAGTACTAGATCAATTGAGATAGAGGCCAATAAATGTATAGATTATGTGCATTTAAGGGCCATTTCAACTAAACTTGATGGTTCTAAAGTAGACTTAGATCATGAACTGATGCACATATCGCTTGTAAAATATATAACATTATTTAACCCTCAAGTTATCAATATCTGAAAATGTTGTCTGACCCAATCTGCTTTGGTTGAGAGTAATACCAGCGCCCCTTGTAATGAAATGGGAAATAAAATGCAAGATAATACCTCTTATGGGCTTAGAAGAACACTATATCAAATAGCACCAAGACCACTTATGGGTCAACACTCAATCACGTACACAGGCCACACAAGGGTCAAGAGCACACAAAAAATATAGGAATTTGTATTACAAAATGCTTGAAAAAACATTAAATTTACAAGAGGGGGAATACCTCCATTTATCCGTAACAAGGGGCCATAGAGCCATTGGGATCCCCCCCAATGGCTAGAAATAGAGCCATTGGGGAGATCCCAACAACTCTATGGACACTTTACACTAATGCCCTTAATGAAAAATAAAATCCCAAGTTTGTAAAAAAATAAATAAAAAGACTGTTGTGCCCCTAATGGTCACAACCTATTGACTTGTAAAAGGACAAAAATACCTCTAATGAGTATTTGTCTATTACAATGAATAAAGCATATATATATATATATATATATACATATCAAACTCACGGTGCCACAACCAAGAGTCCGCTAAGGAGACATTGAAATCTTGGTGATGAAAGTGCTTTGGTGAAGAAGTCCACCAATTGATATTTGGATGGTCCATATGACAATATAATGTTCTTCTTCAAGAATTCTTATCAGACATAATGGCAATCCATTTCGATGTGTTTGGCTTGCTCATAAAAAGTATGATTGTCAAACTGTACTTTTGTTGTCACAACATAATCTTGAGGGTTCTGCTAAGTGAATTTCAAGTCTTTTAGTAATTGCTTCAGCCAAACCAATGCTATAGCTCGGTACTATGCTTATGTAGAGGACAATGACAAATTTTGTTGTTTCTTACATTTTCACGAAATCAACGAATCTCCAACAAAAACATAAAAACCCATAGTTGAGCGATGATCATTCACATCTCCCCCCAATCAGAGTCTCAACATGCAATGACTTCTAATGAGAAAAAAGATGACAAAAATATACCATAACTAATAGTATTTCTAATATATCTAATAATCCTCATTACAACACTCATATGCATTGTATTAGGAGCATGCTAAAATTGACTAGCATAGTGGATAGCATGAACAACATCAGGACGAGTAATAGAAAGAGAAGATAAATCTCCAATCATTTGTCTGTAAGGAGTTGAATCCTTTAGAGGTTCACCATCATCCTTCTTCATCTTGACATTAATGACTTCTAATTATCAACTCGTTTTTCATCTGAAAGTCTCGATCGTTCTATGATCTATGTTGCATACTTAGTTAGTGACAAATAATAACCACGAGGTAAATAAGCTACTTCAATTTCAAGAAAGTATCATAAAAAACCAATATATATCGTATCAAAGTTAGCTTTGAGAACATTTTTGATATGACTAACTCTCTGCTTATCACATCTTGTGATAATCATATCATAATATAGAGAAGTAATATTACTATGTCGGCATTAGAAGACTTAACAAACAATACAATATTAGTATAACAAGATTTAAAGTCAAGTTGTGTCATCGCACTACTGAATCGATCATACCAAACCTTAGGAGCTTGTTTTAGACCATACAAAACCTTGCGTAACCGAAAAACATTTCCATGTGCTATTCCTAATGTTGGTAGGGGTTTCACGTAAACTTCCTCATTAAGGTTACCATTCAAAAAGACATTTTTAACATCCATTTGACAGATAAACCATTTTTTAATCGAGGCTATAGAGATAAGGGTTCTATCAATGGTCATTCGAGCAATATAAGCAAATGTTTCATCATAGTCTATTGCATAATCTTGACTATATCCTTTGGCTACAAGTTTGACTTTATATCTCTTTAATGTCTTGTAACACCCCGATCGGGGAGCTCGAGAGTCCAAGTCCGGTTGGTATTACTTCCCAGAGGGAAAGCATACAGACTTCACACAGATAAAACATGGTTAATTTTTTTTTTTTCTAATAACTCAATTTCTTTCACAAAGTTCATCATTTATAACATGCGAAAATAATGATTATATAAATATTCAATGACGAAAAAGTAAACTAACAAGTACTCTACTGTAAAGTCGGAGTACCCAATCACGTCCTGCCTGCGCTAGTGTGCCTGAAACCTAAAGTTGTAATTATAAAGAAGGTGAGTTTACAACTTAGTAAAGAATATTCATAAGCAATAAATGACTTTAACTTATAATTGTAGTGGGCTCTAAGCCCTTAATCTGAGTTTAATTTTCAACACACCACGTAAGGTTTGTATGTTTTAATTTTCCCCTTTAACTCTCTCAATCAAACACTTACTCACACCACACTATAACACTAAGTCGGCTATATCGGTCGTACTCGTCTATGGGCGTAACAACCTGCGTCCAACACCCTAATTTTACAATGTTGGCCAGACTATAAACCATACACTCGCAATAATCTCCGGATCACCAGGCACTGCAGTGAAACAATAAGGAGGACCCCACTGGTAGCTAGGCGGGAGGTCAGACTCAAACTCAAATTCGGTATGGTTCATGCTACATCCTAACCATAATGACTTTCAACAATCCATGGTTGTCTAGAGTCTCAGATACTGTGTGAATATAACCCTAAGTCATATTTTAAGTTCATTACTTTGAACATTCCTCTTAAGTTCTTATTTCACTCACTCTCCCATGAGTGATATCATGAAATAATCATGACGGATCTCACTCTCAACCTCATAATGACATTAAGGTTCACACTTTGTATCATACTAAACATACAACGAGGTAGAGCCTCTACGTCGTTAAATCACCGACGACCCACTCTCCATGGTGGTTGCACTCTGACCGCGAACCAGATATCCATTTCCATAGGTCACCACTTTCGAGACTTAAGGGGTTATGCATGCTAATCTCAATGTAAAATTCACATGGCATGACTGGATTCAAGAGACTCAAGGTTAATCACAATCTCATCACAATGCATGTTATTTGCAGATTATAACATATGTTATCATAAAAACAATCTCTTTCTAATATGCGTGAAATATCACGACTAATGTGTGCATATAAACATCTCATTGCAATGAATTCATGCATGATCATTTTATACATGTCATACTTACACTCAAGAGCTACATTTCTAATTATGCTAATATACAACATCAATAATAACATGCAACACAATATGATTTGTTTACAACTAAGATTACTTATAATATTCCTTACCTCGAATACGAATATTGTACTTTAATCGCAATCGAATCTCAAGTGACTCTAACAATAGGATCAGATCATCACAGAATCATGTTTATAATACTATGCATAATTTCTTTATATTTTGACAAAATTACTAAAATACCCCTCCCGAGTTGACTCGTCAATCCTCAATTTTGTGCCCTTGATTTGACCAAAACTAGAGGACAAAAATATTTTTCTCTACGATACGAGTTCAACGCACCAAACCTCACTCAATTATGAGTTCGGAGTGCAAAGTTATGCCCATTTTACTTAATTGGATATTGGGTATACCTAGGGGTAATTTGGTCATTTCAACTCTTATGATGAAACCTGACTCATCCTAGGTCAAAACAGGTTCGGTCTGAGTTTAGAATACTAGGTTTACTGAACTTAGTCCCGACCCATCTAGGTATAAAACTATCGTGGTATAAAACTCATGAGTCATACTATGAAACTTTGGGAGAGGGTGATTGAGTATAGGTTGAGGAAGGTTGTCATGATATCGGAGAATCAATTTGGTTTTATGTCTGGAAGATCAACTATGAAAGCTATGCATCTTCTTAGACAACTTATTGAGAGATATAGAGAGATGAACACATATTTGCATATGGTTTTTATTGATTTGGAGAAGGCATACGATAGAGTACCTAGGGATGTTCTCTGATGGACAATGATGAAGAAAGGTGTTTCTCTCAAGTACATTAGTATAATTAAAGATATGTACAAAGGAGTAGTAACCAATGTCCGCACTTGTGGAGGGGTGACAACCAATTTTCCTATAACGGTTGAGTTACATCAAGGATCTGCATTAAGCCCTTTCCTATTTGCTATAGTGATGGATGAGCTTACGAGATTAATTCAAGAAAATATGTCGTGGTATATGTTGTTTGCTGGTGATATTGTTTTGATTGATGAGTCTAGAGATGGGGTTAATGCTATGTTAGAATTATGGAGAGAGACATTGGAAGCAAAAGGGTTTAAGCTGAGTAAGAGTAAGACAGAATATATGGAATGTCGGTTTAGTAAGCAACGTAGTAGTGATGGGAGTGTAGTGAAGCTTGGTGAGCAAGAAATACCGGTGGATGATTGTTTCAAATATTTGGGATCTACCATTCAAAAGTATCGAGAAATTGATAGAGATGTAAATCATAGGATAAAGGTTGGGTGAAAAATGGAAAAGTGCAACTGGAGTGTTGTGCGATCGTAGAATGCCATTGCGGTTGAAGGGAAAGTTTTATAGGACGACTATTAGGCCCGCTTTACTATATGGTACGGAATGTTGGGCTGCCAAGAGACATCATATTCAAAAAATGAGTGTAGCTGAGATGCGTATGCTGAGATGGATGTGTGGAAATACAATAAAAGATAAGATTCGAAACGAGGAGATACGTAAGAAGGTAGACATTGCATCCATTGAAAATAAGATGAGAAAGAATCGTTTACGGTGGTTTGGACATATTCGGCGAAGGCCTGATGATGCTCCAGTTAGAAGGATGGAGAAATGAGAAAATATATTAGTTAAAAGAGGTCGGGGTAGGCCTAAGAAGGCTTGGAAGGAGATGATAGGAAAGGATATGAATGCTTTGAACCTCACCGAGGACATGGCATTGGATAGAAATGATTGGAGGAGAAGAATTCATGTGGAAGACCCAGAATGATTTTCTTTTTTGGTTCATATCGCCGACCCCAATTGTTTTGGGATGAAGGCGTAGTTGTTGTTGTTGTATTGCATCTATTAAAAAATGAAACATATACCAAATGGATGTTAAAAATGCATTCCTAAATGGGGACCTGAATGAATAAGTTTACATGGATGCTCCTCCGGGCATGGATATACTGAAGGGTAAAGTCCTTCGTCTTCCAAAAATACTCTATGGTTTAAAACAAGCCCCAAGGCTTGGTATGATCGATTTAACGAAGTAATGGTTAAAAATTGATTTACTTCATGCTATACTGACATTGCTCTGTTTGTCAAAAAGTCTGATGCAGGAACTGTAATTTTACTACTATATGTTGATAACAAGTGATATCAAGGGCACTGTTATTAAAAATGCGCCTCAAGGCACAAAAAGTGCGCCTCGCCTCAAGGCGAGGGCCTTTGTGCCTTGAGGCGCTGGTATAAAGCGTAAAGGCCTTGAGGCGTACGCCTAAGGGCGAAATGCGCCTCAATGTGAGGCGTATGCGCCTCTTTTTATTGGTCAAATGGGGTCAAAGCCCCCATTTGACCAAAAATTAAATGCTATTAAATCAGGGCCCCGACCCTGCCCTAATTTTTCATTTTGTTTCACAGTCTCTCTCTCGTCTCTCACTCATCTCTCTCTCGCATGCAGTCCCTCACTCGTCTCTCGTAGTGCCTCACTCGCCTCTCTCTCACAGTCCCTCACTCGTCTCCCACTTCTTGTCTCTATGTCTCCCACGGTGGAGCCCACGATCCCATTTTCAATGCCGCTTATGACCTGATGATGATCAAGGATGCCAAGAATCCGGCTGCCATGGATTTTCCGGCGAGGCGAAGCCGAGCAGCAGAGCTCCAGGAAGAAAATGGGCCGGATTCCAGGCCTTCAAAGAAGAAGAGGAAGAAGAAGATCAGGGCTCGTCAGTGTTCTCTTCCCACCAAGCTCTTGAGGGCCACAGAGCCAGCCACAGGAAGACCAAAGAAGAGCTGCTCAATGCAGAAGCTGTGGAGAAGGAGGTCGTTGAACCTCTCTATGAGCTCCCCTCATCGGAATTCGACACCGACGAGCTGCCGGCCCATCAGTGCAAGATCTGTCACAAGTCCTTGTCATCTGGACAGGAGCTCGGTGGGCACAAGCGGTGCCATTGGAACGAAGACAGGGCTGCCGCAACCATCATGTTGGAGACTGCTCAGAGTCGATGCTGCGACTGACAATGCCGTGTTTCTAATTCATGATCCATCTGCTTGAGTTTTTACAGTGTTTCTGGTGCACAAATCTACTGAATATGAATCGGTCCAGACCTGGGGAGCTCGGATTTTGGTGTCTGGTTTCTTTCTTCTAACAGAGTAAAGCAATTTTGGGGTGCCTGGAGAAGGCTTGAGCTTGAAGCAGGAGAAAACAGAGGAAATGTTGGTGTTTCCCTCACTGTTTTTTTTTTTCCTTATTTTTTCTTTTTTTTACTGTTTAGTTCTTTTCATTTTCTCTGTTGTAGCAAAGCACAAGTATGAAGGATAACAATTTGTTTTCTGATCCTGAAAGTCACTGTAAACACCTTTTTTTTATGTACAGTTGTTAGTTCTTATTCCCAGGACTGGCAAGCTTTATTGGTAAATACTGCCAAGTCTTCGGTATTGAATTTCATGGGCCTACAAATGTTAGTTTTCGGGTTTTTACTTTTCTTTTGAAGTGCTACTTTTCCTTGTTGACTGTCTAAATTGCAATTATAAGTCTCTCCCTTCTCGGCCTCCTCCTTCTCGCCGGAAGCAGTCGCGACGCCGGCAGCCCTTGCCAGACCCCAGGTAACCCCGACCCCCTTCATTCTTTTTTCTTCATGTCTGCCTCCCTCTCTTCAATCTCTCCATACGGCAGGTATCAAGGATTAAAGTTGTTTCTGACTGTTACCTTATATGCAATCAAGTTTCTAGGGAATCATTTTTTTTTGTCATTTTTGTGCATGTCCTCTTACAGTTCTGTATTGATGATTTTTTTGTATGCTGCTGCTGCTGTCTATCTAGAAGAGCAGATGGGCGTTAGATGCAATCTGAATACTTGGCTGTAGTTGACATTGCTTTGTTATGCTTTGATTGTAGACACTCTTATTTTTTGGCTGTTTGTTTTTAAGTGCAACTATGTTATTTTTGTTGATACATTCTTTTGATCTCATATATTTGGTTACTTATAATGGATGTGACTTGTAGGAGCAGAAAATGCATCAAATTTTGTGTAGTGTGTAGCTTTTACTCAATAAAGAAGCTTAAAGATGTTCAGGGGGCTGGCTTTATGCCACTGACTTGCACCATTTCAAATATAGCATTACTAAACCGTTTAATATTCTCATTTTACAATAGTTTCCTGACATTCATTTCTGTGCAGATGGTGGTGGTGGCATGGATCCGGATAAAATGAGGCAATGCATGCCACTTGGATATTCAGTAAAGAGCAGGTTAGCAAATACAATTGGGCAATGTGAGCTATTATTTTTTTTGTATTACTCATACTATGCATACTGTTAAAAGAGGAATGTTCTTAGACAACATTTCTGGATGTAGACTACTTATCTATCTGTTATCCAATGGAGCATATAGCATTGACTATCGAGTGATGAACTATTTTCATTTGAAGAATGCTCATATAGAGAGATGCTTACATTTTTTAATATGCATTTTGTTGTTAATGTTAATTTTTTATTGAATAAATGCTCATATTTTATTTCTTAGATACTTACATAGATCAAGTTGTTGCATTAATGTTACTTTTACATGTTAATCTCATATTTTTTCCGTATTTATTTGAGATTTTTTATTTCTTGTTGGTTGTTGCTTCATCAATAAAGCATTTCTTATTTATTTATAATTTTAGATCATTTTTATAATTTTTTTAAGTTAAATTTTTTTTTTAGGCTTACGCCTCGCCTCAGATTTTGGTGGAGCGCCTCGCTACGCCTCAACGCTTTTCACAACACTGATCAAGGGAATCAAAAACATCAAAACCACTTTAAAAGAAAGATTTGAGATGTCAGACTTAGGGTATCTGACATACTTTCTAAGAATAGAGGTTGCCTACTCTCACAGAGGCTATTTTTTGTCTCAAACCAAACTAGCATGTGAGATTCTTGACAGATCAGGCATTACAGACGATAAAATCTGTGAGACTCCTTAAGTCGTGGGATACAAAAGTAAGATTGATGATGGAATACTTTTGGAGGATCCCACTCCCTACCGGCAACTTGTAGGATCATTAATGTATCTTAGTATCACAAGGCTCTGCATCTTACATGTTGTGCATACTGCAAGCCAATTCTAGCATGCCCTTACATCCGTCCACATGAACGTTGTTTTTCGAGTTGTCAGATACATAAAAGGTACAATAAACAAGAAAGTATTTCTTTCCTCATCATCTGAATTAAATTTAATTGCATATACTGATTCTGATTGGGGAGGTGACCCAAATAACCGTCACTCCACCACAGGTTTTGGTATTTTTTTAGGTGAATCCCTGGTCTCATGGAGATGCAAGAAATAGCAGAATGTGTCTCTATCATCTACGGAAGCAGAATATCGAGCCATGGCCTCTACAACCATGGAAATTATATGGATTCATCAATTGCTACAAGACATGGGAATTCAGTTTCAGGGACCCACGAAATTGTGTTGTGATAATAAGAGTGTAATTTATATTGCTAAAAATCACACATTTCATGAACACAAAGCATATAGAGATGGTCTGCCACTATGTTAGAGAAGCATACTTGCAAAAAGTCATAGACCTTCCTTACGTGACCAGTTGGCAGATTTCTTCACTAAGGCGCTCTGATCTCCCAGATTCAACTTTCTTCTCGGCAAACTCTCGGTCATTGCACCCTAAGTTTGAGGGAGGGTGTTAAATTGTATCACTTCTAGTATATATATATATATATCTTCTCCTTTATGTAACCCCCAGGGGTATTGCTATCTTTTACGCATATTTATACTAATGAATATGATTGTAATTATTTTTCATTTCTTTTTCCTTTTTCTTTTTTTTCTTTTCTTTTTTCTTTTTTCCTTTTTGACCAAAGTCAACATTGGAGGGGGCCCAACACTAGACATTGGGCCCCTCCAACGGTTAGATTTCTAACCGTTGGAGGGGCTCCAACGTCTAGTAGGAGCCCCTCCAAGGTCTCCTCTCTATTATAAATAGGGGTGAACCCCTCTCTTAAATGTATTCAATGCTTGGAGCATTGTTCTCCATTGTTCAATAAAGTTTCTTTATATTTTAGTATTTGTGTTCTCTATTTGTACCTTTGTGTACATTTTGTTCAAAGTGTTCTTGTGCCTTTGTGCACATATCACTTTGTGGAAGTGATGCTTATAATGCACATTATCTCTTTGAGATATTTTCACGGAAGGCTCACCGTGAAGGCTCTTTATAGGGCCCTCAGGGTGGGTGAGGATAAACCTCACCTCACCCGTCGATCGTAGGGGGCAAGGTTTATCCTCATCCCCCTTTGCGAAGATGATGGGAAGGTGGTTCCGCAAATAGGGAAACCGTCTTCCACTTATCTCTTTTTTTTTTACCCTCCCCACCCGACAATCTCGTTGGGTGATTTTACATGTCACGTTACTTTTGGTTTTAATCTTATAAACCCATCTAAACCCTATGATTTTCTTTTCTTTGAGTAATGTTTGAATTTTCCAAGTTTTTGCCTTTTCTAAGGCTTCTCATTTATAATTTATGGTTCTAATCCACTCTTGGTGATTCTTAGAGTCATTATAAGAGGATGGTTCTACGTATGAATGGATGACCATTAGACAAGCTCTATACTTGGGTTTAAAGGAATCATAGACACAAATCTACTAAGAGCTTTGAAAATCCTTATGGATTTTCTAATACTAAAGGAATCTATGTCTTGTTTTTTAGAATATCTTTGTAGAACACATGGAGGGTGATCTTCGGTACGTCGAGTATAGGTTTGATCTTCATTATGAGATTGGTCTATGTCATCAAGACCTTCATTCCCATTCTCATGTGTATCATGAGTGTCACTCATACACATCATGAATGTCACCATAATCAACTTCACCATGATTATTAGCAACATAAAAAAAAGAAATAATCACAAAGCTCTTTGATTTTATCTTTATCAAATCCATTTTTGTTTTCAAGAAAAGCATTATTTCTTGAAACATATAGCTTGTCCTTTCTAATTTCATAACATGCATATTCTTTTTGGTTTTCAACGTATCTTAAGAAAATACAAGAAATAGCTTTAGCAAAAAGTTTGTCATTTTTGTTGGTAAGGACAAAGCATTTACAACAAAAAACTTCCTTTTATAATCGGGTAGAATGTTAAATAATTTTGCAATAAGAGAAAAAATTTCAATAATAATTGAAGGTATTGTATTTATCAAATAAACCTCTGTAAGGGCAGCTTTAGCCCAATAAATTTTAAGGACATTTTTTTATATAAGAAGTGTTCTAGTAGTCCCAACAATATGTCTATGCTTCATTTTGGCTAGTCCATTTTATTGAGTATAAGGATAAGATTTTTTATGAACAATTCCATGTAAATCAAGATAATTTTTGAAGTCATTTGATAAAAATTCTCCTCTAGAGTCGGATTTAAATATTTTAATGTTGGCTTTAAATTGAGCTTTTGCATAATAATGAATTTTTTGAAAACAACCAAATACTTTAGATTTGTACTTAAGGAAATATATTCAAGTGTGTCTATTATAATCATATACAAAATTAGCACATTATGATACTCTTCCTTTGGACACAACCCCATACATCCGAATATACTAATTCAAATGATTTTTTAGATATGAAATGATTAAGTCCAAATGGCAAAGATTTCATTTTACCAAGAATACAATCTTGATACACTAAATCATTTTCTTTATAATTTGTAAAAAAATGAAACAAATGTAATTTTGACATACAAGGATGTCGTAGTCTTTTGTGTCAATTTTCTATATCTTTTTTTTTCACAAAATTACAAAAAATATGTTTTGATAATTCAAGATTGTCCATAACATAGAGATCTCCTATTCTATGGCTTCGCCTAATCGGCTTCCCGGACTGGAGATTCTGTATCAAATAATCATTAGACAATAAAAAAATTTGCACCCATGATCCGCAATTTGAAAAACAGATAGGAGATTTATGTTCAATTTTGGTACTATTCTAATATTAGGTACATAAAAAGTTTGATATTTTTGTAAAGTTTCAAAACTTTTGATTTTTAAAGAAGTTTCATCAACAGTTGAAACATAAGAATCATTTGGGTTAATGTGGCATTCAAATAGTACGAACTCACTTGGAGTCATATAAAAAGAAGCTTCAGAATCAAGAATCCAAAAAGATTTACCAGGATCAATACATGTGGGTATGGCCGCACCAGAGAGACAAGAGGCTTGATTTTTGAAAATTGGTTGCAGTGCCTCCATAGTGATGGATGAGTTTACGAGATCAATTCAAGAAAATGTGTCGTGGTGTATGTTGTTTGCTGATGATATTGTTTTGATTAATGAGTCTAAGTTAGAATTATGGAGACAGACATTGGAAGCAAGAGGTTTTAAGTTGAGTAAGAGTAAGACAGAATACATGGAATGTCAGTTTAGTAAGCAACGTAATAGTGATGGGAGTGTAGTGAAGCTTGGTGAGCAAGAAATACCGGTGGATGATTGTTTCAAATATTTGGGATCTACCATTCAAAAGTATCGAGAAATTGATGGAGATGTAAATCATAGGATAAAGGTTGGGTGGAAAATGGAAAAGTGCAACTGGAGTGTTGTGCGATCGTAGAATGCCATTGCGGTTGAAGGGAAAGTTTTATAGGACGACTATTAGGCCCGCTTTACTATATGGTACGGAATGTTGGGCTGCCAAGAGACATCATATTCAAAAAATGAGTGTAGCTGAGATGCGTATGATGAGATGGATGTGTGAAAATACAATAAAAGATAAGATTCGGAACAAGGAGATACGTAAGAAGGTAGGCGTTGCTCCCATTGAAAATAAGATGAGAGAGAATCGTTTACGGTGGTTTGGACATATTCGGCGAAGGCCTAATGATGCTCCAGTTAGAAGGATGGAGAAATGGGAAAATATATTAGTTAAAAGAGGCCGGGGTAAGCCTAGGAAGACATGGATGGAGGTGATAGGAAAGGATATGAATGCTTTAAACCTCATCGAGGACATGGCATTGGATATAAATGATTGGAGGAGAAGGATTCATGTGGAAGACCCAGAATGATTTTCTTTTTTGGTTCATATCGCCGACCCCAATTGTTTTGGGATGAAGGCGTAGTTGTTGTTGTTGTTGGTTGCAGTGCCTCCATGAATTGTGCTAGAGACATTGAGCCAACATTTTCTATACCACTTTCTTCTCTTCTCTTCTCTTCGATCTTTTCTTCTCCTCTTTGGGCAAAAAGGCTTGATGTGACTCGACTCTTTGCAAAAGTACCATATCAATTTACTACCCTTCTTGTATTCATAGTCATTTTTTTCATGATTATTTGAGTTTTTCCCATAATCATTGGAGATCCTTCCAAAGTGAGAGGGCATGTAGGAAAAAAATAAGCAAAAAATCAAAGAAACTATTGAATAATTCATTCATCAACTCTGAAATAAAAGCCTCTACAAGTAGTATTTATAGATAAAGCACAAAACCCTAATTCTAATATGGATCCGAAATACAATCCTATGCTAAATATTTAATTAAATCAAATTAAAAGCATAAAAAAATCAAACAAATCAAAACGGATCCTGGACCGGATTGACCTCCTGTATCACTACTTCATCCACAACTGAAGCCTATAATGGCTGGCAATCTTTAGAGCCATTTATGCTACACCAACCAAGAAACTACCATGACGGGTTAGTTAATTCAAACAAAGGTCACATTCCTAATCTAGAAGTCCAATTCAAAAGTAAAACCAAAATTCATGTCAAATTTTCCCTAAACTATCAAGAAGTCCAAAGTAATATACCCACATATACATATTTATATATTTCTATTAACACACAAAAAAAAATTAACACTTCCAATGCTAACATTATGTTAAAGCAGCCTTCAGGCAATGAAACTGAACAAGATATTACAGCAAAGCTAACATACCTGGTTGAAATTGCCATCAACATGCACCAAGAGTTACTAAAAGCATACATGACTGTACTAAGGTATGCTTATGCAATCACATTCATCTTGCCATTGGATGGCAATTTCATGATGAAGCCGCCATCCCAAAATTCGTATTAAAACCTAATTTCCTCAGCTAAGTTTATTCCATAAGAAATGCAAGAAGAATTGCAGAAAAGAAGCCACCGTTAACAGCACAAAAGGCCCATGAACAAGAATCAACCTTCCTATAGATCCCGTACAGACCATGACACAATTTCTAATCATAAGACACCGTGCAACAAGATATGGCATTTGCAGAAGTGTCCAACTGGCAAAAAATACCAGGCATATAAGCAGTGCTTTCAAATTCAGAGGATATTAGTGCTCTGGCAACTTTATGTTAAATTATATTACTAAATCTTGTAATCTTATATTATATATATATATATCCATTTATATATATAAAAAATATATATATCCTTATTTTAGTCATAGGGGTAGTTTAGTCATTTCCACTGTTTTACGCACATTCATTTTCATGAATGTGATTGTAATTTTTTTTTTCTTTCCTTTTTTTTATTTTTCTTTTATTCTTTACCTTTTTGTACCAAAAGGTACCTTAAGGGGCCCACTCAAATAGACGTTGGGCCCCTCCAACGGTCACATTTGTGACCGTTGGAGGGGCTCCAACGTCTATGAGTGGAGCCCCTCCAAGGCTCCTTTATGATTGTTATAAATAGGGGTTCTCCCCTTGTATCTCCTATGGCTTTGGGTCAAAGCCCAAGTGTTCAATAAAGTTCTTATTCTTTTCTTAAGTGCATTTGTGAGATTGATTGGATTGTGCTTTTGTGCACAAGTGTTCTTAGTGTGCATGTGTGCACTTATCTTTCATCAAGAACATTGGGTCTTGATCATAGTATCTTGTTGAAGATACTTTTACATGGTATCAGAGCAAGGTTGAAGAAATAAGATCGAGTGGACTCTCACATTTTTTGGTGCCTCAAAAAACGTGCCCTCAAATTTTTGGCGTTTGGCGTAGATTCTCTTATTCAACCAATATTTTGGAGGCCTCCTCTATCAAGAAAAATCTAAAATGCGCTTGTGGTATGTAACTTTTTTCCTTATTTCTCCTCTCGAATGGGTGAAAAAGACTCCCATTTCTCTCGGTTTCAAACTTAATGGCTCCAATTATCACGTATGGGCCAGAAACATGGAGGCTCATATTAAAGGAAAATGGCTTGTGGGTTATGTCCAAGGCTCAATTCCGGAACCGAAGCCTAAAATCACTTTGATGGAGAGAGAAGAAATAAAGATCCTTGAAGGAGAAGAAAGAGCCAAGGCGCTTGAAGACTATAGCAAGAAGCATGAAAAATGGAAGATGAGGAACTTTAAAATTCTCTCATGGATTTTCTCATCCGTTGAGACAAGAATTAATGCCAACATTATAAAGTTCAAGAAAGCCTCTCAAGCATGGGAATACCTTGAAAAATGTACACTTCAAGGGACTTGTCTCACAAATATTACCTTCAAAAAAGGGCCTTGACCCTTCAACAAAACAAAATGACTATAAGAGAGTATTTCGCATAGTTATCTTCCATTTGGGATGAGCTTACCATGCTTGAGCCCAAATGGAACGGAGAGGCTATTGAGCTTGGGTATAAACAATTAGAAGAAGATCGCTTTTTTAATTTTTTGAATGGGCTTAGGCCCGAATTTGAACAAATTCGGTCTTCTCTTCTATCCACTTTCACTTTCCCCTCTATTGAAGATGTTATTACTAAACTAAGTGGGGAAGAGATTCGTATGGGTATAAGTAAGAATAACCCAAGTGTTCTAGCAACACCTTCCAATAATGAAGAAAATGAAGGTGTTAATGTCGTCTCAAGACCGGGGAGCAACTTAAGGACCTATCCTCACTTCAAGAATCAAAACCAAAGTTCAAGTGGTCAAGGTGAAAAGAGGGATTATAGCAAGCTTGTGTGCCACTTTTGTAAGAAACCGGGCACATCAAGCCGATTTGCCCAAAGTGAAAGAAGTTGCTAGCTATGGCTACCACATCCCAACCTCAAAAGGAAGAATACTCATCATCTTCAAATGAAGCTCTCTCACTACAACAAATTGTAGATGCACTTCAACTGCTTATCAAGAGAGCTATTTCCGGAGCCGCTATGTCAATCTCTTTTCCTCCTAGTAAGACCTCGTGGCTTTTAGATTCGGGTGCTTCATTTCACATGTCTCCAAGTATTAGTTCTTTTTCCGAATACTCAAACAGTCTTTTTCCATCATTTGTTTCAACCGCGGACGGAACACCTCTTGAAGTAAAAGGAATTGAAAATTTTGAAAAACAAGGGTTCTTTATTCCAAAAATTAGATTTATACCCAAATTAAATTTAAATTTGCTTTTCGTTTCTCAACTCTCAGATCATGTGTGTGATATAAAATTTTCTTCTAACAAATGTTAGATACATGATCGGCGATCCTAGAGGTTGATTGGGGAAGGCTCTAGGAAAGGCGATCTATACTATGTCGATTCCCTTCAAATTCCAAAAAATTTGTTTTATAATGTTGTCCAACAAAAGGATATTAATGTATGGCACAAGAGACTTTGACATCCAAATGTTGTAAAAAAAATTCATTTACCTTTTGTTAAAAATCTATGTAAAAGTGATTTCACTTGTAACGATTGTATTCTTGGAAAAATGAAAAAATTACCCTTTTGTCAAAGATCTATGTTTACAACAAGACCTTTTGAAATTGTCCATTCAGATGTATGGGGACCAACACCTGTTTTATCAAAAGGAGGTTTTGCATATTATGTCATTTTTGTTGACGACTACACGAGATATTGTTGGATATTTTTTTTAAACACAAATATGAAGTTTTTTTGACTTTTAAAACCTATCATATGATGATTAAAAATCAATTTAATGGAAACCTAAAAATTTTTAGAACTGACTCTGGTGGAGAATACCTTTCAAGTGAATTAAAAAATTATCTTGAAAGTCATGATATCCTCCACCAAAGATCTTGTCCGAAGACCCCTCAACAAAATGGACTAGCCGAAAGAAAGCATAAACACATAATAGAGACAACTCAAACTCTACTTATTTCTTAAAATATTCCAAAAAGGTTTTTGGGCCAAAGCTGTCTTAGCGTCTGTCTATCTGATAAATCAACTACCTTCTAAAAATTTGAACAATATCTCGCCTTTTGAAATGTTGTATACCAAAGAACCTGACTATCTTTCATCAATAAAGTTCTTATTCTTTTCTTAAGTGCATTTGTGAGATTGATTGGATTGTGCTTTTGTGCACAAGTGTTCTAAGTATTCTTAATGTGCATGTGTGCACTTATCTTTCATCAAGAACATTGGGTCTTGATCATAGTATCTTGTTGAAGATACTTTCACACTTTACACAAGGAAGAGTGTTTTTTTGCGGGGTGATAGCAGAAAAGTTGACAGATGAAACATCCTTACCATTACTCTGCATAGCCGTAAACGAGATTTTCACCTCATATGGCTCCATGTTCAATTATTTTGAAGCAATTAGGTTTCTTTTGCTCATTCAAGAATCGCCTCCCTTCTTCCACTCCTTCCCAAAGGATAACTAGCATCAATTCAGTCAAATGGTGGTCGGTTTAGCAAAATTTCTAGCACACAAGGTGATACATTGCATGGAACAACAACAAAAACAATATAATTGTCATTGCAACCACCATGAATCTGCCTATTGTTGAAATCCGACTAATTAGATCCAAAACTTCGTCTGAATAATCCAAACCACAAATGCCAAAGTTTTCTCATAAGGAATTGATTTTACACAATAAAGCATGCTACAACCCTCAAATATTCCCTAAATCTGTGAAATATAACCCTAACACATACCGGAATTGTTCACCCTATCACCATTTCCACTCATGCACATCGAACCAATGGAGGAAAAAATCAGCACCCAAACTTCCAAACGAGATCCAACAATTGACCAACTCAAAATAAACCAAAATTACATCAAGAAATCGACGCTAAAGAACAAAAGAATACATCACCTACAGATCTAGATTTCACATGGAAGAAAAAATCCCACTAAAATTAATCAAAAATTACAAAAATTTAACCCCCGACCCCCACCCCCAAAAGGAAAAGAAAAGACAGAAGTTACCTCCCAGAAATTGCAGACAGAACACGAACAAGAAGAAGAACAAAATTCGCGACGAACGTTGCCCTAATCTTCGAGTCATTTCTTCTATAGATGATGAGAGAATCGAGAAAAAATAAGGAAAAAATTAGAAAAACAAACAAGAAATTCAATCTTGAACAAATTTTTAAGAGCGAGGAAACATAAATTCCTCTTTTCCTTCCGCCCTCGATCGGATCTCCGCCATAAATACGCTCTCAAGAACACCAAAGAGAGACGTCGCCTTCTCTTTGCTTTTTCCTGCTATTTTCTTTTTTCCTTGGGAATTTTTGAAGAAAGAAAATAAAGGATGAAAGGTCTTATAAGCCGCTGCCCACCCAATTTTTCGTTCATCAAGTCCCTGATTCAAATGGTTCGGATCTGATTTGGATATTGGTATTCAGTCTATCCGGGCCCAACATTGGGTATTTCGTATTCGATGGTGAGATGTCACAGGGACACGACATTTTGGCTACGTGCGCAGTGAGCCCATTGACACGAGCTTACACGTATTCTTGAGCAGTGACACGTACGACATTATTTTAACATTTTAAATAATATTTTATTACATTTTAATTTTATTTCAAAAAAAACTTTTTAATGTTAAAATATTTAAAATTAGTTTTTATTGTTAAAAAATGCAAAATTCCGTGTGACAGATTAACTAATTAATAATTGTCTTGGGCTTATGTTAGGCATGGGTTTGAGTCGGTCTTGTTGAGACTTCACAGGTCCCTTATTCGACTTGGGCTGGCCCAATATCTACTCCTAGTCAGACAGGATGTTCAGTCTTAGGCAGGATTATTATTATTATTATTATTATTATTATTATTATTATTATTATTATTATTAATATTAAAGAAAACCCTCACCAAGAACGTAGTTACTTGCAGGTTTGGAAGCAAGAAAAACTTTCATAGGAAAAAAAAACTTATGAAATTTTTTGATACGATAACTTTTTTAAATGAAAATTTTTGCTTGTTTGTGTAGCATGATAAATAAAAGAGTGAAAATGTGAAAAAATGAGAGGAAGAAAAGGCCGACTCCCTCTTAAACAAAGAGAGGGAGTTGAAAATGGTAGTGGGCAGGAAGAAGATAAAAGATGAAAAGCTCTTATTATGGCAACCCCATGAAGTGTGGTGGATGGATGTTTGCTCTTTTGCAAAAAAAAAAAAAAAAAAAAATATTGTAAAAATTCTACCACCCAAAATCAAATTAAAAAAAAAAATCTATCAAATGATTGAAAAAGTTGCCACTTTTTCTTTTTTACTTGCATTTTTTCGTACTTTCAAACAAGTCATTAGTGGGCATGTTTTCCCTGTAAAACTCTAGTTTTTATATGCCCCAACTATAATAAAGTGCAGTGTTGTGAGAGGCGTAAGCCTCAGTACTTGAAACGTACCCCTCACAGGCAAGGCGCACACTAAAGGTACTGAGGCGCACACTCCGCACCTGAAGTGCTGCCTCCTCAAAGGGGATTTTGAGATTTTCTTTTTTTAACAGTCATGGTCAGGTAAAAAATGATGAAGATATCAAGCATTAAATTCAATCCATTAACATCCCTACAAAAATGCTACATATTTTTACGATATTTTAGATATACCACGGATACTTGAAAGTCTCACGTTGTGAGAGGCATACGCCTCAGTACCTGAGGCGTACGCCTCAGAGGTGAAGCGCAGGCTCAACGCCTCGCTCGCCTCATCGCATTTAACAACCTTGATAAAGTGAAGGCAGCCCCCATGCGCCAGCAGATTCAATCCTGGGTCTTCAACTTGATACTAAGGATGCACAATGAGCGGAGCTAGCTCAGGCTTGACCTGTTTAAGCTTAACTCGAGCTGGTTCTAGAAAGTAAATGAGTTAAGTTTGTACACAGGTCCGGGCTCGATCTACATAAACAAACCAAGCTTCATCAAGCCACTAAACTCATAAAGCTCAAAAAACTAGATTAAGCTCATAAAAATAATATATATAAACTATATTTGCAAGAGTACGAACAAAAGTTGGTGCTTTTCTAACATGCCGGCTTAAGACTTTTCTTGAAAAGGTCACGGTATCAAATCTGCTGCCAATATAACTTTTCACCTTTTACAATAACCTTTGTGTTTTTAGAATATGTATTATTTGTTCATCATAATAGTAAAAAAAATAAATAACCAGCTTGGCCTAACGGTGAGGCTTTTATACACATTTTGGAGAGGTTGGGGATTAAACCCAACATTCTTCAAGCTCGCCGAGTCTGGACAAGTCTGTTTCAGCTCGACTCCGAGCTTGAGCTGAGCTTAAACAAAGGTATTTTTGAGTGAGCCGAGCCGAGTTTGAACAGCCTAAGCTCGGCTCATGTGCACACCTGCTTGACACCCGAGACGACTCTGACCACGTGGGTAACCACCGCAGTTAACTCAAAACCGAGGATCTGATTTAGCACGGAGGACCTCGAGGTTTAGATCTCCAATAGCCCTCAAAGTACACGGATCTTTGACTAGGTGTGGATCAAATGAAAGGTGGTGGGAAAGGGCGAGTCGGGCCAAAGATCCATGGACCTCAGGTACACAGTTATGTGCTCCATGTATTTCAAATTACTTTAGACATGAGATCCGATGCAATCAAACACATCGTAAATGTATCCGAGCATGAAATTGCAGTAACTAGCGTTGTCAACTGGTCGGGTTTTGTTCAACTCCATCTTACACGATTCTGTTTTGTTGGATTTGGTGAGCTAAAACGATGTCCAATTATATCCAGATGCAGTTAGATTTTTTGCTACTGAATCCCAAAAAAATCAGATTTGATGGATATATGAATCCAATAACATGTAAAAAAAACTACCCAGATATGGTATGAGCTTTTCACCATCCAAATATGAATCTGAATTCGAACCCATCTAGCCAGATCTGCTATTGACCACACCCAACCCGACTCTTTACATCCCTATCAGTAACTCAAATAAATGGAACCCAAGTTCTAAAGCTCTCAGAAGCCCTCAACATGAAATTTAGCATTACCAACTAGTGTCACAAAGATACCCGGACACTAGGACACATGACACGGGTTTGACTTGCAATTTCATAAATTTGATAAAAATTGAGACATTAAGACATGAAATATTTTAAAATTTTAATTTAATAGTAAAAAATATATCTTTATTACAAAGTATAAAAAGTATTAAAACATTATTAAAATATTAAAATAATGCCCATATGTGCAGTGTACGTGTCTTGTCCGCTCGTATCACCAAGGACACATCCAAGATAGTCTTTCGCTGTGTCATGGTTGCTAACAAGGAGAACTGGTTGGTATAAACCAATGTTGTCAGTATCGGTATGGCCTTGAATCGTTTGGCCAACTATTCAGCCGTATCGAACGGTACTCAAGTGAATCGTTTTGTATCGGCCAAAAAAACATTATATAGCAATCATAACGTGACATGTGTTGAAATCATTAAAATAATATTTTAAAATATTAAAAAATTAAGTTTTAGTATTTTTATATTTATTAAAAAATAGCCGATTCATGGGTGATGTGTATTGATTTTCTGCTGCTAGATATGTATCGGTCTTTAAGCACCGATACTGACAACATTGGTATAAACCAAAGACTTGGTTTGAAGTCGACATTTTGGGTGTTGTTATTTTTGCAAATCTGAGGGGTTCCACAGTGCCATTTTGTTAGGAATTTCTTAAATAAATACAATTTTTGATGTTTGAATATTTAGAAAAATTTGAATGAGTCTTAAAAATGATATAAATAAGAGGAAAAAAAAAAAGACAAAACTCATCAAACTGTTAAGATACTGTTTGGATGACTCCCAAAACCAAGCTTTTAAACGGTCTAAACCGTTTGGATGCCACAATACATGGTGCTATATAGGGGTGGCAATCGGGTCTGGTTGGCGGGTTGGCGGGTCGGGTTGGCGGGTTGGCGTGTCAGCATACCTCAACCCGAACCCGACCCGTTTATTAAATGGGTCGGCTGTGGCAAACACGAACCCGACCCGTTTAATAAACGGGTAACCCGACACGACCCGCCAAGCCATTTAATAAATGGGTTGGGTCGGGTAAACAGGTTTTCAGGTTGGCGGGTCGGGTTGGCGGGTCGGGTTGGCAGGTAGGCAGGTTGGCGGGTTGATGGATCGGGTTGGCAGGTAGGCAGGTTGGCGGGTCGGGTTGGCGGGTTGACGGGTCGGGTTGGCGGGTTGGGAGCCGGGTTGGCGGGTCGACCCACCCGCCTAACCCGTTTATTAAACGGGTTGGCGGGTTGGCATACCCCCAACCCGAACCCGACCTGTTTAATAAACGGGTTACACGGGTCGACCCGTTTATTAAACGGATTGGCTTAAGCCCAACCCGAACCCGCCTAAGAGGCGGGTTGGCGGGTCGTGTCAGAAATTGCCACCCCTAGTGCTATATGATGGCACAAAATTTGTGTATTAAGCACCTGATCGCCCTCCATCGGGTCTTGGATCCTACAAATGACAGGCCCTATCCCCAAGATGGTGATTAGGTGCATAAGGCACACATTTTTGTGCCATCATTTTGCCCTTGTCAGGTTTGTGACAAACCCCCACTGCTGTTTTTTCATTTATCTGGGTTTATCTGGGGGTACTGTTCGACATGAGGGGTTACCGTCCAAACCATTTTTCGGCCATCAAGTGGTTGAAAATCGAATATATATATTTGTAAATCCATGGTTGTTGTGCCATTTTTCGGTCAACCACCAATTGTTTTTTGGTCTGTGTCAGACCAGAAAATGGCTACCAAGTTTTTTTTTTTTTTCAGTTTTAAGACATTAGGTTATTTTCTACCTCTAGCCAAAAAAGAATGGTTGAGATAAGTGTTATATATTAATTAGTTTTATAGTTATTTTTTATATGTTAATCTCATATTTTTTAACTTTTATAAATTAATCTCATATTTTTTAGTACTTATTTCAGATTTCTTATAGGTTGTTGCTTTATAGGATACTATATTTTTCAGTTATATAATTAGTTTTTTAGTTATGTAATCAGTTTTTTAGTTACTTTTATATGTTAATCTCATATTTTTTAGTACTTGTTTCAGATTTTTTATTTCTTATTGGTTATTACTTCATCAATAAAATATGTATTTATTTATTTGTATTTTATAAATCTTTATATATAATATATATATATATATATTTAAGTTTTCAAATTTTTTTTTTTGAGGCTTACACTTCACCTCAGTTTAAGGTCTTAATTTTTTGGATGTTTTGTTTTTTTTAAAGGTTTTTAAGGACCAAAAACCTGAATTGGTCACAAAACACGTTAAAAACTTGGTCAGGTTTGCTAAACACCAGGTTTTGCCCCGTCAGCCAAGCAGGCCTAAACTATTTATTAGGAACACTCAAACGTTTTGCTTATTATGGTTAAACACCTTTGTTTTTTTGTTTCAAGGAGGGGTTCATCATTCGTTTAACCGTTGTTTAGCCAAGTAAAATGGTTAACATTTCCAACAGTATTTTTTTTATGTTGATGAAAAAGAAAGAGGAACCAAAAGAAACAACAAAAAAATAATTTTATATTTTAAGCAGGCAATTTGAACTGCGTCGCAAGCGGTTAAAAGTAATAATAAAAACTTTGGGAGTCTTTAAAAATAACCGGAAAGTTAGCCGTTTTTTTTGTAATTTATTCATAAATAGGTAAATCTCTCTCTCTGAAAGATGGGGTATACAGAGAGAGATGGAGGTGGAAGAAGGGGAGGAAAAGGACATGGCTGCACGACCACCACAACCACTCTTGTCTCCCTACCGGATGGGTAACTTCTCCCTTTCTCACAGGTAAGTTTAGTACTAGCCACACCTGGTTTAATTTTTTTTATTTTTTTTAAAATTTCCTATGCTGACTTGTTGAGAATGATGTGCATGTCGCTATCTTTTCCAGAAGTAAAAATTGGTTTGTTGGTAATGTGAGTCAAGCTTAAACCAATGGTTAAGTGTCATTTTTATGAGGTTTTGGAGCCCCAACTTCTTGTTATTCATGCTATATTTATGGTTGATCAGGTAGTCATTGCTTTTGGAATTAGTTGCAGAATAAGAGGGTTTGAAGAGATTCTGTGTGGTTTCAAGTCTGCTGATTTGTAGTGGTTATTTCATTTTGTATAATGGGTTTTCAGTTTTTAACTGTGTTCTTTAATGAAAAAACTGAATTGATGAAATATTTTGAAAAAAAAAGAAAAACCATAGGTTGGGTGTGAGATATTTGTTATTACCGTCCATTTCATGATGAATGATCAAAATCAGGCGTTGTAAGAGGTGGTTGAGTCAAGAGTCTCAGTTGATGATTTCTTTCCATGGCTGAAACTTGTGCAGGAGAACTTCTTGACTAATTTTGTTTGTTTGTTTAGCCTGGTTACTGCATTTTTTTACCATTCATAAACTGCTTAAGTTTACTCTCAAAAGTAACATTTTAATCTTAAAACTTGATCCATACAATGGGAATTCACCAAAGAGTACAAATTGCTGCCATTGAATTCATTAATGGATATCTAGATATCAATCGATCCTGAAAGCAAAGACACTTCAAAAGAGGACAAATTGAAAAATCAAACAATCTGAAAAATCCACAGAAAACATGACATGCATCTTTTTTTTTTCTTTGTGTTAAACCTGAAAATGGTGAAACATGCAGGTAGGGTTTGTGAATGAACTGAACTGGCTGCTCAAGCTCAACCAGTTTAAGGGTTATGGCAAACTCGAGATTCATTGATGGATCCCAAGCTTAGCTTGAGCTTGGTTCTACGCATGTCAAAACCGGGAAAAAATTTGAAAGTTTAAGAGTTTATCAGTAGTTGATTGAAGAGAGGTCACAAGATTTGAACCTAGAACTTCCTGGATTGTTGCCAACCTCTTACCCAGATGCCCATTCCTGATACTGTTCTTTTTAAAGGTTTTCATAGTCCACCAAGCTCCAAGCAGGCTTGTGCTGCTCTAGTCATCAGCTTGAGGGGGGTTCTGGTATAGATGTTATGCATACTTGTCTAGTAATGTAGCTAAGGCCTAGGCCTAGTCATGACAACTTATCTTCAACATCAGAAACAGCTAATCATGAAACTTTATCTGGACAATCATTACTCCTTGATCTCAGTCTACGAAATTCTGCACTTCATACTATGGGTACTTTGAAATGCCCAGTATGAGTATGTTGACCCTGGCAGGTATGCACGCTAGTGCTGGGCGCTTTTGGGTACTGCCATGTATAACCACAGTATATGACATGTTTTACATTGTTTTCTTCTGTTATATGTCTTATATGTTTTAGTGGATCTCTTCATTTATTATTATGTGTGTGTGTGTGTGTGTGTGTGTGAAAAACACACAACCCAAAGGTGCTCACACATCCTTCTGTTGAAAAACAGTCATTTTGTCAGCCATATCTGTGTCATGCCAGATACGAGCACCATAACGTGACAAAAATTTTGTACAAGAGGCTGACTTCGTTCAACCTTGCTTTACTGTTTGAATAGTATATAAATCATATTTGATTATCCATTCACACTTCCTAGGATAGTGCATCAACCTACTGTATTCTGATTGATAAACAATGGTTAAAAACTCTACATAATGATGCATGTAAGCTATGAGGGTTATGATCTCGGTCTGCGTAAAATCCAATTTCAAGGTCCTTTAATGTCAAGGGTTTCAGTTTTTCTTTCTCTTAAATTCTTCCAAATAATGCAGGTGTACTGCACTTCTGTAACTGTGTGATACACAGTAGATGTTATGATGCCCCGTTGGTCCGTTACTTACTGTGTTGACAAGCATAAAGAATATTGGCATCTGAGTTCTTCTTTCAAGAACCCCTTTCCAACATGTTAGGGATGTTCATTATCTAAGAACTAGTAAGACTGTAATGTTCTCATCACCAGTTGGTGTTATCAAATTGTATTCTTATTCGTTTACCATCTTTTTTTCTCAAAACATATAGTATGATCAGCATCCTGTAGTGGCTCTTGATAGACAGGGAGTACTGATGCTTGATGAATAGTGTGAACATTTTTATAAATTAATGATAGATATAAATTTATTCATCATTTTTGTGGCGAATTAAAGTTTTTTTTATCCTATAAGATCACATAGTAAGTTCTCCTTTTCTTGTTTATTCACTGTATGTGCAAAGAAATATACAGTTCTGTGGTTGCAGAAGTTGCAAATCCTGTCATACTGCATCTTGCTTTTGCTTTTGTTTGATAAAATCTTTTTTCTGGTCCAATCATCATGAGTGAAGAAAATTATCATACTTTGTGTCAGGGTAGTACTGGCGCCAATGACCAGACAGAGATCTTACAACAATATTCCTCAGCCTCATGCTATCTTGTACTACTCCCAAAGAACTACTCAAGGTGGTCTTCTATTAACTGAAGCCACAGAGGTCTCTCGCACTGTTCAAGTGTACTATCTCTACTTCTCCTCCTTATACATTTTCACTTCATGTTAATCCATGAATATTATGATTTTTAGTCAGGGGATTGTTTCTAAGCTATTGTTATTGAATATCAATCAATTGTGTTTATGTGAAGATACCCACATACACCTGGAATATGGTCACAAGAACAAAAAGATGCTTGGATACCGATTGTCAATGCTGTTCATGATAGAGGTGGTATCTTCTTTTGTCAGATTTGGCATGTCGGAGGAGTTTCTAGTGGTGGTATAATCCTCTCTCTCTCTCTCTCTTGTAAACATTCGGTATTAAATAATAAATATAAAAAAGATCTTTAAAAAACGGCATGTTCATTTTTTCACATTTCACAGTAGTTTAACGAAAAAAGTTTGTTTTTGCCAAGTTTCAGATTTTCCATGTTCTGAAATGTGCTGAGAAATTCAAGCTATGATACACAGATGTTCCATTTTGATTCCCGTTCCTCATCCCTTATATGTAAGTCATATTGAAAATTTCCAAAAAAAATGGCTGTATCCCTGTGTCAACCGCTGTATCCATGTGACATAGATTCCAAGAAAGGGAAAACTTTTAAATAACCTAAACAAATTGCTCTACTAGTGTTGGCCCAACCCCCAACCCCCAACCCTCATGGTGAGAGTGCAGGTTTTGACCTTTTATACTTCCAGAATCCATGCTATATGACATACTTGTTCTTTGATATCTGCAATGTTATTTTAATACTAAAATACTGACCCCCCTTAAATCCAAGTGTCACTTTCAGATCACTAATTACATTTTCGAATGGCAGAGGAGGTTCTTTGATTTGCACAAAAAGTGATGACAAGCATCATTGTAAGATTTTCTGCAACTAATTTCATGAGACCTTTCTTCTGGAACAAATTTTTGAAATGCGTCTTGTCTCGGTGCTTAGACATGTCTAAACTCTATTTTTTTGAAAGGCAAGCTGGGGTTAGGCAGACCCCTACCAGAAACAACAGCCGCCCCATGTGGCAGAGGGATTCGATCCTGGGCCTTCAGCTTGACACAGGACCCTGCTTACCAACAGCAACTGTTTGAAAAGGCAATTGTTTTCCTCAGTTGATTCATTTTGGGCAGAACTGTAGGAGAAGCTCCTGCTCTTTTATTTTTCATAAATCCTGTCACATGGATATGGCTGCAACTTACTGTAATAATGGTTTCATCAGGAATATGATATACAACTAAAAATGGAGAAAGGAAATAAATTCCATTTCCAGTCAGTGCTACATAAGTTATAACCAAGCACAACTTTTAACCCACTTGATTGTTGGCCCTTGCTTCTCTTTGTACAGATATTGTACTTAACAATTTTTCATTTCAGAAAATTCACCATGTTAGAAAAGATCCACTGGTCTTCCCTTTCCTTTCTCTCAAAATAACAATTTCTTGCTAAGAACTTCAAGGAGCTTAAGCTGCCGCATATTTTTGGTATCAGATGAATGGTGACCTGTCAGGTCACAGAGTAATCCTGAACCTCAGCCTACTTGGTGTGCTAAAAGGTTTCTTCTTCAAAATCTGATTGCTCATCAATCTCCCAACCTTCATCTTTTTTGTCTTGTACATTTCTATCACATACCTTCCAAATTCATGCTCACTGGAGAAATGCTTATTGCTTACAGGTTTTGAACCCAATGGTGATGCAGAAATTTCTTCATCTTATCAGTTAGCGGCAGAAGAAACTCTTATTCAGCATTTTAGAAGTGCTGCGAGGCATGCTATTGAGGCTGGTGAGAGCTGTTTAGGATATCCTCTTGTATCTCCTTTATCTTTCTTGGGTGTTTGAGAAAGGAACATCTAAGAATTCTTCCAACATTAAGGCTCTGTCTGGGAGCCTTGAATCAGAGGTTTGTTGCAGTTTCCTCAATGCTCCTCTGCTGTTTGGGAGCAGTGGTGTTGCCAAAACACTGCATTGAGAATGGAGTTGGCAGCCCCAACATCACATTTCAACACCATTCACATGAGGATGTTTTTGGAAATTCCATTCTCAACACCACATTTTGGCAACACATCAAAATGGTTTCCATCTCAATGCAAGACTCCCAAATAGAGCCTAATTGTTGAGGTCATGATCCATTGAAACACTGTAATAGGTGCACAATCTTATGATGAAGAGACCATTATCTACTAACCACCAATATTGTCTATCTTAATGCTGCCTGAGTTCAACCTGATTCACCTTACAGATCGGCTGCAAACTACAAACATAGACTAACTCTTGGATCACTTCATACTATGACTTGAGTTGTATATGTCTGCTCATCTACATTTTCAAGCTGATGTACCTTCACATATATACACAGATTCACAGAACCACATGCACAACTGAAAAAGGAATGTGGAAAATATTTTTTTTGGTTCACATGTATCATATTTGCATTTTCTTGATATTGTCCATGGACATCTACAGGCTTTGATGGAGTTGAGATTCATGGTGCCCATGGTTACCTGTTAGAACTGTTGTTGAAGGACAGTGTCAATGACCAGATGAATGAGGATGGGGGCAAACTAAAAAATGGTTGCTGCTTTGCACTTAAAATAGTTGAAGCTGTTGTCCAGGAAATTGGAGCAGATAGAGTTGGCATTAGGCTCTCACCATTTGCAACTTATGCAGGGGCAAGTATCTCAAATCCTGAAGCCTATGGGCTTTATATGGCGGAAGAACTAAACAAGTATGGCATTCTCTATGCACACTTTGTGGAACCAAGTCCTGACAACAGAACGGGACCTCCACACAGTTTGCTTCCATTTAGGAAAGTCTTTAAAGGGACTTTTATTGCTTGTGGAGGTTACAGCAAAGAAGATGGTAACAAAGCAGTTGCTGAAGGATATACAAATCTGGTGGCTTTTGGTAAATATTTCTTGGCTAACCCAGATCTTCCTAAGAGATTTGAGCTAGATGCTCCTCTCAACAGATACAACAGAGACACGTTCTACATACAGGACCCAGTTATTGGATACACTGATTATCCATTCCTAGATTCACTTGAAGCATAAGCTCTTCTGCCACTTTGCTTCATCATATAAATTTCCTTTGGTGACTGGGCTGTTTCATGAGTAAAGCTTGTCAACCACCTTAGATATGTTGAATCTTAGTAGCTTGAACCTTTGTCTGACTTAAACATGATCCTTGTGTCAGTATCCTTATGCCTTTCAACTGAAAGCTCGATTTTCCTTTTATTCATCCTTCAGATTTTCTGGGCTTATCAATGTTGAGCTGCAGTTTATCTGTACTGAAGAGAGCCATTGTAGGTCTGCTGAGAATGTTCCACAAGTTGGTGGAGTTCAACTTTGTCAATAATCCTATGATGCGATTCTTACTTGTTTTATGGGATCTATTCTGTCTGTAAAGCTTTTCTATATCTTGTTGTTTCCACTAGCTTTATAATATTTCTGTTACAGTTACATCTTGGTAATGTATAATTCAGCTGAACACGTAAATGTTGGTATTAATATTTGATATGGTTGCTGCTAAAAACTATACTGTCTAGAATTGTATTATATGAAAGTTTGAATTATAGTTTCCGGCTACCAAAGGCATCTCTTCCATAAAAAAGTAGCTAGCCTCACTTGGCGTCTATGTAACACGGACTCTTCTAACAGATACAAACATGGTTCCCCACATACATTTCAATTAAGATGTAAACTTGGGCATTGAGCAGTGACCAAAGTTCAGGAAAACGAACAACATTGGAAGCATAGGCCAGCAGCATGGGCAGTGAGCGCAACCAACTCTCAGTCAACTTGAACCGATGATATAACTGAGCCAATCTAGAAATGATTCCACAACTATGTTACTGATTTCTATCCTTCACTAATCCCTGAATTCCTACTTATTACAGACCTGGAAGCAATCCACTGGGAGTTTGATTTTGAAGTCATCTTTGTTGTCAAAGTAGAATAATGAGTCTGGATGGGGTGCAATCACATGGTACAAAATTTGTGCATTAAGCACTTGATCGTCCTCCATCAGGCCTTGGGCCCCACAACTGACAACCTTGTTCCATGGTGATCAGGTGCTTAATGCACAAATATTTGTGCAATTATATTGCATCTTTTTACATAGAATAATCATGAGGGGAGAAAGCTATAATGAGTCTGGATCGCGTGCAATCGGCACAAAATTTGTGCATTAAGCACTGATCGCCTCCTATCATGCCTTGGCCCCCACAACTGGCAGGCCCTGTCCCAAAGATGGAGGGTGATCAGGTGCTTAATGCACAAATATTTGTGCAATCATTTGCACATGATCTTTTCACAGCTATAATACCTTCATTGATTAGCATGTCACGATGACAACACATGAATATCGTGTTCCAGCCACCTCCACACACGTGGGGAAATTGCTTGCCACTCGTAGAGGTTAGAAGTTCTGACTGATATGAGCAGACCCCTATGGCTGTAGCAAACATTACCATTATGGTCCCAACAAATTATATTAAGACCTTGTCTATTTTAGGCAGAATCATGCACAAAATGACCAATATTGTCTTTTGACCTTTGAATATGATAAAAATGGCCAGAGTCAACCACCCTAGAATAACGTGTGGGTGTATGGTATTTTATTTTGGGTGCCAAATGTGAGCAGTCAAGTTGTTTGGTGTCTATAAAAGCATCATCCTCATAAGGTTTAGAGGAAAGAAGCGGAGGAGGAGGTCATGGCCTCAGCATCAGCACCACAGCCCCTCTTGACTCCATACAAGATGGGAAAGTCTTCACTCTCTCACAGGTTATTTTTTTTTTATTTGGCACCCTTATTTGAAAAATGCTATATCCTTTCTTTTTGTTTTTTGTTTTGTTTTTTTATTAAAAAGTAGTCTGTTATGCCACCCGTAAACACAAAAATTACCTGCATGTTCCTAACTGTGGAAGTTGGACAAAAAGACGAAGGACCAACTAGGGATGACAGTGGAGGGTGGGGTGCGGGACAAGATCTTTACCCCCGCCCTGACTCAAAATTTTGCCCTCCATCCCCATCTCCATTCTCGCATGGGTTTTGATTTTAACCTCCATCCCCGGTTCATTCCCCGTTTTATGTCATCCATCCCTGATCCAAACGGGGCGAGGCAAGACGGAGCTCTATTTTCCCGATCCTTCTGCCATTGCCGCCTTCCCTTGTTAGAAGAAGGGGAAAGGAGATGAGATAAATAGGAGCTCACACGGCTAGTTAGAGGAAGGAGAGAAGACCGATTTGAGAAAAGGGTTTTATGTTAGGCTTATATATATATATATATATAACTTTTCTTAACGAGGATCGCGAACGGGACGGGGTGGGGTGAGGGCAAGAGTAAGTTTATTTCTGCCTTCATCCCAGCATGGATTTTGATTTTACCCTCCATCCGCGATCCATTCCCTGTTTCATGTCTTCCATCCCCGGTCCAAATGGGGCAAGGCAGGGCGGGGCCCTGTTTTCTCCCCGTCCACTGCCATCCCTAGGGCCAACATTTTGAAGCATAGATGATGGGTTTGTTGCCCATGAATGGGGGTGTCAATGGGTCAGGCCCAACCCATACCAAACCTTATAGAGTTGGGGTTTGATAATAAATGGGAAGGTCCATTTAGAATTTGGGTCAGACTTGAAAGGCCCAATTAGTATATAGAGCCGGGTATGGTTTGTGAAATTTCATACCAAACCGAGAACTGACCTGAGTTTCAACTAAGAACTGTTAATTTTCAATTAAAAAAATAACAAAAATATTATTTTAATGAGTATGGATCAGGTCTGGTTCATGTAATCCTTATAGGATCTAGGTATGGTTTCTCTTATGATAAATTCGATTGAACCCAGATCCATACCCGATACCATCATCTCAAATAAGGCATGGGTCTGAAGCAAACCCGACCCGTCGACTCTATGAACCATGAATTACAAAGTTGTTGGCCTTTCCCATCCTAGCATTGAAGAGGACTCACCTCTAAGGACATATTTGACATTTTCAGTATATATATATATATATATATATATATATATATATATATATATATATATATATATATATATATATATATATATAGAGAGAGAGAGAGAGAGAGAGAGAGAGAGAGAGAGAGAGAGAGAGAGAGAGATTGTTTCTCCGGTCCTTTCGTCAGTGTCGCTTTCCGCCATTGTTGCCTTTTGTCATTAGAGAAAGAAGAGGAGAGAAATGAGAGCTCACCCAACTCGTTAAAGGAAAGAGAAGAAGAAAAAATCAGATATTCGAAAAAAGGTTTTATGTTAGGGTTAAATATATATATATATAAGGTAACTAAAATATGTTTACCAGCCAAATATGTTTTCTGGTATAAACTAGGATTTTCATAGGTTTTTTACTTTTTTTTGAAAATTTCACGTATTGATGTGATCTAGATGCTTGGTCTTATAGAAATAAACTCTTGGATAATCCAATTACGATGTATAAGACAAATCTTTTAAGGGTTGAAAATCAATGGCTTAGAATTTTCATAAATATTCAAGTATAAAAAATCACATTTCTTGATTTGATTAGGATGATCCAACTGTCAATTATTACCAAATGGACCACACCAAGTGCATCTACAAGGTTAGATTTGCAAAAAAAACTATGAAAATCTTGATTCATACCAGAAAACATATTTGGTTGGTAAACATATTTCAGATTCCCTATATATATATATATATATATATATATATATATATATATAGAGAGAGAGAGAGAGAGAGAGAGAGAGAGAGAGAGAGAGAGAGAGATCCCTACTCGACCTTGTACCCGATGTTTTTTTTTTTTTGAAATTTTGACCTTACATATGTTTTCTGGATGATCAATTCACTAGGAATCAACTCTTATATCATGCATTTTGGATGAACTACATTTTTTTTGAGCCTCGAAAGTTTAAAAAAATTGTAGACTGTTGATTTTAGAACCTTATAAAAACCTATCCACACATCGGAATCAAATTATCCAAGACCAGTTCCTATGAAAACAAGCACTTAAAACACATGCAAGTTTTGAATTTTGAAAAAACACCATTTTTTAAAAAAAAAACCATATAGTACGGGTCGGGCATGGATGAAATCAGGTAGCTTCCCATTTTCATATATATATATATAAGATTTTATAATATGTATAAGAGTATAATAATAATATCTTTAACAGGGATCAGGATGGGGCAAGGCCAGGCAGGGTGGGGACAAGAGTAAGCCCATCCCATGGATTTTGATTTTAACCTTCATCCTCAGTCCATTCTCCATTTCTTGTCCGCCATCTTTGGTTCAAATGGAAAAAGGTGGGGAGAGGCCCAATTTTCCCAGCCACCCTTCATGAAGATGAACATCAAGCACTTCAAGTTTTGGATGAATTTCAGCCATCCATTTTCAATCTATTGAATGCAATGTGTGGCTGCACTTGATCACCCTTCATTTTCTGTTGTACAGCATATCAGAGTAGGGAATGGTGATCAGGTGCAGCGGCACATTTCATTTCTGCAATGTGATTGCACCTGACCCCAACACAGGTTTCTATAAAGAAGCTTGTACAGTCTGGCACCGAGATTGCCCTTTACCACCCAATTATGGAGTCCGGATCGGGTGCAATCACTGGCACAAAATTTGTGCATTAAGCCCCAGATAGCTCTCTATCAAGCCTTGGGCCCCGCCCCACGACTGATAGGCCCTGTTCTCAAGATGGAGGGTGATCAGGTGCTTATGGTGAAATGTAAAATCTTCTTTAATTCAAAAAAATCAGGAAAAAAAAATTATATCTACAGTGATTCAGATCTATCAGGCATATTCAGCCAGTTACAACTGAGTCGGGCCTCGATGGGCCCATTCTGCAAGGGGGCTGAATCATTCCCCATAAATCAAAAAATGGTGATTCGATTCGAATATTGGATTCAATTTTGACATTGGTCTGGACAGTTTAAGACAGATACAAAAAGTTTAAGCCGATTCAAGCTTATTTATGCACAAGTAGTCGACTAATCTTACACTTTTTTGCTTTTCTTTAAGACTTTACATTATATGCAGATGCAGTGACCTACTTGACAACAAATAAAAGAAGACATATAGCCTATACATTCTAGTCTTGCAAACACTAAACGGCATTAGCTCCTACGCCACTGATCTTGTAAAATTTTAATAGGAAATTTCAAGATAATTATCTAGGAAATGAGTTTACATCTCTCAAGCTAGTGATAAGTAATCGCCTAGTTCCTTTAGCTTCAAGGACACTAAGCAACATCCACCTCCTGACCATTCAATTTTAAGTTCCAATGGGCAAATACCCTTAGGCTAAAAATATGATGTTCTAAATAAGCAGCAATAAGGGAAAATCTCAGTCAACAATTGTATTTCAAATTACAACAACAACTACGCCTTCATCCCAAAACAATTGGGGTCGGGGATATGAACCAAAAAAAGAAAATCATTTTGGGACTTCCACATGAATCCTTCTCCTCCAATCATTTCTATCCAACGCCATGTCCTTGGTGAGGTTCAAAGCATTCATATCCTTTCCTATCATCTCCATCCAAGTCTTCTTAGGCCTACCCCGACCTCTTTTAACTAATATATTTTTCCATTTCTCCATCCTTCTAACTAGAGCATCATTAGGCCTTCGCCGAATATGTCCAAACCACCGTAAACGATTCTCTCTCATCTTATTTTCAATGGGTGCAACACCTACCTTCTTACATATCTCCTCATTCCGAATCTTATCTTTTATTGTATTTCCACACATCCATCTAAGGATACACATCTCAGCTACACTCATTTTTTGAATATGATGTCTCTTGGCAGCCCAACATTCCGTACCATATAGTAAAGTGGGCCTAATCATGTGTTAAATGTGGGGGAGATTTTGTGGTAGGTGTTTGCTGAATGTGGGGAAGATTTTGTTGAATGTGTTGAAAAAAAACTACTGTAGTGGTATTTATTATCCTTGTAATTTGAAATACAATTAGCATAGACAAACTGGAAAGCTACACCAGTTCTTAAGGATTGAATATTAATAATATGTTTAAATTATTCATAAATGGGTTCTTATACAATGTCAGCCAATGCCTTTCTTATGATAATTATGCAATGTTAATGTTATGTTTAACAACTGACATAACCTGTCTAAAACAAATATATATCATGCAGTATATGAGCATGACTTTGTCATCCTTGTGCACTAACTCATATATTCATTTATTTATTGCTTTCTTTTACAAAGGTTGCATGTCCAAAGAAATGACAAGGATTTTATGAATTTCAGGGTGGTATTAGCACCATTGACAAGACAAAGATCCTATGGGAATGTACCCCAACCTCATGCAATCTTGTACTACTCCCAAAGGACCACCAAAGGAGGTTTTCTTATAAGTGAAGCCACATGTATCTCAGAAACTGCCCGAGGGTAGTAGCTTCAACTCTTTTTTTTTTTTTTTTGAATTTTACTCGGAGAAACTATCCCAGGATCATAGACCTAGTCACGCTGGCTCTGCCTGCCATACTTACCGCCGTCCTGGCAGTGTAAAACTTTGAAGATAGAATCTTCAACTCATTGTTGCTCCCCTTTTTGCTTTTCTTGTTTCGATTCTCTTCAGATTTTTAGTGCTGAATAATGCTATGATGATCATTGACTGGATTGATTGTTAACTAATTTTCTTAATAATCAATCACTTGGTGTTTATTGAAGATACCCTGATACACCTGGAATTTGGACACAAGAACAAGTTGAGGCGTGGAAGTCAATTGTTAATGCGGTTCATGAGAAGGGTGGCCTATTTTTTTGCCAGATTTGGCACACTGGAAGAGTTTCTAATTATGGTATGTTTTTGAATAATTTCCTCTCTTCCTGTGTGTGGTTCTGAAGGTAAACTCACAGTCTCTTTCCGCGTCACTCATGTGTATGTGCGTGTGTGCATTATGGTGCTTAAACCACAACAGGCAGCATCTTGTTGTGGTACACTCTTGCACAAATCCACTAATGAAAAACAGAAAATAACCTGTTTTTTACATGCTCAACATGGCTTGGCCTTTATTTCCATGTCCTAATCTTTGAGTTTAACATTCAAGATATTTCTAAAAGATTGAACTCTTTGTCCAGCATAACCATTCATTCTTACACTGCCCTTATAGGCCTGGCAAACTATATGATGATGATGATGACATGGTTGGACTGGAAACTGGTACTGCACTAAGTTTGGCTCATGTTTCGGCCTTAAGAGTGTGAACTGACTGTTCTACTTGAATGGTCCTGCTTGGAACAACATGATTTATGTTCTCACTAGAACACCAAAAAGATTTGCTAGCCTTCATTTCTGTTGGCAAAGATCTGCTTTTCTGCTAAATGAGTCGACCAAATAAAATCCGAAGTGATTCTTGTTTTTGCATATTCAGATTCTAAATAGAATTTTAATACATTTTTTTTTGGATAATACAAGGAACCCCCCCCCCCCCCCTCCTTCCAAATCACCAACTGTACATTGGCTGCCCTATGGTTGGTAAACCATTTATGATTTAACTGAACTCTTGCCTAAATGACCTGCATCCTACAAAGTCAATTCAGCTACTTTCTGAAATAAAATCACAATCTTGGTCCAGCTTGAACCCACTTTGGAATGACCTGATAGTTGCCTTTTTCAATAGTGAATCTAACTTTACAGATATGATCCACATGGTCTGTTTGGTGGGAGATCGAATCACTGGAATCTGGTGTATTATACAGAAAATCAAAGGTCGTATTACCAAATTTTCACATCTGCAGGGTCAGATTGAGCCAAAATAACTTGCACCTACGAGTTTCAATTCAATGACACCGTATGTACATCTGCACTAAAGTCTCTATATATATAAGGAAAATATTTCCTACTAATCAAGGTAAAGAACTAATGAGCTAAAAATCATAGGTGCAAGTTGTTTCGACTCAATCTAACCACAATGTGTTCAACATGGTTTGTTTGCTAATGATCAATCCTTGGAATTTGCCCTTCTGATGTAAAAATATGATATTTTGATTTATGAAATTTTGGCACATTGTGGGCTGTTAGATTTGTGGACCCCTTTAAAAACGTAATTACTTGTCATAATCACATGATTCAAAACAAGTTTCCTACTAAACAAACCATGTAGATCACATGGGTAACATTTGATGTACAAAAAATTGAAAGTTTTTGAAGAAAAAAGTGATTTTTACTAGTTTCTTGCCTTCATTAGTAGCCAATATTTACCCATATATGTACACATATATATAATGTAAGTTGTCTCAAGTCCTACAAATTGTCCTTTCAAAGTTCAAGATTTACTGGAAAATGCATATTGCTTACAGGATACCAGCCTAATGGGCAAGCTCCAATCTCATCTACCGACAAGCCAGTGAAATCCAAGCTAGGAGGTAATGAAGGGGACGAGCCCGACTACTCTCCACCTCGCCGGTTAAAGACAGAAGAAATTCCTGAAGTTGTTAATCAGTTCAGACTTGCTGCCAGGAAAGCTATGGAGGCTGGTAAGTCTACTAAGACATCTATTCTAATTTTTGACCTTTTGTTTCTCATTTCTGGTAGTTCTGGTGAAAGAGACCTATAATTAATGCCAAGTTTTGAGCTCAAAAGTTCATCCTGTGCATCAGTAATGCACAACAACAAAGGCAAAATGCTGCATGATAATCTAGTAGCTGCAAGTATATATTGTTCATCTATGAGCCATCAGCAATACACCAGTTGATTCTAAATTGTCACAAATGTACAATGGATGGCCCATTCATGTGGACCCGGCTGATCGAAAGATTGGACAACTTTTTTCCCCTGCAAAAACGACTGTTAGCAGCGGTTTCAACCAATTCTAATGACCAAACCACCGATAAGAGTCATATTCAAGAAGTCTAACGACACACGACGGTCCACATGCTGTTCGACGTAATGATAGGGTGCTCCAGGAGCACTTAAACCCACCTAGCAGACACCATGGGTGTAGACCGGAGGCTGGATCAGGTGCAATCACATTGCACGAACAATGTGCCTCTGCACTTGATCGCCCTCCATCTGTTGTTGGGCCCCACTCTGGTAGGCTGTACAACAGCAGATGGAGGGTGATCAGGTGCAGCAGCACATTACGTTTGTGCAATGTGATTGCACCTGATCCCAATTCGAGTTAGATTGCATCTTCTAAGCCCGACTTCGTAGATGTATGTATTCAGCATAGTTTGCTTCATAGAAACGATACCTCTTAGATCATGTTTATTGGACGTAAAACCTCTATTTTTCAACTTATGAAAATTTATACATAGGCCATTGTGTATATATTTGATGATTTTTAAAAAACTACATGCATGTCACTTCACATGCTTCAAAACTTATTTTCAACTAAGAAATATATAGATATTATCAGTAGGATTTAATTCTCTCTCTCTCTGTCTCTTTATATATATATAGTAATGCTCCTGTGCTCCAGGAGTACCTACTCCCACCTACTAGAAATCATAATTGTAGGTTGCATCTCTTATCAATCATACCTTATAGATGTATTCAATAAAGTTTATTTGATAGAAATCATGCTTTGGATCCTGTTTTTAGACATAAAAATAGGATTTTTTAAATCATGAAATTTTGATACATTGTAAGCCGTTGATTTTTAAAGGTCTTAAAAGACCTACTTATATGCTATAATCATATGATTCAAAATTTGTTTTCTACTAAATAATGCTTGTAGATCATATCTATAGGGTTTGATCAACAAAAAAAAAATTCAACAAATTTGAAAATCTAAAGATTTTATTAGGTGAAAGTAGGTACTTTGGGAGTACCCTATCATTACTAATATATATATATATATATATATATATATATATATATATATATATATATATATATATATATATATATATATATATATATATATATATATATATATATTAAGTTGGTTAAGTTTAGTTTGTTAGTTAGTTGCAAGTTAGTTACTTTTAAACTCTTTTCTTTATTTGTTACTAACCTTGGTTTTTAGGACTTGTGTTTTGTAGTTGTGTTTTGTTTTTGTGTTTTGCAGGGAGCGTTGGACGTGCGAGAGAGCCCTTTTCGTTTTCTCAAGCCCTCAAAAGTGTCCTCAAAGACCAAAAAGTGTTTAACCTAGTTACCCAAAGGGTACACGGAGGGAAGGACAAAGGGAAGCAAAGCAATTCAAATGGACACAAGGACTCAGAGCATTAAAGACCTTTCTTTGTCTTAGATTATGGTTTATTTTATTAATTGGGTTTGTAATAAAACTATTTAATTAGGGCAACACTCTTAGTTATTTTACTTAATTAATTTTTTATTTTTCAAGGCAATAAAGAGTAGTATAGATGGTGTGTTGGATACAAAGCATTTTCCGTTTCTTGAGATCGACCCAGACTTCACCATTCGTGCGAGCCATTTTTTATATTTTTGGTGTCTGGCTTTCACTTGATTTTAATTAAAAATATTATTTTAAAGAGCATTTTCATAAAGCTCACACCAGTGACCCAGCTCAGAATGCATTGACCCAAAAAGAGGTGGGTTTGAATGTCTCTTCTTACTTTTAAAACCATTTTTTTTACTTTTCAAAACACCTCAATCTATATAATAATTTCAAAAACCCTACCTTGGTCAAAGCCTAATCAAAGTGCATGAGACAAATATGAGTCTCACGTAGTTGACCTGGTTAGTCAACGAAGGTTGGAACGACTATGTCCTTCAGGGTCAAAAATACCCCTAAAAGACTGAAATTACTCGAATTGCCTCAAAAACTTGCCGAGGGTGTTCCAAAGTCAATTGATTTTGACAAAATAAAAGTCAAAATTCATCAAAATTTCATTGTGAATCCATTCTCGGCTTTGGAAATAGGGTTTTCCAGATCTAAGCATTCAAATTTATTTTTGAAAGAAAATTTCTCAACAATTAAGGTTTTTACACTAACAATGAATTCAATCCAAATCAACTTTTAAAGTTGATTTTTGGTAGTCAGATTCAGTTATGTAATGTTTAGTCGGATTAAGATTCAGTTTCAACAATCTCTCATCCGACTCCGAATTCAAATATGAGTTCGATTAAAGCATATCTGATTTGTCAGATTTGGTAATGCCCACATCGTACCCGTTGACATCTCTTCACTTAGGCAAGGGTTCCTCGTCATTAAAAATAAAATGACATATCATGCTTCTTGTATACTTAACCACATCACCAAAACACTAAAAAAAAAGTATATCAATAGTAGAACTGGACTACTGTCGTTAAAGTTTATCCTATATGAGTATCTTTTTGTCTAGTGGATTTCATAACTTCGTTTGTAATTATTATTAAGGAAGAAAAGCTCGATCTTTGCATGTCAGCTGACCATTACAGATAGTGAAGGGGATGACCTTGCAATCGAGGTTAGGTTGACGTGTCAACAGGTCGGGTTTGGTTTGGACCCAGGTGATACCAGACTTAGACCCAGTTTTTGGGTATAATATCTGGTCTGGAAGTGGGTCTAATCGGGTTTGGACCAAGGTCTAAGCAGGTCCATTATAAGAAAAACCATACCCAGACCTGATAAAAACTACATGAACCAAACCCGGACCATACCCAATAAAACCATATTTTTTATTATTTTTACATTGAAAAATTGTGGGTCTTAATTAGAACTCGGATCAAGTCAGAGTCTAGTATAAAATTTCACAAACTATATCCGAGTCCATGCTGGTCCGGACCTGGGTCTTAATCGAGTCTTATTATTTATCACTATACCCATACCCTATAGGGTTTGGTTCGGGTCGGGTCAGGGTAAACCCGATCCATTGACACCCCTAATAGAGATGTAGCCCAGGGTGAGCTGACCGAGCAATACCGGGTAGGCATGTGGTACAGCAGCCCCCCCTTTTAAATAAGAGAGCAGATCAGGTGCAATATGATTTCACACTTTTGATGTGCTGCTGCACCTGGTCACCCTTCAAATGCTATTGCGCCCCACAGCAGATCACTAAGTGGCTTTCCCTGGTTGGGTAGAATGCAACCATTTTCAAGGTCAAGTGATTGAAGTTCAGCACTTTGGTGCATCCTTCACGTCTAATTTGAAATACTGTTTTCTTGGTAATTGTGAATCAGGGTCGGGTGCAATCGCATTGCACAAATTTTGTGCATTAAGCACCTGATCACTAGGGGTGTCAATCGGGCCGGGTTGGCGGGTCGTGTCGGCAGGTTGGCGGGTCAGCATACCTCAACACGAACCCGACCCGTTTATTAAACGGGTCGGCTGTGGCAAACACGAACCCGACCCATTTATTAAACGGGTAACCCGACACGACCCGGTTAACCCGTTTAATAAACGAGTTGGGTCGGGTAAACAGGTTGGCGGGTTAGCGGGCAGGTTGGTGGGTCGGGTTCGGGTAAACAGGTTGACCTGCCCGCCTAACCCGTTTATTAAACGGGTCAGCTGGGTTGGCATACCCCTAACACGAACCCGACCCGTTTAATAAACGGGTTAGGCGGGTCAACCCATTTATTAAATGGGTTAGTTTAAGCCAAACCCGAACCCGCCTAAGAGGCGGGTTGGCGGGTCGTGTCATGTTTTGCCACCCCTACTGATCGCCCTCCCACGAGAGGGTGGTGTATGTTCCCCGTGGAACACGAGGCCGCGTGTTCGGGGGTTCGAATGAGTGCCATGTTCGCACTCATTCGTCAGTTTGGGTGTGTACGAAAGAATATTGCGGATCCCAAGATATTCCTCCGTACATAACTCCCGAATGAGTGCCAACGTGGCACTCATTCGGACCCGCAAACACGCGGCCCCGTGTTCGCGGGGGGAACATACAACCTGCTCGCCCCTCCCACAGGCTTTGGGCTCCTCAACTAACAGGCCTGTCCCCAAAGTGCTTAACGCACAAATATTTGTACAATCATATTGCACCTGATATTTTCAAGTAATTGATGCCCTGTGGATCTTGGAGAGAATGATGGGATGTAAACGGATCGATTCAGGTCGGATATGATCAAAACTAGATTCGACTAATCGTATATTAGCTAAATATAATCACATTTGGATAAGATTCAGACTTGGACAGTGAAAAGCTCACAAAATCATGGTTTTTCATATGTAATAAGAGTCTGATATCCCTCAGATTCCATAGTAAGAAATCAAAACCATATCCGCATTTGATTATAATATATGGTTTTGGGTTACAAAATCCGGCCAAACAGGGTCAAATTCAATATAATATCGAATAAAATAAGATCCATTGACATCGACCGAAAAAATTTGTGGGACCCATCTAGAACGTAAGCAATACAGTCAGTGATTTTGATGCCGTTAATCGCATGGATGAATGACATCAAAGGTACACCTGATAGATTACTGTGAGGGTATCCCTGACCCGATCTGCTCTCTGAACTATGTGCAGGCATTTTTCACTTCATGATTTTAGAAATGTATGGATTTTCGTCATTCTGATGTTTATTTTTAAATATTTAGCATTTGTTGTGTGCACTGGTGCACACGTTCGTGCATTGCAATTTGCAAGTGCACGTTACTAGTATTAATGAAGGGTGTCAATGGGTTCCGGATCCGACCCATACCAAACCGTACAATGCCAGGGTTTGGTGATAAATAAGAAATTTGGGTCTGATTAATATATGGAGCCAGGCCTGATTCGAGTTCTGACTAAGATCGGTAAATTTTCAATATAGAAAAGATCAAAATATTATTTTACCGAGTATGGTGCGAGTCTGATTCATATAATCCTTATAAGATCCGAGTATGATTTCTCTCATGGTGAATTCGATTAGACCGGAGTCTGAACTGGGTACCTTAATCTCAAATCGGGTCCGAGTCTGGTTCTACCCGAGTACGATCGAAACCTGACCCGTTGACATCCCTACTATTAATAAATGCTCATATGTTGTAGAACAGGGATCAGGTCTAATGTGATTCCACAGGAAAACGTGTCACACATTTTTACTGTCAACACGTGTTGGATTTAGACCATGGATCAGAAATGTTGCACGTGATTTGGGCAATGAGGGTTAGAAATGTTGTCCAATGGCATGCATTGTAGGGCCCACCAACACGTGCAGACAATAAGGTGGGGCCCTTCTGTAGAGAAAGGTTCAGATCAAGGGTATCCCTGACAGTATCACTGTCAAGGGCCATGAACGGCATCCAACGGTGGTGGTTATGGTTCAAATGGACGGCATCTAGAACACAAAGGTTGACTGAGAACAAGAGGTAAAACTAGGGGTGGCAAAACCTGACACGACCCGCCAACCCGCCTCTTAGGAGGGTTCGGGTTTGGAAAAAATGAACCCGTGTAATAAACGGGTTGACCCGCCTAACCCGTTTATTAAACGGGTCGGGTTCGTGTTAGGGGTATGCCAACCCGGCTGACCCGTTTAATAAATGGGTTAGGCGGGTGGGTCAACCCGCCAACCCGTCTGCCCGACCCGCAAACCTGAGAACCCGTTTACCCGACCCAACCCATTTATTAAATAGGTTGGTGGGTCGTGTCGGGTACTTACCCGTTTATTAAACGGGCCGGGTTCGTGTTTGCCATAGCCAACCCGTTTAATAAACGGGTCGGGTTGAGGTATGCTGACCCGCCAACCCGACACGATTACCACCCCAAGGTAAAACCATGGTCGTTGCACCTGATACATGCTTTTAAGGGATCAGAAAATAGAAACGTGTTATTCATTGCCACTATGACAAACCCCATGTGGTAATACTTAGCACTAGAAGCTAACCGCATGCAGTTTTTGAATTATATATATATATATATATATATATAATAGAGAGAGAGAGAGACCCAAAAGTTCTTTTATTTGGGGTGACCCAAACAAAAAAATGTTGAGTATCAAGCTAGGCGAGCCAAATCAGGAATAAGATATTTCATTTTTTATGGAAGTTCTAATTTTTTTTTAGGTATGTTTGGAGCAGCCAGGTAAGGGCTCTAATGGAAGTTTCAAATTCTTGGAGAAACTCACGCCCCTGGTCCTAAGGTAAGTCCGTTTTTCTCTCTCTCTATATATATTATAATTAAAATATGTAAATAAGTCAAATATGTGAACCGGTATATATGCATTAACACTACAAGAAAATTGTTAATTAGGGACAAAAATTTACGATGGATTTTTTTCGTCGTAAATTTGTGACAGATTATCTAGAGAAAACTATTTGTCGCTAACATTCGAATGATTTGTGGAATTAGCAATGAAAAAAATTCTGTCATGAATTCATCGCGGATTAACGACGAATTAACGATGAAAAAACTTTCATCGCTAATCCGCGACGAATTAGCGACGACAATTTTTTGTCGCTAATTCTCAATACAAGAAAAATATTTTAGTGACGGATTTAGTGAAAGATTTTTTTTCGTCGTTAATCCGTCGCTAATTAACGACGGAAAAAATCTCTCACTAAATTCGTCGCTAATTTTTTATTTAAACCGACCCATCTAAAGCGCGAAATTTTTCCTCTCTCTCCGTTCGAAATTTAAACCGACCTCACTGCCGCTCGATTTAAATCGACTTCTTCGTGGAATGGGCGACGAAGTTCGAACAACTTCTTCGTGGAGGGCACAAAGCAGTTTGTTGCGGCTAGGTTGATGCCATCGTCGATGAGGTCATTGACGCTACAAAGGTTCTTTCGGTGGTCATTTTCTCGTCCGTCATCGGTGAAGCATATCAAGGCATCCCTGGAGTGGCAGGGGAAAGGGAAGCAGAAGCGAAAGGGCTGATATTGGAGGACGGCGACGAGGCAGAGCGGTCGTTGGACAAAAGTTTCACAGAGGACGACAGGGCTGATTTTAGAGGACGGCGATGCCGGAGAGCACATCGGTTCTGTGCAGAGCATGTCGGAGAGCACGCCGGTTTGCTCGAGTCTAAGACCCTGTGCAACGCCTGTCGGGTGCGATACAAGTCCGGCCTATTGATGTCAGAATACCGCCTGACAGGGAGCATTTTTTTTTTTTTAAATTTAGCGACGGATAATGTCCATTGCAAAACCAAATTTGTGCTTATTTAGCAACGGACTAGCGACAGATCATGACCGTCGCTAATCTGTCGCAAATTAGCGACAGAAGTAACGAAAAATAAGTTTTGTCGTTAATTCGCGACCAAAAATTTGTGATAGACGATATCCATTGTTAATCCGTCGCTAAACAATTTAGCGATGGATTAATGATGGATATCGTCCGTCGCTAATCCACAATTTTCTTGTAGTGTAAGCTTTTCGTAGGTTTTTTTTCCCTAAAATTTTACTGTACAAATGTGATCTAGACTCATGGTTTTATAGAAACGGATTCTTGGATCATTTTATTACGATGCATAAAAAAGATCTTTTAAGACTTGAAAATCAATGACTCAGAATTTTCATAAATATACAATTATAAAAAATCATATTTTTTGATCCGATTATGATGATTCAATAGTCAATTCCAAACAAATGAACTACACAGAATGCATCTGAAGGGCTACATTTGCAAAAAAACTATGAAACTCTTGGTTCATACCAGTTTATATATTTTGCTAGTTTACATATTCCAGTTTCTCATATATATATATATATATATATATATATATATATATATATATATATATATATATATATATATATATATATATATATATATATATATATATATATATATATAAAGAGAGAGAAAGAGAGAATCATCCCTCTCTTAGGTAGTCTCTTACTCATGATCGATGAAAGGTGTTCAACCAGGGTTAAGCTACAACTTATTTGAAAATATCTCTCTTAAACAGTGGTGCTAATCTAGGTTAAGCCTGTGTTAGTACTCATAGGGCTAAGAAGTAAAACCCTAAGTGTATGCACAGTAATTTAGTCATAACATGCATCATTTAAGAAGAAAATTTAAATAAAAAATTAAAGTTAAAGTCAATCATGCATGAAAAATCCACAGTTGTGCATTGGTAAGTACATGCATTATTTACTTGCTCATGCATAAAATTTATTATTTATTTTTAAAATTTATTCTTGTTATAAAATTATGATGTTATGTATATTTGAAATGAATATTTTTTTGAATTAATGTGTTAATTCATTCAAGTATGTTTCATGTATATTGGTGTTAGTTTACCTGTGTTGGGTTAGTACTTTCTATTGAGACTCAATGAGTCTAACCTCAAAATTTAAATGAAGGTATCAAGTGAGGATGCCTAACGATGGCAGGATGTGGCATTGGGTCAAGAGCGAATCTTTTTCATTTTTTGAGGATTTGTGTTGGAATTGATACTAAGTTTAACTCTGATGTTATTTTCAACTTATGAGACTAAATTAAATTATTCATGTGATTAATAAATTTAATTTAATTCGGTGTATGGTTTAATAGATGTGTAACCCACTCAATTTCTTTAACTGATTTTGGTCGTAAATGATTTTTTTATTAATATTTTTAAAATGTGTTAAACTTTTGATTTTTGAGTTAAAATTTTGGGACGTTATATGATGGAGTGATTGTAAAGGTCAAACAAGCATATACAAGGTCATGACTACTAAAGACCTTTTTTTTAACATTTTTTTTGTCGTTGATCGCACACTCAATTAGAGGCGAACATTGATCTAACCTACTTATCCGATGATGGGTCGTTCGACATTACCCCCTTATATATGCATAAATATTGAGTACTAATGAAGCTAAGAAACTAATGAGTAGAAATCACTATTTTCTTCAAAAATTTCTAATATTTTGTAGATCAAATGTTACTAATGTGATTTAAGTAATTTGTTTAGTAAAAAATTTGTTTTGAGTCATGTGATTATGAAAAGTAATTAGGTTTTTAAAGGGGTACACAAATCAGTAACATGCCAAAATTTCATAATTCAAAAGATCACATTTTTTTACATGAGAAAAGCATGATATGAGGCTTGATCCTTAGCAAACAAACCATGTTGAACACATCTATGTGGTTTGATTGAGTCGATACAACTTGCAACTATGATTTCTAGTTCATTAGTTTCTTACCATCATTAGTAGTAAATATTTTCCCCTATATATATATACTAGAATATGTTAATTGAAAATATCTAAAATAAATTATGAACTAGGTATTTTCAACACTTTTTGCAAATCCATCCCTGAAGTTGCATGCATTCAACGTAGTACATTTGGTAGGAATCGATCGTTAGATCATGTATTTTTGATAAAAAAATGTGATTTTTAGAAGTTTAAATATTTACAAAAAATTTAAGCCATTGTTCTTTAAGCCTTAAAAGATCCTTCTTATGCATTATAATTGGATGAACAAAGAGTCTATTTTTATAAACCAAGCATCTAGATCAACACTGAAATATAAAGCTCATGAAAATCTTGATTCATACTTTACTTAACACACACATATATATATATATATATATATATATATATATATATATATATATATATATATATATATATATATATATATATATATATATATATATATATATATATTACCACCATAGCTTATAGTGGTATACACTTGATTTACATAATTAGATCTAAGCCCGAAAAGGTAAATCTAATTGTTGAATCATGTTTAGCTTACTCTATTTAGTATTGTCATGTGTTACAATTGACTCAAATATGACATTTTATGCTGTTTTTAAATCATCTTTATTTTCATGAATTATGAGTATCACCGTTTCAAAAATAGAATCTTATGGTGTATTAAACTGTTTTTTTTTAAAAGTCAAGCTGGGGTTAGGCAGACCTCCACCGGTTACACAACATACCATTGGGTTTTGAACTTGCAACATCCCAACACATGTTGATGTTCACTAACAGCCCTTACCAAACAAACAGAGCCCCCCTCCCCTCTTGGTCTATGATGTATTAAACATGATAAAACCTTTTAACATATTAAATAAATTATGCTAAATACATTGGTTAGATTTTACCATTTGGCGGCTAGATCTATGCAAACAAGAGTGTCCACAGCCATACGGTGTCATGAAGACCACCGTATTTTTTTTTTGTGAGAATATACCATGGTTGTGTAATATCGTTGTTATGGTGGCACATGATTAATAGCCGTTGGACCAAGAAAGATCCAACGGCAGTTGTGACTTTCTCATCAAGTTGGCCAGCATAGGAACTTGATAATGACGATAAGGGCCGGCTCGTAAAATGGGAGAAGCCCAAGGTGGACAAATGTTTTTTTTTTTGAAAGGCAAGCTGGGTTTAGGCAGACCCCGACCCGTTATTATTCAATTGTATCACTGGGGTTTTGAACTTGCAACATCCCACCACACACAGACGTGCACTGTGACAGCTCCTACCAACCACGCAGAGCCCCTGTTGGTAAGGTGGACAAATGGTGTGTCCAGCTGTCTGCCTTTAATAATTTTGTCATCCACTATTTTTCTGTCTTTTGCCTCCATGAGACGTGGTCCTGTGTTCAGGCCGGACACTTTTATAAGTGTTCTGCTCAAACCACTGGATCTGCTCCCCATAGATGGTGCTCTAACAACCATTCAAATCCCAGTTGAACATTCTGCCCAGAAGACTGGATCTGCTTCTCATATCAGATGCTATAACAACCAATCAAATGGCACGGTCTATCGGCTCCCCTTAATTGTGCAGAACACTCGTATACATATTCTGCCCAGAGCATCAGATCTACTTCCCCATAGTAGGTGCTCTACCAATCACTAACAACCAATCAAACGACGTTGTCTATTATTGGCTCCACCTAATTGTGCACAACACTGACTACCCTTCTTTTCATATGAGGTGCCCCCCAGCTGGCCAGAAATTAATGACCCTAAATTTATGTCACTGAGATTCTTCAATTTACCCTCGTGTCGTGTCCCTTTGAATACTATTCATAATAAAAAAATTGCACAAAAATGATGTGTCATGTGTCCCTGTGACATAGCCCTAAACAAGGGTATCTTAGAGCAAAAATCCTTTCAAAAGAAGCAACAAATCTGTCTTGTTTCTATTTGAAGCAGCAATCTGAACAAGGGAAAATTTTAGGAGATTGTGAATCTGCAAATGAGCTTAGAACAAGATTGGAAGGATGAGCATGCACACACTACTCACATTAATTAGTTGGGAACTTGCTAGTTGCTCCATCTTCTCTAGCACCTCTAGCTCTTTTTTGAAAATGAATTCACCCGATAACAAGCCATTTTAGGATTGATATGGTGGTACTGAATCATTAAGACTCATGATGGTACACACTTGATCAAGACTAGATTTTTGAGTACGGATTGGGTTCAAACACGGGTCTACCACAAGAGAAACCATACCTGGATTCGATAACAACTACATGAACCACACTCGGACCATACCCACTCAAATAATATTTTTTATCATTTTTACATTGAAAAATTAATTACAGGTCTTCATTTGAAACTCAGGTCGGGTACTGGTCCTGGTATAAAATTTCCCAAACTATACCGGGGTTCATGTATTAATCTGACCTTCAGGTCTGGACCCAGGTCTTCTTATTTGTCACCATATCCGAACTTTATATATAGGGTTAATTTGGTCTGGATCAGGTCCCAGTAAACCAGACCCGTTGACACGAGAGCAGATCATGTCAAAAGCTGGGTGAGATTGCTAATCTCACCCCGGGTTGACAACTACAAACTCCACCCCCTCTGTGGGTCCCACTTGTAGGGGTGTGTGGGTTTGAAGTTATGAGAGAGAGAGATTGGCCAGAGCCATATCACCATGTACCATCGTGTTCTCTTTGGGCAGTAAAAAAACAAGCACACTAACGCGTGAAAAATATTCAATCAATGTGTATCTGCGTTGGCTTCTCTTGTGCCATCCAAAATATCTAAAAATACCCTCAAATGTGGTAGCAACATTAAAAAATGAAGGAGCGATATGGTAGTTATTTAAGCACCTCGAGTGACCATTTAGGTAGACTGTGAGCTATAAAACGTGTCCAAGCCCCCTCTTTCTTTGCATCAAGTATTTGTAAAGAAAAGGAAGAGTCGTTGAGAAAAGGAGAGAGAGAGAGAGAGAGAGAGAGAGAGAGAGAGAGAGAGAGAGAGCGGCCATGGCTACACCAGCTGCACCATCACAACCCCTCTTGACTCCACCAGCTGCACCATCAGAACCCCTCTTGACTCCACACCAGACGGGAAAATTCTCAGAGAGAGAGGGAGCGAAAATAGTTTCCCCAGCTGCACCATCACAACCCCTCTTGATTCCATCAGCTGCACCATCAGAACCCCTCTTGACTCCACACCAGAAGGGAAAATTCTCAGAGAGAGAGGGAGAGAAAATGGTTTCCCCAGTGGCACCATCACAACCACTCTCCACTCCACACCAGATGGGAAAATTCTCACTCTCTCACAGGTCAGTTTCGTAATTTTGACACTGTTTTTTTGGTTATCTTTTGCTTGCACTTGTAGCTTTGGATGCTCATCTTCAGAGCCATACCTGTGTTTTATGGGGCCTGAGGCAGAGGAAAAAAATAGGCCCCCTATTAATAGTAAGAGTTTGGGGGCAGCGCCTCCGATTTTTTTTAAAGAATCAAAATAACAATAAAATTTGCATTCAACCTTTTCTAAACAAATGGGGAGCTCCGGCCTTAAAAATGGGCCCCTAAATTTTTTTTGGGCCCAGGGGCCCAAGCCTCATTGGCCTCTTGACAGGTCCGGCTCTGCTCATCTTTAATGTAAGACTCCACAACGAGCCGAGATAGGCTCAGGCTCCACTCGTTTAATTTCGGATCAAACTCATCTGAAAATTTTAGTGGGCAGGGCTTGAACAATAATTTAGGCTCGTTTAAGTTCTGCTCAAACTCATCTGAAAAATTTAATGAGCCGAGTTTGAACAGTGATGTAGGATCAACATAACTGAACGAGCCAAGCTTGAACAAGCAGTCGAGCTCAGTGAAGCTCGATTCATATGGGTATGTCATGCCTTTTAATAAATGTATTATTTCAATTCATAAGAATAAATTAAAACAAGTTCTTACGCTAATGGGTAAGACGAGCTTTCACGTGAGGGATCTGGGATCGAATCCTAGCATGTCTTTATCTATTACAAAACCTTTTTTTTTAAATAAAAATGATCAGCTCTAGCCGATCACATACACGTGTTTTTCAAGATCAGCGTTAATTATTTCGAGCCGAGCTTGATCAGGGAGCCAGCTCCTGCTTGAGCCGATCAAGTACATGTGTTTTTCAAGATCGGTGTGATTTCGAGCCGAGCTTGAACATATACTTTTTGAGGAGCTGAGCTCAAACCTCGGCTCGGACCCAACTCGTGTTTAGCCTTACTTTTATTCTACTTAAAATGGACCAAGACTTTTTATTTTAAACACCACAATGGAATTTTCTGATTAGAACAAACCAAATTTCGCTGGTGGATGGTCGTGTCTTCAACCTGGAGTTTTATCTTGCAGAAAGACGGGGGCTCATTAAGTGATCCGGTTCTCGATGAGGGTTCTTTCATCATAAAAAAAAAACAAATCCAACAAGGAGTTTTCTCACTCAAGCGAGCCAGTTAGGAAAATATTACCAGGGAGTGGGAGTTAAAACATTTTAAGCTTTTAACAACAAAACCATAATGAGATTTTTCCATTTTGGGGCTACGCCAACACAAAACCCTTCTGTCACCGGCCGTACATTGATAAGCTTCCGATTAGTTAAACCTTTGAAGTCACCCCTTGCCCACGAGAGCAGATCAAGTCATCTGCCAAATAACTTTAAGAAAGTGATTTAGCATCCTCACCGTGCACAAATTGCATAAATCCACGGGCTCTCAGTGGGGTGAATCAATGGACGGTGAGGATGTCAAATCACCTTCTTAAAATGATTTGCCGGATCACCTGTGACCACGGGATGGTCACTGTGGGTTTCTCACTCGTAACATCCTGTCAACTTGGTGACATTGATAAGCAGCTAATAAGGACCCTCTTTGTGGGCAATGAGAGAGAAAACTTTCCATTTCCTGGCAGCACCATTATCTTAGGTTTGCTTAATATGTGAAAAAAATCGTTTCACGTGAAAACTGGCTATTTTGTGTTTTTTTTTTTTGTTTTCTGAATCCAGTATTACCACATGTATTTTGTATTCGGATACAACCTTACCTCCTTGGATCTGATTCTAATCCAGTTTGGAATTCGGATTCAGATCCAGCCCACATCCGACCCTTTTGCACTCCTACTCGTAGGCACTGATTCATATTTTTATAGTTTCTTTTGCAATGGCTGAATATGCAAAGAAATGACATATACATATTATGAATTTCAGGGTGGTATTGGCACCATTGTCCAGGGTAAGGTCCTACGGGCATGTGCCCCAGCCTCATGCAATCTTGTACTACTCCCAAAGAACCACTAAGGGTGGCCTTCTAATAACTGAAGCCACATGCACCTCAGAGACTGCCGTAGGGTAGAAGCTTTTTCAACTCATTGTTGCTCCTCTTTTTTGCTTACCTTGTTTTGATTCTCTTCAGATTTCTAGCGCTGAATAATGATGCTATGATGGTCATTCACTGGATTGATTGTTAACTAATTTCCTTAAATCATCAAACACTTGGTGTTCATTGAAGATACCCAGACACACCTGGAATTTGGACAAAAGAGCAAGTGGAGGCATGGAAGCCAATTGTTAATGCTGTTCATGAGAAGGGTGGTGTATTTTTCTGCCAGCTTTGGCATGTTGGAAGAGTTGCTGGTGTTGGTATGGCCTTAAGTTCTTCCCCTCTTCCTCTGTCTGCATGTGTGCCTGCGCGCGGGCGTGCACATTATGTACTTAAGCACAATGGGCAACTTGGGGTGGACATCGGGCCGGGCGGGCTGGCCCGATTCTTCCTGTGTGTGTGTGCACGTGCACATTATGTACTTGAGCACAATGGGAAACTTTGGGTGGACATCGGGCAGATTGGGGCCCAGCAGGCCCGACACTTCTTGAGGCCTGAGCCTAGCCCAACCATGTTGCAATCGGGCCCGGATTGGGCTGGGCCCTTTAAGCCCGACACAATTAGTCTGGCTTGTGGGGCCCTATGCATTTTGCACATGGGCCTGGCCCGATTAGGGCCGGATATATAATTGCGCTGGGACCGACCGGACTTTATTCAGGCCTAGGCAGAAAAGTGCAGCCTCAGCCCCACCGGATTGAGACTGGGTACCCAAAGCCCGATGTGTTCTGGCTCCTGCAAAGTCAATTCAGCCATGTTCTGAAATGAAATCACATTCTTGGTCCGGCTTAAACCCACATGAAATGACCTGATAGTTTCCTTGTGTTTCCAATATTAAGCCTAGAGTTACTGGAAGCTTCTACATAGGTGGGAAGCATGCTTTCCGGAATCTAGATTGGGAAGTATGATACTTCTTGCTAAGAAGGCTTGATGCTTTTCTTATACTCTTCACATATTTTGTTCATGTGTTTATATGTTTGCTCGTGCTTCTTTTTTCATGTTTTTTATGTGTTTTCTGCTTCCGCCACCAGTATCATTTCATTCTTCCACTTATTAGTCTGACAACCTTGATTAAACCAATTGCTCCAAGCTTTTCATGAATATATTTTGCTTTTATTGCCCTTTCAAAGTTCAGACTTCTGCAAAATGCTTATTGCTTACAGGATACCCGCCTAATGGGCAACCTCCAATCTCGTCTACCGACAAGCAATTGAAACACACTAACCCACTGGATGAGGAAGAGTATTCTCCACCTCGTCGGCTAAAGACAGAAGAAATTCCTGAAGTTGTTAATGAGTTCAGGCTTGCTGCCATGAATGCTGTTGAGGCTGGTAAGTCTCCTAAGGCATGCTTTCTGATTTTTGACCTTTTACTGTTTCTCCTTTCTGTTAATGCTGTTGAAAGAGACGCTATACAATGCCAAGATTGAGCTCCAAAATTTATCCAAGCACAATAGAAAGAAAGGCAAATTACTGCATTATAATCCACTAACTGCAAATGTACACTGTATTTTTATGAGCTATAAGCAATCCACTGTTTGATTTGTTGTAAATGTCACAAATGTATATTTGATAATATATTTGTGTGGACCCAGTTGCGAACCAACCAGCACCATCCGATCAAAAGATTGGACGGTTCTTCTCCTCCCCCCCCCCCCCCCTCCGCGCTATCGTATCCAAAAGTTATTTTTATGAAATCAAACGCCCCAATGTGTTTTGGCATAGTGGGATGGGACCTAGGCCGCTAGGCAGGTGGTTTATGTTCAATTAAATCCCATGTGTGTCACCCCTTGCGCAAGCCAAACATGGTGACTCCACGGAGTTTTATGCCTTATGGGTGTTTTCTCCATGTAAATATTAAAAAAAGACATGCGATCATCCACTTTCTGTTTGCAGGAATGATTGTCCATGTGAGTCTCTCTCTCTCTCTCCACACATGTGTGTGTGAAGAAATGTGAACTGATCATAAATCAAATAAATACATTGCAGGCTTTGATGGAGTTGAGATCCATAGTGCCAATGGTTACTTGCCGGAACAGTTCATGAAAGACAGCATCAATGACCGGACAGATGAGTATGGAGGCAGTCTTGAGAACCGTTGCCGTTTTATACTGGAAATAGTTGAAGCAGTTTGCCAAGAAATTGGAGCAGATAGAGTTGGCATAAGGCTTTCACCTTTTGGAGATTTTGCAGATTCTGCTGATTCGGATCCAGAAGCTCTTGGGCTTTACATGATTGAAGCATTGAACAAGTACCAAATTCTCTACGTGCATGTACTGGAACCAAGGATGTTCAATCTTGAAGAGATAAAGAAAACTCCTTACAGTTTGCTTCCTTTGAGGAAAGCCTTCAGAGGGACTTTCATTGTTGCTGGAGGGTACAATAAAGAAGAAGGTAACAGAGCAGTTGCTGAAGGGGATACAGATTTAGTTGCCTTTGGTAGATATTTCTTGGCGAACCCAGACTTGCCCAAGAGGTTTGAGCTTGATGCACCTCTCAATAAATACAACAGATCAACCTTCTACACATCAGACCCAGTTATTGGGTATACTGATTATCCATTCCTAGACTCAATTCAAGCCTAAGACTCCATACTGTGTACTGATCAAATAAAGTTCCATTGGAGGATGGTCAACCCGCTTCTATGTTAAGAATTAGTAGCATGATCCTTCTGGCATAATCCTTGCTACCACTTCCTATGGATTTCTTTCACCTTTCAATCTAAAATTAAAGTGTTTGGTTCTCTGTGTGCCAGTCCTACAGATATGACTGGGCTCTAGAATGCTGTATGCACAACAGTAGTCTATGCATCTCAAGAGAGCTGATCAAGTATTGTGAGACGTGAGTTTCTGATCCAGGGGTACAACCCAGGTTAAAGAGATCTATTTGGATTCAATTTAGTTTGAGTTTTTTATTTAGGATTGAATCTTTTAATGTAATGGATTCATCTCAGATCCAAAATAAACCTAGGGTTTATCATGTTTTCTTATAAATATTGTAGGGGATTTCTGAGTTAGAGTTGATGGATTGAATATTGTTGTTTTCTTTGAATTTTATGCAGTTTTTTCTTATTTTCCTCCTTTCTTTTGGTTTTCGTATGTAGTAGAGAGTTTCTCACGAATCGAATCTTTCTGTTCGCATCAGTTTCTCATGAAATGGAGGAAAAGCTTTTAGTGGCCAATGAAAGTTTTGTTTCTTAGAAGATGAGAGAAATGTTGTGCTCTATTTTTTATTTTCTTGTTGTTGACGTTTATATATTAACGAGTAGCAGAAGTTTTTTCCTTGCCCATTACATGAAATAGCTTCCTGTATTTTGTTGCAGAATGTTTGTGGTATTGAAATCTGATAAATATGTTCAAAGTCACAAAGATACGTGAGTTGAAATTTTTTTTTTTTCGAAAAAATAGATACGATAACTTGGGGTTTTTAAAACTTTAAATATAACACTATTTTAATATATAAAATATATTTTCATAATGCCCATAGTGTTAGAATCATGTTATAATCTGTATTTTCTTTGAATTTATAACCCAAAGAAACGAGAGGGTGGTGTATGTTCGCCCCCGATGATTCACTGAATCCCACGTCTGTGTTCGGGGGGGGACCGCTCTTTGGGAACCCCCGAACATGAGATGGAGCTACCGGCCCTGTTGGGGGGGGGGGGCATATAACCTGCTTCGCAAAGAAACTGCACCCGACACGAAGACCTGATCGTGCTGGCTAAGCCTGTCATACCTAAGGTCATCGTGCCAGCAGAATAAAACTCCGAAGCAATGACACCTGCCCCCGGGGCTTATGCTATGGCGCAGAGGGGTGACGCCCATGGGCATGGGACCTTGACTGCTGCCCGTCTAGCAGCCAAGGCCCCATCCCCCTACGCCAACCACCTTGGGACTATTATAATCCGTAATTAGATGTGTGGTTTTGGCTTTCCCAAATCTTACCAAATGGAGTCGAATTCAATAGGATATCGGATAAAATCAGTTCCATTGACATCCCTATATATTATATATGAAGGAAGATGGAGTATTGCATAGACTACAAAGAGCGGATCAGGTCAGGGTTACCCCTGATGAACCAGGGGTCCTGCTGATGTCGTTCATCGTTGTAATGAACGGCATTAGAAACACTTATATTTTAGCTTTGTTTTAAGCCGTTCATCTCGATTCTTTAGATGCCAATCATATACGCCATATATGGCTCTGAAAAATGTGGGACCCATCTAGAACGTAAGCAATACAGTCATGGTTTTTTATGCCGTTAATCTTATGGATGAATGACATCAAAGCTATGTCAAAGGGACACACCATTTTGGTGGCGTCCCTCGTGACACAAACAGACACGCTCTGACATATGGACACCGACAGAGACACGCATGGTGACATATTTTAATATTATAAGTGTTATTTTAGTATAAAATTCATTTTTAATATTAAAATGAAAGAAAATATTTTTATTGATTAAAAAATAAAAAAATCCGTGTCCTCATGTCCTATTCTTCAAAAAATCTTCAAACTTTTTGGGCCGAATCCGTATCACGTATCGTCGTGTCCACGTGTTTTTGTGACAGCATCAAAGGCACCCCTGATCGGATCGGCGCTTTGTTGTTGTTGGTGTAGGCATTTTTCACTTTATGATTTTATAACTCTATGGATCTTCATCATACTGTGCTTATTTTTTGGATATTTAGGGAGTGTTTTGTTTCATGTTATTTTCATACGAAACAATTTTATTTCATATGAAAATGAGCATTTTCTGAGTGGAGGGGGGGGGGGGGGGGGTGCAACAAACACGCTGAAGCTTGGGATTTGGTGGGGCCTGCGGTCAATGAGAAGCCAAAATACTGTTGATTGTGGGTTTCATATAAAATCCGTTCGGGAACAAATTTCCCACCATCTTTTCTGTCATTGGGCTCTTTTCCTAAATGCAAAAACCTACTTTTTTCTCACGTGAAACCCATTGACTTTGTCACTCCCTCTTCAAAATGAAACCTCATAATAAGTGCACAATGTCACTTTATGCATGTGGGGCTCAATTTACATTGTGAGTAAACAAGATTGTTTCTTATGAAAATTATTTCATAAGATTCTACAATCATGTGAAACTAGGGGTGTCAATGGGTCGGGTTTGACCTTGACCCGACCTGTACCAAATCCTATAAGGCTATAGGGTTAGGGTTTGGTAATAAATAAGGTCTCTAGGTCAGATTCGAAGGGTCTGATTAATAGCCAGGACTGGGGCCTCCCGAAACAGTTAAAATTTTATTTTATTTTTTTAAAAGCCCAGTCCTAGCCCAGCCCTGATTCCATATGAAATAGATTTTTATCCATTTTTGTAGCCCAGCCCAGTCCTAGCCCAGCCCTGACTGCAGCAAATAGTTTGATTTGATCATATGAAATAGATTTTTATTAATAATTGTAGCCATTTTTTATTTTATCTCAAAAAAAAAAATTTCGGGGGCACTGCCCCCGAATCCCCGACTATCGCACAAATAATTTTTTTTTGCTACACCCCTGTTTGCTCCCCCCTCACATGAATCCTAGCTACGCCCATAGACGAATATGGTTTGTGAAATTTCATACCAGACTCGAGCCTGAACCGCATCAAACCCTATAGGGTCAGGGTTTGGTGATAAATAAGGTCAGATTATAATTTGGGTCCAACCCAAAGGGTCTGTTTAATATATGGAGCCAGATATGGTTTGTGAAATTTTATACCTGACCCAAACCCGACCTGAGTTCCGGTTAAGATCCACAATTTTTCAATGTAAAAAAAATAAAAAATATGATTTTACCTGTCAAGGATTCAAGTATGGCTTTTCTTATAGTAGGTTTTATTGGACCCGAGTCTAGACCCGGTACCTATCTGAAATAAGGTCTGGATCTAATTTCACGTGAGTCCGAACCAGCCCCGATCCATTGAAACGCCTACGTGAAATACAAATTTCACGAGATTTACGCATGCTTCTCTTCCTCGCGCATGAAACAAAAAAACTACGCTCGTGCGATCACGTGTTATGGAGCAGGGATAAGGTGAAATGTGGTTTCACAGGAAAACGTGCCACACACTTTTGGCTATTCAGCACGTGTTCGATTTGGGCAATGGAATAGAAATGTGGATCACAAGGTTATAACTTGCGAAAAAAGAAAGCAACTTGGCTATGCCGTTGGCTCTTAGTGTACCGTCCAAAATATCTAAAATACCCTTAAACGTGGTTGCAACATTTGCGTATAAGCCAAGGGACGGTATGGTTATTTAAGCACCTCAAGTGACCATTTAGGTAGACTGTGAGTTATAAAATGTGTCCAAGCCCCTCTTCTTTGCATAAAGTATGCGCTTATAGAAAAGGAGTCATTCAGAAAACAAGAGAGAGAGGCGATGGCTACACCAGCTGCACCATCAGAACCCCTCTTGACTCCACACCAGAAGGGAAAATTCTCAGAGAGAGAGGGAGAGAAAATGGTTTCCCCAGTGGCACCATCACAACCACTCTTGACTCCACACCAGATGGGAAAATTCTCACTCTCTCACAGGTCAGTTTCGTAATTTTGAGACTCTTAATTTGCTTTTTTCTTTCTTTCTTTTTTTCTGTTTTCTTTGTCATTTTTTGCTTGTAGTTTGGATGATGATATTTTATGCATCCAATTAAGAAAGGAATTAAATAACCTCCATGTATAGCAAATTTGGTAGAAGATAAAGACTGTTTGGAAACTGACAGATGGGATAAGGTTATGCATTTGGGAGATTCAGAAGTGAGGCTATATATATCTTCTCTTTATATTTGCACTAAAGAGTGAATTTTGGTAGCTACCACATCTATCTTAATGGTGGTAACTATCAAATCTACGATTTGGCTTTCCAAATGCATAAACTCCCTCGGACATTCGGTTTCCAAACAAACTTGGGATTTCGTGAAAGAACTCATCACATCTTCGATTCCTTATAAAAATATCCGGTTGATTAAAATGAAAGTTTCATGTTTGGTAACCTCTCATGAGATTAAGAATTTCATGCACATGAAAACATGAATCTCATTTGCAACCAAACATCAGAAAATGGAAATGAGAAATGGAATGTGCATGATTTGAAATCACATTTGAAGTGAATATCATGTTATTTTAAATCACAACGTGGAATATGTGATTTGAAAACACGACTCCAAATTGCATGTGATTCTATCTTCCACATGTGATTTGGAATCACATGAGATGCAACCAAACATGCATGCCCATATTTTTTTCTTAGTCATGTATTAGAACAAAAAGCTGCCAAATCAGCCTTTTTGTTTTTTAGCACATACTAATTCTTTTGATCAAAACAGCCCACTCTGGTAAGGGTGACTTGTGAATGTCACCAAGTTGACGGGATGTCACAAGTTCGAAACCCACAGGTGGCATCCCTTGCCACAAGGTCGAAGCTGGGTGTACTCCGGTCCTCGGTGGGCAGGAGGGACCTCAAGGGTTTTACCAACCGGAGGCCAGCCAATGTGCAGTGGGTGATGGTGTTTTTTTGTTCATTGGATTATACAAAAAAAAAAGGTGCATGCGCAAGGAAATGACATACATTTTTATGAATTTCAGGATGGTATTGGCACCATTGACCAGAATAAGGTCCTATGGGAATGTGCCCCAGCCTCATGCAATCTTGTACTACTCCCAAAGAACCACTAAGGGTGGCCTTCTAATAACTGAAGCCACATGCGTCTCAGAGACTGCCCGAGGGTAGAAGCTTCAACTCATTGTTGCTCCTCTTTTGCTTACCTTGTTTTGATTCTCTTCAGATTTCTAGTGCTGAATAATGCTATGATCATCATTCACTGGATTGATTGTTAACTAACCTTAATCATCAAACTCTTGGTGTTTATTGAAGATACCCTGACACACCTGGAATTTGGACACAAGAGCAAGTAGAGGCATGGAAGCCAATTGTTAATGCAGTTCATGAGAAGGGTGGTGTATTTTTCTGCCAGATTTGGCATGTTGGAAGAATTTCTAGTTATGGTATGTTCTTAAATTCTTCCCTTCTTCCTGTGTGAGTGTGTGTGTACTTCAGCACAATGGGCAACACCTTATTGTGGTCTCCTGCATAGATCCAATCATGAGAAGCAGAGAATTTCCTTCTGAACATGCCCAACATGGGTTGCTTACTATGCCATGTCCTAATGTTTAACATTCAGGTGATTTCTAAGGATTGAAATCTGTCTAGTACTGACCATTGATTCTTACAATGCCCTTATAGGCCCTGGTGAAATATATTTTGATGATAAAATATAGAATGCTGAAAATTTCTATACTATTCGATCTAGCTTCTGGGGATTGATATATCATGACAAGGTATTGTGGTTTAGTATCATAGTTACCAGAGTGGGAAGAAATATATAAAATCATAATCTGGAGGTAGGGACAACAAGTTTTAATTGAATTTGAGGTGCAGTGCTCCCAAACCCAATGCCTTGGGACTCCACCAAGCGTCTTTGCCAGGTAAACTTGGTTATGGATGGGTCCTGATAACTTTACATATGTTTTATCCAGGACTTATGATTTCCAGAAACATGACCCAAATTTTCCATATCCCCAATCAATCAAGACACCTGTGTCTTAAGGAGTGATTTTCAAGAACAAGAATTTTGACTCCTCATTGGCTCTTGTTTGTTTAGAAATCGGGTTGCGTCCCACTTATGAAGTACCTTTCTTGGGAATCATGATTCCCAATGTTTGCTAGGTGCTCCCAATGTTTTATTTCAGTTAGAACAAATCCAACTACCTTTCTGCCAGGTCAGTCAACTAAATGGATTTGAGCAATTCTTCTTTATGCATATTTACATTCTGAATTGAACGATAATTTCTGGCTTGGCCTGACTAAGAAGTTCAGCAACATCCTCAAATCAGATAGTTTGTACCAAACCTGCTAGTTTTATCAGAAGTTGGCCCTTGAAAGAAAAACAGCACTGCCAACTTAAAGCATCGTGATCTTCCTTGTTTCTTCTTCAAACAAAGAGTTTTGATCCCTCACCTTTTCAAAAGTTATTTAATTTATTCAAGGAGCATTTCCTGAATAAAACATTTATAGTCAAATTGAAATCTTGCCAAAATGACCTGGCTCCTGCAAAGTCAATTCAACCATGTTCTGAAATGAAATGACATTCTTGGTCCGGCTTGCGCCCACATGGAATGATCTCATAGTTTCCTTGTGTCTTCAATATTAAACCAACTATTAAATGCATGACCTAATTTTTTACTACGCTCTCCGAGTTTTCATGTATGTATATATATATATATATATATATATATATATATATATATATATATATATATATATATATATATATATATATATATATATATATATATATATATATATATATATATTATTGCCCTTTCAAAATTCAGACTTCTGGAAAATGCTTATGGCTTACAGGATACCAGCCTAATGGGCAAGCTCCAATCTCATCTACCGACAAGGGATTGAAATCCATTAACCCACTGGACGGGAAAGAGTACTCTCCACCTCGTCGGCTAAAGACAGAAGAAATTCCTGAAGTTATTAATCAGTTCAGACTTGCTGCCAGGAATGCTATGGAGGCTGGTAAGTCTCCTCAGGCATCCTTTCTGATTTTTGACCTTTTACAGTTTCTCCTCTCTGTTAGTGCTGGTGTAAGAGATGTTATAGAATGCCAAGTTTAAGGTCCAAATTTTATCCAGGCACATTATAAAGAACAGAAAATTACTGCATGATAATCTACTAACTGCAAATATACATTGTTCTTTATGAGCTATCAGCAGTCCACTGTTTGATTCATTGTAAATGTCACAAATATATACTTGATAATCTATTTGTGTGAACTCAGCTGCGAACCAACCAGCACCATGCAATCAAAAGATTAGACAGTTTCTTCCGACCACAAAATGCCACTACTAAAGACCATACTGCCTCCAAAAGTTGTTTTTATGAAATCAAATGACATGCGATCCTCCACATTCTGTTCGCAGGAATGAGGGTTCATGCTAGCCCTCTCTCTCTCTCTCTCTCTCTCTATCTATCTATCTATCTATATATATAAATGTCACATGGGTGCGGGGTGCGGCACTTTCAAAAAACTTGGGTGCGGGGATGTGGCAAAAATATAAAAAATTATATATATATATATAAAGTCCAAAAGTTGGACATAAAGGTCAGGTTGACTGCACCGGGTGCCGCACCAGCGTCGCGTCGACGCGGGTGCTGCACCTAGTTGGCCAAGTCCCTGTGACATAGTATATATATATATGTGTGTGTGCGTTTGTGTGTGTGTGTGTGTAGAAATGTGCACTGATCATTGAGCAAATAAATACACTGCAGGCTTTGATGGAGTTGAGATCCATGGTGCCCATGGTTACCTACCGGAACAGTTTATGAAAGACAGCATCAATGACCGGACAGATGAGTATGGAGGCAGTCTTGAGAACCGGTGCCGTTTTGTACTGGAATTAGTTGAAGCAGTTTGCCAAGAAGTTGGAGCAGATAGAGTTGGCATAAGGCTTTCACCTTTTGCAGATTATGCAGAATCTGGTGACTCGAATCCAGAAGCTCTCGGGCTTTACATGATGGAAGCTTTAAACAAGTACCAAATTCTCTATGCACATGTAGTGGAACCAAGGATGGTCGTTCCTGATGAGAAAACAGAAACTAAGCACAGTTTGCTTCCATTGAGGAAAGCCTTCAGAGGGACTTTCATTGTTGCTGGAGGGTATGACAAGGAAGATGGTAACAAAGCAGTCGGTGAAGGGTCCACAGATTTAGTCGCTTTTGGTAGATACTTCATTTCTAATCCAGACTTGCCTAAGAGATTCGAGCTTGATGCACCTCTTAATAAGTACAACAGGTTAACCTTCTATTTTCCAGATCCAGTTGTTGGATACACTGATTATCCATTCTTAGATTCTATTCATCCCTAGACTCCGGGTTGTATGTTAATCTAATAAAGTTTGGTTGGATGTGAGGTTTTTGCATATTGAAGATTAGTAGCATGATCCTTATGGCATAAACCTTTCTACCACTTCCTATGGATTTCTTGCAACTTCCAATCTAAAATTGTAGTGTTTGTTTCCCTATGTGCCCGTTCTACAGATAGACTAGGTCCCCATCATATTATATGCAGAGAAGTAGACTATGTATGTCAAGTAAGCTGATCAGGTATTATGAGATGCAGGCTTTTTCACGAGGTGGATGGAAAGATTTAAGTAGGCAATGAATTTTGCTTGAAGATGAGGGAAATGTGATGTTCCGTATTCTTTATTTTCTTTCCTGACCCATTTCTTGCAATAGCTTTCTGATAGTGCTGTTACAGAATTTTCGTGGTACAGCAGTCTGCTATATTAAGTCATGCTTTCTGCATGCTAAACCACATTGCCAAACATTCATCCTATATGGAATCTTTTTTCTAGTCGTTTAATAAATATCTTTTCTTGTTAAATATTTGCACATCTGTGACCAAGTTGGCACAAATTCACAAAGTCTGCTTTTAGGTCATTTCTTACGCTAACCCGAGGTTAGTGCTTACAGCAGATTTTTTGGTAAAAAGGAAAAGCTCACACCTTTACATATCAGCGGATTGTTGCAGATTATTTTTCCATAGACGAAGGGCAAGGTCTTTATAATTCAAATGAGTAAATTTCAGTTCTTTGTGCGTTCCTTATATGTAATTGAAGTACTTTTTGTTAGTAATGTAAGTGATGCTTTATGGATGCTGTAAGAAATGACCTAGAGGGTGAGGGAGTATTTTATGGATCGTCATGTTCTGGAAAGATTGAAGCTCCTGTGTGGTTGTTAAGCATCGATCATTCACACCCAAATGCTTCATCTCCAGAAGCAGTTCTGCCCTCTTAGCTTTTCTTCAGTCATGGTTAGCCGTGTTTTAAGCACTACTAGGGAGGTTCAATAGGTACTCTGCACAGATTTTCACCCAGAAAAGAAAAAGAAAAAATGCTAATATTCAGATGGTTGTAACAAACTCGCCTTGGTTTAAAGAAAAAGTGCCATAGAGTTCATTTGCTTCACTGAATCTGCTTAAACAAATTATGTTGCCAACAATATTATCTAAACTTGAGAAATAAACTAGGTTTCTCCGTCTAAACTCTTTTTAGTAATGAAAATGTTCAAATTCTTTTCACTTCTGGCTGCCCAATCCATAAATTCTTGCGTGAAAGTGTAGAGAAGCTAGTTTTCTTGCTGAAATTTCTGTTTGGATCGGTAAAAAATTATTTTGTGAACACATTATTTACATTGTTAAGATAAAACGAATTAAGTGAGATCATGTCAGTGACAATGGTGATGCTTTAGAATGAATTGTTATTTGGAGGTCTTCTCAACATTATAAGTGGAAACAGAGTTGGTGCACCTTGTAAAACATGAGTTTGGTTATTTGTTTCACTAAAAAATGTCACTTCATGTAACACTCTGAACAGGCACTTTGGGAGTCAGGGTTTGTGGGTATCACTTTTCAAAGAAAAATACCAAAGTAGTGCACCAAAAATATGGCACCATTTTTTTTTTAAATAAACATTATCATTTGAATTCAAATAAAGCAAATCTCACAAAAACCATAAACTAACAACGTTCTAACACCAAGTCTTGTTTCTCAAGTTACCTGGAACCTATAGTTGTAATAATTAAAGGGGCAAGCGTACAACTCAGTAAGAAATAAATTATAAGAAGAAATAAACTCAAATTACAACTATAGTGAGCTCTAAGCTCCTAGTCTTATTTTATTTTTTTATCACACATGTTTGTATCTTTTAATTTCTCTCAGTTTCTCACTCGATTATCACAAGTTAGCATCATCTCAATACTAACTATTATCTATTTCGGCTATATCGGTAATAACGTACTATGGGTGTAGCAACCCGTATAGAATACCTCAATTCTACGATATTGACCAGATTATGAACCACTCTCATTCAGTGTATTGTAGTGTAGGACCCCCGATAGCGAGTCATCAAGTCAGAAGTCTAGAGCTATACCTACCCCAGGGGTTTTATACTTCATGCTACATCTTAATATACTCTAGAGTCCTAAATTCTCTTGGTGAAACCCTAAAGTTTTCTAGGATATATGCATCTCATGCATTCACATGAATTCTCACTTGAGTTCATTTTCACTGTCTTCCAACAATGTTCTCAAGAGACATTCTCATTAAAGTATTTTCAAGGGACAAGTCCTAATGTTTTGAGGTTCACCATTTTTTTAAGCATCTAGAGATGTAGTCTCTATACATCTATAAATCTTGATGACCCCAACAGTGGTGGCTCGATCGATGATGGCCATCAGAAAACCATTTCCACTATTTTCTCCAGTGATTTATGGGGTTCTAAGTATGTTATAGTATTTCAAGTACAATAACACTTTTGTAACTATTATGGGACTCAAATCTCATCTCAAGAACTCTGTTCCCATGCATGTATTTATAAGTTCTTCACAACTCAAGTATGCATTTCATCTAACATACAATAATTTAATACATGCAACTCATACTGAAATATCATATATACATGAAATCATTTATGTCATTCAAGACTAATTCACATGCATTAAGTCTCTAATCACAAGAAAATTGTATTTCTATCATGTAGTTGAAAACTCAATAGAATTTAACTATGATCTTAAGCAAACATGATTTCATGTGGTCTAAATTACAAATGCGTCAGCATACAATGTTTTATTAACTAAAATACTTATAATTTCCCTTACCTCGAATGCGAACGTTGCACTCTAGTTGTAGTTAAGTCTGACGTAGCTCTAATAATAGAGTATAATCTTCACACAAGCATACTTATATTAATAAACAAACATTATATATAATCAAAATTACTAAAATATCCTTCTTAAGGTGGTCTATCAGACCCCAATTTTTATGCCATTAGTTTGATCAAAACCATGACATGAACCCAACACATCAAACTTCATTCAATTCTGAGTTCGGGGTGCAAAGTTATGCTCATTTACTTAATTGAATATTAGGTTATACACAAGGGTAGTTTGATCATTTCAACTCTTTGCAATTTGACCTGAATCAGTTTAAACCAAACCGAGTTTGGTATTAGTTTAAAACACTAGGAGGGTTTACCTCTCCTGGCGGCGACGCTCCAACGATGGCGGTTCTCCTTTAATCTCTCTCTCAAACTCTCTCTCTTGCAGTTGGTGGAGCAAGGGCTCACTGTGAGAGCTATTTATAATGCCCTCATAATAGGTGAGGATTAATGAAGGGTGAAGTTTATCCTCATCCCTTACCATCGAGAGGGGAAAGCAGTTCCTCAATTTGGAGAACCTTTTTTCTTTTACTTATCTTTTCCACCTGACTGTGTGTTGGGTGAGTTTTACACTTCACTACTTGACTTGTTGGTTTTCAATAAATGTGCATGCACACACGCGAGGGGGCGGGGCATAGGGGCGTGTTTTTTTTTTTTATATATATTTACATGGAAAAACCACCCCAAGACCTGTCTGTTGTACTTATGGTCATTGTTCTGTCAGCATAGAACTCAATGGGATTACTCCTTGCCCCAAGGAGTCTCCACACTTTGGGTGTAGAAGCATAGAGGTGTGGTTTGTGGTTTGTTTTTGGAGGTGTGAATTTTTTATATTGTGTATGTAATCTACCAATTAAGTCTAAAGGCTTTAGAATTGATGCTTAAAAGCATTATCTAGCATCTCTTCCTCCTAAAGAAAGTAAAATGTCCTTTCTTCCCAAAACATTTTTGTTTAGTCATTTTTGGAGCGGAATGGATCATTTTTTATCTATTTAGAACTTAAGGAAACTTGATGATAGTTTGGGTAAATAGGTTGGTTTTTTTATCTTTCTAATTATATTTAGGGATGACAAGCATGGGTTGGGGTTCAATGCCCGGGAGGGTATCTGTACAGTTGAGCTTGGTATATATTACCTTTCATATTCAGTTAGTTGTATGGGTTGGATTTGGTTTTGAGTTTTTACATCTGAATCTGAATATATATCCCATTTATATTCAAATTGATTTACATAAATTGCACCTAATTACTTCAATAGAAAATTGAATCCTGGTATGGTAATATGCAAGCTTATTTCACAAGATATATAGATGTGCATGTTTGCTCTAAGATTGTTTGCATAGATTGCTAACTCCTATTCTAGCCAACATAAAAGCTATAAACAAATCAGACTCATCAATATTAAGCAAAGCATTTATGCAGATGCATACATGCGTGCATACAATAGAAGATCTTCATAAGGCTGCTGATTGTTGTTCACCACATTGCACATTGTCCAAAATCAGAGGTTTCGCTAGGTAACATGATGCTTCATACACGATACATGCATGAGCATGTCTGATTCAAGACCCTACCCTATAACTTGGAGTCAACTGCAAGTTAATTGGTATTATTTAATTAAATCCCACAATCAGATCTAGAATTTATGATATTAATGTATCCTTTAAAGGAAAAATAAACACTATGTTTAAACATCATGCAAAATGATATTCGAACCACCCCCTCAAGATTTGTTGCATAATCTATTCTTTTCACAATATTCAAATCATGTTCCTTATCCACACTTTACAATCTAAACCATCATCAAAGGAACAAAAGAACAGAAGAAATATGCCACAATTTTGGACGAGTAGAGGAATTGGTTTGTACTTAAAAATCCTTATGTGATAACTTCTGTACAAGTTCAAAAGTGTCCATTTTCGTAGTATATAGACTTCTGCAGAAGTTTAGGAAGTTGGTCATTTAAAGAATTATTATAACATGCTCACCATTGTCATTGTACTTGTTATTCTATATATCTTGACAATTTTCACCAATTTCTTGTTATCATTCTTCTTCTTCCTTTGCCTTTGATTGAGAACTTGACTTTTGCTTTTTTTTTCCTGTACTGTCATCTTAATTTTCTTTCCGCTTTGGTAATCTATCTATCAAAAGCACACACTTTTGTTTGTATCAGTATGCAGACCAAACTACATGAATACTAGCTCCGTTGAGGAGAGTATAATCATAGTCTTGATTGTATAAGAGAAGAGGAAAATATTATCTATCAGACCTAGGTCTAGACTCTTGAACATTATCTATAATTGACTGATCTTAACACAACTGGTTGATTTGTACAAGAGAAGATGAAGACGTTATCTACAGGCTGAGCAATCTCCTCGAGATAAGAAATAAAAGGAAAATATGAAAATCTTGAAGATTTGAATTTCATCACTACTCACTACTGATCTTTTTTCCTCTATTTGATTTAATGTTGTAACTATAATTACCTTTATATTTTTCTCATCCCTATAAGCTTGGGATCTGTACAATTGAGTGTATATATATGATTGATGTCAAATGAAATAGTTAGTAACATAGTTTTACCATTCTTGGTTCACCCTTCCATATGGTATCAAAGCAGTGATACCAAAAGAAAATTTTCTCTTTCCTTTGAACTTATCATCTCTCACTCTCCTTCACTATCCGCCATGACAATGAGCATAACACCCATAACACAAAATCCTAATGGTGAAGGAGATTCATCAATCATCTTGCCCTACTTCCTGAACCACTTAGATAATTCGGGTGTAGTCTTGGTGTCAGCCCCTTTGGATGCGATAATTATTGAACTTAGAGATGAGCAATGAAGATGGTGCTTAGTGCCAAGAATAAATATAGTTTCGTAGTTAGATCGATACCATGTCAAGGATCATCATCTCCTCAGTTGCATCAATGAAGCATGTGCAATGATATGATTTTGCCATTACTTTTTCAATGCTTTGACAAAAAATATAACAAACAATGTGATCTATGATAAAACAACTAGGGACATCTAGGTGGACTTTGGGGAGAGATTTTCTCAAGGTAATGCAACCCACATTTTCCATTTGAAAAGAGCATATACAAAAACAATTGTCCTTGGCCAATTATTTCATCGATCTCAAGGCTTTATGGGATAAATTGGGATCATATTCTATAATTCCCCAATCCACTTATGGATCATTCATAACAAAAAATAGTATATCAGTTCCTCATGGGACTGAATGAGACATGCACATCTATACGAAGCCAAATCTTGGCCATCGATCCTTTACCATCAATTAGTAAAGTAAATTTGATGGTCGACCAAAAGGAAAAGCAACGATTGCTACAACCTGTCAACAATCTCTCTGAATTTGCATCATTCTACGTGAAGGGAAATTCTAATCTCTCAAATAAATTTAATCCCAATAATAGTAATCTAAAGAAGAATTGAGGCAGACCCTAACATGACCATTGTGGCATTATAAAGCCAAATGTTGTGTAGTTGGTTATCCTTCCAACCATCCATTTAAAGGAGAAAATGTTAAAAGTTCTGCATGATCCAAATGGCGTCCATAGTGGTGACAAAAATTGAATTTGCTTAGAGGTGCGTACTATGTCGCTCTTAAAAGTGACAATTGCCCTTATGTGTAAAAATATGAGTGCAGAAGGGTGAACTGCAACTTTGCTTCTAGGATACAGCTAAGCCCTCACCTCTCATGCTCTTCTTGATCACCTTTCGCACTAAGATAACTGACTACCATGACACGATTACTCTAAGCAGCCCCATAGAAAAAAGAAAATTGCTTTTGATACGAGAGTGAAAATAAGAGGAGAAAGAAGAATGGAGGCTACATAAGCCAAGCGATGTTAGGTCACTATATAGACTAAGGGACCATCCAGGGTATATATAAACTTGGGTTAGACTTTTGGTCAACATGTACTCAGAGGTCTATTAACCACAACATTTAGCATGCCTCATAATGGCTCTTAAAGCCATGCATGTACCTACTAATGACTCTTAAAGTCCTGTATGCACCTACTAAAGTCCAGAATATTGGGTTAAGCAACTTTTGTAATGTGGACTTTTCCTCCAAAATTCATTTCCCAAAAAATTAGGCAAAGAGAGGGTTATTTGGCCAAAGTGCGTACTTCAAAAAACTATTAATTTTGAGTCAAATAATAGCAATCCCCCATATGGGTCAAAATTATAATAGAAAAACATGAAGTTGCTCATGAAAGTCATATGCATAAATGAAGGTACATTTTGGTTTGAACCTTCACTTAGTGTGTACGAGATTTTAGTCGTCTTAGAAATTAAGTAGCTAAACTTTGAACTTGGTCTCCATTATAAACATTCTAAGCCCATTTACACACACATTTCTTTCAAGTAACCATATACGTCATTAATATATATAGATGTTGCATATATTAAGGGTCCTATGCAGTATCTCATTTCATGAATGCTTTAGAGACAACTTAAATCTTATAAAAGGTGACCCACACCTTCGCACTCATATAGCTGAGTCCATCAAAAGTATAGACTTGTTTAAACCACTTTGGCTAAATTGGCATATAGATCTCACTAAGAGTCTTGGGATTTGTCATAGGTTTTTTAAGCACTTACATAGAATATGACATGAAGATACTCTTTAACTTTATATATATTATGGTGCTAATCCAACTACTCTAGTGACTTATTTTTTCTATTTAACCAAGAACTCATGCGACTCAAGTCACATGGTTGGGTTCCCATTACAAGTAATGTTTTTGATAGGTTTTAACTTCATTCTCTTAGATGTATTTTGGATAATCTTTTTGCAAAAGACCTTTCATATATTGATTTGCCTGGTTCTGGCATTATCTCTTACGATAAACAAAATTTACTTTATGCTTGAGTAATTATTCACATAATTGTGTTTTAGACTTTGTAAGTGTAGATTTCTCTGAGCTCATATTCTTCACCCTTATATAGTTACTTGATATTTGAGTTTCTATATAATATGTGGTTTTCATATACTAGCAAAGACTAGTATCATCATTTGTGTTCATAGAATCGAGTGGATTGTCATCATGTATTTCTATGCCCAAAATTCTTGAACATCTAGACATGCAAAAGTAAAATTCATCCACTCATCTTATTCAACAAAATTGGAATTAAAATTGTTATTCTCATCAATGTATTTTTAAGTACATCATGTCCCATAATCTTAAATTCTCAAGATTCTTCAAAGCATAAAATAAATAGTATTTACACTTCTCATTTCTCTGGATTATCAATCCTTTGGCTTACCTTACTTATTATATAATTGGTCTAATTCCAACTCATGGCATAGATAAAAATTACCAATGATATTCAAGGATTAAAATTTCTCTATTATAAAATAACACTAGGATCATACCATATATCAAGGATTAGAATTTCTCTAAAGTTTTCAATATGAATAGAGTGTGATGCACTTGCATGATAAAAAGGTTATAACACTGCTCATTAAAATAATCAATCTCATAATATGAAATTTGGTGAGAAGAAATATTGTAAACCATCCTGTTACTCATAATCAACATATCACCCACATGAAATGTATTAAAATTCAAGAGTAACACAAAAACTTTGTTTTTCAAAATGATATGTGATTGCTTGATAGGAACCATTCTCAAATTCATCACTATATAGATATAGTGAATATCTAATGATTATAATTTTTCAAGAGATAAAAAAATTAATAAATTATCTTCTTTCGATTTTAACAACTCATAATATGATTTTTGAAAGATTTTTCTTTCTAAAGAAAATATGCGCACTAAGATTCAGTTGTCCTCCATAAGAAGGTAAAGCAGAAGCAACTTTTTGATCTCCGTAGCTCGAAACTCACTGCCAAGAAAATCTAGATTTGTATGAGTTATGCAATAAAAACCAATTATGCATGAATATTTATGCAAAAAATAATGATTAAAAAAAAAATAAAAGCACACAAAAATCAAAGAGATCTTGACAAATCAACTTTTTCAGACTTTGGGGTCTGCTAATTCTTTTTTGCTCCCATTGGATCAAGCAACACCTTCACGTAGGTACAATAGTTTAGGGATCGAGTTGAGAGAATGTCATAGTTAAGGTAGGGCTAGGGTAGACGTTCTATCAAGAGCCAACACTTAGAAAGCAGATTTTCATGTGATCATGTTCTAGGGCTCAACTCATACTTATAAGAATTTTGGATGGGATACAGGTTAAAAGTTTTTTGAATTTTAATCCAACCAAAAATAATATGTGCTTATCTCAAAGAGGGGATAAAGCTCATCCATGAAGAGTTTTACTTGAAAAACATGTCTAGGTTAGAAAAGGCCGCTTTTGAAGCTTATCTTTATCCTCAATGGTATAAACAAAAAAGTAGATTGTCATCCCAATATTGGACAACAAACCTGGTTTATCATCTCGACAATAGATGACAAACCTTGTATGACGTCCCAAACTGGATGACATACTTGGTTTGTCGTCTCTCCATTGGACGACAATCTCTCCTAGATGACAAAACCATAAAATTAGAGAATTTATTTTATTTTGAGTATTATTTATATTTTGGTGACATTTTCCTATAATTTTAAGGATAATACCTAACTTTTTGGGTTTTTTTCTAAACTAGGGTAGAAAATGCTAGATTTTGGGACTTTTGCCATGCGAACCTTAGAAAGTGTTTTCCCAAGGATGTTATCATTTGGGCATTGTAAACAATTGAGTATTTGCATATGTCCTTTTTTGTCATTAATTGAATATAATTCGATTTATGATGAAGAAATAGACACCCCAAAATCTTATTGAATGAGGTTGGACTTACTTGAAAACCAACTGAATTGTATCTTGTTGAATGAAGTGGATTTTGAAAAAGAGAACTGAGTTGCCAAAACCATTTGGGTCTCACCAAACAAGGTCGGGCTAGTTTTGAAAGGGAACTGAATTACTGAGACTATATGAGTATTGTCTAACAAGGTCGAGCTAGTTTAAGGACAACTGGATCGCTGAGACCATTGGGGTCTTGTCGAATGAGGTTAGGTCAATTTAAAGACAACTCGGTTGTTGAGACCATTTGAGTTTTGTCAATGAGGTCTAGCAAGTTTAGGGATAACTGAGTTGTCGATACTGTTTGGGTCTCGTTGAACGAGGTCGGTCAGTTAATGAACAACTGGGTTGCCGAGACTGTTTGAGTCTCACTGAACAAGGTCATACCAGTTTAGGGACAACTGGGTTGTCGAGACCGTTTGTGTTTTATCAAATGAGGTTTGGCCAATTTAGGGACAACTGGGTTGCTAAGACTATTTGAGTTTTGTTAAACGAGGCCAGACTAGTATAAGGACGACTGGGTTGTCAAGACCGTTTTATTCTCACCAAATGAGGTCAAGCCAATTTAGAAACAACTAGATTGCTGAGATCGTTTATGCCTCGTTGAACGAGGACAGACCAGTTTATGGACAGTTGGGTTTTGCCGAACAAGGTCAAACCAGTTTAAGAACAATTGAGTTGCCAGAACTGTTTGGGTCTCATTGAACGAGGTCAATTCAGTTTAAAGACAACTAGATGACTAGTGATGAAAGCAACCAGTGGCTAAGATTCTGGACAAAGAGTGAAACCAAGTTTTTAAAATCCGAAGAGGATGGCAAATCCAATTTGATAAATGATAAAACATTTTGTTGTTCAAGACACATGAGACTTTTGCCTTACCATGAGACTGGTACAACAAAGATATTGTTGTTTGAGACAATCAAGATGACAAAGTACATTGTCATCCGGGACATAGGGATAAAGGGACGTCAAATAACTAGTCGGCCAAGACAAGGGGGATCGTGAACTTTTACCATCCGGGACAAGGAGGATAATCGAGATGATGAACGACATTGTCATCCTAGACAAGGAGGACAAACGGGGTGGCCAAGGACATTGCCTTTCAGGACATGGAGGACAAACAAGATGACACATGACACTGCCATTCAGAACAAGGGGACAACCAGGACAACAGACATTGCTGTCAGGGGCAAAGGGGACGACAATCCTACCCGTCAGGGACAAGTGGGGACTGTAGTCTTTGCCATCTGTGACACACTAGACGGTGGAGTTTTTGTCGTCTGAAACAGGGATGATAGAGTATTTGCCATCTGAGACATGTTGGACGACATAGTCTTTGTCGTTCGGATCGGGGACAACAATGTGTTTGCCATCCAAACATGTCAAATGGGATCTGCACAACTGAGTGTATATATAGTATCAATGTCAAATGAAATAGTGACACAGTTTTACCCTTGGTTCACTGTTCCATAGACCTTTTTGGGCCTAATACTGTTGTATCCTGATCCTCGTATCATACTGAACAACCTAGCTCTGGGCTTGTGAAAACTAGAACCAGGCCCAGAGCCACTGGATAGGAACTGTTTGTGGCCCTACAATTATGAGTCAGGATTTCATGTTGCTATAGATAACCAAATCAAGAATTCAAAACATCTGAAGGCATTTTTGCAAAGTGGAAAAAGCTAAAACTTGTCTTTTGGAACCTAAAAGAACCCTTATAGGTTAGGTAGAAACATAAAAAAATAGAAAAACCAATAACAAACAGGAGGATGTAATGGCAATGCTATTGTGGGAGGGCTTTAGTCTCAATTTCATCAGCAACATTGTTTGTGAGGACTGAACAAGGCAAAGCTTCTCTTTTTTATATTTTTTATCTTTTTTTTCTTGATAGGCAATCTTGGGGATAGCCTGAAGAAGCTAAAGTTGGCTGTAAGCAACGTCCTAAAGTTCTTTTTTTTTTATAAGGGGAGTGCCCTAAAGTTGTCTAAAGGAGATTACAAGACGTCCATCTGCTTGAACCATTGAGGGAATCCAATTCCCCAAGCATGCGAGCTAGTAGCAACATAGGATTTTGTGAAATACAAATATGTACATGGCCTTTTGCGTGTGTATGCAGGCATGTGTGTCAGTGTGGACGAGAAAGAGAGAGATTTGTTCTCCAATGCCTGAGGGCATCTCACCAATAGAACCTTATATATTTGTTCTTTATAATTTATTTAGTAAGAAAATATGCTTTACACGCAGACTTTATAATATATAAGCTTGTTTTTTGAAACATGAAAAATCAACAACTTACAATGCATTTAAAACTTTACAATACAAAGTTTTGTGGGTTGTTGTTTTTTAGCGTTTTCAAAAATACATCAAAACATCAAAATTCATAATTCTAAACATGTCGCTTACTAAATGAATGATAAAAATCTAATATGTAAAGTCTCATCGATAAAAACTCAATCGTTAGAGAAAAAAATGTCGTCAATTATCATTGGTTGTAAATTTTGGACCTTTCGGTTGGACGGTCTCCATATATATATATATATATATATATATATATATATATATATATATATATATATATATATATATATATATATATATTGGTATTTTTTTTTTCAAAATTCTGACCTTAAAGTTGTGTTCAACATGATTGATTTACTAAAAATTGACACTTAGATCATGCATTTTGAATGAAAAAAATGGTATTTGAAGCCTTAAAAATTTATGAAAATTGTAAACCATTGATTTTTGAACCTTATAAAAAACCTATTGATACATCGGAATCAAATGATCCAAGTGTCAATTTCTAGTGAATCAATCATGGTGAGTACATATGTAGGGTCAGAATTTCAAAAAAAATATCAAACATTAATGGTCTCAAACAATCAGGTACCATATGGTAGGGATGCAGTTGGATAGCTTCCCACTACCCATATAGAGAGATAAATAAAAACCTACCATATAGACCAACCCTACCCACTAAGATTTTTTTTTGTTTTTTTGAAATTATGACCTTATATTCAGCATGATTGATTTACTAAAACTTGACACTTGATCATACATTTTGAATTGGAAAAACAGTATTTGAAGCCTCAAAAATTTATAAAAATTGTAGACCATTGATTTTTTAACCTTTTAAGAAACTTATTCATGCATCTGAATCAAATGATACAAGGGTCAATTTCTAGTAAATCGATCATGCTGAACACATATGTAAGGTTTGAATTTTGAAAAAACACAAAAAATCAATGGTCCCAAACAATTGGGTACCGTATGGTAGGATGCAGCGAGGTAGCTTCCCACTACTCTCTCTCTCTCTCTCTCTCTCTCTCTATATATATATATATATATATATATATATAAAGAAAATGCTATTAAATGGGGTAGTAAATGCTATCCCTATATTGGGTAGTGTTTGCTACCCTCCTGGGTAGGGCTGGACAATGGGCGAGCCAGGCTGGCTCGACCTGGTTAGTGGATGGGCCTGATCAGGTTTTTGGGCTGGGCTTGGTCAAACCTGACCATTTGACCAACCGGGTTATAGCCGAGTCTAATATAAAGCCCACTGCCCCCTGTTTGACCCATGAGCCTAGTTTGGGCCAGGCCTGGTTGGGTTGCAAGTTATCTTATATTCACATATTCACATTCATTTCTTTTAATGCATAGGTTTTTTTGTAAAAAATTTAAAAATACTTAAAAGTCAAAATAAATCTATTTTTTAAAACACATACTTGAAGGTATAAGAAGCCCACCGGCTAGGCAAGCCCATTAGCCCGCTGGCTGGCCTAGCCTGGCCCAATATCTTGTTGGATTGAGTTTAAGCCAGGTTCAGGTTGTGCCTTCTTTAAAAAACTAAGTCCAAGCCTGACCCATTTGGGCTGGGCAACCCAAAGACCGTCCAGCCCATTCTCCAGCCCTATTCTTGGGTAACACTACAAGAAAAATGCTAATTAGCAACGAAAATTCATGACGGATTTTTTTCGTCGTAAATTCGAATGATTTGTGAAATTAGCGATGATTTTTTTTTTCATGAATCCATCGCTAATTAGCGACGGATTTGCGACGAAAAAATCATGTCTCAAACTCCGTTGCAACTTAGCAACGAAAAGTTTCCCATCGCGAATCCGTCTCTAATTTACGATAGATTAATGATGATATTTTTGTCACTAATTCTCAATACAAGAAAAACGTTAATTAGCGACGAAAATTTGTGGCGAAAAACTTCTATTGCAACTTTGCGACGGATGAGCGATAGAATTTTTTCGGCGCTAATTAGTGATGAAAAAATTTTGTCGCTAATTTCATCGCTAGTTAACGGCGAAAAAATTCTGTCGCTACTTTTTTATTTAAACTGACCCATCTAGAGCACAAAATTTTCCTTCTCTCCCCGTGCAAAATTTAAACCGACCCAAAAGTCGTTCGATTTAAACCAGTTAGTGGAAGGACGACCAAAGAAGAAGAGAGGATGACTTCTTCGTGGGGGGCCTCCTTGACTTCTAGAATGAGGATGACTTCATGACGGAGGAACGTGATGAAGAGGAGTTGGAGTCACCGGCGCTGGAGGACCAGGTCGGCCCGACCTCTCCGATCTGGAATGACTCTTCTTTCGTCGGTTTCGCCGACGTTCTTAACAGCAGTGAGCTTTTCGTCCCGGTAAGTGGTTTTCTTTTTCGAGCGTGGCTTTCCGTTCCTGACCTCTATTTTTTTGGCCTAACGATTCTATTGGGGTTCTAGTTTCAGGTCGACGGACAAGCGAAAGAACCAGATTAGGAGGGCGTCAGAGAGCACGTCGGTTCGGAGATGCAGCCATTGGCTTGTGTAGAAGACCCCGCAGTGGCAGGCTGGGACGGACAAGCGGGGAACCAGGTTGGGAGGGCGCCAGATAGTGCACCGGAAAGTGCATCGGTTCGGAGGTGTAGCCACTGCCTTATGCAGAAGACCCCGCAGTGGCGGGCATGGTCGAACAAGCAAGGAACCAGGTCGGAAGGGCATCGAAGAGCGCTCTGTTTCAGAGGTGCAGCCACTGCCTTATGCAGAAGACCTCGCAATGGCGGGTCGGTCCTCTCGGGTCTAAGACCCTATGCAATGCCTGTGGGGTGCGGTACAAGTCCGGCCTGTTGCTGCCGGGATATCGTCCGGCAGGGAGCATTTTTTTTTTAAATTTAGCGATGAATTAGAGACGAATATTATCCATCGCTAAATTAGTGATGGATATTTAGCGATGGATAATATTCATCGCTAAAATAGAGACGGAATTAGCGACAGATCATGTCCAGTGCAAAACCAAATATGTGCTTATTTAGCGACGAACTCGCGATGGATCATGTCCGTCGCTAATCTGTCGCAAATTAGCGACGGAAGTAGTGACAAATCAGTTATGCCGCTAATTACCAACCAAAAATTTGTGATGGACGCTATCCATCGCTAATCTGTTGCCAATCCATCGCTAAACAATTTAGCGATGGATAGCGTCCATCGCTAATCCACGCTTTTCTTATAGTGTAAGGAACCTCTAGTGAAAAAAATGTAATTTTTTATTTTTTATAATTTTTTTTGCATTAACCCTCCAAATGTAATCTACATTTAGCAAAAACTGACTTTTGGATCATGTTTTTCTGAAGTATATGTCAGATTTTACAATAGTTAAAAAATCAATGGCCTACAATGCACCAAATTTTCAAACATCAAAAAGATATATTTTTATATCAAAAAGTTATGTTCAAAGGGTTGATTTCTACTAGTTTTTTACTATGTTAGATACATCCATGAGGTCAGATTTTGTTAAAACAATTTTTTTTTTCACATTGACCCTCCAAATGTAATCTACATATTAAGTTTAGCAAAAACTGACTTTTGAATCATGTTTTTCTGAAGTATATGTCAGATTTTACAATGGTTAAAAAATCAACGGCCTACAATGCACCAAATTTTCAAAAATTAAAAAAAATATTTTTATATTGAAAAGTTATGTCCTAAGGGTTGATTTCTACTAATTTTTACTATGTTTGAACACATTTTAAAATAACATCTCCCTGTGAATTCCAACTAGAGGGCTTGTTAGCCATGAGGGTAGTAAACATTACCCGTATATGATAGCATTTGTGGGTAAAGAACCACTTAGTGAAAAAAGTAATATATTTTTTTTCAGTTTTTTTTATCCAACCCTCTAAATTTGATATACATATTAGCTTAATAGGAGATGACCTTTGGATCATGTTTCTTTGAAGTTTATGTCAGTCTTTATGAGAATTAAAAAATCAACTACTTAGGTCGTACCAAATTTTCAAACATCAAAAAAGTATTATTTTGACCCGATCCATGAGGTCAGATTTATTTAAGGTATCTTCTCTATGAGTTTCAATTAGGGTATACATATGTAGAGAGAGAAATGAAAACCTATCCACCACAATATTTTTGCAACTTTCGGCAAAGATTATGGCTAATTTTGATGGAATCCAGGCAAGCCAAGTACTTTTTGGCATACATGTCAATATCTTTCCAACGGTGGTCTCGGATTGACGATAGGAGATGCATCGCGATGCATGTGGGTAAGGAATCTCCTAGTGAAAAAAAGTAATATTTTTTTTCCAGTTTTTTATATTTCCAACCCACCAAATGTGATATACATATTAAGCTTAATAGGAACCGACCTTTGAATCATGTTTCTTTGAAGTATGTCAGATTTTACGAGGGTTAAAAAATCAACGACTGTACCAAATTTTCAAACATCAGAAAAACATATTTTTACATCCAAAGGCTATGTTTGATTTGAACACATCCATTAGGTCAGATTTATTCAAAATTGCCTCTCCTTATGAGTTTCAACTAGCGAGTTTGTTAAGCACGTGGTGGCATATATATATATATATATATATATATATATATATATATATATATATATATATATATATATATATATATATATATATATATATAGAGAGAGAGAGAGAGAGAGAGAAGATCAATATTACCACTCATGAAGATCAACAAAATGTTGAATTCATGAACCGAACAATATAGAAAACAAAACTAAAATATAAAGAAATAAAAAGCTAAAAAAAAAGAAACTACAGACAGATAGCAACAGACAACAAAGCCAAGCTCAATCAGGATCCGCTGGATTAGAAGAAACCATCGATGAGTGAATGTTGTTCAGAGGGAAGGAGAGGTCTCTAAGATGCATACGTAGAATCGCATATACATCAACCAGGATTTTATGGACAAGATTATTAAGGATGACCGGAATTTGATGGAAAGTAGCATAATTCCGTGCCATCCAAACAAACCACCAAATAGTAAACAAACATGTCTTCCAGATCAGTCTCCATCGCTTGCATCGCCTAATTCCAATAGGGCACATGAGCAGATCAAGCACAAAAGACTCCTCTTATTAAATAGGGCCACAAAGATTAGGCAGTACTAGAATAAATGAGAAGTAGTTTCTTCAGCAGCTTGACAAAGCACACACCAACTAGGTAACTGAAAGCCCAACTTCTTTAAATAACTGTCAATCTGAACCCTATCATGCAAAATTAACCAAGCCAAGACCCGAGATCTTGGGGAAGGGCCCTTAGCCCATAACACACACTCAGGTAACCAATCAGCCCCCGGGGAGAGCAACGATCTAATCATTTTATGGGTGTGGAACACACCATTTGGCGCAATCTCCCATTGCAACCATTGATCGTAATTTCCTGCATCCCCAATTTGATCTCTAAAGAACGATAAGGCTCTCAGCCACATGCTTCGCAAGTGCGAGATCGCCAACCCCCGGGTTCCATGACGAAAAAGAGATAAATCTGGAGCACCATATTTAGCATGAAGCAAACAAGCACATGAAGAACCTGGTTGATGAGTCATCCAACATTGCTTGGCCACAAGAGCAATACTCCTCTCTCTTGGAGCAAAAACACCTAAGCCAGCCATATGCCTAGGTAACACCATCGTTTGCCAACCAACCAAATGACGCTTACTCTAAAGTTGACACCCAGACCAAAGAAAATTCATCATTAAAGGACAAATATGCTTCTCCACACCCATGAGCATCATGAACATTGACATGAAGAATTCAGGAATAGAAGAAAGAACATGTCTGATTAAAGTCAGACGGCCAGCGATGGAGAGATAAGACGCCTGCCATGAAAAAGCTTGTTTTTCATTTTTTGAATAGTTAGAGCCCAAGCAGCGGAAGAGAGGCACTTCACTTGTAATGACAGACCCAAATACATCATCGACAACTCAGAGATTGCGCAATTAAAAATCCGTTGACTCGCTGCAAGCATAGAAGACTCAACATTGAACATAGTAAGAGAGCATTTGCTATCATTTAGGGAAAGCCCAAAATGAGAAAGAAAGAACTGGAGAATAAGCTTGAATCTAAGCATCTGTTGCACGTTTGCTCGCCCAAAAATAATCATATTATCAACATAAATAAGAATATGGTTCGAGAAATCTGGAACATCTAAAGGATCTATCAGGCACTTCTCCGTATCACGTTTGAGCAACACCACGAGACCCTCAACAATGACATTGAACAACAAAGGTGAGAGAGGGCAACCTTGCCTTAATCCACGCCCCAACTTGATCTGGTCACCTCTAATGTTGTTAATCTTAATCATGGTTTAAGCATTAGAGAGCAATTCCCTCACCCACCTAGAAAAATGATGACCAATGCTAAAATTGGATAACATTTGAAATAAGAAGAGCCAATACACAGAATCAAAGGCTTTATGAAAATCTAATTTAAGAGAAAAATAAAGCTGACCACTAAGATGTAAGGAGTGAATGACTTCAGAGGCCAAGATGAATGAGTGGTGAATCCTCTTATTTGAGGTGTCTGAGAATGGATGAGAAAAATTTAAGGTGTTTTACAGGAGCCTAAACCCACTGCAGAAGAGAAGGGGGAGAGAGATACACAACACTGATGGGGAGCTGCATCGGATTGCAGGAGGAAACCCAGTAGGATTGTTGTATTTTCTTGCTCTTAGGGGAAGACGCTAGAGATGACCCCACAACAGCAGGCTAACACGCTTAAGAGAGAGAGAGAGAGAGAGAGAGAGGACGTGGGACCTACGTTGGATTGCTGTAGAGAGAGAGAGATGAAAACCTACTAAAAAAACCCATGCCAAACCTATCCACAAACATTTTTACAACTTTTGGCAAAGATTTTGGCCAATTCTCACGAAATCTATGCGAGCCAAGTACTTTTTGGCATACTACACATCAAGATCTTTCCAACGGTGGTCTCTGATCAGAGATACTTCGCAATGCGACTCATTTTATCATAGTTACAGATGTGACCTGTTTTATATGTGTGCGGATTCGTACTTCATTGCTATCATTTTACATGTACAAAGGAAAAACCCCTACATCACCAACTTCACATTGGCAGACCTCTGGCTAGTAAAGCCTTTGAAGACTCTCTAACCATAGACTACACCTAGCTTTAACTTTCCACCAAGAGACACCACTCTCGGAGTTTTACTCTGACATGGATAAAGACCAAGTATGGCAGGCTTAGCCAGCACGGCTAAGTCTTGCCTGGAGCGGTTTCTCCGAGTTAAAAAAAAAAAAGACCACCATGGGTTTCTTATAATTGATTGAACCTAGGTTTGATACTAATATGTTGGTATGTTTATTATCTAAGTTCATTTAAGTGGTTTTTCCATGTCTATTAGGCCTTCCCTTATAGACAAAAACCAAGCAAAAGTCCCTTGCCTTCATTTGATTTCTCAAAGCGCCCTTGTTTTACAATGTTAGTCCTGTTGAAGCCACAAGAGTGGTTGGCGTAGTGGGGTGGCGCCTTGGCAGATAGACGGCAGTCAAGGTTCAATTTTCATGGGCGTCACCCCCCTCTGTTCCATCCAATCCTCAGCATATCAGGCAAGCTGGGGTTATAAGGCAGACCCCTACTAGTTATACAACTATACCATTGGGTTTTTGAACACGTGGACTTGCATATTCTACCAAGCTGAAGCCCCATTGGTGGCCATATCAGATCTTGATGACAGTAGAGCCAGCCAAATGACTTGGAGGGGTTCATGGTTCTGGTTAGTAACTTAATATGATTAGTTCTACTAAAAAAACTGACCTGGTTTCAATAAGAAAACTGGATCCAGATCCATGTTGGAATGGGGTCAAGTATAGAAAACTTTTTAGGGGTTTTCATGCCAAATTAGCCCTCCAATTGTTAGTTTTTTCCAACAAATTTTCCCTCAGCCACTTTTAAGTATGGTAGGCTTAGCCAGCGCAACTAGGTCTCTGATTCCGAGGGTGGTTTCATGGAAAAAAAAGTTACATATTTTAGGGCCAATATGACAGAAGGCTCAGGCTTCAAATCTCCTCATATTTATCAGAAAAAATAAAAAGAGATTTACTTATAAACACCCAACTTACGGCAAAATTATGTTTAACCACCTAATGTGTAAAACTTTTCATATAAACTCCTGCCTTTTCATGAAATTACTCATATAACCCGCCTTAAGTGACTTTTTTTCTCACTCCACTCTAAAATGACATTTTAGTCATTTTTTTTCTTTAAATGATTAAATGCTACTTTTTGTTGTCATGTAAAAAAGGCAAATAAATAACTTTAGCAAGAAATTGATTATTTAAGGGTCTGTTTGCCTATCTTCCGCCCTTTTCCTTTTCCTTTTAGCAGAAACAGAATCGGGCCACCCCCCACGAGAACCCTTTCTGCTGAAAGTGTGGGGTCCTGTGTTTTTTGAGCTCCTTTTCCTCCATTTTGTTTGGTTATGGAAGGGCCGCAAAAATACACTTTCCATGACAATCAACCAGGTCCTAAAATGACACTTTAGCCATTTCTTTGTTTTTAAGTGACTGAGGGTTACTTTGTGTAGTTTCCTTTTTTGGATTATCAAGCTGCAAGGATCATATTTGAGACTGAAGGAAACCAATCTGGTGGTTTATCCTTCCAAACACGATAGAACTCCAGGACTCATAAATTAACTTTGTTCCCTGAAACATAATTTGCTCTCTTTTGGAATCCAAAACACGTAATTCCTTACAATCCATCTAATTTTTAAACTTGAGTGGTTGCCAACTGAAAACCCAATCCTCCATTTCTTCTTTATAACACTCAAAGTTACTTTCACCCAACCATGATGAGGGGTCTTCATCTATTAGCATGAAGCCAATTGTCTTTAGCCAGCAGATTCAAAAACTCCTATACGATCAATATGAACTCACAGACTCCCTTTAACCATGAGGAGGGATACTTTGTGTAGTTGTCACACAGTTAAGGCCAAATAAGTAGTTTTAGCTAGAAAAGTGTCTAGCAATTTCTCGAAAACACAAGCGTTTTTGTGAAAAAAATTAATAAGTAGGTGGTTAAAAGTAAAGTCAGGCATTCCCAAAACAAAAACTGTTTGACAAAGTTCTTCCCATTTTGTAGATTTTGGAGAAGGCTCTTGCATTTCTGCAAGTCGCAGCCAAGACTGATCTTTTGGCTGAATAAAAGAAAGTTGTTTTAGGGGGGTGGGGAGTAGGGATGGCAGTGGAGGACCGGGGCGATTTCAACTTCTATCTCCGCCTTCATCCCCACATGGGTTTTGATTTTAACTTTCATCCCCGCCTTCATTCCCGTTTCATGTCCTTCATTCTCCGTCCAAACGGGGCGAGGAGGGGCGGAGCCTTGTTTTCCCTCGGTCTACTGCCATCTCTAAAAAGGAATTGGGGACGGGGCGGAGCAAGGCGGGGATGGATGGGGGAAAGCATAAGTCGCATCCCCGCCTCCATCCCTGTACGGGTTTTGATTTTAACCTCTATCCCCGCTTCAATCCCTGTTTCATATCCTTCATTCCCTGACCAAACGGGACAGGGCGTGTTTCCCTTCCATCCACCATCCCTAGTGGGGAGGGAAAAGGAGAGGAGAGAATTTATGGGAAATTGAGATAAAAGAGGAGTTAATCTGAGAATGGAGTAGATTCAAAGATTGCCTTTTTTATGGGCAATCGATGGTACAGACAATTTTTTCTTGTAGGCTTTTTCACTTTGTTTGTTATGAAAAGAATTATTTCAAAAATGATTCCATCTTGGTCAATATTTAATTGGGCATGAAGAACCCTTTTATTCCAACTTACATGCCCTCCCACCAAAATGAAGTCTTCTTTCACAACCATTTAGAATCTCTTACTTTGAACAAGAAAAAAACTCATACTTTCCACATGTAACGCTAGGAAGGGATCAATATCCCATGAAGGGACTGGCAGCTGCAAAGGTGGAGCAACCCTATTGCTTAGTTAAAACACTAAAGCCACCACTTTGCATGATGACCCCACACTTGGGGCATCCAAACAATGTGTTTTATTGGACCAGATGCTCAACCTTCAAAAAGAGGGAGGTGAGTGGTGGGGGCCCTTGTTGGGATCTTTTTTACTATAAGCCCTTAGGACCATAGTGGGCTATATATAAAAAGCAACACTTTCTTTAGGGGGGGCCTTAAGGTGACAGAAAAAAGCTTCATGAATTGAAGGTGTCATTTTATTCCTTTTAGCAACTATACAAGTCAAAAAATAGTTTCATATAAGAAAAGCAAAATAGCATGAAAAAAATTAACGGTGAGAGAGAGACCCAAATTCTGGAGGTGCATGTTTGCTTATGGGAAACCGTCAATTATAAAGCCCTTTTGGTGCCAAAATGGACAGGTGGTGACAACATTTGCCTGGATGGCTGGAAAAGTTGGTCTAATTCCAAAACTTTCCTCCAGTAATGAGGGAATTTAGGCTCTGTTTGGAATCTTCTGGTTGGTGGTGGTAGCTAAGGATGCAATTACGGAATCCCCAAAATTTGTGGGTTTAGCAAATTCACATGGTCGTTTGGGATAAGTGGAATGGTTCGGCTAAGGATTTACCATTTTCACTTGTGCAGCGGTGTGGAACAGGGTTACCGGAAGCGCCTAGCTAAAAGGGGAAGCGCGAAACGTCGCGCTTCCGAAGCATGGGGGGGAAGCGTCCCCCTTTTTTGGGAAGCGCGCTTCCCTTTAATGGGGGATGCGTTTCCCTTTAATGGGGGACATGCTTCCCTTTAATGGGAAGCGCGCTTCCCATCACGCTTCCCCCACGCTTCCCCTGTTTTTTTCAATTTTTTTGTATTTTTTATTTTTATTTTTTTCGCTTCCCCCTCGCTTCCGAGACACTTCCTAGGTCGCTTCCGAGACGCTTCCTAGGTCGCTTCCGAGACGCTTCCCGAATCGGTCCTAAGTGGTCCCACGCTTCCCCGCTTCCTAAAATTTTGAAAGTGCCTTGCTTCCCGCTCCCGCTTCCCGTATCGCTTCCCGCTCCCGCTTTCTCAACTGGCAACCATGGTTTGGAATGCAGCTAAAAAGTTGAAGTTATGATTGAAAGAGCATTGAGAAGGTCGTCAGAGTAGGCACCGGTGTGGGAACTGGGGTAGCATTTTGACAACTACCACCTCCAGTGGAGTAGCTAGGATTCATGTGAGGGGGGGGGCGGAAACAGGGGTGTAGGAAAAAAAATCGGTGTGATAGTCGGTGGTTCGGGGGCAGCGCCCCCGTTTTTTTTTTTTTGAGATAAAAAAAATGGCTACAATTATTAATAAAAATCTATTTCATATGGACAAATCAAACTATTTGCTGCAGTCAGAGCTGGGCTAGGACTGGGCTAAAAAAATGGATAAAAATCTATTTCATATGGAATCAGGGCTGGGTTAGGACTGGGCTTTAAAAAAAAAAAAATTTAACTGTTTCGGGAGGCATAACTGGGCAATAGCCCAGTCCTGCTCCCCCAGTTCCGCCTCTGACCACCTCATGTAGGAGGAAAGTGAAAATGTGAAACTGGAGGTATCAGATACCATCCCACAACTGCATCCATCCCAAACAATTTTGGCGATGGCCTAGATTCCAAATAGGGCCTTAAATGAATTCCCAATGTGATCCTCATCTGGTGTTTCACATACCATTTGTCATTGTTGGTTGTCAGTGGCACCATGCTCATCGATTTCTTACATTGCCAGTAAAAAATGTGCAACTTTTTGGATTCATTATATTGCAGAAATTATGTATTTTCAAAAACAGAAAATGATCATAGTATCCTTGAAATTTGATATGTTCTTCCAAATACCTACTCATTTGTCAAATTTCTCAGCCTATCCAAAAACATTGATTCTCTCCCACCATCACTGGTCACCATTATCCTTGAAATTTGATATGTTCTTCCAAATACCTACTCATTTGTCAAATTTCTCAGCCTATCCAAAAACATTGATTCTCTCCCATCACTGGTCACCATTATCCTTGAAATTTGACATGTCCTTCCAAATACCTACTAATTTGTCAAAATTCTCAGCCTATCCAAAAACATTGATTCTCTCCCATCACCTTTATTATGGTCACCGTTGCCACCACCACAATTATCATCATCATTGCTATCACTACCACCATCATCACCATTGCCACCAGACCACTGCCGATGCAGTATGTACCCAGTTGAACCAAACTGCATCTTTTCCTGTACTCCTAGCTGTCCTAGCCCACTTCCCTCACAGCACCTTCACCTTCCATATGCTCTTAGTATATAGGACTTTTGGTCCCCCAAAGCTCAGCCTAGCTTGAGCTAAGGTGACTGCCCTAGGTTTTGCCCCAAATTGCCCTGCCAATTAGTTATATCATCAAAACCATGGTTTGGTTGGTATTACTTTTTAGAGAGGAAACATGATGCATTCATATTGAGAAAGGGTGACTAATTTTTTTTTCTTTAATAAACTGAAATTCCTTAGCAAGGTTCAACATTCAACATTAAATCAATGTTCAATGACAAAGAATTAAACTAACAAATGTCTTTCCTGATCCAAATATAATTATAATTATTCAGAGGTGAGTCTACAACTCAGTAAAAAATATTTATAAACAATAAAAAGTTTTGACTTACAACTGCAGTGAGTTTATATCGCCAACAACCATTTTATATATATATATATATATATATATATATATATATATATATATATTGCAATCATTAGTGGCAGCCAACGGCTACCAATTTCCTTTCATCGACCACGCCAACAGCCATGATTGTCAGCCTTCTCAAAAAAATCCAAAAAAAAGACTAATTAAGGGGAGGGTGTTACCTACCGAAGATGATGACTCCCGGTGACACTTTATCTCTCCCATTTTCTCAAACCTTTTCTCCCACTCTTTGTTAACTCATGCTCTCTCTCGCCAGTGGGGTTGAGCAGCCACCATGAAGATTCTTATAGAGTTCTCACGACGGGTGAGGATAACCCTCAACTTTCAGCTGAATGGGAAAAGTGAGACTTATCCTCATCCCTTCTGCAACGAGAGGGGAAAGTAGTTCCTCTTTTTGAGGAATTGTTTCCCTTCTAGTGTTTCTTTTTCTCTTCTTATTTTATTTTTAAACTCGTCTTTCCCACCCAACACAGTCAGGTGGGTTTTACATATTGTCATGGAAATGGTGACAGTAAAGTAATGCAGATGATGTTAATGATAATGATGATGATAGCAATGGTGATGATAATAATGGTGGTGATGGTGACGGTGATAATAGTGATGGTGAAAATGTTGCGGTAAAGGTGGAGGTGGTGGTAGTGGTGTTCTTGCACTAAATTTGTGGTGATGGTGAAGCAAAAGTTGTCCTTCACCGAAGTGGTGATGGTGATGGTGATGGCAGAGATGCACACTGAATTTTCGCAAAAATCCCAACCTCGATAGGCCTCATAAAAATGTGAATCCAATATGCAGTATGGGGTCTTCGCAACATACTATTTGTGAATGTCGAAGATCCACATCTAATACCTGTAAAGGGTAAAATGGTCTATTAAAAAAGAGAATTGTTGTTTTTGGATAAGCTGAGAAATTTGGCAAATTATTAGGTATTTAAAAAAATGGCCAAATTTGGAAGATATTATGATCATTTATTTATTAAGGTGTTTTGACCATTTTAATTAGTTAAATGCAACTAATATTTATATCACTAATTTAATGTTAAATGAACTTGTCTCGGTGAATGTGTAGCTAGGGAATGAGCAGTCATTTTACATAGTTTATAATATCATTTGGACAGTTTATAATATTATTTGGACCATTGGATTTTAGATTCATTCCACAAGTTCCATTAAATTTTACAAGCCAAATTCCATAAATAATCATTATAAATAAGTTACTATGCATGAGGTAATTCACAAATAATATTAGTAACATGACGGATATTTATAAAGCTTTAAATATTAAAATTAAATCTAAATCATTGCATTGAATCTAATAGAAAGGTTCAAGACTGTCATTCTTAATCCAACTTTACAACAATAACAACTACGCCTTCATCCCAGAACAATTGGGGTCGGCGATATGAACCAACAAAGAAAATCATTCTGGGTATTCCACATGAATCCTTCTCCTCCAATCATTTCTATATAATGCCATGTCCTCGGTGAGGTTCAAAGCATTCATATCCTTTCGTATCATCTCCACCCAAGTCTTCCTAGGCCTACCTCAAACTCTTTTAACTAATATATTTTCCCATTTCTCCATCCTTCTAACTGGAGCACCATTAGGCATTCGCCAAATATGTCCAAACCACCGTAAATGATTCTCTCTCATCTTATTTTCAATAGGTGCAACGCCTACCTTCTTACGTATCTCCTCATTCTGAATCTTATATTTGATTGTATTTCTACACATCCATCTAAGCATACGCATCTCAGCTACACTCATTTTTTGAATATGATGTCTCTTGGCAGCCCAACATTCTGTACCATATAGTAAAGCGGGCCTAATAGTCATCCTATAAAACTTTTCCTTCAACCGCAATGGCATTCTACGATCGCACAACACTCCAGTTGCACTTTTCCATTTCATCCACCCAACCTTTATCCTATGATTTACATCTCCATCAATTTCTCCATACTTTTGAATGATAGATCCCAAATATTTGAAACAATCATCCACCGATATTTCTTGCTCACCAAGCTTCACTACACTCTCATCATTACTTCGTTGCTTACTAAATCGACATTCCATATATTTTGTCTTACTCTTACTCAACATGAGCAGTGTTCAACCAATTGAAATGGTCAAAATACCCTCAAAATCAATGGTGTTTTTTAGATAGGTACTTATCTTTAAGTATATACATCAAGTCTTTTATTTTGGAAAAAAGAAAAAAGAAAACAAGCATAAGTTTCAAAAAATAATAAAGGAAACTTGTAATTTAACTTGTGAGAATGTCCTCAAAAGTAACTATATATTTTAAAAAATGTTATGTGTATTTTAGTCATTTCAATTAGTTGAATGCTACAATATGTTAATAAAAAGTGTTTACAATTATATATATATATATATATATATACACCATGACTCAACAGTCGATTCCTAGCAAACGGACCACTTCAAATGCATCTACAGGGTTAAATTTGCAAAAAAACTACGAAAATCCCGATTCATATCAGCAAACATATATTTCAGTTTCCCTATATATATATATATATATATATATATATATATATATATATATATATATATATATATATATATATATATATATATATGAGAGAGAGAGAGAGAGAGAGAGAGATGTGCAACCATTATAATGACACACAAAAATGACAGTAGCTGGGGTCCTAGAAACAGCCATCCATTGTAAAGAGACGGCTAAAGGTTAAAACACAGCCATGATGTGAAGAATATTGATTTGCAAAAGTTGTTAGCATAAACTATTCCTCATTGGGATGAGGTATATATGAACTGCTATATTAACCCCCCTTAAGCTTTCTCCAAATTAAGTTGTGCTTGTAGTGAGTGTGGAAACACAAAAACAAAAGCTGCAGCAGCCTCGAAGCTAGTCTAAACTAGTGGAAGGTCGTCTGTGTACACACCAACCATGGCTCGCGGCAAGGTGCAACTGAGACGCATCGAGAACCAGGTGAACCGCCAAGTCACTTTCTGCAAGCGGCGAGCTGGGCTGCTGAAGAAGGCTAAGGAGCTCTCTGTACTGTGTGATGCTGATGTTGGCCTCATCATCTTCTCCACCCATGGGAAGCTTTATGAGCTTGCCACCAAGGGGTTAGTCAATGTTCATTAGTCTTTAACTAGTAAGATAAAATGTTTAGGTTGTAATTCATCAAGCACTTAGTATAGACCACATGTTTAGGAGTATGAAATATAACCAATTTTACCTTGTATTGTGATTCAAAATTCCTGTTTATACTAACAAGTTCTTGACATCATGAAAGCACTATGCAAGGACTGATTCAGAGGTACCTGAAGTCAACTAATGGGGCACATGGGGAGGAAGGTGAAGCAAATATTGCCCAGGTATGTCATACCAGTCATGCAAGTTGTTTTGATCAAATCCGACCCTATAGATGGATTCAGCATAGTTGAATCGACACACAAAGTTTTGTGTTTTGTCAACCGGTGGTTTTTGAATCGCCAAAATATCCTGCACACAAGTTGGATTTTGGCAAATTTTTTTCCATGAAGGACAGGGAAACCACCTTAGAGGGGTGTAAACCCAGGTGCACCCCTCGACCCCAGGGAGCTACCAGCTTCGGGTTACTACTGCAAGGGGAATAACGCCCATGGGAATCGAATCCCGACTGCCCGCATGACAGCCAAGGCCTGTTCCAACTACACTAACTCCTCGGTCTGGATTTTGGCGATTTAAATGTCAATAATCACTAAATAAATGATGCAATCACATCTGCAGAGTCTAATTGATCAAAAAACAACTTGCATCAATGAAATCCCAAGAAAGGGTATGAAGATAGGGATGACATAAGGGATGAGTGGAGCCTATCTGGTCGCCCACATGGTATTGGCTCATGGATAGGGATAACTTTCCCTACCCAAGTTTTGAGTCCTTGTATGTGCAGCCCCTTCTGCAAGGCAAAGTAGCAGGCTCACTGGGTGCCCATGGAGTCTTGCGCCCATCGAGACCGTGACCATAGGTATAGCAGGCTAAGACCAGTGCAGCCAGGTCTCTGAACCCAAGTGCAGTTTCTCCTTGTAATAAACAAAAGGGAAAAAAAGTACAATCAACATGAACATATAACATGTAAACATAGATACACATCTTTCAGCTTTCATTGTGTGTTGCTTTACATTATCTATTTCATGAGTGATTTTGGGCATTGGAGTCTTCTAAGGAGTGCTGTAGCCCACAGGAAAAATTTGTCGTTACACATGACCCAAGTTGAAAGCTCCTCACAAATTTTATTTGTGGAAGGATGAAAACAGTTGCCAATTATGCCATTGAACACCATTGCCATACTGTGGTTATTTTGGTTAACCAAGCATTTTGACAAGGATCACAATACTAGCTTAGCAATTGTATTTTAGAGCACAATTAAGCAATTGTTAATTAATTAAGATGATGGATATACCAATTAAATGAGAAGTAGGATCATGTCAAGTTCATCAAGCTCACAAAAATGGTGTCCATATAACCTGGTTTTTCCGAAAAGAGAAGTTCAGTTTTATCTTGTAGGTTACAAAATGTTGTCTAGTTAAAGAAAAATGGTGCTTATTATAAACATGTATGTTACCACAGGAGTCCCAGCAGGAGATATCAATGATGAAGCAAGAGATACAGTTATTGCAGAAGGGTCTCAGGTAAATTCCTGCAAAGATTGTCATTTCAAATATCTATATGCAAAATCAGTGCCATCTTCTATTGCAACCAACCCTTAAAAGACTCGTAATCAGGAGGTGTGGATGCCATCATCCTTACAATTGCACTTCTTTTTCTTTTTCCTGTCCTCAGTAAGACTGTATGTGTATTTTAATCACATCTGTGATTGTGATTCTCAGTTGTGATTCTTCAACCCGTGATTCCTGAACACAGTTTAATACTTGTGACCAATTTTCACAGGTTAGAAGGTGTATAGAATCACAGTTTGTGATTCCTCACTCTGAGGTTCAACAACTTTCACATGTTTGTGCTGCTCTGTGAAAGTTGTGCGGTTGTGATATATAATCACAACTTGAGAAAATCCCACTTTCACAGTGAGTGGAAGACGTGGCACGTTTGCAATGCCCCGTGAAAGTTGGATTTTCTGAAGATCCTGCCATTGCAAATCACAATCATAACACTTTCACTTTCTCAAGTTTCCGAAATATGGGAAAATGCAAGTTGTGATTATGTTTCTCACTTGAAAACGTTCCTCCCTGGGAAACTTGAGAAAGTTGGTCACAATACCGACTCTGTGACAAACAATCACAGCTTGGACTTTCTCAAGTATGATAGCTCATCACACTTGTGACCAAAACAGATGTATTCTTGATTAGTTTTTCTTTCGCCTAACAGCTGAATGTACTAGAATTGTTTTGCATTTAGGATAGGAAGTTTTCTTTTTGTGCGTGTAGAGAGAGAGAGGTATGTGGTCTCTTTTTTTTTCGGTTTAGTTACACCGACAAACCCAAAGCCTGGCAGCAAGTAGATCAAAGATCGATCCCCAGGGAGGAAAACTCCCTTGCTAGGACTCACACCCAGGGCAACCCCACCACGCCAACCCCCTTGGGGCTATGTGTTGTCTTTGAAGCTATGTTTATCAACAAATCAACATTTTTTACAGTTACATGTTCGGAGGAACAGGAAACATGACGCTTGACGAACTGCACTTGTTGGAAAGGAATCTCGAGCTATGGATTTGTCACATACGTTCGGCAAAGGTGAATAAGGCCTGCCTGAATGTTTATATAATTTAGCAAAGCATAGTCTGCAAATTTTATGTTCACTATCACTTTGTTTCTATTTCAGAATGACATCATGTTTCAAGAGATACAACTGCTAAAAAACAAGGTTTCCTCTGCTTATTCTTTTCCATCTATTTCTGACTTATAGTTTCTCAGATCCTTCAAAGCATCACCAATTTGCAATTAGTTTCACACTTCAATCGTATTAGAAACTGTCGCAACCACCAAATGATAACCTGCAACGTAGGTAGGTGGATGATGTAGTTTTAACAAAGAACCAATATAAAGAAAACAAGGGAAAGGAAAAAGAAAAAGGAGTCCCAGCATGATAATGAATTTGATAGTTGTGAATATGGCTCAAGTTACACCCGCCCGGGTTGCTGGTCGCGGGCCTCGGGAGAAGGTGCTGGCCCCTTCATCTCAGATTCGACTCACTGTGGGTGCCTTTAACTGGTGGACTGGGTAAAGGCTTGGGTATTGGTGACCCCACCCAGGGTTTACCTTGCAGGGGGCAAGCTCATTGACCTTATTCTCGGCGAGGGTTCCTCCTAAAAAAGAATATGGTCCAAGTTAAGTATATCTATAACACTGCAGAAGGCAGCTTACTAGGAAAAAAGTTCATATAGATAAAAAAAGAGAACCGTATCTGTCACCACCTTGGCTTTTGATCCTGCCTTTTATATTGTAATTTAGTGATAAAAGGAAGCCGAATGTAGGGTCAAAAGTTAAAGATGTACCTACAGCCATGTGATAAGGCTTTACATAACATAAAAGATGCAACCCTTGCACATACCAGATTAGGAAAAATGTAATATACTGTCACATTCTCCCAGGCACATGGTCAAAATTTCATGGAGTCCCAAATGTCTAAAATCTGCAAGTGTAACCTACCTGGAATTGGAATCCACCATGCTCAAGGTAAAGCCATAAACTCAAGAAAAGGAGGCTGTATTCCTCTACAAAAAAGAAGAAGAGGAGATTGTCTTCCCCATCTCAATAAGGGCATCACCCTACTTCCCACACATATGATGTCCTAATTGAGATGGGGAGCTTGACCTCCTATGAAGAGTGACACACACCTCCAGCACAAATACTCGGTCCAACCACTCCTTTAGATGGAAGTCACCAGTAGCTGGTTTCGCATGCCAAAACTAGAGATGTCTTTGAAAAATAAAGAGTTGTCTAAATTTCCTCAAACCTGATTGATTATGTCCCTGCTTTGATCGTTACTCTTGCTTCTGACTAGGCATTTGGCTATGCTGACCTGGATACCCCACCGCCTTTGTCCCAACGGCTTGCCTCTAAGCCCTCTTCTTCTTCTTTTTTAAAGGAGAGCTGGGGTTAGGCAGACTCCTACCAGTTATACAACTATATCATTGGGTTTTGAACCTGCAATGTCCCAACACAAGGTGATGTGCACTAGCTGCTCTTACCAGACAAGCGGAGCCTCCGTTGGTCCTCGGGAATCAACAGCTTAGGCAGACCAAGTGGCACGGGCCTTACCCAAGCATGGTTCCGTATTTGAATTCAATGATGGCCAATTAAAGAGGACTAAGGGGAGAGAGAGAGACCATGCACACGCACACACATACACATGGTGCAATAGTAGTGTACTTATCTTGTTGTTCCTTGTAATTTGTAACAACCAGGAGACGGCAACCAATTCAAATTCAAAGATTGTGAAAGTATTATGAATGTGTGCTAATAGCTTTTTCTTGTGACGGTTGCAATTTTTTACCCAATTTATCGTGTCATTTTATACCAATCTGCTGCATTAATAAGCAATGAAACGTGTCTTGGTTTTGAAGGAGGACATACTCAAGACCGCAAACGAGTTTCTCGAAGGGAAGGTACAATGTGCTCTCTGACTTCAACCTTGAACAGGCAGTGAGGAGTAGTTTTTTTTTAATGAAGATGGGGTTAGGCAGACCCCTACCTGTTCATTAAGTGGGAAAATTTAGTTGTCTTAACACTTTAGTCAGAGAAAAACTGACAAATCAGAATATTCCATCTTGCAGCTGGAGGAGCAAACTGGCTTCTACGATATGGCCCAAATGATGGAAGGCATTCCATATACTGACAATTCCTAACGAAATATTTCCAGTGTAATGATTTTAACTTAGGTTACCTGACTCTATTTTCTGTTTACTATATCCCGTATTAGCATGGTGTGGATTCATCATATTAATAGTTTGGCTATGTAATTTGTCCAGAAACTTGACATGATTCCATATGCATGTAATGCTCTCTCTCTCTCTCTCTCTCTCTCTGGTGCACATGTACAAGCATGTGCAGGTGCACACACAGCAAGTAGGGATATTCAAAACCAACATCCTTTGGTTGAGATGCTACAAACCATCCATATATCCATATTCAGCAAGGAACATCAAAGGAGATCAAGTGTCAGTACTATATACAACAATCTATATGGATTTGGTTTTATTGTCAAGGAAAAAGTCAAGAAAATGAAAAGTTTGGGTTGCCAATCTCCAAAAATGAAACAAACAACCAATGGAAGTAAGACTGGCATAGCCTCCTAAAACAGCCAGTAATCTTTCACACAGAGATGGCCAGCTTATTAGAACTGACTAAACTTGTATTTTGGCATCGGCCTCGGACAATCTTTGTTTCAGTACTCAAAATATTGGCCTTAAACCTTGGCCAAAGACTCAAGCAATTGAATGAATGATGGCCATGAAGATTGAAGACAATGCGTACCGGCTGTTCTTTCAAGAGGGAGGTGTCAGGCTCAAGGTACCCTGAACAGTAATCAGTCCAAGGTGCCACAGGGGTTGTTCACTCTAAACAAAATATGGCACCTGGTAATTTTAGGTGTTAGTGATGGTGGCTCACTTAAAAGTGCATGATAAAAAACTGTCAATTGAGGATGAATGGCATAGAGACACCTTGCGAAGACCGGGATGAATCGAAAAATAAGTCTTCATTTGTTCTGCCTTGTATTTTTTTATGAAGAGAATAGGCACAACCTATAGAGCCTGCAAGTTTTCAACCTTAACCTTTGATCAGATCTAGAGCTTTCAAAATCTACATTACAAGGAACTTATAGGGATCAGCTTCTCACCATGATGCACAACCAAGAACTAAGCTCCACCATTTACAGCGGACAAACACAGTGCTCTTAAGAGAGGGTGTTCATGATGATTTGGTAAAAGAGTTCATGATCAGAAGAGCTGATCAAGTAACCGCATTCTTGAACTTCCAAATCAAAGTAATCCCTTTAAAGATAAAATCCAGTTCCACCACCGATTCAATTCAAGACAGCATGTTTTTGCAATTTAACTGGGAGATAGATTCATCAAATACACTCAACCACGCAAGGTAACAGAGCAACTAGAAGCAGATGCTATTGTCTCCCTTCAGTTCAAAATCTCAGACAAAAAAATCTAGGCCAGAAAGTAATTAAGAAGCCCACCAAATTTCCATGATTCAAAACGAAGCATCATGTTTGTCATGGTCTCCTTTTCTGCTTTGTAAGAGAAATCAAGAAATCATCATAAATCAAAAATGAGATTGCTATATTTGGAATCAATAACTCTGCAAGTATTTTCTGTGAGCATTTTGCAAGGCCATTACAACTGCAAGCTAGCTTTGTGATTTATATGTTTCATAATTGTAGGAAAACCCAGTTACAGAATAGCTCACCAATCAGTATTGCAATGTCAAATTCAGCCTTTCCCTGCAAATATCAGCAAGAGAGGCTAGGTAGAACAGGAAGTTCGTTATCAAACGGTCAAGTCCGAAACATATACATTGAAAATTGGTCATTTCATTCCACAGAAAAGTGGAAAAATCAATAAAAGCTTCCATTCACAATAAGGAAACCCAGTAATTCAGCAGATTTTCTGAAAGAGCAGATGTTTTATTTGAACAAGGGAAACCGGAAACGTTTACCAGTCTCAAATTTTGCACGCTCGAGACTCACCTTCAGCTCTACTGTCCCATGAATCCAAGAATTTGAGTTTTGCAGCCACCTTGTCACATTTGTGGAGTTGCAACCAGTTAGTTGCCATATCCTCTGATCAAAGCCCATCCAAAATTGTTCTCCAACTCAAGAAGGTAACAGAACCTGCAAGAAACAGTCTGATAGTTGTTAAGTGCCTAACCAATACACCAAAAGGTCCTATGGTGAATAAGGTGTGTAAGGTCGGGCCATTAAGCTACCAGGATTCGAACAATCCACCATGATCTGCACCCAACATATTCAGCTGCCTACTCTAGGATGGCTCTTACTTTGGTCTTAACTCCACCTAGCCCTTTCTATATTAAGCGGCTCTCACTTTGGTCCAAACATCTCTTTTACTAGGTCGCCCCTTCTAAGAATCAAACTCAATGGTTACTCTGATTTCAAAAGTTAGGTGCCTAACCGATACATCAAAAGGCCCTAAGATGATTAAGGTAAAGCCCTTAAACCACCATGATTCTAACATAGTTCATGGAACCATTTGATCAGCATATTGGGGAGAAGATTTCTTGTGCATTTAACATATTGAACGCCATTTTTTTTCCACTACATAATCATAGAATCGACAAGATCCACTTGTTCATAACTTCACGGTTCCCTATTTCATTCCTTTTCTCCAAAAGAGGAGAAAAAAAAGAAACTCCGACCAAATCCTTGGTAGAATAGATATTTTTTTCTTTAAAGTGATTCATGTATACATCACACCCTTTATGCTAGATCACCAATCATAATGCACAGAAGCAGTTAATCTTCAATTCATGTTACTAAGCTTGGAAGTTACATGTTTGGAAGACTAGTGAGAGAACCGAATGAATTTGTAGAGACCAAAAAACAATGCCAACGATCTATTTGTTGAGAAAAACAGGCATTTTCTCCCAAGTGAAAATCAATGAAAGCAATATAAATATAACAACAAGAATAAAAGATACACGGCAACCGATAGGTCAACACATTCCACTATCTTCAAACAGAGTTTACAAAGTGGCAACAAGAGGCATAAGCCTTACAAACACACACAGGTGTAGAGAAAAACAAGAAGAGGAAAGACCTCACCAAATATTCTGAAGAACAAACCACACGAAGCAGCCCAAAAGAAGTGAAGAAGCACTCCTTGCTAGCAGAACCACACGTACTGCTCTCCTGCAGAAAAGCACGCACACTGCTGCTATTTACAACTCGCTCTCCTCTCTTCAAAAGAGATGAGAATAGCAATTGATGAGAGGGGGAAAATGAATAGCCATTGAGACCTCCAAGGTTGTACTAGGAAAAACCCTCCAAATAATGACATTTCGATGTACCAATGACCATGCCATAAATTGTCAGTCAACAGAAGCTATAATCAACAAATAGATGGGCCCCACAAAGGAGGGAAACCCAACAATTCTCTCCCTCTTGACTTATGTGGAAGCTTCAACCATTCCTGTCAAGAGTCGACACTTCTCATGCTTATCCTTAGGCAATGCCTTAGTCAACATATCTGAAGTATTATCATCAGTGTGAACTTTCTCAAGATGTAACTGTTTATCATTCAAGACATCACGAATCCAATAGTATCTAACATCGATATGTTTCGGTCTTAAATGAAATGAGGAATTCTTGCTCAAGTGGATTGCACTCTGACTATCACAAAGAAGAATATACCTTTCTTGTTTTAATCCCAACTCTTGTAAGAATTTTTTCATCCATAGTAATTCCTTGCCTGCTTCTGTGATGACAATAAACTCAGCTTCTGTAGTGGAGAGAGCTACACATTTCTGTAATCTTGATTGCCATGCAACTGCTCCTCCTGCAAAAGTAATCAAATATCTAGAAGTAGATTTCCTACTATCGATATCACCAGCCATATCAGAATCTGTGAACCCATCAAGAATAGGCTCACCTTTTCCAAAACACAAACTCATCTTTGAAGTGCCCTGAAGATACCTCAGAACCCATTTCACTGCCGCTCAGTGTTTTTTCCTCAGATTTGACAAAAATCGACTAACAACCCCGACTGCATGAGCAATATCTGGTCGAGTACAAACCATGACATATATCAAAGAATCAACTGTTGAAGCATAGGGAATTTTCTGCATCTCATTTTCTTCTTCATCACTTGTAGGACATTGTCTTGAGCTAAGTTTGAAATAACCTACAAGTGGACAATTAACAAGCTTTGCTTTGTCCATATTGAACCTCTTAAGAACCTTTTTAATATAATTCTCTTATGATAACTAGATCAACCCATGTGATCTGTCACGTACAATTCTCATCCCAAGAATTTATCTTGCTGGACCTAAGTCCTTCATGGCAAATGACTTACTCAGTTCTAACTTCAACTTGTTAATCCTGCTTATGTCTTGGCCCACAATTAGCATATTATCAACGTAAAGCAAAAGAATAATAAAAGTACCATTTGAAAATTTCTTCACAAACACACAATGATCTGTGGTGGTTCTTGAATACCCATGCTCAGTCATGAAAGAATCAAATTTTCTATACCACTGTCTCGGTGCTTGCTTCAATCCATATAAGCTCTTCTTCAGTTTGCAAACCAATTGATCCTTACCCTTCTCAATAAAACCCTCAGGTTGTTCCATATAAATTTCTTCTTCTAAGTCACCATGCAAAAAAGTGATTTTCACATCAAGCTGCTCAACTTCTAAGTTTATACTTGCAGCTATACCAAGTACAATTCGGATGGAGGACATCTTCACAACTGGTGAGAAGATCTCATCAAAATCAATTCTCTTCTTCTGACCAAAACCTTTCATAACAAGTCGTGCCTTGAATCTAGGTTGAGAGTTGTTCTCATCATTCTTTTGTCTGAAGACCCATTTGTTTTTCAAAATCTTCTTCCCTTTAGGTGGCTTCACCAAATCATAGGTGTGATTCTCATACAATGATTTCATTTTCTCTTTCATCGCCTTAAACCACTCAGTTTTTTTTTCATGCTTCAAAACTTCTTGATAAGTCTCTGGCTCTTCTTAATCTGTTATCATCACATACTCATGTGAAGAGTATTTTCTAGACGATTGTTTCTCTCTGGTAGATCTCCTTAACAATGATTGTAGATGTGGCTCTTGGGGTAACTGCTCCCCCTCAATCTCTGGCTCAACATTTCCTTCTTCTACATTATTATGAGATGCTTGCATCTCCTAAATGATATCCTGAACAACAAGTGAATCAAGAGAATCTAAGTCAACAAGATCTCCAGTGCTAGACTCAGTTGTGTCAAGCTTGTCAATGTCTTTAATTGTCTGATCTTCCAAGAAAACAACATCCCGGCTTCTGACAACCTTTTTATCAATTGGGTCATACAATCTGTAGACAAATTCTTCATGCCCATAGCCAAGAAATATACACTACTTTGCTTTTGGATCAAGCTTGGACCTCTCATCCTTTGGAATATGAACAAAAGCTCTACAAGCGAATACTCTCAAGTGATCATAGGAGACTTCCATCCCTGTCCAAACTTTCTCTAGAACATCGTCATTCAACGGAATAAAAGAAGACAAATTGATAAGATCAATTGTTGTCCTTATTGCCTCACCCCAAAAAGATCTTGGCAATTTGGAATGTGACAGCAAACATCTGACTCTCTCAAGAATGGTATGATTCATTCTCTCTGCAACCTCATTTTGTTGAGGTGTCTTTTTTACTGTCTTTTCATGTCTGATGCCATGATTGGTGCAATATCGATCAAATGCCTTAATATATTCACCACCATTATCCGAGCGAACACATTTCAACTGTCTACCAGTTTCTCTTTCAACCATGGCTTGAAAGTGCTTAAATATATCTAGAACTTGATCTTTAGTTTTTAATGTATAAGCCAAAACTTTTCTAGAATGATCATCAATAAAAGTAACAAAATATAGTGCACCACCAAGTGTCTTAACCTTTAAAGGACCACATACATAAGAATGTACCAAATCTAGAACATGAGATTTTTTAGACACAATATTTCTACAGAATGATACTCTATTTTGTTTACCATGAAAGCAATGAACACATATTTTCAAAGATGCACCTTTTATCCCCGCTAGAAGCTCTTTCTTAAACAAAACTTGCAATCCTTTCTCACTCATATGCCCGAGCCTTCTATGCCATAGATCGATGGACGAGTCATTCTCCACAGCATTCACAACACCCTTATAAATCTTTGCTTGCATAGTATAAAGAGAACAAGTCTTCTTTCCTTTTGCTAACGCTAGAGAACCTTTGGATAGCTTCCACCTTCCATCCCTGAAATTGTTGTTGTAGCCTTCATCATCCAACTTTTCAGTAGAGATTAAATTTAGTTGAGTATCTGGTACATGGCAGGGACATCAGGTATATCTGTTATCTGTATTTACTGTTTTAATACAGAATTCATGTACAATATTGTTTAGTTTTTGGGGTTGTTTTGATCCCAACAATTGGTATCGGAGCAGGAAGATTTTTTAGACCTCTGTGGTCTGATTCTCGATCTTTGTATAAGGGATGAACAAAGATGAGAAATCAAGCTCATCTGATCGATTCTGTTCTTGAAACAGAATTGGTTTCTTGATTCAGTCAAGCTGAATCGGGGTTCTGGAATCCAAACCGGTCTGATACCTTTTCCTATCCGTTTCAGGAAACTGTATTTGACTAGACCTGTTTCGGATCCAGTAGTAAATTGAATCGGGTTATGGTTCTAAACCGGTTCGATATTTCATTTCCAATCTGGTTCTGGGATTGTATCAGACCAGATCCGTTTCAGATCTAGTAGTAACTCAAACCGGGTCAAAGTTTACAACCGGTCCGGTTCACGGATTGGATCTAGACATGTATCGAGTATGGGCAAATCTCTATGACTGACATGACTCGTGTCGTATTTGAGCGAGTCCTTGTGACCGACACGACTCGTGTCAGGTCTGGGCGAGTCCCTATGATCAACACGGCTCGTGTCGGTTCTGGACAAGTCCCTATGACCGACACAACCCGTGTCAGGTCATATTTTCTCTTCCGACATTTTTTCCCAGGACCAGATTTTTTCCACCGGCCGCTGGCGAAATCCTTGTTCAAAGGGGTTTTGCCAAAAACGATGTGGGACAGTTTGGGTAAAAACCCAAACCCTCCCGGATAACAAAGACGACATCAGACTCGTCGGTCGTCTTGCCGAAAACCCCTGTATAATAAAAAAAAATATGCTTACAAAGGGGAGGTTTCGCTGATTTTTGCCTCTGTCACCGTGAGGTGATCGGAGCAGGTCGGTTCTGGCCGGATCTTCAATATGCACTGCCTCAGATGACAAAAGGATCAGGGTTAGAGGATCCGGGCTGAGCGATGTCAGCAGACCTCACCGGCTTCACCGCTTTTGTTTCTGGCAGGCGTCGGTGACGCCATGGTCTTCAGTCCTGCCGGACGTCACCGTCGTCTTTCACAAGATCCATCGACAGTTTTGCCAGATGGGATCAGTTTTTGGGGGCTTGGTAGATGTCGGCAGGCTCTGTCGGCTCCGCCGACTCTGTCGCCATCTATCCCGTCATGCGTCACCGTCCTTCTCGGCGGATCCACCGCCTACCTCGCTGGATGCTTCAGAGTAGCCGCTAGAGGCGGTTAGGGTTTTCTTGACGAAAAACATCATAACGATATTTTATATTCGAAAAACCAGATCGGGTCTGGACCTGATCTGGAATATCCGATTTACCAGGATCCGAAAACGATGATCGGATCGGGTATGGACCCAATCCGAAATACTCGTTTCAACCCGAACCTGAAACATAAGTTGATGCTACAGTAACGGCACTGGGTCAGCCTGTTTCGGAATCCATAGATTTGAAGTTCATGTATATCGGGTTTCGTCTCTCCTGAACAAGTTTCTCTAGAACAGACTGAACGTTCCGGACATCAGGAACTTTTGTATTGGACACCCTGTGTGATTGTCCTGGAACATAGTGTTCTAGAATGCATATAACGTCTTGAACAACTGTCCCAGAACAGATCCGTTCATGTCTGAACAGAACGGTCTGTTCTGGAACAGACAGAACGATCCAGAATGAACTGTATCGGTCCATATGGCTTCTGAGACCGATACAAAGCATTCTAGGACCGGTTTTAAGTAAATTTAAACTGGTTCCTAGGGTTTTGGAGTCGGTTCTTTCACTTGTCATAACTGGTTTTTTGTTTTGAGACTGTTCTGAGGGTGTTTCTTTTATGGTTTATCAAGTTTTGAACTGATACACCTATTTTTGGGACTGTTCATCATGTTTTGGACTGGTTCTTGGGTTCTAGGGCTGACATACATGTTTTAGAGCATGCATATCACAATTTATGAGGCATTTTAAAGCATATTAAATTATATTACTGATTCATTATGTTTTGAAGTCGGTTTTAATGCTTATATACATGCTTCTATTGATATTATGTTTGTTTTCATGCATATGTATACACATTTTTTAATGCATAAAGATATGTGTAGTATTGTTTTTAGTATGCATGATTGTTTAAGCATTCACATCAATGTTGATATAGGGATTAACATAGAATTTGCATTTATATGTATTTGTTTTCACCAAAGTGAACTGATGCATACTTTGCAAATGTCTAGCTAAAATTTTTTGTTTAACATTAAAATTGTATTGGCCTCATAGAAATAATATGCCATCCAAAGATGGTATTATTATGTTCAGAGGCTAGTAGGATAAAATGAAGGAAGTGTCTCCCAACACATTAGATGTGTAGTACCCAAAGGTACCATGCTGATTGTCTCTACGTACATGTTCCCTCAGTTTTATCGAATAGTGGGAGGCGGAGTACATTTGCGTATTATGAGTACTCACCAAAGTAGGACCATAATGACCCCTGACACTTGCCTAAGAAAGAGTAAATAAATAAGGGCCTTATTCATGTATTTATATTTCCACTTGTCTCATTATGTGCAATAATATTATTTTTTATCCTTGTAGTGCCTAATACAATTTTTGGCTCATCAAGTATCCATTTTCTCGGTGGTTCTAACTTCTCATAATGGAAAGAAACAATTTTATTTACTTTAAGGTACAAGGATTTAGACCTAGCCCTTAGGAAGAAAGAACCTACTGAACTGACACCTACTAGCACTCTGGAACAAAAATCTGATTTTGAAAAGTGAGAGTGTTCTAATTGCTTTAGCCTGCTTTTGCTGCAGTCTAGGGTGGCTAAGAACATAAGGAATGCCATTCTCACATGTAAGACTGTAAAGGATTTTCTAGCTGCTATAGAAGCTTAGTTTGTGAGTTCCAACAAGGCTAGGGCTAGTACCCTTATGTCTAAGTTAACATCTATGAGATACATGAATGGGAGAAACATTCGACAACACATACTAGTTATGGCATCATTGTCATCTCAGTACGGTCTTTTTAAAATCTCCTATAACACACATAATGACACATGAACTTTTAACGATCTCCTGTCCAAGTGTGTTGAGGAAGAGGAGAGGTTGAAGGGTGAGAAGGTGCATAGTGCATATATGGCTTCTCATAAGGTTCAGCAAAAGAGTGGACCAAAAAGAAAATATTTTAAGAAGAAGCCCAAGAAAAAGTCAGCCTCCCAGCCCAACCAAGCACCTGTTAAGTCTGATGTTCCTTCAGTAAAGTGTTTCTTTTGCAAAAAGAAAGGACATAAAAAGGCAAAGTGCGTAAAGTACCAGCTCTGGTTGAGCAAGAAAGGTAACTTGTCTTTTGTTTCTCATGAATGTAATTTGATTGATGTTCCAATTAATAGTTGGTGGATTGACTCAGGTGCCACTGTGCACATTGCCAATTCTCTACAGACATTTCTGAACCAGAGGGAACCAACAAGTCATGAAAGCAACATCTTCTCTGAAATTAAGATGTGGTCTCATGTGAAGGTTGTTGGGACCTGCATAATAGTATTAGATGGTGATTTTATTTTGGATTTGGTAGATACTTTTTATGTTCCATCATATAGCAGGAACCTTGTTTATGTGTCAAGAGTTGATAAATTTGAATATTGTATGAAGTTTGAATAATCCAAATTATATATCAATGAAGATAATGTCTTGATTGGTTCTGCATTATTGTGTGATGGATTGTATCATTTAGAAACCCGAATCCATATCCAGGAAACTCTTAATACTAATCAAGTAATTGGCATACCTCCTATTTGAGAAATCTGAAGTCTATCAAGTTTTTAAAGACTTCAAGAAAGAGATAGAAAAATAAACAGGGAGAATAATCAAAATCATTAGATCTGATAGAGGTGGAGAATACTACGGGCGATTTACTGATATGGGACAACAAGAAGGACCATTAGCTCAATTTCTGAAAGAAGAGGGCATTGTCCCTCAATACACCATGCTTGGAAGTGCATATCAGAATGGTGTAGCCAAAAGGCGAAATCGAACACTTAAAGAAATGGTCCGAGCAATGTTGAATTATTCAACATTACCTGTAACCTTATGGGGTGAAGCCCTAAGGACAACTGTGCATATCTTGAACAAGGTTGCTACAAAAACCATTCCAAAAACTTCTTATGAATTATGGACAAGTAGAAAGTCTACTCTTTCTTATATGCACATATGGGGTTGTCCTGCATAGGCTAAACTTTATAATCCTCACATAAAGGCTTTTGACCCTAGGACAACCAGTGGTTTCTTCATTGGTTATCCAGAAAGGTCAAAGGGTTATAGGTTTTATTATCTGTCTCATACACCACATATAGTAGAAACGAATAAGGCAAGATTTCTAGAAAATGGTTCTGTTGGGAAAGATGCATTACAAAACCTCAATTTTGAGGAATCTCGGGATAAGGATAATATCCCTAAGATAGATGATAGATTGCCTATCATTTTTCAACCAAGTATTGAACTCACAAGTGATGCACCCACTACAGAAGAACCATTGGTGGATAATACTGGAGAATACATACAGAAGGATCAAGAACCTCTACCTGTATGGAGATCCACTAGAGTTAGAAGATCTGCTATTCATTCGAATTATGTGGTGTATTTATAGGAGCCCGTAAATCTCATAGATGATGATCCCACGACATTTATGGAAGCTGTTGAAAGTAAGAAATCCTCACTTTGGATTGAGGCCATGAAAGAAGAGCTAGACTCTATGGCCAAAAACAAAGTGTGAGACCTTGTTACATTACCTAGGAGAGTCAAACCCGTTGGGTGTAAATGGGTCTTTAAGACTAAAAGGAACTCCATAGGTAATGTTGACAAGTATAAAGCAAGGCTTGTTGCAAAAGGTTTTATCCAAAAGAAAGGCATTGACTATAGTGAGATATATTCGCTTCTCTCAACTAAAGAGTCAATACGGATTGTACTTGCCTTGGTAGCTCATTTAGATTTAGAGCTACACCAAATGGATGTAAAAACAACTTTCCTAAATGGTGAACTTGATGAAGAAGTTTATATGGATCAACCTCAAGGTTTTTCTAAATGTGAGTCTGAACGTTTGGTTTGCAAGTTAAATAAGTCATTATATTAGACTTAAACAGGCCTCCCGCCAATGGCATATTAAGTTTATCGAAGTCGTTCTGACTTTTGGATTTACAGAAAATATCGTTGATTGATGTGTGTTCCTCAAGACAAGTGGGAGTAAGTTCATAATCATGGTATTATATGTAGATGACATATTACTTGCAACAAACGATAAGGTCATGCTCATAGAAACCAAGGATTTTCTTTCCCTTCATTTTGAGATGAAGGACATGGGAGAGGCTGCTTTTGTTCTCGGCATAAAGATCCGTTGAGACATAGCAAAAGGTGTTTTAGGCATTTCTCAAAGAACCTATATAAATAAAATTCTCAAAAAGTATGGGATGGAGAATTGTTCTCCTACTACGGCACCCATACTTAAAGGGGATAAAATGAGCCTCAAGGATTGTCCTCAAACTGAAGAAGACAAGGCACTCATGAACCAAATACCATATGCTTCAGTTGTTGGTAGCTTGCAATATGCGCAGACCTGCACCCGACCTGACATATCATATGCAGTTGGGGTTCTTGGCAGATTTCAGTCGAATCTAGGGCATACCCACTGGACAGCTGCAAAGAAGGTCATGCGGTATTTTCAAGAGACAAAAGATTATATGTTAACCTACAAGAGATCGGAGCACCTTGAAGTGATTGGCTATTCAGATGCTGGTCTTGGAGGATGTCCTGATAGTAGAAAGTTTACAACATGATATATCTTCATTCTTGTTGGTGGTGCCATTTCTTGGAGGATTGCAAAGCAATCTACTACTGTTGCGCACACCATGGAGTTTGAATTCATTGCAATTTTTGAGATGACGTCACAGGCTATCTGGTTGCGAAACTTCATATCTGGACTAAAAGTGGTTGAATCTATTGGGATACCACTTAGGGTATATTGTGACAATAAAGCCGTTGTATCCTTCTCCAATAACAACATGAGTACTACATCATGCAAGCATATAAAATTAAAATACTTTGTTGTTAAGGAAATGACTGAGAATCAACATGTGTGCATTGATAACATTGGTACCAAAGAAATGGTTGCGGATCCTCTTACTAAGGGTTTGGCCCCTGGATTATATGTTGAACATGTAAAGATGATGGGTTTGTCCATTTCGTTGTAGTCAGATACACAATTTTGTACATGTGATCACATGATGTGATAAAGGTTGATTCTTTTATTTATAAAGTTATCTATGTAAATAGAATTTTGTTGAAACAATATAAATTGAACCCGAATAGAATTAAGGCCAATCTATTCAAGTTTGTAATTTCAAACCATTTGGGAATAACACATTTTTGTCCAAGTGGGAGATTGTTAGTTATTTGGATTCGGTTTGGATCTATTTGGGTCCAGTTTGGATCTGGATCCATTTACCATAACTAACATTTATGGACGACAAATGTGCATTGGTTTTGAAATGAAGATAAGTCCCACGATTAGTCGTGGGCTTATCTTTAACTGATAGTCAGTTACGGGAAAACCATATTTATATATACCTGCGTGGTTGAGAGCAGGGTAACAGAGTAGTGGTTTCCCAAAGGTTTCTCTTCCATACGGTAAGGGTCCCTGCTCTATTCTTCCCAATTTTGTGTTGTGACTCACCTAAGGCAGAGAAGAAACTAGAGGAGAAGACTCTCCCGTCTGAACACCGAGTCACCCCATCCAACAATGGCAGGGACATCAGGTACATCTGTTCTCTGTATTTGCTATTTTAATACAGAATTCATGTACAATATTGTTTAGTTTCTGGGGTCGTTTTTACCCCAACATAATCAACTTGACCCTCGATGCCTTGCTCCTTAGAATTCACTTTTTCTGTTGTTTCTCCAAATGCTCTTTACTGACCATTAAGAGACAGACATACAAACTGTTTGTGGATCGCATTCATAAATATCGCCCAGATTTTGAAAATCTCATGATGTTTTCGCAATATACTACTAACATGATTTGCATGATTTCAATGTCTAATTATCATGACTTGCATGAAGTAGAGTCACCAACTTGACCAAATAGGCAAATGGGCACACATCAACTTACCATGGGCCATGGGTTTACTTCCCTCGACAACTCATGCTTCGTTAATTTTAGTAGCTAACTAGAGCAGGTAAACAATGACAATATGGAATATGCATCATCATGAACCACTGACTGTGGCATTGGCCTCTCTTAGCTTTAAGATTCATGTAAGCTCCATTCTGTTAATACAAAAGTGCAAAACAAACCTTGTTTGAATTTGAGATATTATGAGGTTTTGGTATGGAAAGGCAACTAATACTTTAAAGTAAAACATGGATGATACATGAATAAACTCATTAATCTTCAATTCAACCTTACTTTTGCTATTACCAAATCTAAGATTTATTAATATACTGTAATAAGAAGCTGGGTACTAGAAAAGTTAACCCCCTATGTCTGTTTTGGACATTGTATATACCCATGATGCTTTTTATTTGTTATTTTCTGATGAAGGTACCAAGCTTAGCTTAAGCTATATTTTTACTGTTTAGTAAGAGGAGACAACCAGAAAATCTGAAGTCTATGCATATTTATATGAAATATTAAAAATCAGAATTAAAAAAAAGAAACAATTTTCTAGTTCATATTTGGTTGTCTAACCTGCACTCTGGTAAAGTCAATCCTACTTTTGGGACCTGCATGTTAACTTGGTGCATGGTATTTATAAGGAAGTAAAACTTCAGAGATGGGGCATGAGAATGTCTGAGATGGGTCACTTCCATTTCTGAAGTCATTGCCCAAACTAGCACCATGTAGTCTTAAAAGCAAATTCACCATGGTCCCATATATATCTACACGCATAAGCATGCATGTATCCATAAATGCAATGCGACATCTTTCACTACCATGGAATTTTTTGTTAAATTCATAACAAATAGATGACCATAAATATTAAACTTCAATAAAAATAGCACATGGTACGGTGCCAGTTTTTTCCCTATGCTTGAAATAAGGTAAAGGCTTGATGCTTCACTGTGTTTCACACTTTTTTTTTACCATGTTTATATCTCTTTTAACTCTAACTTGCTCCTTCTGCATGTTTTACTGTTTCAATAAAAAAATTCATTTTCCTTCCCAAAAAATTGTAACTTGCTCCAAATAGCAATTATTCTGCTGGTCAACTTTGATAGCTGGACTGTTGGAGTTGCAAAGTCTTCACAAAGGGGTCTCATGTTCAAGAGATACCTCTGATCTCTGCTAGTGAAAGATTGCTAAAATAGTAAAAACCAGGGTGGATTGTCATAAAAGCCTGAGATATCACTCTGTTGGAGTTCTTCTTGGCCCATAGCTGCAAATGGACCTGATACACTTGAATAACTCAAACCAACATGGGTTCCTTCAGGTGATAATGCACTCACCTGACAGTATAGACATCGAATTTCAGGAATTTATTCACATTCAATCAGATGTTGGAACCAACAGTAGACTACAGATGGACTTGGCAGAAATGAATAATCGAAGCACTTTGGGGCAGCTGAATAGGTGAAAATGAACTGGCTTTACCCTCTTTCTATATAATAAAGAAGAAATGAGCACCGTTATTATTAGCCAAAGACAAATTCATCCCTGCCTTGCCCCCATTTCCATAATCATCCTCATCTTTTTAATAACCCTACCAAAAAGATCCAAAGGGTACCGTTAATACAGGTGACGGAAACTTCCATTCTTTAAGTAAATCACCAATTTACCATCAAGGGCTTCCTGTTTGTGATAGATTAGGGCAACTTTGATTGAAGAAAGGTTTTGATATTGGGTTCTTCTGACATTTTTGGATTTAAATGTTACTGGGATCTATGGTTGTCAAGTAATCTTTATAAATTTTCAAGTTCACAATAAAATAAAGAAGAGAGGAGGCAAGCATTAGATAAAAAAAAAGGTCAGTAAAATGAGAGAATGAAAATAGGGGGTTTTCTGACCTCTCTCTCTCTCTCTACATGGCCCCCTCCCTTGTGTATTTCTCATGAGCAGTGCCACCCACATCTTCAGAGAGAGAAAAGTGGGTAGTCTTTATAAGAAGGTAGGGTAATCTGGTCATTTTGATGATCACTAACCATGGTCTCTCAATGACCATGGTTAGTTCAGCGTTAGTTTGACGACAGGATGTAGTTGTTCTAACCTTGAATAAGGTAAGGATGATTCGGAAAATAGGCATGAGGCCCGGATGAATTTGTCTTTGGTTAATTAATTGAGGGGCTAATATGGAAAAACAAATTTCTTTTTTTTAAGAACCTGACCAAAAGGGTTTATATTTGGTACAAACGATTGTACCAACAATCTAGCTTTGATTCTCATGATGTGAGTTGTTTTGACACAATCTAATTTCATAGATGTGTTCAGCATGCTCGATTGAGTAGGAATTGACTCTTAAATCATGTTTTTTTTGGCAAAAAAAATATGCTTATGAGTCGGGAAAAATTGATGTCATCATAGCTGGTAATTTTTGGATCGCCAGAAAAACCTGTATATGACAATTCAAAAGCGGGTCCCCACTAAACAAAACATGCACATCACATCTATAATGTTAGATGTGAGAAAAAAAAAAAAAAAGGGTGTTCCTCCCCCATTTGTTAGGTCGTTCGCACATACAAACGACCGAGGCAAATCTTAACCCTGACTAAAATTGTAGTAGTTGGATTCCCTCCAGCTAATTAAGCAGTCCAATGCATCAACAGTCATGTGAATCAACCCAGTGAATGGTCCACTAGCTGGGATGCGAGCCAAGTTGACTTGCCTATATGCAATGAGCTTGAACTAAAGGCCTCTTTTTTTTTCTTTGTTTTTTTTTTCTTTTTTTAAAGGAAGAGCTTGAACTAGAACTAAACAAGAGAAATGCCATCTCATACAGCTTGGTAACATAGTCTGATACGTCGTACAAATGTCACCATGTTGTATTTCTGAAGGCGGTCAAGTGGTCTCATGTCTTACAGTAAAGATTAGAAAGCAACGAATTTAATGGGTTTTGCAGCTTTTGCTGGGTTGACACAGAGACCAAAGTGGCCTATTTAAAGGCACGCCTTAATTGATTTGCGCTTTTCATTTTTGGATGCCCATTGTCCAATGGTTGGAAAAGAAGAAAATATGGGTGGTAACCCTTTTTCCCTTATTGTATCTATTCTTTTTTGGTTTTATATATGAAGATCATAAATGCATATAATTCCACTCTTTAATGCATTTCATGCGTCTTCCAACTGTACCAGTTAATAAGGCAGGCATACATTCAATTCCCAGCCCTCCCACATCTCTTCCTTTTTTTTTTCTTTTTTTCTTTTTTTTTATTCCTCTCAAATCTCATTTCTTACTGCAAACTGAAAAGCATGCAATAAATGATTCATATAAAGAAGGCAGTTTTTTGCAGAGAGAAAGAGAGTTGCATCTAGGGATTGTTACTCTGGCTTAAGCTTAAGCTTGAAGGATAGTTTTTATGTGCTTATAATTCATCTATTTTACACATTTCTTTAGAAATATTCAAGTCATGGTAAGTTCGCCCAAGTTCTTGAACTCTCAAGTTTCCATTACTTGTAGTGGTGGAAACTTCAGATTTCATGACATTGATCACTTTTTGACTAGCTTGGGATCACCATTTACATTATCAGCTACTGCATGCAATCTTCTTAAAACCTTTTTAACATGCCGTTTTACTGCCTCACCCAAATGTCTTGCTTTTATACTTCACTGCTTTTTCCAGTTATATATATGACTATCTTGGTTCACATTAATTATACTTGGACATGCATGACCAAAGCAGGGCAGCATGACAATGACATTGAAACCCCTTGATTTGGCCGAAGTAGATTTTCATGTATAAATTATTGAGACCTACTGACCTCCTCGTTCTATCATCTACCAAATTATATATTTCATTATTATATAGAATTCCTGGGCCAACTCCAGAGAATAGGGATGGCAGTGGGGCGGGGCGGGGCGGGGGACAAGGTTTCCACCCCCGCCCCGCCTCAAAATTTTATCCTCCACCCCCGCCCCGCCTCCGCGGCGGGGATGGATTTTATCCTCCACCCCCGCCTTCATCCCCGTTTCATGTCCTCCACCCCCGCCCCGTCCCCGTCCCCGTCCCCGCCCCGCCCCCGCCCCGTCCCCGTCCCGACCCCGCCCCCGTCCCCGACCCCGCGGGATGAGCGTGCTCGTCACCGGCGCCGCTGGCTTTGTCGGCACCCACGTCTCGCTCGCCCTCCGGAAGCGCGGTGACGGTGTCGTCGGCCTCGACAACTTCAACGACTACTACGACCCCTCGCTCAAGAAGGCCCGCCGTCGAATCCTCGGCGACCACGGCGTCTTCGTCATCGCCGGCGACATCAACGACGCCCGGCTCCTGGCCAAGCTCTTCGACCTCGTCGCCTTCACCCACGTGATGCACCTCGCCGCCCAGGCCGGAGTCCGGTACGCTATCGAGAACCCGGCGTCCTACGTGCACAGTAACGTCGCCCGGCTCCAGGGTTAGGAAATTAGGGAAGGGAGTTAGGGTTAGTAAACAGTTCATCTGAGTTGGGGGCGGGGATGGGGCGGGGCCGGGACGGGGATGGGCCGGGGGCGGGGCGGGGATGGGCCGGGGCGGGGCCGGGGCGGGGATGGGGCGGGGCGGGGCGGGGCGGGGCGGGGCGGGGGAACGTGCCAGTCCATCCCCGCCTCCACCCCCGGACGGGGATGGATTTTAACCTTCATCCCCGCCTCCATCCCCGTTTCATACCCTTCATCCCCGGTCCAAACGGGGCGAGGCGGGGCGGGGCCCCGCTTTCCCCCGGTCCACTGCCATCCCTACCAGAGAATGAGGATCCTAGGTCTACCAAAATCTGATGTGTAAGGCCTTCCCCATTCCTACCACCAACCAAGCTCTTAAAAGCAGTGTGAAGAAGAGGAATGCTTATGCAGTAATTAAATGCATTCAAGCCAGATATTAGTGCAATCACTTTGTAAAGTATGCTTTCTCTCTCTCTCATCAAAAGTGGACACCTAATAACGTATTTAATCAATCAAAAATAGATTGATCACTTTTTGTGAAACACAAATGAAGACATTTAGGTCATATTTCTAAAACAAGAGCAATGCATCATTACAGACACCATCATCCCATTATAGTTACTAATTGATTTGTTATTTTTCGACAAAGATTCTTATAAGGATGGCAGTGGACCGGGGCGGGGGCAAGGGACAAGGTATCCACCCCCGCCCCATCTCAAAATTCTGCCCTCCATCCCCGCCTCTATCCCCGTTTCATGTCCTCCATCTGGGTCCACACGGGGCCGGCCCCATTTTCCCTCGATCAATTGCCATCCGCAAAGAAGGATTGGGGATGGGACAAGGCAGGGCAGATAAAGTGTAAGTCCATCTTTGCCTCCAATCTCCGCACTGGTTTTGATTTTAATCACCATCCCTGCCTCCATTCCCGTTTCATGTCCTCCATCCCAAGTCCAAATGGGGTGAGGCGGGGCGGGGCACCGTTTCCCCCGGTCCACTGCCATCCCTAGATTCTTATGGGAAAACTGCACCAAAGAAGACACATCCCCGATATTAAAGGTTAACCCTCGTAACCGAGTGCTTATATTGCAAAGATTTAATTTAAAGGCTCGGGTCAAAATCTTAGAATTTGCTTAAACAACATAAACTCAGACAGCCATGTGTGTCAAAAGAAGAGATGACAAGTTATCTCAACAGCATATGCAGATTAACTATAGGTTGAGACAACCGACTATATCTTTAGATTCCATTGCGAGCAGTGTGGGCAAGTCTAACATGTAACACAGTACTAAGGCTCAGATACGATTGGTTAAGACTGTCTGTACTCTCTACTAATGAGCAAGCTTGGCTTTTGACTGAGCCCTGTGCTACAGGTGCACGGTTGGAAGACTGGAGTACTGTTCAAATATATAATCTCATTAAAATATTATATCAAATCCACCAGCGTTTCATGGCTATAAATATCACCTGCATGCAGAGTACAGATAGCAGCTTCCTTCTTCCATTTGCTTGTTTTCCTTCCAAGCTTTCACTTTTCTGTTGCTTTGCTTCTAGACATGCTAATGGCTCGCCCATTCTGCACCTTCTTCCTTGAGATATTCTTCTTCGTATTCTTTGTCTCATTGGCATGTGTAGTGGTTGAGGGTCAGGCAGAAGGACCAGCACAAGAAGCAAGGAAGGAGATGGTGCCTGCCTTGTTCATCTTTGGTGATTCTCTCATTGACAATGGGAACAACAACAACCTGCCAACTCTGGCCAGGGCCAACTACTACCCATATGGGATTGATTTTAGGGATGGTCCTACTGGAAGGTTCTGTAATGGCTACACCATGGTAGATGAGATTGGTGGGCACCATACTCAATATATAGGGAAAACCCTTTTTTGCTTCTTCATCTTCTCTCTCTATGGTAGGATAGGTTAAGCCATTTGAAGCGTTTTGTAAAGCATTTTATGCGGGTTTCTTGTGTTTTCTCCCACTTTCTCGTGCCGTATTGTGATAAACATTTAATTTCCCTTCTGGTGTTTCATCAATTGACCTCTATAATATCATGTGACGCTTCCTCTACCCTCAATTTGGCTCGTCCCACCATCTATTAATCCGTGTTCCTCCCTCCCACTACGTGTGTAGACTGTCCTCGTGATGTCACATTTTTACTCGCCACCTCTATTGTCCTGTTGCTTTAAGATGAGCAGATCCAGTGATCGAGCCCGAGTGTTTTGTTTTACATAGAAAATTGCTGTGCATTCTCTGTTTTGTGTTTCACACAGAAAATCGCTACACACGTAGTGGTTGTTTTACACAGAAAATCACTTCATGCATTAGCTATTTTATGTGTTTTGTGTGGCCTGAGTACTTTGTAAAGTAGTCGGCCGGATCACCTAACCAAGGGCTTTAAGGGTATGCTTTGATAGTTGTAGTAGTAACACATCCATTTTTTCACTATTAAGGTGCCTGCAATTTAGACCCGAGGGTTTGCCTAGTTGAACGGGCCTAGTCTGTCATATGGGCAGTCAGGGTTCGATTCCCACAGGCATTATACTTCTTGCATAAGCTGAAGCTGGTGGCTCCCTCACGTCGAGGGGTGGGCCCAAGTTTACACCCCTATGGGGTGGGTTCACTGTCTGCATGAAAAAAATGAACTTGCAATTTATGGTGTTGAAACTCCCAAAGACCACCACACTTTGCAAATATGAGTTTGGGAACACCATTTGGATTATATATACACTGCAGATATTAAGCATTTGTAGACTTGGAATGCCAAGTTGAACAACCTTTGCTTGTAAGACCACCATACACACATGCACATATATACTAAAGCAGTGTTAATGAAGTGCTAGCCTCACTAGTTATGAGTACTCTATTCACATGATTGCTTGTTTGATTGCTTACATAATTGTATTTGCTATGCATAGCTGAACTCTTGGGCCTTCCCCTGATTCCACCATTCTCGCAAGTTTCCGGCAACGACGCCCTTCATGGTGTCAACTATGCTTCTGCGGCTGCCGGAATCCTTGACATCACCGGAAGAAACTTTGTGAGCATCATGAACTCCTTAATTTCCTATGCACATTCTTTTCTTTATTTTTGATATTTACACGAAGAAATTAACCCCAGGATCAGAGACTTAGTCGCGCTGTCCCTTCCTGCCGTACTCACGGTTGCTGTCCTGGCTAGGTTTCTAGAAGGTATTAAAAAAAAATGTTTTGATAGATTGCATTAAGCTGAAATCGGGTCTGGACCTGGGTCTCTAAGGTCCTTTATCTGTGTGGAATAAACCCGGTCAGACCTGTGCATATGTTTTTGGATCTGCTTGGTTGCATGTGACCAACCTGATGATGTAAAACCCAGACATGCAAGTTGGTCATATCCAGGTGCAGTTTCACACCCTTTTACCAAATTGGACCCACTGTTGGTCCTGGAAGTGTTCTCATCTGGATCCAAATCAGTGACTATGAGAGCTGGATATAGCATAGGGGTCCATTCTGATCTAAAAAATGAGGACTCAAGAAAGCATCCCATACTTCACCTGTCTAGCAGGTTTGTTTCAATCCAACTCTTGCCTGACATGGGTCTGGATCAAAACTGGCCTACAAAGGCCCATAGCAGTGATCCATCTGGTTCAGTACAAAAAGCTTTGGCTCACCAATAGGGTAGATCCAACCCAACTTTAACCCTGTGTTAGAAAATGCCAATTGGGTATTCATCATTTTCTTTATCTATATCTAACAATTTTTTTTTCGGTTTCAGATTGGTCGAATCCCATTCAATCAACAAATCCAGAACTTCCAGAGCACTCTAGTGTCTCTCACTAGTCAACTGGGTGGTAGTGATCAGCTCCCTCAGTCGATCGCACGGTCCATATTCTTTGTGGGGATGGGCAGCAATGACTATCTCAACAACTATTTGATGCCTAACTATGTCACCAGGAACGAATACAGTGCCGAACAATTTGCCATTCTTCTAGTCAATGAGTACACTCGTCAGCTCACTGTGAGTAAATATTTGCATATATCAAGAAATTCTCGCTCTCTCTCTCTCTCTCATATGCCTAGCATGGAGTAAAAAATTAGGGATGTAAATGGGTCGGATTCAGGTTGGATCTAGGCATTACAAAGTGCGACTCAATCAGGTTTAACTTAAGCAGATTCAGATTCAGGTGAAAAAAGATAAAACCAAACCTGAATCTAACTAGCTTAAAACCACATATTTACACTTAGTCTATCAGGTTTTTAGTCGGGTTTCAGTCGAATTAGGGTTAGGGTTTAAATTCAAAACTTAATACCAAACCCGAATCTGATTATTAATCAGATCCAGATTTGGCTACCGAACCCAGCTAATGGATTCAAATTCAGGTTGGCATAAGCTTGCACCCAACCTGTTGACATCCCTATGTAAAATACTAGTCTAGCATTTAATTTAGATATATAGTTGACTGATATCCATCAATCTCGAGATGGATGGATCTGCTGGAGATGCAGCATAATTCTTTTTTTTTTATGACAAGGAACCCCCGAGAACCTGGTCACTTAATGGACACGCCTCCCTGCGAGGTAAACCCTAGGTGAGGTTACCTACACCCAAGCCGGTAAGGAGCCCACCAGTTAAATGCACCCACATGATCGAACCCGGGATGAAGGGGTCATCACCTTATCCCCAGGCCCGCTGCCGATCCAGGTGGGTGTGAGATGCAGCATAATTCAATGGTACTGAATCAATTGCCTTGTTCAATATTGGTGATGTTTGAATCACAGAGTTTGTACAAGCTGGGAGCAAGGAAGTTCATACTGGGTGGGGTTGGGATAATGGGCTGTATTCCCAGCATACTTGCTCAGAGCACCAGTAGCAGGTGCTCGGATGATGTGAACAGGCTGGTCTTTCCCTTCAACAGCAACGTGAGGGCCATGGTTGATAATCTCAATGCCAACCTTCCCGGTTCCAAGTTCATCTTCATAGACATCTACAGGATGTTCAGTGATGTCATCGTCAACCCTGCATCTTATGGTATATATATATGCTTCCTCCCCTATGACCATCATCATTTTTTTATCATTTTTTTTTATTTATGACAAGGAACCATCGCCGAGAACCGGATCGCTTAATGGTTTTGCTTGCCTACATCCCGGTGGGGTCACTGACACCCAAGCCCTTATGGAGCCCACTAGTTAAAGGCACTCGCACACTCAGTGAATGTCGAACCTGGGACAAAGGGATCATCACCTTCTTCTCAGGCCCACTCAGCTTAGGTGACTCGTGTGGGCCTTATGACCACCACCATCATTACTTGCTATTTACCGTCAACGGCCTGGGTCAAGGTTGACCTAAACCCACCCATATAACTAATAACCGGGTTTGGGTTTGGGTTTGGGTTTGAGCTTTGCCGGGTCATGAAAATAGAATCCCAAACCTAGACCTGCATAATTTTAAAATTTTATTTTTATTAATATATATAATACTCGAGTTGATAGGAGCCCACCAGTTAAAGGGACCCCTCACACTCAGTAAATGTAGAACCTGGGACAAAGGGATCAGCACCTTCTTCTCAGGCCCACTCCCGCTTGGGTGACTCAGGCAGGCATTATGACATCCACCATCATCACTTGCTATCTACCGTCAACGGGTCGGGTCATGGTTGACCTAGACACACCCATATAACTAATAACCAGGTTCGAGTTTTGCCGGGTCATGAAAATAGAATCCCAAACTTAGATATGCATAATTTTAGAATTTTATTTTTATTAATATATATAATACTCAAGTCGATCGTATCAAGTACCCAGCAAAAATCATGACCCTAACCCAGCCCATGTATTGCTCGGGTCGGGTTCCGGTCAACCCAAATATTATTCAGGTTGGCACTTTCTATGCCCATACCTGGGAAGTTGGATTCCAGTCGGATCGGGTACCCGATACAGACCGGATCTGTTAACAGCTCTAATTTATATACATGACCATGCATCGTTATGATGACAAACATACCATGACTACATGACCATACATGATAATGAATGTGCAGGGTTCAGTGTGGTGGACCGTGGGTGCTGTGGGATAGGACGGAACGCGGGGCAGATAACGTGCCTGCCCTTTCAAACGCCTTGCATGGACAGGAACTCGTACATCTTCTGGGACGCGTTTCACCCCACGGAACGTGTCAATGTCATACTCGGAAGGAAGGCCTTCACTGGTCCTCCTTCCATCGCCTACCCCATCAACATACAGCAGCTAGCACGCCTGTGATTAATCCAGCGTTTTACTTTCAGAAGTACTGCCAATCCCACAAAACAATGTCACCAACTTGATCAATGTGTCATCTCTCTCTCTCTCTCTCTCTCTCTCTCTCTCTCTCTCTCTAAAGAAGTACTTGTGTCGAGACATGCTTGATAGTAATATGGATCAGTAACAAGCATCTGTTGGCTGGGCCGAATATCTATGGATCATGTTTGTAGTCAGTAGTCTCAAAAGTATATGTTAAGAACTGGATTACTGTAGTCTACAAGAGAAGATAATCAGGACAAGTGCAGAATATAAAGAGACTTGAATTAGACAAATGGACTTAAAGATTTATACCATCTTAACCAAAGAAACCCAGTGTTCAAAATTCAAACAGAACAGATCAGATAGCATTAGGGCTGTCAATGGGTCAGATTTGTATCGGATAATCTACCCAAACGAATCCTGAATTTTTGGGTATCGGCATAAAAGGTGTCAACCTGAATAATATTCGGGTCAACTGGCTAGAGCAATATGCAGGCCAGGCTTAGATTATGTCTTTTGCCAAGCACGGATCCGACCTGCTTTTTTGCCAGGTACCGATCCAATCCGAGTGTTTTATATGTATTTTCAGTAAAAGTAAACTTTTAAAATTATGCAGATCCGGGTTTGGGATTTCATTTTTGTTAACCATCAAAGCCCAAACTCCAACCCGAACACAACAATTTGTTATTTGGGCGGGTTCGGTTACACCCTGATGCAAGGTTATTAAAATTTGTTCACTAAGTGAATCGGTTTCATAAAAAACTTAAAACTATTAAAAAATATGAATTGAAATGACATGTGAATCGGCCCGATTCAGTCTGAATTGGCCAATTCAGACCCATTTTAACGACATTGCCCTGATGGGTAGGGTACCTGACCCGTTCACAGCCTAGGTCGTATTAGTATATAGTCGATTCGTTCTGTTATATTAAATCTCCACCATTGATGGAGATGTGCATGAGCCCCACTCTCACTGTTCCCAAGTAAGATGCATTGGTTTGAGATGTGCGGTGGGGATTGAGTGTAGCTAACGATCGGTTACATACGATGACCAAGCTTGGCTAGAAAAGGGAACCATGTCACTAATGGGTCATTGCACCTATAGGGCTGAAAACCAGTTGGATGTGGATCGATATCCTTCTGGACCATATCCATTTTTAGGGATCCGGGTAGTCATACACTCATACAAAGTCCATATAAAAAAAGTGGGTCGTATGTGGATGTGTTCTGCTGTACCCAATTGAATATGGATGCAAATATTATCCAGGGAAATACCAGTCAAAATTTCCAAAAACACATTATTAGTAAAACGCTTGATTTCAAATTTTAACTGATATATTCAAAGCAAATTGTTGGGTTAAAGCTGGAGTTTCAATTGTTTAATGCAGTGAACGCAAACACCTTGACGTTTCTTACTCAATAGTAGGGGTGTCAACAGGTGGGGTTTGGTTATCAGACTTGGCTCTTATTTTCAGGTATGATACTGGGTCCGGACCCAACTCTAATCGAGTCCACTATAAGAGAAACCATACCCAGACCCGATAAGAACTACATGAACCATACCTGGTACAATAATATTATTTATCATTTTTACATTGAAAAATTGCAGGTCTTAATCGGAACTCAGGTTGGGCCCGGGTCTGGAATAAATTTTCACAAACTATACTCGGATTCATGTATTTATCGGACCTTCAGGTCCGGACCTAGGTCTTAATCAGGTCTTCTTATTTATCACCATACCTGGAGCCTATAGGGTTTGGTCCGGGTTGGATCAGGGTAAACCCGACCCATTGACACCCCTACTCAATGGACATTATATATAGCCTCTTATGAGGTGCATATGTTGGTATGCAAAAGAGAGTCTCAAACCAACAAAGGCAAACATGAAGAGCACTAAGGTGTTGGTCCTGGCCTTGTTATTATTGAGCCCACTGGCCATGAAGCAGGCATGTGCTCAAGAGAAGCCCCAAGGGTTAATTGGCATCCCAGTTATTACTATTCCTCCCCCATTCTGGGAGATCATCCAGTGCATCAGCTCATTAACTGCATACATAGCAGAGTTGTTTGCTTACATAGAGCGCAGCATCATTCCTAGTGACTTGGCCTGCGAGGCCATCAGGAGCCTACCCTTGCCGTGCCGGGATGGGCTGCATCACTTGCTCAACATACCATTTGATTTGGCCAGGGCACTGGAGGGTGCTTGTGGAGTCGCCGCCTGGCCGCCTGCATAACCCTGCTTCTTTCATAGGGAGATTGAGTTTTAAGCAATATTAGATTGTTAATTGCTTAGCTGATCCATTGTTTTAAGATGGTGTGTCGCAAATCGTGATTTTACGCGATTGCTCTAATAAGGTAGTGATGTAGGTCTAGATCTTTGTGTTTTATGGTTGGAGGGAACATCAACCCTCTCCTTGTTGTTCATGATGTTGATGCTTCTATAGAGTGATTTGCCTGCTTGAAAGGTTTTTTATTGTGCATTACACTAGCACACGCACACACAAAAGAAACATCTTGCAAATCTGATTTGCAGTAAAATGTAAAGGTAGCTCATATATATAATAGGACCAAATGTCCAAATATCTGCCCTTTTGGGTGTATTTTGCTGGGTTTTTAGCAGTTGATTCTTAATATTGATACTCATGATGGTTGATAAGCGTAAAAGCTTCGCGCTAGTGAGCCAGGGATGTAAACTGGACAGATATTATTTTAGGCATCTGGCATATATATATATATATATATAAGAAAATGGGTCCCTGCTAAACAAATTTGGTGCTAAACCGCATGCTAAATGGGTTTTCCCGGCTTCTCTGGTGCTTTTTATGCGGTTTCAGCCTCATAAAATGTTTTGGGCATGTTAGATTTACTAAGAATCCACACCTGGATCATGTGTTTTCGATGAAAAAAATGATGTTGCCTCGAAAAATTACAAAGATCTTATACCGTTGATTTTTCAAACTTTATAAAAACCCACCATTGTGTTAGAATCAAACGCTTCAAGAGCTGATCCCTTTAAAATCAAGTACATACTGTATGGTCAGAATTTAAAAATGAAATGAAAAAAGCCGGAAAAACCCATTTAGCACCAAAGGTTTTAGCATTGACCCATTACTCTCTCTCTCTCTCTCTCTCTCTCTCTATATATATATATATATATATATATATATATATATATATATATATATATATATATATATATATAATGGAATTTATCCTATGGTCCACATGATTACCTGGATGCAGGCTGATTCTATCTGCCCGGATGCATTTTTTGGAAAGTTAGCACATAGGATCCTCTAAGTCATATATCAGGATAGGTTTCTTGTCCTAGCCTAATCAGCCCTAAATGAATTAAGTACACATTAAACTGACCACAAATCGCCCCAAAGGGGTTTGGTTAGGGGTGGCAAAACCTGACCCGACCCGCCAACCCGCCTCTTAGGCGGGTTCGGGTTGGGCTTAAGCCAACCCGTTTAATAAACGGGTCGACCCGCCTAACCCGTTTATTAAACGGGTCGGGTTCGGGTTGGGGTATGCCAACGCTCCAACCCGGCTGACCCGTTTAATAAACGGGTCGGGTTCGGGTTGAGGTATGCTGACCCGCCAACCCGTCGGGTCGACCCGCCAACCTGACACGATTGCCACCCCTAGGTTTGGTGCAGTGGGATGGGACCTAGGCTACCAGGCAGGTGGTCTAAGTTCAAATCTTATGAGTGTCATCCCGTTTTACGCTGCCAGGGCAGCGATCTAAGTATAACAGGCAAAGCCAGCGCAGTTAGGTCTTTTTATCTTGGGGGTGGTTTCTCCGTGTACAACAACAACAAAAACAACAACAACAATTAAACCAGATGTGATGAGGGGGTGGATAAGTTGCAATCACATTGCACACTTTTAACCTCTGTTTGGGAGCCTTGGTCAAGAGCGGTGATGGGGGATTCATGAAATCCCCCATCATGTCTCACCGTTCCATGGGCGAGGCGTAGGTCTGATTTTCGCAGTGTCCGGTGCTTCCGTGTTATCACACCCTTATCGAGCGCATTTGAGGGCTTCGTATATCTGACTAGAAATTTTTTTAATCCCTGCCTGTCATTTCTCTACAAACATGATATATATATATATATATATATATATATATATATATATATATATATATATATATAGAGAGAGAGAGAGAGAGAGAGAGAGAGAGATTTACTTCCACTATGTATCATTGTTGCCCAACATAGCAGCTTATTCTCTTGTTAAAGTACCAGCAAAAACATAAATAAATGGTTCATATATAAAACAGAAACCATAAGATGATGACTTTTAATTAGATTGCTAAAAAGTGATCATATGGTATGGCACAGAAGAGATATCAAGCCCGTGCAAGTTGCTGTATGTTCATGGGGTAGGCTTCACTGAGAGAAGTTGAGCTGAAGGACTTGGTAGCAAGGATCACATTGGCAGCCTCTGTGGGATGGAATGCATCCCAGAACATGTATCCGTCACGATCATCACAGGGCTCTTGTAAGGGAAGGCAGGTGAGCTGCCCATTGTTCCTTCCAACCCCACAGCACCCTCTATCTACCACCGAGAATCCTGCACATATTTTTCCAAAACATATTAATGCTGAGTAATAGCTAGTGTTTTCAAAGAAAATGAAAAATGATATATTTTTTTGAATTTATAACCCAAAAAAACCACACCCAGCACCAAGACCTGATTGTGCTCAGCCTGCCATACCTAAGATCGTCGTGCCGGCAGCATAAAACTCCGAGGCTAGAACCCCTTCCTCCGGGGCCTATGCTACTCATTGGCTTGCGCAGAGGGGTGATGCCCATGAGAATCGAACATTGATTGTCTATCCAGCAGCCCCACCCCCACTATGCCAACCCCCTTGGGGCGAAAATGATGATATTGGTTTCAAAGTTTCACTGCTTTGTGCAGGACATTTCTGTCATGTACAAAAATGACTTTTTTTTTTTTTTGGGGGGGGGGGGACAATGATTTGGAGGATGGACATAGTAAATTAGTAATTAACAAACAGAAATGTGTTTGTTTTGGAGGTCCGTTCCACTCATCATAAAAAAAAAATTTATTTGTTAACCATCGATTTTTGAATTGCCAAAAAAATCCTACATACAAGTCAGATTTCGGCGATTTAACTGTAGATATTCACTGTATGAATGATATATAGATCAATATATCAAGTCGGGTTTGATTAGAACAACTTGCATCAATAAAATCCTAAGGAGGGGTATGAAGAAAGGGATGACATAGGGGATGAGTGGAACCGATTTGGTTTGTTGTGTGCACGCTTGTACGAGTGAATAACAATCTAATATATATATATGGAGAGAGAGAGAGAGCATGTGGCAGGTATTTGTCTTGGCAATTTCTTAGGATTTCGTAGGGCTTCGTTATAAATCTGGAAAAAATTTGTATGTGAAGCCTTGACAATTTGGAAAACAAAAGACAACAGATGGGAATTAAAGAAAAAGATTTTGTTAACCTACTTTCTTATAGAAGCATAAGAAGAGGTAAGAAAAGGTTTTGCAACGCAGAAAAAAAAAATAATACGGCCTTTTAAAACGATGGGAAAACTAAGTTAAATATTATGTTATTATCACTATACGATATTTTCTCATACATTGGCTATATTTTGAGAGAGAGAGAGAGAGAGAAAAAGAGAGAGAGAGAGAGAGAGACCATAGTAGCCGGCGTTGTCCAGCAGATCTTGGAAGGCGACGTAGGAGTTGAAGAAGACGAACTTGGCGTTGGGAAAGAAGCGGTTGAAGCGGTCGACGAGAGACCTGAGTCCCGAGTTGAACATCTGGACCGCCCTGTTGATGTTGCCAACGCACTCGCTACCGTTCCTGCTCAGCCTCGACAGCTCGTAAGGGATGCACCCTATCTGCCCAATACCCGTCATCACCATCTTCCTTGCCCCCAAATTGTACAACGACTGCACCAAATCCATTGATCAGTGAACTATTATTATTCTTGACCTCTAGTAGAGGAAGATGGCGGTGGTGGTGGTTACAAAATATAAGCCATTATCTGAAGATCTCGTAATTTTACCACGAGATTTTCAAAACCGATGTAAAGCCGAAAAAACATGATATATAAAAAAATATCACTTATTTTTTAAAAGATTGTACTTTTATCATGATATTATCACATTATTAACATGATATTTTTACTTTTATATTTTTAATGTTTTCCTTATATGGTTATATAAAAAAAAAAACTTGTTTATTTTAAAATTTAAACGCACCGATATTTGGTCAAGAAAAAAAAAATAATTTATCTCGAGATTTTCCTTTGCCCAGGAAATCCTAGTAACATGATTTGTGACTATGGTAGCAATGACTGGAACAAACAAACAAGAGCCTGCCTATCTTGGTGAATTTAAAAGAGGATTTGCTGTTCCTTCTTTATGGTTATAAAAATAAAAGACAAGGATGTCATGTTCATTTTAAAAAATAATACTTAATATACTAGCAATTCTATCACCCATGTAGCTTCATGAACTCTGATTGCTGGCTAGGACAAAATCCACAGAAATTATTATGTCTACCGAGTCTCAACATGTCTAGTGACTAGGAGTTAATTAATTATATATGATGATCAACTATAGCTCCAACTAATTATGGCTCAATCTTTAACTTATGACTTTGTGAAACTCAATGCTTTTATACGTAGTCCCCGATAGGCCACGTTTAGAAGCAAGAAAAAATCTCATAAAACCAGAAAATTTGCCTATGAGATGTTTTCATATAATACTTTTTCCAAATAAAAAAATCTTTTCTTGTTTGTGTAACATGAAAAAAACAGAGTGAAAAAATGTGAGAAAAATGAGACAGAGAGGGAGAGAGAGGTGGGTCAACCACACCCAAGAGATAGAGTGGGGTGGACCATACCTGAGAGAGATAGGTGTGTCAACCAAACCCGAGAGAGCGAGGTCGACCACACCCGAGAGAGCGAGGTCGACCACACCCAAGAGAGAGACCTCAAAATTGTGGTGGGTGAGAGAAAGATGAAGATGGAGAAAGCACTTGTTATGGCAGCCCAAAAAGAACTTTTGATAAAAAAAAAAAATTCTCTGCTCTCTCCGTCCCCAAGGTAGAGGAACTTTTCCTATCAAAAATCATGTTTTAAAAAAAAAGTTTGCTTTCAAAAAAAAAAAATGTTTGGAACACTTGGAAAAGTTATAATTTTTTATTTCCTACTTTCACTTTTTCCTACTAAATTTTCACTTCCATACATGCCCTTAAGCAATGTTGTCATAATCAAATCCAATCACTTCACCGATTTTTCTTGAAAAAATCAGCTGAATCGGTTTTGATTTTCTTTTTTTTATGATAATTACAATATTTATTGTCTATTTGATTGTTTAGGCATTAAATGCATATTTTTAGAATTTGATGGAACCCTATAAATCACCATTTACTTTATATTTGTACTTTCATAATTTTCTGAATTTTTGTAGAAGAAATCTAATATTCTTATCCACCCCCTGTGAGTTGTGCTTTTTCACTCACGTATGTGGTACAATACAACAACAGAATCGTGCTATCATGTGCACGAGTGTATGCCTTCATCCATGCATTATTGTGTCATATTGTGTGCATGACTATGCATGCATAACTAGGGGTGGCCATCTGGCCAGGTGCCTGACCGGCTTTTGGGTATATATCCAGCCCGATTTAGGTCGCGCTTAGGCTGCCAAATGCAACTGAAGCCCGATTAAATATGAACCAGTCTGGGCCGGCCCAGTTCAGGTCGGGCCCATGTGCAAAATGTTCAGGGCCCAGGCCATTAATTGGAGGCCTAATCAAAGGGCCTGACCCGACCCCGATTATAACTGGGTTGGGCTGGGATATATGTTGGGCCCGGCCCGATGGCCACCCCTATGAGAGAGAGAGAGAGAGAGAGAGAGAGAGAGAGAGAGAGAGCTAACAGTGAGATGATTGGAGTAATCTCGAAGGAGGGCGCTGGCGTAGCTTCTTGGGGAGTATTGGCTGCTGGTTTGATAGATGCCGGGCATGAAGTAGTTGTTCAAGTAATCGTTGCTTCCCAACCCCACATGAAATATGCACCTGCTCAGATGCTCTGACACATAGGTTGCGTTCCCTCCAAACACCCTCCTCAACTGCCTCACCGTCCTAGCAAAGTTTCCCACCTGCCGGCTCATTGATAAATGGTCTCCCTGCCATAATCAAAGTAGAACAAAAAAATCAAGTACCAACAAACAAATGTGAAACCAAACATGGGATTGGATCTAGGAATTCCCCAAATTAAGATCACTGTGCATTAATCTACTAGATCCAATAAACATATATATATATATATATATATATAGAGAGAGAGAGAGAGAGAGAGAGAGAGAAAGAGAGAGAGAGATTTGACAACCGAATAAGTTATATTTGATTTACCAAATTCATGCCAGTTTCATCCCTTATTCCACCTGCACCAGATGCATAATTGGCCCCTCCAATCAACTCTCGATTTCTAGCAGTTGCATATGCTGGTATGAATCGTTGAAATCCAAGAAACTGAGCTGCAAAATTTTCTCATGTTCATCTCTTTTTTCTTGTGAGATTGAAAATCCAACTTGTGTGTGTGTGCGCGCGTGTGCATGTGCATGCACGTATGTCAAGATATATTTTTGACATCAAATAATACATTATCAATGTTATTAGCACCAGCCTGCATGTGTCTGGCATCTCATGATAGTGACCAAGTTCATGAACTCCACTAAAGTTCATAAACTTGGTCACTTTTCTGGTGCTCGAAACTTGAGTTCTTACACGCATCCACTGGATAGGTGGTTTCAAGGGAAGGTATACAGACCCAAGAAGTCGACAGTGGTCCGGCCGTTCGTGAACCTGCCTGTGACACCTTCCTGGAAGTCGATCCCATAGGGCATGTAGTTGGCTCTAGACAGGGTCAGAAGAGCATTGTTGTTGCCATTGTCAACCAGGGAGTCCCCAAATATGAAGAAACAAGGGACCTGCGGAACTGCAGGCCTAGCCTCAACCACTAGAGCCAGACCAAGGGCCATAAGGACCATAATGGTAAGACCCATTTTATCAAGTTCCCCAAGTATGTCAAAGTATGAAACAATAGGCCTTGATAGAGATATTGGTACTGAGTTCCTCATAAAGAGAATTTATAGAGCCCAAAAAAGAGCAAAGTGGCTTGATAGTTAATTGGGGTCTAAAATGCAGAAAAGTTAGATGTAGAGCTCGTGAGATGTAGAGGTGATTCATGCTTTTCATCGATGGGCTCATTAATAAAATGACTAGAAAAAGATGAGGTGGGCGGTGAAACAAGGGATGCTGCCATATGAGGGTCACCTTTACTCTTACAAAAAGATATTATCTAGAAAAGTAAGCCCTTGACTTAGCCAACCCTGTCTACTTAGTCCCTTTGACCAAGCCTTGCAAGACAGGTGAAAAAACACAGCTGTTTATATATATATATATATATATATATATATATATATATATATATATATATATATATATATATATATATATATATATATATATATATATATATATATTGAAAGACAAGCTGGGGTTAGGCAGGACCCCTACCAGTTATACAACTATACCATTGGGTTTTGAACCTGCAAAGTCCCAACACAAGGTGACGTGCACTAGCTGCTCCTACCAGACAAACAGAGCCCTCATTGGTAACTGAGTCTTATATATGCAGCTTTGGACCTCAGCTGTTAGAACCAGGTTGAGGTTGAGATCATAGACCTGGATGGCCCCATTATGAGTCAGAGTCCTTTTGAGCTGGCCTTGAAAGTAAGGCCACAAATGGATCAAGTTTGGCTGGACCTCTGATCTAAATATGACATGTTATTCTTGATTTGGATCATATTCAGATTTAAATTAATTCTTCCTCTTTTTTTAGGGAAAGGAAAATTTTATTAATAATTAATAATACAGTCTTAGGTTGATGATACCAATTCAAATCCTCGGGTCCTCATCGGATCTTAACCAGGGGGAAGATGTCTACTAAAGAGGGTATGCCTAAAAGACTTGGGAGCGGTGAAAACTTCACTGAAAGTGTATCTGCTTCTCTCTTTCCAAGTGTACTGTCATGCAAGTATAAGCCAGCAGCACCAAACAAAGTACCAACGACGATTCCGGCAAACTGTCACAGGTCCAAAAATCAAATTCCTAGCAAAAGCCTCCTCCCTCACAATCCAAGTGATTCCTGTCCAAGAAGAGGACAATAAATGTTGAAAGTGAACACACCCAAAACAAGTGATAAATCTGAAAAACACTTGTTTTGTCCAATTTCCCTGACTCAACACGACTCATGATCAGTCATTTTGGGCCCTTCAAGGGTGCAGGTTTTGATACAGGGCAACTATTAATTTCAGTCTCAATTCATGGTCCAAACTTACCATGGTTATCACTTATCAGTCAGGTCCTTCTGCCCAACCAGTCTATGATGAACCAACGTGCTGGCCTGGTTGAACTGGACCGGCTCATTGCCAATAATGTGACTGGGTCCACTATAAGCCTTTGCACCAATCTTTTCGGGGTGAACCCATGGCCCTATCAAACTGGGATGGCTAATGCTAGAATCCTTTAGCCGCTTTATAGGAAGGTTCAGGTCTATACTCAGTTTGGCTTGCCAATTTAGGGATGTAAACGGTTCAGCTTCTGGTTGGATGTAGGCAACACCATATCCAACTAGATGTTGGCTAAAAGGATTCAAATTCAGATTCAGATCCGGATAGTGAAAAGCTCATTCCACATCCAGTTTGTTACATGTAAACGGATTGGGATATATCTGTCAATTTGAGATATTTGTGTGATTTGGCAACAAAAAAATAAAACCATATCCGCTTCCGATTATAATCTGATATTGTTTTGGCTTACCAAAACCAACTAAAAGGAGACAGATTCATCCAGATGTTGGATAAAATCTGATCCATTGACGTTCCTACTTGACATGCCCACCAGGCATAATCATACGGCCCACAAAGATGAATCGAGGAAGATGGGCCAAGTTAAACTACAGTTTGAGATTAATAAGTCTATAATCTGTGGCTGCAAATAGATTGGATTCAGTCGCACCTGCGAGTCGCTAATATTATTTTTTGGATGATAAAGTAGAATCTAATTATGTTTTTGGATAAGTGGTAGGACCTATTTCGAATTTGGACCTGGATACCATCAATATTTTTTGTTTAATCTGTACTTTAATCTCAATAATATATTATCCATTTTCTATGTTTTGCATGTAAAATACATGTTTTGGACCAATTTGTGGGGGTGTCAACATGTCGGGTTTGGTTTAGACTCAACTGGAACCAAACCCAGACCTGATTTTTAGATTATGGTACTGGGTCCAGACCGGGTCTAATAGGACCCGCCATAAGAGAAACCATACCCGGTAAACTAATATTTTTTTATCTTTTTCACACTGAAAATTTGTGGATCTTAGTTGGAACTCAGGTCAGGCCCCGGTCTGGTATGAAATTTCACAAATCATACCCGGCTCCGTATATTCAAACCCTTCAGGTCAAACCCAGATTCTATTCTGACCTTATTTATCACCAAACCCTGACCCTATAGGGTATGATACAGTTGCTTCAGGGTCAAACCTGACCCATTGACACCCCCTACCTATTTGTACCGATAGTATCATATAAAATTCACATACATACTTAATATCTATCCCGGATTCCTGTTGGATTCAGACTAAAATCTTAAAGTCAAGATTCAAATTCAGATAAACCATGATAAGATCAGTTTGAACCCCTACTGGAATTTATGAATGATAAAAAACTTAACCAGCTTCCTTGGCTCTGCACTGTCATTAGTAAACTCCACTTTCTGGACATGGAGTTATGGAGTGAACGACGGTGGCAGCTGTTGCCTGTTGGAGGAGTACTTTGCTCTGAGCCATCTCATAATTGAACGTTGCCATCTGTGAAATAAATGCGGCTAGGGGGCTATGCCTTAGACAGAAGGTCTCTCTCTCTCTCTCTCTCTCTCTCTCTCTCTCTCTCTCTCTCTCTCTCTCTCTGGTGCAATCACATTTCACACTAATGTGCCGCTGCACCTGATCTGCCCTCCATCTTCTATTGGGCCCCATAGCTGACAGGCTCTATTACAGAGATGGAGGACAGTCATGTGCAGTCTCACACTCGATGTGTGCAATGTGATTGCACCTGATCCCTCCTCGCCCTCTCTCTCTCTATTGATGTGGTCTTGGGAGGATCTTGATCACAATTCATGGCCAGCAGATGTTCTGTCACACGTCAGAGAAGTGCTATTTCAAAACCAAGCCTGCCCCATCTTAATGTCTTCACTCTACATTCACCATCAAATCCAATACTTGCATGACACCCTAATAATGACCAAATCGGCCCAGCTTGTGAGCCATGACTCAGATTTGCCCTGCTTTTCATTCTGAACTTCTTTTTTGTGTTATTCCCCTCGTCCTCATTTTCATTTCACTGAGCCAAAATGTACTGAATGCAATGTTATCAGAATCGGCCTGAATCAACGATTCAACTAGGATTTTTTAATATTTTTAAGAGGGTTAAAAGTTTTCTAATTTTTTTAATGACGTGGAAGTACCGAATGACGAACGATTGGATTGGATTCGATTCAAAGGGTTTTTTGAAAAAAACAATTCACCTACTAAACCGATTTTAACAACATTGACTTGATTGTGATAAGTCATTGAACTGGGTGGTTTTTTTTTCATCATGCCCAAGTTATGAGTGCATAAACTCGAGCAACTATTGACTCAATGACCAGCATCAAAGCTTAAAGTAGAAAGACGAAATAAAGTTATCAGACGTTAGGAAAACCTAAGGTCCAGTTTCGTGGTATAACAATTCTGAAAAATGCAAGTTTGATGCGAATCGTAGCTTGGTGTCCACGCAATACTTCATACTCATGGTCAAATGAACCTGGACCCTGACCCCAGAGCTTGATCAAGTTTCCAAATATGGGTAAAAGCATTAACCAGGGCATACGTTTCTTTCCTTCCTTTTTTTCACTAAATCAAGAGAAACCCCCCAATACTAACCACACATTGGCAGGCCTCAGGTTGGTAAAACCCTTGAGGCCCCCCCTGCCCACTAGAAAGTACACGCAGCTTCTACCTTGCATCAAAGGACAGCCCGTCATGAGTTTCGAACCATGGCCATTAGGGATGCACAACAAACCAAGTCAGCTCGGGCTGTAAATGATTCAAGCTTGTACATGGCTCTAAAGCTCGAATGAGCAAAACGAGCCAAGCCCAGTTTGATCAGCCTACCAAACTCGATAAGGCTTGGTTGGCTCAATAAGACTGTTAAATATATATTAAATTAAAATATAATATAATATTTTTTTTCTTTGCCCTGCCCCAACCTCTTTACCCCCTCCACGTTTTTTTCCAAGTTCTACGCCCCCCCTCACCCGATCACCACTTCCTCGCTACAGAGTTGCCCACCAACCATGGAGGAGATGGGTGCAGATTGATCAGAGGTCCAACAGATCGAAGGAGAACTTTTTGTGTTTCCGTCTGAGATCGGGATTTTTTCCCGAATCTGTTCCCCAACTACTTGGTGGGAAATTTTTCGCCACCCATGTGCAGTAGAATTTTGATCTCTTGGCCACCACTCTCCACAGAGCATGCAGACTGGCAGGAGGCAGTGGCATCCCCCAGTTGGTGGACTTTCTGTCGGTCAGGCCAAAGGCGGCAACAGGGAGGCATGGATCGCCTCCTTCTTGAGGCCCTTGTTGGCCGCAGGGTCTTCATTGCCAGAAAGGTGGAAGAAGCTAGACCGCCAGGCATACTGCACCATGAACCCCAGCTCAAGCTTAACGAACTGCGCCGAGCTCAAACTGAGCCTGTACATCGATTTTTTGGGCGAGCCAAGCTTGTACATGCCAAGCTCGACTCAAGCCCAGTACGTGTGAATCCCTAATGGCCATCCCATGTCAGGTGACAAACCACAGTTTGAATTGCTCATTCTCAAAAGAATGATGAAGAAAAGCCGAGATTCCAACTAAACCGGGTTTAGCAGAATCCGAAGCCTATGGCCCGACTTGAGATCATTAGGCTTGAATTCCAAAAGCGATCTGACCAATGGCAACATGGCCTCCAGAGTCGCACCGCTTAGTTCCAGCTTTAAGACTTTGAATTCCCAAAAAACTGTGCATAAATCAAATGCAAGTTTTTCCAGCATTTGCACAAAGGAAATTCAGTTTTTTCAAAACACAGAAGCCAGTAAAAGGCAGTATTAGTATCCTTGAGTTCCATGTTATATACCAAGGACGTGGCCCACAAAGAGATTTACAGTACATAGGATTAGTGATTAACTGCAACAACTGCTCTGCTGTTGTTGAATTGGCTGCCCTTTGATCTGAACTGAACTTGGAGCGTTCTTGTTTGAACTGGTCTGGTTTCCCGTCCTGCATAGCGCATATACACAAACACCAAAACATAGATTAACATCAGATCTGCACAGATGCAACTTTGTCCAAGCTAGATAGAGAAAAACTGCTGGCCGAGTGAGGGGGGGGGGGGGTTATGTGGGAAGCAAAAACCTAAAAGATAATTCTCTCCATCCTTTCTTTTGGATGGATAATAAAAGAAAGAACACCAATTTCTCATTTATCTGATATAGCCTGATAAATATGCATCTAGGTTAGATTTAGAGATCAAAATAAAGAACCTAAAAGAAGAAGAATTTTTCTGTCCTGCATGGATAATAATAAGGATGACAACCAATTTTTCATTTGTGATATTGCCTGATAAACAAACTCGGTTCTTTTCTAACATTAACAGTAGAAAAGAAAACCGATCTGGCATGAGATCTTAAAATGTGTGTGTGTGTGTGTGTGTTCATTCAATTATGGACTGGCAACAACGCTATTATCAATTTACACTTGGAAATAGTTCCAATCATATACATGTATTAGTAATAGTATGTACATGCATACATACATATATGCATATGTTATCTATTCATAGAAAATATTTGCATATACTCCAGTGTATCACAGCCATGAAACACACAAGGGTACGGTTCCCAGACAATACAAAACCAGAATGATGCCGGTCAAAAGGATGGGTCTTTTTGGTCAAACATGATATAAAATTGACCTGTTAGCAGCTATAAAGGGCATCCACGTAAAAAAGCATTATATGGCTATTTTCTGGTCAGTGCCAGCTACAGAGCTACTAGTACAGGAAAGCCCACCCCTCAAGATGGTGCCAAATCCCATTGGTTTCCAGCATGACCATTGCCATAAACCATTAAAAGTGTATATCATCACATATATGCTCGAGAGTACCAAACCAGGCTGATATATATTAGTAATGATAGGGTGCTCCAGGAGCACCTACTCCCACATAATAGAAGCATTAAATTTTCATAATTCTTGAGTTTTTTTTTGTTGATCAGACCCTGTAGATATGACCTACATGCATTTTTCAGTTGAAAACAAATTTTTGATCATGTGATTATGGCATACATGTAGGTTTTTCATGATCTTCAAAAATCAACAGCTCACAATGTGCCAAATTTTCATGACTTAAAAAAACCAATTTTATGTCCAAAGAACATGATCAAGCCTTATGCCCATCAAACAAACTATTATAAATGCATCTATAAGGTCTGATTGAGAAGATGCGGCCTACACCTATGATTTCTAGTAGGCGGGTGTAGGTGCTCATGGAGCACCATAGCATCTCTCTCTCTCTCTCTCTCTCTCTCTCTCTCTCTCTCTCTCTCTCTCTCTCTCTATATATATATATATATATATATATATATATATATATATATATATATATATATATATATATATACTATCTAAAACATGTTTTTGACTAACAAAATATGTAGATCATATCCACAGGGCTTGTTGCACAGAAAAATGAAGAAAATGTGAATAAAGGGGTCCCTTCGACTAGAGTATGATATGACCCAGCATAGGCCACACACACACACACCACAGTGCTCTTGACAAAAAGTGAAGGCCTAACTTTTCAAACAAAAGAGTAAAAGGTGAGGGCTGCACATCTATATATTCATGCACGTACATGCAAGACAGCAAAGCATAAACTAAAAACTTTGTTATATCACCAAATCTTATAAGAAAGCAATAAAATAGAAACTTTATTAGATGTGCAAACAAAAGAACCACAGACTTTACCTCTTCTTAATTTCTCCAGCCATTGTCAGGAAAGCCTGCTCAACGTTGATGGAGTCTTTGGCACTTGTTTCAAGAAAAGGGATTCCAAGCTCATCTGCAAATGCCTGCAATATTAAAAGTAAATTTGCAAAAGTCTCAGAAAAAAATCTCCATAAACGTAAAAGGCTATGTTACTTGGGTACGGGTATGGGTATGGGTACGGGTACGGGTACCACATGGCAATTCCAAAAAATGTGGATACAGGGACATGGCTAAATATATACCAAAAATATATATATTATATATCTAAAATATACATTATATATTGAAAATATATAATATAATATAATATAATATAATATAGGACATGGCAAATGCCGTGTCCAGGTACCAATACCCATGTTGACACGGATGCAGCACTCTAAGTGCCGTGTCGCGGTAACATAGGTAAAAGCCTAAAAGGTATTCATAGTAATATCTCAGGGAGCCTGGGCCAGTATATTTGGCCCTGGCTTGGCCCGAACCAGGCCTCTGACCCAGCCTAGATTATATACATTATATATATAACATAATATATAATACACTATATATATAACATAATATATAATACATTATATATAAATAATATATATTATATTTTATATATAATATAATATATATTATACCGTGGCCCGGGGTTTTCCTAACGGACCCCTATGTGTGTGTGTGTCAGAAACCTACGTTTTAATGAAATAAAGTTGCAAAATAATTTAAAAGAGACATGAAAATCACCTTTGCAGTTTCAGTAGCTATAACTTTGTTCTCAACCAAATCGCATTTGTTTCCAACAAGAAGCTTGCATACAGTATCACTTGCATATCTATCAATCTCATTAAGCCACTGTTTGACATTATTAAAGCTATCTTGCTCCGTAACATCATAAACAATCTGCAGTAAACCTAGAATCATTAAGGATGTAATAGCAAGAGAGGACACAAGAAAGCTACATGAGAAGATGCACATAGAATATAGGATTCCTGGGATGCAAAAGGAATGGTTAGGAATGTCTTGATTGAAACATTGAATGAAATGTCAAGCAGTGGTCCTTATAAACAAAATGAAGCTAATTCATTGTTTCCCTGACCTTCTGAAGAATTGAATGCAAACAGTAGGATCAGGATACTGAGATTGGTAGAAGTGGCAAGAGATCAGTTCCGGATCAGATTGCTTAGATCTGAATTCCAATCTGATCAATGTGTCATGATCAGACTTAGAACTGGATTTGAATATAGATCTAATCACTTGCCATTCAAAACCAGAACCCACTAGAAAATTCATGATCCACCAACGTCCATTACAATCTCCTGACACACTGACACACCCAACTAGGATGAACTCAGGAAAAAATAGATATAGAAAAGACAAAAATGACAACCAGAAATGAAACACCATGTGACAATGTTTCTAAATTCCTATTAAAACAGCAGAATTTAGAATAGTGCTTGGTTGCAACCCACCCATTGTATTTAATGTACTAAGGTAACTCAGGGTTTAGTCAGCAACCACCAAACGATAGCCATGATAAGCATTTCTCTCTACTCCGAATAGAACACTCATATGTTGTCTCAATTGCTACATAATTTACTTTACGGTCACAAATTTTGGCATTTGCAAGCAAGTTATCATGAGAGTTTTTGTTCATCTTTTACCACAAAATTATTAGGAAATCTTCCATTTTGTGAAAAGAGATGCAGAAACAAAGAGCAGTAAAGGGGAAGAGGTTATTAATGCTTTTGCAATATTATTAAGTAAAAAACATCAAAAAAGTGAAAAGGAAAAAAGAAGAATTAAGATAATTCATTTTGTGATAAAAGATATTCAATGCCATGTTATATTAATATCACTACCTTTTCAGAAATTGGAGATGCTCATCACTATGATTCACTTTTGTTAGTAGCAGCAAATCATTCCAAAAAAATAAACTGCAGATCAATGGTCAAGTACAGATGAAGCTAGATCAGAGAAGACTTACAATGATTCCGTGAGCCCCTCTATAGTAACTGCTGGTTATGGTTCTAAATCGTTCCTGCCCTGCAGTATCCCACTAATGAAGGAAAAACATGAGTTTCAAATTAAATGTAAGACTACAGATAGTGTAATGAACCTTTACAATAAAATAAGAGAAGGAAAAATTAGTCCTTACAACAAAAAGATCTAGATTACAGGTTTCCCTTCTTAATATAGTTTAAGTGAATAGAAAAGGAACAAGAACATTGATTGGGTATTCCTCCTGTTTCACTAATTCCAAATTTCCATGATAGCTATGCTATACTAGTTTTTTCAAATACAAAGTAGCAACCTGCTTGTGTAAAAGTTATGAAGTTAGAATTCAAAGAAAACTACAAATCATAAATAGGGGAACAACGTCATTTGCAAAAAAGGAACGACTTTATAAGAGATAATCTCCTCTTGTTGTCTGAGAATTACAGTTTCAAGTTTATGCAAATGGCTTTTTTCTGTAATCAATAACACAGCTTTAAATGACATCAAACCAGAAAAAAAAAATACTTTCAATCTCTTTCCTTTTGTTTCCCGTTTTTCTCCTGTCCTTACAGGTGCTACAAGAAACAAGATTGACAGGTAATTAAGAAATGATGTTTGTTAAGACTTCTCTAAGTTTACAAACATTTTAGGATTTCAATATTATGAAGAGATATTTCCCATCTGTTTCCTTTTTCCTTTAATAGAATTTATATCAAAGAATTAGTTGAATATTTATAGTTGAACCAAGAATTGAAAGCCTTCTCTTTCAATTCACAGATTCAATCATGTTTTTTCTTGGAGGGTGGTTGGACAAGAATAACACCAATATCAGCTAATTTATCTCTCTTCCCTTTTATCATTTTTTTGTTCTCTCTTTGTTTCCAAGATATTTTTTCCATCTCTACAACAAAACACAAAGAGAAGAAAAAATCAATCTATCCATTTCCAAGTTCCAACACCTTGCCAAGAAATCAGTCTCATTTGTGGCCTGATGTATAAATGCATTAGGGCCAACTGTTGCACTGTCAATATTTGAAGAGTCATGGATTAAGATTTGAGCTGCTGAGATTGAAAGAGAAGAAGAGGGCTCATGTCATGTGTACATCTTCCATGGATTTGAGAAAACCCAATTGTCTATGTATCAACAAAGTTGTACCAGTCGTTCATCGCCTGATGTATAAATGTATTAGGGCCAACTATTGCACTGTGAATATTTGAAGAGTCATGATTAAGATTTGAACTGCTGACATTGAAAGAGCAGAACAGGGCTCATGTGTACATCTTCCATGGATTTGAGAAAACCTAATTGTCTATGTATCAACAAAGTTGAAGTTACATTGAGGGTCACAGTTAATATGTGATGGATTTATGAAGGAATGAGGTCAAAACCAGAACCAAGAATTTGAATCGTCATTCTCATCACCTCTTTATAACACTTAATACATGTCCACCCCATATAATGAATCAGTCACGAAGCCACTAAAATAAATGAAAAACTGAAAATTATAGAAATACCATCCACTTCTACGGATTACTTTTATCAAATTGCACCAACAACCACGTAACAAACAAGCAATCTGCATGTAAAACCAACATCAACCACAAGTGTTGTACATCTAATGCAAACGGTCTAATGAATTAAACTTCAATTCTCGGAGTATCAACCATAATCCTCGTTCCATGCTAACAATTTAAAACCGATTCTGTTGATAAAATTGTCCTTAACTCACATGGAGATCCCCAAAAGAAAATGGAAAATTCAACACACACAATAAATCGCATTACCTTGATTTTGAAAACAAACAAAACAAATAAACAAATGAACGAAGAGAATGCTAAAATAAATATATCGATTCCTTCCGAGATACTCACAATCTGAAGCTTGATCGTTTTCCCATCCAATTCAATGGTTCTGATTTTCTGGAAAATCCAAAAAGAAAAATAACACAACAAACACGATCTCAATACACGTCAAGAAAATCAGGACAACGAGCAAATTCCTACAAAAACAAAAACAAACAAAAAAATAAAAAGGAATGCTTTCTACTTACGAAATCGACGCCGATCGTGCTGATATAGCTATCCACATAGGAATCATCCTGGAAAACAAATTAATAATCACAAAAACCAAAAAAAATAACATCTGGGATGAAAAAACGCATTTCCCATCAAACGAAATGGAAAAAAAACACAGTAAAATCAAACTCACAGCGAATCTGAGAAGAAGGCAAGATTTCCCGACGGAAGAATCTCCGATCAGCAAGAGCTTGAAGAGGTAATCGCTACGAGAACAATCGGGCGAAAATAACGCGTTAAAACGGGAAAAACTAAAACAGAGAACGCAGTACAAATCACGAGAAAAACAAGAACTTACTATTCGTTGCTCATTTTCTCCTCTTCCTAAAAGAGAAGCAGGCGAAAATAAAGAGAGGAAAAAGAGGGAGAAATTTGGGTTTGGTAGGAATTTCTTGGGGATTGAGGAAACGTTGCCCCCCAAATGCTCTAACCTCCTCCCGTCCTCCGTATTTATAAGAGCGGTTGAGACCCTGAGTAACTCATTTTCCCAATCCTACCCCTACATTTCTTAGTCAATGACAGGTGTGATCCTCAGTTCCTTGGTGGATCTGGGTCTGAGGTCCGGCTAGGCCTGTCAACGGGGTTTGTATCGGGTACTTGCCTCAATCCGAGCAATATGCGCTCTGAGTTTGGGTGCATGTTTTTTTTTCAGGTACCCAACCCATCTCGGGTTTTTTGCTTACCCGACCCGATTCGAATATTTTATATGTATTTTCAGTAAAACTAAATTTTTAAAATTATGTGGATCCGGGTTCAAACTCGGCTTGGCTTACCACATAAATGAGCTGAACTTGAACACCTCAAGTTTGGTTAGTTCATCTCATTTACCAGCTCTATTTATTGCTGAATCCATGTTTCCATCTCAAAAACGGATCTTATTTGGATGTAGATCGTACTCTACCTTGTTTATGTATTTAAGCCTTTGGAAACTATGCCTTTTACTCTGCTTTTTAGTCTTTCTTAGGTAACTAAGCTAACGACGCCTTTCTTTTCAACCCGTTTATTGACTTAACCAATTAGGTTTCGGTTTGGGTATATTTTCAAACTCAACCTAATTGGGTTTGATATAGTAGGGGTCTTTTTCTTGTTTTAATGACAAAGGAAAACCCTAACCGAGAACCGGGTCACCCAAGATGTGACCATCCAAACTTACCTGACCCAACCGTGATAAAATAACCACAGCCCCCTGCCAGCGGGATTCGATCCTGGGGCTTCAAATATAGTAGGGATGTCAATGGATCAAATGTTCCACCCATTAGTCCAAGTTTAAGTTTTTAATTATGTAGTTTAATGAACTTGGCTAGCGACGTGGTTTTTTCTTAATTATTTAAAATGTTGAAGAATTTCTATTTATCTAGGTCATTTCCGAAATAGTGCCATTATATTTTTTAGTCAAAAAATTTTGATACATTTTTGGCAGTTGAATTTTTTAATATTTTGAAAAACTTGTATGGGTGTCACAATTACATGATCAAAAAACTCATTTTCTATTACACATTACATTTCAATATTATTTTTTGACTTTAATCAATAAAAGATATTAAAATTTTGAGCAAAAGTATTCTGTTGCAACAAAGTAGATTAGGATTGAGTTGGAAAGGGATCACTATCAGCTTTGATCGTTCTGTTTGCAATGTATATATTCTCTCTGTGAGTTATTATCTTCCAAAAATAATAAAAAACTTTTTCATTCAATCTTGTTTCAATGTTTTCTTCTCGACAGCATCATCGGCATCCTGTTTACATTCATCATCGACGTCCTGTTAACAACTTGTGAATATCACCAAGTTGACAGGATGTCAAAAGTTCAAAACCCAGAGGTGGCATTCTTTGCCACAAGGTCAAAGTTGGTGCACTCTTTGGTGGGCCCAGGGAGACCTCAAAGATTTTACCAACCAGAGGTCAGCCAATGTCCCGTCAGTGATGAGGGTTTTTTCTTAGATTATCCAAAAAAAAAAAAAAACTACTATCCATAATAGGAGGTTCAAGTGTCACCATCTAGGGACCAACCGGTGCTCCGCTTGTCTGGTGGGAGCAGCTAGTGCATGTCACCTTGTGTTGGGACGTTGCAAGTTCAAATCTCAATGGTATTGTTGTATAACTGGTAAGGGGCTGCCTAACCCCAGCCTGCTTTTCAAAAAAAAAAAAATGTGTCACCATCTAAGGTTTGGTGGCTGAGGCTTAAAAGCTAAGGGAACTATCTGTATTGTTTCAATAAGTAAAATAAAATCTATGAGCAAACATGGATAATTGAATGCCAGGATTGAGTGTAGGTGTCAGTGACCAATTAAAGTGATCCAACAAACACAGGACAAATCCAGACCGTCCAATTCTCATGGTAATGCATTTACATAAGAAGTCTAAGCAATAAATGATATCAAATTCTCATGCTGGCATTCATAGAGATAAATATGTTAAAAGGATCACTTTGGGTGTTGGTGGAAGTTTAGAATCTCTTGAATTCCCAAATTCCCTAGTAACAATGGAAAGCACATGCTTGTTTCTTAAGGAAAATGACAAAACTAATGAGTTGGAGTTGCACCCTTTTGTCCTTTTTTTCCTTTAAACAAACATAGGATTCCTAAAGTGGGGGTTTATAAGAAAACTTTAAGCAAACCGGTGTCATCCATCATTCCTCTTTTCTTGGATTCCTGTGAACTGGAATCACATGAAAAAGGTATATCCAACTATTTCATCACTGTTATCTATCAGAAATTGCAATAAGGAATAATAATAGCATCTATTTGTCTTCCCACAAAGTTTACTATAAAATGCCATCTTTTTCTGATATTTACACTAAGAAACCACCCCAGGATCCAAGACCTAGTTGCATTGGCTTTGCCTGCCATACTTACAGTCGCTGTCCTGGCTGTGCAAAATTCGGTTGACTCACTCCTTGACTCTAGGGAGTCGCCACGCTTCGACTTGTGCATGGGGATGTCCATGGGGTTTGATCCTAGACCACCTGCCTAGTAGCCTAAATCTCACCCCACTATGCCAAACCCTTGTTTTTTAATTTTAATTTGCAATAATTATAAATTATTAAAAAAATGCAAGCTAAATTTGAAAATCCAATGATTGGGTTATAGCATAAGGCGTTAGTAGTATGTGTCATCAATACTTATGTCAAACTGGGACACAAGGCAGATAAAAACCACCACGATGGTTACCCATGTGGTCAGTGAGGTCCTCTGTCAAGCTTAAGGCTTAGGATCGAATCCTGCTGGTCCATGGGGGGCTGCTATTGATGTATCACGGTTGGGGCATGTAAAACTGGGTGGTCATGTCCTCAACCTGAAGTCTTACCTAGCAGGGAGGCGGCCCATTAAGTGACCTGGTTCACAGTGAGGGTTCCTTTACATTAAATAGAAAATAACGGCAACAAAGTTCTCTTGAGAATTTGAAAATTTTTCATGGCATAATATTTTTTATCGGAAAGGTATCAGAAAAAGAACAACTCAAAAGTTAGAAACATAGACATGTGATGATGAACGAAAAATATACAAAAAATAAAATAACCCATTATTTCTTCATAAAATACACTGCCGATCCCAAGCCCGGATAAAGGAGGAGGGTTGCGGTAGGCCTGTGACAGCCAGCATACAAACTTAGTCATACCCTATGAATATGAACCAATATGAGAATTTCGTTGGGGCGTTCCCTACTGAGCGACGCGCTGTACTTTATAGGCCCGAAGGCAGTGATAAATGGGCAAGGGTTGCTAGGTCGTCGCCCGGAAGCGACGCGTCACACCAGCGCCCAGGTGTGATGTCAAATAGGCAAGGGTTCTCTCACTTTGTTGGACGGGTGGGGGTAAAGAAGTTAGTCCAAGACCATAACATTAGGTTAGCCACTTGGAACATAAGGTCTTTAACTGGTAAGTTGGTAGAGTTAGTAGATGTTATGTGTAGGAGAAAGATTGATATTTTATGTCTACAAAAGACCAAATGGGTAGGTGAGAAAGCAAAAGTGATAGAACCTTGGGGATATAAGAATTGGTATACAGGAATAAATAGGAATAGGAATGGAGTAGGGATTGTTATGAGTCGTGAGTTTATAGATAATGTAGTTGAGGTCCGTAGGAAGGGTGATAGGATTTTACTTATTAAATTAGTATTATGTACGGATATTATTAATATTATTAGTGTTTATGCACCTCAAGTAGGTTTAGATGATTTCATTAAGCGTCAATTTTGGGAAGATTTAGATGGAGTAGTACAAGGGATATCTTATAGAGAAAGGCTTTTCATCGGCGGTGACCTTAATAGGCATGTAGGCATTAGTAGGGATGGATTTGAGAGTATCCATGGAGGTTATGGTATAGGAGAAAGAAACGAAAGTGGAGAAAGGATTTTAGATTTTGGTTTGTCCTATGATATGATCTTAGCAAACACTTGGTTTAGGAAGAAGGAGTCTCACCTAGTAACATTTAAAAGTGGGGTTAATACGAGTCAGATAGATTTTTTCCTACTTAGAAAGAGAGATAGGGGTTGTTGCATCGATTGTAAGGTTATACCAGGAGAAAGTGTAGCTACACAACATAGAGTCTTAATTTTAGATCTTAGAATTAGACAATGCCACAAAAGGGATAAACATATGATAGATCCTAGAATTAAGTGGTGGGCACTGAAAGGAGCTAAACATATAATGTTTGTAAAGCAGGTAGTTAAGGAAGTTGATTGGTGTCTCGAGGAGGATTTAGAATCAATGTGGAATAAGATAGCGGGTGGCATAAGAAAGGTGGCTAAGGAGGTATTAAGTGAGTCAAAAGGCAGTGCACCGCTAGGTAAGGATACATCGTGGTGGAACGAGGATGTCAAATTAGCTATTAAGGTTAAAAGAGAGTGTTATAGAAATCTAAGTAAGAGTCGTGATAATAAGAATTTGGATAAGTATATAATAGCAAAGAAAGAAGCTAAAAAAGTAGTTTGGAACGCGAGGTATAAGATATATAAGGAGGTTTATGATAAGCTGGATACCAAAGAGGGCGAGAAGGATATTTATAGGATTGCAAAGATGAGAGATAGGAAATCGAGGGATCTGGTTATGGTTAGATGTATCAAAGATGAAACGCAAAGGGTTTTAGTCAAAGATGAGGAGATTAAGGAGAGATGAAAAGATTATTTTGATAAGTTATTTAATGAAAGGCATGCTCAGGATCTTGGAGACTTGTCCATTCCTTTTCATGAAATGAATCGTGACTTCATGCGCAAGATTCAAAAGAAAGAAATTGCAAAGGTTTTGAAAAAAATGAAATCAAGAAGGGCAGTTGGCCCAGATGGTATACCTATCGAGGCTTGGAAATGCTTGGGAGAGAAAGGTTTAGAATGGTTGACAAATCTTTTTAACAAGATTTGGTGGACAAATAAGATGCCTTATGAGTGGAGAAAGAGTACTTTGGTGCCTCTATATAAGAATAAAGGTGATATACAAGATAACACAAAATATCGTGGTATAAAATTCATGAGTCATACTATGAAACTTTGAGAGAGGGTGATTGAGTCTAGGTTGAGGAAGGTTGTCACGATATCGGAGAATCAATTTGGTTTTATGCCTGGAAGATCAACTATGGAAGCTATACATCTTCTTAGACAACTTATTGAGAGAAATAGAGAGAGGAACAAAGATTTGCATATAGTTTTTATTGATTTGGAGAAAGCATACGATAGAGTACCTAGGGACGTTCTCTGGTGGACAATGATGAAGAAAGGTGTTTCTCTCAAGTACATTAGTATAATTAAAGATATGTATGAAGGAGTAGTAACCAATGTCCGCACTTGTGGAGGGGTAACAACCAATTTTCCTATAACGGTTGGGTTACATCAAGGATCTGCTTTAAGACCTTTCCTATTTGCTATAGTGATGGATGAGCTTACGAGATCAATTCAAGAAAATGTGTCGTGGTGTATGTTGTTTGCTGATGATATTGTTTTGATTGATGAGTCTAGAGCTGGGGTTAATGCTAAGTTAGAATTATGGAGACAGACATTAGAAGCAAGAGGTTTTAAGTTGAGTAAGAGTAAGACAGAATACATGGAATGTCGGTTTAGTAAGCAACGAAGTAGTGATGGGAGTGTAGTGAAGCTTGGTGAGCAAGAAATACCGGTGGATGATTGTTTCAAATATTTGGGATCTATCATTCAAAAGTATGAAGAAATTGATGGAGATGTAAATCATAGGATAAAGGTTGGGTGGATGAAATGGAAAAGTGCAACTGGAGTGTTGTGCGATCGTAGAATGCCATTGCGGTTGAAGAGAAAGTTTTATAGGACGACTATTAGGCCCGCTCTACTATATGGTACGAAATATTGGGCTGCCAAGAGACATCATATTCAAAAAATGAGTGTAGCTGAGATGCGTATGCTGAGATCACTACAAGAAAATTGTTAATTAGCGACGGAAATTAGCGACGGAAAAAATCCGTCGCTAATTAGCGACAGATTAGCTACAGATAGAATCTGTCGCTAATTCGCGACGGATTAGCGAGGAAACAAATTTTATCGCTAATCTGTCGCTACTTAACAACGGATTAGCGACTAAATTTTTTGTCGCTACTTTTTATTACAAGAACACCATTTTAGCGATGGATTTAGAGAGGAAACTCTGTCGTCGCTAATCCGTTGCTAATTAGCGACGGATTAGCGACAAAATATATTCCGTCGCGGTTTTTGTATTTTGATTTAGCGACGGCTTAGCGACAGAATGTTTCCGTCGCTAAATATCGCGTAAATCCCTAATCCCATCCCTCTTTCTCTTTTTCCTGTTTCACTGTATTGCTCCCGCCCGCCGCTCTCTCCCTCCCGCCGCCCGTCGGCTCTCGCCACCGTCCGGTCGCCGCCGCCTCGTCGACGATCCTCGCTGCCGACCTCCCTGCTTGGCTAGCGGCTGCGCCAGGGACCCCGAGCACCGGCGACCCGCCACCGACCTCTTCCTCCTCCCTGCTGTTCCTCCCTGTGGCTGCTGCCGGGAGGTGTTGTCTCCCCTTCGCCGGCGACTCGCAACCGGCGTCCTCAGCCGCCGACGACAAACGATCCTCCCTGCAGCCACCTCTTCGCCTCCGCTCTGAGTTCCGGCGACCCAGTGGCCCCCGAGCTTCGCTCCAGGTCCCCCCCTCTCTGCTGTCGACTGCGCCGGCCACCGGCAACCTCGCCAGCCGGCGCTCCCCGTGCTTTCCGGCAGGGGGGTCGACCCCCCCTGCCGGAAACTCAAGGGGGTTAAACCCCCTGCCGGAAAGGCAGGGGGTTTAACCCCTGCTGTAATGGCACGGCAGGGGGTCAACCCCCCATGCCGGAACTGCCTTTCCGGCAGGGGGTTTAACCCCCTTCCCTGCCGGAAAGGCAGGGGGTTTAACTGGCTAGGTTGAGATTTAAAATTCAAAAAAAAAATTTAATTATAAAAAAAAAATTCAAATCGAAATCAACTGGCTAGGTTGAGATTTAATCAACTGTGGTTAGTTAGAGTATTTCATAAATTTTTATCAATTTGTTAGTTTGTTCTAGTTAGAGTAGTTCATAAATTTTTATCAATTTGTTAGTTTGTTAATGTCTACTGGTAGTTAGTTTTACTTCAATTTGTTTTCTTGAAATCTGGTTAGTTAGAGTATTTCAATCTATTAGTCTTTTATAATTATATTTTTCTTAGATATATTGGTATTTAATGTTCTCACAATCAGTTAGTTAGATTAGGGCTATTTGAATTCTTTATGATAGTGGTGGTTAAACGGAGTTCACATCTTTTCTAGTAAACTAATTGATTGATTTACTATTCCTTTGCTAAGTAGTTCAGATTAGAAATTGTCTATGACTTTATGTTAGTCGACTGGTTCAACATGTTATAACTGGTTTGTTAAATTAGCATCTTCTAGTTAGATTTGGCTTAACATATATACTATTTTTCTTTTCTCTTCTTTCAATTAGTTAGAGTTTTTTAATTTGTTTTAATTTTTTTAGTTAGTGTTTCATCTTGTTTCATGATTAGTTAGTTTGTTACTTAATTTGTTTTGTTTTTGTGCAGATTTTTCAACGGAACCAACTCGTGCTCGGCCACCTGTGGTAAGTAAATGACAAAAACAATGCAAATCGGGTAAATACCCGTGGTGAGTGAGTGATGCAAACGTATCACATGTTATTTAATTTATTGAATGCAACACTTTATTGTTCACACACTCACTTAGTTGTTGATATCTAGGACTGCTTTGTTGGAGTTCGAAGATCATGCTGAGCATGATTTTAATGTAGAAATATGGAAGTGTTCTTATTTTTGGAGTACGGAGTCCATGCTAAGCATGGTAGTAGTTAGTGAGATATTGAAGTGTGTTTGCTGCAGGTACATGTTTGCCATTTATTTGATATGAATGATTATGATGTATTGCAATGTTTGATGTAATTGTATCCATGCTTGCATGTAGTTACTTTAAATTTAATTTTGACTTCCATGTGAAATTTTATAATAAAAGCATGCTTCAAATGATTGTATCGTGTCATTAATAGTTTGCACATGAAAATATTAAGTTATCAATGCATGCATCAAAATTCTTGTTATTGTTTGACATAGTATATTGCATGATAAATTTGATATTTTCTTCATCGTAGCATTCTGATTGTTTTTTTCTTAATTCGTTAGGATACTATTCGTAACATCATACGACAGAATGACTGCAAACCGTGAATGGATGTACCGTAGGATAGTGGACAATGAGTTATCGCATGAATATATGGATGGTGTCGATAGTTTTATTGAATTTGCAACGGCGAGTGTCAGTACGGTAGATCCCACAGGTCGGATTAGGTGTCCCTGCAAGATTTGTAAGAATAATCGATTTGTAGAACCTCATGGCGTTAGACATCACCTATACAGGAAGGGTTTTGTGAGTGATTATCAGAACTGGACGTTTCATGGAGAAGAATTTAGAAACGATTTTGATGCACGGGTGAATGTGGTGCACGATAATCCATATACGAATTTGATATTTGATGCTGCAGGAACAGAACTGGGTTCTGCTATGAGTTCTAGTGATGTAAGAACTGCCGTAGATGAAGAATCACCAAACGATGCAGCTAGTAGATTTTATGATTTACTTAAAGATGCTGATGAGCCACTTTGGAACGGTTGTGAGTCACACTATCTTGTCTGCAGTTCTTCAACTAATGAATTTGAAGTCCGAGTATAATTTGAGTCAATCATGTTTTGACCGTTTGTGCATGATTGTGAAGAGTATGTTGCCTAAAGATGAGAAATTGCCACAAAATTTCTATCGTGCGAAAGTTACGGTCAACGCTCTAGGTATGGGTTACAAAAAGATTGATGCTTGTCCAAATCACTGCATGTTGTATTTCAAGGAGCAGGAAAACGACATATCATGCCCGTCATGTGGGCATCCTCGGTTCAAGCCAAAGAAAAGAGGCAATAGTAGCACGAGATCAAAGGAAGTTTCATACAAGTCGCTCCGCTACTTTCCTATCACTCCTAGATTGCAGCGATTGTATATGTCTTCAAAGACAGCTAAACACATGAGATGACATGCAAATAAAGTTTGACACGATGAAAACAAGATCACGCATCTTGTTGACGCTGAAGCTTGGAAGCACTTTGATCGTACTCATCAGAACTTCGCAATGGAAGTGCGAAATGTTAGACTCGGTCTATGTACAGATGGATTTAATCCATTTGGGGGTAGATCAACTCCATACTCATGCTGGCCAGTATTTGTAACTCCATACAACCTTCCACCAAGCTTGTGTATGAAACGTCCGAATCTTTTCTTGTCTCTGTTGATCCCTGGTCCGACCTCACCTGGCCAAAATCTTGATGTATATCTAAGGCCATTGATTGATGAATTAAAAGTATTGTGGGATGACGGTGTTACCACGTATGATGCCCACAAAAAACAAAATTTCAACATGAAGGCCGCTGTTCTATGGACAATCAGTGACTTCCCTGCATATGGTATTTTATCTGGTTGGAGCACACATGGGAGGTTGGCTTGTCCGTACTGCATGGAGGATTCCAAAGCTTTTAGATTGAGGCATGGAAGGAAGCCTTGCTGGTTTGATTGCCATCGTCGATTTCTACCCAGCGATCATCCGTTCCAACGTCAAAAGAATGCATTTACAGCAGACACAACTGAAACGGAAGGTCCATCCTCAAGATTGTCTGGCATAGAGATTTTAAGAAGATTGTGATACTTTCCAAATGTATTAACAGATGCCCGCAGTCCTACACCCTTCCGTGGATTTGGGAAGGAACACAATTGGACGAAAAAATCTATTTTTTGGGAACTACCGTATTGGCCGACCCTATTGATACGACATAATTTGGATGTGATGCATGTAGAGAAAAATGTGTTTGATAATGTGTTCAATACAGTAATGAATATTAAAGGAAAAACGAAGGATAATCCGAAGGCCCGTATGGATTTAAAATTAATATGTAAAAGACCAGAATTGGAACTCAAAGAGTATAATGGCAAAGTACTGAAACCAAAGGCGAAGTACGTGCTCGGACCTGATCAAATAAAACATGTATGTCAATGGTTGAGACAACTGAGATTTCCAGATGGATATGTCTCTAACATTGCTCGGGCTGTGAAGATTGACGATGGACAATTATATGGGTTGAAGAGCTATGATTGTCATATCTTTATGCAACGATTGATACCCCTAGCATTCCATGATATGTTAGACAAACCTATATGGGGGGTATTGTCTGAGTTGAGCGGATTTTTCAGAACATTGTGCGCATCGGAGGTCATTGTATCAGATGTAAAGAATCTCGAGGACTCTGTCATCACCACTGTTTGTCTGTTAGAAAAGATATTTCCGCCAGCATTTTTCGATGTTATGGAACATTTGATCATACATCTGCCATATGAACTAAGGGTGGTGGCCCTGTGCAATATCGATGGATGTACCCATTTGAAAGGTATATGTTTTTTTATATTTGTCTCTTTAATGACAGATATTTAAAATTTGAAATGTATATTCTTGTCAGATGCATGCTCGACCTAAAAAAAAAGGTTCGTAATAAAGCAAGAGTAGAAGGCTCTATTTGTGAGGCGTACACTTTAGAAGAGATTTCAAATTTCTCATCTATGTACTTCGAATCTCATATTTCAACACGTTACACATGCCCGCCCCGTAACGATGATGGAGAACAAGTAACTGTAGCTGACAAGCTGTCGATATTTCAACCACTTGGGCATGCATTTGGTAGTTGCCGATCAAGGCTATTGACAGATCGAGAGCAAGATGCAGCACACATCTATATTCTTTTTAATTGCTCAGCGATCGACCCATACATCGAGTAAGTATATGTATATGCAACTCAATTATAAATCCTTTTATGTTCTATATGTTGATACATGACTCGGTAATATAAGTATTTGTGGTTTGCAGACGATTTGATCTAGAATTGCGAAATGAAGTTTCACATCTCACTGATGCAGAAGTACAAAAAGAACGTGAAACTAAGTTTGTGGAGTGGTTGAAACAGTTGGTAAAGAAGCTAACATAAATTTTGTACTTATAAACAACACTAAGTTACTTAATTGATCGTGATCACAATCATTGTTTATGTTTGTGCGTAGGTTCGCAATGGTGATGTTAAAGATCAAGGAATATGTGATTTAGAAAATGGTCCGACCAAAATTGTGCAATGCTACAACGGGTATATCGTAAATGGTTATCGATTCCATACAAAAGACTACGGTATAAACAAATCAACGATAAATAGTGGCGTGTGTGTCAAGGGTGACAGCTATGGTGAAAATGAACATGATTACTACGGTGTTATAGAGGAAATAATGGAGTTGACTTACTTAGGCATGAATAACAGGGTTACGGTATTCAAGTGTCATTGGTTTGATCCAACTGCAACAAGACTCGACAAAGCTTCAGGCATTGTGGAGGTGAATCATAAATCCAGGTTTGGAACATATGAACCATTCATATTAGCCTCGCAAGCTCAACAAGTTTATTATACTTCATATCCGAGTATAAAAAAGTCAGATAGAAATGAATGGTGGGCAGTTTGCAAGGTGAAATCCAAACTATACCCCGAGTATGATCAGTTACAGGAAGATGAGTTAGCTGAAGACAGTGATTACTATCAATCAGATGATGTCTGTGACTTCGCTTATGGTCACGATGTTGCGCATGATATGCATGTCATATCTCCATTGGCTGATGAAACATTCATAGAGGAATGTGATCCAAATGATGTACCAAGTGGATGGGCAAACAATGAAGAAGAAGAAGAAAGTCAAACTAGTGACGAGGAATAATTCTCAAGCTAGTGAGCAAAATCTTATACTACAAAACTCTATTTAAATGCATTGTAATACTTGATGTGAGTTGTATTGCAATACTTGGTGTGAATGATTAAAAATTTTATTTGAATGTATTGTAATACTTGATACGAATGATTCGAATGCATTGTAATACTTGATGTGAATGATTTCAATTATCTGAATGTATTATAATTTATGCAATTAACGAATGATTTGAATTAGTGCAATACTTGATGTCAATGATTTGAATTATTTGAATGCATTGCAATGCTTGATGTGAATGACTTGAATGCATTGTAATACTTGATGTGAATTATTTGAATGTATTGTATGACATATGTTATTTGTTAGAATATGGTTCGTGGAGGTTATAGTGGTCGCTCATCCAGTAGTAGCCAGGCTCAACCTTCATCTTCACGGGCTCCTGTGATAGGTATATCATATAACTAATTAGATGCTTGATTAGTTCAAATGCACATTCTGAGAATTTCTAATGTATTTTTTTTACAGATGATGTTGTGCCTGTACACGACCCACCTACACCAGTTGATCGCACAAGTCAACAGCCAACACAGGAAACAAGGTCTTCTCAGGCTGGCACAAGAAGACTCATTCGAATAGTGTATATCGATAATCGGCCGTAAGTATTTTGTTTTCAATTATTGCATATCTTTTAAATATTTTATATTGATATTTACTGTGTAACAATTCATGTGCAGCACGAGGTTTGAGCCACAAGAAGTAGTACGGGAGATTAGGAATTCACTTCTTCAACATCTACTAGGACCAGTTGCTCAATGGAAAGAGTACCCAAAGGAGGTGTTAGACAGATTGTGGTCCTCATTCATGGTATACAGTTGTTCCTCATAGTTAATGTGTTTCATATTTAATTTATTTAAGCAATGTCTACTAACTTTCTGAAAATATTTGTAGGCTTCGAATCGCTTTGCAACTACGGTGGAAGAAAATGATGTAAGGAAGGTGTGGCAGAAGGTGGCTGCCAATCGATTTGCAGACATGCTGCACACTATGAAGACTGCAGCAAAAAAAGCATCTGGCGTAGTAGATGATCCATTACTATGGAAGGGCCATGATCCTATTACTATCAGGAGAGATTACTGGGATGAAATGTGTGATAAGTGGGCGGAGATGCATTTAAAAATCGCTCTGCGAAGGCTTCACAAAATCGATCGAAGATGCCCGAAGCCCATCTACACACAGGTGGATCTAAGACATTTGGGAGCCACCTAAAGAAAATGGTAACTCATCAATATATAATATTAATTTTATAAGTATTGTTGCAAACTTGTGTACTAAATCTTTTGTCATTTAACTTCGCAGGAAGCAGAAAAAGGAGGCAGTGTACCATATAAGGATGTGTTTGTAGAAACACATAAACGGAAGACCACGGAAGTCTTCGTATCAGAGAAGGCGAGAACGACAACGGTATGTATTAATTCTATTAATAATCATTGCAATATATATGCAAGTTATCATAATGTTATCATTAATTATTAATGAATACTTTAAACATTATTTTGTAGGAGGCATATGAGCAACAGATGGTAGAGCGATATGGCGAAGACGCTACTCAGCATCCATCATTTGATCCTACAGCATGGGTGACTGCAGCAGGTAAACCCAAAAAAGGTCGCGTGTTCGGGTTTGGGAGTAATATGAACACTTCACCAGTTATTGGTTCTTCCAGTTACGGCTCACCGACTTCTTGCGCCGACATAAGCTCCAAGCAGCCGACTATTCTTTCCGGTGATGATGTACGCGAGATCATTAATGAATCACTGAATAACTATTTCCAATACACCGTCGCCCCCTTTCTTCGAAATGAGATCAAGGCCGCTGTTCAGGATAGGGGATCTTCGATTCCAGGTCCCTCTTAGGTATAATCACATATATAGTTTTTTTGACTGTCTTAAAGCACATCTGAGCATGGTAGAATCACATATAGAGTTTTTCTAGATGCCTTAGAACACATATGAACATGCTATAATCACATATTTAAGTTTTTTACTGCCTTAGCACACATATGAGCATGATAGAATCACATATAAAGTTGTTTTGCCTGCCTTAGAGCACATATGAGCATGCTATATTCACATATTCAATTTTTTTACTGCCTTAGAACACATACGAGCATGATCGAATCACATATATAGTTTTTTGCCTGCCTTAAAGCACATCTGAGCATGGTAGAATCACATATAGAGTTTTTTTATATGCCTTAGAACACATATGAACATGCTATAATCACATATTCAATTTTTTGACTGCCTTAGCACACATATGAGCATGATAGAATCATATATATATATATATATATATATATATATATATATATATATATTTAACTTTTTGTCTGTCTTAGAGCACATATGAGCATGATAGAATCACATATAAAGTTTTTTTTATTGCATTAGAACACATATGAGCATGCTATAATCACATATTCAGTTTTTTGACTGCCTAAGAACACATATGAGCATATTATAATCACATATTCTATTTTTTGACTGCCTTAGCACACATATGAGCATGCTATAATAACATATAGAGTTTTTTAACTGCCTTAGAACACATATGAACATGTTATATATCATTTATGATAGAATCACATATAAAATTTTTGGCTTTGCGTGCCTTATAGCACATATGAGCATGCTATATTCACATATTCAATTTTTTTACTGCCTTAGCACACATACGAGAATGATCGAATCACATATATAGTTTTTTGCCTGCCTTAAAGCACATCTGAGCATGGTAGAATCACATATAGAGTTTTTTTATATGCCTTAGAACACATATGAACATGCTATAATCACATATTCAATTTTTTGACTGCCTTAGCACACATATGAGCATGATAGAATCACATATAGAGTTTTTTTATTGCCTTAGATCACACATGAGCACATGATAGAATCACATATAGTGTGTAATTTATTTTATTATATTTTGTTTATCAATATTGACTGTTCTTTTCTTGTGTAGGCTGCTAGCGATAATCAGGGTAGTGGAGCTGAAGGGACAGATAAAGATAATGAACAAGAAGACGCACAAAATCTTGGCGATGATTAGAGGACTGTGTTGAAGAAGTTCTATTTTTTTTATTTTTCCTAATTGTAATTGTTGAATTGTAAATAATTAAACTTCTTAATTTTAAGGTGGAACGATTAATTATTATAGATACTTGTTATATGAATTTTTTTGTGTGGTTTGTTTTTTATTTACAGGAAATATAAATTGTACAGGAAATAGAAATTGTACAGTTCTCGGTAATTAATTTTTAAATAATTTTTTTTTTATTTTTTTTCGTTTTTGCGACGGATTAGCGACGGATAATTTCGTCGCTATTCATATTAATCTAGCGACGTCTTAGCGACGGAACCATCCGTCGCTATTCATATTAATCTAGCGACGGCATAGCGACGGAATTAAATCCGTCGCCAAGCCGTGGTCGTCGTTTAGTACCGACGGATTGGCGACGGAATATAGCGCTCGTTATTCCGTCGCAATTAGCGACGGACCTGGCGACGGAATAATTCCGTCGCCAGTTAGCGTCGAAATATTCGCGACGTAAGCATACTGTCGCCGCGTTGTCGCTAATCCGTCGCTAACATGGTTAGCGACGGATTAGCGACGGAATGTGGTCGTCGTTAATCTACTGCTTTGTTGTAGTGGATGGATGTGTAGAAATACAATAAAAGATAAGATTCGGAACGAGGAGATACGTAAGAAGGTAGGCGTTGCACCCATTGAAAATAAGATGAGAGAGAATCGTTTACGGTGGTTTGGACATATTCGACGAAGGCCTAATGATGCTCCAGTTAGAAGGATGGAGAAATGGAAAAATATATTAGTTAAAAGAGGTCGGGGTAGGCCTAGGAAGACATGGATGGAGGTGATAGGAAAGGATATGAATGCTTTGAACCTCACCGAGGACATGACATTGGTTAGAAATGATTGGAGGAGAAGGATTCATGTGGAAGACCCAAAATGATTTTCTTTTTTGGTTCATATCGCCGACCCCAATTGTTTTGGGATGAAGGCGTAGCTGTTGTTGTTGTATTTCTTCAGAAAAGCCAGTAAAATAAAAACAACCCATTTTTTGTGATATTTTAAATAATATCGCCGATGTTTGTCAGTATGGATGAAAGTAGTCTGGTGATATAGCAATGTGACAAAAAAAATAAGACAGATAACCCCAGCCAATAAAGAAATAAATATTGGCAAATATTTTTTTAATTTTCTATTTTAAATTAATTTTATTGGCGATCTTTGGCTGATAAGAAAGTGAAAAAAAAAAAACAAATTCTGACAAAAATAGTTTGCCTTTATTTTGCCGTTTTAAACTTCTATGATGATGAGTTCAACCTGAATTAGACAGATATTGGTTGGATCAGACAATATGGGCAGGATCCGGTTCAGACATGGGTTGGATCTCTGGTCAATTTTGCAAATGAAATAAGACGTGGATGCTGCAAAGCATAAATGGTTCAGATATGGATAGATCCAGGAGATAACAAATCGGATCTGGGTTGACCGATAAACTGAATATAACAGGGCTGCTCCTGGACCCCAACTGAATATGGGATCACCTATACCTCTGGACGTGCCTTCCAATTCATTGACATGAGTCCCACTTTTGCCTAACGCTCTCAGGTTGCACTTACAACTAGGGCTGTCAATGGTATGGATCTGAGCTGGACCTATGCAATACCAGACCCAGACCCGATTCCAATGTGCTCAAGTATGCACTACATTCTGGTGAACCAAGTGAAGGATGGCTAATCAATTGTCCCTAAGCTCTCTTCTATTAGAATTAGCAATAACAGCATCCATAAGTGTGTTAGATTAACAAAAGAGCAAGGATATGCCCATTGTGGCCGAAAATATCGGTATATAATAAATCCACATTACCCCGGAAACATGTATGGACTTACATTTTCAGGATTGACAACCAAGCATTCTCAAAAAATGGGCTAACCAGCATATGTTCTAAACAAGTAGGATAGTATTTCCTGAAAGCTACCCAGTTGGATACCATTGTTAGGATCAATGAAGTAAGGAACCTGCAACAAATTCAATCATGTCAATTTTACTCTGCTGTATAGTTAGACGCTATAATGTACTTCAGTTTTAGATGCAGACAGTGAAGGAGTGGCACACATGCAGCTTATAACTGCTTCATAACTTCAAGAACTGCTGTGATTAGCAATGCAGTACTGATACAATCAAGGGCTTACCTCTTTTGAGCCTGAGATTTGGTACAAGTAATCAACTCTGGAAGATCCTTCTCCGACATTTTGTAGGATATAAGGAAGCTCCAACTCACAAAGTGCTTCGCGAACAATCCTCGCATACTGTGAAGACAACAATGAAGTGCAATCAGCTTCCAAATTCTCCATGTTAGGTTGTCAAACATGGATCCCAATACAGCAATTAAGGAATGTGAATATCGTGTATATTGAAAACATTGAAGATTACATTGACATTTCAGACACACCCCACCACGGTGGTTGCCCATGTGGTCAGCGGGGTCCTCTGTCAAGCTTAAGGCCCAGGATCGAACCCTGCTGGTGCATGGGGCTGCTGTTGATTTATCACGGTTGGGGCACATAAGGCTGGGTGGTCGTGTCCTCAACCCAGAGTTTTACCCACAGGGAGGTGGGCCCATTAAGTGTCCCAGTTCTCGGTGGGGTTCCACACACACACACACACACACACACACACAGAGAGAGAGAGAGAGAGAGCACGGGAATGCAAAGTGGATGTTCAGACTAAACAAGCTTACAGCATTATTTTCGTATGAAAAGAGTTCCAACTTCTGAGGAGGTGATACTGTCTTGGCTTTTGCCCATAGCTTCAAGCCTCTGCCTGCTCGGAGAATTGTTGGTACCCATCCCGTGAACAATGTGCTGCATGAATAAGCAAATGTGTTATTTCAATTTGTCAAGGTATATAAAAGAAGAAATTATGTAAATAATACTTCACAGCTCTAACTTCAAAGTACTTGTGTCAACTCAAGCATGCAAGTCTATTTTAAAGTTAATTGTCATGTGAGTCATCCAAATTCTCAAATGCCTGCATTTAAAGTTGCTTCTTCTCGAATGTCAACCAAAGTCTGCCTATCTTGAAACAATTACCAGAAAATGCGGGTACAAATTTCTGGCATTAACATGTACTTTTACTGAAATACAGTGAAAAGTAATGAAAAAGAAACAGAAAACTAATGTAAGAAAAAATGGCTGGTATTATCTGGCATCACAAAACTAAAGTTCCTACCACATTTATGCACATAAGTTTTTACAAATACCAATTATACCATTCTTCCTATATCAAACTTTACAACATTCCACAGGAAAACACGACTGAAAGGATTTGGTACCTTTCTAAGAGCCCAACAGACGGATTTCTTCCCTGGCCATATTGCTGGTATAGGTACTTGACAATTTCACCTAAATATATGGGCAAAGGAGAAGAAATATTAAAAAAACAATTTTTTTGTTTAACAGAAAAAAGTTAAGATCAACAAAGATAGTCTCCAGGTGCAAAACATACAGAGAACTGGTAGAAAATGCAAAATGATAAACAATTATACAAGCTTCAAAGGCAGTCTTTTCAACATACAAAACATTGAATGACACATAAAAAAGACAACTGATTATTTAAGAAGGAATACTACTACACATCAACAAACGAGACAAAATGCCATCATAAAATTTAGCAATGCTTGATGAAATAAGCATGCAAATTGCAGTTAGGTAAGATAAAGCAACTATAGATGAACATTAGAATGCAACAGGAAAAGGGATACACATAACAATGGAACACTAGACAAATTATGAGCAAATCATGAAACAACATGACCGTCTGCTTTAATAAACCAAAATCAAAGTGCATAGCGTTTAAAAAACTCACTGCTCTCATACATAGAGATTCCGGTGTTCGGATCAACAAGAAATGGGAACCTGCATGAGAACTTATAAGAATAAGAAGCTATCCATTAAAATAAGAAACAAGAATAATGAGTAAACAAAATAAAGCAATGGTGGAAGACAGGTTGATATTTTCTGACTTCTTGTGTTGATTGCTAACCCACAAAGTACTCACTGTTCTTTGCCTCCAAGTTTCTTAACCATTTCACGGTGCCTCAGGGAGCCTTTCGGGCAGGGGTAAATCTGCATGAATTTCCAAAGCACTTGTTAAAATAAAGACATATCATACTTGGTGTTGAGAATAACATAAAAAGATTATGACCTTAACATGGAGCAGAACTTGCACTTAAAGCATAGTTGACAATTAACATAAAAGGATTAAACAAAACCTGTGACCATGTCATCCGATTGATTGTGGGTTATGCGCTTTAATGAGGAGCCTTGTTACCATAATACAATAAATAGCTCTCTGAAGATGAGGTTTTTCTTTCTCCCTTTAAAGAGCAATTACAGCTAACTGAGGAGATTTTTAAAAAAACAATGAACAAAAGGGGGAGAGGTATGTGGATCAATATCCAAAGAATGACACCTTCATATACAACAGGAAGAGAGCTCGTATACTAGAAAGGGTATGACTACCCTTCTACTGCATGGTATGACGTATCCACATCCCAAACTGCAAACCTATCTGTTACCATTGTATGGTCCTCATTCAAATCTGTTACTAAAGTAAGCTGAATATAACCATGGGCGCAGAAACCCATCGCTCTGACAACAATGATGTACCAAACCTTATAATCAGTTCCATAATGGAGAATTGGACATCCATGTAACAAACAAGCAGCCTAACTTGTTAGTTCATCAAGAGAGTTGGAACTTAAGCTTGCTACTTGGTGATGGGCTATAAAATGTCAATCCCATTTACCATTCATCATGATGATGAATATTAGTGCATGACAGACAAAAATAGATATGGCCCCATTATCACGCAAACAGTACAGTGAAAAAATTTGCCTAACAAGGTGAAAATAATCAATGCTTGAACCTATGATTTCTCAAGGATTAAGACATACAAAAGATGGATCAACTCCACCCTTATTAGCTGAATTGGAATGCTTAGGTGAAAATTGTGAACCGTTAACAAAATCTAGCTTCTTGTTCCACTAATCTGGCAGGGTCAACTTGTGAATGTCACCAAGTTGACAAGGCGTCACAAATTTGAAACCCACAGGTGGCATCCCTTGCCTCAAGGTCGAAGTTGGGTGTACTCCCTGGTGGCCAAGGGGGACCTCAAGGGTTTACCAACTAGAGGCTAGCCAATGTGCAGTCAGTGGAGAGGGGGGGTGGGGGGTTTCCCTTAGACTATCCAAAAAAAAAATCTAGTTTCCTGAAGGCTTATAGAAACTTTGGGTCATTTTGCATGTGAGGCTTTGAAAGAACTCATGAGACATTTGATATGCAGTAACAAATCTCTCTCTTTTATCAATCAACATCTGAATGACCTAAAAGGCCCCACATATAAATAACAATGCATATGAAAAAAAAAGTAGTTTGGTCAAGAGGGAACAAAATAAAAGCAGGATATACAATCAAAGAATGAAAAAAATTTAGTAATATCCAAATAACTATGGAAAATCATGTCAAACAATTAGAATTGAGCGAAAACTAAGTTACTGTGCACAATGATGATCAAGCAAACAGATATAAATCCAGTTTTGTTGTTTAATGACCATATATCAAAAAAAATTGAATCTAATGGTAAATTATAAGATGCAATCCACTTTTCTAGTGAAATTTGAGACTGGACTCTTTAGTACACAAATAGGGTGCAGTGCACAAAAAGGAACCTAATATGTAATTGATCTTCACCTCTAAAGAAAGATCGAGCTCAGTTGATGCTTCTCGAACTCTTCTGCAAAAAGGGCATGCCTCTGTTCACAAATAATTTCAACATCCCACTTGTAAATCACTGCAATCCCGCATCAAACAGATCAAGGATCCAAAGATTTAAAAGCCTCTATAAACTATTCTAGTAACATTGATCAACAACAGATTCAGATGATCGGTGGAAATTTGATGCAAGTAAAAAAAAAAAGAATAAATAAAAGACAACCAATAGACAAATTTAAACCTGTACCACACATGTATAATAGTACCAAAGATAGACTGTTAACCAAAATATGTACCAATAGTACCATCACACACAATTCATTCCTTACGTTAACTGGTATTTTAATGCATGATTTCTAACAGTCTTGTTAGCAAAAGCTAAACTACATTGCAATCTCATGACATAAATGCTCACAGTCACCATTTCTATCACTATGTGTATGTAGATCTATGTCACAGGGACACATGCTTTTTTTTGCACACATCCTAGTTGACATGATGTAACTCAGGAATAAATGAACAATGTATGCTCTTATTCATCAAAGATGTAGTTAACCATACGTCAAAAGACTAAATGTGTGTTTTAGTCATTTTCATTTTTTTAATTGTTAAAAGGGTTTAAAGAAAATAAAACAATAATAGCTAAAATGGCTCAGAAGTCATTAATACTCCTGGCATGGGTCAGTTAATCAGTAATCCTCACACACATGAGCCCTAACAATTAACAAATTGCTTTATATAAAGATAGCTAACATTGTCATCTATATTGATATACCTTAAACTATTCTAAGCTGTGGACAAAAATGAGTATAATTAAACCCAAATTATGCCACAGAAAATGTTGATTATGCTTAACTTAGGGTTTTTATATAATATTTAACTATATGTGCATGGGTGTTTCCTCATGTCCTAATTTTCAAAAAAACAGATGAATTCATGTCCCAAGGTCATATTGTATCCATGTCTGTGTCAATATCATATGGCATAGAACAAGATTGAATGTGACAAGAATGCCACAGTTTAGAAACTATACATTAATTATCCATGCACAATTGTTCATGCACATAATATAATAGTGACATGCTAATTTTCCAAAGACTAAAACCTGGAACACACTGCTTAAATACTGATATAGGTCTACAGAAGATTCATACCAAATTCAAAGAGCTGCAAATTTTTAAGAGGTTTTCCGTTGCTTATTCTAGCCTCCTGTTGGTTCAAGTTGCTTGACATTAATGATTTTGATCCCCATGGAAGCCTTGCAACAGAAGCCAAGGAAGATGTGGCCACCTATGGAGCACCAATACTAATCAGCAACCATAATCAAATGATCACATTTGTGGTCCTTTGGATTTGCAAGGCTTTTTTTAATATGTGAAACACATGAATCAAGATACCAATTGTCAGAATCAGAAAACTGAAGATGCCAAGTATCATCATTTAAAACTTCAATATTTGATGAGAACAAAAGGAAAATAATAAGATTTACAACTGGGATATACATATGAGGAATAACACATTTGTCACCGTCAGCTCCCAACTATTGAGAATATCATGCTAGCATGAATTTGCATAATTGTGGTTACAGGATTTTGAAAAAGTATTTCCATCCAGTCTCCTTTTCTGCATATGCAATGCAATTATGTTGTTGAATTGCACTCCTCATTTACACCTATATCATTGAAGTGCTAACTCAATACCAAGAAGAAAAGAATATTTCCAAACAAAAGTAGGCCAAATCAAGGATTGCATATCTGAAAAAGTCAGCACTGAGTTGATAGACATGATGAAACTCAGATACAAATTGCAATTGCTATCTCAACCTGGAAGTGCTGACAATCCAGCACTTTCAGTCTTAGTTATTAACATAACGTACAAGTATAAACAATACGAAACTGTTTGTGCAATTCAATACTAAAGAATAGGTTACCAATGGGGACAGAAGAGGCAGAATGGAGTCAAAATGGACTCGGTTCTAATACTTTCAATTATATGCCAAGATTTTTCCATTGGAAACTGAAATAAGTATTTGTTGTAAACAAGATAACATACAACAGTGAAAAGAAGAAAGATAAAAATAAGTAAACCTGTAATTAACCAGTCAATCGCATCAACAAAAATTCAGTCAAGCTCGGTAAAGACATGCAAATCAGTTGTTCCAGCTTGAACTGTAACTTAATACAGATTGAGGTAATGGCAGGAGAAGACTAACATAATTTGGAAGCGAGTATCAAGATACTCGAAGGTGACATGGTGGCTGTTGATCTTGCAAAGAAAAGAAAATGTTCTAACAAATTACATAGTGCATAACCTTGAAGAGTCTTGGTAAAGAAAGAATAAATTTCTTATGTATGATGGGTATATGATTAATCGGCCGTAACACCTACTGCTCCATACATAACGTAAGTATCCCCCTCATATTGAGGTACGGAAAATGAGTTTACCCTCAAGATAACATTACATAACAGGTACTCATGTTAACAAATTTTTTGCCACCCAACTTTTGGATATAGTGACTTTATTCAGTACAGATAAATCTTGAGACTAGTAAAGCTTCATGCAAATAATCTGACAAACAATATACACAAGTATCTGCTTCAGAAAGGAACAATCTTTGCATGATGGATTCACCAGTTAAATACCTCCAAATACTCATTTCGGGGTCGAATGGGATCGCCTCCCTGTCATTTATAAGTCAAACACAAAAGAAACATAACAGGATTAGTAAAAGCATGTACTCTACAAGATAAAAGCCTAAACTTGCATTCATCATGAAAGTTTCACTTAATTTGGAGACTAACAGCAGAAATTCTACGAATCGCATCAAAAAATGGTTCAAAAAGGGTCAAAAGTTAAAGAGGTAAAGTAATTCCACATTCCAAATCCATTTCGAAAAATCCAAAAGTGCAATTAAATACCAAAAATTGGCAAAGGGACTAAAACCAACTAAAATTGTTTTTTCTTTCCAGCACCGAAAAAAGAGATGTGCAGACTGCCAAGTCTATACCCATAACGCGCATAAAAGGTGAATTTAGAACAACAACAGTATGGCATTAAACCAAAAATATAAATAATAAATAATAAAATAATAAACAGAAGAAGGTAAGTCCCACAATTTGGCTAGCATTACCAATTTGCCAAAAATGAAAATTTTTCACCAATACACTGTGCATATACAAGTACTGAAGTACATGAGCACATACATGTAGGAGCATAGAAATACACAAACGGCAAAAGATGAAAGAACAACAAATTAGCATGTTGGTGTCACCGCAATCAACTTTAGCAAGCACATATAAAATGGACCAAAAGAAAGGATTGCATCAAGGACACATGTGACTTACACCCAAGAGATTGAGCAGAGGACAAAGAACAGACAAGAAACTGCTTGATGGGCTTTTATCGTTGTCATTAGAAGCTTGCGTGTCAACACCAGTTGAACCAGTAACTTGGGCAGAATCAGCACAATCTGCCTCTTTATTAACAGATTTTGCACTTACGCTGCTCCTCTTAACAATTGGTTTCCCATGTGCAGGGAATCTGAAGTACCCAACTGAGGAATTGAGATTGGAGGAAGGATTTTGCAATTTGGGAGGGGATAGTTTAAGTGGGTGATTGGATTGATGAGCTCTGGTTATGTGATTGGAGTGGTTAGCACAAAAAGGGTGGACGAGTTTGAAGGACGACATGATTGGCGGTTGAACGTTGCAAACAAGACCGACTCTTAGCGAAAGATGGGCAGGATCACGATTTGTGGTACCAGTAATTTACAAGAAACCGGCGAACTTAAGAGGTATTTCAAAAATCCGGTAAAATTTCAGTTATTTTCGTTTAGCCACCTACTTTTTTTCATTTCAAAGATACGCTGCCTAGGGAAGAGTGGAGAGTAGATCAAGTAGTGATTTGGCATCCTCACAGTCCACAATCCACAATGTACACACGACCACGACCATGAGGTCCTTGTGGGATGAAGCAATGGACGGTGAAGATGTCAAATCACTTTCTTAAAGTGATTTGACAGATCACCCCGATATTAACGGTATGGATTCAGGTCCGATGTAGATAGTGTTGGATATGATTAATAAGATATTGGCTAAATAAAGTCAGATTAGGACGGGAGAAGGTTTACATTGAATCCAATTTTTAAGTGGATTTCGGATACCAATCAAACTCACATACCTATCAGATTTGATAGCAAAAATCAAAACCCTATCAGAAACCGATTATAATCTGATATGTTTTTGAATTACCAAATTCAACTAAACAGAATTAAATTTGGTTACAACAACAAACAACAACAACTAGGCCTTCATCCCAAAACAATTGGGGTCAGCGATATGAACCAAAAAAGAAATTCATTTTGGGTCTTCCACATGAATCTTTTTCCTCCAATCATTTATATCCAATGCCATGTCCTCGGTGAGGTTCAAAGCATTCATATCCTGTCCTACCATCTCCATCCAAGTCTTCCTAGGCCTACCCCGACCTCTTTTAACTAATATATTTTCCCATTTCTCCAACCTTCTAACAAGAGCATCATTAGGCCTTCGCCGAATATGTCCAAACTACCGTAAGCGATTCTCTCGCATCTTATTTTCAATGGGTGCAACACTTACCTTCTTACGTATCTCCTCGTTCTGAATCTTATCTTTTATTGTATTTCCACACATCCATCTAAGCATCCGCATCTCAGCTGCACTCATTTTTTGAATATGATGTCTCTTGGCAGCCCAACATTCCGTACCATATAGTAAAGCGGGTCTAATAGTCGTCCTATAAAACTTTCCCTTCAACCGCAATGGCATTCTACGATCGCACAACACTCCAGTTGCACTTTTCCATTTCATCCACCCAACCTTTATCCTATGATTTACATCTCCATCAATTTCTCCGTACTTTTGAATGATGGATCCCAAATATTTGAAATAATCATTCACCGGTATTTCTTGCTCACCAAGCTTCACTACACTCCCATCACTACTTCGTTGCTTACTAAACCGACATTCCATATATTCAGTGATATGTTTTTGAATTACCAAATTCAACTAAACAGAATTAAATTTGGTTGTAGGATAAAATTCACTCCATTGGCTTCTCTACTTATGTTGGCTTGGATTGGATCCAGATCTGTTAAATACATAGAAAAGTAAAGTAGCATCTGAATTGGGACGAAACATCTAAAAATCATAAAAGTGGCATACTGAATCCGGTTAGTTTGCTTTTCTAGTCTAGGATCATGAGGTTCACCTTTGTTTTGGTGAAACCCAATGGTTAGAATGCCCTCATTATTGATTACTTGTTAGAAAAAAGACAAAAATATCATTTTACATTTCAGGTGGGAAACTTGTTTCTAAAAAGCCTGCTTTTCTAGCTCATGATGTTAGGATCCCTTTGCAAATTACTTGTTGACACGTACAATATAACAGAAGCTTTTCTTAACTTTGTTAATATCAAAAACCCATTGGATCTTACAAAAGCTCTGTGTCAAAACACCTAGAGGCTTTTCTTCACTTTGTTGATGAAAATGATTTAACTTGGATGGTTTTCAAAAACAAGCACGTGAGTGGATCAGTGCAATCACATTTTACACTTTCAGTGTGCTGCTGAACTTACCGTCGTCCATCTATGTGACACAACCAGAAGCAAATCTAGTGTTATGGGCAGAACAAGGGGGGTCCAAGTGGTGGCTACCCTCCTTATAAAAAGGGGGAGCCCCTGTTAAAGGGGCTGAACACTTTATAAGTGCTTGACCAGAACACAGGACCACGCTTAGATACAACCTGCCAGCCGTGAGACCCAACAGAAGATGGACGGATCAGGAGCAGCAACACACTCAAGTGTGCAATGTGATGTGCACTTAATCTCCGGGGTACGCTCAAAGTGTTTAATGTGATTGCACCTGATCCTTGCACTAGTCTACGGCTTCTTTTTTATTAAATTCCAACGATATTTTCTCCTTTATACAACTGTTACCAGCAATTCATGATGGAGCTAAAGTTGACCTCTGACAGTTATCTGGATCACCATGTAGCTATTTCTTCTTCTTCTTCTTCTTCTTCTTCTTCTTCTTCTTCTTCTTCTTCTTCTTCTTCTTTTAATGGCTTTTCTCTGTGAAAAGATTAGACTCTAACCGATTCGTGAGTCTGAAAGTAAGTTCTGCCAGCTCTCTCTTACCACCTCCAAAGTTATCAAAGTTCCACTGCAAAATGAACTTCAGGCTCTACCACTTAACTATCGTATTCTGCTATATTTTACAACTGGCAGCATAACGCAGTTGGAACTTGATTTTGGATTCATTGTGTATCATAAGATATGAGCATATAAACTCTAACACGATCCAAGGGATGATTTACACTATTTTGACCCGAACACTTTCATGGGGTCAGATTTGATTTACTCAAATATGACCTGCATTTACAAGTTTTTACTAGGATATTATAAAAGAAATTATCATATATAACATGTTTAAATATAACAATAAGAAAGAAAAGACCTTGCCTTGGAATGGGAGGTGCCATATGAGCACAATGTATCACTTATCCCAAAATTGTAAGCGGCAAACAAAAACTGCACACCAGGACTGGCTGAAATTGTTGAAAAAACAGCATTAATTACTATGCATTTTGTTATCATTGGAAGATCAGCAATCAACATTGTTACATGAATATTGGTACATGATCAAGGTAAATGAATGAGCCACCAAGCACCACCATCCGCCAACTGAATGAGTGCATGGATGAAGGAATAAACCAATGAAGCACACACACCACACAACAAGGAGATGCATGAAGCAGCATCAACCCAATTTATCTACATCTAAACATACATCATCCCCAACCTCCAACCAACCACATCCATCATTTCCTCATGGTGGAAGCTATCACTGGTAAGATTATGATGATGATGACCACAGCCCCAAGGGCAATGGCTATGCATGTCCATTTCCTAGAGCTCTTCTGGTACTGCTTGGCCGTCTGCAGCTCCTCTGCTCCCCTGCCTATGAAGGAGCTTGCATGGGAAACATGCTTCTCTATGTCATTGAGGTGCTGCCCCTGTGCCTCCACCAATGCAGCCATGTCAAGGAACACATGGTGCAAATCCAACAGGCTCCTCTCTATCTCCTTCACTGAATCATGTCTCTCCTGTATCTCTGATATTGTGTCCAGTATCTGACCCCGGCCCTGTTCCTGTATGGCCTTCCTCAAGAAGTCCTCGCCCTCGCCGGTCTCGATCAGCCTCTCGATGGTTTTTTCATCCGGCAACTTGCCGGTGATCGTGAAGAAGCGTCGCTCAACCGTCTCACGGTACTCGGAGGTCATTCTTGTCCGGAGGCCCTGGAAATCGTCCATGATGTCCTTGAGCTTCTGGCCAAGCCCGATGACGACCGACGTCCGGGTGCGGTCGGCGGAGCTGCCTGGACCGCATCCAGGGATGTTCCGGTGGACGGCATTGGACTTTTCGAGCGCGGCTATCTTGGACTTGATGAGCTGAGCCAGCTTGAGCACATGCTCGATGTCGGAGTCCATCTTCCGGCGAAGTTCCTTGATGGTGATGGCTCTGTGAGCGGTCTTCGCCTCCTCGTTGGCATCGTGGAGCTGCCGGTAGAGCTTCTCCGTGGCCTTCATGTCCTCCTTGACGTTCTCGATCACCTCGAAGAAGTGGTCGAGGTCGGCTTCGTCCCTGCCGGAGCCGGCCATCTCTGCATCTGCACCACCTGCCGGACCGGCCATTCCGCTCTCCATGTCATGGTCTGCCTGCCTTTTTAGGTCTGTGTAAGTACGCTTGAAGGATCCGGAGATCAGGTCGTTCATCCTGAAGGCCTCTCTCTCTCTCTCTCTCGTGTAGATATGTTTTTGTTAGATTTGGAAGAGAAAGGAAGAAGAAGAATGGATACGCCAGGAATGACCAATAGCATGGTTCTGTGTTTGATGATATTTGCTTTTAAAAAATATTAATTTGATTGGTGGCATTCCTACGTGGTTAAAGTAAAATTAATGATGAGATAGATCATGGGAAAAGGATCGTGCCAACCATGCTGTTGGATAGGATCACCCTGCATGTTGTGCTATATTATTATGATGATCTCCCTCTCCAGCACGTACACCCAGAGAGAGAGAGAGAGAGAGAGAGAGAGAGAGAGAGAGAGAGAGAGAGAGTCTGTGTGTGTTTGCACAAAGCAGATTGAATAGAGAAGATGGAAAGTCTTGAGTCTGAAGGGTGTAAGAAGTCTTGTATAGCATAATAGTTACAGCTTAACTGTTTTAGCATGAAAAATTATTAAGCTAAGAAATCTGTCAAACAAAATGCTAGTGTCAACAAAAGCCCTGGGCCACAGCGAATGTGAGATAACTCCTTTAACCCATCTGCCAGTAGGATTGCAGGCTGAAACTCGCCTGCATGAAGCGGGAATTGCTAGTAAGAGTCGATCATCCATAAGGCGGTGAATTCACTATGGAATATGGATTATGATCATGTGAGTAAATTTAAGAATGTAATTGGAGAACCATTCCCGTAGACAAGATGCCCACAAAACATTAAGTTGACCTCAATCCTCATCCTTAACAACTAAGCCCACTATCTCTTTAATATATTCATTGAGCTGTTTGTGACCTGTGAGGTCATGAACACACGAGCGTCCGATTGACTTTTAGAGAGTTGGACCATTGGACCAGGCTGTTCTTCTTGGCCCTAGCATGCCAGGCCCTCGTAGCCATAACAGATTTGATCTTGAGGATGACAAGAAACTATAGCTCTAATGCCATCGTAGGGATGTCAATAAATTTGGCTTGGCATGGGCTTGAATGCAGGCAACTGTAGGTGGGAACCAAGTCTGTGGAACCCCACCTGGAACTAGGCCTGTGCCACACAACCAATGACCGGAATATTGGACTGGTATCAGGTTCCAATTGCATATGGTCCAAATCCCATGTTAAGACCAATATCTATTTCATACCGAATTCAAATTTTCTTATGATGCGACTTTTAAGACTCACAGAGAGAGAGAGAGAGAGAGAGAGAGAGAGAGAGAGAGAGAGAGATCAATTTACTTGACCCCTGCTATCAAAATGTAGATCTCATTAAGATCTAGAAAGAGGCAGTAGAGAACCCTATCATAGATCCCGGCCTTTCCTGTACTGATTATAACAAAAAAGAAAATCCTTTTTCATGTGGTCTTAACCGGTGACCACTATGAGATCCGAGTCATATCTGAATTTTTCATCTTGGATAAATTCCATGACTTAGACCCAAGCGGTCTGGCTTAGTGGGATGGGGCCTAGGCCTTTTGACAGGCAGTAGGTTCAAATCCCATGGGCGTTACCTCCTGGGTAAACCAAAGCTTGGCGACTCCCTGGGGTCGAGGGGTAAGCCCTCAGAGTTTTACACCAACAGAACCGTAAGTACAGCAGGCTGAGCAAGAGCGGCTAGGTCTCTATGCCTGGGGCAGTTTCTACAAGTAAAAATAAAAATAAATTCCGTCTTGTCAAGTAGAAAATATAGAACAGGTCTGATTAGACCCAATCTTGTTCTTAACAAATCCAACCCCAATCCAACAAGATATATACTGCCAACATCTGATAGACTGATCATATGAGCCGGACCCAATTTAGACACTGGTTTGTATTTCCGACCCGTAATATCATGAACGATCAATGGAGATGGAAGAGTGCCAGTTCTCGGAGTACACCATAGATTCGAATGTTAAAATGGGAATCAAATGATTGATACATAGGGTTGAAATTCTGTGCGATGGACATGAAATACTGGGTTTTAAGAATACTGTAATGTAATACATGAATCCATACTCCACAAAAAATATTTGTGTTATCCGGTACGAATATACTGATAGAAGTTTAAAACGGAAAATAATGGTCTCGTTTATAGTGAAAAATTCTTTTTTTTTTCTTGTTGAATCTTTATCAGCAAAAAAGTTGTTTGAGAAATATAAAAACAAATATTTACAAACAAAAATGTATTTAATAACGTTGCTTTTCCTGCAAGTTACATTTAATAATAACATTAAAAATTTATACTTATAATACTACTCTTAATTAATATATAAAATGTTCTTAATATGCATCCAACTCGCTAAAAGGTTAAAATAAGATACATAGTTCACTTATTAATGGTAAAACATAAACAATGGACTAATCGTAATATATATTTTAGTTCAGCACGTAAAGAGCTCGTAAAGCCAAACTAGTTCTTCATGAGTTAGAGATATCGCAGTTCCCGATTCCATGGAAAAGATACATCCAACAGTGACAGTAAAAGCCTTCTCAAGAATGGAGGGAATTTAATCATTATGGTTTTCTTTTTTGGGATGAAAAAAAAAAGATTTAGCAATTATAAAAGGTCAACTCATTGCTTGAAGACAGCTTGAATGGGCGTGTTTACAAACATTTCCAACACCTGAAACTAGTCCAATTTTATTATGCTAACCAGTTTCGAACATGTGACTAATTTCCGATGGAAATCTTTTACCCAAAATCAAAACAGCCAGAAACCTAAGAATATTTTCCACACCCCCTCTTGCGGAAACAACTCTCAGCTATTATTCCCACGGTGAAAGACGGAAACAGACTGACGAAGAGAACAAGTTTTAGCTTAAAATTAAAAGGTGCAATATCCAAACTTGATTAGGTTAATTCGGTTCCCTTTTAATAAACTATAAATGCTAAGAAACAAACAACCAATATTCAACAAAACCAGTCATTTTTTGACAACGAGAAAAAAAACAGGTCTCAAAATTAAACAAGAGATGACTTGCTAATTATAACACCTACGCGGCATAATTCAACACAAATTCATGTACGGAAACTCCTTGCACACCTAAATCCCCTAGATCTCTCCATTCATCAGAAGCCCGAGTCTCCAAGTTCATCAGGATTACGAAAACTTTTAGTCAGGAATCAAACAGATTGAATTCACTTCTTTTTCTTAGGTGCCCTGAAAGGAAAAGAAGATGAAATAAGAGACGTAAGATTACAGAGGAAGTCCAAAGTCATATAGAACCACCAGAACAAAATGGAGAAGGAAATGAACAAAACAGTATAGTGTATTACTCTGCTGCTGATTGTGATGCAGGCGGTGCTCCTGGACCCTGTTCCAGAAAAAGTAGAATGATAGATTATACTCTCACATGTATCAAAGCAATAACATATAGTGCGTGTGCGTGTGTGCCTGGTCCTTCAAAACATGTTTAAAAGATCACAGTGCATTTATCTCAGCCTCACACAAGTTATCATCTCTTTGACAGGCTTTTCACGCAACTTATGATTAAAGAATGCATTTTAGAGATTGAAACAGAAAGGGAACAAAAAGATACCGACGACCCACCTGAGCAAGACGTTCTTCCCTTCGCGCTATCTTCCTTTCCCTGCTTGCCTTGCTCTTAGCTCTCTTGGCCTCAAACTGATCAGACAGGGTCTTCTCTCTTGCCTTCTCTGCCTTTGATTTGTGAATGCTCTCCATAAGCACACGCTTGTTCTTGAAAACATTACCCTTGACCTTCATGTACATGTCATGGTACATGTGTTTGTCTATCTTCTTTGCTTCCCTGTACTTGCGCAGTAAGCGACGCAGCACTCTCATCCTCCTCATCCAAAGAATCTTGGTTGGCAGCCTGGCCTCCCTAGTACCCCTACGCTTGCCATATCCTGAATGCCTGCCCTTCCGCTTTGCCTCCAAAGCCCGACGAGCCCGTGATCTTGAATGGATTTTTGTTGGCTTTTTTATCACAAAGCCATCCTTGACCAGCTTTCTTATGTTTTGCCCTGCATATAATAAAATTTTCAATTTGTTCATTAGATATACATCGCTTACATTCATCTCATAAGGTACTTCATAAATGACATTAACAAAAGTGTAGAAGATCATTGCTTGATCGCAATTTTCAAAGGTGAGAAATTGAGAATGTGATTCAGTTACTCATATGAGAACGTGAGTAAAATTCAAGCAGTAACCCACGTGAATCTCACCAGATATGAGCAAATCAACAACATTTGATTCACTTACACACGACTCTGTTTTCACACCTTTGCTTCACTCGATGAACATTTGTGCCCAAACTGTAAGCAACCAGTATGACAATTTTACCATTTACATGTTTGATTGCTGGACTTGCAGTTGGAAATCGCAAAACCAAAAAGTGTTTTAACATAAAGGCACTGCCTTGTTAAAGATGGCCCCCTGTAACATATTTGTATTTGTTCGTGTAACTGGTATTTTGAGGTTCTGTTTATTGTAGAAGGGTATATTCATAATTCACATTAGGCCTTTAATATATGTGTGTGTGTTAAGTCTCTAGGAGTATAAGTAGTAGTTTCCAAACAAGTTTATCAGACTTCTATCTTCTTCCCCTCCACTTCTCCCTCGTAGCCTTTGGTTGTGAGCCTTGGGACACATATTACAAGTTACAACGCAAATTTAGCAGAACTGCCAAACACATTGTAATTAATCAAGCCCCTAAGAGGACAATGGAATTCATCATATCCTGTAGCAAACCCACTGCATACAATTGGTTTTATGTATTAATTTTTCCATATCATGCTGGCTTGCAAAAAATCAGGCTCCAACATTTGTGTTAACGATCTCAGGGATGCTATTCAAAGCATAATTACAAACCGAGATCTCTGCTCATACTTCAAATGGTTTATAGTGATGGAACAAAGCATCCAAATTGTTTCAAGAATGAGGTGAAGAATAAACACATAAACAAAACGATTTGTAGAAGACAGGTACAACACATTGACACCTAAAAATTGCCAACAAAACCGTTCTTGAGGCACAATCAGAAAAAAATGATTTTGTTTTAGAATAAGTAAAAAGGAAACATTGGATTTTCAACGTCACCACCAGTTTGGGCTCTAATAATTCTGATTGGTCTAACCAATAAGTTGCAGCCCTAACCCAGCAAGCTGATCCTATCTTAGAAATCACAAAGTATAGAAAATAGGAACAAAGTTAAACACAAATATATTTTATGTATAAGAACCATGTTTGACCAACAGCATTAAGCAAAAGATAAGACTAATGTACAGAAAATCCACACGGCAAACACAATATTGGAACAAAACACATTTGCATATCTCATAATATGAATAGCTCAAAACACTGATCTAACGGTAGCATTGAACATGCATAACAAAAAAACTGATCTGCAGTAGTAGCATGCAGAGTGCAAATATAACATTTAGGGAGATAAAATTAATAAAGTCATGTTCTATACATTTATAAACAGTACCAGTCTTTTTGGATATAATTAGATTTTCGAGAATGCAATCAAATAATAGTACCATCATGATTAAATTTAAGGAATGCACAATTTCTTGTGGTGAAAGAATATATTGAAAACGGGTGACATTTTATAAAAGAAATTGAAATACCAACTAGTATATGAGAAAACTTAGCCAGCCAAATAAAGCAAAATATTAAAATCCCCAATACTTCGAATTAAAAAACCAAGATGTGAGATGGATTCAGTAGACAAACAGCAGTATGAGCCATTCATCTGTGGATCCATAACTACGGTTGTCTGGCCGCTACCATTCTATCCATTTAAGATGGAATGGCCATTAATGTAGGCATTAAGGACAGCTCACTAAAACAAATTGTAGAAGCCATTCATAACCAGATAATGCCAATTTCTATACAACTCCAATAACTGAATTAAAAAAAAAGAATCATAATGAAAAACTACATCTCCAATCAACGAAGATTTAACAAAGTAAAATTCTTAATTCACAGACTGAAAATTTCCAAATTCGTACAAACTATATTTTTTCCCACATTAATTGATACCAAAGACTGTGGGAGCATGGTCCCTTCGAAGATCATGATTCAAACCATGGTTGTCAGTCGAGGAAGCGGGAGCGGGAAGCGATACGGGAAGCAGAAGCGGGAAGCAAGGCACTTTCAAAATTTTAAGAAGCGGGAAGCGTGGAACGACTTAAAAGCGAATCAAGAATCGTCTCGGAAGAGACCTAGGAAGCGAACCGGAAGCGAAAAAAGAGAAAAAAGAGAAAAAAATAAAAAAAAATACAAATACAAAAAAAATGAAAAAAAGGGGGGAAGCGCACTTCCCCAAAAAATGGTGCTTCCCAGCGTGCTTCCCCACTAGGCTAGGCACTTCCGGTAACTCTGATTCAAACCTTCCTGAAATAACTGGACAATTTATTGCATTGATTATAATGTGGAATAATCTCCCATTTGTTATAAACACATAAATTCATAAATTTGATAATAAAAGAAATGCAAATTATGTATTAAGATTGAGATGAAATGTCACAGCTACTATCACAATTTGTTTCCTATGTAATAAATGAAATAGTTAAATTGGAATTTATGACATTAAATTAGATGCAAATATATTCATTGATAATTATATGGTGGTACAAACTCAATGTGAAAACAATTGTAGAAGACAAAGAATCACCAAAAATAACAAAAAAATCTGGATTTAGGCTTAGGTTGAATTCTTGGTTTGTGTGTCAAACTCCCAATGAAGAAAGTGATAAAACTCACTAGAATTGGCCATGGAGATCTCGCTGGTTTCATTGGGATCAAGCCATACTTTTCCCTTGCCACACTTGAGAACACTGGCAGCTAAGCGTTTCTGCAGCTTAAGGGACACCATGGCTATGACTGCACCAGAGGATGAGAACATAGTCAGAAATGAGGCACTGGAACAAACAAAGAAGATAAAGCATGCTCTGCACAGAAGTTACACATACACATGTATATTGTGAAAATTCAAAGTTCCAGGTGCAGGCTTAGCAACAAGAATGGAAGAATATATCAAAAACATTAACTAAAATCTCGAGACCAAGTCAAAGACAAATAAGCCCATAGATAGAAACAAGAAAATGCATGTAGAAATTGTCAAAAAAGTGCATCTTGTGAGAAGAAACACTGGCAGAACAATGCACGCAGACACACCATTCTACATTTTTTAATTGAAATCAATGAAATAGGAAAGGAAAAAACTTTTCAAAATGGAAAAATGAACTTCTGACGTCAACAGACATCTTAAAGAGCTCAAACAGTCAGGATCCACTAACACCTATCTCATTCAAACGACATAGCTTCCATCTAGCAGCACTTCAATTGAGTAAAAAATTCCATCCAATTCAGAGACAAGATACATTTTAAATATTTGTGGCAAATTCCACTAAAGACAATCTTGCCAACAGACAGCATGCACACATGACAAAATTTCAGCAGCTCAACAAAGTCTTCGCCTATCTGGTTTAACAATCTCAATGAAAACAGAATATCTCCCGCCTCCTTCTCCCTCGCACACAGAGGCCATAGAGATGTACTACACAATGTAACTTAGAAATCAGAAACAAGTTGAGAACTCTCAAAACTGCACATGTATACGAGGCCCGATCCACAACGAAACTAAACTGACAGAGTATTTGGTCTTCTTTTTTCCACTTATCGTGAAAAATAAACAACAAAATTGGAATGATATGGTAGTACAAAAAACAGACATTGAAAAATCTAAAAATCCGGATACCCAAAAACCAAAATCACCTAGAGGTTAAACTGTTGAATAAAAACACTCTAGAATTAAAGAATAGATCCTTCCAAAAGAAAGGCTCAATAATCACGAAACGAGAAAGCAAAATAGAATTAAAAAAAAGAAACAGCAGTGCCAGAAGCAGATACCTTCCTAATTCAAAGTATAAAAAAATGAAAGTAAGAAATGCCCTATAACCACGAATGAAAAATGAAAGCAACACCAAATGCTAATTGCACAAATCTGAAGAATTGCATCGGAAAGAACTTTAACACGCCGAGCCCATCAGTAAGAACCACAAAACCCTAATCATCCCGAAGGAAAAATAATAGAGACTACATAAAATAAAGCAAAGGCCGAACACTAAACCCCAGACACCTAACTCATTCAGAACAAAAATTAGCATATTAAAAGAAAAGGAAAGAAATACAGATTCAGATTCGACGCAGTAAAACCTAAATTATAAAACCCGAGTAATCCCAAAACGAAAGGAAAACATAAAGGAGAGATCCTCCGATTCCCGATCAACCGGCAAGAAAAGAAACCCCTAAAACCCCAGCTCCGCCATCACTGTATGCGCGGTACAACGCAAGAGATTGAAGCACAAAATCATAGGCAAATATGATGTCAAAACCAAAACGCAAGAGATTCGGCTATCAATTCATAGGGAATAGGGCAAGAAGAATACCTCTCTCTCTCTCTCTCTGGTGGAAGCGGCCGACGGAGACTTGATTTCTAGGGTTTACTGAATGATATGGTTTTCCCCTTATCGGATTAATGACAATAATGCCCTCTCTCATTACTGGGGATGTAAACGGTTCGGATTCGGGTCGGATTGAGGCATTATCAAGTCCGACTTAATCGGATTCAGGTGAAAAAAAAACGATGAAGCCTAACCCTGATCCGATTAGCTTAAAACCCGGTATTTACACTTAATCCAGTCGGGTTTTTTTCTGGATTCGGGTTTGGTTTGAATGTAAAACTTAATACCAAATTTGAATCTTATTATTAATGAACTCAGATTCAGGTCGAGTATCAGGTTGCACCCGAACCATTTAATCTGTACTCATCCTTACAATGACACGTGCCTTGGCCTGCTTAGGGTGCCAACGGGTCGGAGCTTTACCTGACCTTGTTGAGTCTGGACTCAAATCCGACTCTGAGATGTTAGTACCAGGTCTGAGTCTGATCAGACTAGACCTGTCATACGCGAAACCTACATATGGATCGCATCTGATAACATAAATAAACCAGACTTAGTAGTAAATAATAATTATTCGATGTTTTTTGCTATGCCACATGGACACTCTTAACTTTTTTGATAGGCAAGCTGGGGTTAGTCAGACTCCTATGTGTCAGAGGGATTCGAGCCTGGGCCTTCAACTTAGCACAGGGCCTCGCTTACCACATGGGTACCACATCGGTGGTAGGACACTCCAACTTACCCTTACCCTTTTGCCATGTCACTAAGTTGACAGAACGTCACAAGTTTGAAACCTGCAAGTGACGTTCCTTGCGTCAAGGTCGAAGCTGGGTGTACTCGAATAGGGATGGCAGTGGGGCGGGGCGGGGGACAAGGTCTCCACCCCTGCCCCGCCTCTTTGGCGGGGATGGATTTTATCCTCCACCCCCGTCTTCATTCCCGTTTCATGTCCTCCATCCCTGGTTCAAACGGGGATGAGGCGGGGCAGGGAAAAGTGGTCGTGGCGGGGTTGGGGCGGGGATGAGGCGGGGCGGGGAAAAGTGCACGTCCATCCCTGCCTCCACCCCCCGGACGGGGATGGATTTTAACCTTCGTCCCCGCTTCCATCCCCATTTCACACCCTTCATCCCCAGTCCAAACGGGGTGAGGCGGGGCGGGGCCCCGCTTTCCCCCGGTCCACTGCCATCCCTACTCCCGAATGGGCAGGGGGGATCTCAAGTATTATTGGCCATCCCTAGCAGCCAGTGATGGGTGGATTATTTTTCTTGGATTATCCAAAAAATTAAAAAGAAAACACTGTTTTATGTTTTTTAAATTTGCGAAACTTGGACAAATTTGGCTTTGGTATGAAATTTCAAAAACCATAAAATGCTCCATAGGTTAATGGAACGTTAGATTCCAAATATGAATATTTTTGGATCCAATACTATCATACCCAACCCATTAACACCTTTATCTGACTATTAGTTTTGGAACAAAGCCAGTCACTAGGTCAGGTTTGTATTGAGTATATAATCAAACCCTAACCCAAATGTGGAACTTGGCCAGAGGCATACGTGGGTTGGGCTTGAACTATAACTTATTTGGATCTTCTTGTTGATCCGCTCAAGGAGAGTGTTTAAGTAATGTTTTGGATGCTCTTTAAATCATATGACAGGTTTGGGCTTCCATTTTTTCAACATGGCAAAATCTTTTTGATTTATTACATGGAGAAATCACCCCATAAAAATAGAGACCTAGTCATGCTGGCTTAGCTTGTTGTACTTACCATAGTGAAAAACTATGTAGGCTTACCCTTCAACCCCAAGAAATCACTTTGCTTGGGCTTACGGAAGAAGGTGACACCTATGAGATTTGAACCCCGCCCAGCGGCCTATGCCTCATCCATAGGGCTTCATCCTTACATAACTTGAACCTAGCAGCTTAAGGTTGTCAAAGGACATTAACTATTGGGGTTGGCTTTAGATGCAGGAAAGCATACTTACATAATTAAGTTGAAAATGGGTCCAAGTCTGTGCCAAATCTTTTAAGAGAGAAGATCAAATCCAACAAAACTTAGATAGAAATTCACATAAGGTACCTTAGATGTCATTCATGGTTAAGATGAACACCACTCAAATCCCATCAAGAAGACTGATCTCCACCTAGATTGGGCCCACAATAATTTGTGATGCCGTTCAATTCCTAGATGAGCATTATCAATGGCTGAAAAATAGAGGACTCACATTCATTCAAAACTTAAAGCATATTAGTAGGTTTTGGGTGTTATTCTTATTGATGATGTATGCCATCTAAAGGTGTCAACTGGTCGGTTTTGGTTCGGACTCAGGTAGAACCAGAGCTGTTTCTGATTTTTGGGTATGGTATCGGGTCAGGACCCTAGTCTAATCAGACCCATCATAAGAAAAAAAAAAACATACACAAACTTGATAAGAAAGAACTACATGAACCAGACCTGGGCCATACCCGTTAAAACAATAATTTTTATCATTTTTACATTAAAAATTTGTGGGTCTTAATCAGAATCCGAGTCAGGCCTGTGCAAACTATACCGGGTTCATATATTAATCAGACCTCCGGGTCTGAACTCGATCGATTATAATTGAACCTCATCTCCTGTTGCAAGATAAGAGAGGGGAGAGAAACTTTTGTAGTAGATGTGAAAAGATCAGGTGCACGAGCACCCTCCATCTTGGACACAGGGCCTGTCAGTTGTGGGGCCCAAGGCCTTATGGAGGACAATCAGGTGCTTAATGCAGAAATTTTATGCCAGGCTATCAACTAGCCGAACCCCTTTATATATTATACATATGTGTTTTGAGTGTGATTGTGCATGATACCTTAACATGGTATTAGAGCCAACAATACAATACAATACACCATGCTGCCACGTTTAAAGGACTGACCAATGTTGGCAATATCTGTATGGACCAGAGTTACCAAAAACTTTTTAGATAGGTGGGAAGATCGTTTTTTTAAAACTTGCACAATACTCCTCACTTCAGAAACTTGATGAAAATTTTGATTTTCTTATGCTTTTTCTATGTTTTTCACATGCTTGATCTATTCTTTTTATATGTTTTCTCACTCTACTTTTCATATTTTTTGTGTTTTCTATTTTAGTTTTTATTTGTGTTTTATTTCTTTTTTCATTCAATTCTTATATTGTTTTTTTTATTCTTCACTTCTCACTTCTTATACATTTCAAAATGTATCGCTTTTCCCCTTTGCTTCCTGTATCATTTCTCTCTTCCACTTCCGCAACCAATACTCAAGTGAATCGTTTCAAATTGGCCAAAAAATAATTAAAAACATTATGTATAGATCAACATGACACATGTTAAAGCTATTAAAATAATATAAACAAATAATGTTAAGTTTTTTTAATATTTATTAAAAAATAACCAACTCAGGGGTGAAGAGTATTGCAGATTGCACCGATACTGACAACATTGGGACTGACACAAATTTTTCCAACTCTCCCAACTAGAAGTGTCAACTGACATGGTTTACCCGGTCCTGACCAGAACCAAACCCTATAGGGTTGGGGTATGGTGATAAATAAGAAAACCCAATTAAGACTCGGGTTCGGACCCGAAGGTCCAAATTAATACATGGACTCGGGTATAGTTTGTGAAATTGTATACCAGACCTGCACCCGGCCTGAGTTCCGATTAAGACCCATCATTTTTTAATATAAAAATGATAAAAAAATATGGTTTTACCCAGTATGGTCCGGGTTTGGTTCATGTAGTTCTTATCAGGTCTGGGTATGATTTTTCTTATAGTGGACCTGATTAAAATTGGGTCCGAACCCGATACCATACCTGAAAATCTGATCCGATTCTGGTTTCACCTGTGTTCGAACCAAACCAAACCCGATGACAACCCTACTCCCAACTTACTTTTACCAATTATCTCGGAATATCACCCCCCTTGCCGCACATGGTAGTACAGGACTTGACTTTTATAATCAATGTGGTGACTTTAGATTTAAATATCCGTCCTCTTGGCTTGATGCAGAATCAGCCAAGGGACACCATGGGCCACTAGATTGTGATATTTCATGCACTCATCTTGTTCTTGCTCTTGTATTATTATCTTCATTGATGATGATAACTACTTCAGTGGCCACCAAGGAAAACAACCCCAAAGGTGCCAAACCGGGTCCCACAACCGGATTTGGATAGCTAGTATATCCCACCAATTCAACTCTTAAGGCTTTGTATTCGCCATCTTCTAGCCAATATTTTGGTGATAGGGCGTAGATAAGAATTGCAAGTGAGTCGGGTCAGATTGGGTCTCATCAGATCCAATTCTAAACTGAAGATGAAAATGAGACTTGAATCCGAAACCATACGGATCGGGTAGGGCTTCCCTCGGGTATATTTGTTTTGACCATGTAGTACAAAACATTCGTGGAGCTGCATAAACCATTTTTATTATCTTTAAAATCATATTCTGTATTGTTTTTTTTTTTTCTTATTTATCGATGAACTGGTGGGGTCTGCAGACTCTGCCGAACCTCAACTTGACTATCCAAAAAAAAACTGTCGAGGAAGACCAGTAGATCTGATCTAGGTTGAAAACCGACCTAAGCTAACCCACTGTTGTCATTTTTCCTTTTTGATAGGCAAACTAGGGAATAAGCTGATGGGATTTGAACCCAAGACCCATTGGTTATGATTAGGACTGAAAAACATGTTGAGCCAAACGTGGCTCAGCTCATGTTCGGCTTGTAAAGAGCCCGTTCAAAGTCGTAAAATAGGTACGTGCTGAATATAAATGATAGGTACTTAGTTCAACTTGAGTCGTATAAACTAGTTAGGTAGTAAGAAATATATTTCAGATATATATTACATATACTTTTTTTTATGATTAAAGAAACCCTTACCGAGAACTGGGTCACTTAGTTAGCCTGCCCCTCATTGCAAGGTAAAATTGCGGGTTGAGGACACGACCACCCAATTTATGTGCCCCAACATTGATAAAGTAATGGCAGCTGCATGCACCAGGAGGATTAGATCCTGGGCCTTCATCCAGGCACATGATCCTGCTGACCACATGGGAAACCACTGTGGTGGTACATGTACTTTTTGTAATCGAGAAGTGATTGTATTATACGATAAAAATAATACATTTTTTTAAAAGCCTTATTTTTTTTAAATTCTTCAATTTTTCAAATTTTCAAATATTGTTATTTTTATGAACTTTTTAACCTCCACACCTATCGTTTTCGATACAAATTTTCTCCATATGTGAATTTCTTCCGTCTATACCAGAAACTCCAACATCGCAAATATCTGAGTTATCACACATTAAAATTTTACCAAATTTGCATAAAATAAATATCAGTGAACTTTCTTTTAAACTGGAACCGACAAACATTACATATATGTGAGTTACTTCAAATAAAAAATCTATAAAAAAAAAATTTAAACTCGAACCGACAAACATCATAAATACTTGAGTTACCTCGCATAAAAAATACAATAACATCACATAAAAAATATGCATATTTTTTTAACTTGAATTGACAAACATCGCAAATAATTGACATACCTTGCATAAAAAATGTAACAACATCAAATAAAAATCTACAAAAAAGAATAACTCGAACGGTCAAACCTCGTATAAAAAATATAATAACATCACATAAAAAATCTGTGATTTTTTTTTAACTCTAACCGATAAACATCACAAATAATTGAGTTACCTCACATAAAAAAATGTAACAACATCGCATAAAAAAATCTGTGATTTTTTTTAACGTGAACCATCAAACATCGCAAATACTTGAGTTACCTCACATAAAATATATGTGAGCGAACTTTCTTTCAGACTCGAACCTCGAAATTTCGTAAATATTTGAGTTACTTCACATAAAAAATTCTTAAATTCGCATAAAAATCTAAAAAAATAAATAAACTCAAATTGAGAAATTGTGCAAATACCTGATTTACTTCGCATAAAAAAAGGAAATAATGTCGCATAAAAATCTGTGAATATCTTTTAAAATACACGCCTTTTTGTTGTATTTGAAATGCTGGTACCAGGTCTGGATCAGGGTTATTTTTTCTTAGGGTTATTTTTAACCTAGTAATATCATCTCAAAAATTTCACTTTTTTTTAAGAACAAAATCTAGGGTTCTTCGTGGTTTTCAATATGTGCTCCCCAAAATCCCCTTCACATAATTTTTGAGTTTTTCTTATTTCGATGACTTTTCTGGTGATTCGGATGAAGTTACGACATTCTTCTCATTGACTTTTCTTGCTAGATCGAAATTGTGAGTTCTTTGTGGTCCCCAACCTGTAAACCCCAAAATCTTCATATGTAGATATAGTTTAGGTTTTTTTTTCGAAAGAATATAATATGCTTACTTTGAAGATCTGTGTTTGCTTTAAAGATGTTTTATCGCATAAAAACTTAATATTTTTGCTTCTTTGAAGATGTTTGTCCATTATTATATAAATTTTTATTTTTTTGTATATGTGTAATGGGGCTTTGGTTGATCATGCACAAGTTGTTAATATGGGTAGCTGGTTTTGCATATTGGTTGTTGTGTGTATTCTATTTTCAATAGATGTATATTACATTTGGTTAGCATAGGTAGTTAAGATGACTTCAGTATATGCTAAAGTGCATTATCGTGTCACTGATTATCGTAGTTAGAGATCTTTAATGGTCCTAAAAAATATTAGCTTTAATAAATTAGTGGCTAGGTTGTCTCGGAAAACATGATTGGGTGAAGAGTTAATCAGCCTCTGATATACATATTCGTTGTCCATAGGTGATGAACTAGGTTGGGTAGTTGTTTTTTACGATGATGATGTTAGAAGGGATGTTATTTAGTGACGACGTTTACTTAGTGCCCCACAAAGTGCAACAAGAAGCAGTTGAAAGAGATGTAGAATCGAAGTCAATATGTTGTCAAACATTAAACTGTCTCAAGCTGTTGACGAACAATCTATATGGTACATTCCTAAAAAAAAAATACATAGATATATTATTGTCAGCCATAGTATTGATCATTGCAGTCAGATATTTCTAGATGCCTTTATAGTTATGGATAGAGAGTCAAAGGATTCATGGGCGTGATTTTTGTCACACGTAAAGCGATGATTTTTGTCACACGTAAAATTACGGGTCTTACACTATCACCCTGTGACACTTTAATCCAATGATTCATATCGCATCCTCTAATGTGATGGTCATCTCTATATCTTCAAATCAAAATATGTTGATTTTTAGATCCCAGAACTTCACTACGACTTCCAAGAGGGGGTGGCTGATCTTTCATGGTGAGATTTCAAAAAAACTTTAGAAATGCATACCATCAAGCATTTCCTTTATGTCCTCCAGGAGAACTTCGAACCAATAGAAGTGGTGCATGCGGCTATCGGCTTGTGGCTTCTGTCTAGGAGCATTAGACCTTCTTTCTCTCTTTGAAGAAATCCTCAGAGCTTGCACTTTCTTCTCAACATCTGCTTCTTGCTGTGATGTCGCTGGCCCTTGTTGAGCTGCCTTCTATCCTTGTTGAGAAGCGTCATCATGTTATACAACTGCCTCCAACCTTGGCTGAGAAGCATCCGACTGTTGTGTAACTCGATTATCCCCTTATTGAGTTGCCTTCTCCCCTTGTTGAGAAGTGTTCTCCCATTGCACAATTGTCTCCAACCCTAGCTGAGAAACATCAGACCATTATGCAACTCAATTGTCCCCTTGATGAGGCTCATCATCTACTCTTCTATTATCCATATTCATAACAAGGGGTGAAGGCAACTCATGTACATCTCCAACAACCTCCGAGTAAGAACATGACTCAAACAAATGCTCCATCGCTGAGTCCCCCTCCACCTCCCCATCCTTAGATGCTTCAAAAATAGAAGACATCATTGTGCCAATTACCTCTTCATCCATTTTTTCGGCCAATGGTTGTGACAGCTCCTTACAGAGTGACAGAAATTCAACCTTCATTTTTTGTGGTAAACGTTTAAAAACCTTTGTTTTGGCCACTGTTGAGGCAAAGACGGTGAGGGCGTTCCCCCCTCTCTTCAACTTTCAAGATGTACAATGGTTGAAGGATGACGCAATTCACTGATACAGGGTTCTTAGTCGCCATAAAATAAAAAAAAAAGGTCATCAAAACTTTAAAAATAGTTGTCAGATTATTTTGGTGGGGACTACAAAGGAAACCCTAGATTATACAAGAATAATGCTAGAATGCAAGCCCTAGAATATATGATATCTTTGTCGCTACTATTTATATAAGACGAGGGAGCCCAAGAGTCTGCTTGAGTTTAAAAGACAATTCATGTACTTTTTATGCAAATTGCATATATTTTTTTTATGCAAAGTAAGTGAGATATTTGTAATGTTTAGAGGTTTGAGTTTAAAAGAAAGTTTTCTTGCACATATTTTATGTGAATTTAGTAAAACAAAATTGTAAGATAACTCAACTATTTATGAGGTTTGGAGATTCGAGTTAGATTTTTTTTTTGCAGTTTTTTTTGCATATTTCTAATTTTTTTATGCAAAATAACTCAGGTATTTATGCATTTTGAAAGTTCAAGTTTAAAGGACATTTCACAAATTTTTTATGTGATGTTGCATTTTTTATGCAAAGTAAGTTAGGTATTTGTGAAGTTTATCAGTTTAAGTTTAAAAGAAAGTTTGCAGATTTATTATGCAAATTTAATAAAAAAATTATGCAAAGTAACTTTGGTATTTGCAATGTTTCGAGGTTAGAGTTTAAAAGTTCACTATTTTTATGCAAGTTCACACATTTTTATGCAAATTTCATAAATTTATTCGTGAAGTAAATCACGTATTTACGCAGTTTATGCGAACTTCGTTGGTTTGCAATTTTTACCTTTTAATAGTTTATGCAAATAAAAAAATGACAGTGAATCCCATTTACAAATGAATCAAATTAACACTGAATCAAATTTATAATGAATAAAAAAATTCACAGTGAATCAAATTTATAATGAATCAAATTGATTCCATTAATTAACAAATAAACATGCTAAAACAATCATTCATTCTATTGACTTAGTGAGATGATGTTGCCTCTTTTGAACTTGCATCGACAGGTTTAGGAGAAGTTGAGCTTGCATTGTCCTGCGACTCTTCTCACACAAAGTCTGATTTACACAATGCGTTAACATCAGATACTCCTCCATTTTTCAAAGTGAGTTACTTTGAACATTATAGATGGTCTGAGGCAAAAGAAAAAAGCCAACAAAAAAGCACCAACACATTTCAGGCAAAGGCCTGGTTTGAGAATAGCTGTAATGAATCCGACTGCTCAAACTAGGCCTTTGCCTGTAATGTGTTGGTATTTTTTTTGTTGACTTTCTTCTTATTTTTTTTACTACAAACCCTTTACGCAGTTCAAACTAACTTGCTCTAAAAATTAGAGAAGTATCTACTCTATTACACTATGAAAATCAGACTGTGTATGAAAAGAATCACATGACAACACATGCTTAACTTTTCTTAAACTTATCGATGCAAATTCAAAAGTGGCAGCAACAACTCACAACGGCATCACTCCCAATATTTGACTATCGCCCTTCGCTCAAACACACGATAGTCTTCCCTTCATTGTCCTAACAAACTTGCATATAGGTGACATCCAACTAAAGAATGAACGGCGAACATTCCAATCATTTCAATTTTTTGTCTTGTGCTAACAATAAGAGCCCCCCTTTTATAAGTCAAAGGAGGCACCATAAAAGCTTCACAAATCACAATATATTTCGTAAATGAAATCGCAAAGTCATAAGAGGCTCAACCCTAATTTTGGTTAAGGCATTGAAGAGGGGAGGTCGACTGATCAACCTTATCGCCTTGTGTACGTCCACCTAGGGCATTGAAGATTCCAGTGAAAATACTTAATTTAAATCTAGTTGATGAACTTTAAAACTTTAAAACTTGAACATCCAAATATTATAAATACCTGAGTTACTTCACATAAAAAATCTATGAAATTTCTTTTAAAGTCAAACCAATAAATAACTCAAATACCTAAGTTACTTCGCATAAAAAATTTAATAACATTCATAAAAAAACTATAATTTTTTTTTTTAAACTCGAACTTTAAAACCTCGCAAATACTTGAGTTACTTCATATTTAAAATTTTCAGAAAAACACATAAAAAACATTCATTTCTTTTTTCAAACTCGAATCGACAAACTGCGCAAATACCTAAGTTACTTCATATAAAAAATGTAATAACTTCACATAAAAAACTACAAAATTTCTTTTAAACTCGAACCTCAATATTTACAATTTTGGACAATAGACGAATTTGAAACTTTTTAAGGCTTTTCAAAAAATATATAATTTTAGTCTTACATTACAAGCATTTTTTGTTTTCAACTATAAAATAATGTATTTTTTCTATAAATAAGCCAGCTCTAACTAAGCTGGTTTAAGATGCGTTGGTTATGAGCTCGAACTCGGCTTCACCCACCACAAAAATGAGCCAAGTGTCTTGTAAGGCTCGTTTACCAGCCCCTACACATTATATAGCGATGTAATCATCCAACTGTCCCATTGGACCATGTTAGTTTTCACTCCGGTCGGAATTCGGAAGTCGGAACACTACCATGAGATCCAAGTCACATCTGCTATTGAATAGGATCCATCGTTCAAGATTCGGGTCTAGCATCTGGCCAAGTATCACCATACACATATACGAACTGTTTCCATCCCTGTAGGCTCTTTTTTTCATTTCGAGTAGTGAAGGGAAAGGAAAATAAGAAACCCACCGTTCAAAACTTGAGCACAACACCGGGTCAAGTATGACCCGAACCATATCTGAACCGTGACTAGTAGGTATATCCCATTCCCATGTCCGGTGTCGCAATCCAGACCCAAATGCTGACAGAGAAACCAAGACACAGGACACGACGAGAGCATATTCGTCCCTCCATGTTGCGGGCCCCACAAATCCCTAGGGAAAATAATATCCGCTCCGTTGGATCCCCATTCTCACCCCCTCTTTCCGCCACACAGAGTCGCACAAGAAACTCCCATTTTCCCGAGATATTTTAATTCCGAAAATACCCTCGAACCAGAGAGGCTCGTCTTCTTCCCCAACCTCTTTCTCTCTCTCTCTATAGAATGGAGCTATGGTCTCTCCACCCAAATGGCGTAAGCGGGGGACTCCTTGCAAAGAGGGCGAACGTCCCCTGCGTCGGGAGGAAGGGAGGAGGGTTAGGGATCGACGCGAGAGGAGGCCTTCGGGAGCTCGTCAGGGTTTTTCCGTCGAAGCGATCGGGTTTCCCCTCCTTGGCCGTGGTCGATCGTCCGAGGAAGGCAGATCGGGTCTGTTCCTCCTCCCCAGGCAAGGAATCAAGGGTTTTCTTTTCTCTCTTCTTTTTCCCCCTTTTTTGGGGTCTTCTTTCTCTTTTCAATTTGGTTTTGAAGCTTATCTTGCCAAATGAACCATAAAAAGTGGTATTTTTTTTCATTTATTCGTTTGCAATTGTGAAATTTATTGCTCCCCCGCCCCCCTTTCTATAGCGTTGGATCGCTGGTCGAAAGATTGCGAAATTTAGCTTTTTTTTTCTCTTATTTTATGAATTTTCTCCCACCAAAGCCCCTCATAAGAAGTTCCCCTCTGCTCCGCTCTTCTGAGAAGCGGGGAATTGTTGGATGAATCTTGAAATTATTACATTTTTTGTTGTTTTCTGGTTTTTTTATTTTTAAAAATTCAATTCTTTTTAGTTTTTATAGCTTATTGAAGCCTTAGTTTTTATTTTATGTTTTTTTTTTTTAAATTTACATGCATACCAAATTCCCCGAGGCAAACATTCTGCTTCTATTTGATGACAGTTATTCTTTTTTAGCATAATTTGTGGGAATTTAGTGATACAGAGTGGTAGTGCTGTAGGTTGATTAATTTCTAACTGCTTCTTTGGTTTGTTTGGGTGCTAATTTCCCTAGTTTCCCGTAAAGAATGGCTTGAGAATCATGCATTCGTTGGCCATTGTATTTTTTATGGTTTCTTTGCCAATTATCTGTTAACTCACATAAATACCCTGACCAATGTGCAGCTGATACCATGATCTATACATAAATCTGAGATCTTTCCGTGGAAAAAATTACCAGAACTCAAAATTGAACTATGCCGTACATCGGAATTTGCATACAGAGCAGATGATGCACCAATCTAGATGCTAACTTTGGGAAAATATACTGTTAATTCCAAATAAGAATCATTACAGAATGTTTAACACTAGTGGACACTAGAGTTGAGTTTTTGATATGGTTCTTGACGGTGAAGGTTAAAATGTTAAATGCTTCGCTGAATGACTTTCTGATGCATTACAGGTTCAAAAAACAAACTTTCTGATGCATTACAATTTACATGTTTGGTTAGTGGTCGCGGATTTAACAGACTTACAGGTTAACCTTAACTTGCGTGGGTGATATGATTCTTGGATCTTTGTAAAGAGTGTCAGCATGGCTACTGAGAACTGCCAACTAACGGGAACTGGTGAAAGTCTCTTTCCTTGTCAAGGGTTTCAGTTGCTAGCAGGTTGTTGCATCTTTATTGTTTTGTTGCCTAATTATTGGGGATGGTTGGTTGACTGGTTGAACTTTTTTTTTGAGTCCATTCCTTGGCTTTATGTTTCATCGACACATTTCCTTCTCAATGCTGGCTTATCTCTGTTTGCTAGTGATACAGGTATGTGTTTGTGCATGTTTGCTCTAGTGGTGATGGTTTTTGTGTTTGCAGAACTAGTAAAATTTGCCTGGATTTGTGCACAATGTGCAGATTAATGCTTGCGAGCATCTGTTCTTCCAAAATTTCTGCCAAATGTGTTAACTTGTTTATTTCTCAAAAAGGCTTGAAATGTACCAACAAATAAGATATAAAGGTTTTTGTGTGTGTCATGTAAAGCATGGTTGAGAACTTGAGTCAAAAGAGAGCGTATATAGTTTTGCTCTGTTTCTTTCCTGGGACCTGCTTTGTTCAATTATGTTATTGGTCAATCATGGTTGCTGGTAACTAGCAGTTGTCAGCTTGCTGTCATCACTAAATTTTATTAATCACCAAATAATCTCCTTGATCTGGATAGTTTATACTGATGCTTCCTACAATTGATTCCTGGAAATCTATTTTTATTGTAGGGAGCAGTAGTCAGCCTATTCCTGAAGAAGAGGATGGTCCAGAAGGAAGCAGCAACGATTCTGATAACGTTCAGTCAAGGGAGAGATCAAATAACAGACAATCCAACAAAGGATCCAGCATGTTTCATCATACAACCACTGACTGGAGAACCTTCAGAGCTAACCTTGTTGCTCGAGAGCAGGTGCTATACATTCTACTTATTCGATATCTGCATTTTATTGGATAATCAAAAGCTATGTCACATGAGTACGGGTAAGACACCGCAATTTCAAAAAATGCGGGTACGGGACACGGCTATATATATATACATCACATAAATACAAAATAAATTCAAAATGAACTGAATATAAGTTAAATATATATGCTATATCTAAAATATATTTTATATACTGAGAATATAAAGTTATAGAGGGAAAAATGGCATGTCCAGGTGTTGACACAGGTGCGGAGGGCAAAATGGAGTGTCCGTGTCACATAGATCAAAAGTTGAGTTCTTGAAAGGGTTAGGAGAATGCTTCCCATATTTGGTAAAAACCTGTCACGTCTTAAGGAATGAGCCTTGATCTTGGTCCATATTTACAAAATTCCCTCTTTCAAAACAAATTGCATAAAGAAATGGCGGTTGCGGTAGCCTTCCTTGGCATGTGAGGCATCTCATGCGGTTGGGGTTTCTCCTTCTGGATGGACCTCTTTTGTTCATCATAAGCTGCTATTATCCTTATGTGATCTCCAGTTATTGTCTCCATGAACTACATATTTCTGACAAAACTAAAAAATGAAAAAAAAAACAGTAAAAAAAATTGAAAAATGATAAATTGGCAGCAAAATCTTATTGGCTATATGCAAAATTCTGTCCAGGTTCAACAGCTGGATGTGGATGCTCATCTTCAGGAACCACATTCTCCCAAACTGCTTGGCCCAAAGTGGGCGCATCCAATACTCTTGCCTGAAGCTGGTTGTGTCCTAGTTGCGACAGAGAAGCTTGATGATACGCGCAGTTTTGAGAGGACTGTCATTCTTCTTCTCAGAGTAGGAACCAAGGATCCAAAAGAAGGCCCATTTGGTGTTATCATCAATCGCCCTCTTCTGAAAACAATCAGAGACATGAAACCATCTAATCCCAAGCTCGCAACCACATTTGCAGACTGCTCACTGCATTTTGGCGGTCCCCTTCACACAAGCATGTTCCTGCTGACCTCTGGCAATAAGTCACTCCCAGGCTTTGAACCGGTCATCCCAGGTTTGTGTTTCGGCGCACGTAATAACCTGGACCAGGCTGCGGAGCTGGTAAAGAAGGGGATGCTTAAACCCCATGATTTTAGGTTCTTTATAGGTTACTCAGGGTGGCAGCTGGATCAGTTAATGGAGGAAATCAAATTGAATTATTGGTATGTCGCTGCGTGCAGTGCAAATCTGATCACTGGCCCGCCTGATTCTTTATCAGGCCTGTGGGAAGAGATATTGCAGCTCATGGGTGGCCAGTATTCTGAGCTGAGCAGAAAGCCAAGGCAGGATGACACATGATACATGAGCCTCTCAAACAGTGTGAACTGTGCCATGATGCTTTCGTGTACATATCTTCCACGCCCCAATGTTTATCAGCGCCTGTTACAAATGCTTTTTTATTTTTCTAATAAAATAGCATTGGAAGAGAGCAAAAACATGTATGGAGACTGGTGGGCTTGTTTATTATTCGAGGGATATAATCAACATTTAATGTGGCGATATCAAATCTGTATTTCACAGGCAAAATCCATCATAAAGCTATTCCAAACCCAAAACCACCAAAATTTCAATTTTGATGAGCCTTCTGAGTTACAGATCTTGGGTTGTGTTAATGGCAAATGGGTGGATCATTTTCTCATGGGGAAGCTATTCAGGTTCATGCTGCCTGTTCCACGTCCATTGAGCTTAAAGTGCTGTTTCTCATTTAAATGAGAATCAGAATCAAGTGAGGCTTCATGTGATTCTGATTCATATGATTCCAAATTAAATTGGAATTGGAATCACGTAGCCCAGCAAATTAAGCTTACCCCCTTAATAAATTATGCCTGGCCCCAATTAAACTCACTTGACCATTGTTTTGTGGGACGATTAAATATAACCAATTAAACTTTTGGTTGTTGCCTTATCTTAGATCCAAATAGGGATGGCAGTGGACTGGGGCGGATGTCGGGGACAAGGTCTACACCTCCACCTCATCTCAAAATTTTGCTCTCCATCCCCGCACGGGTTTTGATTTTAACCTTCATCCCCGTCTCATGTCCTCCCCGTTTATCTTATCTTAAATGCCCTGTTTGCATAAACCATATTTGATACAAAGTATGAGATCAGAGAAGGGCAGGTACCTGGCACGCATTAACAAAAAGCAGGCAGTTCAATATATTAATTGAAAAGCTGGTGGGCTTTTTGTAAAAGGATCTTCACATGTTTCATTCAAGCTTGTGAAGCAGACAGCTTAACCACAAAATATGAGATATATCTCCATACGCCTCTCACAATAAAGCACTATACGCCCTATTTTTCTTTACAGTCCAACCATCCCTCAACATTGAGCAGAAAGTTCCAACCCAAAATCCAGTACAAGCTTTACACGTGATTATCGTTGAGTTATACAAATTAAGAGGAATGAAATCAATATACATATGAAGAGTTGGTGCGGACAGCACAGATACCTGATTTTCAGGGTGGAGACAATCATAGCATTGTTCTTTCATCTGCGTGAAGCTCCGGTGTAGGTTGTCCAGCCGGATTGTTAAACTGTAAAGAGAACAAGACGGCAACGGCAGTGGTCGTTTGGGACTACGTTAATTTTCTTTTTCTTCTGTTCCTGGGACCACCATGCCACCTCTGATTCCCCTCCGAGATTCTTCTCTTGTTCATGCCCTCAATGTTTCTCAAATATCTGAAGTCCCGTTCATACCAGGCACAAGAAGTGCTTCAAATTGGGTTCTCTCCAGTTCCTGGTGTTTCTTGGTCTTGACCTTGTCCAGCCTAGCTTTCCGTACAGCCTGTTGGATTTGCCTCTCATGCTCTTTAAGCATTTCCTCGAGGTTTCCAGTTGGAGGCAGCAATGGTCCAGAGTAATGAATTCTGTTCTTCTTACGTCCATAGCCCTGTAACAAGAATTCAATTTATCAGTTAAGCATTGCAAAGTTTTGATATTCATGTCCTTGGTTGTGCACCCCCCCCCCCCCCCCCCCACACACACACACACACATGATGTATGCAACTACAATTCTTTTGAGAGTAACATTGACAACTTACTGTTGCTGAATCCTTAATCCTCTCATCCTTCTTATGAGTGGCTGCAGGTCTATCCAACAAATGATAGGTATACTGTTGCTTCTCTGATGATTCAGCATTCTCTACTGGACTGTATTTGTCCGAAATCTGCCCTGGCCAGTGCTGTTGAGTGCCTCTCTCTCTACTATGATTGGACTTACCGTTGCTTCTCATGGACAAATCTGATGAGTATGATAGTTCAGAAGCCACATGAGGCATGCAAGATCTTTGTGACTTCAATTCTGCAGTGGTTGAAGCCTTTGCACCCCTGCCACTGCCACCAAAAGCTCTACCAGGAACTTCCTGATTATCATCCTCCTTTGGCTTCTTATTACGTGCTGGCCCAAAAGCACTGGGATGAATTAGAGGGCCAGAATGAGAGAAGCTATTCTGTGCAGTTCCCTGAGGCACCATATTGGAAGGTTCAATAGGAAACCCAGAACCAGCATCCTCAGGATTATACTTCTCACTGTTGCTTTTAGGGTTTGAATGACCTCGTCTCTGCTGAAAAAGGGCAAAAAAACGATTTGGGAAATCATCAAGGAAAGAAATCATGTAAAAGGAAAAAGAAAAAAGAAAACAAGCAAAGATGTTCTATTGATTAATTAGATAAATTAATTATCTTGGGCTTAACATATTCATCTTGTTTATTCTACACATTTCACTTTCTTTTTGTTCTTTTTTATAGGCATATATAAATGCCACAATTTATTTATGTCTCTCCTTTCATGTGAAAAATAAATTTTTTTGCTGGGCATGATTGAGGTATGGCGTAGAACATTTGCTCACCAAGGGTTTTGAGGAAGCCTTTTCCAATCTATTAAGAATGAGATACATGTAACGATTTTGGCTAGGCTGCATATATATGGGGTGGTTTCTCATCATACAGTGGTATTTCTTTAGATTATCTGCCTTATTACATTTGTTTTCATTATATTAACAGAATGTACTTTTTTCTGAAAAAGAAAAAAAAGCAAGCTTAGGGTGACTAATAGGCTGGTAAACGAGTTCAACAAACCAAACAGGGCATGTTATTTATACATGGAATATATATATATATATAATACTTAATAGTTCATATTTTATGTATATATTTTCTATGTATCCTCTTTGTATATATATTTTTCCATTCTTCTTTTTATATATTACACTTAAAATATATATAAATAAATTTTTTTATTTATACGAGCTCTCTCAAGCATAGCCGAATGCCTTGTATTCGGGCTCGACTTGTTTAAGCTAAGCTTGTCTCGCCAGCTATACAAACCGATTAAGAATGTGTTTGTGCGAGCCAAACAGAGCCGAGTCACGAGCTGCTCGGTTGGTTTGCCCTGGCCTAAAAAGAAGAAAAGGCACTGAACGAGCAAGCAAAGCGAGCGAAGGAATGAGGCCTAGTGACAAATGAAGAATGAAATGTTCTCTAGAGTCTAGACACAAGGTCATTGACACAATGATCATAGTAAAAGTGAATGGACAAAAGAAAATCAAATAGAAGTACCTGCAATGAGTTCCCATCTGGTGCTGGCTGTACTCTACTGGTATCAGGTTCATGCATATTTCCTCCTCCTGCTTTCCGTCTGAAAGTAACAAAGGGAAGTGGAGAAGCATAGGTCATATATAGGTTGATAATCAATTAATAAGGAGACACTAAAAAAGATGCAATTGCAAAGCGTGCCCAATTCTGCAAGTTACTGAAATACCAAACACTAGCATTCCCCCTCCCCCCCCCCCCTCTCTCTCTCTCTCTCTCTCTCTCTCCGTACATGTTTTTTGCCAGGCTGAACTCGGCAATAATCAATTATTCTTGTTTTTTCTTTTATGAACAGTTGGTACCTGCTTGTATGCAACTCAAGCTAGTAGAATTTTGCTACTCCTAGGAAGAAATCTCAGTGCTTTTATAGCAAAGATATCTGATTTAGGTCCAAGGACGAAAGAACATTATAAAGTTTCTATTGATCAAGAAGTTGGAGTGCTATAAAAGGTGACAGTTTAGTAAAACTTTCCAGAGATATCAAGCATTACTAGTTTCTTAAGATGTTACTGATCTCATTAAAAGCCTGTCAACACTTCTATATAAAAATTGAAAGTGCCTACCTTCTAGCTTCATCACGAAGTCTAACATCAAACTCTTTGCTTGGTGGATATTTTGGCAAGCTTGATGGATCACAAGGGAGTGGCTTTGTTGTGAAGAACTGCAAGGAATCATAGAAAGTCAAAAAATTTCAAAACTGTATTTACAGACCATAAGCAAAGTGCATGATGATGGTGTACGATGCATGAAAACAATAAGACACAAAAATGCAGAAACATAATCCATTGTGATACCCAAAAAAATAAAAATTGGGGATGAGCAGTTAGAAATTAGCTTAAAAAGGTAAATGTTTCCAAATTGCTGGTGAATCCAGAAAAAGGTACACCATCCTTTTGATTTGTGCAGATTCACAAACAATGGTTAACCCAACTCATCATTATCTGCTTCACATGATAGAGGTGATCAATGTTATTAATTGTTAACAAGCCACTTTTAAAAAGCAATTTCAGAATTTACAATCGTTGAACCAAATTCTTAGGACCGTGGTTAAGAAGATACAAGCTACAATTTTATTTCAATTTGCAAACCTAAATACATGAACTCCTAAAAATAATAGTATCCCACAAAGAGACATTAAATCATTAAAAAAATAAAAAAAATAAAAAAATAAAAAAATAAAAAATCACATGCAATGAAGATAAAAGGACCACATTACCCCTGATACGTACAATGAAAGATAATACTATGTAAAATATACCCTAAAACCTAAGATGGACAACCTAAGAAGTGGAAGATATTTGGAAATTTAAAATCATCTGAAACCAAACAGCACATACTAAGTGCATAATTGAATCAATGACCTTATCCACGGGTTGCCTTCAACTAGTGGTCCAGTGTAAGTTTGAACAGAGGCATGCATAAGAAGATAGAAGTAAAACTCACTTCGCTCTTAAGTGCAGCAGCAGCAGTACCACGAGCTGCAGGTTCTATAGCAAGAAGAGAATCCAACAGAGACAAAGCTGAAGTTGGGAAATCCTTGAACATCTCTGCAACACAACGCTTGTACGGATGCTGAGGCTTAAAGATTGTTGCATGTGGAAGCTTTGATTTTCTCCAGTAATCCTCTGATGGTGAACCACAGAGCTTAAAGATCTTATGCAGCTGCTCAACCTAGAAAACATAAGAAAGAAACCGCCTTAATAAACACACAACAACAAAACCATGACCAGGATTGAAACACAAATAATGCACTAATTACAACAGACAATGGAAACAACAACCTCATGAAAACAATTAAGAGGTGAAAAAGGCTTCATAAGAAAAGGAGTTATCATGCATTAATTGGTCATTCACAACTTGACATAAAAGCCACTGGAAAGGTACCTCCGTTCGTCCTGGCATGATGGGCTTTCCTGCAAACAATTCAGCAAGGATGCAACCAGTGCTCCATAAATCAACCGCAACACCGTAATCTGTTGTACCAAGTAAAAGCTCTGGAGGTCGATACCATAGTGTAACCACACGGCTTGTCAGTGGATGCTTTTGATCAGGATGGAAAAATGTTGCCAGGCCAAAGTCTGCTATCCTAAGAATACCATTGTTATCAATCAGAAGATTTGATCCCTTAATATCTCGATGTAGAACTCCCCGACTGTGGCAGTGCTCAAGCCCACAGAGCAGTTGCTGCATATAACATTTAATCTGCCAAATCCAAATTTAAGGTGCAATCGTAAAGCTCATCTAAGTGTGAGAAAATATGAAAGCATTTTCTTTCCTAAGTAGTAGAAAGAACAAGCATGTACCAGTCAAGTGCAAACGGAAAAGAAAAATATGTTCAGAATCATCTAGCTGAGAAAGTACCTGTGGCTCTGTGAACTTGACGGCTGGACTACCTGCAAGACCAGCAAGATCATGCTCCATATACTCAAAAACAAGGTACAAGCTGCAAGACATTCGTGATGTTACAATCCCTTCAAGCTTCATAACATTTGGATGGTCAAGCATGCGAAGTATGTGAATTTCTCGTGCCATGAAACGAACACTTTCAGGATCCTGATTTACAAAACGAACTTTCTTCAGTGCTACAATTTTTCCCGTTTCAAGATCCCGGGCTTTAAATACATTACTGTACGTTCCTTGGCCAATCTGTAAATATGGGTTATCAGGTAGAGAATTAGTCCATGACAAAAAAGCTGATTATACAAGTCAAACTGTTAATAAGGAGAAACAGACAATCTTAAAATAGCACTACAAATTAAATAATCCTTTCCTTGAAAATACTAGCAGCAAGAAATTAGATTTATAACATAAGTATAACACTTTTGTAGCATAAGATGAAAAAAAAAGAAAAAGAAAAAAGCTAGCAAGTCCCAAAAGTGAAAAAAAACTAGCACAAATCTTGACGAATTGCCAAATATAGATGGAAATTTGTCAAAAAAATAGTGAATCCAGAACAAATGAATGAAAATGCTTAAAGATTTCAAACGCGCTGCAACAGAGATGATTTGAAGCTCTTGAAAAAACATCCTTCACTTATCTCAACTTTGTTGTCACTTTCCCTGAAAATTTTCCCTTTGTTCCCTGTTTCCTCTACGTCATTTGAATTGGCATTGTAGATGCTACGTACATGACTTCTATTTAACAAGATAACACACTTTTGGGAGACTTGGCCTGGAAACAACTGGTACAGCGTGGAAAGCACAATAGGGATGTTGATGTATCCAGCAGAAGGGACCTCATCTCGCCAAATCTCCAGCTAGTCTAATGAGTTGTTTTCTCGTTTTCTAAAAGCAAAACATAGACAAATTTGAAAATTTCAATGTCGTGCCTAAAGCAAAGTTACAAAAGAAGCAACATTAACCTATCCTATGGTCCAAGATCCTTTTCAAAATTTTAAACACTCGAGTGATAAGGCTTCAACAAATAACTGAAAAGGTTTCCCCTGCATATCATTTGAGCCACATAGTGATCTAGCACACGAGATGTTCGATGAGCAATAACTCAATAGATACAAGAACAATTTGAAAAATTAGCAATCAAGCAAAGCCAGAAGAGTTCCTAACATCTATTGTGTCGAAAAGCTTTTGATTCTATAGACAAAGAGAAGTAAGATCTATGAAGCAGATGAGTGTGTTTTCTGCAGAATCTAAATCGAAAAACCAACGACGTCAAGATTTCAATACTTAAAAACAAGAGGAATAGAAAGGTCAACATACACGAAGTGAAGAAATTGGTTAACCTTGTCTAATTTCTCGAACGAATCAGCCCGACGGGGAACCCAATCTTTGATAGCTTCCCCCGCCACCGCCGTGAGCCAAGAAGGCCATCCCGCCACAACCTGCTCCCCCTCGACCCCGTTAGGCATATTGCCAACCCACGAGCCGTGATCCTCATTCGCGGTGAGATCGACAGTGGAGCGCCTCTGGTGCTTTCTCTGCGGCCTCTCAACCTTCCTCTCGACGTGCTTCTCGACTTGCCTCTCGTCCTTCCTCTCGTCTGTGTACGACACCGGATTCTCCGTGGGCTTCACGATCAGCCTCTCCCTCGCATCCCTATCCAGCGCGCCTTCCGGCTCCAGTACCACCTCCTCCCTCCGCGAGGAAATGCCCATACGCCGCGAAGCGGAGGCTTTGATAGAGACCTTCCCCCGGCGTGCGCTCCCCACTAACTCATCCGTTCGGATAGATTTCGAGCAAATGCAGCCCATAATCTCACACAGGTCCCTGTTTCCTCACAGGTAACTGCCCAAGCGAAACGATTCTCTGAAACTATCGATGATCCACGATGCATTAAACCGAGATTTCAACCAGCATTCACCCGAATTTCCCCCCAAATACTCGGAACTCCGAAACCCCCAAAACTCAAAGAACTCCCATCAGAAACCACCACCGCCAAAAACCCATTTCCTCAAATCCCTGGACAACCAATGCCAACAAACCTATATCTCAATAAAACCCCAATTCACCACCACCAGAAAGTCCCAAAATATCGACCAACCAATAGAATCTCGATCGATCGCCGATTCTCTCAACGACCCACCTCACAAAATCCACGGATTATCAATACCATCCAAACAAACCCGAGGAAACAACAACCAAAATCACCACCCAAGATTCCCAAAATCTGCAAGACGGCGCATAGGTATTTCCTTCAATCAATCTTAGATGGTGGTATCCTTTCTTTCCCTCTCCGTGTGTGAAAGTAACGAATGATTGATTAATTAAGGAAAGAGGCCGGATAATGAGGAAGAGGAATGATGAACGGAAGGGATGGCGGGGTGTGAAACCCCCCCAAGAGTCGATCGACCCAAACGCATCTCTTCTTTGTGGGAAGATGGGGGGTTGTTTTTTTTTGTTGTTGTGAGAGTGGAACAGTCACGCAACTGTTGGCGGGTGGGATGGGGAGGGTTTCTCGGATCTTAAACCCCAAGAAACCCTCCATACGTCACTTTGCGCGTCCCTTCACGGTTTCACCATCCCCACCTCCCCCCTCTCTCTAGAATTGCGAGAAGGGGGAGCGCGTTTTCTCCGTGTTTCCATATTTTCTCACTCTCCGTTTGCTCTTTTAAGAATTTGGTCACCGAAAAACAACTAGAATCCGGCTTGATTTCACGATTTTATATCACGTTTGTAGATCAGTTGATTTCAAGATTTTATATGGCGTTCTGGTTGACTAAACATTATATATATATATATATATATATATATATATATATATATATATATATAGAGAGAGAGAGAGAGAGAGAGAGGGGTCAACTGAATGGACCTTGATCCGAGCTTAACCTGGACCCACCTAATTGTGGGTGAACACGGGTTTAAGTGTATTAGGATCATGGGGGATTAGGATCCAGGGGATAATTAGGGCTGTCAACAGGTCGGGTACCTGACCCATCAGGGTATCCCCGAACCCGCTCATATAATAAATTGTCAGGTTAGGGTTCCGGGTTTTCCTGATCAAGAGAATGAAATTTCAAACCCGGACCCATATAATATCAGAAATTTATTTTTACTGAAAATACATATATAATACTCGAGTCGGGTCAGATCGTGTACAAAATAATAAACCAAACCTGGCCCTCATAATTTATATTGCTCGAGTCAGATTTGGGTCAGTCCAATATTATTGGGGTTGACACTTTTCATACCCATACCTGAGATCTGTTACCCGGTACAAACTGGAACCATTGACAGCCCAGCCCTAGCCCTAGGTCTTAACAACAGCACAATCGCACTAATCAACTACCCATGGGATTGGAACCCGAGATCTTTTGGTTAAGATAGTGTGACTCTAGCCATGGACTCCTCGTGGATTTGAGCTCAAGATCTGTTAGTTAAGATAGTGTAACCAACTGGTCCAGATGCCATATTCAAGCTGATCTGAGAAAATGGCTGAAACAAAGACTAACGAAGTGGTATCCCATGTAGTAAGCGGGGTCATGTACCAAGCTGAAGGCCCAGGTTCGAAACCCTCTGCCGCATGGAGCTTAAGAGATATCTGGTAGGGGTCTGCCTAACCCCAGCTTGCCTTTAAAAAAAAACACTAACGATGCGTAAGGGTGTCAACGGGTCAGGCTTGACCCGAGCCCGATCCATATGAAGCCGATAAGGCAAGGGTTGGTGATATAGAAGTATGACTGATTAGAATCTGGGTTGGACTGAAAGAATCTATATGACCTAGCCACGCTGCGGTTGCTGTCCCTTGTTCCAAGAGGGGCGCAATGCTTTGGTTTCCACAAGAGGTGACACTCATTGGATTTGAACCTAGACCTCTTGCCTAGCGGCCTAAGTCCCATCCCACTACGCCAAAACCTCTTTGGGTTACAAAACCCATACGGTTGACATCTCCAAGAATCCAATGTCTTGCTGCATGAGGACTTCCGGATATTTGGATCCAATACAATATCCCATCTGGTTCTGATTTCCAAGTCACGTTTCATGTGATAGGCCATGTTTGAGAGTGGTAAATTTTTCATAAGAAAATTAGAACTTCATATGACGAGCATGAGACGTATGCCTCAAACATTTTTACCACCATTGGACACTCATCCACCCTTTCTAGTTGAAAATTTTCATATTTACAGCTGTGAAAATTTTTCAAAAATCGAAAGCTCTTCATGTGCTTATTTGGAACGTAGCACAGATATTTCAATATTTTGAAAATATCACAACTTTATCAGCGATGATATAATAAAAAAAAGAACACGATATTTTCAAAATATCACCAATTTTAACCCGATATTAACATGATGTGTGTGTGAAAATATAACTTGTACATATATTTTTTTTGAAAGGCAAACTTGTACATACTGAATTTTCTTGAGAAAATCTTGTTTTCCAAAATATTATGAAATTTTCCCTTAGCAATATTTTACAAAGAATGAGAGAAAATTCTTACATTAAATTCTTGACATTTATACAGAATTTTCCTGCCTACTTCTAGCCACTGCTCTAGAGATCCAAACCAACCAAATAGATCAGATACGGATCTGCTAAATACATAGAAAAGTCAGATCCGGATCAGGTCGGAACAGCCAAAAATCATAAAACTTCCATGCTGGATCCGGTCCGTTTGCATCCCTAGGCAAGACCTGGACAACCTGAGGTCCAAACAAGCAATAAAGTTGGACCCTGGCGGCAGATCTTTTTCTCTTTTTTCTGCAAGGAAAAGGGTGCGACATTTTAAACATTGATTCCTGGTAATATGCACAACTTAAAATATAAGAATATACAAATTAAAATCATTCAAATGTAAATAAAGAAAATCTCGTAAGATTTCTGACTTGTTTAACAATATGATATTAAAATTTTTAATGCTGTCAATTGTCATAGACAAAATTTTCATTTAGTGAATTTCTCGTTAGCGTGGCGATTCTTAAGGGGCAAGAGGCAAGCCCACCAAATTTTATGCTAGTATCACAATAAAATTGAGATATTTTAACGAAATAGATAATATTGTCAAAATATCACATTTTCCTGACCTTTGAAATATCACTATAAAATTGTAATATTTTTAAAAGTTGATGACGTTTATAGGCATAGGCATTCTGAGGTCAAAAGACTAAAAAATTGTAATATTTCAAGGCATTCTGAGGTCAAAAGACTAAAAAATGTTCCAATTATGAGCAAAATTATTTTTTTTTTGTTTTTGGGATTTTGTTGGTTATTTTTTACTCAAAATTTTATGCCTTGGTACATAGCTTAGACCTCAACCGCAAGTTATTCCTAGTGACATCATTTTTGCTTTGTTGAAACCTTTGATAGCGATGTGCTTAGTTTATAATAGAAATGGATACTGGGTTGGCTACCCTACTCAAAATGGGTTAGGTTTAAGGTTAAGGTTGGGCAACGGGCCAGGCCGGCTCGGCCTGATCCAAGGCCCAAACTAGAACCAGGTCTGCTGAAGCCCGACGCAACTCTTGTCGAGTTCGGGCTGGGCCTGACCTTTATCTGGCTGAAGACTTGGTGTGTTGGGTCGATCTAGCCCTTTAAGTATGACTGGTAAATGGGCCAGGCTCCATTGAGATCTCATTTTAGCCCCACGTGATACCAGCCTATTTACTAGTGGCGCGGGGTCAAGCCCAACTCTTATTGTGTTCTGGCTGCAATAGGCGGCCCAAACCCGCCCCATCTCAGGTCACGTACCTGACTGCCCATTGGGTGCCTGACTCGATGCCCATCCCTATTTGAGATGCGTGCGGCCTAAGACCTGACAAAACCCGGGTTTGACCTGGCCTGAAATGCAAACTGGTCCAGGCTCCGGTCAAGAGTAAAAACAAATTAACAAGGCTAGTCAGGCCTCGCCTGGGCCCAGCCCGGTTGTCCATATATATGGTTCCCATACTTGAACCTGATAAAAGGTTGGGTCTGATCAGGTCATTAGTCAGTTGGACTTGGGGTCTGGCCTGCCAAGCTCTAGCGAGCACCGGGTCTGATCGGACCGGGCCTGTCCAATGTCCGTCCCTAATATGTGAAGGCTAAGGTATCGAGCGAGGAGCGTTTGTGGGTTAAAAGAGGGCGGATCAGGTGCGATCACATTGCACACTTTCAGTGTACTGCTCTCCATCTTTAGGATGCAACATATTAGCTGTGGGGGCAACCACAGATGGAGGGTGGTCAGGTGCAGCCTCACACTGAAAGTGTGTAATGTGATGGCACTTTATCCACCCCCCGGTCTCAAAATCCTAATATGCCAGAGTGATAAATCCCAATGGTACTAAACTATTCATATCAGCACTGCCCCACTCTCCGTCAGATCCGTGGATCTGAGGCTTCCAAACTCAGCTTTAGTGAACGATGTTAGAAACAAGGGCTTGAGATCCCTGCTCAGCCAAAACATCTATTCTGAAGTATGCCCCAAATCACACTAGATCGGAGACGTGGTTAAGTGATCGGGCCTAGTACTCTACAACAGTGGCGTAGCTAGGATTCATGGGGGGGGGGGGGGGGGGGGGGGATTTTTTTTTTGAGATAAAATAAAAAATGGCTACAATTATTAATAAAAATCTATTTCATATGGACAAATCAAACTATTTGCTGCAGTCAGGGCTGGGCTAGGACTGGGCTTTTACAAAAAAAAAAAAAATTAACTGTTTCGAGAGGCAGGACTGGGCTGACCCCCCCCCCCCCCCCCCAGCTCCGCCTATGCTCTACAAAGTAGTCGGGCCACATGAAATATAGAAAATCAGTAACATGTGCACCGATTTTCTGTGTGAAACAGAAACACAAAATATCACTATGCACACGAATTTTTATGTTTTGTGTGGCCCAAGTACTTTACAAAGTACTCAGACCCGAGCACTGGACCTACTGTGGATACCTAGTTGCCCCCTTGAATACATACATGCATGTGATAATGCATCTACTTCAAAATGCATGCTTTAGCACACTTGCATGCTTGTGTGTGTGTGTGTGTGTGTGCGCGTGTTGTTGTGGGTTGACAAGGAAGCCTCAGCGAGGTGCCTGGACGGTTAAGCACGAACGATGGGCGAAGAGGTTCACACGAACGGGTGTGAGGAGGGATTGTGCACGTGGATGGAGTGCATGGTGTGCGGGTTATCATGGCCTTTTTCTCCGCATCTTCTTCACTCGCGTGGAGAGAAAGATTGACGGGTTGTCTGGGCCATGCGACATGCAGCTTGTCTTAGGTGAGGAGCTATGTAATCTTGACAAAAGTGGATTTGAGGCGGTGATATCCCTTGCACGCTTAACGCATCAAAATGTCTAAAGCAATAGAGTCAAATGTGTCGATAGAGTGGGGCAATGCCAAAGTCTTTGGCGTACGAGAATTCAAGCTAACGAGGGATGGGTGTGTTGCCTTCCTGTGATGAGCGCACGAGCAGTCGATGGTCGATAGAGCAAGCTACGTGTCCAAATAAACATCATGAACATTAGAGTAAGCATCAAATTTCAAAGACGCACCGAACAAGGGGCATGTTGTATTTCGACACATGCAGGCCCTGCGGAGTGCAATGCATGCCCCACGGATAATCTCCTGCTGCGATGAAGAAGACTTTTCAGCCTCCAGCCTAAGTCAATTGCTAGTTTGACGTAGTGAAGTTTCTTAGCCAAGAGAAATCATCATCACTCGACATGCGCTCGTCAAGCACGTCACAAGGATGCGAGGTTGGGCGGCAAGACGAGCGACAAGAGTGGGCCCGATACATGCCTGTTGATGCTTATAGAGAATTTGCATACTTGTGAGAACCCTCATGCATTATAATATACTACTCACGAGATACAGGGGTTGCCCACTCTAGACTGTAAGGTGGTGCACCAATGCAAGTCAAGAGAAAAGTCCCCCATATAGGTATTATGGGCACTTACCCCTACCTATTGGAAGAACCCTAATATCTCTTGAAAACACATCACTTTTGTTTTCAATGAAATTTCTGAGCGTAGATTTTGTATTTCGCAGAAACGACTGCACCAAGGTCTTTGTCACATATGAATGTGTCAGCAAGATTTTGAGCTTGGTTCGGTAATTCTCTAAATGCAAGGAGATATGTGGACCCGCGTGGGCATTGACATGGCACTTCTAGATCAAGTAGCTCCTTTGAGTGTTCTGACTTCACGGACGTGTTCCCCACCTATGATTGAGCAAAAGAATACTCGATTGTGACAGATGAATTCTGCATAGAAGACTTTCGTTTGTGAGCTTGAAGTTAAGACGAGTCATGGGTAGTGTAGCACCTCCAAAGCATGACATATGGTTGTGGGTGGCCGCAGAAATCCCCATGGCATAGAGCATGGAGCTAAGCAGATGTACTTAAGATTTATCACACACAGTTAGACTTACTTGCAGAGTTGCTTACAAACAATATTATGTTGCTTTGTGCCGCTGCCACCGCATGCCATAGCCATGGCATGGGTTTTCCACTTAGCAATGTGTGCATCACTGTAGGCTCCATCGTACCGTATATATGTGCACCGCTTTTGGCATATTCTCTTTCACTAAAACAAATTAACATCCTCGTTGATATTTCTCTAATTGAAAGGTGACTGAAGTTGAACCTAAGAAGATGGTGCAGTGCAAGCATCCTTTAGGAGTCTGTGTGCAAGGCAGCAGAGTAGTCGGGTCATGAGATAGAGCTCAGTGTTAGTCCTTGAGAATGTAATGTCTGGAAGCCACCAATAAAGCATCAGTAGAAATCACCACCCACTAAGATGTGCAACGTAGCAAGCCACTAAAGAATTCCGAAGTTGGAGGTAGTCCAGTCCTCCTAAGCTATGTGGGTGTTTGACACCTGAGGTAATTTGTTGAGCAGAGCAACGTGACCACAAGCATATATGACCCAAGCAATATAGCAACGTGACATATGCTCTCCCACTAAAACAAATCAACATCCCCATGAATACTTCACAGATTGAGAGAGGACTAAAGCTGCCATGTAGTTCCTGATAGCAAACAAGGTAGGGTCACTCTAGAGTGTGGAAATCATCACCCACGAAGATGCGCAGTGTGGACAAGCTGCCATGAAGTTTCAAAGTTGGAGGTGGTTCGGTCCACCTAGCAGAGCAGGTGTTTGGCATTTGAGGTAGTCCGTTAAGCATAGCAACATGACCACAAGCAAACATGACTCCCATGATATAGTGAAGAGGGCCAAGAGAGTGAAGCAGTTTTCAACAGATGTGTTAGTCCTTTCGACAACTAATGGTCCTTCAAGGAGGGGCTGCATAGCGTTGACTTCTCCTAGCGAAGCACAACTAACCGGTTGGGCATGTAATGCCTTCACAGTTTACTCACATACACCAAAGAGTAAAGGTTTGGCCTCTGAAGGGTGTAGCACGAAGTATTTAAGGAGTTTGCTTCGTGAACACGAGAAGAGTGATTCAGTGTGAGGGTCCTCATGTCATCCTAGTGGTAAATATCACCCAGACAATCGTCGAGGTATGACACAAAGTCTCCCTGTAAAGATAAAGCGTCAGAAGCTAGCAATCATGACAATGCCATTTGTGACCCAACACAAGGTAGGTGAAGAGACCGATCGAGTAAAGACAAACCAAGTAGATGATGGGAAGCCTACAAATCTCAGCGGTCAATGTGCATGAGCGACACCAAGGGAAGGTGCGAGTGAGTGGACCAAGTAGGGTGGGGAGAAGAGAGACATTGTGACGAGTCTCCTCCATTGAGAATGTGCATAGAATTAGTCGATTGTGCTTTGCAGCTCCGTTACCACATCATTGTTCGAGCACTGAAAGAGAGCAAGCTCCACTTGCGAGACTTGCTCTCGAGAGATCAGACTGAAGCAGGCTGCATTCTCTTAATGCGCCTGAAGATGGAAGGATCACCACACCAAGGTGCCTAACCAATGAGCATTATCTCGTACAAAGTGAGCAACTGCATTAACGAACATCACCACGAAGCCTTACGAGGCATCTCATAACTGCCTCATTGAACTGGGTAGCAGCATCAATCGATAAAAGAGGCAAGTAGCATGCACATATCACTCACATGCGACTCTAGGCAATAGAGAGTGAAAGAAATATAGGAGTCACTTCTGGATCTAGAAACTCGAGCAAGCAACGATCTGCCTTCAATAGTGTTGCAAGTACCCTCAACAAAGATGATAGATATCTGAGTGTAAACTTTACCATATCTCACACTTGTGGTGTGTTGCGTCACAATCAGTCTGCCACGAACTGATTAGTGAGAGACAATGCAGAGAACTTGAAGCGTTCACACAAATGATACCAGCAAAGACCAAATAACCAACAAAGAAGATGCAAACCAAGGTAGTTTATATTTTGATAACAGTCTAGAAGAATCTGACTATAACCAAAACTGATAAGTAGACATCGATAACAACTTGGGATAACTCTGAGACTAGTTCGATAAGCTCTTATACCATTAAAGTATGCTGAAATACCAGTTGTCATGGCAATTTTCTTCGTCTCTTCCTAACTCGCACGGAGAAGAAGATTGATGGGTTGTTTGGGCCCTACAGTAGGCAACTTGCCTTTGGCGAGGAACTACGTAATCATGGCAGAAACATATTTGAGGCAGTGCATATCTCATGCACACTTATGACATTAGAATATCTGAAGCAATAGAGTCGAATAGGTTGATAGAGTGGGGCAATGTCAAAGTCTTTATTATATAAGTGTTCAAGTTGACGAAAGACAGGTGTATCGCCTTCCTGTGATGAGCACACGAGCAGTCAAAGGTCGATAGAGCAAGCTACATGTCCAAATAAGCATCACAGACATTAGAATGAACATCGAGTTTTGGAGATGCACTGAACGAGGGACATTGTATTTTGGCACCTATGGGCCCTGCGAAGCACAACACATGCACTATAGGTAACCCCCAACTGCGATGGAGAAGACCTTTCAGCCCTCAACCTAAGCACATTGCTATTTAGACATAGTGAAACTCCCTAGCCAAGCAGAATCACCATCGCTCGACATGTAGTCATCCAGCCCCTCGCAAGGGTACGAGGTTGGGCGGTAAGGCAGGCGACAAGAGCGGGCCTTGCACATGCCTGCTGATGTCCATAGAGAATTTTGCATACTTGTGAGTACTCTCGTGCACTCTGTTGTGCTACTTGTGAGCACACTCAACACATGTCTGTTGATGCTCATGCGAAACCCTAATATCCCTTGAAAACAGATCACTTTTGTTTTCAATGGAGTTTCCAAACATAGACTTTGTATTTCGCTGAAATGATCGCACTGAGGTCTTCGTTACATATGAATGTGTCAGCGAGATTTTGATCTTGGCTCAATAATTCTCAACGTACAAGGAGATCTACGACCCCAAAGTTTGAGCATGCTTGTGTGGGCACTAGCGTGACACCTTCAAATAAAGTATCTTCTTTCAATGTTCTAAGTTCACGTATGTGTTCCCCACCTATGATTAAGCAGGAGAATACTCGACTGCAGCACATCAATTCTGTATGGAAGGCTTTTGTTTGTGGGCTTAAAGTTGAGACAGGCCGCAAGTGGCATAGCACCCTTGAAGCATGGTACATGGCCGTGGGTGACTGGAGAGACCCTTGTGGCATGGAGCTGAGAAGATGCACTTGAGATTTGTTGCACAAGCTTAGGCTTGCTTGTTGAGTTGCTTACAAGCAATGATGTGTAGCTTTGTGCCGCCGCTGCATGCCACAGTCAAGGCATGAACTTTCTACTTAGAAATGTGCGTGTCACTGTAGGGCCCATGTCACTGTAGGCCCCATTGCACTGCACACACACATGCATTGCTTTTGGCTAGTGATGAATAAAGTTCAGCACAGGGTGCATGACGAGGGAGGCAACGAAGGCCTCGACCTAGTAGAGGACACAAGAGAAGAGAGGGAAGTTGACTAAGGGGCCTTCAAGGCGGAGCTGCCTCCAAAACCTAATTAAGGCTAATGCTCATTGATGATGAGAATTGCTTATTGCATCTATTTATGCAGAGCGCCAAACCTATAACTCAGCTTACTTGGACCAAAACCCATAATAGGACTCAAACCCAACTCTCAAGAAACATGTTCTTTAAAATTTGAGTTGGTTGGCTCCTACTTGTGCGTCGACTTGTATCATCTCCCCTACTTCACAATCAAGGTGATAGGTAGAGTCTTGCATGTAACCCATCATGTCAAAGGTGGCTTCCATTGTTTCCAACCATGCCATTCTCGCAAGTGCACAATCATGATGCTTGGTGAGTAGTGGGCTGGTTGCAGCATGTGGGTGCACACACGTACTTGTTGGTCATGCGATATTGCCTCACCACAAGTTGGGCGAGTAAACATTGCTTGAAGTTAGGGGTGGCAAATGGGCTGGGCAGCCCGATGGGCCAAGCTGTCCTTGTAACGCCCTAAAAAATCAAAATTAAGAAAGTTTTTTTTTTAAATATATAGTTTCAATTTATTCAGAACACAATGAAAGAAAACTAGTCAAAGGGTTTTCTTTTTTAAACCAACAAGATGGAAAAGAACTCATTCATAACAATAGAATTCTTTGCATAATAGAAGATACACAACAATTTTATTCATTAAATATTCCTAGTTTCATGCAAAAGTTAAGTGAAGTGCAGGCCATTTACAAAATCCATTTTTTCTAAATGCAATGTCCACCTAAATAAAAACTTGGTGAACAATCAAAATTATTTACAAAAAAAATGCACCCAACATGGGGTAAAAATATAAGAATAAAACAAGGGTCTCAACACACAATCGATGTAATATATAAAATACAACTATGGTCACAGAAATAGAAGAATTTAGAATCAGCTTCAGGGGTGATCAAGTCCTCAGCATCCATCATCCTCGATGTGCACCTTCCCACGAGTACCTGAAAAGGAAAAAAGAAGTTGGGGTGAGACTAACCACTTGTCTAAGCAGAAACAAGACCGACCGTCCTCCAATATCGTACACAAATAGGTCACTTGCTCAACAAGACTCCAACTAATTATGTGGCTCAACACAATTCCAAACTACTGACTCCCTACGAGAAAGACTTGACTCAGCCTCTAACTAAGAGATTGAAATTACAGATGCATGTCTTAAATGCATAAATATATTTTATTGATCTTTCATTTATATTATTCTTTTGCTCTATATGATGCATTAAATTTACTGTTTCACTTTCTTATAATCTTCTCCATGGGGGTACCACTCTCTGGGCCGCTCTAAGCTCACCGGTCTACTTGAGAGTATATTTTCACACATTAGTATTGTTGTCACATTTTTAGTGTAGATTGCTTGCTTTCATATCTTTTCAAAGAACCTATAAAGGATCTTGCAGGAATTTCCTAAGACAACCTGAACCTATTGAGAGTTTGGGCATGAGCACCTTTAAGTGCTTATTCAACACTTTGACAATACTAACTTTTATGAGATTGTAAAAGATATAAAGTTGTGTCAATTTATAACAGTGCAATATGCATAAACAGATACTACCTATCTATTCTCGTGGTGATTCACTTGATTAATAGGCTTAACAGCCTTTACTCGAGTTTGAAACATTAATATATCATATTCTAAGGCACATAAGTCGACTCTCTTGAGCACAAGAGTCAACTCACATGCCAAACAAATCATGAATCATACTCAGAAATCTATTCATGGGCCAAACAACTCAAATGCAACTCCCAAAAGTCGACTCTTCTAGTTTAGGAGTCGACTCACAAGGTGCAGGGGTCAACACTCTTCAGAAAGAGTCGACTCTCCCACTGCAAGGGTCAACTCTTGGTTTGCAAGGGTTGACTTTGCAGGGAGCCGACAATGATGTAAGTAAATTATTGAAAGCGAGTCTTGTTTTTTATTTCATTGTTTAGGTATTTACAGTGTTTTCAGGCTTTATGTTTGGTTAACATGAAGTTCTTGACATGGGGTAACAATATAAGAATAAAACAAGGGTCCTAACACACAATCAACCTAATATACAAAACAATGCAAAATACAATTGCAGTCTCAAAAATAGGAGAGTTCAAAATCAGCTTCAGGGGTGACCAAGTCCTCCGCGTCTATCATCCTCGACGTACACCTTCCCACGAGTACCTAAAAAGGGAAAAAGAAGATGGGGTGAGACTAACCACATGTCTCAGCAAGAACAAAACCAACCGTCCTGCAATAGCATACACAGATAGGTCACTAGCCCATTAGGACTCCAACTAAGTCTGTGGCTCAACACAAGTCCAAACTCCTGACTCCTTATGGGAAAGACTCGACTCAACCTCTAACTAAGAGATTAAAACCACACATGCATGTCTTAAATGCATAAATATATTTTATTGATCTTTCATTTATCTTATTCTTTTACTCTACATGATGCATTAAATTTATTGTTTCACTTTCTTATAATCTTCTCAATGGGGGCACAATAGTCCAGGTTGCTCTAAGCGCATCGGTCTACTTTAGAGTGTATTTTTACACATTAGTATTTTTGTCATATTTTATTATTATCCTCCAAGAGAAATCTAGATTCACTAGCACCAAGAATCCAAAACCATTTGTTAAGGCATTCCTTCTCTTGGAAAATTATAGTACACTATCACTAGCGTACATAGCCAAAACCTCCAACTAAAAGAAGTCATTGTCCCCTGAATCGCCGTGGTTGAGAATTCATCCACTCTCAATGACAAAGACATGGGCCTACCAGAAACCACCACTGTCTCCAACTCAACATCCACAGGGTTGTTGCTAACTTGTTCAACGAGCTGAGTCTATTTAAAGGTCATCTCAACTTTCAAGGCATGACTGCCAAATTTCTGTGTAACTTGTTTCAACTTTAATTAATATGCATTATTAATTTAATTCTCATAGTTCCCCTTAGGTATATAGGGCCTTGCCCAACAAATTATATTAAGTTTTTTACTTATGAGATTCTTAGCTTCTTGTGCTAACACTTAGTTACACACGTATCTCAACGACATCATGTCATTCTTAAGCATTACCGTCAACCACAATAAACTCACACTTGGGTAGATCTCATCTTTCAAGGACTAATCTATTTATTAAGAGAGTAAACCCATAAATTAACATTTTACAAAACCCCACAACTAATACGTAGTCTCCATAGACCTATGTAATTCTAACACATTTTTAGAAAGTAAATTTAATTATATAATCTAGTGCTCTATTACATCATTCAGCACCAGGTCCTTATACCATGCATGTTATCATAAATCCTAATAACTACATGTACTTATAATGTCCTAACTCAATTACATACATGTTCATCCATAAATATAGGTATTTCTTTCACAGAAAACATGCTCACAATACATTTGCATTAACATGCTAAGCAAAAATTAAAGGTCATCTATTCACGAGTATCTCATTTAGCATCCCAAGATGATTCGGGTCCCTCCTTGGGCTATGAAAACCAAATTAATACATACAACCCTTTATCATGTCACATACATGTTCTTAAACCTGATCCAGGGTTAATTCACAATCCAGGCTGAACAACCCTCATCCAAGTTTAAAACATCAAAATCATGCAATCTAGTGAAAATTTGTCGACTCTGTCAACTCAGAGGTCGACTCTTTCTGAACAGAAACCTGTTCTTTTCAACAAAGGTCGATTTTGTGGTCAACTCTTCTTAAATAGAAACTATTTGTTCCAAAAAAGGTTGACTCTCACCTACAGGGGTCAACTCAGGGAGCCAACACCTGGACTTGGAGTGTTGACTCCCAAGAATAGGGGTCGACCCTCAGGTCTGCCCTACACTTGTGAACCAACAAGGGTTGACTCTAGACTGCAGAAATTGATTTTGTTGATTCATGGTGTTGGGTACTTCCCAAAAAACAAAAAGTACAACACAACACGATTCAAAACAAGACGAGGTACATAACTATTAAATTTCAAATATATATATATATATATACACTATTTCATGCATTAAAGATTTTTGAAATCATTCCAAAATATACATAAATCTGTAAGTTCTCTAAATTCAGCAAAAAGCTTTTGAAAAGCACACTATTTTGCAGTCATTCTAAATCTGAAGACTTTCTTAAGAATACATGTACATTAATAAAGCTAGAAGATTTCAAAAAGCATTTCTAAAGTATACAAATCCAAGCTTTCAAAAATATTGAAAGCATTCTCACAATGAGAATTCTAACAAAACCTTAAAAGAAAACATGGGTGTCTTTTTTTTTTAAATCACATGTTCATAGATTGGCAAACATAAATCCAAATACATTTTATTCAAAACTGAGCCAAAGAGTTGAAGAAATACTATTTAAGACACTAAAAATCCATTCACACAGTGTAATTTGTTCAGCAAGAATCGACCCAAGAACTAAAGGGTTAACCCAAGATTCAGCAAGACCCTCGTGTGTCTGGGTCAACATCACAACCCAACAAAAGTCGACTCTTGAAATACAAGGGTCGATCCTCACTGGTATGCACAACAACAAACAACAACACACAGAGAAAGAGTCAACCCTTCCAAGCAAGGATTGACTCTCGGGTCTCTAGAACATAAGACATAATAGCAGAGGTCGACTCTTCAGAGCAAGGGTTGACCCTCACTAATACAAGTTTTCAAACAAAATAGTAAGGGTTGACTCTCCAAACTAAGAATCAACTCTTTAAACTGAGGGTCAACCTTCCAGCTACCTTAGCATCATCAATTCTTGTGTGTATAAAACCCTTAAACTGAATGTTCTAAAAATGTGGGGTCGACTCCTGATGAGCAAGGCTCGACTCCAACGCATTCCAAAACCCCTCAACATCATATCAAAACTCAATCGTTAGCAAACACAATGCCTAAAAACCTCTCATGACATGCTTACAAAAGCATCATGCCTTCATCCAACATGCATAACATGAAAAAAAAAACAATTTCTAGCATGCAAAATCATACAAGATGAATCCCTTCAGCATGAAAATGAACACATCAAAGTTCATATTTTTTGAAACATTTCAACATGTACATTTAAAAAAAATAAAGGCTCAATCAGGAACATCCTTATAGATTTCAGGAAATCTAACATGATACACACATTTCATGATTTCACAATAATTTTACACATCGGGAACCTAGTTCATGAATATACATGCCACTATCACGAAAAGGAGGACCGAGCTCCTACCTTTGCTCGCTAAAATCTGACAGGTAAAGAATCCTCAAGAAAAACTAACGATACTCATCCCTTGCAGCCATTAGGGTGCTGCAACACGTCCTTCGCCTTAAAGACACCCAAAATCGGGAGAAACAAAAATGAGAAGGGGAAAAGCAGGAAAAGAAGGAGGAGAAGGAAATGAAAGATGTAAGGGGAGGGCCGACCTACCTTGGAGCTTCAATGCACAACAACACTCCACCAAAATAGCAATTCCTTCACAAATGCACGATCTTCGCATCTCCACGAAAAAGATGGGTGGGAGAAGAAGAAGATTCACTTCAACACAACTCCATTGAAAGATAAATGAACAATAATGGAGTGAAAGATTTCGAATGGGAGAGGAAGAAAGGAGAGAGATGAGAAAAAGCAGTTTGAGAAAGGGGTTGAGAGAGACGTTGGGTTTCTTAAAAAGAGATGAACTGATTGGGATCGGGTCCTGCATTAGATCTTTTGAGATTCAATCCAAAAACCAACTAGAAAAGGATTCTTTAGGCCCTCGTTAGCCTTCTATTAGGCTAACTAGGTCCAAATCCTAGTTGAACTAACAAAGCCTTCAAGGAGCTCAACCATGTGACTAAGTCATGCTGACCCTATCAGGTCTGACCTGCTGGGGTTGGCAGTGGTTGCTCATTCCCAAAATGATAAAAATGCCCCCAAAAAGCAATCATTGCCAAAAGAGCCCAAAACTATCCCTCACCTAAGTCAAAATTTTAATGATGCCATCCAAACAATTCTAATAATACTAGATATGTCTCCTTACGAGGTTGACTTACCTTGTCAAATGCTGGGTTGGACCATTATATCCCTTGATCCAAAAATGCCCTGGAAACTCTCCTAAAATGACCAAAATACATCCAAAACTTATAGAGCTCCCTACAAACTCAAATCAATTTAGTTTTTGACGAAACATTCTCTTCAAATTTTTGATATGAACACAACCATAAACTCAAAATTCATGAATAATGCCTCAAAAATTCTATTATATAGAAATTACAAAAACTTGAAAAGAACACCAAAAAATGCTGGATATTATAGACCTGGCCATGGGTCGCATTTGGATCAAGGTTTTAGGCCAAGACCCGTTAGCTACCAAGCTAAACCCAGCCCGTTATATAGGCCAGGCCTGAGTCAGCCCACAAGCTACCGGACCAACCCGATGGGCCTGAGCTATCTAGTTAAATTTTAGTAGCTTGGTAACTATTACTATTTACCTAATTAGTTGAATTGATTATATGAGAAATTAAATGAATGCATTAATCTTTCATTTAATTCATTGCTTTTGGTATTATAGGAATTAATTTATGAATTTTATTAAAAATAACCTACAAATGGGTTTGAGTTGTTCCGAACCAACCTGCTGAACATTGACGCATTGGGGCAATGGGCCGGATCATGGGCAGCTCTTCAAACCAGAGCCCTTTAAGAACCATACCAAAACCCAGCCTATTAATAAGACCTGATGGACCGAACTCTAAAAGGGCCTGGGCCAGATGCCCACCCCTACCAGAAGTTGATGCAAGCCCCTTTGTTATAGCCTATAGTAGACACTGCATGTGTGTGGAAAGGAATGTCTCGGTTGGCCATGGTAGGAGTGGTAATGAGCATAGCGATATGGGCCAACTGAAGGCCACATAATTTGCACTCTGGTGAGCATAGGCTGCACGGCTGCACATGTATATGGCACCCGCTAGCTGTCATAGGAGTTGGGGTGTGCAGGGATCGGCCATGTTGAAAATGCAGTATGACGCGCATGCAAAGATCAACGAAGGTGCAGCCATTGAGAAGATGAAGCTAGCATGGCAAAGATGGATGTTTGCTGGGGACTGCCAGACATGTGTTAAGTTGGGCACCGAACCCGTAGCCACATAGGATCCCAAGTGTGGGAGTCCATTTGATGCTGTTGGACTGAGAATTCAGCATGGTGGGTATGCTCTGCTCACAAGAGGAGTTTTTTTTTTTTGGCTCAGGGGGGGCATTAAACGTTGTAGAAATGCTCAGGTGGGAGGCTGCCACATAACCGAAGGGAGTGCATGGGTACAGGCATTGGTGCGACAACTGATTTATGATAGAGCACTTTGGGGAATTCATCTGCGTGCTGACAGGGTGCAGCACATCAGAGGACAAATGTGTGTTTTTTGCATGGCACTAAGCTTGCGGCCATCTGACAGCCATGTGTTTCTCAGAAAGTTAGAGCAGTTGGTGGATGTGCACATGATACTCAGGTGAGCATTTGTTCAGCAACTGCATAGAAATGGCATGTGTGTGAGGGATCATTGCTGCAGTGGGGGTGCAGTGCTGCAGCACTAACCTTGTAGCCTTGTGCACACGAAAGGCACACCCTTTGGTTGTTGCATTGCCCTACTGGGGGTCTGCTGAGTGGAGGTGTTGAACACTATGTGTGTGCAACGCCCAGCTTTGTGCCGGTTTCAGCAAAGCAAGAGCATGCAGAGAGGGGCAATCGGTTATCAGTGGGAACAAAACGGATGTATTTCTGCTCTGTTCTGGTCTATGTTGTATCAGACCTATTGACATCTCACCGAGTTCCCTGGACTGAGATCCCAAGCCACTGATTTCTCTTTTGGAAAGTCCGTCTCCTTGAATTTCCTCCAGGTGTGATGAAGCAGTACTACTTTTGCCATTAACCCTAGTGCGGGACCAAATGAAGTTGGATATCGTAGTCAAGATGGCACCCTACGCAATCTGAATCCATGGTGCCTTGTCATTTAGTTTATCCATGCTCGCATGCAAAATGCTGACCAAGGAACTATAGAACAGATCCTCTGTGGAAAGACATCATAAGCCATCGTGGAAAACTCATTTGTCAATAGCTCGTTGACACATCTTTGCCCATTGCTACTCTTGGTCTAGCACAATTCTTGGGCATCTCCTTAATTGTGCCCACTGCATCTTCTTCATTACATGGTAGCACTTGCTTTCTTCCAGCCTGGTCCTGTCTTGCTCTTAAGGTTGTGCACATCCCTGTACAGAGCCCCCGACTAAGTTGGTGCAACGTTGGGGTGCCTTGCACACGATCATTGTCATGCATGTGTTCCCACCACAAACGGCTAGCGCAAACTTGCACTGCATTGTATATAGTCTGTGTCCAGCTCATTAGGTGGCGCACCTATGCAAATTTCGGCCCCAACCAGACGAGCAACACTTTTAGCATGACTTCGATAAACTGGCCCAACGATGCCTACTGCATCACAAGAGCGACTCCCCTGAGGCAATACTTCGAACACTTGGCAGGCAATAAAATTTTTTCCACCCTGCTGCTTGTGCCACATACCTTTTTCCTTCTTGAATGATTTGTGGCAATACCAGAGTGCTATAACTTATAAAATTCAACCATATTTTAGGCATAGCATCTCCCTTACCATCCCCCCTTCTGCTGCTACCCTCCAAGGTTGCCTTCCCTATAGCATTTGGACCACCTGGCTAAAAAACAAGCTTGGATCTCTGATGAGCATTTGTTCAGCAATTGCATAGACTGAAAAGTCGTGATTGGACGCAAACCCAACTCTCATTAAATCCATGCTATACCATTTGAGTTGGTTGGCCCCTGTTTGTGTGCCCGGAGACATGTCACATGCACATTCATTTCTTACTTGGAATTCAGTGATCTCTTATTAAGGAATCCTTTATGTGCCACAACCAATGCCTTCACCCGATTGGCCAAAGGCACATAAGAGATCTCTAGATCATAATGACAAGCTTTGAAAACGGTAAAATCTCCTTTTTCAAAAACTTGCAAGAGTTTGAAATTTTTTCATAAATCTCGGTTTTTTCGGCAAAATTTTGGAAATAAAAAATAAATTTAAAAAATACAAAAATATTTTTTATAAAAATATTAATAAAAATTATTAAAAAAACACATGTTTTTTTCATGATAAATAACCACCTAACACTTAAATATCGTGTTTAAATCACGGTATTTTTGTTTTTTCATAAATCTCACAATATTTTGAAAATCTCGCAAGAAATTTCTGTTTTAAACTTTCAGTCAATTTCTCGCATATTATCACAAGATTTTCATAAAATCCCGCAATATTTTGGCACTATGCACCAGATCCCCTCTACTCATTTTCATGAGTCTGTTAAGAAATTCAAACCAATGACACATGAACGTGGTGCTTTAGTAATGGCCGACGCTTTCACCAGTGGATAGGAATTTTCAAGTTGTTTTTCAAAAATCTGACCTGCAGATGTACTCTGCGTGTGGATCATGTTTTTTGAGGAAAAAAATGAATTTTAAGCATTAAATATTTTTTAAAATTATATACCGTTGATTTTTTAATCTTATAAAAACCTAACTTGGTATTGGTATTGGAATTGGACAATCCAAAAGTGAATTCCCATCTTTTTAAAACTCGGTAGACATATACGGTAGGCAAAAAAAAAAAAAACGTCAGGCACCTACCCGTTACTCTCTCTCTCTCTCTCTCTTATATATATACCCGTTAAATTTGCTTAATTTTTTAAATTCCTTATTTGGTAGTTGAGTTTTGGTATCAGATCCTCAAGCTTTAGGAATGCTCAAGTAATTAACTTTATTTTGGGAAGCCACAAATAGAAACATATTGAACCCCAAATTGTAGGGTCTCTTCAACCTTGGTTACTAGATTATATTTAGCATTGTGTAACTTCATGGTGTTTGTTCTAACATTAGAAGCTTTTTTCTTAATAAACCATCTAGTGAACATTGCAAGCTTAATTTCCACATTTGATGGTAAGTACTACCGATTATACAGTCCAATCTTTATATGATACTTACTAAGTCCATGTAGTATATAGCTACTGTTAGATTTTTCCAACCTAAATGTGGAATTGTGAATGTTGGTAGAACTAGTTAAACAACTTTTAGTCCCTGATTTGTTGGCTTTGTTTTTTGACACTGTAAAATTCTGGGGTAATGTATATCCTACACTTGCCGCGATTCCGAAGTTGACACATGGCCACCGTCGATGACATGTCAGCACAGAGCTGGCTGATCATGACAAGAATGAGACTAGCCGAATGCACTGATCAGTAACATAAGACGATCTCTTAATTTTGGAAATTGCTTTGAATGGATTTACATGAATGGTTTATGTAGTTTAGAGTTTAGGCCCCTGACTGCCAATTAATTTAGGTACTACTGTGAAGTGGGACTGGACTACTTTTGTCACGGGCCTATTTCCTTCAATGGGCCAGCGCGGCGCGACGGTCCTTCCTTACCGCCGCAAGCCTACTCGTCAGCTCGCTTGCCGGTCGCGGAAGCTTATGATCAGAGTGCAAGAGAGCAAGAGAGAATAAAGGGAGAGAAGTTGCAATCACAAGAAGCAATCACAACGAGGGTGAACAAAAGAAAGCTCAACGCATTTAATTCATTCACAATTTTGCCCGCAGGCTATTACAGTTCAAGTATACGGGCTGCCCCTTCGGGGTATTGATTCACCTGAACCGGGCAACTTACATCAGACTCAACAAAAGCAAAACAGACTCTAGCGCAACTGTACACTGTAAGTCGCAAGGGAACATGCTCCCCCCTTCAAATCATGCGCCGTCCTCGGCGCCATCTATTTCGTGGTAAGCCCTGACTTCAGCCGGGTAGCGGCTGTTCATTCGAAATGCAGGCTCCCACGTTGGTTCCGCTGTTTCCTCCCACTGCACCAAGTATTTCTTCGCTTGCCCCAAGTAGTTGACCTTGTGGCGAAGGATCTGACTGAGGTGCTTCTCGGCCCGTTGTGCTGCCGGGGCCCTCTGCATGATGGGAGCGCGTTGCGGCACATTGCGTTCCGGGTCTCCATCATCTGGATGGAACTGCTTGAGGTTGCACACGTGGAACACCGGGTGCACCTTGAAGTCTGGGGGCAACTCCAGCTTATATGCTAGCTTGCCCACCTTCTTTGTGATGGTGAAGGGTCCCTCATACTTTCTGAGTAGTCCGCGGTGCCGCCCGCGGAAGATGCCTGTGCGACCAGGATATAACTTCACCAACACTTGGTCCCCAACCTGGAACCCTGCGGGCCGACGGTGTTTGTCCGCCCACTTCTTCATTCTCTTCGCCGCTTTGTGTAAGAATGCCTTCGCCAACTCATTCTGCTCGTGCCAGTCGCGAACAAACTGATAGGCGAAGGATGGCCTTCCCTTTTCTTGTGCGGCAAGAGTGTGCGGGGTCAGTGGCTGCTGCCCCGTGGCTATCTCAAACGGGCTGTGGCCTGAAGATTCGCTCTTCTGCAGATTATAACAAAATTGTGCCACATCAAGGAGCTTCACCCAATTTTTCTGATTGGCACTAACAAAGTGCCTAAGGTACTGCTCCAGTATCCCGTTGATGCGCTCTGTCTGCCCATCTGTCTGCGGATGAAAGCTTGTGGAAAACAGCAAATCAGAGCCAAGTAACCGAAATACTTCACGCCAGAACTTGCCCGTGAAGCGAGCATCGCGATCGCTCACAATGCTCTTTGGTATGCCCCAGTGCTTCACCACATGCTTTACGAACAACTCTGCAGTCTTCTCTGCAGGGCACTCCTTGGAAGCTGAGATGAAGGTGGCATACTTTGAGAAACGATCCACCACGACTAAAATAGAACTGAGGCCCTCTACCTTTGGCAGACTAACAATGAAGTCCATAGAGATGCTTTACCAAGGACGTTCTGGAATTTGTAGAGGCTCAAGGAGACCGGCAGCCTTCTGGTTTGTCCCCTTATCTTGCTGGCAGATGAGGCATGTCCGCACATACCCCTCAACATCGTTTCTCATCTGCGGCCAATAGTAGCCGCGCTCAAGGAGTGCTAAGGTCCGCTCCTGACCAGGATGGCCGGCCCATAGTGTATCATGGCACTCCTTGAGTAGCTCTCGGCGAAGGCTTCCCCACCGTGGTACAAAGATGCATCCCCCTTTTGTTACAAGGAGGCCATCTTGTAGCCAAAATCGCCGAGTCTTCCCTGCCTGCGCTAGAGAAACAAGGTGTTGTGCGGTCGGATCCTGCTGTGTACCCTCGCGGATGCGGCTCAACAATGCACCCTCCAAATGCACTTCAGAAGGCTCTGCGCGCGCAGCAGCTAATTCAGCCCTACGGCTCAGGGCATCCGCCACAACATTGGTTTTTCCAACCTTGTACTCTAAGGCAAAGTCGAACTCAGCCAAAAACATCTGCCATCGAGCTTGCTTGGGCGTCAGCTTCTTTTGCGTCTGAAAATAACTCGTGGCCACATTGTCCGTCTTGACGACGAACTCGGCACCCAAAAGGTAGTGCCGCCAGGTCCTGAGGCAATACACAATGGCAGTCATCTCACGTTCGTGCACTGTGTACCGCCTCTCTGCATCCTTCAGCTTACGACTCTCATATGCGATCGGATGCCCGTATTGCATAATAACTCCGCCAATGGCAAAGTCTGAGGCATCAGTGTGGACTTCGAAGGGTCTCGAATGATCAGGCAGTCGCAGCACTGGCTCTCTCACTAAGGCTTTCTTCAAGCCCTCGAAGGCATCTTGGCACGCTTCTGTCCAGAGCCATACCCGATTCTTCTTCAACAAATCTGTGAGGGGCGCAACAATGAGGGAATAACCTTCGATGAAACGCCGATAATAATTTGCCAAGCCGAGGAATGACCGCAATTCTGGCACTTTGCTTGGCGGAACCCATTCCTGGATGGCCCTTATCTTCTGCCCATCCATACGCAGCACACCACGCCCCACAACGTGGCCAAGGAAGCTGATCTCCTCCTGCCCGAAGAGACACTTCTCTCGTTTAACACAGAGGTCATTCTCCTTCAGCACCTGAAACACTGTTCGCTAGTGCCCGACATGTTCCTCCATGTTACTGCTGTAGATCACGATATCATCCAGATAGACTACCACAAACTTGTCTAAGTAAGGGTAAAAAATCTGGTTCATTAAAGTCGTGAACGTGGTTGGAGCATTTGTCAACCCGAATGGCATTACTAGAAATTCGTAAGCACCATAGCGGGTGACACAAGTTGTTTTCGGCTCATCACCTTCGGCAATCCTCACCTGCCAGTAACCCGATCGCAGATCTAGCTTGGAAAAGATACGGGCACTGCCTAGCTGATCGAACAAGTCTGCTATCAATGGCAATGGGTACTTGTTCTTCACCGTGACCTTGTTCAAGGCCCGATAATCCACACATAACCGTTTAGAGCCATCATGTTTCATCTGAAAAAGGACCGGGGCACCAAATGGGGCTTTTGATGGACGAACAATGCCTGCGTCCAACATCTCGTCTAGCTGCCTGCGCAGCTCCTTCAACTCTGCTGGCCCCATACGGTATAGAACCATTGCGGGAGGCTTTGCTCCCGGGGTCAACTCAATCTTGTGGTCGACCTCGCGTCTTGGCGGAAGACGCTTTGGCAATTCCGGAGGCATCACCCCCCGAAACTCCTCCAATAGAGGGGCTAGGGTCGGCGGCACTGCTGCTTCTACCTTCCCTTCATCTGCACGCACTGCAACTAAGAATGTCTGCTCTCCATGCTTGACACCCTTCTTCAGTTGCATTGCTGATAACACTGAAGACTTGCCTTTCTGCGTAAGGCACTGCACTGTGTGTGACAGGTCTGATCCCATGATCGTCAACGTGTTAAACTTTGGCAGCATCATCACATTCTGGCTTCACAGAAACTCCATACCCAGAATCACCTTGAAATCGTCCAGGGGCACCACAGAGAAGTTGGCTTTGCCGACCCAACTCCCCACTTGAGTAGCCACATCTCTTGCTTCACCAAGAATGAGCTTGGCCTCAGAGTTTACTGTTTTGATAGTCCTCTGCTTTGGCCCAGTTTTCAAGCCCAACCGCTCTGCCTCTTTCCGCGAGACAAAGTTGTGTGTGGCCCCGGAGTCTACCATTGCCGAAGTAGACTTTCCATTCATAATGACTTCTACGTACATAAGTTCCTTACTGACCTGCATGTTCTTAGCTGCGCAACTTCTAGCTGCGTTAATCGATCGCATGGCGCCCATCCTCGGTTGCATGGTCTCAGTGTCACTGCCTTCAGTATCGCTGCATTCTTCCTGTGCAGCATTGGCTTGCCCGTCGTCCTTTACAAGGCGCTTTGGGCATTGCCGGGCGATATGTCTATCACCACAGAACCAACATGTCACAACCGCACCCTTGTTGCTGTTGTTGTGCTTTGTGTAGTTCTGTTTCTTTTCGGATTGATGGCGTGTCGACGCCTCACCTTTATCGTTGCGCTGCTCATCCTTCTTGCCTCCGTGGTCAGGCTTCTTCCCAACTTTGGTTGATGGGGTGAAAGGTTTGCGCTGAGTATCAACTAAGCGCTCAGCCGCCACATATGCATCTTCCAAAATACGGGGGTTGCTCCTTTCCACTTCGGACTGTGCCCATGGTTGAAGTCCCACAATGAACCAGTTGAGCATGTCGTCTTCTGGCATGTTAGGTATCTCCAGCATAAGCTTCTGGAACGTTCAGACATAGTCCTGCAACGAACCAGTATGTTTGAGTTCACGAACCATTCGGTAAGCCTGTCTCTGCGCATTTCTTGGCATGAAGTAGTTGCGCAACTCTACTTTGAAGTCGTCAAAGGTGTCTATCACACATTGACCCCTCTCCATGTCATTGCGCTTCCGCCTCCACCAAGCGATAGCATCACCATCAAGTAAGGCCGCTGCAGCCTTGATCCTCATATCTTCAAGGGTCACATTTTGGATATCCAAGTAGTCTTCTACTTGGAACAAGAAGTTCTCAATGGCCTTGCTGTCGCGAGAACCATTGAATTTTGCGGGTCTAGGTGCATCAATCCTTGATGGTCTCTCACCATTTCCGCCATTCAGGGTCACCGTCCGCTGCAACGTACGGTTCTTCAACTCAAGATCGGTCACTGTAGTCATCAACGAAGTGACCTGCCCCATTAGTAAATTCACCTGCTCTTGCAGGCTCGCCACCACATCATTCAATCCATTGAATGATTCACATGCGCGTGAAATCGCTTCATCATGCGAAGTCACATCTTCCACCAACTTGTTAACAGTTGCAGCCAACTCTTCTTGGCCCCGAGGTGAACCCATCTCCTCAGCTTCGGCAACTGCCTTGCCTCTGGTGTTGCGCAAGTGTTGATAAGGTGCCACGATGTCTTGCTCACAAATCGCAGCCTGTCGGCGTGTCTGTCGACACCGACTCCGGAGTCCCTTCCCCAGCACGAGAACGGGCTCTGATACCACTTGTCACGGGCCTATTTCCTTCAATGGGCCAGCGCGGCGCGACGGTCCTTCCTTACCGCCGCAAGCCTACTCGTCAGCTCGCTTGCCGGTCGCGGAAGCTTATGATCAGAGTGCAAGAGAGAAAGAGAGAATAGAGGAAGAGAAGTTGCAATCACAAGAAGCAATCACAACGAGGGTGAACAAAAGAAAGCTCAACGCATTTAATTCATTCACAATTTTGCCCGCAGGCTATTACAGTTCAAGTATACGGGCTGCCCCTTCGGGGTATTGATTCACCTGAACCGGGCAGCTTACATCAGACTCAACAAAAGCAAAACAGACTCTAGCGCAACTGTACACTGTAAGTCGCAAGGGAACAACTTTACTCTTGTGATTAAAGGGGTATTTCAGTACAGCCAAAAGGCCTAACACCAACAAACAGAACCATTAAGCCTCTGCAGTGGCATTGCCAAACCACTGCTTTGGGATTGGAATTGGCAGACCCAACACCACATTTCAACACCGTTCACAAGATGATGCTTTCGGCAACTCCATCCTCCACACCATATTTTTTTTGGATAATCCAAGGGAAAAACCCCCATCACTGACTGCACCTTGCTGGCCTCCTGTTGGTAAAACCCTTAAGGTCCCCCTGCCCACCGAGGAAATTATACCCATCTTCGACCTTGCGGCAAGGAATGCCACCTGTGCGTTTCAAACTTCCTTGACTTCACCTCGAAAATGTCTGTTACAGGTACTGGATCCGATCTAAGTCAAGATGGACCGAGTCCACGTTGTGATGGAGCTGATCACGCCAAGAAGAAAAGAGATAAGGCCCTGTGCATTTAGAAAGCAAGAGAATATAAAGATAACCAAGTGAGACCATTCCTTGGTTGACAAGGAATTGGCTTATGAAAATAATATCCATATTGTACCTAAGTTTTCATTGTTGGACAGGAGATTGTATTATGAAAACCATGACCATCATGTAATAGGTTCTAATATAATAGAACCTCCTCTCTACTAGGGATGGCAGTGGACCGGGGCAGGAGACAAGATTTCCACCTGCCGCCCCCGATCTCAAAATCCAGACCTTCATCTCCACTTTCATCCCTGCATGAGTTTGAATTTTAACCTTCATCTTCATCTCCATCCGTGTTTCATATCCTTCATCCCTAGTCCAAACGGGGGCGAGGTGGGTGGGGCCCCATTTTCCCTTGGTTTGTTGCCATCTTTAAAGAAGGATTGGGGGGCGGGGGCAAGGTCGGGATCGGAACGGGGATAGGGCAGCGTGGGGGAAAGCGTACGTCCATCCCCACACGGGTTTTGATCTTAACCTCCATCCCCGTTTCATGTCCTCCATCCCCGATCTAAATGGGGCGAGGTAGGTCGGGGCTCCGTTTTCCCCCTAGTGTAACGCCCCAAAATCTTGAACTTGTAACTTTTTAGGAAAAAATTGAAAAGCTTTGCAATCAATTATTTGTTAGAGTTTAAAATGTCAGTTCAACAAAAAATGATGTTTGAAATAACAAGTCAACGAACTTTGAGCGCATTACAGGCGAACCTTCCTTTACACGATAGATTTGTATATTCATATAAGCATTGAAACCACATCAGCTAAATTAAGCAGAAATGAGAGGGAGTGGAGATGTCTAGCCACCTGTCGAACCAGCAGGTGCCCTGGTGTTCCCAGCGACACTCCAACGAAAAGGATGGGTGCAGGAGGGGGAGAAAAAGAAAAGGGTGGCACCTGAGTGGTGCCACCACCTCTGAAAAAAAGAGAGGGGAAAAGTTGTCGCTGCTTTCGGCAAGGTGGCTGCATCAAGCAATGCTTCCGCCACCAAGAAAAGGAGGGGAAGGGGGAGGATCTGAGAGAGAGATAGTTGGGGTTGAGAGAGACTTACAGGGAGAGAGTTGGGGTTGAGAAAGGCTTACTCAGAGAGAGAGGCGCTGGCGAGGTGCAAGGAGGGTCAGGGTGCTTCGGTGAGCAAAGTTCCTGGTTCAGCAGAGAGAGAGAGAGATATGGAAGTAGCCAGGGGGTTGCGCCGACGTGCGAAAGAGGGAGACGATGGGAGAGAGGTGAGGCAGGAGTCCGGGGGGGGGGGGGGGTCGGGTGTGGCCTACGCAGAGAGAGAGAGAGAGAGAGAGAGAGAGAGAGAGAGAGAGAGAGGGTTGGGGTCGGGTGTTTTAAATCAAAACCCCTCCTATGGGGCCAGGGGGTTTAATAGAACACGGGGGGTTGACCCAAATTCGGGTTGAATCCAACCTAGATCCAAAAGATTTTTGTTTTTAAAGACACGAGTCTTACACCCGTCCACTGCCATTCCTACTCTCCACAAACAAACAGGAGAGATACAAGAACCTTTCACTCATGGACATAGGCCTGACCAGCCGAACCACGTTAAATAGTTCATATTGGTGTGTCTATTTGCATGTATGCTTAATTTGGTAAACAATTTGTTGTATTTTGTGTTACTTTTCTTTTATTTTTGAAATAAAAATGGATTAATTTGTATTTGTTTGTGTAAAAATGAGTTTGATTAATGTTTTCCATATAGTGACACTTCATTTCATGGGGTTGATCATTTAGGGTTGGCATCCTTGAATCTTGTGTCTTGGGGACTCGGCATGCAGACACACCAAATGACACGCTTCATGATTTTAATTATTTTTATTAAGAAAAAATAATATTCTTGTCTTAAAACCATATTTTTATAAAGAAGGGTGACCATCCAACCAAAACTAAGACTAGACTCTTATTGCAAATATAACCACTTTTAAAAATCATATTTAAAAGTATTTTTTTGGCAAATCTGGCCATATGAATTCATATGATCTTCATGGTAAAAAACCTAAGAACAAACACTTATTGCAATTATATATATAAAGATGATTTTTATGATTAAGAAACTTCAAATATTTTAAACTGTTGAATTTTCAGTACTTTATGAATCTCATACATGCATAAAAAATATTTGCTACGAGAGTTGGTTCTTTGGTTTTTTACCATGAAGGTCACATCATCATGATGGATTTGCCAAAATACACTCATAAAATTGCTTTTCAAAAGTGATTTCGAGATTAAAAATAACTGATTCAGGAGTGATGCTTATCTATTTTCTACATATACGATGGGCATGGGCCACTGATACTGATAACATTGGTTTGTGCCTTTAGATGGTCCCCATTCCCATTTTTGATATATTGATTACAAGAACAAATGTCCTTGTGTCCTACTTAGGTCGACACAATGAAGGGTCACAAACATATGACATGACACTCAGAGCCATGTTCGCTCTGATATTGATTGATAGTGCTAGAGCCTTATAATAGTAAACAAGGTGCGGCTCATGCTATACCTTACAATTGTTTGGCCTAATTTAGGCCAATGCACTCAAGGATAGCAAGCTAATGTAAGGCTATATGGCCATAAGGTGACTGTTGGGGGCTATTCCAACAATCACAATGTTTAGAAAACAATGAGACATGTCTCTTGGGATTGAAGGGATTTCTCCTAGGGATGTATCCCAAACTTGAACTCTTTACAAATTTATAAATGTAGTGAAATGATATAGAAAACATACATATACATATACAGTAATAGTAACAATTACGATTACAAGAAATGCATTCAAATTATAAAGAGTTGAGAGTGTGGACCTCCTTGGCGATTTTGAGCGTAACAGTGGACGCTTCAGCCCACCGAATTCTATGATTCCACATTTGAAGTTTCCTACATTGGTATCAGAGCGAGGTTCGTCAAAACCCCTATCGGTGATCACGTGTGCTAGTCAAAATCACATGCATCACTATAAATCAAAAAATTCAAAACAAAGAGCAAAAATCAAACAGGAACTTAACGAAAAGGTTAGTTTTATTTTTTCTGTTTTGGGAAAATTGGTGAACCAGGGGTTCTCAATTGTAGAAACTCAGAATTTTTTTTGGGTTACCTCTGTTTACACTCACCGAAACCGACGTGGGTGGTAGGTTGAGAAGAAGCATTGCCTCACACGATAGGGCACTTCGCCGAAAACCACAACAATCAGTTTTGTGAAGGACTCAACCACCAACCACCTGCGGAGAAACTTCACACGGCAAGGCTCTTCATCGAAAAACATGGCAGCGGGTTCTGTGAAGAGATCAAACCGCCGGCCACCCACAGAGAAAATTCATCGTCGAAAAGGGTGAAGGGGATGAATCGCAGAAATTTTAAGATTTTAGAAACACCCCAAAATAAAAAAAAATTGTGAGAGAAAGAGGGTTTGGCCCCCTCTTTCCTCTCTCTCTGCATTTCTCTCACCATCAGTTGACGGTATGGGGTTCACCATAAGGTGATCCATCAAGGGAAGGGGCTCGACCCACCGAAAATTGCCTGCATCAGCATATAAGGGGCAGTGGCTGAGCCGTTGAAATAGAAAAGGGAAAATGAAAAAAAAAATTAGAGGGCTCAAAATTGTTCTTATCTCTTTTTTGGCCGGTTTGGTGGCTGGATCCGTCGGAGGAGGTACCGATAGTGGCATCGTTGCCGAGGACTGTTGGCCAGATTTTTCCAGCCCTCAAACCTTGTTTTTAGTCGCCAGTGGTGGCCTCATTCCCTATGGTCTTGCGCTGACCGCCGGTCACCACCTCTGGTATAGCGTGCCGCCACCAGACCGATCATCGAGTTTTGCTTGGTGCAACATGTCGTTGGCGGTTCAATGGCCAGTTTTGCCATTGCGTGGCCTCATCGCCAGAGAAGGAGACCTGAAAAGGGCTTTCGAGAAGAAGGGGCAAGAACCCTTCTTATTCCATTACTTTAAAAAAATAATAATATTTTTTGTTTAAGTCCATATATTTTAGTTAATTTCATTAATGACACCTTGGAAATTCTGCTTAGAGGGTTCATTTTCTAAAAATTTCAGAAAGAGACTTACTTTCTGATTTTTTTTACCTAAGTCTCTACTTATCATTTTTTGCATAAACATTTTTTTTATTTTCTGAATTTATAGAAAGAGGGTTGAATCTTTTAGTTTAACTTAGAAAATTTTCAGTTTGAGGTTTCTGTTTTGTTTTTGCTTAGAAAGGCTTCTGCATTTCTGAAAATTATTGAAAGGTGGTTCCTTTTTTTTGATAAACTCAAAAATTTCAACAAGTGTTTTGCTTTATTGAATTTTTACAGAATAAGGCCTCTGATCTTTTTTGATATTACAGAAAGAGGGTCAAAAATTTCTGTTTAACTCAGAAAGTTGCAAAAATAGGTTTGTGTGATTTTTTGTTTACACAGAACCTCTTATTTTATTTTTTAAAACTGCAGAAAGGTGGTCCTGAGTTTTTGAAAATTACCTGCTACTAATTTTTATCAAATAGTGCTTAAAATGTAGCAATTTTTGTGAATTTCTTGCATACTTAAAAACCATATTACATGCTAAACTAGTTTAGAATGATCAAAACTAGTTATATTTATAAATATTATTTGAAATAAGCTTTATTAATTCTAATATTTATTTATAATTAGGAATATAACAAATCGAATAGTCATGGTTGAGCTGTCAAAAATTGAAAAACTCAATGGAACAAATTTTAGAATGTGGAGAAGGGAGATGAAATATCTATTAATACATCATGACAAGACTCTATATGTATTGAATAATATAAAATCTTCACTAACTGATAGATTAAGTGAAGAAGAGAAGAATGCTCATAATAAGTTTATCGAAGATGATCAACTTGCTTGAGCAACTCTTCTAACATTTATGCAAAATGACCTCATCCGGGTATTTGAAAACTTTGACACTGCAAAAAGAATGATGAAAGAAGTTAGAAAGAAGTATGATATGACTTTAGAGACCCACATTCAACTTCTTCTCGAGCAATACAACTCATGCAAGATGAAAGAGTCAGATAACATAGTCGATCATATAAATCAAATGTTGGTAATGGCTAAGGACTTAGTTATAGCTGAAAATGATATTCCTAAGCGAATGCAAATCTTCACCATACTAAACAACCTTCCTCAAACTTGAAAGATGGCGTCAATTGCCATGAGATTAAACCAAAAAAGTCTCAATTGCTATAAGATTAAACCAAAAAAGTCTTACTCTAGCTGAGCTCCCTCTGCAATTAGCCCTTGAGCAAGAGCACATGTCAAAAGACAGGAAGAAAGAAGTTATGAATGCTCAAAATTCTTTTTCAGTAACCTCTCACAAGTTCAAACCTAAAAGCACATTCTTCAAAAAATTTAAGAAGAATAAATTCAACAAGAAGCGTCTAGTGCAAACCAAAAACTCAAAGTCTGCAACCAGGAGAGCATATTTTTCTTGAAGAAAGATTGTGCATTTCAAGAATAATTGCCTAATTAGAACCAAGAAAAAGAATCCAAGAAAGCAAGTAAATGGAGAACGAGAAATAGTACGCACTATGTCTGAATCATTAATCGCAGATAGTGTTCTTTTAATATGGTGGATTGATTTAAGGGCAATGCGACATGTGTCTAAGTCTAAGAAAGAACCATTGGAGATGAAATAGTTGAAGCTTGGAAATCATAAGGTATATATGAAAAATAACACCTATAGTGATGTGGTCGAGATAGGGACCTATAGGCTCCAAGTAGAAGGGATCGGTCTCCTACTAACAAATGTTCTTTACGTATCTTTTATGAGAAGAAATATTTTAGCAGTAGGATATTTTGCTAAAAAGAGCTTCGAAATCCGCTTTCAGAGTGATAAGGTCACTATTGGGAAAGATGAAAAAGTAAAGCTCAAGGATCGCTATGATGCTGACCCTGGTCTTTTTTGTTTTAATGCGACACCGTCTATAAATAATGCAATGGATATTTTTGGTTATATTGATTATGCATTTAATGTCGATGCATATTTATGGCATTTAAGGTTAGGGCATGTAAATGTCAATAAAATGAAAAGAATAATTCACATGAGATTATTATCGTCTCTTAAAAATATAGATTTTGAAAAATATGAACCATGTATATCAGGTAAAATGATTAAAAAACCTTTTCTTAAGGGAACTAGAGAATGTGACTTACTAGTTTTATTATACACAGATATATGTGAACCCTTAATAGTAGAAACACATAAAAATAAATTATATTTCATCATATTTATAGATGACTACTCAAGATATGAATACATATAACTAATCTCTAAGAAATCTGAGGCTCTAGAAAAGTATAAAGTATATAAACATGAAGTTGAAAGATTACTAAAAAGAAAAATCCAAGCTATTAGATCTGATAGAGGAAATGAATATAACTCTAATGAATTTAAGACCTTTTATAATGATAATAATATAACTCCTCATACAACCATGCCTTATACACCACAACAGAATGGTGTAGCAGAATGAAGAAATATAACTTTAATAGATATGACAAGGTCCATGTTGGCACATGCAAGTCTTTTTAAGAAATTATGGGGAGAAGTAATTTGCACTGCCATGTATATCCTAAATAAGGTTGTAGAGCTTACATTTCATGAATTATGAACTGGTAGGAAGCCATATTTGAGTCATTTATGAAAGTGAAGATTACCTGCTCATGTGTTGATTCCTAGTAAAATGAGAGATAAGTTATATAGCAAAACTATCAAATGCATCTTCATGGGATACCCAAAAGGATAAAAGGGATATCGTCTATATAATCCTGAAAAGAGATTTATAGAGAGTAGAGAGGTCGAATTTTTGAAAACTAAAGAAAACAATTTTGATCCTGAAGATTGATAGTATCTTTTTGGATATTATAAATGATCTTGAAGTACCAAATCAAGAGTTAGAGCATAATGATTCAGTTGTGAATAATGAGCAAACTTCACAACAATTAATTGGACAGAAAAGAACAAGAACTCCTCTATCCTATTTGAATGATTATTATACATTTTTTAGTGATGAATTATGTTATTTCATGAATTTGTATGAAACTTTTGACAATTTGAGTTTTAAAGATGTGGTTTCTTCCAATGAGTCTAAACTATAAAAGGAAGCAATGAAAGGTGAGTGGGTTCACAAGAAAAAACTCAAGGTAGATAGATCTATTGATAAATTCAAGGCAAGACTAGTAGAAAAAAGGCTATTCTCAACGAGAAAGGATTGATTATGAAGAAACTTATTCTCCTATAGCCAAACTGACATCTATTCAAATTATTTTGGTATTGGTAGCTTATTTTGATCTTGACTTATATCAAATAGATGTAAAAATAATATTTTTAAATGGTGAATTAAATGAAATTATTTTCATGCAACAACTAGAAGGTTTTGAAATTAAAGGTCAAGATGATAAAGTATACAAGTTGAATAAATCTTTGTATGAACTTAAGCAGTCACCAAGACAGTGGTATTTGACTTTTCATAATACTATAACCAAATTAGGTTATGAGACAATTAGTCTAAACTACTGTGTATGTGACAAGAATAGTGAGAGTAAGTTTATTGTGTTACCTCTCTATGTTAATGGTATATTAATTATAGAAAATAACATAGACATGATAAATATGACTAAATCATGGTTAAGTTCTTGATTTGAAATGAAGGATATGGGTGAAGCTTCATATATCCTTAGAATTAAGATATAGAGAGATAAAAAATCGAGATTGCTATGTCTAAGTCAAGAAAAATATCTTGAACATATTCTAAAGAAATTTAGAATGAAAAGTACCAAGGCAAAGGGTACTTCTGTAGTAAAAGGCTTAAAACTTAGTATGAATGATTGTCCAAAAGATGGACAAGAAAAGTTGAATGTTCTTTATACTCAGGCAATTGAAAGCCTGATGTATGCAATGCTTTGCACTAGACTTGATTTAAGTTTTGCTCTCTCATTGGGAAGTAGTGAAAATGATTTTTTGATATCTAAAGGGAACTAAGGAACCCAAGCTATGCTATCAGTCAGATAGTTTAAAGTTTGTAGACTATTCAGATATTGACTTTACTGGTGATAGAGATGAAGCAAAGTTCACCTTTGGTTATGTATTTATGTTAGGAGGTGGGGCATTTTCATAGTCGTGCAAGAAACAAGGGTGTGTGGCACAACATACCCAGAAAGCTGAGTACATTGCCTGTAACATGACAACCACATTTAGAGTGTGAATAAATCACTTCTTAAATAAGTTGAAATTGAATATTCTAAAAGGTCCAATTCAACTTTATTGTGACAATAAAGCTGCTATAAGACTAATACAAACAAGAGTTGATAGCTTTAAAAGTAAGTATATTAAAGTTAAATATCAATATATTCATGATATGGTTATGAAAAATGAAATAGCAGTGAACTATATTCCTTCAAGTGACATGGTAGTAGATCCGCTAACTAAGGCAGTCACTGAGGATATTTTCACTAGACATGTGAGTCAGATGAGACTCAGATATATCTAAGTAGTGAGTGAGTAAATATCACTTAAAAAGTGTGTATGCAAGGTTTCAGTTGAGAACAAACATATAAACACATGAAATCCTTTATGTCCAAGTGAGAGATGTAAGGCTATATGGCCATAAGGTGATTGTTAAGGGCTATTCCAATAATCACAATGTTTAAAAAACAAAGAGATGTGTCTCTTAGGGCTGAAGAAATTTCTTCCAAGGATGTGTCCCAAACTTGAACTATTTACAAGTGTATACATACAATGAAATGGTATGAAAAACATACATATACATATACAGTAACAGTTACAAGAAAGGCATTCAAATTGTAAAGAGTTGAGAGTGTAGACCTCCCTGGCGATTTCAAGCGTAACAGCTCACATTTCAGCCCACCAAATTTTGTGATTCTGTATTTGAAGTTTCCTATAGCTAAGACGGTCATGACCAGACTCTAATCTCGAGTGCGGTTTCTTCTATAGAAAATTACTCTCATAGGGTGTGCGAGCTGGGGCCTTTAGCTGGTGGACTTGGTAAGGGCGTCTTAGTGACCTATCTTGATTTGGAAAATTATCTTATTGTACTGTCCTTGGAAAATGACATGTTTTTTCAAAATACCTAACAATTTGACAAAATTGCCTGCATATTCAAATTTTTGTTTTTTGTTTTTTAAGAGATTATTATTCCTCTGCAAAATACAACCCGACCTTAGCAACTTTTACATGTGAATATCCCCAAAATGTGGGGACCTAGGTAATAAAAAAAAGCATATAGGAAGGAGGACATTCACAAATAAAATATGACCTTCGCAACTCCATGGTTGCCAAAATCATACTGTATTTATGAATGTCCTCTTGATTATGCCATTTTTTTAATGGAGGATATTCGCAAATGTGCGAGGACATTCAGCCTTTAGCATTGCTTTTGAAGTGCCGCTAAAACTAATTTAAAATAATAATGGTGCTTTCTTGCGGAGGCTTTTATTTTGAAGCAACACTTCAAAAGCATCACTAAAGCATATTTTTTTAAAGTGCTTTTGCACATTGATCATCCATTGGTCAACCTGTGTGCGTTCCATTTAAGTAGCTATGGATTACACAATTAACATTTTTTTCTCAAATGTGAGAGTATTTAGTTAAAGGAAGTTTGAAGATATTCACAATCATGAGTTGCAAAGGTTCCCAAAAATGTGAGAACTTCCTTTAACTAAATACTCTCATATTTGTGAGTATCCTCACACATTTGAGAACGCTCTTGTAAAAAAATAGTATTTGTGAAGGTCGTACTGTATTTGCAAATGTCTCCTTGCTTATGCCTTTTTTTTCAATATTCTCACATGAATGTCCTTACACGTTTGTGAATGTTCTTGTAGAAAAAACTGTACTTGTGAAGGTCGTACTATATTTGTGAATGTTCCCCAGCCAATGCATTTTTTCGAAAGTTCACACATTTTGAGATATTTGCAATTAAGAATTGCTAAGGTAGTATTGTATTTGTGGAGTAAAAATGTCCTTAAAAAATAAAAAATCAAAAATCAAAATTTTGGATATGCGAGTGATTTTGTCAAATTGCCAAGTATTTCGAAAATCATGTCATTTTTGCAAAGACAATACAATCATTTTTCGACCATGATCTAACCTTGCAAGAGGGCGGGCCCATTAAGTGACTCAATTTGTTGCTAGGCTTCATCGTCATAAAAAAAAACAAAAATATTTAAGTTGAGGTCCAACCAAGGGTGCAGTATTCCAAAAGAAGGAAGAGTGTTATATCACTAGGGGTGGAAAAATCTGACCCGACCCGCCAACCCGATTCTTAGACGGGTTAGGGTTTGGATTAAATGGGTTCGTGTCATAAACGGGTCGACCCGCCTAACCCGTTTATTAAACGGGTCGTGTTTGTGTTAGGGGTATGCCAACCCGCCAACCCGTTTACACGAACCCGTCAACCCGCAACCTGTTTATATATATATATATATATATATATATATATATATATATATATATATATATATATATATATATATATATATATATATATTAACGTATCTAACCCTAACTCCTAACTTTACACTTTAGTCACCCACCTAACTCCTTCCTACCCGACCACTGAGAGTCTGAGACCTCTCCTCTCCAGTGGTGGTGTGCGCTTGTGTGGTTATCGTGTCTATGTTATCGGGTTGACCCGTTTAATAAATGGGTCGCCATGTCATGTAATAGTGTCATGTCCACCCGACCCAATTATTAAACGGGTTAACCGTGTTGTGTCGGGTTACCCGTTTAATAAATGGGTCGTGTTCGTGTTTGCCACATCCGACCCGTTTAATAAACGGGTCATGTTCGTGTTGAGGTATTCTGACCCGTCGACCCGACCCGATTGCCACCCCTATATATCACATCATTAAGCCCGTCAATGAGGTGGGTATACATGAGACAACCACTAATCATACTTAGGTCTCTATCCAGTTTAAACTTCACATTTTTAAAAATAAAAAAAAAATATTCATTCATTGGGTCTGGTCTATGTCTGGACCAGGGTTAGCGAAAACGCTAAAGAGTGAGAAGTGCATTTTCGGGGAAACCGTTTGGGAAACGGAAAACACTTTGTTTCCATAACATTTGAGAAACGCCAAAAAATTCATGGGAAACAAGTTTATCATGCTTTGAAAAATGTTTCCCATATTTGGAAAGTGGGAACCACTTCCCATGCGTTTTCCAAGTGTTTTCCTTTCATGGGATACACAATTTTTTTTTTATTTCATTAAATCATTGTATTATTTTTCTTAAAAGTTTTTCATAAGTTTTTCCGATTCGTTTCTCGTTTTCCGTTTCACAAGTGCCTGAAAACCCTCAATTATCAAAACGTTTCCCGTTTCCGTTTCCCTTTCTAGCAACCTTGGTCTGGATAAGGTTACCGTTATAAAACTCAGGTATGGCTTGGCCTTTGGTAGGTCCGGACAGTTCCAAATCCAATACCACTTGGATCCCATAAAGGTCCAACCTGTTGATTCCTCTAAACATCAGACCATCCCAGGCCCAGACTGCTTTTAGAGAGGGACACATCTAGGCCTCTCAGTCTTATCAGGCTTGAGCTCAGAAACTCCATACTCAAACTAAATGGGCTATATGTCCCAATGCTGATGTGATGTCGATTGCGACTAGGTGTTTGAATGGGTGTTCAGATGTGGGCATTACACTAAATAATCGAATGCGGAATAATTGGATTGAAACCTCTTTATACTATTTGCTATACTTTTATAGCTAATTTCTTATTCCATTTTTTCGTCTTTTTTTAATTCAAATTATTTATAATCATATATCTAGCATAGATCAAAAGGTATTTTTATGCTTTTATCGCTAGTATTCACATTATATGCAGCGACGGGGCTTGACGGCCATCCATCTTGGCATTTCTCGAGATGGATATGGTGTCGGACTCAAGAAATGTTGAGATGTATGGTCATTAGCAGCGGAGCTGCATGCTAAGCATCTATACCCATCTCCTTATGGCGTTGAATGAGACAGCTGGATGGTTAGACTAATTGGATATTTGGATCACAAAAGTTTTTTTTTTTTTTGATGATTTTATGGGAGAAACTGCCCAATATAAAACTCCGAGGGCTTACTCCTCGACCCCAGGGATTCACCAAGCTTCTGCTTATGCAGGGGGGTGATGCCCATGAGATTTGAACCTAGACTGCCAGTCAAGAGTCCTAGGCCCCATCCTACCATGCCAAACCCCTTGGGTCTGGATCACAAAAGCTTTACCGAACCTGATTAAATGAATTCAGTTTGGTTACCAGACCCAATTCAAGGTCCACCAACATTTTCAAGTTTCATGGTTTGACCATTCTTTGAAAATGACCTAAAAAGACCCGGTCTGGTGTGGCTGTATGGGGACAGACATATTGACTATCTTTTTTTTTTAATCCTTCCTAATAACAAAGTGTGTTGTAGCGTAATCTACACTTCTGCATTTGACCTCTCTCTCTCTCTCTCTCTCTCTCTCTTATAGGATGTCATTTGGATTGGATTTTATCTGATTTCAATGAAATTCGACTTCTTTTGGTCAGATTTGATAATCCAAAACCATATCCGATTGTAATCAGATGCAGATATGGTTTTGATATTTTGCTACCGAATCCAACAGATATGTGGATTTGATGAATATCTGAATCCAATTACATGTAAAAAAGCAGATTTGGCATGTTTTTCACCATCCAAGTTCCAATTTGAACCCAAATCCATTTAAACAATATCCAATTAGTCGGATTTGGTATTCACCACATCCGATCCAAATTCGAACAGTCCATATGTCAAAATATGCACGAGGTGCTGCTTCCTTTGAAGCCGCATAGTTGAATAGGGACAATTTATTTGCCTTCATGGTTCAACATAGTTTATATGTCTAGGAATGTATTACCCCGAACAATTGCATATAAAAATAAGGTACATAAAATTCTACATGTAAATTTCCATATCATCCACCGAGATGCTCAACTCCTCTTCCCTTAGCTGGTTCAGTACGTACCCTCTGTTGAACCCCTCCAGTTCATCCCATATGATGCACTCTTGAGTCTCCCTACTCTCACATCCTTCCTGCACTGTGTTGGTGTTGATCTCCTGCGACTTTGATGTCAGCTCTGTGTCCATAGTCATGCCTGCCTCGGTAGCGACTCTCCTAACGGACTTTGGTGACATGTCCAGCCTCAGGAACGCCGGTAAGTTGTCGGGGAAGTTCAGTCTGTTAACTGCATCCGGCCCTCGCAGGCAGAACATGGCCGTGTCGTGCGCTATGGCTGCTGCTTCTGGGGTTGAATACGAGCCCAGCCATAGACGGTCTCTTGAACCCGGCAACCGGATCTCCGAGACCCACTTCCCCCATTTCCTACGACGAATGCCCTTGTATGGCTTTCGGCTTCCGGCATCAACCACATTTCTGTGTTCTGACCTCCACATGGTGCCGGATCTTTGTAAGCAGCTTGGTACTCCGGTTGGTAATGGATGTTGCTAGAGGTGCAACAAGACTTAAGGGGACAGGTCTGTGGAGGGGAGGGCTCTTATATAGGTTGAAGAAGGGAGGTCAATGTTGACATGAGGATGTTTTGCTGTGTTTGAATGCAAGAACAAGAGGAGTAGAACTGGCCAAGTCATCCTAGAGGGAGGTCAAAGTAGGTGAAGGTACAATCCAATGGTCTTTGGACGGTGGGGGGGGGACGCACCCCACAAAAAGGTGAGATGGCCCATGGAGAGTTCCCGTGTAAATATGTCCAGCCATAAATATCACTGGAATCTTAGAATAAGAACAATATATTGGTCCCCCAACTTTTCTTAGGTAGGCACTACTAGGGACAGAATTGATTGTCTGTTTTGCTAAGCATATCAATGGTTCGGATATTTGACTGGACCTAAATATGTTTAGTGAGACATATATGACATATGATTGATAATCAGATGTGGATTTCCCTAATATGGATTTGACTCGCATCTGTATCTCGTATCCAATTAGGCTCTTGAGAGCCGGGGTTGGAGATGAGATGAGAGGGGTGATGGGAGCGCCTCCCATCTCTGGCTTCCAAACATAGCCTTACATTATGAGGCCCCACAAGGGGTGGGGCCCCACGACCACTGTCTTGCATGGCCCACTTCTAAAAGCTGCAGACACACCCATGTGCTAGCAGGGCTTGATCCGGTGCCTTCATCTCAGCATCCTCACAACCACCCTGCTGGCCATGCGGGCAACACATGTTTTAAGACTATTAATTCTTTACTGGTTTCAGGTTATGGTTGGGGTTGGTTTTGGAAGAGGAGCACTTAAACCTGGACGCTATCTTAAATTGGTTCTGGTTTTAGGTTGGGATAACTTAACAATATGGCTCTGGCCAAGATCTAATTACCCGTACTGGGTCGCCTGAATGGTAGTGGGCTTGGGAAAAAGGTGTTGACCCCTTCGTCTTGTCTTAAGTTCGAGGTACACTGGTGGACTTAGGTGTCAGGTGACCCCACCTGAACATTACCTGTTTCGGTGGAAACTTCATGACAAGAAAAAAAAAAAAAGGGGGGGGGGGGGAGGGGGGGGAAAGAAATTGAATCCAGACATGAACCTTTCATGTTTCAATCCTGGCCCATCTCTCTCTCTCTCTCAGACACTTTTTTTTTTTGAAGAGGCAAGCAAGGGTTAAACAGACCCCTACCGGTTATACAATGATACCATTGGGATTTGAACTTGCAAAGTTCCAACACAAGGTGACGTGCACTAACTCAAACTAGTTGAATGGTTTCTTAAATGTCAATTATGTAAGAAATTTGTTGAAAAGTAAAGATTTGTCTGGCTTGGTGTCTAACTCAAACTAGTTGAAAGGAGAACTGAGAAATTGACCATGAAATGGACAATAATTTCTTTGTGTGCTGTCACCTAACAAACACGTTCACACTTCTCTCTTGTCCCTAAAGAGTGTTGAGAAGTCTAATCCAAGTTGCTTCTAGTGGATTTCAAGAACTTTGTCACTTTTCTACAAAAAAAAAGACTACACACAACACCAATTCCAGGACTTCTCTCATTTCAATGAATACATCAACATTTTATTGTGATATTTATATTTATTGGTAACATCTGAAAAAAAAAACTTCATTTTATCTTGTCCACTTTTCTCTTTTAATTTTTTTTTGGACCTATTTTCTGGTACTTTTGAAAATTTGGTTTTGTTTATTCTTGTGCAGATTCCCCAACAAAATTTGGAAGAAAACAAAACGTTCTGCCTTTAGATAATATTCTGCTTTTTGGATGTGTACCACGTGAATGAAATAGTAAAGTTTGAAAGAGACCTCTTTACATGGGTTCACTTGACTGCTTCAAGTGATGTAAACCCATCCAAGGTGCTGGTCAAATAGACTACTGCAAGGGAAGGCTCACATTCTCCCACCTAATAATAATAGGCCAATGCTTTGGCCGGTGTCCCAAGTGTGGCCCATTTGAAAATTTGCTCCACTTTGAAAATGCTCAATTGAATTGGGAATAAGTTCCCTAATTGTGACATGAAAATATAAAAAAATAAACGTGTACTATAGAAATGAGTGATGTGTATCTTTAGAGACCATTTATCTCCTAAACCATCCCAGCCCCCCTTAGAAAACATATTTGCATGCATTTTTTTTTGTTTAATTTAAAAGATAAATGTGATTTCTATGCTTTATTTAGTAGAAAATATATTAGTTTAACATTTTTTATGTTTAGATGTGTTTTTAGCTCAATGAAAAAATCAACGGCATATATTGCATCAAAAATCGATTAATTAAAAGTCATTTTTTTTGTTAAATTGATTCGATCCATAACAACTAGCTGAGGTTGAACACCTTCTGTTCGGCTCCTTTACCAGTCTTAGGTAGAAGTATATGACTAGAAGAATTTTACAATACCAAACTATAGCAATATCAATTAATAAGTTTCTTTTCAAATACAACTTTTTCTCAATACCGCCATGGAAGCTAATTTTTTAGCAATAAAATTACATGATTTAAACTAAACCCTAGTCTCAATTAGCTCCGGTTCCCACCGCTTTTGACTGTTGAGTAGAGTAATGATGTCTCTTTTAAATGACTCAATTTGTTTTAAGTCAAAGTCTTCGCGGTGGGGGCACTCACACCCAAGTCTTTACGGAGCCCATCAATTAAAGACACCTGGTGAGAGTTGAACCTGATAAGAAGGGGTCAGCACAGCACCTTTTCTCAGGCCCACTGCCACTCGGGTACCAGCCATCGTTGGAGACAACAGATCCAGTATCAGACCAAGTACATCATCAAGGATACCTGACATTCATTGATTGGACGAGTAGCTCGCAAGGTACTCAGTCGTCATTGGATAAAAAAAGTCATAAAAGTTGCTTTGATTCATTTATTATAGGGAGAGACCGCTCTCTAAGGAACAGAGTCCTAGTACGGTTGCTGTCCTGGTAGCATAAAACAATTTACTGGCAAGTTGGATCTCTAGATGAATTTACTTCGGGAGTGGTTACCGTTTGTGTAGTTATACACTGCCAGTCTCAAGCCCGGATAAAGGAGGAGGGTTGCAGTAGGCATGTGACAGCCAGCATAAAAACTTTGTCATATCCTATGAAAATGAACCAATATGAGAATTTCGTTGGGGCGTTCCCTACTGAGCGACGCGTTGTACTCTCTAGGCCCGGAGGCAGTGATAAATGTGCAAGGGTTGCTAGGTCGTCGCCCAGAAGCGACGCGTCACACCGGCGCTCGAGTGTGGTGTCAAATAGGCAAGAGTTCCCTCGCTTTGTTGGACGGGTGAGAGTAAAGAAGTTAGTCCAAGACCATAAAATTAGGTTAACCACTTGGAACATAGGGTCTTTAACTGGTAAGTTGGTAGAGTTAGTAGATGTTATGTGTAGGAGAAAGAGTGATATTTTATGTCTTCAAGAGACCAAATGGGTAGGTGGGAAAGCTAAAGTGATAGAACCTTGGGGATATAAGATTTGGTATACAGGAATAAATAGGAATAAGAATGGAGTAGGGATTGTTATGAGTCGTCAGTTTATAGATAATGTAGTTGAGGTCCGTAGGAAGGGTGATAGAATTTTACTTATTAAATTAGTATTAGGTACGGATATTATTAATATTATTAGTGTTTATGCACCTCAAGTAGGTTTAGATGATTCCATTAAGCATCAATTTTGGGAAGATTTAGATGGAGTAGTACAAGAGACATCTTATGGAGAAAAGCTTTTCATCGGCGGTGACCTTAATAGACATGTAGGCATTAGTAGGGATGGATTTGAGAATATCCATGGAGGCTATGGTATAGGAGAAAGAAATGAAAGTGGAGAAAGGATTTTAGATTTTTGTTTGTCCTATGATATGATCTTAGCAAACACTTGGTTTAAGAAGAGGGAGTCTCACCTAGTAACATTTAAAAGTGGGGTTAATACGAGTCAGATAGATTTTTTCCTACTTAGAAAGAGAGATAGGGGTTGTTGCATCGATTGTAAGGTTATACCAGGAGAAAGTGTAGCTACACAAAATAGAGTCTTAATTTTAGATCTTAGAATTAGACAATGCCGCAAAAGGGATAGACATAGGATAGATCCTAGAATTAAGTGGTGGGCACTGAAAGGAGCTAAACAAGGAATGTTTGTAGAGCAGGTAGTTAAGGAAGTTGATTGGTGTCTCGAGGAGGATTCAGAATCAATGTGGAATAAGATAGCGGGTGGTATGAGAAAAGTAGCTAAGGAGGTATTGGGTGAGTCTAAAGGCGGTGCACCACTAGGTAAGGATACATCATGGTGGAACGAGGATGTCAAATTAGCTATTAAGGTTAAAAGAGAGTGTTATAGAAATCTAAGTAAGAGTCGTGATAATGAGAATTTGGAGAAGTATATGATAGCAAAGAAGGAAGCTAAAAAAGTTGTTCGAAACGCGAGGGCTAAGGTATATAAGGAGGTTTATGACAAGTTGGATACCAAAGACGGCGAGAAGGATATTTATAGGCTTGCAAAGATGAGAGATATGAAATCGAAGGATTTGGGTATGGTTAGATGTATCAAAGATGAAACGCAAAGGGTTTTAGTCAAAGATGAGGAGATTAAGGAGAGATGGAAAGATTATTTTGATAAGCTATTTAATGATAGTCATGCTCAAGATCTTGGAGACTTCTCCATTCCTTTTCATGAGATAAATCGTGACTTCATGCGCAAGATTCAAAAGAAAGAAATTGCAGAGGCTTTGAAGAAAATGAAATCAAGAAGGGCAGTTGGCCCAGATGGTATACCTATCGAGGCTTGGAAATGCTTGGGAGAGAAAGGTTTAGAATGGTTGACAAATCTTTTTAACTTGATTTGGCGAACAAATAAGATGCCTAATGAGTGGAGGAAGAGTACTTTGGTGCCTTTATATAAGAATAAGGGTGATATACAAGATTGCACAAACTATCGTGGTATAAAACTCATGAGTCATACTATGAAACTTTGGGAGAGGGTGATTGAGTCTAGGTTGAGGAAGGTTGTCATGATATCGGAGAATCAATTTGGTTTTATGCCTGGAAGATCAACTATGGAAGCTATACATCTTCTTAGACAACTTATTGAAAGATATAGAGAGAGGAACAAAGATTTGCATATGGTTTTTATTGATTTAGAAAAGGCATACGATAGAATACCTAGGGACGTTCTCTGGTGGACAATGATGAAGAAAGGTGTTTCTCTCAAGTACATTAGTATAATTAAAGATATGTATGAAGGAGTAGTAACCAATGTCCGCACTTGTGGAGGGGTGACAACCAATTTTCCGATAACGGTTGGGTTACATCAAGGATCTGCTTTAAGCCCTTTCCTATTTGCGATAGTGATGGATGAGCTTACGAGATCAATTCAAGAAAATGTACCGTGGTGTATGTTGTTTGCTGATGATATTGTTTTGATTGATGAGTCTAGAGCTGGGGTTAATGCTAAGTTAGAATTATGGAGACAGACATTAGAAGCTAGAGGTTTTAAGTTGAGTAAGAGTAAGACTGAATATATGGAATGTCGGTTTAGTAAGCAACAAAGTAGTGATGGGAGTGTAGTGAAGCTTGGTGAGCAAGATATACCGGTGAATGATTATTTCAAATATTTGGGATCCATCATTCAAAAGTATGGAGAAATTGATGGAGATGTAAATCATAGGATAAAGGTTGGGTGGATGAAATGGAAAAGTGCTACTGGAGTGCTGTGCGATCGTAGAATGCCATTGCGGTTGAAGGGAAAGTTTTATAGGACGACTATTAGACCCGCTTTACTTTATGGTACGGAATGTTGGGCTGCCAAGAGACATCATATTCAAAAAATGAGTGTAGCTGAGATGCGGATGCTTAGATGGATGTGTGGAAATACAATAAAAGATAAGATTCGGAACGAAGAGATACGTAAGAAGGTAGGTGTTGCACCCATTGAAAACAAGATGCGAGAGAATCGTTTACGGTGGTTTGGACATATTCGGCGAAGGCCTAATGATGCTCCAGTTAGAAGGTTGGAGAAATGGGAAAATATATTAGTTAAAAGAGGTCGGGGTAGGCCTAGGAAGACTTGGATGGAGATGATAGGAAAGGATATGAATGCTTTGAACCTCACCGAGGACATGGCGTTGGATAGAAATGATTGGAGGAAAAGGATTCATGTGGAAGACCCAAAATGATTTTCTTTTTTGGTTCATATCGCTGATCCCAATTGTTTTGGGATGAAGGCGTAGTTGTTGTTGTTGTAGTGGTTACCGTTTGTCCACCAGAGAACTCTCTTAGAGGGACAAACACTGCTTTATCAGAATGCACGGACTGGTGTGTGTCTGGAACGCACAGTCACACCCACGTCCTCCACCGACCCATTATAACGTGTCGTGCTGGCCGCGCTGCCACTCGTATCAAACACGAGATGTACACTGCAAGGACAGCTTTGTCCCCATGGCGGCGTGCGTCCAGCATGTCAAACACGCACTTATGTTTGACTTGCACTGAGGATGTACCCCCCGAGTTTTGAACTCGAGACCCAGCCGCCCCTTAGTCGGGTGTGCAGAACCTGCATGGGCTTTTATTCACACCACTTGCCTTGCCGACTTAATAGAGTACCAATAAGACGTGGTCCAGCACATTTTATCCCCATGACTAGTTGCCATCACTTGTCCAAAAGCACCCTTAGGGCGTGTTTGAATGCCCGGTAAAAAAAAAAAGTCAGGTGTGGACAAAAACCATAGTAACCGAACTCGTCCTCTGAAATTCCTCGATAGATGCTCTCATCGGCAAATCGTGATTAATCGGCAAAAAGAAAAAATCGGTCAACCTCGCCGCTTGAACTCCTTGACAGATCGTAATTATTCGGCAAAACAAAAAATCATGATTAATTGTAAATAATCGATCAACCTTTGATAGAACAATTTTTTGACTAATTTTGATTAAAAGACTATAATAAACAGTGGTTAATCAAATAATTATTATTTGTATCAAAATTTTGTAATTCAAATTTTGAATGAGATGTGTTGTGGGTGAATGGTTGCCCTTATCTGAAAGAATTTTTGATAGGAAAAATTTCTCCACCCGTCAAGTGAGAATTTTTTTCAATCAAGAATCACACTTTTTAAAAAAACTTTGTTCAAAAAATTTCTCTCGTTTAGACTGGTTGGAAAAGTTGTCATTTTTTCTTTCCTACTTGTATTTTTTCTACCATTTTCTCAGTCTGACTCAAACAGCAAGTAATGATTCTCTACACCCCTTGAATGTAGCATCAATCATTAATAACAGAAAAAACTGTATATCATAACAAGCTGAAAATAGATAAATTACAGAAAATTAATAACCTAAAAGCATTCGAGTAGCATGTTTAGTTTACATGTCAAAATGGTTCTGCAATCAAGGGCAGCAATGAAGCCAAAAGATTAGCACCACATACTCGAGCACATTCCTCTTCTCACTTTGCTGTCTTTGTGAAGACCATAGCAAAGGCTTAGGAAGAACTGAACAGGCTTGATACAGCATATATAAAGTCTAGGAAGCCTGTGCCCTTGAGAAGGCCTTTCCCGGTTAAGAGCTCAAAGTCCAACAATAATAAGAAACCAATAACAGCTGCTTTCCCATTTATCAATTCATTGTTTTGTGTGAAGCCAAAACCTTCCAGGCCTTCATCAACAACCATTCTAACCTGCAATCAGATCAACCATCAACAATGGACACCTATGTCACATGGTCCATACAGACACAAGGACACGGCCATTTTTATGAAGTTTCCAATATGACTAGCATACAAGAGAAGCGGAATCTGAGTCAAAATGAAATGTCCGTGTGACATAATGGACCAAAAGAATTTATTAAACTGCTTTGAATGCCAAATTATACTGAACATATATGGATGGCTATTACTATGACAATTATAGGACAACTGAATAGAAAAACCATAGATTTGGTTTTCCCTTTCTTAAAGGGCCTTTCTCTTCTATATAAAAAGTAATTGATTGATACAGATTTCTTTATAACAATAAAAAACAAGGTAGTTTGGTTATTCCTCAGCAAGCCAAAGTCGTGCAAAAATCAGAATGCAAGCTTGCACTATTGCAGAAAGTCTACTGGGGCATTGACTGGTTACAATTAAACTTGATGCTAGCATGTGAAACAACAATGGCAAATGCATGAACCTAGCAAGCTCATTAAGATCCAGTAGATCGAACTGATCTTTTTGTTTATTACATGGGGAAACACAATGCCAGATCAGGTGAGCGGCCACCCCCTCACCTACCACGCGGCCTGCTGTTTCGGCCTTGTGGCAAGGGATGCACACCCTGGGAATTCAACTCTTGACATCCTTCAGCTGGGACCAGACTTACTTCTCTAAGTCAGCCAGATCTACATTGGTTAGATATGTGCTTAACAGTCTACCTTTGCATTTGCTGGCCCTTTTCCCAATCCAGAAGCAAACTGAACAGCGTATATAGACATTTTTGCTGTTTTCTTTGGGATGGTTCAGGCCTGCCCAAGTCACGTGTGGCATGGCACTCCATCTCCAATCCTAGTGATCGCTGAGGTATGGGTTTTGGCGCCTCTCCTTGATCAATAAAGCACTGCTATGCAAATGGCTTTGGACGTTGTCTTAATGAAGACACCCCTTGGTCTACATTCCTCAAAAGCAAGTATCGACTGGTAGGCCACCCGAAAGATTGGAGGAGGGATTCGTCTTAGAAGAAAGGGTCTGTTATTTGGAAAGGTATAGTCAAAGCCTTTGACTTCATGCAATTCAGCCTCCCTGTTGATCCCCCTCTCAAGCTCAAGTGGGTGTGCTCTAAAGATGGCCTCTTCACAATGTCTTCACGCTATGATGCCTCCTTGGAGGACGGTGTGGAATGGCTTCCTAACGATGTACTATGGAGCCCGGGTCCATCACCGCGTGCAAGATCCTTTGCATGGAACCTATTAGCTGGTAATGTCAATACCATGGATATGTTACAAAGACTGGGGTATCATGTTGCATCTGGTGCCTAATGTGTGGAAACACCTCTGAGTCAGCTTCACATCTCTCATGGTTCTGCCCTATGTTTCAAGGCATCTTTAAAGCAATGTGGCCAAACTTTCACCTGGGAGACATCATGTTTCAGACAACTCATTCTCACTGTGCACGTTGCCCAGCTACCTAACAAATGGAAACAAATCTGCAAATCTTTTTTCTGCTTGATAGCAAATATGGGAAGAGCACAATCACAGAATTTTTCAAGATCGGGCATCAACGGTTCAGGGTATCATCTTTTCAATTCAAAGCGATATTTTTCACTCAGCCTGAATGGTTTGGCATCAAGCGGATATCGCTTGGATTGGTTATCAGCTGCTTGGCTCTTTCATGTCCCAAGCCTCCTAATGCACCTCAACAGCTTTGCTGGTTTTGTCTTTTTCTTTTGCTCCTTGCTGGTTGACCCCTGGTCATCCTAATTCTCATGTTCTGCTTTCTTTATAATCAATTAATTTTCCCCTTTCAGAAAAGAAAAAAAAAAGACATCCTTCAGGTGGGATACCTTAACCCAACCCACCTAGCCAGATCTGCAGAGCCCTTATGGGCTCTAACTCTTAAACCATTAGTGTGCACCAACATGAGGAGGAACTTAAAAAATACTGCAAAATGTTCCCTGATAAGACCAGGACTATAAAGTATAAAAATGGGTCAAAGACTTTTTTATCATTTTCAGGTTCTTCTTTCAACTGCACCTTTTGTAACTTTGGACATCTATCCGTAAAAGCTAATAACGACAAAATTTCATAAGGTATGAAGAAAGTAGGAATTGTAATAGGTACCTCATCCACATTCACATCTGATGCAGTCACACCAGGTTGAGCTTTCCCGCTAAAGACAATCTCTGCGGACTCTCCACTTACTGACCCACCTGACATACTGATGTAAATATTCTCTTCATCCGTTTTCACAGGATACACAAAAAGCGTCCGAAGTGATGGAGTGAGAACTCTAAGCACAGGATTTTTTGGATACCACTCCTTTATCACACCAGTCCTCAGCTGAAATGTACTATCAGTTGTTGGGCACACTATACAACCATCCTGTCATTTTTTAAACATATCAGTATCTTTAAGTATTTTGCTCAAATTGAACAAAACATCCAATCATGTGAAATAGTAGAAGACACAAAAACAAGCAGTTATTTTTTGCAATACACATTAATCAACAAAAGACTCTGAAGTGATCCCCATTATATCCATAATTAGAACTAATACCAACATGTGGCCCTTGAAGAATAGAACTGCTAGCACTAGAGGTAATTTTACCCAGTTCTTGAAATTCCCAGTAGTCTAACACTTTTTTCCTTTTTCCCCCTTTCAGATCCCTCCAAAAATTCTGACATCAATGCCCAAAGATTTTAGTTTCATAAATATCTTTCTGGTGATATTTTTAAAGTTGGTAATTTCTTTGAGATGATTTAAGACCACTAGGATTGTATTAATCAGTACAAGAATTCAATAAAGTATATACAACCGAAAAGAAAAAAAAGGCAACCGTTGTGGGGAAAACTCAATAACAGAAGTGATACATGCAAAGTACACCACCATGAGTAGCTCTTTGAACTGTTTTAGCTCAAAATGAGGGCAACTATGATCTCAGTAGCCAGCAATAGTTGTACAGATCAACTGTTACAATATGATCATGTCATAAATTTCTATTCCAGAAGATATATTCATTCCTGGAACAATCCCCCATGCGAAGATCAAATTTTATCATAAATTAGCATCATGTGCTTTTTCTGGGATTATAACAATGCCATCCTCTCTTATTCAATCATGTTTTCTTCAACGTTCTCTATTACAATATGGTATCGTCTGAATCCTTAGGATCTCATAACCAAAGGGACCGGTTGTGGCGTGGAGCCAACACCAACTCCGAGTAATTCAAACACCGAATCTGATACCTCATTTCCAGAGGATGTGAGAATTATGGCCTGATATTGAGTAGTAGCGCCAGAGATAAGTGCATCTGTAATCTCTATTTTCAAATCAGATCCCTCGGACATGAAAACCAAGGCATTCAAGGGCACCCTAAGTATTCTTAATGCCAGCTAGCAAATTGTTCCCCTCGGCTGTTTGAATTGCCAAAAACTCACAAACTGATAAAATTTACTCGAATTGGTCCTAATATCTCAGTGTGAATCCGATCCAATACCGAGAATTGCAAAATTCTCAGGTTCAAGCACAGCTAATCATTAGAATTCATACAACCCAAGTACCCCAAGTCGCTAAATGGAGCCACAAATTCATATATTGACAGACAGTCTACTGGGATAAACCCCTTTCATCCTATGCTCTCAATCACAAAACCTTCAACCCATGTTCGACTCACGGCACTGGATGCCCATTCTTTGGAATCAAAATTTTGTGTTTTGTGAATCAGAGGAGAATCAAAACCTACATCGCGCCAAATAAGCGGAAAATGAGTTCTTACGGATTAAGCAATGACGTATTAACCGCATTCTTCGTGGATTATTGGCACCCAGGTTGATGTCAAGCTCATCTTTCCACCCACTTCGAATTCCATCAGCCAGAAATAACACTAATTTGTGACAAAAGATTCAGTTGCCTACTCGTAATTAACCCTAGATCAAAAGAAAAAAGAATCCCCTTAAAAAAATCAAAGATTTAAGAAGGAATTAAGTCTCAAAGATGACAGAGCAGAAGAAGGGACACGAGAACCTGCGTGAGCTTCGCGTTGAGGAGCCCCTCGCTGTAGGCGCCCTCGGCTGGCGACCGGTTCTCAATCGCAAAGATCTCGTCCTTGTACCACAACAACAGGATTGTCTCCCCGTTCTGGATGATGACCCTCCTCTCCCCCTTGGGCAGCGCAGCAAGCGGAACCACCGGAATCCACTTCCGGCCGTCACCGGCGACAGACGACGGCTCGTCGCCCTGCTGCTCGGAGACGGACACATCCATCGCACAGGCGGGGACAATACCGCGCCCGCGCCATCCGGCGGAGGCCCGGCGAGGGCCTAGGACCCCGAGGCGCTTCCCGGCCGGGAACGATGCGGAGCGCCACCTGGGCAACGGCGACTTAGGGTTTCTGGAGACGGAGGCGAGGAGGGAGGAGAGATCAGGAGAGGACGAGGCGGAGGCCATCGATGGACGGCCGAGATGAAGAGGGAGGGAGAGAGAAGCGTGCTGGGGAAGACGATTGTCTCAGAGAGACTAAAGAGAGAGAGCAGATGCGTTCCATGGCCACAGGTTGTGGATAACGCGCGTGTGAGAGGCGCAGAGCCTATGCCCCACCCATTATATAGTCCGGTTTCTCTTCGCACGTGCCGAATAATGATAAAAACTTAAAACTGCTCACGTTTTTTTGTACACAATGTCACAATGATTATTGGACGCGGGATTCGAGTTAAAGTTCGATTTTTATTTTCCAAAAATGGGATACAAGGACAATTGCATTCTTAATTTTTTTAATCAATAAAAAACAATTTTTAAATATTTTAACATTAATAAATAGGTTTTATTCAATTACAAATAAAATGTAGTAATTAAGATTATTTATTTGAAAAATAAAATAATATTTGACATGTCGTGTCAGTGTCATCAGCATTACATCTCGGACTGTGAGTGACTTAATCCGACCAGAACATGGATCAGGTAATAGAGTCAGCATCATCAGGTGCCGTCACATGGCACACATTGAGTGTGCCTTTGCACCCAGCTGCCTTCTATTAGCTCCTGGGGCTGACAGACTAGCAGCCAATGTGCATAGGGTCACTCAAAGTGGGTCATGTGATGGCACCTGATCTTGCTGCTACTTTGTCCATTCGTGACTTTGTTTACAACATAAAAAGTACAATGCCAGTGCCTCGGGTCAGGGTGGGCACCGTGCCTCCTTCTCCTTCCTACATGCCCTACTCTGATCTCTCTCTATCATTTTGTTTTCAACCTCCTCTTCCTCAACCCTACTCTTTTCTCTCTCTCTTTATTCTTTTGTTCTAACTTCTCAAGTAAGATTCTGCTTCATTCTTCTTTTATTCATATCTCTTTTTTTTCTTCTGCTTTTTTTTTGCTTTCTTCTTCTTTATCTCTCTCTTTTTGTTCTTTCTTGTAGTTTTTTTTCACTCCTTTTTTTCTTTTCTTTTTTCCTGCTTCTTTTTCTTCGTCTCTCTCCCCTTCTTTTTTGCTTCTCCTCGGCCTCTCTTCTCTGTTTCTTCTTTTTTCCTTCATTATTTTTTTTCTTCTTTTGTTTCTTATTGTTTTTCTCCTCCTTCTCTCTGATGGTGTCTCTATGTCTTTGAAATTCTGATTTTTTTCCTTCTTTTCTTTGTTTTTCAAGATCAATGATCGAACTTTGATCTACTTGGTTTGGCTGTTTATAAACTTAACATAAGCTTATGCTTTGATTACTTTATTGATATTTTGTGCTTTGTGGGTCGATAGAGGTGGAACTAAGAGTTAATTTGGGTACTGTTTTTGTTGTTGATTGAGTGTAACGAGGGAATAGTTTGGAGATGATTGGTGATTGATTGCACAATCGGCTGAATATATGAGAAATGATCAGAAATTTGTTGCATAAATCATTTGTTTGTTCAAGAGTTTTCACTATTTACTTTATAGATAGTTTCTTATTGATGAGCTAATTCTTTAAGCCTTGGCTCTGTCCATTATGAATTAGGTTGTATTTGAAAGTTTCAGATGTAATATGAGGGCATGAAATATTTACACAAATGTATATGCTAGTTTTATAGGTGAAAAACTTGAAGGCATTGTTATTGATCTGAACCATTTCAGTTGTGTTGTGTGGTTGGTACTTGACTCAGAAGAATTTGTGATATTTTTTTTTATTTAGTTTTGTTCTTTTGTCTTCTTAATGTGCAAGCAATAATTCATTTGTTGCTCGTCTAGTTTATAATTCAATTTGGAGCTATATTGATATAATCGTTGCAGTTTGTTTCCGCATCTATCTTATTATTTCTGTCTTTTATGATGAAACTGCTGAATTCTTTGTCTGTTTTAAGTTAAAAACCATTTTCTTCCTAAATAGAGAATTAATGTTTAAAGAAATTGAGAGAGGACTACCTAAGTCAAATATTTATCAGAACTGAGCTTTTTGTGGCTCTGCTTATGTAATACAACATTTGGGCTAATAAGATAGGGTCAGCAATTCTGAGTATAAGCAAGATTTTTTTGTAATGCCAAGTTTGAGCAGAGCGTACTTATCATAGTTCAACTTATTTATTATTATTATTAAGGAACCCAAACACACACATAAAAGGAACCATATGATTCACCTATCATGTCAGGGAGTATCCTACTAGTGTAAACATTTAAAAAATAATATATTTTTTAGTTTTTTGCTTGAACTTTATGTATGCAGTTGGAATCGTCTGGTATTACTTGATATAGTCAATCCTTCGTGATGCTGGCTAGCATATTTGATATACCCTCAATGTTAGAAGATATATGACATAAAATGGACAATTAAAACCATAAGGATGGATAGAAATAACCTCTTTTAACATGATCACCCCAAGCTTGGTCCTAGTGGCTAACACTTCTCCTTTTCACCAAGGTGCAAAGTGCCAAAATCGAACGTTTTGCAAACCAGACTCCTGCCAATGTGGCCTTGCCAAAAAAGGAAATTTTAAAATTTTATTTGGGCCCAACTTTTTTTATCTTATGGTGCTCTGTTTTTTCCTTCTAGGTCTTTCTCCCTCTTCATTTTCTGTTTCTTTTTTATTCTTCTTCTTCTTCTCTTCTTTTTTCTCCCTCTTCGTCTTCTTCTCCTCTGTTTTTTTCCTGCCTCTCTTTCTCTCTCTCTCTCTCTTTTCTTCTTTTCCTTCTTCTCCTCTCTCTCCCTATGTTTCTATTTTTTTTATCTTCTCCGTTTCCTTGTCTTGGCCTCTATCTCCTTTTCTTCTATATTTAATTAATATAACAAAATTGAAATTTTAATGAATTGCACGGGCATTATAATGTAAGAAGTTTAATTTGGTGCATTTTTAGTTTATCATGATATATTTATAGTTCTTTTTTTATTTTTTGAAACTCTAGAAAAAATGATTTAAATAAAAATATGTTGATGTTAGTTATTATGGTTTTAAGCCAAATGCTAAGTTGGATAGGTTCATTACTTCATTATAATGATTTGACTATCTTAATGGGTTTAGATTATGCATATTATTCTTCTAATTGAATTTATATAGATATTTCTGACGATTTGATTGTCTTAAGTTATCACATTTTATGAATTCTTGAGTGGGTCATATTTAGAGTTATAAGATGCTGCATTTGTGGATTGCATTACTTACATTTTTTTATGTTAATACATGTTAAGATCAAAACTTGACCTTGGTTACACTGCATTATCCATTAAAGGTACTTTCTTTGATCTTTATATCAAACAAAACTAAATTTTGGAGGATACACGCATGTTATTATGGTACTACTCTGCAGTTTTTCAATAATTTTTTATTATTGAAAATATATTGTTTTGTTTCAATTAAAGTTCTTAATTATGAATATGACATTACATAGTTCCTCACTTTTCTTTGCACTTAGTATAGTTTACTGTCATAAAAACTATTTTTTCTTTTTACTATATATTTTTGCCAAACCTAGTTTAAATTCCTATCTCCACCTTTGTCGATAAACCCGAACCAGCTGCTTATTTGGGCATATTTGGTTGTACTTTGATGGGTTGGAGATCCAACCCGTTTGCAGATGTATAGGCTGAGCCATAGGTAGTCTGCCAATGTGTTGGCATGAGTGATGCATAGCGATGCACAACGAGCCAAGCTAGCTGAGGCTTGGCCCATTTAAGCTCAGCTCGAATTCATTCAAAAAACTAAAAGAACCAAGCTTGAACACAAGTTCAAACTTGATGTAAACGAGCCAAGCTTGGTCAAGTCGCTGAGCTTGATTAAACTCAAAAAGATCGAACAAGGTATATATAAAATATGTTTGCAATATGAAACTAAAGAGTTGTTTCCTTGATGGTTAGGGTGTTAACTTTTTTTCTTATTCTAGCTAGCTTTTAGTATATATAAATTTTCTATCATAATAATCACCACACACAATGTGGTGTAAGGTGTATCATCCGTGCATTGATTTGAGAGTTCAGGGATTGAAGCTCACTATATCATAACCCTTTATTGGTAAAAAAATTATTGGGACAATAGTCAAAGCTTGGCTCGAGCTTGAAACTGAGTCGAGTCTGATAATTGATGTTCAAGCTCGGCAGCTCGGCTCCGAACTTGAACACAGGCCTTTTGAAGCAAGCTGAGTTCAAACAGCCCAGGCTCGGCTCGAGCTGGTGCCTAGTGATGCACCCTGAACCGGATCCAGTATGATGATGGATAGAAGCATAATGTGATGGATGATATTGAGGACGGATCCAGGATAAGAAAGCTTGATCCAAGAGCCTCCTTCCACCGAAACAAAGTCACCACACCCCCCCTTCCACTGGAAGGGATTCCGCTGAAGGGGGTTGGGTCCGGTTGACTTTGGAGCACTACTTCTGCAAGGAAAGAGAGCCAGCTGTTTGCGTTGCCATGGTGGAGCTACGAAAACGCTTCATTCCCTGTGTGTTTCCCAGCGTGGTTGGTAGGAGCTGTCAGTCCACTTTTCCTTGTGGTGGGACGTTGCAGGTTCAAACCCCAGTGGTATGTTAATAATAATAATAACCGGTAGGGGTCAGTCTAACCCCAGCTTGCCTTTCAAAAAAACAATAGTAATATGCCTTTCACTTTGACATCTCATAAGCCTGAATTTAGCACTATAAGAGACAAAGAAGAGATAAAGAGTGCGCCATGCGAGTTATACCAAATCTCCCATCGTTATGGCATTTTATAGACACAAAACTGAACTCGCATTGAAAAGTATAATCAGAACAATAACGGCTGAAAAACTAGCAACCACTGAAAAAACATACCAGTGAAATAATTGAAAATTGATAGAAACAAAGATGTCATCCATGTATTATTATTATTTTAAGAAAAACAATGGGATCATTTCAATACTTGATAAAATAAAAAACCAATCAACATAAACTTGTCAATAGATCAGAACATATGGCCATGGAGAAATACCCAAATGATGATTACCAATTCTTTCAAAATTCACAAGTTAAAGGTTGAAAAGTCCGAAGGAAAGAAATCAACATATTGGCGTACCTCTGATATACATCCATATTACAACCCCTGAACCTGAGAATATAAACAGAATCATAAATAGAATAGTTGAACGAGGCAAATTCCACTCAACTCTTGGCTAGAGGACTTTGTCAAGATGGGTCCTTAGTTGCTCATAGTCCTGAAAAATATTAACAAATCGTAACCCACAAAAAGGTTTCACTCATCCCCTGTGTCATTCCTATCTTCATACCTTAATTTCATGGATGCAAGTTGTTTTTATCAGATCAAATCCTACATCATTCATTTAGTGAAGATCAACATTTAAATTGCCTAAGTCCGACTCCTGAAGGAGTTTTTGGTGATTCAAAAATCAACCGTTGACAAAAAACAAAATTTTGTAATTTAAAAAATGATATTTTTTCATTGAAAAAAATACGGCCCAGGAGTCAATTCTTACTGAATCAACCATGCTGAATCTATCTATAAGGTCAGATTTGATCAAACCAACTTGCATCATAAAATCTAAGAGGGGTATGGATAGGTAATGAGTGGAACTGAACTCTGTAACCCATGACAAAGTTTGACAATCAACTTTTCTTTTATTTGCCCTTTTACTGCACATCAAAGACCTAGTTGGACTCAAGAAGCCTCTTTTGAGCTAATCTCAAGTCCACCGGTTCTCTCAGTGAGTGACTGCAGATCTAGATTCTAGAACTAGTCTCTGTGACCACTGACCAGCAATCAATTTCAAACTTTCTCGAGAGCCAAACTAGAGTTTACAAAAGAGATAAAGGGCACGTTTGAAAGCGAGAAAATAGTAACAAAATGCAAGTAGAGAAGAAAAAATAACAAACTTTTCAACCATTCCAAACAAGAGAAAAATTTTGAAACAAATTTTTTTTCTAAAAAGTGTGATTTTTTATAGAAAAAATTCCTCCACCTACTGGGTGAAGAAATTTTCACTATCTATTTGGTTTTTTAGTAGGGCAACCATTTACCCACAACCCATGGGATGCCACCTGCCACAAAAGAGATAAAGGGCACGTTTGAAAGCGAGAAAATAGTAACAAAATGCAAGTAGAGAAGAAAAAATAACAAACTTTTCAACCATTCCAAACAAGAGAAAAATTTTGAAACAAAATTTTTTTCTAAAAAGTGTGATTTTTTATAGAAAAAATTCCTCCACCTACTGGGTGAAGAAATTTTCACAATCTATTTGGTTTTTTAGTAGGGCAACCATTTACCCACAACCCATGGGATGCCACCTGCCACAAAAAGAGCTTCCTCTATCTTCATCTTCCTTCCATCCACCACCATTTCCATCTCTATCTCTCTCATTTTTTTCACATTTTTCATTAGGTTTTTCTCATACTACACAAACAAGTGAAAAAATCATTTAGAAAAGTTATCATATCAAAACTTCTCATAGGCATTTTTTTTCCTGTGAGAAATTTTCTTGCTTCCAACAGCAGCCTGAAGTATAAATTATATTCCACGTTCCTTAGACAAAATCAAATCTACTTCCCAGACTCTGTAAATGAAAATGAAACAGAAAAGAACAGAAAAACAAAATTGTGCAGCAATGGAAGAGATGAAGACTCACCACCTCTTCGATTTATACAATATCAATAAACTAGCTTATAGCAGATGGAGCAAGCTATGCCGAATCCATTTGAAACCCACCGATCATCCCACCACAAACCTCGTTTCTACTTTCTGAAAACCATCACCACCATACTAATTCAACTCTACGGGCTCCGCATTGTCCACCCTGTTCTCCCTCGCCTTCCACGGATCAACCGGATAATCCAGCGAGAAACAAGCATAGCAGAACCCCGAGCTCTCCTTGCCCAGCAATTTTCTCAAGTTCTCCAGCTTCAGATACGCGAGCGAATCCGCACCTATGAACTCCCTCACTTTCTCCACGCTCATCCTGTTCGAGATCAGCTCCTCGGATTCCGGCGTGTCTACGCCATAGTAGCAAGACCCAACGATGGGCGGGCTTGCGATCCTCATGTGGACCTCCTTCGCGCCCGCCTCCTTGAGGAGCCGAACGATCTTCGTAGACGTCGTCCCTCTCACGATGGAATCGTCGACGACCACCACCCTCTTCCCCTCGAGCACCGCCCTCACGGGCGCGAGCTTTAGCTTCACCCCGAAATCCCTAATCTTCTGCGACGGCTCGATGAACGTCCTCCCCACGTAGTGCGACCTGATCAAGCCCTGCTGAAACGGCACACCGGCCTCCGCAGCGTACCCGAGTGCGGCCACCACGCCAGAGTCCGGCACTGCGATCACCATGTCGCACTCGACGGGGTCCTCCACGGCGAGCGCCCGCCCGAAATTGTACCGCGAATTGTAGACGGACCGCCCGAAGACGACGGAGTTCGGCAGGGAGAAGTATATGAGCTCAAAGACGCAAGCTTTCCGCTCCTTGTTAGGGAGGAGGCACATCGTCTTCATGGAGAAACCGTTTCCGTTTCCGTTGCCGTCCCTTTCGGGCTCGACGACAACGATCTCGCCGGGGTTCACCTCGCGCTCGAAGGTGGCATCGATGAGGTCGAGAGCGCAGGTCTCGGAGGCGAAGACGACCGCCCCGTTGCTCCTCCGGCCCATGACGAGTGGGCGAAAGCCGTGGGGGTCCCGGACGGCGACGAGCTTGTCCTCAGTGAGGAAGACGAGCGAGTAGGCGCCCTCCAGCTGCTCGCAGGCGTTCACAATCCGGGCCTCGAAAGGCCGGTCCTTCGAGAACGCTATCAGGTGGAGGATGACCTCCGTGTCGGAGGAGGTGTTGAAGATGGAGCCCCTCCGCTCGAGCGCGTTCCGGAGGGCGCGGTAGTTCACGATGTTGCCGTTGTGAGCGACGCCGACGGTGCCGAAGTAGTAGCCGTAGACGAAGGGCTGCACGTTCTTCAGCTTCGACGAACCCGCCGTCGAGTACCGGACGTGGCCGATCGCCGAGTCGCCGACGAGCTGCCGGAGCTTCGCGTCGTCGAAGACTTCCGTCACGAGGCCGAGGCCTATGATCGTGACCGCCGCCGGCCGCCGGCCCGCCGTGGCGGAAGACATGGAGACGATGCCTGCGCCCTCCTGGCCCCGGTGCTGCAGCGAGTGGAGGGCGAGGTAGCAGAGGCGAGCCGCCTCCGGGTCGCCGAAGATCCCGACGACGCCGCACTCATCGTGCGGATGATCGTCTCCGGAGTCCGGACAAGCCGCCCGTTCCAGGCCGCCGAACAGGGAGAAGCCTTCGCCGGGATCCGGCGACGAGGTTTTGGAGCAGGAGACGGAGAGGGGCGAGGGTTTAGGGTTTTGGGAGGAAGAGAAGAAGCAGGGTTTCGGCGACAAGGAGGGAGGAGGGAAGAAGAAAGGGCAGAACGGGGATTTCTTTAAAGATTGGGAGCGGGGGATTAGGGTTAGGGTTTCGAGCGGGAGCTTCGCCATTGTTGCAGAGCCGAGGAAGAAGACGAAGATTTTTTTCTCTTTCTTTGGGATTGTTCTTCGTAGGAACTAGGAACCGTTTCGCCCTTATTTATAAAAACTTAGTGAGACGTCCATCTCGAGATGGACGGACAAAATAGCGCAGTTTGGTCTGAGCCGCTTTACATTTTTCAAGAAAAATACGTTTCCCAATATTTAATGGGTTTAAAAGATGGTGAGGACGTATTGTTTACTATAAATGACTAATCTGTCCCTCCGTTCTTGGATCTAGAGGAATCAATACTAATTACTAAGGTCCGGGAATCAATGATAATTGATCGGATCTGGACCACTATAATGATCATGGGTTACGGTATGGTTTGGATACATCTCGGAGCTCTCTAATTCTCCCATGCTGAGGCTTTTTTATTTCAGGATACCTAGCAGATCCAAATCCATTTTGTTAAGATCTTGGGATTAGGAGCCTCTTATAGATCCAATTGGATAAATGGTTGGATTTGCTATGAGCCACATGAATCCAAATCCAAAGAGGTTCCCCAAACCCAAATCATTCCCGGTTACTGCTAAGCAACTGGATTTATTGTGGGATTAATGTATTTGGGTCAAGTCGCTCTAGATCTCTCCGGTGGCCCACCTCTGAAAGCCATAGACACACCCACGGGCCAGCGGGGTTTGATCTCGCGCCTTCACCTCCGCACCCTTACTGAATCATAAACCCTAGGGTGCATTTGAATGCCACCAACATACAATTTTTGTTAGGGCTGAACAATGATGGGCAGGCCGGGCTGCCAATTACTGGACCGGCTTGATTGGGTTGATAATTTGATCTCTGACCGTGTGGCTGTTGAATGAGCCGGGCAGTGGCTTGGTTAAGGAAACCCATCGGAGCCTTAGTGAAAGCTTGAACCTGGAAAGACCAGGCTCGGTGTTGCTCAGGTTTGGGTCAGGCTTGAGCCCAATACAAAGCCCATGGCCTTCCCATCGAATCTATTGACATAATTTGGATCGGGCCGGCTGAGTGGAGCTAGGTTGTGAGCTATCTTCAGTTCACATTATTACTCTACTCATTTCTTCGACTGTGCATGGGTTTTCTTAAGAGAAATTTAATAAATACACAAAAATAGAGATCCAAAATGGATCTGTTTTGGTAATCACCTGGCAAGTATTCAAACATCAATGAAAGTGATTCTTCTCTCATTTTTTTGCTGGAACTGTTTAGGTTACTATTTAATTAATTAGGTGTAGAACATGATTATTCAGATTACTATTTAGGTAATCAGGTTTAGTCACCAATAATATATATATAATTTGGTGGGTATGGTTCGTGTAATCTTAATAGGATCCAGGTATGGCTTTTCTTATGATAGGTCCGATTGAACCTGGGTTTGGATCCGATACTATCATCTCAAATCAATTCTGGGTCTGGTTTCAACTGGGTCCGAACCAAACCCGACCCGTTGACACCCCTCAGGGGTCAGGGCCTTATGTCCAACTCTAATCCTTGTATTGTTTGGCAAGAGACTTGTGCTGAGATCTAAGGTAAACAAACACGTTATCTAAAATCCATCCCAAAATCTAGATTTTATATTCACAATTTGATAAGAGATTCACATATAACCAGTGATACATACATCAAAATATTCAAAACACACCCCCACAAAACTTAAAAGTAAAGGATTAATTTTTGAAAATTGATCTTAAAAAGCTGTGGACCTTTTGGATTCCTTACTATGAAGGGCCGCCTTACATTCCCAACCTTATCAAGGAGATTCCTCCACCTTTCAAAGTGGAATCTTTTTGTGATTCAAGTACAACCATAGATATCTTAGCTTCAGATATTATATACATTGAAGCCAACCTGGGGTTGGTCCGACCCCGACCAGTTACACAACATACCATTGGGTTTTGAATTTATAACTTCCCAACACATGGTGGACATACACTAACAGCTCCTACCAAACCAGTGGACATTGATTTTATATATATATATATATATATATATATATATATATATATATATATATATATATATATATATATATATGCTAAACGAATATTTTTGGATGTTTTTTGTTTTATTTTTAAATTCTTACCACATAAATGTGATCTGTGTACTTGATTTTATAGGATTAAGCTCTTGGATGATTTGATTCCAACATGTGGGTGTTTTTTTTTAAAGTTTGAAAAATTAATGATCCAAAATCTTTGTGATTTTTTAAGGCTCAAAATATTAGTTTTTTCATCAAAAGCACATGTTCTGGGTGTTGATGAGGTTGGAATCATAAAAAAACACCAGAAAAGCTCATTTAGCACGTGCACTTCACACACACACATTATATATATATATATATATATATATATATATATATATATATATATATATATATATATATATATATATATATATATATATATATATATATAGAGAGAGAGAGAGAGAGAGAGAGAGAGAGAGAGAGAGAGATTTATAACTAATTAACCCCTAGTATGCAATAGACCCACATGGGTCCAACATTGATTAATCCACTCACAAGCACATCCATAATTGGGCTTTTGAGAATGTTGTGGTCCAGGCCCCATGCGAAGCTGCATCTTCTTCTGAAGGTTGGCTTCAATTATCAATCTCCAAAGATGAGTGGTGGAAATATTGAACCTATCCAAGATGCATGAGAATGATAATCATGTAATTGCTAAGATGCATGCATTGAATGGATCTGATCATGGATAGATTAGATTCTGCTTGGAATTGTGTTAAGAAAGTGACTCTACAGGTTTGAATGTAAAACCCTGAAAATTCGAGTAATTTCAATAAATAAATAAGAATGATTTCAGTTGCTTAATATTAGAATACAATAACGATGTGATTCGGACCTTCCGGGAAATAGACTTCATGTTCAAGTAAGAATGCTTCAGAATGCCACACTTGCTTTAAAAAAATTTACGTAATAAAGAAGATAACAAGCAATGAAATAGCATTGTGGTGGAGCACAATTTCAGACGTGATGATGTCCCAAGTTTGAATCCCCTGGGTGCTAGAAAGTCACCTCTTAGGAAAGAGAACCTCGGTTCAAATCCACCTATGGGCCAAGAATACATTTTTGCTAAAAATGACTATGATTAAAAATTTATTTGAGTTTTGAAATTCGAAATGAACCATAAAACACTCATTTAAGATAGTCTTAAATTAAGAAATTTCATTTTTTTAGAAGGAGGGCTGAGTAGATGGCCAAGGTTGGAAACCCATCCGTTTGGAATGGGAAAGGCCCATTCCGCGACTTTTTAAATGGGCAGTTATATCCCATAATGGGCCTCCTATAAATTTAAGATGGGGGGAGTTAGAAGGCCTTTATTATGAGGGAGGTTACTTAGGGAAGGAGGAAAAAAAAAAGAAAAAACAAAAATATTGGGAATTTACAAAATCGAGTTTCATTGAAACTCTTCCCCTTTCTCTCTCAATCTTCCCCTCTCAGCCTAGCCATGTGACCTGATCCTCTTTTTGCTTTCACACCACCATTGTTCTCAGCAAGAAGCTTGCATGAGAGTACCTGACGTTCATGAGGAAGAAGAGTAACCTATGGTCAGATTTTATACCAAGAGGTAGGGGTACCTTTCTGTATTTCTGTGTGTAGCATAGTGTGAATCATATTCCTAGATCTCCATGCAAGGATCGTATAATGGATTCCATGACTGAGTATGTCTTTAGCATTTTTTTTTCTTTTATTATCTTTAGATCGATGTTGCGCAATCTTTGCAAGAGTTTCAGGCATGAGGACTGCCACACGATTACTCGGCTGGCCGTGGTGATGGTGACGAACCGTGGGAACGGTATCGTCGGTATATTGTGATTCGGCCCCCTTGGATTTCGTATCACTTCTAATATGATGACACAAGGGTCGGCTATACCGACCTGTGTGTCTCGTATTAGGGGCATACCTTCACCTATGACTGAACCGTATGTGAATGGCGGAGGTATCACCAGACCTTAGTATGCTAAATCGGATGGCCTGAGACTGCTTCATAGAAGAATAATCGGTTGCCTGTGTGGAATGGCTAATCTGTGTCACAAACTAAACCTAGATAACAAAAAAAAAAGAATATATGTATACAGTTAAAATATTCAACATAAGGAATAAGAAAAAAAAAGAGAAATTTTGGAGTTAACGAAGATTGGAACACCTTGTTCAGACCTGAACCGCGATGTCGATCGGACTGTGGCGTGTCACTGCATTTGAGCCACATCTTGGGGTCTTGTCCCACTCATGTGGTGCATCAGACGTTCCCCTCTAGACCATGAACTGATTGGGACCGGTCTGTTTGGGGCCAGGTTCCACAAACCGAGCCAATCACTGTGACCTGAACCTCTCGGATGCGGCCAGTGATGGGTGACAGTCGGCCAAACTGACCGGACATTTAGGCTGGTCCTCATGCCAGCTGGTGTCGTGGTGGATGTTGCACTGCTGCAAGCCGCATGGAACGACTCCCTGCTGCATTGTGGACCTGACAAGAGGGTGGTCTGGTGTAACCGGGTTCAGCAGACCCGAACCCACTGTTATGACTCAACCAGCAGATTGGTCTTTATGGTTGCGGTCTTTCTCGATGGAAAGAGGACTGTTTGGATGTTGTGCAAGCCCACCGTAAGACTCACTATGAGTCTGTCCTACTACTGAATCGTGAGAAATATGATAATGACAATCTAGCTTAGGACTGAACCTACCGACTTTGTTTTGTCTTAGTGTTACACTCACGGTGGAACCTATTGACTTGCATTTGGGTGCAGAGTAAGTGTGCACCACATCAGTCGGTTATAAAGCACTTGATTATGGGTTGAGACCCGTGGTGAGGTCATAGCATGAGATAGGCATCCTATAGTAATTTAGAACATCATGACATGGATATGGATACCGGGTCCTCCGTAAGATAACACTTGAACATAAATGAAATAATGAACAATATAATGATAGAACTGGGTATACCGAAAAAAGGAGAGGAGTATATGTTACTGGTTTCATTGGGTTTCTGGGTACACCAAGACAGTGTATGTTACCTGATTCCCGTGTTTTGGGTACACTGGATTTCAGTGTATGTTACTAGACCCATGGCCCACTTTGGAGAAAGTGGGTGGTACAGACTCTATGGGACATTCCTGTGTTGTGAGAGCGAGGCATCTCACCCGGTCCCCCGTCCTCGAAGTTAAAGGACCAGGACTACCAGTGAGTCCTAGGTGGTAGGTCTGAGTCTTCTACAAAAGAGTTGTGGGTGCATTCAATGTTAGTACTTGCCAATTGGGGATATCTCTCAGTCAAACACCATGCCCATTTTGGGTATCCGTACGGCTAGTTATACAGGGTATGATATAATGGACCCCGTATAATTCAGTTAGCTACAATGTTGAATGTTGTGCGTACCCACAGGGTTAAGAATGAAACAAAGAAATAAGAACCATAAAAATGGTCCTGTCAAATGAAAAGATAAGATTTCTAATAGAACAAAACTTAGAAACTGAGCTTATAGGATTTCCCACATAACCTCTCAAATTAGTTATGGTGCATATCTGTAAAAACAAAAAAGTACATTGAATGATCATTGAATTTTATGTCAAATTAGGTTACTCAAACGGGGTTAGTATGATTCCTTTGTGTTTTACTATTTTTTAGGTGAAACTACAAATGAACTATCTGAGTGAGAGCAGTGACTTCGTCGGGGGCGGTCTGGTACTAGTACTTTTCTACTTGATGTTTTCTGGATATTTGGACTTATAATGTAATAAACTCTGATATGATGGAATAAGATTTGACTTTGATGTGGCTCTCCATTTTGTTTATCTGAATGTTTTTTTAAATATATATATATATATATATATATATATATATGTATGTATTATTTAATTTTCATGTTGCGCAATCTTTGCAAGAGTTTCAGTCATGAGGACTGCCACACGGTTACTCGGCTGGCCGTGGTGATGGTGACAAACCGTGGGAACGGTATCGTCGGTATATTGCGATTCGGCCCCCTTGGATTTCGTATCACTTCTAATATGATGACACAAGGGTCGGCTATACCGACCTGTGTGTCTCGTATTAGGGGCATACCTTCACCTATGACTGAACCGTATGTGAATGGCGGAGGTATCACCAGACCTTGGTCTGCTAAATCGGATGGCCTGAGACTGCTTCATAGAAGAATAATCGGTTGCCTGTGTAGAATGGCTAATCTGTGTCACAAACTAAACCTAGATAACAAAAAAAAAGAATATATGTATACAGTTAAAATATTCAACATAAGGAATAAGAAAAAAAAAGAGAAATTTTGGAGTTAACGAAGACTGGAACACCTTGTTCAGACCTGAACCGCGATGTCGATCGGACTGTGACGTGTCGCTGCATTTGAGCCACATCTTGGGGTCTTGTCCCACTCATGTGGTGCATCAGACGTTTCCCTCTAGACCAAGAACTGATTGAGACCGGTCTGTTTGGGGCCAGGTTCCACAAACCGAGCCCATCACTGTGACCTGAACCTCTCCGATGCGGCCAGTGATGGGTGACGGTCGGCCAAACTGATCGGACATTTAGGCTGGTCCTCATGCCAGCTGGTATCGTGGTGGATGTTGCACTGCTGCAAGCCGCATGGAACGACTCCCTGCTGCATTGTGGACCTGACAAGAGGGTGGTCTGATGTAACCGGGTTCAGCAGACCCGAACCCACTGTTATGACTCAACCAGCAGATTGGTCTTTATGGTTGCGGTCTTTCTCGATGGAAAGAGGACTGTTTGGATGCTGCGCAACCCCACCGTAAGAATCACTATGAGACTGTCCTACTACTGAATCATGAGAAATATGATAATGACAATCTAGCTTAGTGTTGAACCTACCGACTTTGTTTTGTCTTAGTGTTACACTCACGGTGGAACCTATTGACTTGCATTTGGGTGCGGAGTAAGTGCGCACCACATCAGTCGGTTATAAAGCACTTGATTATGGGTTGAGACCCGTGGTGAGGTCATAGCATGAGATAGGCATCCTATAGTAATTTAGAACATCATGACATGGATATGGATACCGGGTCCTCCGTAAGATAACACTTGAACATAAATGAAATAATGAACAATATAATGATGGAACTGGGTATACCAAAAAAAGGAGAGGAGTATATGTTACTGGTTTCATTGGGTTTCTGGGTACACCAAGACAGTGTATGTTACTGAATTCCCGTGTTTTGGGTACACTGGATTTCAGTGTATGTTACTAGACCCATGACCCACTTTGGAGAAAGTGGGTGGTACACACTCTATGGGACATTCCTGTGTTGTGAGAGCGAGGCATCTCACCCGGTCCTTCATCCTCGAAGTTAAAGGAACAGGACTACCAGTGAGTCCTTAGGTGGTAGGTCTGAGTCTTCTATAAAAGAGTTGTGGGTGCATTCAATGTTAGTACTTGCCAATTGGGGATATCTCTCAGTCAAACACCGTGCCCCTTTTGGGTATCCGTACGACTAGTTATACGGGGTATGATATAATGGACCCCGTATAATTTGGTTAGCTACAATGTTGAATGTTGTGCGTACCCACAGGGTTAAGAATGAAACAAAGAAATAAGAACCATAAAAAGGGTCGTGTCAAATGAAAAGATAAGATTTCTAATAGAACATAACTTAGAAACTGAGCTTATAGGATTTCCCACATAACCTGTCAAATTAGTTATGGTGCATATCTGTAAAAACAAAAAAGTACATTGAATGATCATTGAATTTTATGTCAAATTAGGTTACTCATACGGGGTTAGTCTGATTCCTTTGTGGTTTACTATTTTTCAGGTGAAACTACAAATGAACTATTCGAGTGAGGGCAACAACTTCGTCGGGGGCGGTCATGGCACTACTACTTTTCTGCTTGATGTTTTCTGGATATTTGGACTTATAATGTAATAAACTCTGATGTGATGGAATAAGATTTGACTTTGATGTGGCTCTCCATTTTGTTTATCTGAATGTTCTTTTAAATATATATATATATATATATATATATATATTATTTAATTTTCATGAAAAATAAATAAAGCGTTAGAACTTTGGTATCAGAGCGGGACAAAAAAAATAGTAGTCATGACAACCTCGACGATCTGCCATCACTCTATAAGTATAAAAAACTCATAATCAAGTGTAAATATAGATAAACTAATACTACTTATTATGATTAGTATATTTTTACAAACATAAGTTATGTAGAATGATTATAATTTTTATATCCTTTTCTATGCCCAAATAGATGGCGTGGTCTAACAAGTGTAACGACATCTTGGAGACTTTGAACAATCTGGCGGGAGTGGTCGGCCAACAGGCTGCGGCCATACAACAAATGGGCACCAACTTACAATAGGTGGCCCAAGGCAAGATGAGTACGGGGGGAGGCATGTCCTATAAAAGGTTCATGGACATGGATCCACCTGCTTTCGTGGAGAATACTGACCTCAAAGCAGCAAAAACTTGGTTACGTGAAATAGAACGCATCTTTCGGGTGCTCGAGGTTCCTGTCGAATGCCAAGTGGACTTTGAAATATATCGTTTAAAGGAACATGCGGAGAAGTGGTGGGAAACCACCCATACCGTGAAATTCCAGAACAGGCCGATGACGTGGACACAATTTGTGGAAGTGTTCAACAACACCTATTGCCCTAAGCATGAAAGGACCAAGAAAATGCAAGAATTTCTCGATTTGCAACAAGGAGAAAAATCATTGGTGGAATATATTACAAAGTTTTACATCCTGGAGCGGTATTGCCCTAATGTGTACACCATCGATGAAGATAGGGCGATGAAGTTTGCTCGAGGATTGAAGGCGGGACTCAGGAACCGTTTGTACACACGAGGGCCAAAAACCCTCGGCGAGGCCATCTAGGTTACCGAAACTTATATTGATTAGTAGAAACAATAGAAAAAGGGAAATTTCTAACCTACACTGGTGAATGTCACCAAAATAGGTTGCCACTCTGCTGGAAGATGACTGAAAAGAGGGGCAGAAATTTCAAAGGAACCGCCTTGGGGTGCAAAAGCTGGAATTCAAGAAGAGATTTGGTAAGAAGAAATTCAACCCACAAGCCAAAAAACAGAAGCATGATGGGGACAATAAGGCATGCCATACTCCAAATCAGCGATGTCAGAAGTGTAATCGCTTCCACCCTGGACAACTGTGTCCCCGGAAGACAGGCGGTTGTCTTTATTGCCGCAAACTGAGGCTGGGGCACTACATAAGAGAATGTCGTAAGAAGCAAGTGGACGATGCAAAGCGTGCCAATGGGGGTCAACAACAACAACAACAAGCACCGCCACCGCAACAACCAAATCAAAAGAAGATGGTTGGGAGAGTATATGCGACCTCAACGGAGCAACTTCAGAAGGGAAATTTGGTCCAAGGTACAGTTCTTGTTTCTGAACAAGTTGTATTAGTTTTATTTGACTGTGGTGCGACACATTCTTTCATAGCAGTAAATTTTGCAAAACAACTAGGAGCACCTACTGAATCACTAAATCATGAATTAGTGATATACAATCCTATAGGATTCAATGAGATATGTGTAAACTTCATGCCAAACATAAAAGTCATGTTAGGGGAACAAATATTGCCTGCAAACCTAATCCTACTTGATATGACCGAATATGTGGCGCCCCAAACCCCGACCTTTGAAAAATCCTTTGATTTTTTGAGGATTTTTTTTTTAAAGTTGAGATTGATTTTATGATAAACAACGGAAAGACAAAAGAAAGGGATAAATAAGGGTAAAAAAGGCCGCAAGTTTGAGCGGGCCACAACAACTGATACATATGCCTCATAAAGTCCAAAATGTACAAAACTCAAGTGTTCTAAATTTATAAAATAAGACAATATACATCAGTTCTCATAGTCTCTCAAAATGAGAGGAAAAGTCATCTCAAACCCCAAAACCCAAAACCCAAAAGGAGCCATAATTTGCAGCTAAGTGTGGGTCTCCAAGCCTCCAGACTGTGCACCATCACATCGCAGTTGTGCCTACTTATCACCTGCATCCCTATAAAACAGGGCCAGAACGCTTGCGAGTTGGTGAAGAACAACATCATATATCCATTTCTCAAGGAAAAAACATGTAGCATGGAAGCAAGTGAAGCATCAAATATATGTGCATGTGTCAAGTAAGTGCACGTACTACAGGTCTAAGTAACGAGGAAGTAACAAGTGCAACAGGCAGTAGTAACGAAATAAGGAACTAAACAACTACTGAACAACGACTAACTAAGTAGCAACAAGTAAGGCAGTACGAGAATGATAACAAAGTAAGCAAGTAAAGGAACTACTAAAGTAAGTTAGTTGTGATTGGTTAGTAATTATGTTTTTCTGATTACTCCTTCAGGTACGTGAAGGAACCTCGCATTCTGTGAGACATGCATCCTACGTCTGTTATTCAAAATTGAGTGTGGTAACCGGGAATGCTACATACCGAGTCAAACCTCATGCGGGCAGCCACAACTGAGAGAAAACCCATGCATAGGTAAATGATTGCAATCCATACTATTACAATAGTGAGGTACCTTAAAAGGTCACCTCGACCTCCCTAACTCTGAGTGACTGAAAGTAAAAGGACGCTACAGCTCCTATAAAAATACGTGTCGTAGTAACGACTAGTCACTCAGGGTTGTACCATCCACCCTCTCTAAGGTGAACCATTTTGTGAATGGAGCGCAACGGTTTATCTTTCTTAGTCTGGTTTGACAAGTCATACCTCCTTCTGAGGTATTTATGCCTCATAGTCCCCGCGGGATACGCAAACAAGAACTTAGCCTGCTCATTCACGTGCTCAGTCTTACACGGCCAACAAAGAGCACATCGCCTGTGAAGACGATAATAACACCATTTTATCTTTTTCGTTTCTAGGGTATAGACATGTGTGAGCTCACTCACGAACATGGGGCCATCGCCCAATGACTCCAGCTGAGTCGGAAAAAAACCACAACCAATGTATTGCTCATACCCTATGGTGTTCAAGTTTTTGTCATTCTTTATATCACACGTGTAATATGCACTTCGTGCACTCATCTATGCCTCAAGCACGAGACCAAAGTGTACCTCTCGAGGTACATACTAAATAGTACATGTGTCAAGATGTGTTATGTGCATATGTGAAGCTAAATGCCACATAATCTCAAGTCCTTCGCACAAGTAATGATACAGAGGCAAGATACATATGCATATCTATGAAAAATACATTTCAACAAGTGACAATGTGCGAGTGAGTGTACCAATTCACATTCTTAAGAGATATGCAAGTTTAATAGCAGAACATAATCAGGATTGCATGAACATCAAGCTATAACAAGTATCACATACTTGAGTACGAACAAAAATTATAGTTTTCCAAGCAAATGAACTCCAAATGTCATACATTGACAATTTTGCATGTCAGGACCATTTTCATAAGAAAGATTTGTGATTTAGACACACTCACGTGTTGAGATAGAAATCTAAAATATTCTCATATGTATGAGAATTACATTGGCATTTTCACGGTGGGTTGTCGTACTTGCAGAAACTAACGATGCCAAAATGATCTGTGCGATGAAAAAGGCCAAAACCCAAGACAAAGGGAATATGTGTGTATAAGAGTGGGCAGCGTACTGCTTGCCCAATAACTCGTACTAATGCTGCCAAGTTGGGACAGCGAAAGGACACAGGGTTTGCTCTGGGCCCACCACATATTCGATCACCCGAACGTGACCGCGAAAAGGCATCTAGGTGCTAACGAGCTAGAATACAACTCATGACCCAAGAGGCCACTCCGAACGATACACGGTTGTGCCAAGTGTCCAAACTGGGCCTGCTGGACAGCGAACACAGAGCACCTAATTCACTAGTTCTAGGCTTGTATCGAATTATTCTTTTGAAAGAATTTGTTCTATCATTCTTTCTATTTACTAGTTTTGTCGGTTGGCGACAAAAGCGGAACAATCAAGCTGGTAGACTAAGCACTAGTAGGACTATGCTAGGTCTGGTTCAGATAGGACCAGATTCAGCTCTGTCACCGAAGTGCTGGTCTGAACCGGGGGTTCGGTCTAGGTGGGTGCTGCGAGAGTCTAACCCGCAGAAGCTCACAACATAGAGAATGCTCGACGTTCCAATCAAAAGCATGACTAGACCACGAAGTTTGGCCCTTTGAACCAGACCCAAGGGGTCATAAGAGACCCTGGTCTGAACCTAAGGGTTCAGACCAGGCGCTGCACTCAGTGTGTAGCCTGGATCAGGGCCCAAAAGGGGCCGGTTAGACCACTCGGGTGCACTAGCACCCGACGCCTGCTACCGCGCCAAAGTGAAGGCCAAATGGGGGATGGGGTTTGCAGTCTAATCCTTTGGACCAGACCTAGGTTCAGCATGGACCCTGGTCTGAACCCACGTTCAGACCAGGTTGTTGCTAAAGGGCAGCAACCAACCATATGGCACCTGGTTGGCAAGGTAACCCGGGTGCGGTTAGCACCCGACAACCCACTATTGTGCCAGGGCCAAACGGAGGAGAGAGGAGCACGGGTCTGGTCCCCGGGACCAGACCTTAAGGTTTGACAAATCTTTAGTGGGTTCAGACCAGGCACTGTCATAAGACAGTGGGTCCTAAGCCAGGCGCCTAGGTCGGCAGGGCTACCCGGGTGCTGCTGGCACCCGGTGGCCTGCCGCGCGCTAAGAGGGGGAGACTACGACAAACTGGGTGCACTTGGCCGAGCTTTGCTCGGACCAGGGTGCACCTGGTTGGTTCTGTCCCGGTAAGGTATAGACCAACCAAACCCCCAACACTACAGAAAAATGACAAAAGAAAAGAAAATGTTGAAACCCCGTAATGCCATGAGAAAAAAAGTGGCTACGGGAGGTGCCATAGTTGGACTGGGCTACCTCCGAACCCAGCCCAACACTGCAGCCACCAAGGAGAGGATTTATAGATGCCCCAGCCACCCAAATCAATAGTGAGGAGGGTTGAGGAAAAAGGCTAGCTCAACAAAAAAAAATCGAAAAGGCTTTTGTGCGAGAAGCCAAAGATGCTACTCGGTTACATTCAAACACAATGATCAAAAGAAAACGCAATGTGTATCTTAGTTGAATAGCGTATCTTAGTTGAATAGAAACAACAAGAAGGAAAAACTCAAAAGTGCATTATAGCTGTATGTAATTTACAAAGGAGAAGGCACAAAGCATAACTACATTTTCGATAAAAAAAATGACAAACATGGGATGGAAGCAATGGCCTTAAAACTGAATGGACTTCGGTTGTCTGGAACCCCACTTCTTTCATGGAACGAAGGGGGGGGGGGGGGGGGGGGGAGACCAAAAAAAAAAAGAATGCACAAATTGCCAATGATACATCTAATCTGCCAAGAGCCATGCATACTGATCATGCATATATTTAGGGTTTATTTCATATTAAAATATGCATGATTTCATGAGAAAATGTATTGAAAACCCAATTTTATACTAGTTTTGAGTAAATGTGTTAAAATGATTAAAAAATAAAAAATGCTTGAAAATTAGCTTTATTTTGCAATTTAGTGTATATTTTAGTGATCATCATTAATATAGTAGTTTTAGGTTTTGAAATAATAAAAAAATTAGAATTAAAATAGAGTTAGTTTAGATTTTTGAAAAATATAGTCAAAATGAGGTGTTTTGTAAATAACTTTTTATAGGAGAGGTTTCAAAATAGAATTTTTAAAAAGAGAGAAAGACTTATGAAAAATGTTCAAAATTTATAAATATGCTACGTAGGGTTTGAGCTAACCATCTTCTCCCTTGCAAAGCCCCTCTATTCTTCCCCTTCCTCTCCTTCTCCCTCTTTTTCTCCTCTTTCCTCTTCCCTCTTTCCGGTGGAGTGTAATCCGGTGGCGGCGCAAACGGTGGAGGCCAAACCTCTTTTCTCAACCAAATCAAGGGTAAGAAATCCTTTTCTTTCCTTTTTTCTTCTTCTTCTCTATTTTTATCTTTTCTTCCTTTCTCAATTCCTATGTGTGTTTTTTGTGTTGTTTTCCTGTAGCTTACATTACAGAGCATTCATAGTGTTGTTTTCATTTCTCAATTCCTGTAGCCTAATCATTTTTCATTATAATAGCTTATATTAGCTTAGGATCCATCATCGTCAATAGTTTACAGCAACTTCAAATTGATCACTGCAAAGTAGTAGCATCAACATCAATTCGGTTTTTTTTTGCAAAAGCATCAACAATAGCAGAGGATAATATTTTGAAATCTGATCGTCTGTGTGTTTTCCATCGAGTGAAACTCGGTTTGCATCTGATTGTTTATCATTGTAGTTGATCAATTATAATCTGGATCATCTGATTGAAATCCGGTTTGGGAAAAGGATAATCGATCATCTGATCGATTATTAATTGATTTCTAGCGATTGGATATCCAAATCTGATTGATCGACTATCTGAGTTTGATCGATCAGATGTCTGGATTGATTACGGCCTATTGATTCCTATGTTGAGTTGTTTGAACTTAGATTGAGTAACTATTTGATTGTTGATCGACAGAACTCCGGTGATTATTATCTGATTTCGATCGATCAAAAAATTGGATCTCTGTCGAAATTCGTTTGATCATTGTTGCTGTTTGGATTTTCCATAGTTGGAATCTCGATCGATTGAATTTCAATAATCAACTATCTGAGTTTTGGTTGACGGTATTTGAACTCTGGCCTGCTGTTTACCGCATCTTTCAGTGAATGTTGTTGCTGTTTGGAATTTCAGTGAGTATTTTTGAAAGGTTTGATCAGATGTCTGGATCCGAGAGTTACTAATTTCTGAGTCAATCTGATTAATGATTTACTAGTTTCTAATGAAGTGTTGCATATAGAATTCAAAGTATTACTGAGTTTTTGGCTTAATCAAAGTATTGTCCAGTGAACTATGGATCAATCATCAGTTTGATTTCTGAATCAACGAATGTTTGATGCGTGATTATTACTTGTTTACTATCAATCAAATGTTGTTTAGTTACATAATTTGATTAGCTGTTAGTAAAGTGATTTGTAATTGTTAGAGATTTGTGATTTTATTTACTTAGTTAAGTAAACATGTTTACTTAATGTTTTATCATTAGAGTTAGTTGCAAATTGTTAGTTATTTTGATATTACATTTAGTGCTTAAGTACTTAGTGATTTGTCATTAGGTAAAATAGTTAAGAGTGTCTTACTTAGGTGTTTAATATCATTACATTGCAATCATTCACGTTAGTAGTTAGTTTGCATATATTAGCATTATAGGTTTAGTATAGTTTTATTTGTCATTTCATTTCTTTCACATTATCTCTCATTTGTTTTAGCATTTAATTAGTATATTTTGCACAGTGTAGTTTCTATTATTCTCTTGTGTTGCTCGTGTTTTTTTTAATTGTGCAGGATAGCACAGAGTGGAGTAGAAGCGAGTAAGTGACACAAAGGCACAAGCATAGAAGACTTTTGCTTTTCTTTTAGAATTTAGGAATTTAATTCAATTTTTGGGTTTGTAATAAAATCATTTTAAGCCCTCTGTGTAGGGTATTCATTTGTTGTAATAGTTAATTAGATTTACTTTTCTCGTACGTTTTCATTTGGACAATAAAGCATAGTTTAGTTGCGTGTTTGAATACAAAGTATTCCCGTTCCCTGAGTTTGACCCAGTCTCTACCACTAGTGAGAACCGGTTTTTATTATTTGATGTCTGGTTTTCACGTTGCTTTTCATATAAAAATCTTTTCAAAAATATTTCATAAAACAAAAAGACATCACATACCCTAGATGCATTCGGCTCTCTTGGCTTCACATTCCATAGAATATGCAAAAACCCCAAGAAAATGAGGATACGAAGTTGTAAGCCTTCACCTTAGGTTGTTCGAATGGAGAGGAGGAGAAGACTCAATGGAAGTGCTTAAGAGCTTCACGAGAGTGGTGCCTAACACCCACACACCCCACAGTTTAATGGAAAAGAAAAGAAGAAGAAGAACAAAGAGATTGGGACAAAGTGACTCAAGAAAAATTACCCATTTTGGGCTTCTCTCTCTTTCTTGGTGTCTTAAATATGAGGGAGGACATGGTAGACGGTTGGGGTTCAACTAGAAAGGACAAAGGGCTGGGGGTGATTCACGCCCTCCCCCCCGCATGGCCATGCATGGCCGCCCAACTCCTTCACTCGACCTTCAATAACTTAAAAGGTCTCAAAAAAAATTCGAATGTGCCATGGGGCTGCCGCCCCATGCACCCAATGAGGGCTCACCCCTCTCATAAATGCTCTTTCTTGAAAAGAGTTTAAGGATTTTGAAAATCCCATGGGGTGCAGCCCCATGCAAGTGCCTTGGAAGGGCACCCCACCCTCATGATGATGCTCCATGCATCATCATGAGGTCAAGCTAAGGGTAGGGCCAATCGTGGTCCTCCCTTTTGATCTTGTTCCACTTATTATGAGATTGCCACCGCTCCAGCTGGTCTTTGTGGTTAGGGTCGTCCAACACCACCTAAAGAAGTCGACCAGGGGCTTGGGTCAACCCCCTAGTCGGACCTATGCTCAAACCTAATTAATAAATGATAATTAAAATTTTATTTACACACTCAATTTCAACAAAAATTTAAGACAACTTCTTGTTTAAATTTTCAATTACAACTAAATTTTTAAAGCACATCTTTAAATTTTCTTCTCTTGCAAAAATCGCTCTCGTTGTGACCCATATCCTATTGGTATACACTTTTCACTAATTCACATAAAATAACGAGGTTTTTTCCTCGTTTGGGTTCCAAATTTAGGGATTAACTAGTCTTATATATTATAAATTTGACTTAGGATTATCAAAAATTGATTCATCATAAATTATACTCATGTCACTTTGTATATCTTACTTACGCGATTTTGAACATCGCTCATCAATAGGTATATATATATATATATATATATATATATATATATATATATATATATTATGAACAATCCTCGTAATCATACGAGAAATTTCATCTACTGAAACACATCATATATTACATTATCTCAGAAATATCATGGGCCTTACAGAATATGATGTCATATTAGGTATGGATTGGTTATATGAACATTATGCCAAAATCTTATGTATGTAGAAAAAAGTGATCTTATCCCAACCCAATGAACAAGAATTTGAATTTCATCTTTCGAGTTTCGTCATAAAACAAAGGATCTTATCAGTCTTGAAGACTCATTGGTATCTACAAAGAAGGGATACCGCCTTTCTGATTAATATAATAGGAGGAGAAGCTAAGCTCCAAATTCATGACTTGGAAATAGTCAGAGATTTCCCTGATGTATTTTCGGACGAACTTCCAAGAATACGCCCAACACGGGAAGTGGAATTCAGAATTGATTTAGTACTGGGTATTAAGCTAATTTCTTGAGCACCCTACAAAATGGCGCCAGCAAAATTGGAAGAGTTAAACAAGCAACTACAAGAACTGATGGAGCATGGGTTCGTGAGACCGAGCATATCACCGTAGAAAACACTTGTACTGTTCGTGAAAAAGAAAGATGGATCAATGAGACTATGTATTGATTACAGAATGCTTAATCAGGCGACGGTAAAAAACAAATATCCTTTGCCTCGTATTGAGGATCTGTTTGATCAATTGAGGAAAGCCAAAGTCTTTTCGAAGATTGACTTGAGATCGGGATACCATAAACTGAGAATTAAAGATGAAGACATCCCTAAGTCGGCATTCCGCACTAGGTACGACCATTATGATTTTGTTGTGATGCCTTTTGGACTCACGAATGCTCCCGCAACATTCATGGACTTGATGAACCGAGTCTTTAGGCCATACTTGGACACTTTTATCGTTGTTTTCATTGATGATATATTGATATATTCGGAGAATGAAGATGAACATCGAGAACATCTGAGGATCATGCTGAAAACTCTATGAGAACAGCAGTTGTACGCCAAATTTTTGAAGTGCGAGTTTTGGCTTAATCAAGTCATGTTCATTGGACATGTCATCTCCAAAGATGGTGTTTCAGTGGACCCAGCAAAGGTGGAGGCTGTAACTAATTGGGCTCCACCAAAGAATGTTAGTGAGATCAGAAGCTTCCTCGAACTGGCGAGATATTATAGAAGGTTCATCCAAGACTTCTCCCAAATTGCGATGCCAATGACGAAGCTCTTACGAAAGGGAGTGAAGTTCGACTAGAATGAAAAGTGTGAGGAGAGTTTTCAAAACCTCAAGACCAAACTGACTACAGCCCCTGTACTAGCGTTACCCTAGGGAAGCGGTGGATTTGTTGTCTACACTGATGCTTCAGGTACCAAATTGGGTTGTGTATTGATGCAACATGGCAAGGTCATAGCTTATACATCAAGGTAGTTGAAGACTCATGAGAGGAACTATCCCACTCATGACCTCGAATTGGCAGCGATGGTATTCTCTCTAAAGGTATGGAGGCATTACCTATATGAAGAGCAATTCGAGATATTCACAGACCATAAAAGCCTGAAATATCTATTCTCACAAAAAAAGTTGAACATGCGACAAAGGCGATGACTGGAATTTATAAAAGATTATGAATTCACTATTTCTACCATCCGAGGAAAGCGAATATTGTAGTTGATGCGCTCAGTCAGAAGTCGGGCAGTGGGTTAGTCAGTTTGATAAAAATAGAATGGAAGATGACAGCAAATTTCACATAATGGAATCCATTCATAACAAACTCTTGTTTTATAAGAGTAAACAATCTTACTATGCAACCAGAATTTCAAGAGAAGGTGATAGCAAAACAAAAAGAAGATTTCCAATATGGGAAGATGAAGACACTGGCTCAGCAGGAAAACAACGAATTCAGACAAAAGTTTGATGAAAGCATATGGATGCGAAAAAGACTCTGGGTTTCCAGCGACCCAGATTTGAGAGAAGAATTACTAGAGGAATCCCATAAAAGCATGTACACCATTTGTTCGGGAAGTACAAAAATGTTCAAGGATCTACAATGCGGATATTGGTGGAATGGGATGAAACACGATATCACTAGGTAAATAAAGTAAATTATCACTCTCTGTCTATTTCGAATATGGTCAATGAAAAATACTAACTTACACCAATTGAATTATGTAATAGATATATCGCGACATGCTTGACTTGCCAGCAAGTCAAGATTGAACACTGAAGACCAGGAGGCACGATGCAACTGATGGAGATTCCTCAGTGAAAATGGGAGAACATTGCCATGGACTTCGTAATGGGATTACCCCACACACAAAGAAACCATGATGCCATTTGGGTTATCGTCGACAGACTGACCAAATCGGTGCATTTTCTACTGATGAGGAAGGGACAATCATTGGAGAGCTTGACAAAGCTGTATATTCAGAAGATAGTCAGGCTACATGGAGTGTCGATCTCTATTATCTCAGATCGAGATCTTTGATTCACTTCTTGATTATGGCGACAACTTTAGTCTGTGTTGGGTATCAAATTGAAGTTCAGTATAGCTTTTCACCCCCAGACTGATGGACAGTCAGAAAGGACCATACGGACATTGGAAGATATGTTGAGAGCTTGCATGTTGGACTAGAAGAGTGAGTGGGATACTCACGTGGTACTAACATAATTCTCGTACAACAATAGTTACCATGCAAGCATCAGAATGACATCATTTGAAGCTCTATATGGATGACCCTGTAGATCGCAAGTACATTAGAATGAAGTCGGCAAAAGAACAATTGAATCTTCGATAGTGCTCCAACATTATACATAATAAATTCAAAAGATCTAGAATAGACTGCGTACCGCTCAAAGTTGACAAAAGAGTTACGCGGATCAATGACGTATAGAACTATCATTCAAAGTGGGAGACCTGGCATTTATGAAGGTATCACCAACCAAGAGTGTTTTCCGGTTTGGCAAGAAGGGAAAGCTTAGTCCTCGATATGTGGGGTCGTTCAATATATTGGAAAAGATCGGTGAGACAACATATCGAGTGGAGTTACCTCCTCAATTTGCAAACATTCACAACGTGTTTCACATATCAATGTTGTAAAAGTACATATCAGATCCATTGCATGTGATTCACTTTGAAGATCTGCGAGTACAGGAGAACTTGACAGTGGAAGAGTGGCCAATTGAGATCGTAGATCATCGCGAAAGAGTGATGCGAAACAAGACCATCACACTGATTAAAGTTTGATAGTAGCACCATGAGCTTGAAGAATGTACTTGGGAGCCCAAAGAAACAATGAAAGAGAAATACCCTGACTTGTAACGAATTTCGCAGACAAAATTCTTTTTAGGGGGAAAGGATGTAAAACCCTGAAAATTCGAGTAATTTCAATAAATCAATAAGAATGATTTCAATTGCGTGATATTAAAATACAATAACGATGTGATTCAGACCTTCCGAGAAATAGACTTCATGTTCAAGTAAGAATGCTTCAGAACACCACATCTGCTTAAAAGAAATTCACGTAATAAAGAAGACAACAAGCAATGAAATAACGTTGTCGTGGAGCACAATGTCCGACATGATGATGTCCCAAGTTCGAATCCCCTGGGTGCCAGAATTTTTGCCAAAGATGTCATTTTTTAAATGAAGTCATTCTGCCATAAAGAGGTTAAATAAATGAATGTTGCAAGAGTGTGCAATGAAATAAGCAATAGCGCATTGGTGGGGCTCGTTACCCCTTAGGAAAGAGAACCTCGGTTCAAATCCACCTATGCGCTAAGAATACCTTTTTGCTAAAAACGACTGATTAAAAATCTATTTGAGTTTTGAAAATCGAAATGAACCATAAAATGCTCATTTAAAATAGTCTTAAATTAAGAAATTTCAATTTTTTTTAGGAGGGCTGAGCGGATGGCCAAGATTGGAAACCCAACCGTTTGGAATGGGAAAGGCCCATTCCACGACTTTTCAAATGGCCAGTTATATCCCATAATAGGCCTCCTACGAATTTAAGATGGTGGGAGTTACAAGGCCTCTATTATGAGGGAGGTTACTTGGGGAAGGAGAAAAAAAAAGAAAAAATGGAAATTGAGGGAATTTACAAAATCGAGTTTCATTGAAACTCTTTTCCTTTCTCTCTCAAGCTTCCCCTCTCAGCCTAGCTGTGTGACCTTCTCCTCTTTTTGCTTTCACACCACCATTGTTCCCGGCAAGAAGCTTGCACGAGGGTACCCGACGTTCGTGAGGAAGAAGAGTACCCTATGGTGGGATTTTGTACCAAGAGGTAGGGGTACCTTTCTGTATTTCCGTGTGTAGCATAGTGTGAATCATATTCCTAGATCTCCATGTAAGGATCGTATAATGGATTCCATGACTATGTATGTCTTTAGCATTTTTTTCTTTTTTTTTTTCTTTAGATCGATGTTAAGCAATCTTTGCAAGAGTTTCAGTCATGAGGACTGCCACACGGTTACTCGTCAGCCCATTGATGGTTGGCCGTGGTGATGGTGACGAACCATGGGAACGGTATCACCGGTATACGACGATCTGCCCCCCTTGGATTTTGTATCACTTCTAATATGATGACACAAGGGTCGGCTATACTGACCTGTGTGTCTCATATTAAGGGCAGGTCTTCACCTACGACTGAACCGTATGTGAATGGCGGAGGTATCGCCAGACCTTGGTCTGCTAAATCAGATGGCCTGAGACTGCTTCATAGAAAAATAATTGGCTGCTTGTGTGAAATGACTAATCCGTGTCACAAACTAAACCTAGATAACAAAAATATATATATATATATGTATATAGTTAAAATATTCAACATAAGGAATAAGGAAAAAAAAGACAAATTTTGAAGTTAACGAAGACTGGAACACCACGTTCAGACCTAAACCACGATGTCGGCCGGACTGTGGTGTGTCGCTGCGTCTAAGCCACGTCTTGGGGTCTCGTCCCACTCATGTGGTGCATCAGATGTTCCCTTGTAGACCATGAACTGATTGGGACTGGTCTGTTTGGGGTCGAGTTCCACAAACTGAGCCCATCACTGTGACCTGAACCTCTCGGATGCGGCCAGTGATGGGTGACGGTCGGCTAAACTGACCAGACATTTAGGCTGGTTCTCATGCCGGCTGGTGTCGTGGTGGATGTTGCACTGCTGCAAGCCTCATGGAACGACTCCCTGCTGCATTGTGGACGTGACAAGAGGGTGGTCTGATGTAACCGGGTTCAGCAGACCTGAACCCACTGTTATGACTCAACCAACAGATTGGTCTTTATGGTTGCAGTGTTTCTTAATGGGAAGAGGACTGTTTGGATGTTGCGCAACCCCACTGTAAGACTCACTATGGGACTGTCCTACTACTGAATCATGAGAAATATGATAATGACAATCTAGCTTAGGGCTGAACCTACCGACTTTGTTTTGTCTTAGTGTCGCACTCACGGTGGAACCTATTGACTTGCATTTGGGTGCAGAGTAAGTGTGCACCACATCAGTTGATTATAAAGCACTTGATTATGGGTTGAGACTCGTGGTGAGGTCATAGCATGAGATAGACATTCTATAGTAATTTAGAACATCATGACATGGATATGGATACCGGGTCCTCCGTAAGATAACACTTGAACATAAATGAAATAATGAACAATATAATGATGGAACTGGGTATACCGAAAAAAAAGAGGGGTATATGTTACTGGTTTCATTGGGTTTCTGGGTACACCAAGACAGTGTATGCTACTGGATTCCCGAGTTTTGGGTACACTGGATTTTAGTGTATGTTACTAGACCCATGGTCCACTTTGGAAAGAGTGGGCGGTACACACTTCGTGGGACATTCCTGTGTTGTGAGAGCGAGGCATCTCACCTGGCCCCTCGTCCTCGGAGTTAGGAGACCAGGAGTACCAGTGAGTCCTAGGTGGTAGGTTTGAGTCTTCTGTAGAAGGGTTGTGGGTGCATCCAATGTTAGTACTTGCCAATTGGGGATCTCTCTTGGTAGAACACCGTGCCCCTTTTGAGTATCCGTACCACTAGTTATACCGGGTATAATATAATGGACCCCCGTATAATTCGGTCAGCTATGATGTCAAATGTCTGTGCGTACCCACAAGGTTAAGAATGAAACAAAGAAATAAGAACCATAAAAAGGGTCGTGTCAAATGAAAAGATAAGATTTCTAGTAGAACAAAACTTAGAAACTGAGCTTATAGGATTTCCCACATAACCTGTCAAATTAGTTATGATGCATATTTGTAAAAAGAAAAGAAAAAGTACATTGAATGATCATTGAATTTATGTTAAATTAGGTTTCACATGCACCTGTTCACATGACACTACACATTGATATATAGATCTGTACTACTCACTTAGACAGGGTTAGTCTGATTCCTTTGTGGTTTACTGTTTTTCAGGTGAAACTACAAATGAACTATTCGAGTGAGGGCAATGACTTCGTCGGGGGCGGTCATGGCACTACTACTTTTCTGCTTGATGTTTTTTGGATATTTGAACTTATAATGTAATAAACTCTGATGTGATGAAATAAGATTTGACTTTGATGAGGCTCCCAATTTTGTTTATCTGAATGTTCTTTAAAAAAAACTATTATTTAATTTTTATGAAAAATAAATAGGGCATTACATTGAACGTTAAGGAAACTTAGGATCATGTCAAGGCATATATTGTACCTAGCAATTTCACTTACAAGATCAATTATAAAGGATACATGTACTAAGACGTCACAATATCTTTTATTACATTGTGGTATATTCTTCATTAGCAATAGAAAATCAATTTAATTCGCCAAATATGTTATGGGTTGATACAGTTAACAACTATACTCTATAATTATGGGTTTATATTTGGTACAATCGTTTGTACTTACAATTGAGTTTGAATCTCACAGTGCGAGTTGTTTTGACACAATCTAACCTTACAAATATGTTCTGCATGCTTAATTTAGTATGAATGGACTTTTGGATCATGTTTTATTTATGGAAAAACATGGTTTCATAGTCATTGATTTTTGGATTATGAAAATTGAGAAAACACCAAAAATATTTTTTAGAAAATAATATTAAAAAAGATGGATCGATTTATCGCTTAACGGCTGTGAAAATAGGATTTTTTTATGATGAAATATGTTAATATCATGTATTGAGATTTTTGACATTTTATTGGATGTTTATTATTGAAAAAAAATGAAAATCTGAATTCGGGTGTCTTGTTTTTGTTCACCCAAATGCATATTTTTTGCTATTTTATATTTTTAGCCTAACACCCAACTGGTAAATCGTTTGTATCTTTTTCGTTTAGAAAATTTTTTATAAACGGTATTTTATGTTAGAAAGCTAACAAATTTTCACTCTCTAAAATTTTGAGCTTTGTTATTGAAGTGAGTACAAAACTGTGAGAGTTCAGAATAAAAAAATACGAACGCGCACTAAACTGGTCATAACTTTATAATTATTTATACAAGTACAGGTTGAATTTCGACAATCCAAAAGCTGGTTTGGTGGTAGATGCGGGAAAAAAAAAAACAAGAAGGTTCCACCCCATTTGCTAGGTGGTTTAATTATACGTACAAACCGCTAAACAGCTGTAGCAAATCATAACCCTATAATTATTTATAAGCGAGACAAGTTCAACAAACCAATATAATATGGAGCTATCAACATGAAAAGAATTCTATGGTTGTTTGAAAGATTATGCACTCTTAAGCTAATTTTAAAATTAGCAAGGTTTCCATCGTACAGTGCAATAATTATACAGGTTTCCGAGTTAACATAAAAAATGAAAGATCACTGAAGAATATGCCAATTAGTTAGCAATTTCAATGTTAAAATACAGTTGTATATATGCACGTGAAGAATGGACTTCATTAAAGTTAAATGTGATCAAATTGGAAAGCATGGAGTAATGATAGGATTATGGGACACGTAGCTCTAACCATGGGCATTTTCTTGCTGGAGCAACAACCTAGGGCCCATTGGAGATCCAGTATGACAAAGCAAATCTTTCTTTTTTCGTCATCGTCATCGTCATCGCCTTCGAACCAGTTGTGCACGCTTAAGCTAACACTTTGATGGTCCATGGTCTCAGCTAACCCTTTTATTTTCTGTTAGGGTCATGTTGTCTCTTAGAAATTTGCTTTAAGTTCATGAACTTGGTCTCACTCATGTGATGCCTTAGCAGTAGTAGCTCTGGAGTTCATGAATTTGATCATGTTTCACATAAATCTGGACAAGGAGAGATAATACGAACATCTTGGCATTTAGATAGCAGCTTGAGAGTAGTGCACACTTAATCAACATGAATTTTTGCTTAACGCAAGCTTCTCTATCAGAAAAAAATACTGCTAAAGAAATTACATTATGCCTTTTTAGCTGTTTTGTTTTTTTACATGGAGAAACCACCCCCAGGATCAGAGACCTAACTGCACTGTGGCTCTGCCTGGGTTTTAAAACCATGGTTTACAGTGGCTATATGCTGGCGGATGCCGACCCCCTCGTGAGGGTTGGACAAAACTGTCGGTTTACAATAGATATCAGAGAATGAGTCTGGTGGAAAGAGATTCGTGAGGACGTTCAGGTCCATAAGATCATAATGGAGAGCTCTCGGCAAGACTGTGTTTCTATCATGAGGAAAGCTATGGGTGAAAGGGCTGCCAGAGAATTGATTGATAATGAAACCATCACTGGGTTTTTGTTGTGTCTGGACTAGTACTCCAAAGGAATGCATCTACATCAGGGTGCAACTAGGTATGTCAATGGGCCTGGTTTACCCTGACCCGACTCGAACCAAACCCTATAGGGTCCAGGTATGGTGATAAATAAGAAGAACCGATTAAGACCCAGGTCCGGAACCGAGGGTCTGATTAATACATGGACCTGGGTATAGTTTGTGAAATTTTATACCAGACCTGGACCCTACCCGAGTTCTGATTAAGACCTGCAAATTTTCAATGTAAAAATGATAAAACATATAGTTTTACCGGGTATGGTTCATGTAGTTTTTATGGGGTCCAGGTATGGCTTTTCTTATAGTGGACCAAATTAGACTCAAGTCCGAACCCGATACCATACCCAAAAATCTGATCAAAGTCTGATTTCACTTGGGTCCAAACCAAACCCAACCCAACCCGTTGACACCCCTATGTGCCACTAGAGAAACTCAGAGTCATTTGTTTTGATCCTTGCTGGTAGGACAAACCACCAGACCCAGACTGGTTTCTTTGATTTAATTAATGTTATGGTTCTTGATATTATTCTATTGTAACTGGTCGGGGTCTACCCAACCCCAGCTTGCTAATCCAACAAAAAATTAAGTGTTATATTAGGAGGAAAACATGAATGTGATTTAGACATGAATTCTCAATTTTTTAAAAGTAGGTTATGTGGTAACTTATTTTGTATTATTTAATTAATTAAAAACAATTTTGATATTTAAGACATAATTGAGAATATTATTAAAATTATTCGTTGTTAAAAACAACAAACATTGTTCATACGTCTCTTGTCGCGTCACTGAATACAGTACAAAAAATGGCGTATCCCTGTGACAGGATAAGACTGTACACACTCGTAGATATATTTGTTCCTGTCCGTTCTTTGCAGAATAAATATGCCCCTAGTCCTTAGCGTTCTAATGTCAAATATCTACATAATAAAACTATATTTTAAAATGAAACGTTAAGTGGGGCACAGGTTTCTGGCCAACTTTTAGCACAATAATGTAAGAGCATTGAAATCAGGAGATAAGATCAGGTGGACAATTTAAGTACGACAGCACCTCACATTGTCCTTGTTTGTCTTGACTCAGTCGATGAACCATATCCTAATCAACAAAAGTCTTGCTCAGATACAGGTGAAACAGATACTATCTTGAATTTAATTTTCTTTTATATTTGACCAATTTTGGTATCATTTTTCCATGTCAAAACTCTCTCTTAGGTATGGCAGTGGAGTTCCGTCTGAACGGAAAATCCCATGAGGGGATGAATTTACTCTTGCCTCCTGTTAATGAAATTACTAATATGCTCTTATTATATTATAAAATAATATTTAAATCGTATATATATTTATAACCCTAAGTTCTTACTTCTTAACCTTAAAAACGAGCTTCTTTTCTATCTTCTTTCCTAGACCCGTTTAAACATGTCTCATTTGGGGCAGAGACGGAGGACATGAAATGGAGAATGAAGGTGAAAATTAAAACCCTTTGTCGGGATAAACTGGGGATGAAGGGCAAAATTTTGAGACGGGACGGGGGTGAAGAGCTTATCCCCGCACTCGCCTGGGTCCACTGCCATCCCTACTCTCTCTCTCTCTCTCTCTCTCTTGGTTAGGTCAATCCTTTCCAACAGTCTTGACTCTGCGTACCTAGCTGGATGGGTTGGTTTAATTAGGGGTGGCAAAACCTGACGAGACCCACCATCCCAAACTGCCAACCCGCCGGCTACCCGCCAACCTATTTTCCCGACCCAACCCATTTATTAAACGGGTTGGCGGGTCATGTCGGGTTACCCGTTTATTAAATGGGTCGGGTTAGTGTTTGCCACAGCCAACCCGTTTAATAAACGGGTCGGGTTCGGGTTGAGGTATGCTGACACGCCAACCCGCCAACCCGACCCGATTGCCACCCCTAGGTTTAATGTATCCAAATTGAACCATGCGGCGAGTTTGATACCCCAAATGTGTCTTTTTCAGAAAGATCAAAGCCAATGAGAAACTATCTCCTGTGGGCAAGGGGGAGTACTCCTTAAAGTTTTAGATTGCAAACATCAAAACAGAGCTATAGTCAATATGGCACTTCTCGGCTATAATGAGAAGTGTGAACTATAATGGTGGTTTGTCCTAATCATACAGAAAAAGGAAAAAAAAAAAAAAACTCTTTAGCCTATGATATCTTAGTTTTGAATTTAGATATGCCTTTGGGTTTTAAATTGATCCAAGTCAAATAGCGATCCAAATATCCCATGTGGATCTCACATTTTTAAATTAATTAATCACTTTCATTATCATCATCAAGCCTAGAACCATCAAGATGTTCATAATTATAATTGATATTGGTATCTCACAATTCCAATTCGGGTCCACCAACGGGTCTCTGGTTGTCTAGTAGGAGCAGCTAGAGCAGTCACCTTGTGTTAGGATTGTAAACTAGAGTGGGCACAAATGCACAGTAATGGTAATGTTTGTAACAAATGTGAATCCAAAATATGGTAAAGAGAGAACCGTCATATTAATAATATGATTCAGAATCAATTTGAGGTTTCACATCAGAATTCAAATATAAGCATAAAATGTATCTGATAAGTTATCTCAGTAAAATCCTTTTTCCATATGAACTTGAAATCTGAATGTGAATTCCAATTTGATCAGGTCAGATTCTACACCCAAACTAAATCTTTCACTTTTACCATCTGTAGATTTTGATTTGTAGGGCAGGCTTGTAAGCAGGTTGGGTCTAGGACTGATCCGGTGATGACTTCAATTTTCAATAAGTGGGTCTAATTTTGCATGTGAACACATGATAGTGTTACATGTAATCTAACCCCCTCTTGGCACTAGATTTGCAAAAGGTAGGTCAAGTATATTGGTTTTTCATAGAATATGTAAAATGGGTTGGATCAGACTGATATCTGAACATATTTATCTCCCTGTTTCTAATTCAGATCTGAATAAATCTTACACTACTCAATCTGAATCTGACCCATTTGATAAACGAACTTTGGGTTCATGAGGTCCTAAGTGGCTCTGGATCGAGCCTGGGGAGCACGTGTTTTGGATCAGGGTGGGCACTGCCCACTTTGGCCCAAGCCCTCCTATGAGAGATTTTTGGATCGGGGTGGGCATGTGCCAACCCAGGCCTCTACTTGGCTCCGCCCCTGGCTGGGACGTTGCAAGTTCAAATCCCAATATCGTTGTATAACTTGTAGGGGTCTGCATAACCCCAGCTTACCTTTAAAAAAAAAAACCATGTGGGGTTGATGTTTGAATGTTTGATAATGCTCACTCTCTAACCTTCCAAACACCATCTTCAATTTTTCATATATGTTGGGACCCACCCATAAAAAAATGGTGAACTTTAGCCCCTAGACATTTAAGGGGCCCATGCCTGGGTTTTCATGGTGACGTGGATCATGATTCCCCAACGTGGTAAAATTTATCCCAAGACTGATGCAACCCCACTCGTTGGGCCTTGCCTTTATAAAGGGTTGCCCCCCAACTTGGATCTGTATGCACTAAAGGGAAAGCAAGAAGGCTTGTGTTTGTGTTCTTATGACATCTCTTTCTCTCACTTGTATGGATGATATGGAGGACAACTTCTCGGTTTTGTTTGGTGAATATTCCAGAGAATTGGTTCATTCTGTCCATGATGATGATGATGATGATGATGATGAAGGTGGTGATGGTAATGTTGCCACATCTGCTAACTCCAATCAGAAGGATGAATTTTGGCAAACACAAGAGAAACTTGTACAGGTAATACAGAAAAAATTATAGTTGTCGATAACTCATTTCTTTGGAAGCTCGCTTCGGAAGTAAGAAACTCCTCGATTCTTCAAAAGGAGGGGAAGCTTTGAGAAAGTCGCTTCCAACATATGAGAAACTCAATTCCCTTTAATGGGAAGTATGTTTCCTAAATCAATTCTCATTAGCTTCATTAAAAAAAAGAAGTTGCTTTCTTGCTTCTTATCACTTTCCACTCATTCCCCCCTCACTTCTCACATTTTTCATATTAGAAAATCATAACTTTTTATTTACTTCTCCCTGTGCTTCATATTGTTTTTCATGTACTTCCTTTTCATGGCCGAGTATGAAGAAGGAAAGCCAAACTTGGTTTGGCTCATGTAAGCTCGTTTATATATATATATATATATATATATATATATATATATATATATATATATATATATATATATGTGTGTGTGTGTGTGTGTGTGTGTGTGTGTGTGTATATAAACGAGCTTACATGAGCCAAACCAAGTTTGGCTTTCCTTCTTAACACTCGGCCATGATATCTACATGAGCTGGCTCATAGTGTGGCTAGCTAAGCTTAGTTCCTAAGCTGAGCTGAACGATAAACTGCTTGTCTTGTTTCTTATCCCTACTCATGGCACATCGTATAGATCATCTTTTTTGGTATTGACCAGTAGAACTCATAGTTGTACATTCTTGATATCTAATCTCCAAAAGCAAAGCCTTTGGATCATGTTTAGCATATTCTATATAAATTTTTTTTTGAAGAAAAGAAAATTCATATTTTATTTCATGTATTAAAGTTGACTTTTGAGTGTTTTGGTCTATTTTCCAAACCATCCTTATCTTTATGGTTGGTGGGCCATCATCTTGAAATTTAAATCTTATGATACCTTAAATGCAGCTAATCCTCCTAATATAGCAAATAAATCATCTTAAACACATCCATTTAATTATATCTAACATTGGTGGCTAGATCCCCTTCAAACACGATTGTACTACCATATGGTGTGTGTCTTTGTATGTGTATAGTGATGCAAGCATGCTAAATGGTTTTTTTTAGCTTTGTTGGTGCTTTTTTCGTGATTAGGACCATGTTCAGCATGTGTTTTTGATGAAAAAATGATATTTGCAGCCTCAAAAATTTTGGACACTTGATTTTTTTTTAACCTAATGAAAACCCATTCATAAATCCAACGCTCCAAGAGCTGATTCCTATAAAATCAAGTACGTTGATCACATCTTTATTGTCAACATTTAAAAGTAAAATGGAAAAAGCTCAAAAAAACTCATTTAGCATGTTTGCATCACACTATACATATATTTGAAATTTCTCATATAGCTTTAGCTTAACATGTAGAATATGATTTCCACTATAGGATTTTCTTTCTCCGAGGAGCTTGCATGAATTATCTCTTAAGCGACATTTGAAGAACGAGCTCGAAAGCATGAAAGAAGGAACCTCATGCAGCATATGTGCTTGCCATCCCCGTCGCTGCGCATCTTGCCGGCGAGAATCTGTAGCCAACTACCTGTGCCGGATCGGATATCATGCAGCCATCTGCAGATCCCAATGGAAGGAAAACAAGAACATCCCTAAAGGTACTTAAATGAAATGGCTTTTTTATTTTTTTCTTTACTCGGAGAAACTGCCCCAGATGCAGAGACCTAGCTGCATTGGCTCAGCCTGTCGTACTTATGGTCTCTGTCTATGCCGGTGTAAAACTCTGAGGGCTTACCCCTCGACCCCAGGAAATCGCCAAGCTTCAGCTTATGCAGGGAGGTGATGCCCATGGGATTTGAACCTAGACTGTCCATCAAATGGTCTAGGCCTCATCCCACTACGACAAACCCCTTGGGTCTTAAAATGAAATGGCTTTTGTTTAAGTAATAATATCATTTTATCAGCAATGGTTTTTGGACTGATATCTAGGGATGGCAGTGGATCGGGGCGAAGGCGGGGGACAAGGTCTCCACCCCCACCCTGTCTCAAAATTCTGCCCTCCATCCCTGCACGGGTTTTGATTTTAACCTCCATTCCTGCCTACATCCTCGTTTCATGTCCTCCATCTCCGGTCCAAACAGGGCAGGGCCTTGTTTCTCCCAGTCCACTGCCATCCCTATTGATACCTGGAACCTTACACTAAGGTGGGCTTCATGATTATGATCAATGGTTTTTATGAAATCTAGGATTTGGCCCAAAAGAAAATCGGCCCACTCAAGCCACACAAAACACAGAAAATCGCTAATGCATATAGCGTTTCTGTGTAAAACACAAATACAAAAAAGTGTGCAGTTATTTTATGTGTAAAACACAAATAGAGATCAAGGGGGGCTCCGCATGTCTGGTAGAAGCAGCTAGTGTATGTGTGTATGTCACCTTGTGTTGGGACATTGCAAGTTCGAATCCCAATGGTATCATTGTATAACTGGAAGGGGTCAGACTAACCCCAGCTTGACTTTAAAAAAAATAAAACACAAATACAGAAAAGTAGCAGTGATTTTCTGTGTTTTGTGTGGTCCTACTACTTTGTAAAGTACTTGGGCCCGGTCACTAGATCTCAAAAAAAGGTGAAGGTATTTTTCACAAAAACTAATATTTGAAGCATATGAAACCCATGTGATATCTTCCGAATTTACATGTCACAGGGACACGCTATATGGGTTCTTGTGTCTAGGCCACACCCCGCAACAGGTGGACATGCCATGTGGCATGTCAAACATCATTTTATGTATAAAATATCAAAACTATTTTTTTATCAATTAAATAACAAAAAACAGTGTTTTTATGTTCTAATTTTCAAAGTTTACATATTCATGTCTCGTACCCACATCGAGTCGATCCGTGTCCGTGTTCGTGTCAGTGACCAAGTGACAGGCCGTTTGCATATAGACGCCCCCCTCTTAAGCATGGACTTTGGATGGCACTGAAAAGCCAAAATTTCCTGGATTTCTTGTGCGCCTAAGGGCCTGTTTGGTTAGACCACATTATCCGGATAAACAGGGTATTTGAAAAATAAAAACTCAGATCTTTTTACTTGGTGTTTGGCTGTCAAAAATGAGATAAAAACTCAAACTTAGAGCACAAGAAAGACTGTGCCGGTGTCCTATTTTTGAAAAATTTGTGAACTGCATCTCGAGTACCAAGTCACATACCCGTGTCTTTGTGACAAAAACTCAGAACAATTCAGTTAGATAAGCCCAGTCAAAATATGCACCTCAAGAAAAATGAGGACAATGTCAACTTTCCTTCTCATTCTTGATACAACAACAACAACAACAACTACGCCTTCATCCCAAAACAATTGGGGTCAGCGATATGAACCAAAAAAGAAATTCATTTTGGGTCTTCCACATGAATCATTTTCCTCCAATCATTTCTATCCAACGCCATGTCCTCGGTGAGGTTCAAAGCATTCATATCCTTTCCTATCATCTCCATCCAAGTCTTCCTAGGCCTACCCCGACCTCTTTTAACTAATATATTTTCCCATTTCTCCAACCTTCTAACTGGAGCATCATTAGGCCTTCGCCGAATATGTCCAAACCACCGTAAATGATTCTCTCGCATCTTATTTTCAATGGGTGCAACACCTACCTTCTTACGTATCTCTTCATTCCGAATCTTATCTTTTATTGTATTTCCACACATCCATCTAAGCATCCGCATCTCAGCTACACTCATTTTTTGAATATGATGTCTCTTGGCAGCCCAACATTCCGTACCATATAGTAAAGCGGGTCTAATAGTCGTCCGATAAAACTTTCCCTTCAACCGCAATGGCATTCTACGATCGCACAGCACTCCAGTAGTACTTTTCCATTTCATCCACCCAACCTTTATCCTATGATTTACATCTCCATCAATTTCTCCATACTTTTGAATGATGGATCCCAAATATTTGAAATAATCATTCACCGGTATATCTTGCTCACCAAGCTTCACTACACTCCCATCACTACTTCGTTGCTTACTAAACCGACATTCCATATATTCAGTCTTACTCTTACTCAACTTAAAACCTCTAGCTTCCAATGTCTGTCTCCATAATTCTAACTTAGCATTAACCCCAGCTCTAGACTCATCAATCAAAACAATATCATCAGCAAACAACATACACCACGATACATTTTCTTGAATTGATCTCGTAAGCTCATCCATCACTATCGCAAATAGGAAAGGGCTTAAAGCAGATCCTTGATGTAACCCAACCGTTATCGGAAAATTTGTTGTCACCCTCCACAAGTGCGGACATTGGTTACTACTCCTTCATACATATCTTTAATTATACTAATGTACTTGAGAGAAACACCTTTCTTCATCATTGTCCACCAGAGAACGTCCCTAGGTACTCTATCGTATGCCTTCTCAAAATCAATAAAAACCATATGCAAATCTTTGTTCCTCTCTCTATATCTTTCAATAAGTTGTCTAAGAAGATGTATAGCTTCCATAGTTGATCTTCCAGGCATAAAACCAAATTGATTCTCCGATATCATGACAACCTTCCTCAACCTAGACTCAATCACCCTCTCCCAAAGTTTCATAGTATGACTCATGAGTTTTATACCACGATAGTTTGTGCAATCTTGTATATCACCCTTATTCTTATATAAAGGCACCAAAGTACTCTTCCTCCACTCATTAGGCATTTTATTTGTTCGCCAAATCAAGTTAAAAAGATTTGTCAACCATTCTAAACCTTTCTCTCCCAAGCATTTCCAAGCCTCGATAGGTATACCATCTGGGTCAACTGCCCTTCTTGATTTCATTTTCTTCAAAGCCTCTGCAATTTCTTTCTTTTGAATCTTGCGCATGAAGTCACGATTTATCTCATGAAAAAGAATGGAGAAGTCTCCAAGATCTTGAGCATGACTATCATTAAATAGCTTATCAAAATAATCTTTCCATCTCTCCTTAATCTCCTCATCTTTGACTAAAACCCTTTGCGTTTCATCTTTGATACATTCTTGATGATGAACTAAATTCCCAATCTTCTTTGGTTTATGATCATTTCAGGATACCATGAATACATAGAAGTGATGATTGAAGCAGCACCCTGCATAAAGGAAGCTCGTTACATAATTGAGCTAGACTTTCGAGCCGAGTTCGAAGTCGCAAAATCCAGCAATGGGTACCAGAAAATAGTGAATCAACTGCCAGAGGTGTATATCGGTAAGCCTGAGCACCTGCGATTGATACTCCGAGCCGTATGTGAAGCCATGAAGAGATCATTGGAGGAGAACAGGATGCATATGGGGCCTTGGAGAAAATTCGGTTTCATGCAAATGAAATGGCTGGGGCCTAGTGTAAGGCATATTCCCGGTAACTCACAGATGGATAGATTCAAGCCAAACGGGATGCCAAGGCACCAACAAAGCCTTAGCTCTCAAGAACCTCTATCTAGAATGGTTTTCTTCGCAGCCCCATTGGTTAAAGCAATGGTCTAAGCTTTCTAGAGCCAAAGGGGTTGGCGTAGTGGAATGGGGCCCGTTTGACGAACAGCTTAGGTTCCAATCCCATGGGTGTCATCCCCTTGCAAAGCTTGGCAACTCCCTGGATCGGAGTTCTACGCTGACAGGACAGAGACCGTAAGTACGGCAGGCTGAGCCAGTGCGGCTAGGTCTCTTCACCTGGGGCGGTTTCTGAGTAAAACAAAATGGTCTAAGCTTTCTATAAATCTATGCTTTGGACATCATGTGAAGCATGACAAAGCTCAATAACCACAAAAGAACTTGGTCATGTTTCACTTGATGGAAAAACATGTACATTTTCAAGAACTTGGTCACACTTCACATTATCCTAAACGAACCCTAGAAAGTTTCAACAGATCAGAGAATTCGGGGTCTTCAGAAACACTCATGTTTAATTTTCTGTTTCAAGTCGTCATTTTGTATATAAAATTCTGTAAATCCTTTGTCAGCAACCATCTTGATAATATATACATCATATACTCTCAAAAAGCCATGGTATTCAGATGTTGATGCAACTAGGATTAGGATACGCCACTAGATATCCAGAGCTAACTTCACAGTATCCAAACATGATCTTCCAATTTGAATAAGAAAAATTAATATGGAAAAAAAAGGAAGAACTTGTTAGCAAAATCAACATCTTATGGGGGTATTCTTAATATCAGAAACTAGAGCAAAGCAAAATACAAGGTAATGAAGTTACCTTGGATGCTGCTCATCACATGGATGAGCATCTTCAGAACCCTATCCATTACCCGATCCACTAAACACAGAACCGTTGATACAACCCAACCAGATATCACCTAATCGGATTCACAGTCAAATAAATATAGGTAATATCAGATCTAGATCTGATTATCTAACCAGGCATCTTTTATATCTAACCGGATTCAGCGGATTTTGATGACTGATTCAGATTCAGATTCGGATTCAAATCTCTCTCTCTCAATTGACAAAATATAGAAGGAAAAGTTAGCCATAGTAAGCTCTATAAAGGCAAATGCAACAGGATGAAACATCTCTCCTTAAAAGATGCAGATACAATTTAATAAATACTGCCATCAAGGCCAACAACTACAACAATAACAATATTAGCAAAAGAATGGGGAAGAAAAAATCAAGCACAAAAAAACTGGTACATGCAGGGAAGAGTCGAATTAGTAGAAGTTGAGAAATGCTACGTCTTAATTCCACGAAAAGAAGAAGACAATATTCTGAAGAGCCCATCCGGATTATCTGCATGAACCTGCCAAAATTAGATGATTTGAGATCAGAATCAAAGTTAGTTGAGGAACTAAGAATACGCCACCTGAAGATCTCCAAAATGATGAGCACCACATAACAATCAAGGAAAACAGCACAAGATTATCAGCAATGTCAAAGGAATACCCAATGCCCTGCATCTTCGAGAACGTGCATTTCAATCCCGGCTCCTGCCTCCGCTGCCATCTCTTCTGCTGCGTGTATTCTCTGAATATCTTCAAGAGCCCATCTATGCAAGCTCCTCTCAGCTTTTAAGAAGTTCACATGCACGCCCCGAGGTACATCATCCACAACTTTCCTGCACGGACCATGCATCAGGTACCTATTCTATAACAAGAGAGGGATGCAGTACCAAAAACTTTAAAACTAGTAAATAAAGATCTTTTACCACAGATTTGTTTCTTCGTAGGACTGGTACATCTCTGCAATTCCCTTGAGGTCAAAGATCCATGAGAAGCCTGATGATGACAAACCCGATGGACCACTTGGGCGGAGATTCGTGGCAACCCACTGAGAACATGATGCAGTAAGAAGGAAACAAGTAAGAATTACAAGTCTATGAAATTCCGAGTTGCACCAATTTCAGGAATTAGGCACCAGGAAACCCCAATAACAGAATCCAACTTATGCCATGCATACCCATGCCGCTAACTTATCAGCATACCTGAACTCCATAACAAGAATAATGAAAACAATTCATACATTCTGCAGTGCGTCTTTTCTCTATTCAAATCGAAAACCGATAAAGCAGCTTGGCTTTTTAAAACAATCATATTGGCAACCACTAACTAGTTAATCAACAAACCAGTATATTTAACCAATTTTCATCAAAATCATGAGATTAAATTTGTATAACTGTCATTTTGACATTAGGTATTAGATTTGATGGGAAAAGTCAGTTTTCTGTATCCACTGTTAAATTACGGGTATGTCAGAAAATATCTTACATCAGAGGACCAATTTGCTTTCAGTTATCTGCACATATAGTATTTTGTTTTCTTTTTCTGGTTGCATACACATCAATACTCAATTCACTTGCTGTTGAGTGCGTCATCGTGTGACAAACACTATTGACAAATTATCATTTTCACTGTTCCAACTCCACTATTTCTCAATTAAATCCAAAAAAGACACAAGTCCTTTAGGTTAGCCTACTAATGTTGGATAACTGTACGGCAAGTTTTATTTCATCGGCGAATTTCCTTTCTTGTTTATTCATGCCAATGCCTCATTTTCTGGGGATTAGAGCCCGTACAGAATAAGTCAATTTAGGTTATCCTTGTTGCTTCTCTGAATATCGCACATGGATCATGAGCTGTAATAATGCACTCATACTGTAAGTGTATCCAGTTAACCTCCATACATATTGAGATTATTATTCGCCTCTTTCCCCTTGCCAAGGCTTTGAGTGCAAGATTAGACTCTTTTGGGCATGAGCTTGTCTCTCAACTCTATGAATGATAGCTTCCTCTTCCTTGGAATAAGTTTCTCTTTCAATGAATTTGCAAAAAGGAAAGTCTTTTCCCAACAAATATTCTAGAGCATATCTACTGTTATCACATGCATGTAAAACCATGCTATGTGTGATTAATTCAAGAGGTGGCAGAAGAGGCTCAACAGAACAAGTAACATCAACACAAAAACATCATCATCGAAATAGGCACACCTTGCAACCAATGAAATAATGCATGAGGCGTAGCTTACTCTAATCAAGCATCATGACAAGGGGACCGTGTAAAGCACATACTCTAATCCCCTTTGGACAAGCTAGGGCCGACCATAAATGAGGTAATCAAAAGTATCATTTATGAGGAGCAAAACAAGTGTGAATGGATAGCAAACCCACCAGAATACCTTTCCAATGCATTCTAAGTAATGGCATAAAAAATATTTTGAACAGTGAATTGAAATAAAAATAATAAGAAGTCAAAAAGGACCATTCCCCAAAGCAAGATTGAGCACTGCTTGATTTCATTAAGGCTCTATTGTAATATTCATTATGTTTATGTACAAAACCATTTCCAATACCAAGAATCAGTATACCTGGGCGATATCGTTTGAGAAACCTTCTTCAACAAGAGAATTTATGACCACTTGCTTAGATGATACCTGAATAAAACAAGAACAACGAGCAAGTTTACGACACTCAACTGCAAAAGATGGTTCCAAACAAACTGTTTGACTATGATCTAGAAACTAAAATCTGCAAATTACACAACATACAGAAAACTAGTGTTCAATAACTAAGCCTGCAACCTATACTCAATGAATGACTCCTTGACCAATTAGTGGATTCAAGATGCACACATAACAGATAAATGCAAATCAATAAAGATTAACAAATTCAGAACAAGTCAAACACACCAAACAAAAAAAACACCGTGTAAATACTGGGAATTTGGCAGCTGCATGAGCTACAAACTTACAAGTGAAATAAGTCCTTTAACCAATCATCATTATCATCATCATCATCAAGCCTTATCCCAACTACATGGGGTCAGCTTTATGAGTCCTATTTCTCCATTGCTGTCTATCTAGAGCTACAACTTCGGTTACTTCACAATCTTTCATGTCACCTCTAACTTCCTCCTTCAAAGTCTTTAGTGGTCTTCCTCTTTTCCTAGCTCCTATTTGTACCATGTCAACCTTTCTCACAGGCAGAGGTCTTTGTGGAACATGCACAAACCATCTTAAACAACATTCACTTATTTTTTATCAGTTTGACTCCTATGTATTCTAAATGTATTTAATTTTAATTTTGTTCTTTTGTGTAACCCCGAACATCTATCTTAGCATACGCATCTCTACAACATGCACCCTGTCTTGTTGCTTTTTAGTCACTCAATATTCAGCTACATATAATAGTGTTGGTCTTATAGTAGTCTTGTAAAAACATCCTCTTTCGGACCCTTTCCTGCTCCAGGTCCGACCATGAGAATCCTTCCCAGCCAAGACCCGCTAAACTGGAGTGCCGCCCAGCTGGGATTGGACAGAGAAAGTCCTTTTCCCAAGAATCCCCAGAAAAATTCGCTGAGCCTGGAGTCCTATATAGGTTAGGACTACGGTGGGACGCCTTCCTGGAATTCCATCCAGGGTGGGATTGTGTTCGTACTTTGACTTTCTTGCCTCTTGTAAATCCATAAATAGATGTACCTAGCTTAAGTATTTTTTAATAAAGTTTATTCAGTGATTTCTCTAAGCTTCGTTTTTAGTTCTTGTTCTTGTTTTCTAAGGGAATATATTTCTTCCTCGCCTCTCTTCCACACCTGTCATCGACTCGGAGGGAACACATTTTCTTCCTCCCTTGTCATTGATCCTTCATCCACCTCACACTTCCCTGTGTAGCCGACCAAAAGAGACGACTCTCTCTCCACCAACACTGCACACCCCTCCATTTTCTTTACCCATTTGTATTTAAGATGCACCCTCTTGTTGTCCTCTCGAGGCCCTTTTGTAGAATCTGCTCCTCCTTAGGATCGGGTTCTAACACATCCTTCTAGTTGTAGAGACACTCCCTTATCACATAAAAGTCCTTTTACCAATTTGACTCAGAATATGGATACAACTACTAACATTCATTATTTATAAAACTTTTAGAGTTGATGAGACTTTGGTAAAATTTTAACAGCATTAGTTCATGAAGCATGAGAAATTGAACCCAAATCATAAGTGCCTTTTGGATTTCCTTCTTGATCAATGACAACTGTTGTATTGTCATCATACCATATTGTCATACCATGGTTGTATTTGAGTTCTTTACATGTATGTGTGAGTAATTCTAAGCGTTTTAGGGGCATATAATGGCATTGCTTCTTTGATTACAGAAACAACAATGACAAATATATGAGCATAGCAATAACTACTAGATCCCATGATTCGTCAGCTTTTCAGCCCTGCTGTTGTCCACTACATTAAAATGGGCCTGAGGCCAAATCATCTTTTATATTTCTCTAATTTGAATTCTTTCAATGCAAGAGGGGAAGAAGAGAAAAAAATTCTGTCCAGAAATAAGTAAACCAAGGATTATATATTACATTTTTCATCATCCATAAAGATCCTTTTGGTCCGATATCCCTATTCCATAATGATGAATTTAGTTCATTCAGGCATTTTGTGCACAGCTATTTCCATAGAGGCTCTGACTACGATATCTAATACTCTGCCCACTTCATTATTAGAAAAAAGTGGGACACTACCCCTAAGTTTTGGAATTTTGTTCAAGCATAAAAAGATATTGGGATTTTGTGCTTGCATATCATGAACATCAAACAAGAAGATCAGCAGTATGGTTTAGCTAAAACAGGCAACAAAAGCCCGCAACAAAAAAAAAAGCTCACATATATCAATCCATACCAAATATATCAAACATCCTTCTATGAGAATCGTAGTGCAAAGAACAATTCCAATCAAGCATAAATTGAACCGTAGAACCCCTTCTTATTGTGATAAAAATGAACATGCTGCTCAATTAAAATATTTTAAGACGTTATAAAACACCTGACTTGGCATTTTGCTCAGGAAAGCAATTAATTCAGCAGGATGGTCTTCTCCATCACCTCCAGGACGGACTTTACCAGGGGTTGCATCCAAAACCCAAACCTGCATGGAAAAAAAATTGTGGCAATCATCTCAGCTCTTTTCCTAAGGAGGGATCAAGAAAAGGAACGAAGAAGAAACAGGATAGTGAATTCACGTGAGGTTAAAAAGTGACAAACAAAATCCCTTTTTTTCCCCTGAGAAGAACCATTGACCTAAACAATTAAAATATTTCAGTATTACCTTAACAGGTCGTGCAAGAGGTTTGGCAGCTTGATCCACCATGCTCAAGGCAACTGCATGAGTTATGTGAACTTTCGTTACATACTTTTATCCAGCTATTTAGATTGCATAAAGACGAGCATCTAAACATATTTATCCAAACAACTATATGAAAAGATCACAGATGACAACATTCATGTGTTGGTAGGAGGGAACTTTACCAGTTCCACTCTTCATAATGCACCATCCATGCAATAATAGACAATAATAACACATAATGATGAAAGTGAATAGACAAACTCATACCTTTGCCACCAAAACTATGACCAACTAGAACCCGGGGCGTTATTTTAAGTTTGCCTACCTATTCCATGCAAAAGCATAGTCAGTTGAACCAAACAACATACAATCTAGAAATATTATTCAAAAGATTTATAAAAACTAACCGAACTTGTCATATTTTCAGCTGTAATTTTCATCAAGAAATTATAGTTTGCTAGTACATAAGTCAAAGAACAACATACAAAATGTACCATACTCATCACTAAATGATTCAACTTTGCAGGGAAATGTTACTAAAGAATACTGAAGCCTAACATCACAGTCCCATTAACAATATTTGGGATACCCTAAGAGAGTTTTAAGACCATTGATCTGGGAAAAAAGTAGCATTAGCCTTAGAACCAACTAATTGTTGCTGTTTGAAATATCACAAAGATTCAAATTTCTGGAGTAAAATTGAATTCACAAATAAATTTCAAACATAAAGAGATTACTAAGATGAGTTATATTGCTTCCAGATATAGAATGAATAAAATCCAGTATCTTTTCAATCACCATTACAATAAATGACTCACCAGTTTCAGGACATCTAAGGCTGTTGAAGCAACAGTGTGAGGTGCACTTTTCTTAATTGATGCAGAATCACCATGACAACACAGATCCACCAAGAGAAACTGCATCAAAAAAGAATATATCATCTCAACATGCATCAAATAGACAACTGCAATTCCTCAAGTATAGCGGGGCTAGGTATGTACAGCTCAGAGTCATAGATACAAGCTAGTTCCAATTCTAATCAGCAGTTACATGTCACAGAGCTGAAAGAACACCATAATGGCATTCAAAGCACTCATAACACAATGTGACAGATAGCTGAAACAACATTCGGCACTTCATTCATTACAATGGCACTGAAAGCACAGTTCACACAAATTACTGACAAATGTACAAATGTCACATAATTTTTTCTAATGACTTTCAATCACAAGGAAATAAAAACATGTCAAGAACTAAATAATTTTGAAATACCTGCCACATTGGAAATTCATGAGCCAACCTTCCTGCGAAGGATCCTGAAATGAAAACAGAAAGAAATTAGTAGTTGTTCCCAGATATAATTGTCTTCAAAGAAATACTGCACTACCATAAATGATATTTGACCTGGCAGACATCATTATATAATTAACAACCAAGAAAATCAAATCTAATATGAAAAAAGGAAAAAGCTAAGACTATCACTTTAACTGTTTGATCTTTTCCTATTGTTTTATTTTCTTGTTAGCAATTAAGCACATTTCATCTGGCAAGAAGTAAGATAAGACCATAGCTCCAGATTTACACCCAAGAAAGAGTTTCATAAACAAGAAAAAATTCAATTACCATCGCTAGTTACTCCATGAATCAGACAGTTGACATGGCAAGTGCATGCACCAATGCATGTATGCTGTCTTACATGTGCATATTTTCACATTAGACTGCAGAAAAATTCACTGAATCAACATAACATTGGAAGTCTGAAACTCAATCAGCCATTTCTCAAGTCAGTCTAGCCTGTTTCATATGCAGTGTTTCATATTTAAGAAAGTGGCAACTAAAATTTTCTTCAAATGAGCGCCCTTGCGCATACCAAAAGGCAATTTTCATTCTTCCAAGAGAAAATTACTATCTTATTTACTGATTGTTTATCTAACAGCTACGGATATACTCCCTTATTCGGACTGTAAAGCTAGCTTCCTCAAGTTTTCAGGAATTCCATGATTAAAATCATGCTACAATTCAGTAAGACAGCCATAAGAGCTATTTATGTATGAACTAATGAGAAAAAAGCAAAGGCAAAACAGTACTAGCAAAATTCCTACCCCAGTTCTTCCTACTGCCCAGAATTCCATGTAGAAGAACAGCTGTTGGAGTATCTGGTGCAGGTTTGCTGATTACAGAATTCCACCTAACCTGCATAGAAGCATGTCATAAACCATGCCATTCATATTGAACTAAGCATGTCTAGATAAATGTCAACAAACCAATGCCTTTCCTTTTCTCTTAAGGAGGGCATGCTGCATCTGAGATTGTATGATACAATAATGATCCAAATATAGGTCGAGCCCATGATCAGAAAAGTCTTGCCTTATTAAAAAAAAAGATTCAAACATGAGCCAACCAGAGCAACAGTCACTGTAATAGCCAGCTGTAATAGAAGATTTCATGGCTCAAAAATATGATGTACAAACAACACTCAATTGGAATGGGTCCAGAAGAAGGGCTCCAGTGTGTTTTGGCTGCCAAATGTAGGGTCGGCATCAGGCCAGCCCGGCCTGACCTAACTCAAGCCAACCTGCTGCCTATTAGGGCTTGACAGGCCAAGGTCTAGATCTGACCTGCTGGCAACCTGACATGTTTCTTTCAAGGTTTGGGTCAGGCCCGAGAGTTATTGGGACATTAAATGTTGCCTGCTAACCCTCTGGGTCAAGCTGGGAATCAGGCACAGAGAGAGAGAGAGAGAGAGAGAGAGAGAGAGAGAGAGAGAGAGAGAGAGAGAGAGAGAGAGAGAGAGAGAGAGAGAGACTGCTGACTTGTTGGTTGATGATAGCTGGTTGCAGCTCACCAGCAAACACCCTCCCCCTTTGTGCAAGGTCTGCCCTAACCCCCTCATAATCAAGCACCCTAATATCCTTGTATAGTTAGCATAAAACGTAAAAACCAAATAATTTTATATTTATGTTTTGGGTTAGTGTTTGCAAGGGCCCAACCGAGCTTGGCTCGGAACTTGATCCCGAGCCAACAGAGATCAACTTCATCCCGAGATTAATCGGGCTAAGGGCCAATAGCCGGTAGCCCATCAAGTACCCTATCCAATGTCCACCCCTAGCCATGTGGTTTTGTAAAGGTAAAAAGCATGAGTTATTGATAATAAGTAATACTAAGGTTGAAAAGCAAGCATAATGTAAGATATTGCAGGAAATCACACAAGGGCTCCGCTCATCTGATAGGGGCAACTTGTGACTGTCACCAAGTTGATGGGACATCACAAGTTTGAACCCCACGGGTGGCGTCCCTTGCCGCAAGGTCGAAACTGGGTGTACTCCCCGGTGGGCAGGGGGGACCTCAACGGTTTTTCCAACAGAAGGCCAGCCAATGTGCCATCGGAGATGAGTGGGTTTTCCCTTAGATTATCCAAAGAAAAAAGATATTGCAGGAAAGCACTGAACTTACATGAGCTCCTTGAATCAGATCGTAGGCCTGCAAAATAAATATCCAAATTCAGTTCAATAGGAGCAAAAGATGACCACAAACGCTCAACATGAAACTGTCCACTGCACCAAAAACTCTATAAAGCAATCAAAACAGTGCACAAAATCTAGCAAAAAACTATTACATTGCTCAAAAGAAGGAAAATGTTTCATGGATGAAATCATACAAAAGTAAATTAAACACATAGTTATGAGAAAACAGCAAATTTCAATTAGTTCAGAAAAGAAGTAACAACAACTGCCACTTACCAGGACATCAGCCGGCCAGCGGCTGACATCTCGGCCACGGGCCAGCCTCTCATCCACCAATGTCATACAAACTGGTTTTCTTGTCCGCACCGTATCCATAGGCTTCTTCCATGATTGAATTGAAACTAATCGACCACTAGGGAGTCCTTTTCCCTATACCAAAGGAAGATCTCTGATCATTACCATCCGAATGGAACAGAAAGAAAACAACCTTCACAATATACATTTATCTTTTCGCTAGCAGAGAAAATAATCAAAAAAAGGGAAGAAAGGTCTAAGCATCATGAGTTAGCTCGTGCAAATTGTTCTTTATCATTAGTTCCAAATTCCTCATGCAAATTGTTTTTTATCGACAGTTCCAAATTCTAATTTGTTTTAAGCAAGATTAACTCAAATTGAACCTCAAAAAGATTTCAACCATCATAAAGCATCGCGCACATTGTTATTAATCGTGAAGGGAAACGTGAATTTAGCTAAATCAACCACAAATTACGTTAAAAGAAAAGGAAAAGGGGATCAAATGCCTCGCATGCATAAACACAGAACAAAGTTCAATCCCCAACAATTCGATGTAGAAAAACAGAAGAACACTCTCGAGATAATAACAATTTTAACCACCAAAGACCACGAAAATAAAACCTCGATGAATTCAAACACGCATCAAAATTGTACCCTACAAAGCTAGAATAACGATTCAGAGGGGGGAAGGGAAAAAAACAAAAAACGAAAAAAAGAACGCACCGCGAACGACGACCGGAAGCTCTCGCTCGCCGCTCTGCACCGCAGCGCCGCGCGATCGCCGTAAATCCCTAATTTCCGGCCGAGGACGGCCGGCTCCTGCTCGCATCCGGGAACGAGCAGGTTAAGCGCCCCCGCCATCTCACGAAGTCATCCACTCAACTTTCCAATAATCAAACAAGAAGAAGAAGATGATGATGATGACAGAGAGAGAGATGAGGAAGAAGAAGAAGAAGATGATGATGATGATGGCAGAGAGAGATGAAGAATAAGAAGAAGAAAAAGGCGGAGAAATCCAAAGGTGGAACCGTCATCGGTTGGCTGGGAACCTGTGGATTTTTTTTTCTATTACAGGGCGGAAATTTTTACATACGGATTCGCCCGTCGATTTTCAGTAAATCACGTAACTGCCACTACCCACTACTAAATCGGGCGGTTCATGACCGGCCGGATCATTTTAGATCCGAAGCCAAATTTTAAGCAACGTTCGGATCCAAACTAGATCCAATGTATTGAGAGTTGAATCCAGACCCGGAAACTCTGAAACCTTTACAAAAAGTCTAAAATCGAGGGATTTACATTAAGCGCACATTTGCGTGCCACAGAAAGTGGGGAGGCCTCTCTTGTGTTTCCGCAGCCTCCCATGGTTTGGTGTTCTCAAGTTTAAATCTTGGTCAAACTACTTTGGTGATCATGTTTGAGATCTAAGTAGTTGGGATGGGCCTGTCGGGAAGTGAGGGAGGCTCTTTCTTCTTTGTATTTAATTTACGAGTATGACAAATATCACCAGATTTGTGAAAAATCTCGCTATAATATTGTGAGAAATTGCTTGAAAGTTTAAAACGGTAATTTCTTATGAGATTTTCAAAATATCGCGAGATTTATATATGAAAAAACATAAAATATCGTGATTTAAATGCAATATTTATGTTTTAAATGGCTATTTATCGCAAAAAAAAATCTTAGTTTTTTATTTTAAAATAATTTTTATTAATATTTTTTTATAAAATTAATTTTTATATTTTTTAATTACTGTTTTATCGCCGATCATAGAAATTTCTGATATTTAACTGAGGAACTAACGACACACACATGAACAACTTTAAAAGTGCAACTGGAGTGTTGTGCGATCGTAGAATGCCATTGTGGTTGAAGGGAAAGTTTTATAGGACGACTATTAGGCCCGCTCTACTATATGGTACGAAATGTTGGGCTGCCAAGAGACATCATATTCAAAAAATGAGTGTAGCTAAGATGCATATGCTGAGATGGATGTGTGAAAATACAATAAAAGATAAGATTTGGAACGAGGAGATACGTAAGAAGGTAGGCGTTGCACCCATTGAAAATAAGATGAGAGAGAATCGTTTACGGTGGTTTGGACATATTTGGCGAAGGCCTAATGATGCTTCAGTTAGAAGAACGGAGAAATGAGAAAATATATTAGTTAAAAGAGATCGGGGTAGGCCTAGGAAGACATGGATGGAGGTAATAAGAAAGAATATGAATGCTTTGAACCTCACCGAGGACATGGCATTGGTTAAAAATGATTGGAGGAGAAGGATTCATGTGGAAGACCCAAAATGATTTTCTTTTTTGGTTCATATCGCCGACCCCAATTGTTTTGAGATGAAGGCGTAGTTGTTGTTGTTGTTGTTTTATCGCCGAGATTTTGCCGAAAAAAGATGCAAGATTTATGAAATTTTTTCAATTTCTCCCAAGTTTTTGAAAAACAAGAAATTGCCGATAAAAACTTTTGTCACTGTATATGGTATTTACACTAAATAATAGATTTGGCAGCTACCACCTGGGCCGATGCCAAATCAAAATCCAGGATTTGGCAGCTGCCACTTCTTCAAATGCATAACGCAAATGATTTCATCCCAGCTACCAGATTCCAAACAGGGTCTAAGAGAAATACAAAATGATTTGATGATATTCAATTGATATACAAGTAATTTATGAGAAAAAGGCACTCATTTTTTAAACCAAAGCAAATATTTATCATTATACTATAAGAGAGGTGGGTCAATTTCTCTGTCATGCAAGGTCAATATTTCTCATTATACTCGGAGTTTGGGCGAGGATTCCTCATGAAAAAGAATTGGTCAGAACAAGTAGGCGACCTTTTTTTTCCCCTACCAGATTCCATTAACTAAAAGAACGTGTTTCCATTATATGTCTTCCCTGGAGTAGGCCACCTAAATTGACGGACTAATAAATGGACAGCGTGCAATTGGAGACACGCCCACATGCCCTAAGATTGGTGCCTAGTTTCCATCACGCTAAGACATGAGAGCTCCTTTTGGAAGTGGGAAAATTTCTCATATGAAAAAAAGGTCCAACTAGTTGTAGAATTTTTTTTTGTGTGAGAAAGAATTCAATTTCAAAAAGAAAGAAAGAAAGAACAGATTGTCATATAACATTTCTCTATTTTTCAAAATTGATGAAATTCTTTAAACAAATTTCTATTGATTGGAATTATTGTAAATTTTGTTGTTTTTTTACTAACGTTTTTTTTTTGTCATTTTTCACTTCCAAACATGCTCTAAGGGTGCATTTGTATGCCACAACACATGTTGATGCAACTGTGGCAACACAAACATGGTGCCTATTTTTCGTGAAAAGCTTTCCCAAGGGTGTAAAACTTGTTTCCGGCAAAAGGAGGCTCTGTGCAGAATCCTACACGCGGTTCCGCGACACACAAACGCACCCTAAGTCAGCAAATTTAGCAAATGTTGCACATGCACAAGGGAGGGTGGATCTAATTGCACTGTCATGCTCCCAGGGCTAAGGCTGGTAAACGAGCTGAACGAACCAAACAAAGGATGTCTAACCTTGGCTCATTTCCTGTTACGAGCCAAGCCAAGCTTGAGTTTATGAAAAATCCAGAACTTAACAAGCATGAACAAGCTTTTATATATATATATATATATATATTAAAAGTTGAATTGTTTCAAACTTATGAGTGATAGAATTTAAACTCTAAACTTATTGCTTGCAGGGCAAACACTTCAACAATCTTCGTACTATGATATAAAATATATGTACAATATATTATTATTATTATTAAACAAGCTTATACAAGCCAAGCTATAATTAAAATGAACATTGGTTATCCATCCTCGGGCTTATCAAGACTATTTCACAAGTTTGAACAGGCTCTTTATGAGCTGAACATGAGCCAAGTCACAAGCAGCTTTATCTCCTTGTCCAGCCCTACCCAAGGCCAATGGCCCTCAAGAGTACAAGCAAGTTAGAGCCCAAGTTGATGGGATCAGGTGCAATCATATTGTGCACCAAATTGCCATTGCACCTGAATCATCCTCCATGTGGGGCCCAACAGTGAAATTTCGTTAGGTGCAGCTAGGGGTGGGCATCGGGCCGGCCCGGGCCCGTTTAGAGCTCGGCTCATCGGGCTTTAAGTGCAGCTTGGCCCAGAGATGGTCTGACCAGTTTACTAACAAGCTAAGCTTTAGGCCGGTTTTTAATGGGCTCAGGTTTGAAGAGCAGGTGATGACCTTGCCCATTGGCCCAATGGGCCAATGTGAAGCAGGTCTGCCCTGCCCAAACCCAACTAATTAGTATAATTAATTAGGTAAATAATAAATATTTAACAAATTCTCATGTACCCAACTAATTATCTTTTCAGTTTTCATACAACTAATTAGGTAAATAATAATAGTTATCAGTTACTATAAATTAATTAAAAAATTTAAACTTTTATATTATAAATAATTAATAAATAACTCAGGCCCATCGAGGTAGTTCGGTAGCTTGCGGGCCGACCCAAAGCCAGCCCCCGTATATAACAGGCCAAGTTTCGGCCTGGTAGCTAACGGGTCTGAGCTTAAAATATTGACCCAAACCAGGCCCAAAGCGAGCTGGATCGGCTTGGCCCATCGGGCAGCCCAGCCCGTTGCCCACCCCTAAGTGCAGCAGCACACTTTTTGTGTGCAATTTGATTGTACCTGATCAGACAGTGTAGATTATGAGAACCGTGCGCTCATTCATGACTTTCATTTACCCCATTTCGCAAGTGCATGCAAATGTGAAATGGGATTTTCTCATGTTATTCTAAATCGCATTATAGGCCTCTCTGCGACGGTCCAAACTGCACAACTTAAAGTTGTTGTTTTTTATAATGTAAATTACATGATTCACAGTTTCATATCGCAATTTTCGTTTTTTTCCTATAGACAAGCTATGAAAAGATCCATTACATTCATGAAAGATTTAATAAAGGAAACCTGGTGGTTTATCCTTCCAAATTTCTTCCAAAGCCAGAATTTTAACATTAGCTAAACTCTTAGCAATCTGATTTACAGTTGCATCTTGCTTCACCAATCCTGTTAATTTTCAGCCTTCCAATACGACTTTCGCACGTTTGCAACAATGACACATAATAAGTAGTTTGAGATTCATTTTCCCAGCCCATCATGGAGTGGATCATTATGTGGAACATAAATTGGGGTAAATTTATTCGGATCCGGTACAGGTCAAGGTGCTCATTGAAATCCTGCATGCCCCTTCTCGCTCAATAAAAACACAGCCACAACCCAGTCTTTAACCGAGATTTATTTTTGTTTTCATAAGGACGGGAAACCACCCCTGAAAAATGTTAGGTGTAAGAAGGGTGGGGAGAGAGAATTCAAAAGAAGAAACGTGGGCTATTTTGGTAAAGCTTGGTTTTGATGACGGGGAATAGTCCCATATTGATGGTGTTCGAGTTTGTTGTGGGCTTTATAACCAACATGTAAACTCTTACACTTGTTCCTGAGAACAAGAGGTTGGAATGACTACCACACACATGCGCGCACGCACCCGTTGAGTCGGGCCGGGCTGGGTTCAGGTTCATTTATGGCCATATCTTATCAAGACCAAAGTATCTTTTTGCTCAAAGTTTCTATGGATATTTGGATTCTTTAACGGGTTATGAGAAATGATAACGGGTCATGACTCCTCGTAGTCCGTACCCGTTATGGCTCTTCGGATTCCGTTAACGGATCTCGACTCTTCGATTTCTGTTAACGGGTCACGTCTCTTCGGATTTCGTAATGGGCTCCTTCCACGTTTCATAACCGTTCGGGGGTTATAAAAGCGTGGTTAGGGCTGGGGTTACACAGATCCTAGACGCACTGATTTCTGAAGAAGAGCTCTGCGGTTTTTTCTTTCCCTGTAGCTCTCTCTCTCTTCTGAGTTATCCCGAAAGGGGTTTTTCTGCAACTTCGGTTCGTAAAGGTTGTCTTCGAAGGACGATCAGTCGGAGTGCACCGATTCTGATCGTCGAGGCTATTGTATCCTGAGGGAAGGACGCTGAACCCTGTTTGCAGTGTATGTGGGGGGAAATCTTTTCTAAGGGGAGTATTTTCGTACGCCTTAGCCTTTTACACAGTATTAACATGCTTTTCTTGTTATTATTGTGTTCTGTGTATTTGTTTGTGTATATGTTATTGTTTGGATTTTGGTTTAATGCGGAAAATGTCATGCTTGCTCCCTGTTATTGTTTCGATTGACTGTCAATCATGATTTCAATATTGATGTATTTTTTATTTTATGTCATGATGTTGATTGTGAAACTGCGTGATCCAAAAAATGATCCAACAGCCTTAGAGAAGATTCTAAGCATGTCGACCTCTTCCGCTTTTGTGCCAAAAGTGGACATGTCCAGTATGCCGAAAAAGTTTGCCGGTCAGAATAACGCATGAAAATCTGGTTCACTACGATAGGGTTGTTGTCTGTTCTGGAACTCGACTGCCCTTCGGTTTCTGATACTGACCCTGACCCTGCTGCATGAAAATCTGGTTCACTACGATAGGGTTGTTTTCTTTAGGACGAGTTCTGTCTTTACACAGAGTGCACCATGTGCCTGTAGTTAGAAGAAACATTCTAAGTGGTTCATGTCTTGTTAGAGAGGGTTATGAATTTAACTTTAAATGTAATAAAGTTGTTATTTTACATTCTAGAACATTTGTTGGCAATGAATATTTAGATGATGGTTTGTTTAAACTTCGTGTTGAACATGTTTGCAGTGATAAATTAGAAAATGATGTTTCTTTTGATTCATTGTCTAATGTTGCATATAACATAGAATCATCTGATTTGTGGCATAATAGATTTAGGTCATGTGAATTTCAATTCTGTGAAACACATGATGAAATTGAAAATGATTCCTGGGCATTTCATTGATAAAACTAAAAATGTGAAATTTGTGTGCAAGCAAAACAATGTAGGAAACCATTCCATACGATTGTTAGAGATTCTGAAATATTGGATCTGGTACACACAGATATCTGTGAGTTTAATGGAGTGTTAACCAGAAATCATAAAAAGTATTTTATCACTTTTATAGATGATGACACTAAATATTGTTATGTGTATCTGCTAAAATCAAAAGATGAAGCTTTTGATAAGTTTCTTATTTTTAAGAATGAAGCAGAAACATAATCTGGTAGAAAACTGAAAAGACTGAGGTCTGATAGAGGGGGAAAATATACCTCTAATAAACTTGATGAATATTACAAATTTGTTGGCATAGTTCATGAGTTTACTGCTCCATATTCTTCTCAATCTAATAGGATTGCAGAAAGAAAGAATAGAACCCTAACCAACTTGATTAATGCTCTACTTGGGAGTTCTGGATTACCTATCTATATGTGAAGGGATGCTCTGAATACGACTTATCATATTCTGAATAGAGTTCCTCAAAAGCATAAGGACAATAGCCCTTTTGAACTCTGAAGAAATAGGAAATCGTGCTTGAAATACCTTAAAGTGTAGGGGTGTCTTGCAAAGGTACTTGTCCCAGAACACAACATGAAGAAGCTGGGTCCTAAAACCATAGATGTTGTCTTTTTGGGTTATGTAGAGAACAATTATGCCTATAAGTTCTTAATAATTAAATCTGAGATATATGGCATAGATGTAAACTCTATTGTTGAGTTTCGAAAAGCTACATTCTTTGAGGATGTATTTCTCATGAAAGTTTGTGTACTTCAGAATTTTTTTTCTTTAGATATACCTTCAACTTCTGGTTTCATTCCCGAACATGTGAAAATGATGACAAATATGGGGGTAGAACCATCTTGTTCCCATCCTAGACCCATTGAGTTTGAGGAAGTGGCTGAACCTAGAAGAAGCAAGAGACTACGAATTACCAAGGATTTGAGAAGTGATTTTATCACTTACCTTATCAAGGATGATCCTCCCACTTTTCGAGATACAATGGCTTCACCTGAAGCAAGGCATTGAAAAGAAGCCGTAAAGAATGAACTGGACTCCATTGTCTCTAATGGCACTTGAAAATTGGTTGACCTCCCTCGTGGTAGTTTCACCATTGGGTGCAAATGGATCTTTAAGAAGAAGTTGAAACCAAATGGATTCATTGACAAGTACAAGGCGAGACTGGTTGCCAAGGGGTTCAAACAAAATGAGGGAATAGACTATTTTGATACCTATTCTCCGGTTACCCGGATGACCGCAATTAGGGTGCTTATTGCACCGGCTTTCATTTATGATCTCTTGGTCCATCAAATGGACGTGAAGACCGCTTTCTTGCATGGCGATCTTGAAGAAGAGATCTATATAGATCAACCTTAGGGTTATGTGGCTCCTGGTAATGAAAATAAAGTTTGTAGACTTGTTAAGTCATTATATGAACTAAAACAAGCCCCTAAACAATGGCATGAGAAGTTTGATAATGTTATTTTATCATTTGGCTTTGTTGTCAATGAATTTGATAAGTGTGTTTATTGCAAAGTTAAAAGTGATGGTTGTATTATTTTATGCCTGTATGTAAATGTCATTCTATTGTTTGGTTCTGATATGAGAATTGTGAATGAGACAAAGTCGTTTCTTAGTAGTAAGTTTGATATGAAGGATATGGGTGTTGCAAATGTGATCTTAGGCTTAAAGCTGACTCGTTCAGCTGAGGGGATAGCCATTTCTCAATCTCACATTGTTGAGAAAGTACTTGAGAAATTTGGCTATAATCAAGGGAGATCTGTAGCAACTCCATATGACCCTTCTATTCATCTTCATAAGAATACGAGTGGTGTTCATGTGTCTCAATTAAAGTATTCCCAGATTATTGGAAGTTTGGTGTATCTTCCAAATTACACGAGACCGGATATTTCGTTCTCCGTGACAAAATTAAATAGATACACAAGTTGTCTAAATCACACTCATTTGAAGGCATTGGACAGGGTACTTAGATACCTGAAAGGAACTATTTCCTTGAGTTTGCATTACAAGAGATTCCCTGCAATTCTTGAGGGATATAGTGATGCGAGCTGGATAGCCATGAACTCTGGGAGTTATGGCTTGACCGGATATGTATTTACCTTGGGTGGTGGCGCAGTCGCCTGGAGATCAGTAAAGCAGACCATCTTGTCTCGGTTTACTTTTGAGGCTGAACTTTGTGCTTTAGATATCACAGGATTGCAAGCTAAATGGTTGAAGAGACTTCTTAAGAAACTTCTTTTAATGAGCAAACCAATTCCTGCTATATCTGTGCATTGTGACAATATGATCACTATTGCAAAGATTAAAAGTACAAAATATAACCAAAAGCAGAGAAAACACACCCAAGTCAGAATAAAATTTGTAAGAGAACTGATGTCTTAGTTAGTGGTTGTTGTGGACTATGTTGGATCCAAAGAGAACACAGCTGATCCATTAACGAAAGGACTAGATAAATCATTAGTCCTGAAATCCAGAGAGGGGATGAGACTGAAACCCATTAGTAGTTCATCCACAGTAGCAACCCAACCTATCTGAGTGGAGATCCCACAAAGTAGGTTCAATGTGGTAATAACAAACTGTAGGGTGAACTGGATAACACCTTATTTATGTGATATTATGTATCTGTGTTTGTTCCCCTGATTACTCTAAAAAGGTACTGTAGCTGCAAGTTAAGGAAGAGTTAAAACTCTGAATGGGTTTAAAGCCTTCTAGGCGAGATATTAGCAGTGCATCTTTGGAGAAGCCCACCTATGTGAGTATGACTGTGTGGCCACAGTTTAAGGAATTTGTTTATTTCTGAAGTCACTCATGAAACAGGATTCGAGCGCATGGCCTTTAACGCGCTGCCCCTAAAGATTACAACCAAAACCTTTATCGTGTTGTTGATAATGGACACTCCTACACCAAAGGTTCAAGTTCAGGACTTTAGTTCACTTCGTTCCTGTGGAGGTAAAGTTAGTCAACTAAGGTAGTGGTTCAAACCGGAAGGTATCATTACTGAAAGCATTATATGTCATGCTGCAGATTGTCTCATCTTGTATCTTGGTTTCCTCCCGTTTTATTCTTTGAACTTGTGGGAGAATGTTAGGTGTAAGTAGAGTGGGGAGAGAGAATTCAAAAGAAGAAACGTGGGCTGTTTTGGTAAAGCTTGGTTTTGATGATGTGAAATAGTCCCATATTGATGTTGTTCGAGTTTGTTGTGAGCTTTATAACCAATATGTAAACTCTTACACTTGTTCCTGAGAACAAGAGGTTGGGATGACTACCACATACGCGCGTGCACGCGCCCGCCCGCCGTGCCGTGTCGTGTCGAGCCGAGCCGGGCTGGGCTCGGGTAATTGGCCATTTAGGGCCATATCATATCAAGACCAAAGTATCTTTTTGCTTAAAGTTTCTATGGATATTTGGATTCTTTAACGGGTTATGAGAAATGATAACGGGTCATGAATTCTCGTAGTCCGTACCCGTTATGGCTCTTCGGATTTTGTTAACGGATCTCGACTCTTCGATTTCCGTTAACGGGTCACGTCTCTTCGGATTCCGTAACGGGCTCCTTCCACGTTTCATAACCGTTCAGGGGTTATAAAAGCGTGGTTAGGGCTGGGGTTACACAGATCCTAGACGCACTGATTTCTGAAGAAGAGCTCTGCGGTTTTCTCTTTCCCTGTCGCTCTCTCTCTCTCTCCTTAGTTATCCCGAAAGGGTTTTTTCTGCAACTTCGGTTCGTAGAGGTTGTCTTCGAAGGAAAATTCGTCGGAGTGCACCGATTCTGATCGTCGAGGCTATTGTATCATGGGGGAAGGACGTCGGACCTTGTTTGCACTGTATGTGGGGGCAAATCTTCTCTAAGGGGAGTACTTTCGTACGCCTTAGCCTTTTACACAGTATTAACATGCTTTTCTTGTTTTTATTGTGTTCTGTGCATCTGTTTGTGCATATGCTATTGTCTGAATTTTGGTTTAATGCGGAAAATGTCATGTATGATCCCTGTTATTGTTTCGATCGTCTGTCAATCATGATTTCAATATTGCTGTATTTCCTGTTTTATGTCATGATGTTGATTATGAAACTGTGTGATCCGAAAAATGATCCAACAAAAAACACCTTGCTTCAGCTTAAGCAAGGGAATAATGCATGCGGAAACCAGACCTTGATTGTTCGTATGACAACCGAAGTTCGTTCCAACTACGCTAGCCCTTGGTCTTGTTGGAATTTCTGCTTAACTTACTTTAATTAGTGGGTCAAGCAACTATGATTGAACCGGTGAACTTAGGGGCACATATAAATGCATTGTCTTTCAAGCAATAGTTGTCTCACTTACGATCAAGTCTTTGGTGCAATAAGTACTCGTGCAATTATGCTCTTAAGATACAATTGAGCTTTCGCCTACTTGCAACCAATAACCTTGACACGAATTACCTTGAACAACCAGGATAGAAAGATCTATGTTTAAATTAGATATGTGTCTTGAGTTTAGATATAGATATAGGTTCAAATTACAAAATAATGGATCAAAATAGTAATCGGGTCTGGATAGGAGCTTAATTTGGATCTTGATAGCAACTAAACTTGGATCTAAACAACAGTTAGATCTGGATCTAAACATTATCTGAATCTAAATCCGAATAACAACTGAATTTGGATCTGAACTAGATTTGGATATGAACTGAATTTGAATCTAAATTGAATCTAGATCTGGATTCAAACAATAAACAAATTTGGATTTTTAATAAAAACTGAACAACAAGAAGATCTAGATCCAAATAGTAACTAAAACTGGATTCTAGATAGGGATCTGAATTGAAATCTCAAAAAACCCAAAGAAAGAAAGAAAGTAGAGCTCGTAAGAGAAGGAGAGAGAGCATAGTAGAGCTCGTAAAGAAGAGATGAGAGAATAGAATGGGAAAGGGTTGGGGTTTATATAGGCTCCAACCCAAAGCTACCCATAAAGCCTATGAAGGCCCTTTAATGGGTTCAAACGTTCAGAAATCATGGGCCTTGGTTGACCATAAATGCGCAGACGTTATGCAGAGAGGAGTGTCAGTGCCTATGAACATTATTTCAATATTATGTAATAATATCTTTTATAAAATTACATTTTTATACATTAAAACATAAAAAATTTGCATATGGTTTTTATTGATTTGGAGAAGGCTTACGATAGAGTACCTAGGGACGTTCTCTGGTGGACAATGATGAAAAAAGGTGTTTCTCTCAAGTACATTAGTATAATTGAAGATATGTATGAAGGAGTAGTAACCAATGTCCGCACTTGTGGAGGGGTGACAACCAATTTTCCTATAACGGTTGGGTTACATCAAGGATCTGCTTTAAGCCCTTTCCTATTTGCTATAGTGATGGATGAGCTTACGAGATCAATTCAAGAAAATGTGTCGTGGTGTATGTTGTTTGCTGATGATATTGTTTTGATTGATGAGTCTAGAGCTGGGGTTAATGCTAAGTTAGAATTATGGAGACAGACATTGGAAGCAAGAAGTTTTAAGTTGAGTAAGAGTAAGACAGAATACATGGAATGTCGATTTAGTAAGCAACGAAGTAGTGATGGGAGTGTAGTGAAGCTTGGTGAGCACGAAATACCGGTGGATGATTCTTTCAAATATTTGGGATCTATCATTCAAAAGTATGGAGAAATTGATGGAGATGTAAAACATAGGATAAAGGTTGGGTGGATGAAATGGAAGAGTGCAACTGGAGTGTTGTGCGATCGTAGAATGCCATTGCGGTTGAAGGGAAAGTTTTATAGGACGACTATTAGGCCCGCTTTACTATATAGTACGGAATGTTGGGCTGCCAAGAGACATCATATTCAAAAAATGAGTGTAGCTGAGATGCGTATGCTGAGATGGATGTGTGAAAATACAATAAAAGATAAGATTCAGAACGAGGAGATACGTAAGAAGGTAGGCGTTGCACCCATTGAAAATAAGATGAGAGAGAATCATTTACGGTGGTTTGGACATATTCGACGAAGGCCTAATGATGCTCCAGTTAGAAGGATGGAGAAATGGGAAAATATATTAGTTAAAAGAGGTCGGGGTAGGCCTAGGAAGACATGGATGAAGGTGATAAGAAAGGATATGAATGCTTTAAACCTCACCGAGGACATGGCATTGGATAGAAATGAATGGAGGAGAAGGATTCATGTGGAAGACCCATAATGATTTTCTTTGTTGGTTCATATCGCCGACCCCAATTGTTTTAGGATGAAGGCGTAGTTGTTGTTGTTGTTGTAAAACATAAAAAAAATATTTATCAAAAATTTAAAAATTTCATGTATCAATATCCTATTCTCAAAATAAAAACCCAAGCTTGCATATCCAACTTGAATTGCGTGTCAATGGTAACCATATCGTATCTTTGTGACAGAGAGTTGATGTTCAAGTAAACTCACCGAGTATCACTCTCTCCGCAGACTGCACCTTTGTACAACAAATTTAAAGTACCAACAGCGGTAGGCGCTGCATGTGATGTCCGTGTCGGGATACATATTCTATATCACGATTCGAACCTATGACACTATAAGTAGGGGTGCCAATGGGTCTGGTTTACCTGAACTCAACCTGAACCAAACCCTATAGGGACCGACTGTGGTGATAAATAAGAAGACCCGGTTAAGACATGGGTTCAGACTCGAAGGTCCGATTAATACATGGACCCATGTATAATTTGTGAAATTTTATACCAGACCCAAACCCAGACCCAACCTGAGTTCAGATTAATACTTGCAAAATTTCAATGTAAAAATAATAGAAAATCTGGTTTTATAGGGCATGGTCGGGGTCTGATTTATATCATTTTTATTGGGTCTGGGTATGATTTTTCTTATAGTAGACCTGATTAGACCCAGGTTTGGACCTGATACCATACCCAAAAAGTGGGTCCAAGTCTGGTTATACCTAGGTCCTAACCAAACCCGATCCGTTGACACCTCTATCCCCAACTATCACATCACTCTCTGCGCAGACTTCGCCTTTGTACAACAAATTTAAAATACCAATAGCGATAGACGCTGCATGTTGTATCCGTGTCAGGATACATATTCTGTGACACGATTCGAACTATGACACTATAAGGGCCTCAATAAAATGCCCTTAAGCCTGTGTAGCATATCTCTGTATGCAAGCATCAGAGGAAAAAAAAAGAGAGGAGGTCCATGAGATATGCAAACATGACCTCATGCATCAATCTTCAAATACTCAAACACCAAAAACCCCACCACCCTTGTCAACAACAGCAAGGGCACTCTTCACACCTCCATCCCTTCACCACTCACCATGGGAGGCAACTCTAGTTGCTTCTCTCCAAACCAGCATAAAAAGCTTCACCAACCAAGGCCAGCTAGCTAAGGCCTTCAAGGCCTTGTCCTTCCTTCTCCACCATGGGCTTACCTACAATCTCCACTCCATCTCTTCAATCATTCATTCTTGTGCATCTCTCAAGTCCCTCCCACAAGGCAAGCAGCTCCATGCCCACTCAATATCTTGTGGTTTCCACCAGGACCCTTCATTGGTCACAAGGCTTGTCACCATGTACTCAAATTGTGGGAGTTTTGGAGATGCCCATTTGGTGGTTGAAAGTTCACAATCTAGAGATGTTTTGGCCTGGAATGTATTGATTTCTTCTTATGTTAAAAATGGGTTCTGTAAGGAAGCTGTTGGTGTTTACAGGGACATGGTGAAAATTGGAGTTAGTGCTGATAATTTTACTTACCCTTCTCTTCTTAAGGCGTGCGGGGAAGTATGTGACTTGAATTTGGGCAGGGAGATTCATGGGAGCATAGGTAGAAGTGGGCTTGAGTGGAACATATTTGTTCACAATTCTTTGGTTGCAATGTATGCAAGATGTGGGGAACTATATATTGCACGTCAACTGTTTGATGAAATGTCTGAGAGAGATGTTGTCTCTTGGAATGCAATGATTGGGGGGTATGCACAGGACGGTTTGTGGGAAAAGGCATTTGATTTGTTTGAAAAGATGCGGCTGAATAATTCTTTGGCGAACGCAGTGACTTGGAACACGATTGCTGGGGGGAATGTGCAGATCGGGAAGTTTGAAGAGGCTTTAAAAATGGTTTCACAGATGAGAGCCAGTGGTGTTAACTTTGATTCTGTTTCATTGGTTGTTGGTCTGACTGCATGTTCTCATTTAGGGAATCTTAGGTTTGGTAAAGAGATCCATGGTTGTGCAATTCGATCCTTTTGTGATGTGACAGAGACATTTAGGAACGCATTGATCACCATGTATTCACGATGCAAGGATTTCAAGAGCGCTCACGTTATATTTCAGGATATCCCAGAAAAAAGCTTGATATCATGGAATGCTATTATTGCTGGTTATGCACATAGTGACTGCTCAGAAGATGCATCATTTTTGTTCAGAGAAATGGTGTTTTCAAACATAAAACCGAATCATGTGACACTGGCAAGCATTCTCCCACTTTGTGCTCGTGTTGCGAATCTCCAACATGGTAAGGAGCTACACTGTTACCTGATCAAGAACAGCTATGAAGACTATTTATTACTATGGAATTCCCTTGTGGATATGTACTGCAAATCAGGAAGGGTATCTGATGCTCACAGAGTTTTTGGTTTGATCTTGGAGAAGGATGAAGTTTCTTATACAGTCTTGATTGCTGGTTATGGGATGCAAGGGAAAGGTCAAGAAGCTTTGAAGCTATTTGAGGAGATGCAGAAATACAAGATCATGCCAGATCATATAACTATGGTTGCTGTACTATCTGCTTGCAGTCATTCTGGATTGGTGAAACAGGGGCAAGCACTGTTTGATAAAATGATTAAAGATTATAAAATAAAGCCTAAAATGGAACATTATTCATGTATGGTAGATCTTATTGGTAGGGCAGGTTTGCTGAAGGAAGCAGAGGAAATCATAACCAAAATGCCTTTTAGACCGAGTTCAGCCATGTGGGCAACTCTAATAGGTGCATGTCGGATACATGGAAACACAGAGATTGGAGGATGGGCTGCAGAAAAGCTGTTGGATATGAGGCCTGAGAATCCTGGTTATTATGTACTTATTGCAAATATGTATGCGGCTGCTGGGTATTGGGATAAATTGGCAGAGGTCAGAGTCTTGATGAGGGACAGAGGTCTGAAGAAACCTCCTGGATGTACCTGGATAGAGTTGGATAATAGGTTCCATCCTTTCCTTGTGGGAGATAGAACAAACCTGCAAACACAAGCGATTTATTTGATGTTGGAGGGACTAACCATTCAGATGAAAGATGCTGGTTATGTTGCAAATTGGGATTTTGGTATAGAGGATTGTGATTTAACGGATGAAGAAGTCCAAGGGCACATCAGTGATTTGTTTCAGATGCAGAAATTTGAAAAAGTTGGCAGATTTGATGAAGTACCTTAGTGGAACAACACCCCTTGATGTGGGGAATCCATTCAAGTTCCCTCTGTTTTATAAAGGAACAGACCCTTCTCATCTTTGGGACTCTATTATGACCTACATTTTCACGTGCTGTCAGACGCCATGCTGTGGTAGGCAATAAATTCAACACATTGATACAACAAATTGCGTGAAATTTTCTGCACAAATGGCATACTAAAATGGAGTTACGTAGATCACGGTATAGATGGCTGACAAATTATATATTTACAGTCTTCTTCTTGGATGACAATGAAGCAGTCTTATTGTTGGCTTCCACATATTTTTGCTATAAACGATCTGCAAGTTGAGGAAACTGCCGCAGAAGCTGAGTTACTCCTCTGATGGCAACCTGTTGAGTGAACTCATATAGGTCAGCCAATAATGTAAGCAGACACTGCCCTGCAGTATATTATTAATGAAGATTCATCATCATAAACTCCGAGGATACAAAAATAATTTTGAACATCATATAGGACGATATATCAGTAAAAAGAAGTATCTATTCACATACCAGGGCAAGCTCCCCAGGTTTCACAGCAGGTTCGACACTATCCCTTCCATAACTGTGCAATAAAGAGTGTTAGACGACAGAGAACGGCTGTCCAGAACAGGGAAACTGAACTGAAAACTGACCCATGGAACCGGTACTAATTACTTCCTGTATCTGGTTGGATCCACAGATTGGCTTCTTAGGTGTCTGTTAATATGGTCAAGACTAGCCGGAGCTCACAATCCATTACTGCAATGGCCAATAGGATCATTCAAGTCCTATTGTATTGAGGCAAAGTGCTATATTTGCTGATTTAGACAGCAAATGCCCACACAGTTGGATCCATATGTGCGTGTGTGTGACCTTTCTGCCCATATTTGTTTACACGTTTTTTTATATTTAATTGCTTAGAGATATAGCAGTCCATTGGATGTGATCTTCATGCTCCCTTATTACAACTTGAGATTGAATCAATATAAGTGGACTTCATTAGAAGAAAGTAAAAAGATGAAAGCATTCCTAGTTAAGTGGAGATGCTCAAATCTATCTGTTTGATCCAAGTGATGTGGATACCAAGTACAAGTGGGTACTTATTATGCACCCTCTAAAGCAGAAACCAGTCCCCAAGACGAGCAGAGACTGGCACTGTGAACACTTTCAAAACTCAGAATTTGCATCAACAGAGATAAGTGCAAGCAGCAGTAAACTGAACTTACATGATTTGCCTCTTCCCATTTATCACTTCTGATCGATAAAAGCTGCACCCCTTGCTAAAAGGAAATGTCCTTCCCTTCCATTCTGTTAGTCATATATGCAATTGCCAATTGAGAAACTACAAATGTTGGTGTTCCAGACAGATAATGGTAACAGATTGCATACCAAGGTGCCATGTGACCCCCACAGCTGAGGAGTCATCACCACTTATGTCATCAATCACAAAGTGCAAGTCCGTACTGATCGAATCTGTGAACTTTTTAAAGAACTCAATAATTGCCTGCAAATCCAGATTTAAGAACTGCATTAATGTGTCCTGATTTCGACAAACTTGTCTAGTTTTTTACTGCATTTACTTCCTGATTCGGCAAACTTGTCTAGTTTTTTTACTGCATTAATGTGTCTTCCTGATTCGACAAGCTTGTTTATTTCTTATTTCTAGTTTGGTTTTTGTGAGTTACTAGAATATGAGAACTACTGTGTGAACCCTAATTTTCATGGATTTTTTGTTCTTTTCTCTTAAATCTAACCCTATCATGTGCATGCTTGGTTTTATAAGGTCCAGCTCTTGAATCATCTGATTATGATGCATAAACAAATTTTTTTAAGGCTTCGAAATCAACGGCTCATAATCTTTATAAATATTCAAACATCAAAAGATCATAATTTCTATTGAAAATATTGTATTCCAACAGTTTATTCCTAGCAAATTCACCATGCCAAACGCATGGTTGTATTTGCAAAAAAAGTGTTGGAAATGGCCAGTTCACAAGGTAGTTCTCATATTCTAGTGACTCGGTTTTTGTTGAATAGCTTGACAACTGGATCTGGATAGAGATTTTTGTATCCAAATCTAATCAGCGTCAAGCTGAGTACCCAATGTGCTTTCCGGTACCCTGCTCGAGAAGGGCTGGAATTGGGTCAGCTTATATGCTCGACCAAGATACCAATATACGCATGGCCCAAGTCTTGTGCTTGTCGGAACAGTCAGTCGGATCATGTTGTCGGCGGGTCAGGAGTTCTCCTGAGCCCATCAAGCTCCAATGGACCAGACCAAACTTGACCCAATATTGGGTCTATGCCGAGTCAGGGCAGTCTGACTCCCTTCAAAAGTAAGAGAGATGGCCTGGCTCACGGCTGGATTCCCATCTGAATCTGAATTTTAAGCAATAGACTCAGATCCAAACCCAGATCTGATGTGGGAAAATTGAATCTGGATCCAAATTTTATATGGTGACATTGCATCTCCTAACAGATGAATGGAAACGAGCGTAAAAATTATAAATGGATCTGATCTAATTCAGTTCTGACCGTACAATACAGATCCATCAGGAAAATACTGATCTAGTAATCTGTACCCGAAAAGCTCTGCAACAATCCAAATCCAATCCAGATTGCTGTATCCGAGAACATATTCCAGATCCAGTCCAGAAGTTCGAGAAATTAAACCCGTTTTTTAATTCTTCTTTTTTTGGACAGTCCAAGGGAAAACCAGCCATCACCAAGCGCTTATTGGCTGACAAAACCCTTGAGGTCCCCCTCTTCCCACCGGGTAAGGGTATCATTGGGTCACGTTTGGTTTGGACCCAAGTAGAACCATATCCAGGCCTGATTTGAGATGATGGTACCGGATATGGATCTGGATTCAGTCAGACCCACCATAAGAGAAACCATACCCGGATCCTATAAGGATTACACGAACTAGACCCGAACCATACTTGGTAATATAATAATTTTTTTATTTTTGTTACATTAAAAATTTGTGGATCTTAGTTGGAACTCAGGTCGGCCCTGGTCTATCATGAAATTTCACAAATCATACACGGATCCATATATTAATCGGATCTTTCAGGTCTAACCCGCTTTCTAATCAAACCTTCTCAATTATTACTAGACCTTGACCCTATAGAGTTTGGTACGGGTCAAGTCCTGGTCAAACCCAATCCATTGACATCCTCTACCACCGGTTAGCTTCGACCTTGTGGTAAAGGATGCCACCCGTAGGTTTCGAACTTGTGACGTTCCGTCAAGTTGGTGGCATTCACAAGTGAGCTCTACCAGATGACAGATGACCGGAGCCCTTGTGGGCCCGGCCTATTTTCACTTGAGGCTAAAACTAAAAATCACTCAATCAGGGGAGTTTTATCGTCTCAGTACACAACCTTGCGCCCAACGAATGGTCGAGGAAAGATGAGGTCTTCGTAAACGCAGTCATCGGCGATCAGTTCCTCCACCGACTCCAAATTGTGGCGATTAATCCCCTCGTAGAATTGCTTCACTAGATCCGCAGGGGAATCGGCAGCCGAGGAAGGAGGTTGGATCGGCGATCTTGTGGCCGCCTGGTTCGCTTCGGCCCTCGCCACCAACGAGTTGAAGGGCTTGGAGGAGGCGTATCTGAGATTGCGGAGGTGGGTGTTGAAGGAATTGGTGGTGGTGGTAGAGAGAGAAGGAAGAGCAACGGAGTTCTCTCTGAATTTGGTGGGAATTTGAGGGATTTTGAAGGATACAGAGAATTGGGTGTTGAAGGATTTGTTGGAGTTGTGGAGGGGAAGGAGCAAAGATAAAGGAATAAGATGGGAATTTGAAAATGATGGTGGTGAAGATGATCCCTTCATCTCTCTCTCTCTCTCTCTCTCAAACTGCTTGTGATGGAGGAAAGAGAAGAGGGGCGTTTGGTTTGAGGTGGGAGGCGATCGGATCGGAATCAGTCTGATCTTAAAAATAGGATCCAAATGTGTAATTGGATCGTGTTCGGACTTAGAGACATGTCTTTTACGGATTTGGATTCGGATAGTGATCCATGTTCTGTTACAATTATATTTCATGTGGATAAAATATGAGGATTTGTAAATTTTTCATGTAAAATGATTGTGTCCAACCAATTTTACCGGATGAAGTTAACAACATATAAAATTGGAATAATGATTTCATTTAGATATGGATTTAGTTTTGGACGTAATTAGTTAAAATTCATGTCTGGATTTGGATCAGGCATACACAGACAGTATCCGATCTATTATCACCCTGGAGTATACCCCAGACTACCCAAAATACCCGTCTTGTCTTGACATAAAATTCATAAAAGCAAGATCAAGGAAAGAGAGGGAGATTTGGATCCAACTAAAGAACATATCCAAGACCTTTCTAAAGACCCAGATCCAACTAAAGAGATTTGGATATAGAATCTCATGAGGAATCCAAATTCATTTTATTGGATCCTCCAAAACCCATTTTATAATCGGTTGGCCCATTCATGGGCAAACCCAACTTGGGCGTGGACCAAAACTTGTCTAATCCAAACCAACATGAACCTTTCCATATCCACACCGAATTCCCTAATATCCATACCCAATTGGATCCTGTCCAAAATGAGCCATATCTGCTATCCAAACCCCAAATCCTCCTATATCCAAATCCTATAACCTAAACCTGTCCCAATCCTTATATTTGGTTGAAGAGAAAAGGATGATGGATGTTTTAGAGTATGATATTCAAATTATATTTCATGGTAGCATCTTTAGATTTTGATTGGAGCTTGTTTTTATTGGATCCATCAACTCCAAATCCACTTGATCCATATCACTTTAGAGGCATGATGAATAATTATGGTTGGTTTGGCAAAAAACATACCCAGATTTTTTGCACTTTTTAGTGTGGGTCATACTCTGCATCGTCCGTATGAGGAGTGTGAACATATTTACATTGCATATTGTAAGTACATGACCCGAATAGTAGAAAAGAATTGGAAAAAGAACGAGCAGAATCCAGACTTGAGAGCACGTCTTCTCCAACCCAAGAAGAACAATGCAGGACCGAGAGCGAGACATTACTGAGTCTATAGGATCCATTTTGATTATTTAGGTTTTTCTTGTAAATACTTAATTAGATATTGGTTTTTGAATCTATCATAGATTCGTATTAAGATTAGGGTTTCTAGAGTTCTATTTTGTTTACTATAAGTATTCAAGCTAGAGATACGAAAAGGGGAGGTTGATGATGGATTTTATTCATGAATTTTAGTTGTTTTTAGCATTTTTTTGTTATTTTTCCATTAATTCTTTCTTTCCCAAGTAATTAGGTTTTTAGCTAGGGTATTGATTTTGCAAGGCTCGGGAGCAATGCTCATGTTCACTGCATCACAACATTATAGCATTTTACTCTAATATTTATCAAGTTAAAAATGGTTATCCAACCTTATACATATATAATTTTGTATATGCAATATTTTGTAAACATGTTTCCTCACACTGTCACATATCAAAAAACTAGCATTTCCTCTAAAATAAAAGTTTTGGAGTAACTTACTGTAGTGTAAAAAAATGTCACCAGAACATCAAATCAAATTGTCACCCAAAATGGTGAACTTAGAATCATATTTTTCTACATACATTTTTTTTAATCTTTAAAAAGTCTTTTGTAACGTAAAATCGTTTTCTTTTTTCTTTCTACTGTAACATGTTTATTTTATTTTATTTTATAGTTGATATTAAACAACTACTAAGGAAACATATGATTTTGATCACATCCATTCATATGACAAAATTCAAATATTCTAAATTACATCAACGAATCACTTATCATCTTTAAATAAATGAAAAATTATATAAAAGAATTAAGCATAATTTATGCACATATTTTTTGCTATAATATATTTACTAGATATACTTTTTTTTACATCATAACCATTATGATATTTTGAAAAAAAAATTAATTTCTAGATGAAATAGGTTTTATAACTAACAAAAAATTGTTTGTTGAATCTAGCTTTAGTAATGACATAGAAACACTATAAATACCCTTATAACTTTAGAATAAGCAATATAATACATGAAGTAGTCTTTTATAATTTTTTATTGTATATATATATATATATATAATTAAATCATCTTATTTTTAATTTATTAATACTACAAGACCCTTTTATATAAACTAGCTAAGCTGCCCGTCCTTGCATATGGGCTACAATAGAGAATCATTTTCTCTCTCTTACTGAATTCTCAATAATATTGTAAACAACTGACTTTGAAAGTAAGCCTTTACACTTGTCTACTTATGCAAAAGATTTTACACCACATATGAGAATCTTAGTAGGAGCCTAAAGTAATGAGCTAAACAATTTGTTTTAATGCTTTTTAGGTTCACATCATTAACCTTAATAGCTTCTTTGACACAAAACTTCTTTAAAGAAAAATATTCTTAGAAATAGATGAAAAATCTGGAAAAAAAAGTGTCATACCATGGATTGGAAGTACTAAAAAGGAAAAGAGCAGCAAAATCGTGTACATTCATTTTCAAGAAATCAAACATTTTTAATCATTTGGTCATCTCAAGCATTCATTTATCCACCCTTGAAGAACTTCCTTCCTTTTGTTTTTTTTTATTATTATCAAGCTGGGAGATTAAGCCTCCCCACCTTTACCTACAATAGACAAGACCTACTATGGTTAAATATCAAATTAGCATTCCCAATCGGGTGGTTTATCTTTCTACAATACATGGTCCCTTACTTTTGAAACTAGATCCATGACTGAATAAATCTTGGGTTCAGGTCCCCTGCATGATAACAGGCGAGGCCGCTCAATTCTCCTGGTGTTCTAAGCTGCTCCCCTGCACTCTCTTCATCCAGCTCACCCAGCCTTTATTATTTGAATGCACCCAGATAATTTTTTCAGTCTCTTGAATTAGCTCAATTAATTCCTCAAGGATATGATTCTCTGAAAAGATTCTATCTTCTGGACTTTGAGCAACCCCAATTGCCATATGGTGTCCCTAAGAAATTTTCATATCAAATCATATTTTTATGTTGTTGCCGACTGTGCAAGTAATCAGCTGGATATCAATGACGTTGATAGGTGGGGGATTCCTTCTGTGCAAAATTAATCTGAATCTGATCCAACAGTCAATGTAAGTTCTCTGTTCATTGGTCCACTTTATTTTGAGGTAATTTTCTTTGCAAGTTTGCCAAACAGCATGAGTCTCATCAATCACTGACACTTTAGCAGAATCATGAAAAACTCTGTTGCTCAACTTCCATATGTGCCAAACCCACAAGATGGAAGGTTTGTTTTCAGGAAATCAACATCTAATCTTGAGTGAATTTCACACTATGCCACCAAATCATCTCTTGAATGATAGATTGAGAAAGTTTTCTGGTTTTCTCATACCTTGCCATGACATTGTTCCATGTACTATGGGAAACAGAGCATGTGATGAACAAATGGTGATTATTTTTCATGCTTGCACAGCGCAGTGGAGACCGATTGACAATAGGGATGCCCAATCGCTGAATACAGTCTTGGAACAATCATTCCTCGCACGCTAAATATAGTGTTCATGCTGCACAAGGAAGGTAGTGTTTGACCCATATATTTTGTCTCCACTCTTCTTTGTTGTACCTCACTTTTAATCCTTCCCATAGTTTCTTACGAGTTAACCTTAGATAGTCTCCTTTCATCGAAGCATATCAGGTGGACTGAAAATTGAAAGAATATGCATTGACAACTAATGTGCTAACTTGGGTAGTTTTAAAGTTATGTTAATGAGTTGGTTGGCAAGTGACTAGTCTAGAATTATCTCAGAGTATTTCAATGAACCTAGAATGTTGTGATTAGTCTAGAATTATCTCTGAGTATTCCAATGAACCTAGAATATTGTGACTAGTTTAGAATTATCTCTAAGTATTTCAACGAACCTAGAATGTTGTACTTAGCTATAAATTAGTTTGAGATGAATGAATCAAAAATTAATCTTGGCTCCAATCAATTCTTCTCATTTATTGGTCGAACACCCAACAAAATTGGTATCAGAGCCCGATTTCACAGCTTTGTTCATCCCCTAAAACCAGAAAATTTGAGTAATTTTTCATCTACACAAGATGACCAATCATACTAGTGATGGTCCTCCAATTTCCATATTCTTCGGTGAGCACTATGACCATTGGTTTGTAAAAATAAGAATAATTTTTAGATCACAAGACTTGTGGGAATATGTAGAGAATGACCGTGAAGAAGGTCTCACCAATCAAGAGCAAAAAGCCCTCAAAGAGAATAGGAAGAAAGATGCAAAAACTCTTTCATATATCCAGTAAAGTGTGACTCCGGATATCTTCTCAAGAATCATAGGAGTTGAAAAAGCCAAGGAAGCATGAAAGATTCTACAAAAGGAGTTCCAAGGGAACATCAAGGTAAATAATGTCACCCTTCAAACTCTTAGAAGAGTGCTTAGAAATTTAAAGATGAGTGATGTTGAAAATATTCAAGATTACTATATAAAGATCACCAAAATTGTAAATGAAATGAAAACCTTTGGTGAAAAAATTAATGAAAGCAGAATTGTAGAGAAGATTCTTGTTAGTTTACCCCCAAAATTTGATCCAATGGTGTCTATAATTGAAAAGACAAAAGACATCTCCTCAATGAGTATTCAAGAATTGTTGAGATCCTTGAAAGCTCATGAGAGAAGGATGGCTAGACATGCTGAAAAATTCATTGAAAGTGCTTTTCAATAAAATATGAATCTCAACCCCAAGACCAATGAAAGAGAGACCTCTACTTGCTATAAAAAAGGAGACTCACAAAGAGGTTAAAGATATAATTGTGGAAGAGGTAGAGGTAGAAATTCAAGAGGAAAAAAAGAGGAAGAAACAACTTTCAAAGAATCTCTAATGCAGAAAATTCGCAGCATTGCAACCATTATGGCAAGAGCAATCATCTTGAGAAAAATTGTTGGCACAAAGGCAAACCAAAGTGCTATTATTGCAAGAGACTTGGCCATTTGAAGAAAGATTGTAGGTTCAAGACCAACCAACAAGCATAATTTTTAGAAGAAAAACAAAGAGAAGGAAGCTTGTTCTATGTCTGTCACATGGCCACCGAAATGAAGAATGATGTGTGGTACCTTAATAGCGGTTGTAGCAATCACATGACAAGAGTTTGTGGACTTGAATGAATCTGTAAAAACAGAAGTGAAGATGGAAAATGGAGTCATAGCTCAAGCACAAGGATTGAGAACCATTGAAGTCCAATCCAAGCAAGGTACGAAGTTCATTGTGATGTTTTATTTGTTCCTGATTTGGACCAAAATTTATTGAGTCTTAGACAACTTCTTGAGCATAAATATGCACTTAACTTTGATGATTATGAGTATTGTATCTATGACAAAAAGGATGGTAGACAGCTTGTAATGAAAATTAAAATGCAAACCAATCAAAGCTTTCCAATCAACTTCAAATATAGTGGAACTCAAGCATTGAAAGCACATGTCATTGAAAATTCATGGTTGTGGCATAAGAGATATGGCCATTTGAATTTTCACAGGCTCAAAGTACTTCAATAACATGAGATAGTATATGGCTTACCAAGAATTGATGAGAAACATGAAGTGTGTGAAGGTTGTGCACTTGAAAAACAACACTGACAACCATTTCCTAAAGAAGTTGCATGGAGAGCCAATAAAATTTTAAGGATAGTGCACACAGATGTTTGTGGACCTATGAGAACCACTTCTCATGGAGGTAACAAGTATTTCATCATTTTCGTTGATGATTTTTCAAGAATGACTTGGGTTTATTTCATGAAAGAAAAATCCGAAGTGTTTTCAATTTTCAAGAAGTTCAAAAGCCTTGTTGAAAAGCAAAGTGGCCACTACATTAAGACGTTAAGAATTGAACATAGCAAGGAGTATACTTTAAACAAATTCCAAGAATTTTGTGAAGATGAAGGCATGAAAAGGTAGCTGACCGTTGGCTACACACCACAACAAAACGGAGTTTTCGAAAGAAAGAATCAAACGGTGATGGAGATGGCGAAATCTATGTTGCATGATAAATGTTTGCCAAAAGAATTTTGGGCCGAAGCTGTTTATACAACTGTATATTTGCTCAACATAAGTCCCACAAAGGCCATGTGGAATCAAACTCCAATTGAAGCATGGAGTGGAAGGAAACCTTCGGTGAAATACTTGAAGGTTTTTGGAAGCATTTGCTATGCTCAAATTCCAAAAGAAAAGAGGTACAAGCTTGATGAAGTAAGTGAAAAATGTATTTTTGTTGGTTATAGTTCCAAGTCTAAAGGTTATAGATTGTTTAATTTGAAGACTAACAAAATCATTATTAGTCGAGATGTTTTGTTTGATGAAAATGCTGCTTGGAATTGGGATGAGAAAAAGATTGAAAAGCAGGATGTTTGGCATTATGATGAAGAAGAAAATTTAGCAAATGAAGAAGGAAGTGATGATCATTTAACTCCAACAATCAGCCCAACTTCATCTCCAAGTTCAAGCTCAAGTTTCTCAAGCTCAACTCCAAAGAAAATGAGGAGTTTGAGTGATGTCTATGCAAGATGCAACTTTTGCATTCTTGAATCAGAAAATTTTGAAGAAGCATACGAAGAAAAGGAATGGAGAAAGGCAATGGAAGAGGAGATAAATGCAATTGAGAAGGACAAGACTTGGAAGCTAGTTGAGAAGCCTCAAGATGAGGAAATCATTTGTGTCAAGTGGATTTACAAAGTCAAGCTGAATCCTGATGGCTCAATTCAAAAGAAGAAGGCAAGACTTGTTTCTAAGGGTTATTCACAACACCCTGAAATTGATTACAATGAAACTTTTGCACCGGTTGCAAGATTTAACACAATTAGAGCCCTCATTGTCGTGGCAACCCAAAAAAGGTTGGAATCTCTACCAACTTGATGTCAAATCCGCATTTTTGAATGGAGAATTGAAGGAGGAAGTGTATGTTCAACAACCTCAAGGCTTTGTCAAAGAAGGAGAAGAAAGCAAAATGTATAACTTAAGAAAGGCATTGTATGGGTTCAAGCAAGCTCCAAGGGCTTGGTATAGCCAAATTGATTCTTACTTCATGGAGCAAGGATTCAAAAAGAGCAAGAGTGAACCAACCTTGTATGTGAAGACTCAAGGTAACTCAAACATTCTCATTGTTGCTTTATATGTTGATGTTTTACTTTATGCCGGTAACAATGAGAAGTTGATTGCTGGTTTTAAGAAAGACATGATGAAAAGATATGAAATGAATGACATGGGATTGTTACATTATTTTCTTGGCATGGAGATTTATCAATATAATGATAGTCTTTATTTGTCAAAAGAAATATGTTGAAATTGTACTTATAAAGTTTGGCATAGCTGATTGCAAGCCTATGGTTACACCACTTGTTGTAAGTGAAAAGCGTCTTAAAGAAGATGGAGAAAAGAAAGTTGATTCTACTTTGTATAGAAGTTTGGTGAGAAATTTGCTTTATCTCACAGCTACAAAGCCGAATATTATGTTTGCTTCAAGCTGATTATCAAGGTTTATGCACAATTTCAGTCAAATGCATCTTAGAGTAGCCAAGAGAGTGTTAAGATACATCAAAGAGACACTCAACTATGACATCAAATTCAACAAAGGAGTTCCTATAAACTTGCATGGTTATTGTGATAGTGATTGGGGTGGATGTCGTGATGATATGAAGAGCACATCAGACTATTGTTTTTCACTTGGTTCAGGAGTGTTTTCTTGGACATCAAAGAAGCAACAAAGTGTGACACAATCATCCGTTGAAGCTGAATATGTCTCAGCAAAGTTTGGCAACATCTCAAGTCATTTGGCTTAGGAGAATTCTTGAAGACATTGGTGAGAAGCAAAAGCAAGTTACGATGATGTTATGTGACAACAAATCAGCTATTGACATTGCCAAAAATCCAGTTTATCATAGTAGAACTCATCACATTGCCATCAAGCACCATTTCATTCGAGATGCAATTGAAGAAGGTGAAGTTGAGCTGAAATTTTGCAAAAGTGAAGATCAAGTTGCATACATCTTTACCAAGGCACTTTCAAAAGACAAGTTCAACTATTTTCGAGAGATGCTTGGAGTTCAAGAGCATCACATTAAGGGGGGAATATGTTGACTAATGTGCTAACTTGGGTAGTTTGAAAGTGATGTTAATGAGTTAGTTGGCAAGTGACTAGTCTAGAATTATCTCTAAGTATTCCAATGAACCTAGAATGTTGTGACTAGTCTAGAATTATCTCTGAGTATTCCAATGAACCTAGAATGTTGTGACTAGTCTAGAATTATCTTTGAGTATTCCAATGAACCTAGAATGTTGTACTCAACTATAAATTAGTTTGAGATGAATGAATCAAAAATTAATCTTGGCTCCAATCAATTCTTCTCATTTCTTGGCCGAACACCCAACAGGAACTCATTTGTGAATGTCTTCCCGGTTTCGGTAAAGGGAAGTAGCTTTAAATATTGTAAGATGCAAGTGTGAAATAAAGTCCACAAGTTGCTGTGATGACCATGGTTCTGTCCAGAATTTGGCTCTGACTCCATTACTGAGCTGCCATTTCACATCTCTTGATATGGAGTTCCAACCCCACTTCCCTTCCACGCATAAGACCCTCTCAAGACTGCCTTTAAACACCACATACCTTTTCTTTTTAAATATTTGTTGCACGTAAACCTTGACCAACGACCTTTAGATGTGATGTATTAAATACCTAACTAGGCAAGATTTGCTTGGCTCACCTCTGAAATTCTTCCGAGTCCTATTTCGCCTCCCTTCTTTGGCTGACATAAGCTCCATTTAATCAAATAGGATTTTTTTAGTAGAGCCAACAAAAGCCCATAAAAAATTACTGAAAATTCTCTAAGTCCTTTTATAACATAAGGGAGCTTAAAAGACATGATCCAAGGGAATGCTTGAGAGCACATGTTTTATGAGACATACCCTTCCTGCATATGATAGCATACATGACTGCCATCCATCAAGTTTTTTCTGTGTCTTGGCAAGGAGATGTGAACACCAATCTGTTTGCAAATTTTCAGCAAATAAAGCCAAAACTCCATCCCATAATGCTTTGCAAATGGCCCCTAGTGTCTTGGTCAATATTCAAAGAAATGAATTGAGACTTCGACAAGTTGATTTTGATCATTCAAACTCAACCAATATGTTTTTGAAATGGCTAATAGACATCTTATTAGCCATACAAAAGAACAAAGCATCATCCTCAAACATGAGGGAGGTAACAGGGTCTTGACAAAGGGGGATGGCCGGTCTCCTGAATCCGATTAGCTAAAAGATCCACTTGTATATGCCTCTCAAGACACTCTATAATAACATGGAACAAATAAAGTGAAAGTAGGTCGCCTTGACAGATCCCCCTGGAGATGATTTTTTTTCACTCGAGATCCATTAAGTAAGACCACAAAGTTTGTTGACATACAAACCATAATTTTCTGAACCCATTCCTGATGAAAGCCTAAATAACAAAGACTATTGTCTAAAAACTCTCAGTCCACTCTGTCATAAGCTTTGGCTATATCCATTTTCAAACAAATAGAAGGAACCTTATAATAATTAAGGGAGTCAAGAATTTCATATGCTTTCATGAATGGTTCTGCTTTAAAGGAAGGCCCCCCTAATTTTGGGATATAATGTGAATGTAGATGGGCCACATACGATTGATAAGAACCTTTGATATGATTTTATATAGGACATTACAAAGGGATATGGGCCAAAATTCATTATAAGAAACTCCATTAAACGATTTCGGGACGAGGACCAGGTGGGTTGCATTAAGCTTACGAATAATGCAACCTTTCATAAAAAAAGCTAGAATGACTTTAGTGATTTCATCACCCACAATATCCCAAAATGAATGATAAAAACAAGCCAAAAATTCATCGAGTCCTGGAGCTTTATCACAATTCATTTGAAATAGAGCATTTTTCACCTCTTCTAGGTTGGTATAAGGAGAGATTTTCAGAATGGGAAACCTTAGGTCCAGGATCTAGATTAGGGAACATACCTTCACAAGTAGGGGTCTTCCGTTAAAAGATCACTGAAATAAGTCTTCCCTGCAATTCTTGCATGTGCTCAAAGGATGTAAGTATCTCTTCCTCAATGTCAATGGAGTGGATAGTATTATGAGCCTGCCTCCCCCGAAAGCTTGAATGAAAGTAGGAGTTATTAGTGTCACCCTGAAGGAGCCACAAAAGCCTGGACTTTTGTTTCCAATGCAACTCCTCTTTTTTAAGTACTATCACCAACTCCTGTCATAGGTGAGGTTCCTGCTTGATTGCTTCCAAGTTCCCAGCAGTCATAGCACTATAATTATTTTCAATTCTCTCACAAATAACATGCACTTTCTGCTCTACATTGGCAACAAAAAATATGTTCAATTTTTTGGAGTTGGTTTTGAATTTCATGGAGTTTTTGTAAAACACGTTGCATGGGGCACCCCCGAGGTTTGGCCTTCCAACATCGCTCAACAATGTCTCGGCATTGAGGGTGTAATAACCACATTTTAAAGAACTTGAATGGTTTCCTACCACTTGGGTAAGAAGGTAGCAAAGAGTAATTAAAGAAGGGAGGAGTGATCACAAGTGGTACAAGGGATGATGTTCAGGGAGTGATTAGTACCCAAATTTTCAAGCTAGCCATAACTAGTTAACGAAAGCCCAATCTAGTTTACAAAAATTTGTTCCATACCTTTCCTGCCATTGGACCAGGTAAATTTATAATGAAGGTCCTCAATTTTAATCAACTCTCCACCCAATATGAAATCATTGAATTGCACACATGAGCTATGAGGAGGCGGTCCTCTAGTTTTATTATGGTGGTTGCGCACGACATCAAAATCTCCAAGAAGTAAGGTGGCTTGCGGTGAATTGTTAATCTGCATCAGTAATGGAGGCAGTGCACCTCATTTCAAAGGGGGTTTAGTGGGCATGTAAACACCAAAAATGTTGATCTCTTTATGAAGCAATTCATGATAAACCTTAAGCTGAATATATTATTTGGCCTTGTCTACCTACTACATTTTTATAATGTTAGGATTCCAAAGGCTTAAACTTCACCTTTCTCATCCAAATCATTAAGAGTAAAGGAATAATCAGACTCCTTATTGACAATGGAAAAGAGAGGGGGAGATGGTTTTGGTTGGTTTCTAGTAGTTGTTTTGGGGACACATGGGTTGACAGGATTGGTGGCCACGTCAGACATGATATGTATACCAGTATGTGACGGTGAATCCGGCATGATCTCGCTACTTCCAGCAATCAAAGTTTTCACTCGTGGTTGCTCACTGCCATGAGAGTGTTGCATTTCCACATCTAACCCATGCACACTATGTGGAACAACTCCATCGAGAGGTTGGTGCTCTTGAACTGATTCTTCCACTCCTAGCTTTTGGCCATCATTCTCAAATCTGGGCGGTTCTTCAATATTCATGGAATGTTTTATGAATTTGAAGGTCCTCCTGATCCATTTTCTTTTGATTCTCAGATGACAACCTGAAACTGATTAGCAATATTTTTTGAATTTGGTTGTCTTTGGTTTGAAGTTTCTTTTGGTCATGTGCACCATCGTCTAACCATCTTCAGGGGCCGGTTGCCCGCCATTCGATTTTTGACATTTCGGACAAGAAGCATCCGAATGATATGAGGACCCGCAATCCTTGTAGAACTTAACTCTCATATTCAATGATTTGTTCAAATAGTCTGCCATTTTCAATCTAGATCTCCATGGCTGACTGAAGCTTGAACTCCAGTGGAACTTCAATGCGGGTGCAGGCGAAGTGTCCTCTACCAAGCGTACGAGTGAAATGAATGACCTCAATAAGGTACCCATTAAGATATTCTACCATGCCTTCAAAGAACTCCATATTTCTTAATTCTAGCAAAAGATTTGGTAGTTGAATCCATATAGGAACTCTATTTTGGGCTTCTAGTTTTAGAGGCATGCCACGCATCCACCTATTTTCTCTAAGAGTGTGCCCTCCTATACGCCATGCACCTCACCGCAATATCATCTTCATATCATTCTCATTTACTACTCAGATGAGAAAAAATCATTGCTAAGCTCTATAAATCGAAGCTCAGAAACATTGGCCCACAACTTTTGCAAGGATGAAAAAAATCAATTTGAAGTCCATCCTTTGGTATCTCTCACCGTCCGAGAGGCCTGCTATTGCACTCTATCTAATAGGATGAATCATGTGTTCACAGTTGGATGCTGGAATAAACAACTGATTATTATTCGAGTCCGTTGTGACCATCACCAGAGGCAGATTCTTCGATCCTCTAGCTGTTGCTCTGTCTCCTTCAGCTATCGCTGCCCAGGATTTTCGAGGCCTAGCCACAGATCCTGGTGTAGATTCATTCGAGGGGAGGGGCGGGGGTGGTGGAACCGGTGGTTCACCGTTACGAGGGAGGGATGTTTTCTCCATCACGTCTCAAGTAATTCCTTCCTAATTAGTGTAACCTATTTACCTATAATAATATATTGATTCATGCAGGCAAGCAGTTCATAGAGACTCATGGTCCCTATAAAACAACACAGTGAAAACTGAAGACTAAATACATTATGACTTTGATCCCAAGTTCCCTTAAAGTTTTATCCATTGTTTTGATATAGATAAAATTTATATTTAAAGAGCTAGAAAACTTGACATAACATTCAAAGAAGTAAAGAGTAAAAGGCATATGGGTACAAATCAAAATGGTTTTCTTTGTATTCATTTATGTTATTTGTTTATGCAAAAGGGCAAAGAATGAATGAGAAACAATTTAAATATCAGCCAATGACCTGATAATCTCCTCAAAGGCTCACTATTTCATTGAAACCAAACATAGATTTGGCGTTTATCTACCAAATCTTTAATTGACTCTTTACTTGGCCAATCTTGTGTAATGTGGACAAATATTTTTCAATTGATATTTCCTAGTTAATCTTAAGTAAAAGTAAAAATGAAACTTTAGAAGATCAAATAAAATTGTTTGAATCTTATGTGATACAACTAATAAGAAGAGTACCATGAAAAACGATGTTACAATATTAAACTTGAAGTCTTACCTAATGGAATAAAGCACAACATATAATGTTAATCTTCTAATTGTTTTTTGCAATTGGTACAAATCATAGTTAATGATTTTCGTTGGAAATTCACTGATTTAGTAAGTAAAAAAAAAGTAGAAATTAAGGACTAATGGAGCAAAGAAACATTTAAACAAAACATGCCTACATAACCTGAAGAAATCAAGATATTTTTCAATTCAAGAAATAATATGTTAAGATTTATTACATGGGTTATATTGCAATAGTCTTCAATACTTTTAGAAAAAGCGAATGAAAAAATAAATGAGTAAATTTTATTTTCACTAACAATCCCACCATCACTTGAAATTCCAAGTAATGACATTCTTACTCCCATTTAAAATCCCAAACACGAAAAAAAATCACAGGAAACAAACAATTAAAAGCCATTTTATTTGACCATAAGCCACCACTCAAAACAAACAAAAAAAATGTATGAAAAGAATAATGAGTTAAGATTATTGGGTTGGTAAATTACCACAACAAATAAACAACCATTAGTCATAAATAGCCCCTAAAAATAAATAAAATGAACTAAATCATGCTTAAATTAACAAACACATTAAAATTAGCAAAGTCATCACTCAAGTGAACAAAAACACACACAACAACAACAACATAATATAAGAAACCAACCTTAAAAAAAATGTTGATTGCAGTGTTTGACTTCTCACCAAAGTTACCGACTAAAAGAAGCATCAAACAAGATTGAAAAGGACATCATTCCTTATTATATATATTGCACCTAAATAGTAGAAAAAAATAAAAAAATAAAAAAATAACAACTTTCACAAATAAATTTGGTAACCTCTATTTTCTATTTCTCTACTAATTAAAAGGGTAACTTTCTAAATATAAGACCAAAAAAAAGACACAGTATTTCATTTGTCTTTTAACAAATTGTTGTGTGACAGGAGTATATGTTATTTAGAAAAAATTCTAAACAATTTTAAAAGGACACTTATTAAAATGATTCTTGTCATTTTTAAAATGTTAAAATAGAAACTATTTTATGTTTCTTGATGCTACTCAACATTAAAGAAATATCTTGATAGATACTTCATTTTAACACATATGCAAACATTTGATTTATTTATATGTGAAAATATATTTTTTTAAAGAAAATATATTACATGTGATAGATGTTTCTTACTGTAAGTTTTTTGAACTACATAATTAATGGCATACTTATAATAATTTTAACTTTCAACATTGTCAAATTGATTTGGTGTGAGTTATAATAAAGAATGCAATTTTAAAAATTACATGTGCAATTTTTTGGTGAAAATTGTAGACAAAAACATGAAATTATTGCATATAAAAACTAAGTCTTGCAATTCAAGATTTTACACTAAGAATTAGATTCCTTTGTGTCATATATATATATTTTTAATATGATCTTAATTAATAAAAAATATGTTTATGTTTTTGTTTTCTGCTTTTGACATTTTTTTTCTTATTTTTACCATTGAAGCTTATAAAAATATTCAACAATGTTTATAACTTTGATCTCTTTTGTCCACACATAGAATAATGAAGTTCCTTAAATATGGAGGTTCAAAGGATCCATCTAAGATGCTGAAAGATTTTGTAGGTGATGGTATTATAAGAAATATTGATGAAGGGATATATAGTTCCCAATATTTGCAACCTATGTAAAGAGCTAAATATATAATTATAGCATATTTGTTGTACAGTACTTTTTAATTAGTCATTTAGAAACTGTTGTATTGTTTATAAATCCTTTAAGTTGTATGTTTATTTTGCATCCACTTTATGCTCATTGCTTTCACTGACGCAAAGGCTGTAACATAGATTTATTTCTGTTTAATAGTCACTAATGGCTCTTATTTCTAGTAGTGATTTATCAGCTTGGCTATTTTCCAGTTAATAGAAATAAAAAAGAAAAAAAAATTAACCTAAATGATCTTGAACAGATGATGATGATGTAATTAGCCCACCAGGGTTCTGCTCAGTTGGTTGGGATCCATTAAAAATATCACTTATATCTTGAAAAATATGATTTTACTATGATATTAAGTGTATTTAATAAATTGGATTTTTCTTATATTTTTACATGGTTTCTTATATTAAAAACCGAGCTCTCTTCCACTATCCAGATGAACAAAAACAGATGGTTGATATGCTAGGACATCCCTCGCCCTTTGCGGGCCAGCTTTAAACGTTTGAAAGCCCGGAGAGGCTGTCCAGCTCAAACTCAAAAAAGAAGCCATCACTCATGGTTCAAGCAGCTGGCTTCATAAATTTCCCTGCCCAATAAGCTAGATTCATTGCTTGCACCGTCCGGTCCGTGTGCCTAAATACGCTTCGCCTCTGCCCCCATGCCCCCTTCCTTTATTGTCCAACCCGAATCAGGCGCCCCGAAGTTTTTTATATGTTGTAATTTTTTTCACAAATTTCTCAAGAAAAACAACCTTTCAATTTGTGATAGATTTTGCCAAAAGCAAAATCTTGATAATTAGATTAGAGAGAGAGAGAGAGAAAGACTTCATTAATCAATTTCATTAAATGTATTCAACTTCTCCAACCAGTTATCTTGATTTTGGCATCAATTACAAGACAAGTTTAAGCATTGCATTTGTGCTTATCTACCAAAATAGCTTTGGCGCTGCAGCAAGAATGAATGTAGATCACATGGAGAATTTGGATCCTAAGGTTCTCTCATGTGTAGGTGATTACTTCCTGTGTTTAGCTTCCACTTCATGACTCGAAAACCTATCCTATGTCCTCATTCCTACCATTGCAGAGAGCTAGAAAGATTGCCAAGAAATTTTTCTAAATTGACAGACTTGTGGATTAGTCTTTTATCGATCAATAAAGCATTACAAAATTGTTCAAGATATTGTATATAAATGAAGGCATATAGTTGCAAGATACCAACTATAGGAACTGAATTATAGAGTTTTGTGGGTTATTTCCCTGCATATGTAATTAACAAGACTCTACATTGCTTAAAAAGTTTTGGGCACTCTATTGTCAAGATCAATGTTGAAGAAGAGAAGAGCAAGATGGGGGCACAGACAATTCACTATATGAATGCAGATATTGGTTTTCATGCAAAAAATGAGATGAATTAGCCTAATTCTAGACCAAACCCAACTATAATGCATGTTTGGTTCTGATTTAGAGATCATCCAAATAAAACTTAAACTATTATTTGTTTTAGATTTGATTCGGGTTAGGATTATGCTATCTACCATTTAAGTATGGGTTAAGTTTGTTTCAAACTTGGGTCAGAACCATGATCCATTCATAAACTCATAACATCTGGCGATTACAATTTTAAACATTATGTAGCATTTCAATTGATGGAGGTTAACCCAAGGTCCATACTCGACATTCTTTGTTAAACCTAACATAGAATATCAGGTAAAAGGTGGACAAGTATCAAGAAATTTTGCATTTTGATATTTTACTTAATGTACATTTGAAAATTCTATTCTTGATCAAATTATTTATTTAGTTGGATAGATAATGGGGTAAAAAAAAGAAGTATTGAGAATGTAAAAACGATGAGAATTCATGGGTCGATTCTTATTAAACCGATCATGCTGAGTCCATCCATAAGGTCAAATTAATTTGACTAAAATAACTTGCATCATAAGGTTTAAGAGGGGTATGAAGATGGGGGATGACATAAGAGATGAGAATAATCCATTTGACTATCACCCCTTTTTGTCTCCCTCAATACACCTAGGCTCCAAAACAAGATGAGATCAGGTGATATTGAAATATCCATTACCCATCCTGATGGATCAAGGGTCTGGATTCCAAATACTCGATTCAAAAGAATTTCGGAGATTCTACATCAGGTGCGAAACGAATTGAAAATCACCATGAATTTTCTCATCGAAAAAACCCTATAAAACAGGCTGGATGCTCTTTATCTTTCTCTTTTTCATCTCTCTCAATACACATGCCTCAGCCCGATACCAAATAGAAGAAAAGAAGAGAATGGATTGATGAGGCATGCTCGTCTCCTCCTTTCGACATCATTTCTGATGTACAAAGGAGTTGATGAGGCTGAGGTGCATCTGTTGGAACACGGTGGACAAAAAATAAGATTTTGAACAACCGAGAACTCAAACCTAGAGGCTCATTTTTAACATTGTTATTGTTAGGTTTAGAACTTCAATCACTCCACTTCAGGATTTCTAAAGATGTAAATTGTGTTTGTGCACCAGTGAGTCCGCCAGGTTACAACTATGCTTGGACCTTGTGTCATTGCTTGGTAAGGACAAGTGATTTCTCCCAAATGTGAACTTGCAATCCAAATGAAAGTCCAAATAATAAAAAGTAAGAAAATTTTAAAAATAAAAAAATATAAAATTTTGAATTTTGATATTTAATGTATATTTGAAATTTCTATTCGGGATCATATTATTTATGTAGTAACCAACCATGTTGAGTTCATCTATAAGGTCAAATTTGATTAAAAAAACTTACATCATATTTAAAAAAGGGTACGAAAATAGGGGTTGACATAAGAGATGACTAGGATCCAAGTGAACCCTTTCTGTTTCCTAAGCATAGTAGGATTTTCAGTATTTTTTAAAATTCTGACTTTACAGATGTGTTCATAATTGATTTACTAAAAATTGATATTTAGATCATGCATTTTGGATAAAGAAAATAGTATTTAAAGCCTCTAAAATTTATGAAATTTTAAACCATTAATTTTTGAAATCTTATAAAAATATATCCATGCAACAAAATCAAATGTTCCAAGAAGGGTTTGGAAGGTTTTTTGTTGAGTAGGCTTTCATTACCCTTGACGGTGATATTGAAATATCCACTGCTCATCCTGATAGATCATGGGCCGAATCCCAAATACTCGATTCAAAAGAATTTTGAAGATTGGCGTCGGTGCGAAACCATGAATTTATAACGTCATTCCATCCCAAAACCCTCCAAAATAAGCAGTATGCTCCCTCTCCTTTCCTACTCCAAAATAATCCCTCTCCTTTTCTCTTTCACCCTGCTCTCTCTCTCTCTCTCTCTCTCTCGTCCACAGACATGTCTCGGCGGCAGACAGGATGGGAGAGAAGAAGAGAATGGATGAAGGAGGCAGGCCCGTCTCTTCCTTTCGACATCATTTTCGACGTACTAAGCCGACTGCCCTCCAAGGAGTTGATGAGGCTGAGGTGCGTCTGCAAGCAATGGGACTCCCTCATAATGCAGGACCCCCACTTCGCGGAAACGCATCTCCACCGGTCCTCCAACATCGCCCCCGACCTCCTCTTCTGCTCATACAACGCCACCCCTTTCAACCTCACTCACGTGAGCTTCCACCCAGGAGGCCACCCATCGACCACAAGGATGACCATGGACTTCCACAGAATTGCGGGATTCAGGCTCCCCCCTTTGCAGACCATCGCTTCTTGCAACGGATTGCTGTGTGCAGTGAGTCGTTCCTTTGGTAGGAGGGACGTGTTTCTCTGCAATCCAAACACCGGGGAATTCATTATCCTTCCCTCACCGCCTCATCCCTACAAGCTCTTCCTTACCATCGGGTTTGCCTTCTGCACATTGTCTAAGGTATATAAACTGTTTCGCTTGTATGTTGGTTCTTCAAACGGGGAAAGATTTTCTGGTTTCGAGATACTGAATTTTGGTACTTGTCAATGGAGAGAGCTCGGTGAACGCATTCCTGTTTATGCTAGCACTGATCCTCCCGTGTTGGCTAATGGGGCACTGAATTGGGAGGGGCATTTTGTAGAAGAGAGGAGACACGGGAGGTTTGCTATTGGGGATTTCCATTCTCTGCCGTACTTCTCGTGTATCATCATCTCCATTAATGTGGAAGGGGAGGGAGTTCAGCTCATACAGCGTCCCTGCGACTGCCGGCTTTCGCATATGATCGAACTGAGAGGGTGTTTGTCCATTGTTGATAAGAAGAGCCCCTCCGAGCTGGTTATATGGATGTTGAAGGACTACCCCGAGAAGTTGTGGACTATGGAGTACCGCATAGGTTTGAGGCCCGCAGAGATGCCGGAGCTGATGAGCAACTACGCTCCAGGATGTTTCATTATTGGCTTTCGGGGTAGCGAAATTCTGATCATGAACAACGATGTGGAGTTTTTCTACTACAACCCTCAGACGAGGGGTTGGAGAAGGATTGAGAGCTTCCCAAAGATCAGCTACTGGTTCACTGTTCATTCTTTTGTGGGTAGCTTGGTTTCTTTGAAATCTATCTGTGGGTGTAGCAGGAATCAGGAGCATTTCCCATAATCTTCTATGATTGTTGCATATTTAGGACCAGGCATATGCTTGGGACAAATATTTTGATATTCATGTGAAACTCTTTGTGTTTGTGGTGCCAGAATTTGCAATGTGCATGCCTAGAACAGATAGTCTTATACAAAACTTGTAATGTTTATAGTCTTGTATAAAACTTTGTGTGTTTATAGTGGGCAGTTTTGCTAGTTTTCTCATTGGAGTGAGTGTACCCATGAGATTGAATGGAATTAATCCATTAAGTATTTGTTTTCTTTCTGTTGATACTGATGACCCAAAAGATAATGCTAACTAATCGTTGGCTATGGCTGCTTCAATGAATAGCTGCTTTTATTCCTTTTAGCATCCTCAGATTGGAGTTTATTTGATGAAATATTATGGTCTTTGATGATAAACTTCAAACACGTTGTATTATTCTCTGTCTATGCCAGGTAGCTGGGGATATTTTCATTTCATTTCTACTTGGTTTGCATTGTCATTTTTGGATGGATAATGAGAAGTGGTCCGTCACTTGTCTTGGTTGTTATTTATGTGTACCTAATTTTACATCTTTTGTTGATAGATCCATGGTACAGTTCAAAGTATTGATCATGCTATTAACAATGCAACTTGGGTTAATGTTCAGGAGATTAAAGAATCACAATTATAGCACTTTGGATGTTTATTATGATTACAGAAATTCGGTTGTTAATTGCTTCCTTTCTGCTTAGGCTGATTTACATGATAGTGTTAACAAGATGCTGGATATTGCTGTTTGTCAAGAAAATAGTTCTGTATTCTGTTAAGTGAATGTGCATTCAGGAAAGCAGCTTCCTTTGAGTGGAGGGTGTAACAAACGCCCCCTAGCTCAGCCAAAAAGCCCTAAACTGCAACCATGCAAGGAGAGGCAGCATTGACGATGGGGGAGAAAGAGGAATAGTAGCAGAAGGAGATTGGTGGTGAGAAAGGAAACAACCTCCCCCTCGATATCTTAGCAGACATACTGAGCAGGCTTCCCTTGAAGTCATTGCTGAGGTTCAGGTGCATATGCAAGACCTGGTGATCCCTCACCTTTGACCCTCAGTGAGTCGCTTCCCATCTCCACCGCACCTCCCAGCGACCTCCCTATATCATCGTCTCCTCTCCCAGAGCGGATCCTTTCCTTCTCTTTCACGTAGATCCACTCTGGATGGGCAATCGATCTCCAACCCCTCCTTATCGGGAGCAAGCCAATGTTTCTCCCATCGTCCCTCCTCCCATAGTCATCACCTCCCATCGCTCGCTTGCGGTGGTCTCCTCCTGCAATGGTTTGCTTTGCTTGCTTCCATCAAAAGGCCCTTCACCGACTCCATCTACCTTCTCAACCCGGCGACTGGTGAGCTCGTGACCATTCCCGGCAGCACCCCCTGTGACGTTCTCGGCACCTTCGGGCTCACGTTCTGCGCATCAACCAGAGAGTACAAGCTCTTCCGGGTGTTCAGCACAGGCCAGCAGAGGTGCGAGGCCTTCACCCTCGGCAGCTCGGATTCGTGGCGGAGCCTAGGCCACATCCTTCTTCCCATGATCGATTGCTGGTCCCCGCCCTTCATCAATGGGGCGCTCCAGTAGATCTCCAAGAAAGGGAAGCACCTCCTTGTGCTCTATGCCGAAGACGAGAAGTTCCGAACCGTGCGTTTGCCTGAGAGAAACAACGACATGTATGTGTTGGAGTTGTGGGGGTGGTTGGCTGTTGCGAGTAAGCCCAATTATGATAACACAACGATGGTTATATGGGTGTTGGACAATGCCAAGGTGGGGTGGTGCATGACCCTCGCATTATCTCCCAGCTGTTGGATGTGGTCTCTACCGTCGTCCTCTCCCACAGACTGTATTCCGGTGGCTGTCTGGAATTGGGAGGTAATGTTTGTTCATCGCCATGTGTTTGTGGTGCTACGATTGCTCGCCGAAAGAATACTGGCAGATTGCAGATTTTGCAAGGCATCCAAAGGGTGTCTTAGCTCATCCTTTTGTCGGGGGGTCTCGTTTCTTTGAGTTTTGTTTGTAGAGGCAGAAGAAGAAACTAGGATAATATAGTGTCTTCTTTTGTTTTCCACTTTTTCTAGTTAAGCATTGATTCTGATCCTTGAATCGAAGGGCATGTTTTTGTTTAGCATCTGTTGCTTGTTTCTTGCTTACTGACCAAGGGACTTCACTTTGATTGTCTAGATAGTGGATCCTTACTTTTATCAAATCTATATATATCTGAAAGTAGCACGTAATTAATTAGGAATGTTCTTCCCCCTTCTTTTCATCAGTTGTTTCTGGGTGTTAACCCAAAAGTATGCTTAGCATATGCTTCTTGATGGCTGTTATTTTGTTTTATAAACTCAAAAAATGCAGTTGCTAGCTAGTTTGATTGATTTTCTGTTTTGACTCTTAGGCTGGTTTCTATTTACTATTCTTAATGGAAAACTCCATTAGTGTATAGTATCCATCTGCCATGGATTCTTTTGCATTTCTTAGCGGTGGTGTTTGTTGAAGCTACCTCTGGTTTGTTCATGGTGTGCTTCCTTGCCAAGTTGTTTGAATTTATGTTGAGTTTTGTTTTTCTGTTGGTATTCTGGGTGTTAATGGTGTGCTTCCTTGCCAAGCTACCTCTGGTTTGTTCATGGTGTGCTTCTTTTCATCAGTTGTTTCTGGGTGTTTGTAAACCCCCTCTGGCAAAGTCGCCGGAGGGGATAGACATTAAAAAAAAAAAAACTGCGGTTTTCCCCCCAAAGGGGGAAACCGCGTAACGAGTGGGGGTGAGGATAAACCTCACCCCCCATAATCCGCGGAAAGGGGGGGGCGAGGTTATCCTCAGCCCCCACCCTGCGTGAGGGTTATAAAAACCCTCACGCAGGCTCCCCTTCCGCACCCTGCACAGAGAAAAAGAGAGCGAGAGAAAGTGAGGTTCTTACCTGAGACGGTGGCGGCGGCGACGGCAGCAAGGTAAGCCCCCTCTGTCTTCTTCTTCGTTCTTCTTTATTGTTGGGAACTCAGAGGGCCGGCAGCCATGGCTGCCGGCGAGTTACAGTTTAAAGAAAAAAAAAAAGACAGAGTAAGAGTAAGAGTGAGGGGTCGGCCGGCCCCTATGGCGGCCGACTCCGACAGCCGGCATCCGGCGACCGGCCAACACCGATGGCCGGCCTCGGATGCCAACCCAGGTGGGTGTTTTCAGAAGGGGCACAGCCCCTTCCGCCCCTTTTTATCGATGGGACCGGTTCGGTCCGGTCGAACCGGGTCGGTTTGGGTGCGACCCAGACCGAGCCCACCGGTCTGGGTCGCGCCCAGACTGAGTACTTTAAAAAAAAAAAGTTTGGTTCGGCCTGGGTGCGACCCAGACCGAACCGGGTCGGTCCTGGTCGCACCCAGACCGAATCGGGTTAAGTGAATTGGGTGAACCGGTTCGGGTCGAAATGGTTCCAGCTGAACTGGTTCAGGTCGAACCGGTTCCAGCTGAACCGGTTCAGGGCAAACCGGTTCAAGCCGAACCGGTTCAGGCCAAACCGGGTTCGGTTATTTCAGATTCAGATCGGATAGGACCTGCACCAATCCGGTTGAACCAAAGTCCAAACCGAATCATTCGGTTCTGGATCTGGGTTTCAGTTCAGACCCAGTTCAATCTGGACCTGTCTCAGATCCAGATTAACCAGGTCCAGATCTGACTGGATCAGTCTCGGATCTGGACCCAGTCAGACAGGTCTGGACCCAGTCTGATGATCCTGGATCCAGTCAGGCAGGTCTGGATCCAATTAGACTGTCCAGGATTCAGTTCAGCAAGCCCTGATCCAACCTATCTATCCTGGATCCAGTCAGGCTATTTTGGATCCAGTGAGAAAAGAACGGATCCAGTTCAGACCCGGTGAGACTTTCTGGATCTAGTCAAGCAGTTTTTGGATCCAGTTATGAAATGGATCTGAATCCAAACAGATAGGGTTTGGATCCAGATAAGAGTTGGATCATAAGACAGTCTCGGATTGGCCCGAAATCTGAAATGTACCAAGAGATCCATTTGGATCCGTGGGATCCATTTCAGTAAAACGGGCATATCTTCGCACTCCGAACTCGAAATCGAGTGAGGTTTAGTGCGTTGGATTCGTATTGAAGAGGGGAAATCAATAGTTTATGAGATTCAGTCAAACTTGATATACAGAAACTGTGGTTTTTTTAATAAGATTCGGGAGGGGTATTTTGGTAATTTTAGTAAGAAGTTTGTGAACTGATTAAAGTATTACCTTAATGACAAGATCCTAGTGTTAGAGCTTCGTGAGGCTCGATTTCGGAGAGAGCACAGAGTCAACACTTGAGGTAAGGGATGTTATAAGTAATCTTAGATGTAAATAAACACTTTTACGTTGTTTGTTATTGAAATGTTGTTTTTTATTATCATGATAGTTTTGAGAGACAATGACATGCATAAATTTCATGCTTGACATTATGAGTTAAAATTATATACATGTTTGCTATGCAAGTTAGTTTTGGTAAGTCATGCATGATGAACAGAAATTTTATTGTGATTGCATGTCTAGATCATTGATTAATATCATGCATTGTGATGATATTATATTAGAGTCCCATCTAGTTCATTCATATAGTATGAATGAATATTTAGAGTTCAGCATGCAGTACCCCTTAAATCCCGGAAGTGGCGACCTGTGGCAAGGGCTACCTGGTTCGCGGCCAGAGTGCAGCCACCATGAAGAGTGGGCCGCCGGTGATTTAATGATGTAGAGACACTACATCATTGCGTGCTAAGTGAGAGCGGTGTAAGTCCTAACGTCAACATGAGATTAAGAATGAGATTGTCGTGATTAGTCATGACTCCACTCGTGAGAGAACGAGTGAACTTTGAATTTGAGAATATTGTTCAATGTGTGAACTTAGTTATGACTTAGGATTTCACTCACACTGGTTTGGGACTCTAGAGGATCATGGATGGTTGATAACCATCATGTTTAGGATGTAGCATGAACCATGCCGAGATTGAGAGCTTGACCTCCCGGCTAGCTACCGGTGGGGTCCCCGTGGTGGTACACTGCAGTGCCTAGTGGTCCGGGGACCACTGAGAGTTTATGGTTCATTGTCTGGCCAACATGTAGAATTGGGGTGTTCTACAGGGTTGCTACGCCCATAGATGACTATTACCGGTATAGCCAGCCTAGTGATAGTGGTGTGAAAGAGAGTATTTGAGAATGATAATGGGGGAAATTAAAATATACAAACTTGTGTGGTGTATCGAGAATTAAAATAAGACTAGGGGCTTAGAGCCCACTACAGTTGTAAATTGTTGTTTATTTACTTATAATTATTCTTTACTGGGTTGTAGACTCACCCCATTCTTGTTTTAATTACAATTGTAGGTTCCAGGCATTAGATCAGCCGCTTGTGAGCAGTTCTTTTTCAGTCTTCAGCAGAGCAGTGGTATATTTTACTTTCCTTGTCATTGAAAATGATGTAATTGCTTTTCTTCTGTTATGAATGATGAACAATGTAAGAAAAAGTTTTATTATGCAATAAAATGAAAAGTTTTTTTTAGCCACGTTTTCATTGTGTAAGCTTTGCACTCTTCCCTCTGGGAAGTAATACCAACCGAACTCGAACTCTTGAGATTCCAGATCGGGGTGTTACAGTGTTAACCCAAAAGTAGGCTTAGCATATGCTTCTTGATGGCTGTTATTTTGTTTTATAAACTCAAAAAATGCAGTTGCTAGCTAGTTTGATTGATTTTCTGTTTTGAATCTTAGGCTGGTTTCTATTTACTATTCTTAATGGAAAACTCCATTAGTGTATAGTATCCATCTGCCATGGATTCTTTTGCATTTCTTAGCGGTGGTGTTTGTTGAAGCTACCTCTGGTTTGTTCATGGTGTGCTTCCTTGCCAAGTTGTTTGAATTTATGTTGAGTTTTGTTTTTCTGTTGGTATTCTGGGTGTTGATGGTGTGCTTCCTTGCCAAGCTACCACTGGTTTGTTCATGGTGTGCTTCTTTTCATCAGTTGTTTCTGGGTGCTAACCCAAAAGTATGCTTAGCATATGCTTCTTGATGGTTGTTATTTTGTTTTATAAACTCAAAGAATGCAGTGGCTAGCTAGTTTGATTGATTTTCTGTTTTGACTCTTAGACTGGTTTCTATTTACTATTAATGGAAAACTCCATTAGTGTATGGTATCCACCTGCCATGGATTCTTTTGCATTTCCTAGTGGTGGTGTTTGTTGAAGCTATCTCTGGTTTGTTCATGGTGTGCTTCCTTGCCAAGTTGTTTGAGTTTTGTTTTTCTGTTGGTATTCTTCTTCTTGGTGTTGGTGATTTTTCTATCAATTTTGTGGTGACAAAAAGACCAGGCAATTCTTCTATTTTCAGCATGAACTGACATTCTTGTTTATTCTCAATATTGGTTGCAGATTTTGAGTGTGCTACCATCAGTGTCCTTGATGATCGAGCATTTAGCCAAAGTCTATTTGGTTCCTATCCAGAACTTATGAGACTTTCTTGTTCAAGTACTTCCTAACAAGGTCTCATCTGCAAAGTTACTAAACTCACTGTAGAGGAGTGTAAGTATGAAAAGTGTTGTGATTCTGCATTTATTGTTTAACTGAACTCCAGATTACGAAATGGACATATAAATTCGTATGAATTTCTTAGCTCGGGTGCTTGTTACTTGTCAGTTTGTGATCTATTCCAGAAGCATTTAGAGATCCAATCCTCTGCTTTCTATTCAAAATATGCAAAAAGGAAATACCTATATTTTAAGAATATTAGAGATAATGCACCAGAAGTAAACTTAACTCTTCTAGATCTTGTCATTTTAATGGTTTTATTAGAATTACACTAAGGCTATGTTTGGGAACCTTACAATGGGATGGAAGCACTGTCAGCGTGTTGCCAAAATATGGTTTTGCCAATGTTTGATGTTGAGAGATGAGTTGCCAAAAACATCATCTCTTGAAAGGTGTTGAAATGTGGTGTTGGGTCTGCCAACACCAGTCTCAACATATTGTTTCAGCAACGTTACTGCTCCCAAACAGCATGAGATTATGAGAGCAAGGTGAAAACCACAACACAACCTCTGATTCAATGCCCCAAAACATATCTGAAATGTTTGTTAACAACTCGCTATTCAGACATATGCGAATGAGAGAATAAATATCATTTGCACAGCTAACCAAACATCTGAGCATGAGCATGAGAATCGGTCCAGTGAATTTACGCATATCTCATGATTTCAAATCACATATTCCACCTTGTGATTGGAAATCATTGTTAGAGCACATCATACTGACAAGCGCGGTGGTTGCAAGAGACTCCAGCCAGATAGTGCAAAAACATGATCATACCAAAAGTCCATAACGATAAGAGATTCCATTCAGATCAGGCACAAAGTTGTAATCGTGCAAGACTCTATCTCGAGAGTAAAAGAGTGCGATGTCTGCAATGCTGATCACATTGGAGAGTCCATTTCTTGCAAAAGTCTAAAGTCTTATTAGATTGCAAAACACACTACAAATGTATCTTGAAGAGTATTCTCCTCAAATCTATGTACTTGAGCGTATATAAATATACATGAGGTCCTTTCTCTCAGATGATTGTAGAAAGAGTGTGAGAGGACCATTATGGTGGACATAGATCGAACAGATCCAACCACATTAAAATAGTCTTAGTGTGATTGTGCCTGTTTGAGTGTGAGCATGTTCGTTGTTCGTGTGGTCTGGTGATTTTTCATGGTATCAGACTTAGACAACTAAGTCAGCATATTGTGGTCATGTCTTCATCAGGATCCTCCATGGGCACCGATTCAAGCAAGGGTGAGTCGTTTCCACGGCTTCCATTGATTCCAGCTCCTAATTTCTTTCAATACTTTTTTAGCACAAAGCTCGTATGTGATAATTGTGCTTTGTGGGCTTTGCAATTCAAACCCTTCTTTATCTCATACGATATGCATGGATACATTGATGGTTCTAAAACCAAGCTAGAGGAGTTCATTAACTAAGAGGGGAAAGTGGTTCAAGGACGTTTTAGAGGCCGTGGTAGAGGTGACCAATTTTATGATAGACCTCCAAATTAGGTTGAATGCTGAGCTTCGTTAAATGGTCATGGAAAACAAAATGAATATGGAAGGCAATATATTGTTTATTAATTTTGTGACAAATCAGGTAATTAAGCCAAGACATGCAGGTTTATTTCAGCTGAAGCACAAAATACGCTACCACATGCATATCATGCTGCTCATGTAGTATTAGAAGAAGATGCCCAGACTCAATCACATCTTATCATATTTCTCCAAATCTGAATGCTCTTTCATCCCACTCAAAATATAAAGGCCAGGACTCCCTCAAGATTGGTAATGGTAAATGGTTACAAATTTCTCAATTTGGTAGCTCTACGAAAATTCTAAGTTTCATGTTAATGATATTTTACATGTGCCCAAAATAACCAAAAAAATTGATTTCTGTGTAAAGATTCACTCAAGACAATGGAGTAGCCTTCGAGTTTCATTAGTCTTACTACAGTGTGAAAGATGACAGAATCAAACATGAGCTTCTTCGTAGAAAAGCAAAGGATGATCTCTATTATATTGATTTTTTTAGAAACCTTAAGAATAAATTTGCATATGTAGGAAAAAGAGCTAAATTTGATATTTGGCATAGTAGGCTTGGTCATGCTAGTTTAAGAAAATTTCAAAAAGTCATTCAAAACTTTGGTTTGCCTTATATTCAAAGTGGTTCTCATATTTGTTCTGCATGTCAAATGGGTAAGCAACATAAGCTACCATTTTCTCGATTCTCTTATGACAATATTGGACTTTTACAAATTGTGTTTTCTGATGTGTGGGGACTAGCCCTTGTGCCAGGTGAAAATGGTTACAAGTACTGCATCTTTTTTGTTGATGCATATTATAAATATTTGTGGTTTTATCTGATAAAATCATAAATCTGATGTGGCTAGTATTTTTTGCAAATTTAAAGTTATTAAAAATTTGGTTAGAAATAAAATAAAAATTTTTTGTACCGATGGTGGTGGTGAGTTTACTTCTCTTGATTTCTTTTTGAAAGATTTTGAAATAGGACATCGGGTTTCTTGTCCTTATACCCAAGAACAGAATGGTACATCTGAGATGAATCGTAGGCATATTGTTGACATCGAGTTAACTCTTATGGCTCATGCCCAAATTCTAAAAAAAAATTGGACCCATGCCTTCTCTACGGTAGTGTACCTTATTAACCGTTTACCTATGCCCAATCTTAAGTTCAAATGTCCTCTTGAAATTCTGTTTAAAAAAAGTCCAGATTATAAATTCCTTAAGACTTTTGGATGTGCATGCTTTCCTAACCTGAGACCCTATTGAAAAAACAAACTAGACTTTAGATACAAAACCCATGTGTTTCTCGATTATACCAATAACCACTATGGGTACATTTGTTATAATCCACAGTCGCACAAAATTGATGTCACGTTTGATGATAACATTTTTTCTTTAGCCAATATTTCAGCAAAACAATCACCTTCAAATTCTGATCCCTCTCCTATGTTATTAACCATTGATTTTAGATCCAATCGTGAGCCACCAACCTTAAATGCAGTAGAGTCTAGCTCAATCGAATCTTATAATGATAGCCCCATAGTTGAACCAAAAGAACCGCTTGAAGTCTCAGAATATTCACAAAGTCCTTCTTCTATCTCTACATCTGAAAGAATCCATCATATGATTACCATACTTCCAAATATTCTCTGCCTATTTGCCTTGCTGACTGAACTAACTCGAGATCAAGAGCCCACATCATTCAAACAAGCTTCTAAGGATCCAAAATGGTGCCATGCAATGCAATAAGAGTATGTTGTCCTCCCGCGTAATCATACCTGAGAGCTTGTTCCTTCAAACAAATCTCTCAAAATCTTGTAGGATGCAAGTGAGTTTACAAGATCAAATTGAGAGCTAATGAAACCTTAGAGCGTTATAAGGCAAGACTTGTAACTAAAGGATTCTACCAAGAAGAAGTTGTTGACTTCTTTGAAACATTTAGCTCTGTTGTCAAACCTACCACCATTCAAGCAATTTTATTCATAGCCCTGAGTACAAGATGAGAAGTTAGACAACTTGATGTCAACAATGCTTTTCTTAATAGACGACTAGAAGAAGATCTCTATATGGTATAACCTTTTGGTTTTAAAAATTCAACTTTTTCTCACCATTCGTACAAACTTAAAAAAGCATTATATGGCCTAAAACAAATTCCTTGAGCATTGTTTCAAGAGTTGAGTAGTCTCTAATCCAAAAAGACTTTGTTAGGTCTAAAACCGATCCCTCATTTGTTTTTCTTAAGAATGGATTGCAGGTCTCTGTTTTAATTTACGTAGATGATATCTTGGTTACTGAAAACTCTACATCTCATATTTATGACTTGGTGACTTATCTTGAAAACTGATTTGTACTAAAAGATCTTGGCCGGTTGCATTATTTTTTGGGCATAGAAGCCACATATTCATCTGAGGGCCTCTTCTTATCTCATCGTAAATATATTTTGGACCTACTAATGAGATCCAAATGCTAGATGCAAAACAAATATCAACTCCAATGTCTGCATCATCAAAACTCACAACCACAGTGTATCATAATGAGAACCCAACTCTTTATTGAAGTATTGTTGGCACCCTTCAATATGTAACTCTGACAAGACCAGATATTGCCTTCAGTGTGAATAAGGTGTGTTAGTTCATGCATTGGTCATTTATGGATCATTGGGTAACAGTTAAATGGATTTTGAGATATCTAAATTTTTGATTCAATATGGTTTGATGTTGAGATCTTTAAAGGCTCTTTTGATTTTCATATATTTAGATGTTGATTGGGTAGGGTGCCTAGATGACTGAAAATCGACCTTTGACTATGTCATTTATTTGGGTTCAAATTTAATATAGTGGAGTTCACAAAAGCAAAATGTGGTGTCTCGCTCAAGTATAGAAGCCGAGTATTGAGTGGTTGCCAATGCCGCAGCTAAAACTTTATGGACACAATACCTTCCGAGTAAATTGAGAAATCCAGTCTCTTCTTCCTCAATTGTGTGGTGTGCCAATGTTAGTGCAACCTATCTTGTTGCTCATCTAACATTTCATAGTCGCAATAAACACATTGAAATTTATCTTCATTTTTTCTGTGACAAGGTTGCTCAGAAACAACTTCAAGTCTAACATCTTTCATCCCAAAATCAGATTGATGACATATTAATGAAACCTTTGCTAGTGTCATCTTTCCAATATTTCAGATCCAATCTCAATGTTACCTGCTTGACGTTGAGCTTGCGGGGAGGTGTTATAGCACATCGTGCTGATAAACATGGTGGCTGCAACAGACTTCAGCCAGATAAGAGCCTCAATTTTGTTCAAGTGCAAAATCATGATCATACCAAAGTCCATAACGATGAGAGATTTCATTCAGATCAGACACATAATTGTGATCGTGCAAGACTCCATCTCGAAAACAAAAGAGTACATGATATCCGTGATGCTTATCACGTTTGAGAGTCCATTCTTTGCAAAAGTTTCAAGTCTCATCATATTGCAAAACATGCTACAAATGTATCTTGAGTAGTATTCTCCTCAAATCTGTGTACCTAAGCATATATAAATATACATGGGGTCCTCTCTCATATGATTGTAGAGAGAATGTGAGAGAACCAATATCATGAACATAGATCCAACTAATCGAACCACGTTAAAATCATCTTAGTGTGATTGTGCCTGTTTAAGTGTGAGCATGTTCGCTGCTCGTGTTGTCTGGTGATTTTTCAATCATCACTCAAGATCACGTGATTCCAAGATGTTTTTTTTGTTTTCTTTTATTTATAACCCGAAGAAACCGCTCTCGGCATGAAGACCTGGTCGCGCTGGCTCAGCCTGCCATACCTATGGTTGTCATGCTGACAGCGTAAATTCAATATCGGGTTTACTTCGACTGGTTTGGATGTGTCATACTACTTCATAGGTCCGGCATATCCACATGTGGAATTTGAACTGGATATCCGACCAAACTGGATTATAAAATTAAGTGGAGCATGAATTTGGATTTGGTATTGGGTTTAAAATCCAAATCTGAAAGCAACTCCAAACCAAATCTAAAGGTAAATATATAAATCAAATTAGGATAAGTCGCTTATGAGGATGTGAAAACTGTATGAATGGATTGAAACAAGCAATATCTTACTGCTCATATTTTCTTAAGAAAATTTAACCTCACATATATGATCTATATGGTCTGTTTGGTGGGAATTGACTTTTAAATCACCGAAATCTAGTAAGTGTATAGGTTTTTTTGACGATTCAAAAAACAATGGCCGTAAATGCATCAAATTTTCTTGATTTAAATAAGTTTTTTTTTAACAAAAAAGGCACTATCCAAAGGTCAATCTCTAACAAATTGACTATGCTGAATACATATGTAAGGTCAGATTGAGTTAAAACAACTTGCACTTATGAGTTTTAACTCATTGATACTGTATGCACATCCTCACATAGACTTATCCATCAAATTACATGTAAAAATCTATGCTGGATGAATCCAGATTCAGTATTAGCCTTTTCACATCCAGATCCAAACCCAATTATTAAATGTGGCCAATACCATATTCGGCTAATTGGATGTTAGCTACACATATTAGAGTTCATGTGGTGAAAAGCTCATAGCAGATCCGCTTTTTACATGTAAACGGATTCAGATATACGTTAAATTTGGATATTTGTCATATCGGGTAGCAAAAAATAAGAACCATATCTGCGTCTGTTTATAATCGGATATGGTTTTGGCTTACCAAATGCAACTAAACCGAATCAAATTTGGTCGGATAAAATCCGATTCAGGTCTTGGCTGTTCCGACCTGACCGGGACTCGGACCAGTACCCGGACCTCACAATCGGAACCGGGTTCAGTCCAGACCCGTTGAAACCCTCCATTTCATTTTCACACGCCCACCTCTCTCACTCTCTCCTCCTCGTTTGTTCCCCAAAAAAAAACGGAGAGAGAGAGAGAGAGAGTTTAGCCTTTTTCGATTTTCATCGAGATCTCTCGCCATGATTCGTCAATCGTCGTCCTGCCTTCGTCTCCTGAAGAGGGGAGGCCTCCTCTCTGCGGCTCGGTCTCGCTTCCTCTCATCCGCAGATGTGCCCGCCACTCCCACGGAAGACACCTCCTTCATCGATGCGTGGAAGAAGGTCGTCCCCAACCTGGAACCACCAAAGACCCCTCTTTCCTTCATGAAGCCCCGCCCGCCCACCCCTACCTCCATCCCTTCCAAGCTCACCGTCAATTTCGTGCTTCCCTACCAATCGGAGCTATCTTCCAAAGAGGTAACAATCTCGCCCCTTTCGTTTCGGACGTTTTGGTGTTCATCTCTTTCACCTGGTGGACTCCTACCCACTAATTAGAAATGGTTTTTTTGTTGGTTCTGAAGATGGTATTTGGAAATTGCTAATTTTTTAGGGTTTTGTATGATGGTGAAATGATGACTAGTGGAGTGTTGAAAATGATGGGTGAGTATTTTGGCAATGATTGAAGTGTTTAGAACGATCTAGTTTTTTTTGGATAATTTTAGTTATCAGTATTTTGTGAAATGACAAGACAGAGTTTTGGTTTTTGGTATTTTTCTGAATTGGGTTTGCTCTTATATATTTGTTCGATTGTATTGGGTACATGGACAATGGAATATGCATTGACGATAAGTCTTCTGCACAATGGGGACGCATATATAGTGTTTATTTAGAGTGATCTTGGTATAAAAATATTACGATTTTAAGCAATGTTGGTCAATGGGTATCGTGAAATAACAAGAAGTTGATTATGCATCCGTGTTCGATGTCAGAAATAAACATCTGTGTCATCCATCTTCTGAAATCCTAAATTTTCCATAATATTAGATAAAACAGTACTTTGGCCCATTTTGGTGTTTCTGTATTTTTGGTATAAAATCCTGCAAGTCCAGTTTTGTTTATATAGCACCATTGAGACCAGGATGCCCTTTTTGTGAGAATTGCTTTCTTCTTTGTTGCGCTTGCCTGCTGCTTGTGATCAGTTACCTGTAAATTTCATGCGGTTCAGTTTCTGCTGACGAAATTGCTGCTTATCTTGTCGCTCATTTTGGCTACTTGGTTTGTGTGTTGCATTTTTGGGTTTGTTGTTCCCTTGTTAATGGTCCTTCAAATCATAGTTTAGCATAGTGACTGACTACACCAAAGTTATTAACCAAGTTGCAGTGGTTAATCAAGGGACCATTGTTTTATGTATATGAATTAAACATATTTATCTCTTTCAGTTTTCAGCTTGCATTTAAATTTGAAGATCCTTTCCTAATTCCCTTTCAATTTTCAGCTTGCATTATATTGAATTTTCTTTTTTTTCACATTTTAAGATTATGGCCTCTTTGGCCAAAGATATACTAGGGTCATCTTGGCTTCGTTGTGTTATCTGAAAGTTCATTTTCACATGTGGGGAACATTTTATAGGCTTTGAAGAATAACAGATTTGTGTTCCATTGTTTTGTGTGTGCTTCTGTTGGAGTATTGGGCTTTCAGAGGTCCTATCTCTTTGTCCTTTGTTAGTTTTTCTATGTATTTGAATCATCATAGAAATATTTATGTTGGCAACTAATTTGTGTTATTTGTGTTTATCTGATGCATTTTGGAATGTTGATCATGCAAATTCTGTAGTAAACATATAACCAAAAGGCACTATTTCAGTCATTTATCTAGTTTTATTGGCATTACGAATTTTGTGCTAGTGGTTTATATTTAAACTTTCTTAGTTTTTACTATTGATCTATTTCTCTATATCTAAATTTATGGTACAAGTTTTATGATTTTCCTGTATATTATGTTATGTTGGTTTATGATAGAATGTGTGTTTTAGCTTTTCTTGCACTAGTTGTATTGCATCTTGTGTTTTTTTTTTTAATAAAAACCATCTCTTGGGTTAAGATACAGCAACTATGGACATCTTATCCAACCTGAAGTTGCAGTTCCCCGTTAGACTGAATTCTTCTTTCTGCAAATTCTTGTCAACCTTATTAGTTCTTGTTTTTGGAGGGAAACATTGACTTAGTTGCTTTACTGTTTAGGCCCATTCCATTCATACATGTCTTGTGGTAATGTTTTGATCATATTCTTTTGCTTGTTAGGTTAGTGTCTGTTGGTGATTCTCACCCACAGTGAAAGAAGAGAGATATTCTTCACTGCTATTCTCACTGTTAACAATGCATTCTTGCTAAAGTTTCCAATGGTGAATCAGATTAAATGTGAACTCGATATTTAGCATGGGTCATCAGGTTGAGGGTTTGGACAAAAGTGTTTTGGGAAGAGAGAAAGGAGATAACATCATGAAGAAAGTTCCAAATTCTATGTTAGTGGAAAAAGATCTTCTGTAAAGTGGGGAGTTCGGAGTTGGATACAACACCTCAATGTGGTTATTGTTTTCCCATTTCCTTAAATTAATGTTACTCAGAAAAAATTAACCATCTAAACATCAAACATGGCACCTACACTTCAATGCTTGCAAAAAGCATTCAGAAAAGTCTCTGTGCATTGAATGCATGGATGGAGACAAATAAAGATCCCAAGGTTTTCCAGTAACTTGTTTGGAGCTTCTGAAATTTGTGATTCGTTGATTCATTTATGGTTGGTTGAGAGTTGGAATTTGATTTCTAACTTTTCTAAATCTTGAAATCAGAGAAAATGGCTCTAAAATATTTACTGGGTCCTCTTTCTTCCATTGTCTTTGTGGTTCTTTGTCTATTGCTTTGATGATGCTATATTGATGAGAAAACTTGTGTTTCTGTAAAATCTTTTCTTGTCTGCCATTTCCCGATCTCAAGAGAATGCATAAGACCATGCATTGTGACTTACTGTTTTAGATCTCACTGAGCAATGAATTGCTTATAACTTTGTGAATCAGCCTTTTCTCCAGCATACATGTGTGTGCACTCTATTCAATTTATTATTCTACATGCAGCAGTGTGTGTGTGTGTGTGTGTGTGTGTGTGTGTGTGTGTGTGTGTGTGCACTCTATTCAATTTATTATTCTACATGCAGCACATTGGAAGGTGAGAAAGAATATTGCACTGCTATAGAAGGCAATCAAATAATTAAGTGGTAGACCGCTAGTGTAGTATGATGTTAGCCAGCTCTTGGCTTAAATTTGATGTTAACCAGGACCATTGAGATGAGGGATTGGGAGAGGATAGCTGTCATGGAGATGACTATATTTAATTCTGTATAACTTTAACAGCTTATGTTTCCCTCTGTTAGTGCATTCTTTGGATGTGTTCCCCTTTTAAAAATTGTCAGTACTTTTGCTGGAGCACCTCCAAATTTTCCGGGCTTCTATGTCTAGAAATACGTTGCACTTGTTTACTGGTATGATAGTTACAATATACAACTTTCATGAATTCAAATGAATCAACAACTTAGGCTTTACCATGTACTAAAACTATTTGCTTCCAATCTGTTTTAAGTTCTCTCTTCCCTATCTCCTATAATGTTTCTTAGCCACTGTTTTCCTATGATAAAGGAATGTTACTGAAGAACGTACTTGGATGAGGTATTCATTTGCAAGAGAGATTGCTCTATTCAGTTGTTTCGGTTTCCTGAACTGACCTCTTGCTATGACATGGAACCACAAGTTGATAATAGGTTCAGATCATCAGCACTTGACTATTGCTTTCTGTACATTGAAAACTAAACTTGTGCTTTGCAGGTTGATATGGTCATAATCCCAGCTACAACCGGGCAGATGGGTGTTCTGCCGGGGCATGTTTCAACGATTGCTGAGCTCAAGCCTGGAATCCTTTCTGTTCATGATGGAAATGACGTGACCAAATACTTCATTAGCAGTGGTTTTGCATTCATCCATGCCAATTCTTTTGCTGATATAGTTGCAGTAGAAGCTGTGCCGATTGACCGTATCGATCCAAGTCTGGTTCAGAAGGGTTTGGCTGATTTTCAACAAAAGCTGAGCACAGCATCAACTGACCTAGAGAAGGCAGAAGCACAAATTGGCGTCGATGTTCACAGTGCCCTCAATGCTGCTCTTACTGGTTAAGCTGTCCCATTTTCCTTTTCAACTCATTGGGCTGTGCCTGTTGAAACAACTAGTTTATCTTTGTCACTTAATGTGGAATTCTGTTTTTGGCCTTAAGATTTTACTGTCTTCTCCCTGGTTGAATAACGTTTGGGAATAAGAAAAAACTGCTTGTTTTATTATTTGCTGTTAACTTGTTTATCTGATGAAAACTAACTTATCAGCCTTTGCAAATGAGCCCTGAGTCGTTTGAACTAGAGTTGCTATTTGTCGATAGTTGTCTGTTTCCATGGCCAAAGGCAAATGTTTGGTTGCATTCAAATGTGATTTGGAATCTCATGCAAATGGTAGAATGAATCTCGTTTGCACAGATAACCAAACATGTGATTTGGAATCTCATGCAAATAAGAAACTGTGTGATTTGAAATTACATTCGAAGTGACTCGCTATTCCAAATCACATGGTGGGACATGTGATTTGAAATGATATGACTTCAAATCACATGAGATTCAACTAAATCTTGTTAGTGGATGAGAAATTTCCCTAGTCCTTCCTGTTGTTTCCACTTTTATGGCACGTTTGCTTGGCCCCAAATGATAATCAGCCTCTCACTACCGTGAGAGAACCATTCTCATTTGCCCCATTTCTCATGTGCAAGCAAAAGTGAGAAAATGGGGCAGTGAGGTTCTAAATCACACTTGGGATCATTTTTCTCGCTTCTCGTGTGATTCCAAATCACATTGTCCATTGTCCACCCTGTGATTTGGAAACGTAGGATTTCAAATCTTATCGGATGGAATTGAATGTGATTTCAAATCATGAGATGTAAGCAAACATGCCCTTTGAGATTTTCTCTGGCTGTGTCAAGACTTGGTTTTCCAGCTTGATGGTTGGCATAAAATACGACACCGAGTCTATACGCAAGAAACTTTCTGTCATCTTATTTCAGTTATTATCCAAAAACAACCCCGTTTAGCATCGCTTAATGTATGGATAATGACAAATTAAGACCAGTTTTGATAGAAATCTGTGAGATCAGAACGATGGATGTGATTGCTAGGGTCGCAAACTGACTGAATCCAGTGTGGGAGTTTTATGATTTTTGGCTGTTCCAACTTGATCCGGATCTGACTTTGCTATAAATTTAACTGATCCTGATCTGATCCATTTGCATCCCCACTGATTATTCCTTGGACGATTGACATTAAACAGATGAGATGTCGACGTTTTACCTTGAAGGGCAATTTGATGATGTGTAGATTGTGTTGATATGGCCTAAAGGATGTTGAATTTATTCACCAATATTTGTATTGGTATTGACCATAATTACCGGAAGCGAGTTTCGAAAGCTGGAAAGTCTTTGCTTCCTCAAAAGGAGGAAAAGCTTCTGGAAACCCGTTTTCAAAATATGAGAAACTCGATTCCCTTTAGTGAGAAACCCGTTTCTTTTTTGTTTCATAAATTGATTCCCTTTCGTTTCTTTAAAGTTTCCCTCTTGCTTCTTGTCACTTTCCACTCACTCTCCTACACTTCTCATATTTTTCATATATTTAAACTTTTTTTTACATAACAAGCTTGTATGTTGCTTTTATATCATTTTATATTTGTGCTAGAGTTAATTCTTATTTGTTTTTCACTTGTGCTTGATAATGCTTTATGTGTGTTTCTTTTTTAATTTTACATGCACTTGCATAATTGCTTCCTAACCGTATCCTTCTTTCCACTTCATACTACTTTTTACCACTCTTCTCTGCTTCTGCTTCATGCATCACATCTTGTATCCATTTCAGTTCCTACTTTATCATGAAGAAAAAGTTGTCCGGTCCCTCGGCGACTTTTTACAGTAAAAAAACAGAGAAAAAAATCCCGACAATGCAAAAAATGGTGTTTTTTCCTTGTTTCAATGCATCCGTAAGGCCAACCACTTTTTGGTGTTTTTTTTTTATTTCTAATGATTTCTTTTTCACACACCTTAAATTGTTTTTCTTTAATTACATGGAGAAACCAATGCCCTAGTAGCTAGCAGGTAGAGCTCAGCTCGACCCTCTGGGGATAAAACTCCGTGGCTAGGACCCTCACCCATAGGACCTATGCTGGACGTCGGCTTACACAAGAGGAATATCACCTGCAGGAGTCGAACCCCAACTGCCCCTTTGACAGCCGAGGCCCTCTCCAACTATGCTAACCTCTTTGGGGCGAACACACCTTTAAGTGTCTAAAGCAATTTTAGTGTGCATGCTCATGTGTATTAATGTTAAGCATGTTTTTTGAAGATCCAACAATAAGGATGTATTCGATGAAAAAAATGAAATGTTTCAAATTTTAAAAATTATGGACAATTGATTTTTCAGCCCTTAAAAAACCTTCTTACGTATTAGAATTGGATGGTTCAAAAGCCGATCCTTCCTATTTCAACCATGCTGTACTGTCAGAATTTTAAAAAGTAAATATAATTGAAGAAAACTTTAGTGCACTCTGTGCACACCTTCTCTCTCTCTCTCTCTCTCTCTCTCGTTCTGCCCTTAAAAAAATACTGTTTTTGGGTTTTTTCTCACATCTAACACCATAGATGTGATCTATAGGTTTTGTTTAGTGGGATCCGCTTTTGGATCACCGAAATCTGACCTATATACTGGTTTTTTCGGTGATCCAAAATCAATGGCTACTATGGTACCAGTTTTTCTTGGCTCATAAAATCACATTTTTGGTCAAAAAAACATGAAGCAAGAATCTATTTTGATTAAATCGAGCATGCTAAACACATCCAATGGTTCAGATATATCATAAAACACTTTAAAACTATGGGGCATAATGAAAAATGGGGCCTAATATGTTCGATTTTCATATATATATATATGATATTTGGTAATTGCGCTATACATAAGGACACCAGGTTGTTGAAGCCTCATAAAAAAATCCTGCCTAAGTGTCTTAATTAAACAATTCAAGAGCTGATTCCAACTAAGTGAAACATGCGTATCACATCTGTAAGATTAGTTTCACTAAAAACAACCAAAAAATTTTAAAAAAGAGGCATCTATAGGTAATGGCAATATGACTATATATATAGTCACTGAAATATGCCAACTATATCGTGGTGAGAAAGACATATTTTTGTTCCAAGCAAGGTTGAAAGAAATCAATGAAAAATCCAACAAGGAGCATGCCAGAATCAAGATGTGGATGTCAAGCGAGAATGGTGTTGTGCAACTCAAATAACACATTATAATAGGGGTTTGGTTTTTAGTTAAAATGTAGAATGAAATGTCAATAGAAATCGCTAAAAATTTACAGAAATAAACTAGACTCAATAACGAAGACACCACTTTTTAAGGATTTGGAATATGACCTTCGGTTAGGGAGATATGGCCCTGACAAGTTAGTCCTAATTCGGGTAGCGATTTACAGCGATTTGCTTACTGAATAACACTACAAATCGCTATAGCGATTTGCGGAAGATACTACAAATCGCTATAGCGATTTGCGGAAGACACTACAAATCGCTATAGTGATTTACGGTAGACACTACAAATTGCTATAGCGATTTGCGGAAGACCCGAAAATACTACAAATTGTTGTAGGAAAGCCCGATAACACTACAAATTGCTGTCGGGATCCGCGCTGGGGGGGAGCCCCCAGACCCCCCTCCTGTAAGGGCAAAAATTCTAAATCAGGATCCACAACTCATCAAGTTGAATGATGCTACCCACGCTGGGAGGAGCCCTCAAACCCCCCCTTCTATAAGAGTGAGAGGGTTGATGTTCATGGCCTTCTCCAGGGAGAACTCTTTGCCTCCCTTTATTTCTCCTCTAGAGAGATAGAGAGAGGGTTTTACAGTGTTTAACGGAGAAAGAAGAAGGAGACTTTGAAGAGTCAACGTCATCCTCGACTTTCTGGATGGAGGACATGTTTGTCCTTTTTTTGAACGGAGAAAGAAGAAGAAGACTTTGAAGAGTCAACATCATCCTCGACTTTGTGGACGGAGGACATGTTTGTCCTTTTTTTGAACTGTTTGTTTTTTTTTTTTGAATGAATGGCATTTTTGTCATTTTCTCAAACCATCACTTTATGAGAAGAATAGCAAGAAAATGGTACTTAAGTCTTTGCAACAACACCAGAGTCCGATGCAAAGTTATGTCAACATACACGGGAATACGAGCCCCATGTGCTTGCATACGTGGTGCTCATTCAAAGCCCCGAACACAGACGTGAGATTCAGTGAATCATCCGGGGGGAACATACACCACCCTCTCTCAAAATCCGATGATTCAAAATTTTTATCCCGACAAGAATAGTGATGTAAGTACGACAGGTTCCTGCGCGGCTAGGTCTCTGGAAATGGTTTCTCGGAGTAAAAAAAAAAACTAGTAGTTGTTGTAGAAGCATTAGAGACTATCTGACTTGGTCAAGTTAATTCTCCACCATAATGTAGTTGTATCACTATATTATGCTTACCATCACATACAAATTGAATTTCAGTCACGAGAATCCAGGAAATTTCAGGATTTCAGCAAAATTTTGGAAGCCATTGAATAAATAAAATTTGTTAATCCAACAAATCCTGGAATTAATGATGTCACCAATAGGTTCTTTAGGTAAGAGGGGGACAAGGCCTTTGTAAGAGGGACAAGACAAAGTGCTTCTTTTGACTGTGTTTGAAGTTGGCTAGTATGAATATAGCTGTCCTCCTTGTCCATTATGGAACTGTTGAACTCGTTGAATCTCAAAGGGAGGGGTGCTTTTCAAAGGAAGCATGCATGGATGCTTACTTTTATGCCCGGCAGTGACAACTGCAAAGTGTAGTGTGTGTGCTTATGGTTTGAACATCGGGTTGATCTTATGACATGGATCGTCGATCTTCCGAACCTAACGACGTGGACCCGTTGCGTGTTTTTTCCCTGCAGCTTAAAATGTCTACTCCACTGGTTTGGTAGGGCTGGGAAACAAAACTAGCAGCTTGCCATTCGGTTCATCTCAGCTTGCAAGTGGGGGCACAGCTCTAAAATTGAGTTCAGCGAGCTGAGCTATGAGCCAGCTTGTTTAGGCAAGTGAGCTGCATATAAACATGGCAAACTTCCCTTAGCTTGGCTCCTATAAGCTCGTTTTATATATTATATATTTATATGTTATATATTTTATGCATATATATAAGTATATAATGGATATGATGTGTTTTATACATATCTTTTATATATTATCAAGCTTTAAAAAAAACAATTTTTTTTTATTTTTTATTTAGAAAAAGACTGATCTTGACCGGCTCGTAAAGCTCAGTTCCCAACAAGCTCACGAGCCGAGCCTGAGCAGGCCTTTAGGGTATGTTTGAAGGCTCGCCCTGCATGACAAAAACATGCAATTTGTAAGAAACGTTGAACGCGACGGACGCGCAAAATGCTCCTAGACGAAGCGCCCGACCCCTCTCTCTCCTGTGCAGCGGGCAGAGGGGCGGAGGCCTCCCTCCTCCCGTCAAGGTTATTCGGGCGACTCTCCGGGCCGAGTCGTCTCCTCCGGAGATCCCTCCTCCCTCGCTTTCTGTCGCCTGATTCGCCCAATCATCTTCAATCCCTCGCAGGGCAGCAGGGCAGTGCTTATTTCATGTGTGATTCCTCTAGAAGCAGGTACGCCGCTTTGTTCGAGCCCATCGATGAGGAACCATCCCGTCGGTGTTCCTCCAGGACGGCGCTTGCACGGAGGGTTTAACCATCCCGACGGGTATGCGAAGAACGTCAAAGTTGGGTCTCTGCAGATGTTTGTGATTCTGTGAAGAACTAGGGGAGCTGCGAAGACATGGGCCCTGAAACATTTTGATCAGCAAGAAAGGGGATGAGGGGAGAACCGTTCTGATTCCTATAGACCATGGATACTGCCTGCCAGAAAATGTGTGTTTTACCACTTCTTTTACTCTCATTGTTGAGATTATATGGTTGTGAGTTTGCTGCATTTGTTTCTTTTCTATCTGATGTTTTAAATAAAGTGTTATTGAATTCAGAAGTCCAAATTTTAATCCGTGAAACTGCAGAATTCTTGTTTTTTGCCATCATTTCTTTTGAATGCTTTTTCGCCATTTTTTCAGCTTTGGATGATTTTATTCTGCAAAATGGAGTCTGTAAAACCCAATGTTTTGTAATTTTGGATGGTTATCGCTATCTTAGTTAAGGTTTTTGGTCGATTAAGATTGCGAATTTACCAGCATGTAGAAATTCTCTGTCTTTGTTTGTGCTTGCTGTAGAGAGCTGTGGTATGGCGTAAATTTTCAGTTTTTGGTTTTATCATCATGAATTCTTGCATTTTGGTTTTTGGTACAAAAGATATGAATATGATTTATTTTCTTGAGTGTTTTTGGTTTGTATATAAAATGAATATGAATATGCATTAGGGTTTTTGGTTTGTATATAAAAAAATGTGATAAACTTTGATAATTAGATCTAATAAGACACTGATTATAGCATTCTTATATAAAAAAAATATCAATTATTATTTTTTCAAATTACCCAAATCAAATTTTTTTATTTTAGTTTTTAAATCCAACCGGATATCTATGTTCGACGTTAAAATCTATAATAAACATATTAAAACGCTCTTGTGGTTGGGCAGATTGGGTTATACGATCCAAAATAAAGTAATCCTACCTGATTGTCCAAATTGTTCGCACATCAATGAGCATTTGAAACACAACATCCGGTCCAAACAAACGTTGGACTTGATACAGTTGTTATGGAATAAACCGAACCAATGTTGTCTTTCATCTTTTTTGTTCATTTCTTACAGTCTAATACTGGACAAGCCATCAAACATACCTTAATAAACCGAGACTAAACAACCCAAGCTCGGCTACCAGCCTGGGATATTGGGGCTAGAACTGAAATAGAATATGAAACTATGAGCTCCCAAGGCATGGGAGAATAACGTGATCTCTGGCCAACTACATGTTGAAAAAATGAGCTGGTAACTCAGAAGTACAGGTTGGGTTGGAAGGGTAACCATTCTTGGACCCGATTTTTAGGTATGGTATCGGGTCGAGACCCCAGTCTAATCGGGTTCACTATAAGAGAAATGATACCTCGACCCGATAAAAACTACACGGAGCAAACCCGGACCATGCTCGATAAAATAATATTTTTTATCATTTTTACATTGAAAATTTGCGGGTCTTAATCGAAACTCAGGGCAGCCGGGGTCTGTTATACAATTTCACAAACTATACCCGGATTCATATATTAATTGGACCTTTGGGTCCAGACCCGAGTCTTAATTGGTTCTTATTTATCACCATACCCGAACCCTATAAGATTTGGTCTGGGACGGGTCCGGGTAAACCCGACCCGTTGACACCCCTAGTGAACCTGCCTAGATATACCAACTCTATATGTTTGAACATGAGACAAATTTTTTTAATTGCAAGCCGGAGTTAGAAAGACTCCCATCAGTTATAAATCATACCATTAGGACTTGAACTTGCAACATCCCAACACAAGTTGACGTGCACTAACAGATCTTACCAAACAAGCTGAGCCCCCCATCCCAACACAAGTTGACGTGCACTAACAGATCTTACCAAACAAGCTGAGCCCCCCCCCCCCCCCCCCGGTTGGTATGATATAATTGTCTCTTCAATATTGCTGTATCTCCAGACCCATGTGAGTAATGATTCAAGATCCAGCCCTGAGGTGCTAGCATTAAAGTCCTGATCGACCTGGCTTAGCCAAGTCCACATCCCGTTCTGGGTTCCGATAGCTAGGACTAGGGGTGGCAATCGGGTCGGGTTGGCGGGTCAGCATACCTCAACACGAACCCAACCTGTTTATTAAACGGGTCGGCTGTGGCAAACACGAACCCGACCCATTTATTAAACGGGTAACCCGACACGACATGGTTAACCCATTTAATAAACGGGTTGGCAGGTTGGGTTCGGGTAAACGGGTTGACCGCCTAACCCATTTATTAAACGGGTTAGCAGGTTGGCATACCCCTTATAACACAAACCCGATCTGTTTAATAAACGGGTTAGGCGGGTCGACCCGTTTACGACACGAACCCGTTTAAGCCAAACTTGAACCCGGCTAAGAAGCGGGTTGGCGGGTCGTGTCAGAAATTGCCACCCCTAGCTAGGACCAATCCTAGTATAAAAACTTTTGGTTATTAATCAGAATTCAAGCTTCTAGTCTTGTTTATAAACTTCCTAACTGGACACTAGTCCACATGGGTCTTAACCAAGTAACTAATAAGACGTACATTAATAGTTCTAGGCTCTAATATTGTCGGGTTGGTATCGTGTCTGGTCCGGTAAAACATGGACCTTTGACTAGGGCTGGTAAATGACCAAGCTGAACGCGTCAAGATTGAAGTGTTCAAACTTGGTTCATTCTTGTGGTGAGCTCAGCCAAGTTTGAGTCATAATGAACTCAAGTTAAACGAGCCAAGTTCGAGCTGGCTTGTTTAAAAAAAAATGTTTTATATATGGAAGAAATAGAATTACAAAAAAAAACAAAATGCACTGTTACATAGCAAGAAACAAAAGGATTTTACCACTAAACCTATTTTCTGAAAATCAAATAGTTCAACCATATGTTTTATATATACTATATAATGTAAAATGTATCTAAAATATATTTTTTACTACTTAACAAACATTTATATATAAGTCAAGCTGAACGAGTACCAATTGTTCATATTTAGCTTACCAAGCCTATTTTACGAGTTTGAATAAGCTTTTTACGAGCTGAACATGAGCCGAGCCACAAGCTGCTCAGCTTGTTTTCCAAACCTACCTTTGGAATGAAATCAAGATCTTTTTTTTATTACTTTTTTTTTTCAGATTAGTTGGACCCCATCATCATGAGAGCCAAGGCCAGGCCCACTTTTCATATAAAAAGATTAAGAAGACATTTGATACTCGTTTTGCTTGAACCATGAGTTGCAGCATATGAGTATCTGATTGTCAACGGGTCAGGTTTGGTTCGGACCCAAGTGAAACCAAACCCAGACCTGATTTTAGATGCTGGTACCAGATCCAAATCCAAGTTCAATCGAACTCACCATAAGAAAAACCATACCCGGATCTTTTAAGGATTTCATGAACCATACCCGATAAATTTAATTAATTTTATCTTTTTTACTTGAAAATTTATGGATCTTACTCAGAACTCGGGTTGGGCCTGAGTCTGGCATGAAAGTTCACAAATCATACCCGGTTTCACATATTAATCAGACGCTTCGAGTTCAAATCAAATTATATTCGAACCTTTTTATTTATCACCAATCCCCTATAGTGTGTAGTACGGGTCGGGTCTGGATCAAACCCGACCCATTGACACCCTTAGGTATTTCTGTGGGGTCCGCATGTCTCCACGCAGGTGAGACAAGGCTTGATAATGTAAGGATAAGGTGGATGATCATAGTCAAAGATGAATGATTTATAGTGTTTTTTTTTTTTCTTTACTTTTAACACGACAGCCGCCTTTGGCATCATGTGAATGTGACTAAGATCACAAACCCAAGTACCTTAACGTTGCAATGGACGTGCTTTTCATGATTTCAGTTGCATTTTGTGCTTTGCCAAACGAAAGCCTAGATGGTAAACGAGTCCGTAGCTGTAGGTGATCGAACTGACACCTCAAGAACATTTAGTCAACACGTGGTAGATTGCCAGCATTCACCGAGACGATCAAAGTGTGCTAAATTCAGCCGAGCTGCTTGCTGCCGACTTGGTCTGTCCTAAATCCAAATTCTCTCTCTCTCCCTATATATATATATAAAATTAATATTTGCATTATTGAAGGTAAAGTAGAAATCACCTTTTTCTTAATTTTTTTATTTTATTTTTGGTAGATCAAATGTCAACGATATGGTCTACATGGTTTGTTTAATAGAAAACTTGTTTTGAATCATGTGATTATAACCAGTAATTAGGTTTTTAAAAGGTCCAAAAATCAATGACCCAAAATTTCATAACTCAAAAGATCACATTTTTATATCATAAGCATGATCCAAGACTTGATGCTTAGCAAAGTAAGCGAGTTCAAAACATCTACGTGATTAGATTGAGTCAATAGAAATTGCACTTATGATTTTTAGTTCATTTGTTTCCTTACCTTCATTAGTAAGAAATAGTTTCTCATATATATATATATATATATATATATATATATATATATATATATATATATATATATATATATATATATATATATATATATATATATATATATATATATATATATATGTGTGTGTGTGTGTGTGCGCGCGTGCAAAAAATTATGGTAATTTTGTACCATGATCATCATATAGTGGTACACATTGTTGTTTGCATAGATCTAGTCACCAAATGGTAAATCTAAGCATACAAATGTGTATAACATGATTTATTTAGTATAAAATGATTTCATCTTATTTAATACATCATAAGATTTTATTTGTAAGATATTGTTAACCAATGTCCCACAATTCATAAAAATAAGAGTGGTTTAAAAATAACATAAAACATCTTATTTGAATTTCATAAGTAAAATATACTAAAAGTGATCCAATGGCTAGATTTTGCTTATGGAGCTTAGATTTGTGTTAATCAAGCGTGTGCCAACATAAGCTATAATGATATCCTCTTAGAACCTTCCAAAAACCATACTTGCAAGTCTTTTTTGCTCAATTTACACTATTAGATGTGTTTATTATTATTTATTGAATATGAAACATGTATTTTACTAAATATTTTTTATCTTCAAATGTGTATTTTAAAAAGGTAAAAATATCAATGTTTGATATTATACTAAAATTTGATGATAAAATATTTATATTTTTATATCAAATCAATTTGAAAGAAAACTTGTTTCTTAATAAATAAGCAATGAGATGGTTCAGATCAAACAAAAAGTACGAACTTTAGAGGGTCCTAATGAGACTCTAGAAAAAAAAAATGAGTAGGACCATCCCCTTCTCTCTCTCTCATATATATATATATATATATATATGATGCAAACTTAGTAAACAAAATATGCTAAATGGGGTTTTCGATCTTTTTCATTTTATTTTCGAATTCTGACTATACAGATGTAAGTACTTGATTTTTTAGGGATCAACTCTTGGAGTGTTCGATTCCGACATATGTATTGGCTTTTATAAGGTTTGAAAAATCAATGGTTCAAAATCTTTGTAATTTTTTGAGGTTTCAAATATCATTCTTTTCATGGAAAACACATGTTCCAGATGTCAATTCCTTGCAAATCGACCAGATCTAACATTACGGATCTCTCGATATGGGTCTAATAAATGAGTCAAAGCTCAAACTAATCTGCTTCCTTACATACACACGTGCGTGTGCTTGACAGTTGCAGTTGGAGAAACGCTTGCACTAGGAGGAAGAATTTTTATGCGGTCAAAAGGGTTTCTTTCACATGCTAGCTGTGCAATGGTGAACCTAAATCCCTTTTTGCAACGTCACAGAGACACGGTTACAACCTGGCACGCGACTCGAGTTTCATTTAATTTGATTTCAAAAAAAAAAAGTGTTAAAAAAATAGGACGTGAGCCGGGTTTTTTAATTTTTAATCAATAAATATCCCAATATATAAACAATTTTATAAAAACATTATTCAAATATTTTAAAAAAATTGATGTTCGTATGTATCGTTGTCATGTCCGACTCCTTTAAATGACTTGTCCGTCCCTGTAACATAGTTTTTTTTTTTTGCATATCATAGAGGAATAAAAAGCTTTAAACAAGGGCTGTCCATCATGTGGACAATACCTAACCACTATCAAATTTTACTCTTTTTGGCTAAGCTAATCCAGTTAGTAACGACTTTCTTTCTTTTTATTAATGACAAGGAACCCTAACCAAGAATTGGGTCACTTAATGGGCCTCCTCCCCTGCGAGGCTAGAGTCCGGATGGTGTGCAATATTATTGCACAAATATTTATGCATTAAGCACCTGATCGCCCTCTACAGGCCTTGGGCCCACAACTGACAGGCCTTGTCCCCAAGATGGCGGGTGATAAGGTGCTTAATGCACAAATATTTGTGCAATCATATTGCACCTGATCTTTCCACCGGCTAGTATGGTGTCCATATGTTTTTGTGGAATATATGTGCATTTATGTAATGCAAATTTCACCAATATTTTGACTTTTTATCAAAAAATGAATGTTAAGATTCTTTTGCTATTTACACAAAACAACAAAGGCTTTTCGATGCAAGAACCAAATAATATCTTACATTTGGGCCCCAAATGGATTCTTCTTTTGTATTTTTAAAAGAATGTTGTTACCAACGGGGCTGGGCTTGTCTTGCAGGAGCAGTTAGTGCACGTCACCTTGTGTTGGGTATAACTGCTAGGGCCGGGTCGGCCCAACTCGGCTTTCCCTGTCGAAAAAAAAGAAATCAATGTTGTTGCATTCTCTTAAACGATGGACCCGATTATCAGTAGGAAACAAAGGGGGGGTCTCTATTTGGTAGGAGCAGTTTTTGCCAGTCACCATGTGATGTGATAGTTGCCATCAGTAGGGGTTGTCTATTGTAAAGGAGGGGCTTTAATCCCCAGCTTGTTCATAAAAAAAAAAATGAAAAGAAAACACATTTATCAGTAAGGGCTTTTTTCTCACTTTTGCCAGTTTTTTCTTTGCTGAAAGATCCTTATAATCAAATATATTCTTAATCCTTATTTGGTCAGGCCTTTAATAGGATCCAAATGTGATTCAGTTAGGATTCCGACTTCTATGCACAATTACTCTTTCAGGGATTTGTTTGATCCAAATTTGTTTGAGATATGATTAAAGGCATACATACAATTAGACTCTTTTAGGGGGTTGTTTGTTATACTCCCACTTAGGTCACGTTTGAAAGTGAGAAAAATTCTAATAGGAAGATAGAATTGTGCCTATGAAAAGTTTTCATACGATAATTTTTCTAAAATGAGTGGTGGTGGTGGACCTCACCATTTTTTCTTGGTAGGCAACGTTCCTCCACCTTCCCTTTTGGATGAATGTTTTTTTATCAAAAAATATACTTTTTAGAAAAACTTTTTGAAAGAGAAATTTTCTCTCTTTTGAAAGGGTCAAAAAAATTGTACGAATTTTTTCACTTTGTATCACTTTTCTTATAACTTTTTTACTTTGAGGCGTGCCCTTAAGGAAAGTCTCCTACTTTTGAAAGAGTAATTTTGATGGGAAAATGCCATACCTATACCTAATAGAGAGGTATGAATCCACTTTAATAGAAAAGTTGTTTTTTTACATTTATTATGTGTATCCTATAGGCATATTTGTTTAACTCTTTGTAGAAAAAGTAAAAGAGAACTTCTTTGACAGGAAAGGGCATGAAATAAAGCCTCTTCAGAATTTAAATTCACATTTTGTGTTGATATTCTTATACCAAAGTTGTAACGCCCTAATATTTTAACTCAAAAAATCAAGAGATATTTTTTTAATGTGTAATTCAATGCGAGAACTTCTATATAGTATTTCTCTAATCGAATGAAGCTCTAAAAAGTCAACCTTCACATACATTGGTGTTTAATAGCTCTTTGAAATCAAATTCAAGAAAAGATTATCATTAAGCTAGAATCCATTTTCGAATACTTTTAAAAATAACAATAAAAATCACTTACAAATAAATTCAATTAACAAGATTGGGTGAGTTACAAAAATATCAAACCATACACTTAATTAAATTATATTTATCAATTGCATAAATAACTTAATTCAGTCCTATTAATTTAAAATAATATGAGAGTCCATATAATATCTAAAATAACAAAATCATATCCAATCAAAAGTGATATCCACTGAGAAATGCTTGGGAAAGAAAAACATTTGTCTCTTGACACGTCACAACATCTCGCCATCTAAAGGCATCCTCATTCAGTACCTGCATGTAATATTCGGGGTATGACTCATTGAGTCCCAGTAAAATGTACTAAAATCACACAAGTAAATTTAAATCAATATACTAGAAACATGCTTTATTCACTTACAACCAATCATTTAAGTAGACAACTATTTTAAACATTCTTTCGATCACAATTGTATATCATGAATTGATTCAAAAGCAAATACTAAATTTATGCATAATAATAATTGCATAGTATGAATAAATTAAAAAATAAATACTAACTTTATGCATGAGTAGATAGATAATGCATACACTTATCAATGCAGAACAATAGTTTTTTCATGCATGAGTGAATTTAACTTCCTTTAATTAAGTTTTAATTTTGCATTATGCATGTCATGAATAGGGTAATGCACATACACTTATTGTTTCACTTCTTAGGATAATGACTCAGGAGGGTTATATATTTTCAAATAAGTTGTTACTTAACCCTGATTGAACACCAGTTACCAGTCCTAAGTGAGGGACGAACTTGTGGAGAGAGAACTCCCAACACCTATACCATGATATATTCGACTTCACTAATTAGTTTTTAAGTATCGCTTGCCCTCTCGTTGTAAGCATCAATATAATTAATGTTCATGCTTTATTCTTTAATTTTATTAATCCTATTACTTTTCATGCACACACATAATAAATCTATTTCAAGGATTCATGCCTTCATTTTGAGAACCTTGCATATATGATTCAATGTCATTATCGTATTCATGTTTGTCATGCATGTTGATTATAAAATATTAACTTTCATTTACACATTCATCTTAAGCATTGAAATATGAATAACATCATGCATCTATACATTGTTACATGATACACACTTTAACTCTCATATATTTACAATTCAGTAATAGTATTCAACCAATGCCATGCAATAATAACACATTCATATGACATATTTTATAAAATTTCAAAACATACATTTAAACAACATCACAAGCATGTTAACATGTTAGCACATTTATTTTATTCAAACCGGAATCCCATGCTTCACTTAGTTAATCTGTCCCGTATTTGGATAAGAGTCTGATTGGACGGGAACCACCCAACTGTTACAACAACAACCCTATTGTAATCACGTTGAGTTCCAAACCCAATTTTCTTGTCATGGTTACCCTTATCTGTTACCTTTCATGCCTCACAAACCAATGTAGGGTATGTTTTTTTTTTATAAAAGAAAAACTATTTTGAACCCAAAGAAACCGCACTCGACACGAAGACCTGACTGTGTTGGCTCGGCCTGCCATACCTACGGTCATCATGCCACAACAACATAAAACTTTGAGGATAGGACCCCTGTCCTTAGGGCCTATGCTATGCATTGGCTTGCGGAGAAAGGTGAGCCCATGAGAATCGAACCTTGACTACCTGTCTAGCAGCCAAGGTTCCACTCCACTACGCCAATCCCTTTTGTGGCAAGAAAAACTGCTTGGCTCATCGGTTTATTAGCATAAACTCCAAGTTCTCTTTGATATTAAGTACACTCTCACGGCAAGGGACATGCACCATCACTACAAGAAAAATGCCAATTCGCGACAGACGTTATCCGTCGCTAATCCGGCGTAAATTTCGTCGCTAACGTGTTTAGCGACGGATAGCGTCCAGTCACATAATCTTAGTCGCTAAATTACGACGGAATTTATTTGTTACCAGTTTGTCACTATTTAGTGTTGAACTTTAATCTGTCGCTAAATAGCGACAGACTGACGACAAACTATATCCGGATAAACTCCATCGCTAACTTTTTCTCGGCAAGTTAGCGACAGATTAAAGTTCGTCGCAAACCATCGCCTGATTGAAATTGACGACGGAAATAATCCGTCACTAATTTAAAAAAAAAATTTGAATTATGAAACTCGAGAAAAATTTCTCGTAATACAATTCATATAACCTGCTTATAAAAAACAAAATACATATACAGGTGAAACAAAATTAACACAGGTTCTAAGTTAAATAATAAAATACAGTCTTTGCCAAGTTATAATTAATTACAAGTACGTTAAACAAATTAAATACATGAAACTAATCGTCGTCAAGATTCGGGGCATCATCCGCTTCATTTTCTCGATCTACCCCTCCCTCCATACCTCCGTCAGCTCCTCTACGCTGATCATTTTCAGCATCCTACAAGAGAACCAAATTGTTAATATTTATAAACAAAATGTTCATATGTGTTATAAAACAATAAAAAACTTGCATATTAATTCAATCATGCTCATATGTGTTCTAAGGCCGTAAAAAAACTTGCATAATGATTCTATCATGCTCATATGTGTTCTAAGGCAGTCAAAAAACTTTATATGTGCTTCAATCATGCTCATATGTGTTTTAAGGCAGTAAAAAAACTTGCATAGTGATTCTATCATGCTCATATGTATTCTAAGGCAGTCAAAAAACTTTATACGTGCTTCAATCATGCTCATATGTGTTCTAAAGCAGTAAAAAAACTTTATATGTGATTCTATCATGCTCATATGATTTCAAAATATTGATCCAACTTTAAACAAGCAAATTTGATTTACATAGTCCAACTTCAAAGGGAAGAAAAAAAGGTTGTGTTTCCCCACTAACAGGAAATATCATCATTTAAAATTTTGAGAAACAAAAAAACTGGGCAAACACCCATGATTCGATATGTTTCATGTCACCACAACTAAAGATCACATAGAAAGTTATCTCATCCTAACAATTCAATCGTTTTAATTAAATGTCTCTACCATTCCCTTTTCCATTGCATATTATGTCTTTCAGCTTATACAAAAAACCACGACAATATCGTGAGAAATATGAAAATCTCACGATAATATCACGATAAATTGCTTGAAAGTTTAAAACGGTAATTTCTCGTGAGATTTTCAAAATCTCGCAAGATTTATGAAAAAACATAAATATCGTGAATTAAACACGATATTTACATTTTAAACAGCTATTTTATCACAAAAAATGTGTATTTTAATTTTTAAATAATTTTTATCAATATTTTCTTATAAAAAATAAATTTTATATTTTTTAATTTATTTTTTTATTGCCGAGATTTTGCCGAAAAAAATGCGAGATTTATGAAAAAATTTCAATTTCTCACGAGTTTTTAAAAAACCAGAATTTGCCGTTTAAAACGTTTGTCACTATGCCGTGTGTTTCAAACTTGTGACATCCCATCAATTTGGTGACATTTATCAATAGATTAATGGAGCCCGTTTACACCATTTATACAACTTTGTGACACAGGGTGAGCTTGTTTTAGTTACATTTTTTTTTATATTTACACGGAGAAACCACACCCCAGGAGACCCTAGCTAGCCGCGTTGGCTCTGCGTGCCGTACTTATGGTCACTACAGTGTAAAAACTCTGTGTTATTTTTCGTATATACTCTCACTATATTACATGCTTATATATGCACATATATGCATATATTCAGATTTTACTTATAAAAAAAAATATCTACAAATGGCAAAAACAAGTCCAGTCCATGTGGACATGTGCAACAAGAAAAAGTTGAATAAAACACAAGGTTAGCTTTAACAAGCTTTTAGCATGGCAACAAAGCAAAAAAATAATTCTCTTTAAAAGTTTTTTTTTTTTTAAAGGTTACAAAAAGGGTCGAAAATTTGTGAAAAACGTGAGCTTTCACTGTTCCCATTTCGGCTGGCTTGGCCTCATTCTTTTGTTGCGTATGTGGATTGGACAATTACAAGCCACCTACTTACAATTCAACAGAAAAAAACAGGAATTATATGAATATCTTTTAATTATAACCAAATTTATAAACTTTAATAAGTGTTTTTATCACTATTAATTTTCTCCTACTAGCCAAGCTAAAATGAGCCTTGTATGTCCCTTATGACATGACTTACAAAAGTTAAAAACGGCAAGATATGGCAACAAAAAACTTGGGAGAAAATGATTTTTTTTTTTTAATCTTGTATTTTTTCAGCAAAATCTTGGCAATAAAAATTAAATTTTATAAGAAAATATATATTAAAATATTAAAAGATAAAACCACATGGTTTTTCATGATAAATAGCTGATAACGACATGATTATCGCTTTTAAAACATGATATTTATGTTTTTGATGAAAAACTCTCAAGAAATTGAAAATATCACGAAAAATTACCGTTTTTTTTAACTTTTGGGTAATTTCTTGCGATATCTTCTCAAGATTTCATAAATCTCGCGAGAATTGTCAATATGCCTATGACATGCATGCACATCACTACACGTGTATTTTTTGCAAAATTAGTGAATTATGAGCCAAGTTCGCTTCCGTGTCCGTATTCTTGTGATGCACGAGTGAATTACGTACCCAATAAATGGGAGTCCGGATCGGGTGCAATCACATGTCATAATTTTTGTGCATTAAGCACCCGATCGCCCTCCATTAGGTCTTGAGCCCCACACCTGACAGGCCCTGTGCCAAGGTGCTTCATGCACACATTTTTGTGCCATGTGATTGCACCTGATCTTTTCACAATAAATGGTGATAGTTTGGGTTGGGCACCTGACCCATATCGGGTTGGTCTCGTGCAGCATTTTTGCAGTCCAGGCCCGAATCTAGTTGGGCGGGCCGTTGTATAATTTACACAGGACCCAACAGGCTCGGCCTGTTAACTAGCTTAGGCCTAAAAGGCTCAACCCAAGCTCGAGTATAACTAAACCAAGCAGGGCTCGGGCCTCGGGACAAGACATGGGTCAGGCCTGTTGGGCCCAATCATATTGCATACTAGTGTGCCGCTGCACCTGATCACCCTCCATCTGCTGTTGTATCCCTAATCGACACAATAGAAGTATGCAATGTGATTACAACTGATGGCATGGAGGAGCAATATGGTGGCAATGGATTACTAGCATTAACAAACAAGTGCCAAATTGGTCCATAATTATGGTCCAAGGCTTTATGAAAAACCTTTTCCAAAAGCCGGAGCTGGATCCGGTTCCAGTGAATATCATTGTTCTAGTTAGATGATTACTGATGGAAACGGGTCAGATTTGGATCCAGTCATTCTTGACCAATACTGTATCCATCTTCCAAATATGACCAGGATTTGGATATTTACTATTGGGATCCAAAAATATGGATGGAATCTTGTTCTTACCTACTCCGACCAATTTGCATCACCATAAATAATCAATATGTATCTGTATGCGGACTAGGTCCAAATCCAACATCATTCTTCGAGTCCCGATTGCCGGGTTACGAGTAGCAGCTGAAGTAAGGGGCTGGATCTAAGATCATGATCCACACTTTTGATTCTTTGGGAACATGGCAGTAAGTGGTTTGAAACCAACCAGGACTCAAATGGAAAATGAGAGGGTCCATAACACGCTGAGCATAGCAACTCATGAAAAAGAGCTATGTCCAATGACTCTCAGCCTCTCGCAGGCTCGGCTGGAATTGGACCCATCAGGGTGTACTCGAATCTGCCCAAATAACAAAGTGCCGGGTTCAAGTTTTGCCGGGTCACAAAAATGAAATCCCAAACCGGGATCCATATAATTTTAGAAGTTTATTTTTACTTAAAATTAATACATATAAAAACAGGACCGCAGTTAGTGCAGGTTACCTTGTGTTGGGGACGTTGCAAGTTCAAAACCCAATGGTATGGTTGTATATAGGATTGGGTCAGACTAACCCTAGATTACCTATATATATAAATATATAGTAATGGGTTCGTGCAAAAATGAAAAATGCTAAATGAGTTTTTCTGCTTTTCTGGTATGTTTTTTTGTAGTTTTGACCTCATAAATGTGTTGAGCATGGTCGATTTACGAGAAATCTACAACTGAATCGTGTGTTTTTTATGAAAAAAATGATATTTAGAACCACAAAAATTTTTGGACTGTTAATTTTTTGAACGCTATAAAACACACCCATGTCTCGAACACTTCAAGAGCTGATCTTTATAAAATCAAATACATAAATGACACTGTATGTTCAAAATTTGAAAATAAAATTAAAAAAATACGAAAAACTCATTTAGCACTTATAGATCACATCTGTATGATCAAAATTTAAAAATAAAATAAAAAACCTAAAAAAACTCATTTAGCACTTACCCATTAATCATATATAGTAATATATATATATATATATATATATATATATATATATATATATATATATATATATAAGGTCAGGTTCGTTAACCAGCAAAAATCATAACCCAAACTCGCTTGTTGAAGTCGGGTTCGGGTTGAATATTATTCGGGTCGATACTTTTTATGCCCATACTCAACCAGCACAACCGATATTGCCAGTGGGACTTAAACGCGGTGTAAATTACTATATCATCCTTGGTGATTTAAGTCAAAGACATGTTGCTTCCCCAAATCACTACAATGGTCTTTCTCCGGTAACGGTAGGTAGAGACGAAAACAGTTCTGATATGGCTGTCCAAAAGTGGGTCCCCATCTGGATACGGATCTGTGGGTCTCATAGACTGAGTCAGCGCCGCTAGGTCTCTGATCTTTGAGGCGGTTTTTCGTGTAAATATAAAACAAAACTGGGTATCCTTTTAGGTCCTTGACTAATACAGTATGAGGTAAAATAGTAATTGTACTAACACTCAGAGCTACTACCCCCCGTTCGCCTACTTACCTCGAAGCATGCCTCGTCCATTCCCTCGCGTTCTCAAATACCCCCGCCAAAAACCTTACTTAAGTATGCCATCACCCCGCCGGAGAAGCGACGGAACCCCACCGGAAACTCCACCCTACACCTGAGAAAAAGAGAGAGTCCATATGGACAAGAGAGACGCCGGAGGCAATTCCTCAGCGGAGGGGGCGAACTACCGGGGAGTCCGGCGCAGGAAGTGGGGGAAGTGGGTCTCGGAGATCCGAGAGCCCCGCAAGAAGTCGCGCATATGGCTCGGAAGCTTCGATACGCCGGAGATGGCCGCGGCGGCACACGACACCGCCGCGCTCTTCCTCCGCGGCTGCTCGGCGCGGCTGAACTTCCCGGATATGGCCGGACGGCTCCCGCGTCCGGCAAGCTCCGATCCGAGCGACGTCCGCCTCGCAGCCCTGCAGGCCGCTTTCAGACTCGCGCCCCCCGCCGCCTCCCGGCTGGAGACCGACGACGCGGTGGTGGATGATGCTCCTCCTCCGGCGAGCGAATCCCTGTATCAGTTTTCCGATGAGTCTCCGGCCGACTCGCCGTGGCTGTGGAGGGAATTGGCGGAGGCGCTGCTACTGAGCCCGCCCCGCTTTTGGTTGACGTCGGAGAGTGACGTGGTGATCGAGGAGCACGATTTGGGAGGATATCTCTGGAATTTGTGCCAATAACGCTGTCCTTCTTGGGCAAAAATAATTTAGTGTTTTTGTTTACTATGAATGTGTGAGTGGTCACGTGATGAGTGCGTGCCCTGTATGTTGATATACTACCGGAGGTATACGGGTCGGGTTTGTTGAAATATCATAGTTACAAATATCGGCGATATTTTAAAATTCATCGATATATTCTAAAAAAATTAATAAAATCTTAATAAATCTCAGTGTTTTGAAAATTTGATGATTGTAATTCATTCTTGAATCACATTTTTTTTTTTTTACAGAGAAAGCTGAGGGTAAGGCAGACCCTATCACTATGATCAGTGATGCAACTATACCATTCGGATTCGAACTTTCAACGTTGACGTGCACTAACTGCTCCGGGAACTCTCCCTCCCGAATCACCGACTGCATATTGTTAGGCTTCCAACCGGTAAAACCCTTGAGGTCCTCCTAACTTGCAGCCGTGTACACCCAACTTCGACTTTGCCGCAAAAGACACCTTCCATGGGTTTCAAATTCATGGTAATCGGTCAGCTTGTTGATGTTTACAAGTCGTCTCTGCCATATGAGCAGTGTCCCTGTGGGCTATATTCCTAGGTAGGGGTGATCGGTTTCAGGATGGATGGTTCCTATCCTAGAACCAAAAACCATCCGTTAGGGTCTGGTTTCGCAAATTGCGAACCATGAACCACCCGCTCGTTTCATGGATCCAACCAAGAACCGAACCACCAGTCCGGTTTGGTTTCGATTGGATCCCGATTACAGTCTTAATACTTACCCAATTTTCTGCAAAGAAGTTATGTTTTACCTTTTTTTTTGTAAATGGGACTATAACCATAACATCCCAAAACATCTTGAAATAGAACATTTTTTGTAGATGGAACATCCTAAAATCATAACATATAAACCATAATATCTTGAAACTTCACAAAGATCAGGCCACAGGTACACAAAGGCCTTGAGCCTGTTTGACATATAAACCTCGGGGAGAATTAGCTGAGACTCAAGACTAGAGGAGGACTGAGAAAAGGAGGCTGCAGCCAAGGTTGAGGAGTTGAGGGTAGGGTTTTTTCATTTTGGTTTGGGCTGCTTTTCTTTTGGAATGAAGAGATGGGCCTTCGGGCAAATGATTTCATTTTCAAAAATATAAGTTCATATTATATATAGGACCGGTTCGGTTGGGTGGTTCTCACCCGAAATCGGAAACCGAACCGGTACCCGTTGGTTTTAAAAAATTAGAACCAAGAACCGAACCATACCCATCGGTTACGATCCAAAATTAGCCGGTTGGGTACGGTCCGGTCCGGGTTGGTTGGATCGGGGTTTTTTTGCTCACCCCTATTCCTAGGTCATGAATACAATTGCCTCGCTGCCAATTTAGAGATGCAAATGGTTCGAATCCAAGATTGAGGTTTTGCAAATTTTGGCTGTTCCGCCAGATCTGTTAAGGATCCTAATCCCAATCCCTATGGCAGATTTTACGGTCTAAATTTACATGTAAAATAACATAATTAGGTTTATTAGGTCAGATTACACAGCCTACATTTTACCAGTTGCAGCCATTGATCTAATCCGATTTTTTAGCGACTCAAGTAATATGATTAAATTGTCTTCAACAAAAAAAAGAAAAAAAAAAAAAGGAAAGGAAAGGAAAGTAATCTGATTAAATGGATCCGAGTCGACATCTAACCCCGCACAGCCCTAATCCGTACCGCTGATATCCCAAACGGTTTGGCACTACATAAGATTTAAAATTAAGTTGTTAATTTGCATACTTTAGGTTGTGACTTGTGAATAGTCTTACCTTCTCGTAAACATCTTATAATTTGTTTGTGTTAATGTAATCAACAGATTCGAACATGGTCCTAGTGGGCCGCAGGGGGGCAACAAGCATCAGTTTGGTTTGGGGTTGGTGAGGTCCATGTGGGTCATGACTCATCATGTGATATAATTTAGGGATGCACACTAGCCGAGCATGACCTGTTCGAACTCGGCTCGGTACAAAGTATTTCTGTTCAAGCTCGGCTCAAGCTGACTTTGTTCAGACTCGACTCGGTTTTGAGCTCGAACCGAGCTGAGCTTCAAGTTATTCTAAAAGAAATTATTTTTTAAAAATATTGTTTATGGTGGGTTTTAAGTTTTAACCTCTCTCAAGTTTTCTAAGTGACCCACCGTTAAGCCAAATCATTTATTATAGACATTGAAAAAGTTCTCTTTATTAACAACAGAAAAAGTGAAAAGCGGAATTCGATCTACGAGCCACTAAAATAAAGTGAAAAATGGGATTCAAACTACGAGCCTTTTGTCACTGCTAAAAGTGTTATTTGATGTAAACTTGCGTTGAGATGGACACTCATCGCGAATTCATTCCGGTCATGTTCAGAAGTGATCATGCACCTATGCATTTTTGTATATATATATATATATATATATATATATATATATATATATATATATATATATATATATATATATATAAAGAGAAAGAGAACATTCAACATTACTTGGATTCAACATTACTTGGATGAGAGAAACATAGGAGTAAGACAGCCACGATCTAAAAGAGAGAGAGTGAGTGTAAATGCCAAAAATATGCATAAAGAATATTATAAGTTTAATTACATGTACTTTGTGTTTTTACTATAAATAAATAAATAATTTTTTTATAATTAACAAGTAAAAACCCTCAACAAAAACTGGGTCACTTAATAGGACCGCCTCCCTGCGAGGTAAAACTTTGGGTTGAGAACATGACCACCTATCGTTACATGACTCAATCATGATAAAGCAATAGCAGCCCCGATGTGCGAGTGAGATTCGATCCTGTGTATTCATATTGACACACTACCCCTGCTGGCCACATGGGTAACCACCACAATGGTAATATTATGATACATAAATAAGAATTAATAATTTCTTTATAAAATATATGATTACATTGATTACAACTAAAATAAAATAATTAAAATTTCATATAACACATATAACTCAACTTTTCATCGAAAAAGAATTTGTTTTTGTTTTGTTTTTTTACAGAGAAAGCTGGGGTTACTCTGTCCCCTACCACATATACAAAAAGTCCAAACACAAGTTGACGTGCACTAACTGCTCCTGATAGACAAGGGGAGCCCCCCATTGGTGAAAAAGAAATTTCTTATTTAGGAAAAACTTGCAAGAAATACACGAGAAATGAGCTTCGTAGATGTAGGTGGGTTTATCACTCAATGGGAAACGGGTTTCCCATGCATTTTTAGAGGTTTCCCATAAGTTTCAAAAGCATGAGGTTTCCGATCTTGAAAACGGTCTCCCGAGAAATGAGCTTCATACATGTAAGTGACCCTTGTGGTGTATTTGAATGCGATTCAAGGATTTGAAGTCCAACGCCACATCAACATTTCTGTGTCCCATTAGATCCCCGATCTCAGATCCAAGGAGTACATCCTGGATCTTGCAATAAGGTGCAAAGATAGATCACAAAGACACATCATGCTCATGACTTGATACAAGCATGATATGGGAGCTTGTAGATTTTTTGAAAAATAGTATATGAGGATTAATCAATTAAATAATTGATAATTTAATATGTTTTAATAAAATTATTAATAAAATTATTATCTTTATTTGTCATAATGCATCATGTGGCCTGACCCGTGTTAACCGGGATTTTTATATATTTTTCTTATTTTCTCTTAAATCTAACCATATGAATGTGATCTACATGCTTGGTTTTATAAGGACAACTCTTGAATCATCTGATTATGATGTATAAACATGATTCTTTAAGAATTTAAAATCAACAACTCATAATATTCATAAATATTTAAGCATCTGAAAAACATATTTTTTCATCGAAAATACATGATGCAATAGTTAATTCCTATCAAATTCACCATGCCAAACGCATCTACATGTTTGGATTTGCAAAAAAAATGCTGAAAATGGCCAGTTGACAAGGTAGTTCTTATATTTCCTTGTTCTCATATTCTAGTGACTATAAAAAAATAAATCAAATATAAAAATATAAATATCAGGAAAATAATCCAATAAAAATGCAACAGGCAATACTTTTAAAATATCACAATTTTTTAGATTATCAGTTATAAAAAAATCTCATGATAAAATCACAAGATTTTTTAAAAAATGGTGCATACTTGTCACTATAATGTAAATAAGGGTGATATATAGAGGAAATTAAGGATCTGATCTTTTGATGATCGAAAAGGTAATCTAGGATAATGGGGAAAACTGGTCTATCAAGGCATATAGGTATCTTTCTTTCTTTCTTTTCTTTTCTTTTTTAAAGTGATTTTATTTTTATTTTATTTCTTTTTAAAAGACAAGCTGGGGTTAGGCAGACCCTTACCAGTTATACAACTATACCATTGGGTTTTGAACCTGCCACGTTCCAACACAAGGTGACGTGCACTAGCTGCTCCTACCAGACAAGCGGAGCCCCCACCCAATCACTTTTTTTTTTATGGCTCGAGGAAACCACATCTAGGCTTGAAAACCTGGCTCCGCTTGCCATACTTACATTCGTCAGCCCAAAGGCGTAAAACTTCTAAGCTAGGACCCTCACCTCCATGACTGAACATCGGGCTATGCACAAAAGAATCAAACCTTGACCACCTGTCTGACTGCCTAATTAAGCCCCACCCCACTATGCCATAGGGGTCTGCCTAACCCCAGCTTGCCTATCAGTTAAAGAGAAGCCTGAAGGCATATAGGTCATGTTCGTTGGATCGGTCACAAATATCAGCAATATTTTTTAAAAAATGACATTTTTTTAATCAATAAAATCACAATGTTTCCAAAATATCATGATTATCGTTATACAAACAGGTTTTGTATGGCATATTCATGTTACTTTATATCATGTTTTAGATATTTAGGAAAATTATTAAATCTTGAAATAACAGACATTTTTTTGACAATTCTCCCACAAAACAAAAAATTTCAGTTTATTGCTAGATTCCTTGACGAGAAAATCCCAAGACCGAGATTTGTGACATTGGGTTGGATATAGGCGAGAACCAAACCTACGTGGTGATCTAACATGGTAGTAGGACTGTCAAAGGGTTGGATTTGGTTAGGACCCTGGTGGAGCCAGACCCAAACCTGATTTGAGATGATGGTACCAGGTTTGGACCCAAGTCTAATCGTACCCATCATAAGAGAAACCATACCTGGATTCTATAAGGTTTACATGAACCAGACCCTGACCATAGCCGGTAAAATAATATTTTTGTATCATTTTTACATTGAAAATTTGTGGATCTTAATTGAAACTCAGGTTGGGCCCCGGTCTAGTATGAAATCTCATAAATTGTACCTACCTGGCTCTATATATTAATCGGACTCTTCAGGTCTGACCCAGACTCTAATCCGGCTTTCTTATTTATCACCAAACACTGATCCTATAGGGTTTGGTATGGGTTGGGTTCAGGTCAAACCCTACCCATTGACACCCCTACATGGTAGTAGCATTGTTAGGCTTGACTCAGATCTGAACCAAACTTGCTTCATTCCTAGGTGCTGATTACGATTGTCGTGCTCTGGATTACAGGTTCTAAATTTACACATACGATAGCTTAATTAGGTTTATTAGGTCATTGTGAGGGATGTCAATGAATTAGATTTTATCCGATATCCTACCAAATTTGATTTTGTTTATTTGCATTTGGTAAGCCAAAACCATATCCGGTTATAATGGGATGTGGATATGGTTTTAATTTTTTACTACCAAATTCGACAAATATCCAAATTTGAACCCTTTTACATCCCTACCAGTGTACAAACCCTTGCTAGTTAGGAGATGTAATCATTGATCTAATCAGGTCTGTTAGCAGAACAAGTAATCTGATCAAGTGTATCTTAGTACGATCGATGTCCAATCCCGAACAGGCTAGGGCTGGTAAGTGAACCTAACAACTCGTGACTAGGTTTAGTTCGGCTTGTCACGAGCTTGTTCATGATCCGCTCATACAGCTGGTGAGCTGAGCCACAAGCAGCTCGTTTAGCCTAAATGAGCACGAACATAGGATGTTCTGCTCAGTACAGCTAGACTAAACTTATATATATATATATATATATATATATAGAGAGAGAGAGAGAGAGAGAGAGAGATGGTTCCGTGCTAAATGAAACGTGATAAATGGATTTTTGGAACTAAAAAATTTACAAAGATTTTGGACCGTTGATTTGTTGAATGTTATAAAAACTGGGAATTGAACACTTCAAGAACTGATCCCTATAAAATCAAGTACATAGATCACATCAGTATATTAAGAATTTAGAATTAAAAAGGAAAAAATCTGAAAAACTCATTTAGCATGGACCCATTACTCTCTCTCTCTCTCCCTCTCTCTCTCTCTCTCTCTCTCTCTATATATATATATATATATATATATATATATATATTGTTCATATTTGTCATAATGTACCATGTGGCGTGACCACATGTCATGTTTACCTGATAAGTCAGGACATAGTGGGTGATTGGAAACTGGTAGCTTGGATGGGAGTTTATGCATTTGAGAGAGGAAGTGAGATTGTCTCCCGTTTATACTTGTACTAAAGATTGAATTTGGTAGTATCAAATCCAAGATTTGGCAACCTCCACTTTTTCAAATCCATAGACTCTTTGGGAGTACCAGTTTCCAAACAGAGGATGAGAACATGACTGCACTGTAAACCATAAACACAAATCTCATTTGCGGAATCCAGTCAATTAGCAGTTCAAGTCATCTCACTAAATGGATGAGTATTATGATATTCAACCCTACACAGCCCTAATCCTAATTATTTTTGTTTGATATTTACACGGAGAAACTGTCCTCAAGATCAGAGACGCTGGCTCTGCCTGCCGTAGTTACGATCACTGTGGCACTCCAAACCGTTTGGCATTAAAGGATTACTAGTGACCTTTTCATACTTTAATGGGAAAGATTATTATAAGAAAATAATCTTTTAAAGTGTTGTCCATTAGTTAGAGCCTTAATATAGTCCCAGCTTCACGTGAACATCATAAAATCTGTTTTGGTTAATGTAATCAATAGATTCAAATATAGTTCTACTGGTCCGTTGGGCGACCAGCATCAACTTTGCGGGCTTGGTTTGCTGCATGTGGGTCATGACTCGTGATTAATAAATTCACACATGGAACTTGTTCTGTTGGACTCAATCGTTGAGATGCTCTCTCTCTCTCTCTCTCTCTCAAGTTATTTTTTTAAAACCGAAAGTGATGATCTTTGGGACTGTCACAGGGGTTGAAAAATAAAAACCAAACCATAACAATTACTTCAAAAATATTTAATTTGATTGAATAAATATCAGATTTTATACAAATTAACAAAAAACACAAAGACTTAGAGACAGTTCAAATTATCCTAAACTAAACAAAAATAGAGTCCACGCAATCATTTTTTAGTACCTAAATTTTTTTAAGAAAACAAGTGAGACAACTCATCAATGTCTCAGTTATTACTAGCAGACCTTTATCCGATCTCTAATATGTATGAAATTTCGTTCACAAAATATGTCACATCTCTCATATGTGACATTGTAAAATACACATCAATCAGACATATCTCAATTATATATTTTTTCACAATCACAAACGAACTATGCATTCATTAATACATATTTTCACAGTCGTCTCTTGAAATTTAATGAATCTAATTAATTATAAATAATTTAATAATCATGAAAAATTGCTTGCATCTCACAATCTCTTATATTTTAATACAAATAACTACTTATTGTGTACCAATTCATGTGCAACACGAGGTTCGAGCTATAAAAAATAGTACGCGATATTAAGAATTCACTACTTCAACATCTACCAAGACCGACCGCTCAATGAAAGAGTATCCAAAAAAAGTGATAGACAGATTATGGTCCTCATTCATGGTATATAGTTGTTTATCATAGTTAATGTATTTCATATATAATTATTTGTTATAGTCATGTCTACTAACTTTCTAAAAATATTTGTAAGGTTTGAATCGCTTCGCCACTACGATGGAGGAACATGATGCAAGAAAGGTGTGGCAGAAGGTGGTTGTCAATCGATTTGCAGACATGCTGTACAATATGAAGACTGCAGCAAGAAAAACATCTGGCGGGATAGATGATCCACTGCAGTGGAAGGGCCATGAACCTCCTACTATCAGGTCAGATGTTTGGGATGCAATGTGTGACAAGTGGGCTGGGGATGCATTTCGAAACCGCTCAGCGAGAGCTGCACAAAACCGAGCGAAAATGCCCGAAGTCTATCTACACACAGATGGATCTAGAACTTTTAGGAGCCACCTGAAGAAAATGCTAACTCATCAATATATAAACAAATCAATTTTATAAGTATTGTTGCAAACCTGTTAACTAAATCTTTTATCATTTTACTTCACAGGAAACAGAAAAAAGAGGCATTGTGTCATACAAGGATGTGTTTATTCAAATACATAAACGTAAGACCATGAGAGAGTTCGTAACGGAGAAGGCGAGAATGACAACAATATGTATTTATTGTATTAATAATCATTATAATATGCAAGTTATCATAGACATTGTAATTCTTAATTATTAATTCATACTGTAAACATTATTTTATAAGAGTCATATAAGCAACAGATGGTAGAGCGATATGGCGATGACTCTACTTAGCATCCATCATTTAATCCTGGAGCATATGTATTTATTGTATTAATAATCATTGTAATATGCAAGTTATCATAGACATTGTAATTCTTAATTATTAATTCATACTGTAAACATTATTTTGTAAGAGTCATATGAGCAACAGATGGTAGAGCGATATGGCGATGACTCTACTCAGCATTCATCATTTAATCCTGGAACATGGGTGGGTGAACCCAAAAAGGGTCGTGTGTTCGGGTTTGGGAGTAATATGAACACCTCACCAGTCATTGCTTCCTCCAGTCACGACTCAGAGACTTCTCCCGTCAACATCAGCTTCAAGCATCCGACTGATTCTTGGGATGATGTACTCCAGATCGTTAAGGACACAATGTGTGACTACTTCCATGAAACAATTGTCGACGTTCTCTAGGATAAGTTCAACAGTTTTTTGCAGAACATGAGAGCTTTGCTTGCAGGTGCCTCTCAGGTATGAAAGTTTCATATGATGTATTGCATGTCGTTAGATTTCATATAACTTTGATTACCTTAACTTAGGTGCATTGCATATAATTTATTTCAGTATATTTTGTTTATCAATACTGACCTTTTATATAATATTCCACTATAATATTTTTACTGCCTTAGAACATATATGAGCATGATAAAATCACATATATAATTTTTTTACTGCCTTTGAACACATATAAGCATGATAGAATCACATATACAATTTTTTTACTGCCTTAGAACACATATGAGCATGGTAGAATCACATATACAGTTTTTTGACTGCCTTAGAACACATATGAGCATGGTAGAATCAAATATACAGTTTTTTTGACTGCCTTAGAACACATATGAGCATGATAGAATCACATATACAGTTTTTTTTACTTCCTTAAAACACATATGAGCACGATATAATCACATATACAGTTTTTTGTCTGCCTTAGAACACATATGAGCATGATAGAATCACATATAAAGTTTTTTGACTGCCTTAGAGCACATATGAGCATGATAGAATAACATATAAAGTTTTTTTTGACTGCCTCAGAACACATATGAGCATGATAGAATCACATATACAGTTTTTTGCCTGCCTTAGAACATATATGAGCATGATAGAATCACATATACAGTTTTTTTACTGCCTTAGAGCACATATGAGCATGGTAGAATCACATATACAGTTTTTTTGACTACCTTAAAACATATATGAGCATGATAGAATCATATATACAGTTTTTTGCATGCCTTAGAACACATATGAGCATGATAGAATCACATATAAAGTTTTTTTACTACCTTAGAGCACATATGAGCATGATAGAATCACATATACAGTTTTTTTTTACTGCCTTAGAACACATATGAGCATGATATAATCACATATACAGTTTTTTGCGTGCCTTAGAATACATATGAACATGATAGAATCACATATAAATTTCTTTTACTGCCTTAGAACACATATAAGCATGGTAGAATCACATATACAGTTTTTTTACTGCCTTAGAGCACATTTGAGCATGGTAGAATCACATATAAAGTTTTTTTATTGCCTTTAGAACACATATGAGCATGATTGAATCACATATAAAGTTTTTTAACTGCCTTAGAACACATATGAGCATGGTAGAATCACAATACAGTTTTTTGCCTGGCTTAGAACACATATGAGCATGATAGAATCACATCTACAAATTTTTTACTGCCTTAGAGCACATATATACGAGTATGATAGAATCACAAAAATAGTTTTTTTACTGTTTTTAGAACACATATGCGCATGATTGAATCACATATAAAGTTTTTTTACTGCCTTAGAACGCATATGAGCATGGTAGAATCACATATACATTTTTTTAACTACCTTAGAGCACATATGAGCATGATTGAATCACATATAAATTTTTTTTACTGCCTTAAGAACACATATGAGCATGATAGAATCACATATACAGATTTTTTACTGCCTTAGAACACATATGAGCATGATAGAATCATATATACAGTTTTTTTACTGCCTTAGAACACATATGAGCATGATAGAATCATATATATAGTTTTTTTTACTGCCTTAGAACACATATGAGCATGATAGAATCACATATAGAGTATAGATTATTTCAGTATATTTTGTTTATCAATATTGACATTTCTTGTCTCGTATAGGTTGCTGGCGATAATCAGCGTAGTGGAGCTGAAGGGACAGATCAAGACAATGAACAAGAGGACCGACAAAATCTTAGTGATGATTAGATTCATATGTTGAATTTGTTCAACCTTCTTTTTGTTTCAAAAATGTAAATGTTGAATTGTAAATAATTAGAACTTGCAAATTTTACAGTGGATCGATTAATTGTTTTAGTTTCTTTTTATATGTATATTGATGTGTACTTTGTTTTTATTCACAGGAAATATAAATTATACAGGAAATATAAATTGTATCACGAGAAATTTTTTCTCGATATTTAATTTTCAAATATTTTTTTATTTTTTTCCTTTTTTGCAATGGATTAGTGATGGATATATCCATCGTTAATTACTATTAGTGTTGAATGTAGCAACAGATTAGCGACGACTATAAATCCGTCGCAACACCAAAATCGTCGTATAGTAACGACGACCTTGTGATGGATGTTGGCATTCGTTATTCCGTCGCAACTTAGCGATAGAACTAGCGACAGATACATTCTGTCGCTACTTAGCGACGAAATTGGTGACAGATATATTCCATCACTAATTAGGGTCGAAAATTTTGCGATGAAAGTTATCCGTCTCTAATCCGACGTTAATTCGTCGCTAAGTTGTTTAGCGACGGATTAGCGTCAGATTAGCGATGAATTTAGGTCGTCGCTAATCCACAGGTTTCTTGTAGTGACTATCTCAATCCACTTTGTGCGTTTATACCTCTAAGGAGTGTTCATTCATACCTTCATTTATATATTTTTTTCTGTCTATTAGACATTACGACACCAAAGTTAAGAAACCTTCATCAAGGCTTCTCGTGAATGACAGATAGTAGTGCAACTGCTAAACACACATACATGGGGGGACTACCAACTCTTTCAGCCAAGCTCAAAATCCCCCTAATCTACCGTGGTTGAGTGAAAGAATCCAATGTTATTTAGATTATCTATTTTTGGATTTTCATCCTCACAAAGATCCCAATTTTGAATTTTTATCCTCGTGGGTAAAACAAAATCCACAAGATTGGTGCTGATGTCGGTTCACATTTAACTGACTCGTTCATCTTCAATTGACAAACTCAAAATTATTAGTGCAACTTTTCTTATCTTTTTTTAGAATATTTTCGCAATGCATGTTATTTTCATAATAAATGCAGCATGCTCAAAATTTTACAATAAGTTGCACTTTTGAGTCAATACTCACAACATTTTTCATGCATCAATATGCATTTTCAAAATCAACATGCTTACAATTTTAAATAGCATGGATTCACATTTAAAGCATAATTTTTCTTTTTCAAACGTTTATGCATCGCATTATATAATTCAAATCATTTAAACAAAATTGATTATCACAAAAGATACAATATTTGCATTAATAAAAATTAATGCATCATTTATATATTTTCAATTATTCAACTATGAATGGATCTCAAGATAATCCCAAAGTCCTAGGTGTTCAAATCATTCAAACAAAATTGATTATCACGAAAGATGCAACATTTGCATTAACAAAAATTAACACATCATTTATATGTTTTCAATTATTCAACCACGAATGGATCTTAAGATAATCTTAGAGTCCTAGGTTAGCACTCATGGCTCAACCAATTCATACAACATAGAATTAAATTTAAAAAGTAGAATCAATTCATTTAAATTCAATTTGAGTTCTTTAAACTCAAACATAATAGAATTACTTATTATGTTTTGTAGTTTAAATATTTTAGAATTCTAAAATTTTAAAATAAATAAATTTATATAAATCATTATGAGAATTCCTTAACCTATTTTGGGATTTTCCAAAATGATAGGAGACATCTACCTTATTTATGGAAGTCATAATTACGAGATTTTTTAAAAATTTAGGTAGAACATATGCTAGTTTAGATTATAATTTTCAAATTTTATTTAAAATTTTGAACACCACCTGATCTATTTTAGAGTACTACTGTTTGTGAATTTATAAAAAATTGGACAGTACATGTCTTATAGTAGTTCAAAAATTCAAGGATTATTATAAAAATTTTGATAGAACTTCCCCTATATGGGAGCAAAAATAGACTAAAATTTTGACATAACTGTCGCAACTCAATCTATAAAAGAGATCTTAAGAGTTCATGAGAGAGTTAGAGAATCCTACAAGCACATACAAAAGATCAAACGAATGCTATAGGTACATACTTGATTCTACTAAAATTTTAGCAGCGCTTCCGCGATGCTATATCAAAACTGTCATTGAATTGGGTAGAACCTCTTCTAGCCAAGCTCCAAAAGTCAAATTTATTTGGCATGAACCCACCCAAACAAACGAAAATGATCAATATGTAGAGGCAGAGGTCATAAAGTTTTCTAAAAGAACAAATTAAAAAAATATCAGGGACTAGGATAAAAAATCCAAAGAGACAACTTGAGTTTTAGAGAGGGAAAGAGAAAGGAGGAAAGCGAGGAGAGAGAAAGAGGAAGTGAGAGATAAAATGAGAGGGTCAAGTTTTAGATAGAGCCCTTAGGGGGTATTTATAACCAAAGGGGGGCGTGGGGGTCACTCACCATTTCCTTGCCAAGTGCCACCTTTTTAAGTGCCCTCCTTAAAAACTAAGTCTGATACCTCTTTTTTTTTTAGTTTTATAAATCAATCAACAAAAACCATTAAAGTTCGGTTGTTTTCTAAAAAAGGTTGAAAATTTGTAATTTTTATTATTTCTATTATTTATTTATTTTATTAATTCTATAAATCCTATTTATTTTTACAAAAATACTATTAGTTTTACTATTTTAACCTTGATCTAATTTTAAATAACCATGTTGCCACTTGAATATAAAATTACTTTTTTGTCCTTTAATATTTTAAATATTTAATAGAATATACCTTTGAGTGATAAATTATCATTTTGCCCTTATACATTTTAAATATTTACAAGTGTACCTTTAAAATATGAACCCAGATAAATATTCAGATTTGTTAAACATATCTGGATTTATTAAAGATATCCATTTAAATAATATCATATTTGTTTAAAGAATCCAGTTCACTATTTATATATAGATCCATATCAGTATTCAAATCTAACAAAATATCCATATCTAAATTTTATTTGGATCAAGCTTTTGGACTTTTGATCATATCCATATCTAGCTCAAGATCAATAGAGTTCAAATTCACTTAATGATGAATTTATTTATTTTTTAAAAATTATATATATATATATATATATATATATATATATATATATATATATATATATATATATATATATATATATATATATATGAAAACCTCCCCAATGGAAACCCTCCCAAACCTCCCCAATGGAATTTTTTTGTATTTTTTTTTTAATTTTGACCATATATGTGTGTTCATCATGATTCATTTACTATAAATTGATACTTTGATAATGAATTTTGGATTAAAAAAATGGTATTTAGAAATTGTATGTCATTCATTTTGAAACTTATAAAAACCTATCCATACATCATAATCAAATGCTCCAAAAACTAATTCCTAAAAAAACAAGCATATAGATCACATCTGGATGGTCAAAATTTTGAAAAAAATACCAAAAATCCAATAAAATGTTCATTGGGGAGGTTTGGGAGGGTTTTCCATTAAAGAGATTTTCATTTACATATATAGGCATAGCCATGAATCTAATCTAGGGTGGGCACAGACGCATAGTGAAAAGCTATACTAAAAATATGTTTTCAAAAAACATTAAATAGTTATTTTAAAGCTTAAGTATAGCTATATGAACGACAAAAACAAATTACACAAAAAAACACTAGAAATCTACTATAAATTGAGCATAAAATGATGATAATTGTTAATTAAAAAAATAGACCACCCTTAAAACCTTAAATAAACATTTGGGTCTTTTGAATAACGCAAATCAAAAACCTAAATCCCAGCAAAATTCCTATTAATAAAAAAAATTGCTAATATTCTAACCAAAATCAAACACTCGTTACTAAACATTTATGCCAATTCGAAAGAATCAAATCAAAATCACAAATCCTAATAAACATTATTTATAGATATGTTAATTGAAAAAAAACATAAAATTCTAATTAAAATTAAGCATGCATTCATAAAACCATGTTTAATGTTGATTAAAAACAAAAACTTAAAAATAACTAGAAAGTTTAGTTAAATATTCATGGAATTTAAAAAACCAAAATAAAAAACTTAAATCTATCCAGAATAAAATCATCCTTAATGATAATTAATTTTTTTTTACAAAAAACCCCTAAAATCATAATTAAATATTTATGTCATTTAAAAAATTCTAAATAAATATCCTAAGTATTAAAAAATCATTAATTTATGTTAATGAAAAAAAAAACAAAACTCTTAGTACTCTAATGAAACTCTAGCATAGAATCTTCCCTAATGCCAATTGACAAAGAAACACAAAAAACAATAAAACCCTAATTAAAATTCATGTTATTTATAAAAAATTAAATCAAAACCCTATATCCTAACAAGGATCATACATTATACTAATTGAAAACAAACAAAAAAAAACTAAAATCAAAACCTTATCAAACATTCATTCATGTAAAATCGAAAATGATTAATTAAAAAAAAGGCAAGGCACTCGGCAAAACAATGGACATGACTCATGCCTTAGTCCTCACCTTTGATCCACAAGTGAGTGAGTGAGAGAAAGAGAGAAAATCATCACCATGTAGCTAGCCCGACATTGTTGCACTCCAAGAGTACAGAGAGAGAGCATTCACAAAGGGAGGGGGAATCAGGGTGTGGGTTGGGGTCGGGGGGCATATGTATTTACACATGGGTTTGGTCCTAGGGTGGGCACAACCCATCGTGGATACTGTGTGGTTCCACCCCTATATATACTAACTACTTTTACAGTTAACCTGGCTTTTTAAGAGATTTTTCTATGTTTTTCTTAAATTCGACAGTACAAATATGTTTTGCATGCTTGATTTTATAGGAATTGACTCATGGATCATACAATTTTGATACACAAAGATTTTTATAAGGTTTAAAAATCAATTTTCTAAGGTTTTCATAAATATTCAAGGCTAAAAAAATCATGTTTTTTATCGAAAAACATTATCCAAGTGTTGTTCCCTGGTAAATTGATCATGTTGAATGCATCTTTCAGGCTTGTTTGATGTTGTGTCTTGTGCATCGCGCAAGATGAAAATGCCATTTTGCCACAATTTTTAACAACCATGGGATGCAGCGGACGCGCGATCCGCCTTATCCAGAATACCATGTTTTTTCATTCCCCTTACTAAAAAAATAACAGGGACTGGTGAAACGGCTAAAAACAAAAACAAATTGCCTCAAAGGGGGTGCTTGACACCTCTCTCTCTGAAGCAATGGAGTCCTCTCTCTCTCTTTAAAGCAATGGAGTCCTCCTTTATCAAGGTTGAAGAAGGAAGGCTCGCAATAGATGGATGGCCATCTGTCGGCCTCATCTAATGAAGCATCTACCCGAAAGAGGGGACACTGGAGCCTCTTGAAGGAATCGATTGCCCTTGGGATACTCCTCCCTTCCTCTTCGTTTCCCCCCTTCTTCATCGTTCTTCCCCTTTTTCTTTTCTCTTATTTTTTTTTTCTTCTTCTTCTTCTTCATTCTTTCCCCTTCTTCGTTCTTCCCCCCATCTTCTTATTCTTCGTCCTCACCCTGCCAAACAATCTCTCTCTCTCTCTCTCTCTCTCTCTCTCTCTCTTAGTAGGTAGAATCGTTTCAGATTCTCCATTTCTTAGTTTGGTAGATAGCAAAGATTTGAAGGGTGCTTCCTCTTTTATTATTTTGTGATTTTTTGTTCAATTTATCATATTATTTTCTTCCATTTTTTATTTGGTTCTCATCTAAAAATTAGGTTTTGTTTATAGGAAATTTTTATGTTGGTTTTGATGATTTTTTGTGGTATATCTCGAAGGGTTGATGATAGAATCAAAGATTGGCGATTTTTGTTCTTATCTTCATCGCATGCCAATTTTTGGTATTTTAATTTCTTTTCTATTGAAAATTTTGAGTTTAATCATTTTTGTGGCTTATTTTGTGGTGGTTGGATGTTTGGAATCTTCATTCTTTAGAATGCCAACTCTACCTTGTTTTGAGTTACTTTGATTATGGTTTTCAATTGGTTGGCATTTTCTTCATTTTCTGCAAATTCATCCTATTAGGATGTTTATGATCTAAAGAAGTATAAATGTTTGGTTTAGTTTCAAGTGGAGAAGATGAGATTCACCTTTTGATGAAATTATTTATATATTAATATCAATTGTTATTTTTAGATCCAATCAAAGATTTTAGATTTTAAACATTTTTTTATATTATGGCATTTAGATCCAATTCGAGATCCATATTTGGGACAAAAATCCATGATTTTAGACATATGTCCATAATTGGATCCATATTCAATACCAGTTATAAGATCGTGATATTAAAAAAATTATTGCTTATTTGTTTTACATACGCTTTTTATGTTATGGTATTTGGATCCAATTTGAGATCTATATTCGAGGCAAAAATCCTTTATTTTAGACATATGTTCGTAATTCGTTCCATATTCGATGCAAAAATCCATTATAAACTTGTCAAAACATGTAAGATGATGGATGGATCAAGTCATATGATCCAAAACTAAGTAATCTGACTCATTATTCATGTATGTCCTAGTTGTCTTCACATCATCACCAAACAACAAACATTTGGAACACATGATCCGAGTATGGTTCAAACAAACATTGAACTTGGTCCTGTTGTTACAGAATGAATAGAACCAGTGTTTTGTTCATTTTTTTTTGTTCATTTCATCTAATTCTGGACTAGCCATCAAACAAGCCCTTAATGTATATTCATTTTAGAATGTCAATAAAGCATGGTGCAAGTTGTCACAAAAACATGACACAAATGGGAACTTGATACAAGTAAGAGATGCAAGCTCGCAAATTTTTTTGAAAAATAGGACATGGATTTTTAAATAAAAGAGTACTTTATTGATATTTTAACATTTAAAATATTTTACATTAAAGTATGTTATTAAAAACTATTAAACAAATATTGTCCTTGATCATTATAACGTATCATATGAGGTGCCATGAGTTGCAAAAAGGATCTCATCTTTTGACGTAGGTTACAAAGTATCCTATGTTGATCCTAGCCATTCAGACCATGCATCTAGACAACTAGGATCAATCGATATCCATGTGAGAGTGTGGACCAATACTAGCCATTGGTTGTGGCTAGGATTTAATATAGGATGAAACCTATCCTATGTCAAATGATGGGATCCATACTAGGGGTGTCAATGAGTCGGGTTTGGTCTAGAACCAGACTTGCACCCCATTTTCAAGTATGGTATTGGGTCTGACCCGAGTCTATTCATTGCTATTGTAGGTTCTCAGCTTATGGGGACGCAGTTCACCATGTTTTTTAAAATATGGCAGTAGAAAGCTTGTTTCAAGTGGATCAAAGTGGGTGACTGGATCATAACCTTTTTTCATAGGCAATTCCAAAAAAACCTTAAAAAGAATTGTATCTTGTCCTTGACTAAAGAGGATGGCACTATTATGTAGACTCAGGACCTCAAAGAAGAAGCCGTCAAGTTTTTCAGCAAGTTATTTAAAAAAACTTTGTCTGACTCGAGCATCTTGGAGGGTATGAAAGAACCAAGAGCGAGTCCAGATGACAATGTTTCACTTCAAGCAGAGCTACCAATGGGGAGATTAAAGAAGTGGTTTTCAGCCCAGCTCCTCTGAACCTGACAGATTTTTAGGGTTTTTCTTCTAGAGGTACTGAGAAATAGTGGGCAAGGACGTCATGAGAGCCATCAATTTTTTTTTTCAATGAGGCAAAATTCTGAAATGAAGCAATTGCACTCATGTGTTTCTGGTCCCCAAGAGCGAAGGTGTGCTCTCCCTTTATCAGTTTCAGCCTATTGGTCCATGCAATATTAGTTATAAATTAATCTTCAAAATCATTGTTAATAGGATGAGGAGTATCCTAACTAGGATCTGTTGGTTAATGTTCAAGGTTGTGAGAAAAAGCATCCAATACCCATGTTTGACTTGGTGCTCAAGGTAGAAGAAAGTGGGTAAGAGCATCCAATGCTCACGTTTGAAGCTTGAAGAGCACTCCAAGCCCATGTATTGTAGAGTCCTAGTTTGCAGGGATTTATTTTTTTGGTAGAGTCTAGAAATCGAAAAAGGTGGTGTACGTGAGTTGTGTTCCTATTTTTTAGCTTAGGCTTCCTACTTTCATGTAAAGATTTTGCTTATAAATAGGTGTTCTTCTTTGAGTTAGCGTGTAGAGGTACAACAAGTTCGTGAATATTAATTTTTGTTGAAATATTTCTTTCCAACTAATTTGTTATTTGATATTTCCTGTGCTGCCTTTTTTTCTATGTAGTTTTGCTTTTATTTCATATTTTCTTCAATTCTTGGTATCAGAGACAGATTGCAATCAAAGCTAGACGTTACAAGAAAAATGCAATAGGAGCATTGCCAAAGCAAGGAGTTTCTATTGACTCAAAATTTTTTGAAGGATAATTTCTGAGTAAGGTTAGTATGGCAAATAATTCCAATTCTCTCAACTTGTCTCAATCATTAGTGCCAAATTTTAATTGTGAGAATTATGAATTCTAAAATATTAAGATGAAGATTTTCTTTATCTCACAAGACCTCTGGGAGTTTGTTGAAAATGGTTATATAGATGTTGAAGGAACAAAGGCAACAAAAAAATCGATGTAAAAGAAGCCCGAAAGAGGAATGCAAAGGCATTGTTAGTACCACAGCAGGCTATGTCTAAAACCATTTTTCCAACTATTAACAGTGCTACAAAATCAAAAGAAGCCTGGCAACTCTTGAAGCAAAAGTTCCATGGTGATAAAAAGATTACAACTGTTAAACTTCAAACCTTAAGAAGAGAGTTTGAAACATTTTCTATGAAAACCAGTGAGTTAATTCAAACCTTCTTTTCTAGGCTCTCTACTATTGTAAATCAAATGAAGACTTTTGGTGAAATTTTACATGATCAAAAAGTAGTAGAAAAAGTTTTAAGGTGTCTACCTTCTAAATTTGATCACGTTGTTATTGCAATTGAAGAGTCCAAAGATTTATCTGTGTATTCTATTGATGAACTAATGGGGTCTCTTTTAACCCATGAGCATCGCATAAACAGGTCTTCAGAAAAAACGTTGGAACAAGCCTTTCAATTTAAAGTTGAAATTCCAAAAGAAGAGAATAATCAATATGATCAAAGGGATGAAGGTAGAGGTCGAGGACGAGAAGGTTTTAGAGGAACCTTTCATGGACGTGGAAGAGATCGAGGAAGGTTTTATGATACCTCTCAAAGGAATAATGGAACAAAAAAAGGTAATCAAAATCTATTCTTTAGAGGAAAACAATGTCATTTTTTTAAGAAATTTGGTCATATTAAAGCTCGATGTTTTGAAAAGGCAAAGCAACAAGCAAATTTTGCAGATGAAAATGAAAATGTATTTCTTGTAAGCATGAATACTAACAGTTGCAAAAGTGAAATGTGGTTTGTAGACAGTGGTTGCAGTAATCATATGACTAGTGATAGAAGCCTTTTTAAAAATATTGATGAGACCGTGAAGTTGAATGTGTGGCTTGGGGACAATAATAAAGTAGACGTCAATGGCAGAGGAACAGTTGCAATCAAGACAAAATTAGGTAATGAATGCTATATTCAAGATGTGTATTGTGTTCCTGGTTTGGCTCAGAACTTACTGAGTGTAGGACAATTGGTTAAAAAGGGCTACACTCTTTTATTTGAAAATGATGTCTCTGAGATTATAAACAAGAATGGTACAATTCTTGTAAAATTTGATATGGTTCAAAATAAAATGTTCTCACTTGAAATGATCAAGATAGATGATTGTTCCTTTATGGCAAATAGTTCTGATTAATCTAAATTATGGCATTTGAGGTATGGGCATCTTTATTTTAATGGTTTGAAACTCTTGCATCAAAAAAATACGGTGGTTGGTTTGCCAGCCATTAATTGTACAAATGAGATGTGAAGGGTGTGTTTATGGTAAACAACATCAATTATCATTCCCAGTTGGGAAAACATGGAGAGCTAAAGAACCTCTTGAATTAGTTCATGCTGATATATGCAGGCCCATGAGAACTCCTTCATTAAACAATAGCAAATATATTTTGCTTCTTACTGACAATTTTACTAGAATGAGTTGGGTGTACTTTCTTATTCATAAATCTCATTCATTTGATAGATTTAAGGAACTTAAGTTCCTTGTGGAAAATAAAAGAAGAAAAACTATAAAAAAATTATGCACAGATAGAGATGAAGAATTTTTATCTGATGAGTTTGGTTTGGTTTGCAAAGATCATGGTATTTGCAGGCAACTGACAGTAAGAAAGACACCACAATAGAACAAAGTGGTAGAAAGTAAAAATCATACAGTAGTAGAAATGACACGCAACATGGTAAGTGAAAAGCAGGTGCCTAACGAGTTTTGGGTAGAAGCAATCAACACTGCAATACATATCCTAAATATTTCTCCAACAAAGGCAGTTTGAAACAAAATGCCTTATGAGGCTTGGTGAAATCGAAAACCAAATGTAAGAATGTTGAAAGTATTTGGCAGTATAACATATGCTTTGATTGTCTCTTCAGAAAGAACCAAGTTAGATAAGAAAAGTGAAAAGTGTATCTTGATTGGTTATAGTAATGAAACTAGGGGATATCGTCTTTATAATCCTTCTAAAAAAAATGATTATAAGAAGGGATATTATTTTTTATGAAAAAGCTTGTTGGGAATGGGCCAACAGTGAAAGCATGAAGTTGTAAATTGATGAAGTTTCACCACAATCAAATCATACGAATGAAGCATTATCTCTAGAAACGTCAAGTATGGGAGATGAATTTAGAAAAAATATTGAGTCTACACTTGATGAGGACATTCCTCCAAAAAAGGTACAATTTCTAAAAGATATTTATAAATATACTTTCACTTTTGTTGTAATAGAACCATCATTGTATGATGAAGCATGAACATATAAGAAATGGATAGATGCAATGAAAGAAGAAATGGAGGTCATCAAGAGGAATGACACATGGGAGCTTTCCAACTTGCCACCCAAAAAAAATCAATTGGAGTAAAGTGGGTTTATAAGGTCAAGTATGATGCTGGTGGAAATGTAAAAAAATATAAGGCAAGGTTAGTTGCTAAAGGGTTCTTGCAAAAATATGGAATTGATTTTACTGAAACGTTTTCACCTGTTGCAAGATTTGAAACAATGAGAATGATTCTTGTGATTGCATCTCAATTTAAATGGAAGGTTTATCAATTTGATGTTAAGGCTGCACTTTTAAATGGTTTTTTAAATAAAGTCGTGTATGTTGACCAACCATCTGAATTTGTTGTTAAAGGAAAGGAAGAAAAAGTTTATAAATTAAAAAAGGCTTTATACTTGCTAAAACAAGCCTCGCATGCATGGTATAGTTGCCTTGATAAATTCTTCCACCAAAATGGTTTTCAAAAAAATGATAGTGAACCTACACTCTATGTCAAAGTAAATGGGAATGAATTGCTCATTGTCAGTGTCTATGTAGATGATATTATCTACACTGGTTCTTCATTTAAGCTTATTGCAAAATTTAAAAATAGTATGATGAAGGAATTTGAAATGTCAGATTTGGGGTTGCTATGTTTTTTTCTTGGTCTTCATATCATGCAATCTGAAGAAGGGATCTTTGTGTCTCAAGAAAAGTATGCATTGGAACTCCTCAAAAAATCAAAAATGTCAAATTGCAAAGTTTGTGAAACTCCGATGAATTCGAATGAGAAAATGAGTTTGGAAGATGGAATGGCAAGAGCAAATGAAAGATATTTTAGAAGCTTGGTCGGCGGATTAATGTATTTAACTCACACTCGGCCAGACATTGTATTCGCAGTCAGTTTGATTTTAAGGTTTATGCACAATCCATCTGTGCAACATCTAGGTGCAGCAAAAAGGATTCTCTGTTATATACGGGCAACAATCAATTATGGATTTTGTTATAATCATGTTACTGATTTTAATTTCATTGGATTTACTTACAGTGATTGGGCAGACTCAATGGATGATCGAAAAAGCACAAGTGATTTTGTGTTCGGTTTTAGTTCAGGCGTTGTGTCATGATGTTCAAAGAAGCAAAATTCAATAGCGTTATCTTCTTCAGAAACAAAATATATTGTTGCTACATCTGCTACCTGTTAAGCAATCTAGATGTAGCGTGTTTTGAAGGACCTGCATGTGAAACAAAAACTTTCAACTAAGCTCTATTATGATAATCAATCTATAATTTCTATTGCTAAAAATCTTACCTTTCATGGTAGAACAAAGCACATCGAGCTTAGATATCATTTTATGAGAGATGCAGTAGAAAAAGGTGAAGTAGTGTTGAAGCATTGCTCTACAAATGAACAAGTTGTTGATGGTTTCACAAAAGCCTTGTCACCTCAAAAATTTCTGATGTTTAGAGAATCCATAGGTGTGTAAGGACTTTCATATTAAGAGAGAGAAAATGTTGGTTAATGTTCAAGATTGTGGGAAAAAACATCCAATGCCCACGTTTGACTTGGTGCTTAAGGTAAAAGAAAGTGGGTAAGAGCATCCAGTGCTCACGTTTAAAGCTTGAAGAGCACTCCAAGCCCACGTATTGTAGAATCCTAGTTTGTAGGGATTCATTTTTTTTGTAGAGTCTAGAAATCCAAAAAGGTGGTGTGCGTGAATTGTGTTCCTATTTTTTAGCTTAGGCTTCCTGTTTTCATGTAAAGGTTTTGCTTATAAATAGGTGTCCTTCTTTGAGTTAGCTTGTAGAGGTACAACAAGTTCGTGAATATTAATTTTTGTTGAAATATTTCTTTTCAACTGCTTTGTTATTTGATATTAACTGTGCTGCCTTTTTTCTATGTAGTTTTGCTTTTATTTCATATTTCCTTCGGGATCATCAGCCACAACCAACAAGCCTTCTTGGGGGGTAGAAGTACTCAGGACAACATTCTTATGGCCCACGAGATTGCACACTCGATGATGTCGAGCAAGAATAAGGGGGCAATATTTAAAATGATTATGACCAAAGCTTACGATAGAGTAGATTGGGCCTTCTTGGAAGAAACACTGAAGTTTTTTTTGTTTCGGACCCTTCTGGATAGATAGAATTATAACGTGCATAAGAACCCCTTCATATGTGATCATAGTGAATGGGGAAGTGACTCATCATCAGTTTTAGGAGAGTAGGGGCATACGCCAGGACGACCCACTGTCACCATACTTATTTCTGCTGATGATAGAGCACCTCTCCAAACGTCTCAATTGGTCGGTCTCTATCGGCCGAGTATTTCCAGTCATGGTTGGTACCTTTCGGTGGCATCACTCATTCTACGCGATGCAATATTTTTTATTAGGAATCATAAGGAATCTCTAAAAATTTTCATTGATGAAATGGAGATGTTCTAGAATGCATTTGGGCTCCAGACAAACAAAGAGAAGTCATCCTTCGTCCCATGCAACCTCGCTCATGGAACAACGATGATACTTGCCAACAAATGTGGCTGGAAGGTCGCCAGTCTACCTATCACCCATCTCGGGCTGCCACTGTTCAAGGGAAGGCTCTGTCATACTCAATATAAGGGTTTATTGGCAAAGGTTCAGTCAAGACTAGACAAATGGAATAGCAAAAGAATATCTATGGCAACCAGACTCACCCTGATCAGGTCCATCCTCCAATCCCTTCCAATTTACTAGATGGGGGCATTTCAAATCTCAGCCAATGTTACCAAGAGGATGGAAAAGGCTATGCAGGATAATGTGACCAATAAAGCTACTCATCTCCTACACTGGGAGCAGATATGCAAACTGTTGTACAAAGGACTTGGTATCCGAAGTGAGTGAAATGAATAGACCTTTTTTGGGAAAGCATATGTGGGATCTGTTTAAAGAGCAACATTCGGCTTGGGATCCTCATAAAATCTAAATATTTAGATAAAGAATCGTTATGGGTTCCAGAACAAGGCTCATATGGTTGGAAGGGACTCCAACAAACTGCAAAAAGGATGCAGGGTCTCATTACCTAGAAGATAGGTAAAGGCGATAAGATCAAATTTTGGTTCGACCCCTGGTGTACAAGTGGGGCTCTCATTCGTCACCTCTAATGTAACACTGTGAGAAAAGTTTTAAAATTAATATCTTGGTGATTTTGTTTACTACTAAAAGTGCCTTGAAAAAGTTTAGTCTCATATCTAAGAGAGAAAAGTTTTTCAAGAGGTTTAAATAGAGAGTTTGTTATATATTATTTACTTTGGTAAGCCTTGAGTCTTTAGGTGGTTTGCGGATGTTGTTGTGCATCGTGCAACAACGGACGCGTCGTTCTCGCGCACGCATGCGTGTGTGCGCAAGGGCGCTTGAGGCGCAATGTGGCATTTTGATGGCGCACTTCGCACACTCGCAGCGGTGCGAGGTGCATATGAGGCACAAATATCCATTTTGACTTTTCGATTTTGAGATATTTGGTCGTTTGAAAGGTTTTAATAGCATTTATATTGAGTTTATAGCGCTTTGCGACTGTTGGACGGTTTTGGAGGCCTTTGATTGACAGTCAAAGGTGGGTGACCATTCAAGAACATTTTCGTCCTATTTTCAAATCGTCAGAATTATGGTCATTAATCTTATTTATCTCAAAACGTTTTGGCATGGCTAGTCTATAAATCTCTTCTTTTTTCGTCTTTTGGATCATCAGAATTTCTGACTCTCCAGTTTTCTCCTTTCTTTCTTTCCGGTTTTGGCTTGCAGAGTTCATGTGTGAGAGAGGTTATTTGTTCTTGCGAAGCAGTGTCACTCTTGAGGTTCAAGCCTAGTTGTATCCTGGGAACTCAGTTGTAACAAAACCCTTTTTCGCATCTTCAGAATTCTTGGAGTGGGGCGATTGAAGTTTTTAAGATAGTGATCTTAAGAACGTGCCTCTAGGCTTGAGATCTCTTTTCTGAAATCCATTTTATCACAAGGTTGGAACAACAACACGCATCAAGTCATGTACCATTGTCTCGAAGGGATCAAAGTATGTGAATTATTAGATCCTGATCAAATGTCGAGTTGCAAACTTAGGGAGCAAATACTCAGAATCCCTGAAACTGTCAAGAGGTTATGGCCAAACCTGGGACCCCCTCAGCCGGGATGAGCTAATGTGGATTCTAGCAAAGGAATTCTCTCTTAAATCAGCACGAAACTCCATGAGAGCTAAACTCCGAAAGGATGGAATCTACAATTTAATATGGACAAAGCAGGTGTAACCAAGAGCGGCCATTACACTCAAGTGGGCCATGGAAAACAAACTGTAAACCCAGGAGAATCTCCGGCACTGGGGGTCATCAACTCCCCAGTCGATGCGAACTCTGTGAAAATGCGTCAGAAGATAGGGATCACCTTTTCGGTCCTACCCCATTGTCACCCGTCTATGGACCAGAACAGTGAGTTTTTCTGGCCTGAAATGGGAACCATCAAGAGACATCATGCAAGATCTCTATAGGTGGTTCTCATTAAGCATCAGAACAAAGGCATCCAAATAAGCTGGTAGACGGCTTTTCACACGTTTATATGGTCTATATGGTGACGGAGCAACAAACAATTTTTTGGGGAGTCGCAGAAAGAACTCCTCTCAGATTTGTAATGAAGGGATGCTACTGGTCAGGCAACATGTTATCAGTTTTCTTAAAGATCAAGTGGAGATCTTTGATCCTTTGGTGTCCCCCAAAGCAAGGCTGGATTCTGCTTCAGATTAATAGTATAGCCAATGATACTTGGTTCTTTGGCTTCACCGTTCGTTCCCACTCGAGAGAATTCCTTCAGGCAGGCTGTTTCTCCAAACCTATGGCAGCGGTTGAAAAGGAATGGAGCGGCTGGTTATAGAATTTGGATTTGATTCAGAAGGACTCTAAGGTAATCATTGAATCAGGTTGGCTTGACTTAGTAAACTTTCAAATTTTTTGGAAGGTATATCTCGGATCAATTGAAGATTAAACTGTATAGTTTTGATAGGATTATTGTACAAAAAGCCAAATTCGGCTCTAGTCATATTGCTAGGTTACTAGCTTGCATAGCCAGGGGGACTTGGAAAGAATTGAAAAGATCACCCCTCAGATTGGTTTCCTTCGAAGAAGGATCTATAGTTTAGTAAAGCATTTTTATTATTGAATGAATCTGGTAGGGGTTTGCCTAACCCTAGCTTGCCTTTCAAAAAAAATGTTTTCATAAATTTAAAAGAAAAACTAAAAAACCAAACTGGAGGGTTATACCGCAACTCCCCATCATTCATCTCTCTCTCTCTCTCTCTCTCTCTCTCTCTCTCTCTCTCTCTCTCTCTCTCTCTCGACTGGGACACATGTAAGGCACAAAATGAAGATGGTGGTGATGAGGAACAATTTTAGGGTTAGAAATTGGGGCTTTTGAATGGTATATTTTTGTTGCATTTTAGGGTTTGATTGTTGTGAAAGAAATGCATTTTGGGTTGATTTAGGATTAAAATTGAGGATAAATTTAAGATTTTATTGTTTTGAATAGGAGGTGACTGATTTTAGGGTTTAAATCTTGGGTTTTTGCATGATTTTTTCTTTGATCATATGGATTATTTATGGTTTGTTTTTTTAATTTTATGTTTTATCTATGGTTTAGTTTTTTTGCAATTTATAGTTTTATGGTTTGTTTTTCTTTAATTTTATGGTTTATTTATGTTTTATCTATGGTTTAGTTTTATGGTTTGTTGCAAGTCATGAGAAAAGTTTTAAATTTGTTGTCAAAAGTCATGAGAAAAGTTATCACCTTGCGTGCTAGAACAGGATTTGTTGATAATGATATAAAGAACATGCCACGTTGTGAATTAGAAAGGGTTTGATGTGAAACAAAAAACTTTTAAAAGCAAAATGCAAGTCCAATCCTATACTGTATACATAAGGGGTTAGAAGAATAAACAGTAGAAGATATTATGATAATTTATTGTGATTATTGAACCATCAAGAGAGCAAAAGAAATGTGTTTAGTGAGATATGGTATAACACAATTATGACGTCAAGATCCCCAATAAGCAATTAGCCGTTGTGCTAAATTGATGTCATTTAAAGTTTAAAGTAAACAAGAAAAAAAATAAGAATATATTGCAATTATTAATTTCATGATGTGCAACATTTTTGTAAGTAAACATCAAAAATTAGACCAAAATACTGTATTACAATGTCAAAAACAAGTGGCAAAGACTCATCACGTGTGAAAACCAACACAGGTAAACTACATCAAACAAAACAAAGGTACATGACAGTAGAATCTTGCAACAAATTTGTTTATCATGAAACTTATACTAACGTTGTGATCCTCCTCCTACTTCCCATGTATCTCTGATTACATGAGGTATCATATCTAACACTTTCTGTGAAATTGGCATTGAAATTACCGATCCTTCACATGCCCCTTAAGCTTCCCTGATCGCATTCCTAAGTAGAGCTTGTTTCATCCATGTCTCTAATCTTTTATTCAGATTTTTCCATTGAAACTGTTTAATCTGTCCTAGCGCATTCCGCCAGCTTCATCCATCTCTCTTTGTTACCTCTTCACCACCCTAATCTAGTGACATCATACTTGGCTGGTTATGTTTTTGAACTTTGACTATTTAGTTAATCCATCAGGAAGCTACCTCTCACCCCCACTGATTAAAAAAAAAGGAAATGAAACACCACAATCCAGCCTCATCCTTTTTCTTTTCTCCTGGTGGTTCAATATAGCCCTTGTTCATAGATTTCAGCATTTGATCTTCATCTTCATGTATGTTTTTGAAACTGTAGCTAATGAGGACGCTCGAGGTTATGTTCAGTTACTAAAAGGGGGGAGACTTGTGTCTAGAATTGTTTGGGACCTTTGGACAACTAAAAGCAACCGAGAAAACTTAATGTAGAAGTGGGAGAACTCAACCGAGAATTGTTTTCTTGTAAACAAGATTTATGTTAATCTACATGTCTTGTGAGAAATTATGGTTTATTTTTCTATAAATAATCTAATAAACCATAAAACTATAACTTTAATTTTATGTTAATCTACATGTCTTGCAATCTTGGTTTCTTTATGGTTGATTTATGCATGAATTGTGTATCTACAAGATTTATGGTTTACTTTTTTTGCATTTTAGGGTTTTATGGTTTATTTATGTTTATTTTTCTTTAATTTTATGGTTTCTTTGAGTTTTATTTTTCTTTTTATTGATAGTTTCTTTGATTTTATGATTTATTTTCTTTTGGTTTAGGGTTTTATGGTTTTCTTATGGTTTTTGCTTTTGTATGTCAAAAAATATGAATTCTTATTTTTTTCTCAAATTACCCAAAATCTAAACAATTTTTTGTACTTGGACCTAGTTTGATATTCATATTCAAGGTTAAAATCCATAATTTTTTGACAAACTTTCATAATTAGATCTAATATGATACCGAAGCATTTATATATAAAAAATAGTAATTCTTATTTTTTCTCAAGTTACTCAAATTTTAAACATTTTTTAGTATCTAGATCCAATGCGAGATCCATATATGGAGTTAAAAGCCATAATAAACACGTTAAAACCTTCATATGATATGATGGATTTGGTCATGCGATCAACGAAGTTATCTGATCCATTATTCAAATTATTGAAGTTGTTAACACAGTTCTAGACCAAACATGTGTTTTGTCTGTTCTATCCAAGCTTGGACAAACAATCAAACAGGCCACACATGGACTTGATCAAATGAGAGAATACAAGGAAAAAGGGTCAGAAAAGGAGTACTGTGGCATAAACAAGAGACATGAGAGAAAAAGTATAAAATCCTCTACATGATTGCAAAGGTAATTTGGGATGATAGGGGACAAACCAGCTGCAGATTTTGGAACAATAAAATGGAATTCATTGATCATGAGGAGAAGGAAGATAGTGTTTTTTGTGGATTGGGAATAGAGTCCAAAGCAGATAAATAACATATATGGAAGATACTTGAGGATTCCTTTCCCAATTCTCCTTTTGATTTCCCTTGTTGTCTCTCTACTTGTTTTGTTTTGTTTTTTTGAAAGACAAACTCGGGTTAGGAGGACTCCTACTAGAACAACAGCCGCCCCAAGTGGGAGAGGGATTCAATCCTGGGCCTTCAGCTTGACACAGGACCCCGCTTACCACATGGGATACCAGCTCGGAGGTGGTGTCTCTCTTCTTTGCTTTGGTCACAAGTGGGATGAGCAATCACAAGATTTATAAGGTCGGTCTTGTGATCAATTTTCACACGCTTTAAGAGAGCGAGTATTCCTCAAGTTAGAAATCACAATCACAGCGCTCGCACTTTCTCATGTTTCTTAAACTTGAAAAAATACTTATAATTGCTTTGCAATCACAGCAAGCTGGAAAAAAATCCAATAATCATCTTGCATTGCAAAAGCATGCATCCTAGTTTAGGAAAAAAATGAAGTTTATTGATGGAGGCTTTAGCATTTTTTTAGAAATATGTGCCCTTCCCATAAAAGAGACTTCTCTTTAGGGGTGTTAAAAGGGTCGGGTTTGACCTGATTTGAGATGCTAGTACCAGCTCCAGACCCGAGTCTAATCTGGTCCACTATATATAATAAAAACCATACCTGGATCCTATAAAGATTACATGAATCAGACCCTGACCATACCTGGTAAAATAATATTTTTTATCATTTTTACATTTAAAATTTTGGGATCTTAGTCCGTACTAGTGTTTGGCCCGGGTCTGGTATATGAAATTTCACAAACCATACCGGACTCTATATATTAATTGGACTCTTTGGGTCCGACCCAAATTCTAATCTGACCTTATTTATCACCAAACCCTGACCCTATAGGGTTAGGGTCTTGGCCTACATGTCTCTCAAACTCTCGGGCACAAGCTTAATAGGAGGGCAAGTAAATGGTTTCACTGAGGACACTTTTAGTTTGTTGCTACACCTGATTACCCTCCATCTTTGGAAAGTAATTTTTGCTACTTGGGATGAGGGAGGACCATGTGCAATGTAATTGCAAAATTTATTGTGCTGCCGCACCTGATCACCCTCCATCATTACTTGGGCCCCGAGTTGTATTCCAAAGATGAAGGGTGATAGAGTGCAGCAGCACACTAAAAGTGTGCAATCACATTGCACCTGATCCTCCTCCAATTGAGATTCACATTTAGAGTGGCAAGAGACCAATCTAAACCCTCTCAAAGGTTGAGGCACGAGAAATTCTTCGAGAAGTGAAGAGCAGTGAACTTATGCAGTTGGGTGAGCGCTTTACCAATCACTACTTTCGGGTGGCAAAATCTAACACAACCCGCCAACCCACTTCTTAGCCGGGTTCGGGTTTGGCTTAAACGGGTTCATGTCATAAACGGGTCGACCGGCCACCTAACCCGTTTATTAAACGGGTTGGGTTCATGTTAGGGGTATGCCAACTTGGCTGACCCGTTTAATAAATGGGTTAGGCGGGTGGGTCAACCCGTTTACCCAAACCCAACCCATTTACCCGACCCCGACCCGCCTGCCAACCCGTTTACCCATTTACTCGAACCCAACCCGCCAACCCGTTTACCCGAACCTGACCCGCCAACCCGTCTGTCAACCCGTTTACCTGACCCGACCCGTTTATTAAACAGGTTAACCGTGTCATGTCGGGTTACCTGTTTAATAAATGGGTCGGGTTCGTGTTTGCCACAGCCGACCCGTTTAATAAACGGGTCGGGTTTGTGTTGAGGTATGCTGACCCACCAACCTGCGGACCCGACCCGCCAACCCAACCCGATTGCCACCCCTACTTTTTAACATCAATCAATCCAATGCATCTCCTGAGCTTGCCAAAATTAAGCCAATCATGGTTGGCGAGGTGGGTTGGTTACCTTGCGGGACCAATTTGGGATCCAAGAATCTCTTAAGTGATCCCTTATGTGCTACAACCAATCACTGACTGCATTTTGAGTAGAGCCTGCATTATGTTTCTGTTGGGCCTATGAAATGCCGTCACATGATTGGTTTAAGGCACATAAGGAATACTAAGAGATCAGTTCGGTTCCCCTATTAAATCTTACGGCCCAAGTCAATCTGACCTTACAGATGGATTCAGCATGGCCCACTTGAAACGATCATTGGGTCATATTTCTTTAATAAAAAATATGATTTTTAATTGTTTTTTTTTTGTGTTTTGTCAACCGTTGATTTTTCAATCGCCAAAAAGTCCTGCATAGAAGTTGGGTTTAGGCGATTTAGATGTCAATATTCCCTAAATATGTAGGTCACATCTATGGCATCAGATTTGATCAAAACAATTGGCTTCAATGTACTTCAATGTAATCCCAATGTGGGTATGGAGATAGGGATGACATAAGGGATAAGTGAAACCTATTTTCTTAAGAGGTCCTGTGATCTCCTCTTGGTGGGCCCACCCAAATCAAAGAATCCAATGGTGCCTTAATCTCGGTTTTCAAAATAATTTAGCAACTGGATGTTTTAGGGTGAAACATAAGAAACTAGGAAGTGAGGGGGAAGCCAATGGAAAGTGATAAGATGCGAGAGAGAAACGATAAGGAAATGAAAGAAAATCGATTTGAAAAACGAAGAGGAAGCGAACTTGCCCCCTAAAGAGAATCGAGTTTCCCAAATTTTGGAAGTGGGTTTCCCAAAGTTCCCCTCTTTCAAAGACTCCTAATACTCTTTGTATTCTCATACATTCTAACTCCAGATCCAAAACTCTAACTGAGCCAGACCTGTTGAAAGTTTCACCAAGCTGTCCCAATCTTTAGGGGCCAGGTTGAGCCAGTCAAAAGTCACCTGATCCTCAAGTTGAAGCCAATCATCTAAGTCTGACTTGACCAATATAGTGAGTTAGTTTTGTGAGCTCACCAAATGGTGCACTCCCCTTTATTTGTCCCAGGTTCGACTTTCACCAAATATGTGGGTGCCTTTAACTGGTGGGTTCCATAAGGGCTTGGGTGTCCGTGAATCGTGATCCCACTAGTGATCTGCCTCGAGGATGTGTGTGTGTGTGTGGGGGGGGGGGGGGGGGGGTGACCCAGTCCTCAATGAGGGTTCCTCGTCATCAAAAAATGGTGCACTCATGAATAGGCTTGGGCCATCAAAATCCAGTACTACTTCCATCCTCCCAGACTCAAAGTCTCATAAATCAGGTTAGCCTATTTTGGGAATGGAGGTGGCTGCTTTAAAATCATTCATATATAGCTGATGTTCCTCATGAGCTCGTAGTTTTATCCTGTTTCTTATTTTTTTAAGGAATTGCACTTTAAAACAAAAATAAAGGAATTACCATTTTATTTTGTAGTTTTTGCTTTAGTAGCATGATTACACATCTCATAGAGGGACTTTCTCTGTATATCATGCTATGATAAAATGTCTCATATATGATTTAAAATTATTCAAAATGTGCTTAAAGTAAATGATATTTTAAACCTATCATGATTTTATCAGAATTTCTAAAATTAGAATATTTTTCATGATACAATTTCGAAAAAATCAGAGCATGGTCCATAGGGAAGCGGTTTGCTCATTGTACAGTATTTCTTCTTTTTTTATGACGAGGAACCCTCATCAAGAACCAAGCCCATCCCCTGTGAGGTAAACCCTGGGGTGGGATAATTGGCACCCAAGCCCTTACTGAACCCACCAGGTAAAGGCACCTGCATACCTAGGGGTGTCAATGGGTGAGGTTTACTCGGACCCGACTCAAACCAAACCCTATAGGGTCCGGGTATGGTGATAAGTAATAAAACATGATTAAGACCCGGGTCCAGATCCGAAGGTCCGATTAATAGATGGACCCGGGTATAGTTTGTGAAATTTTATACCAGATTCGTACCAGACCTGAGTTCCGATTAAGACCCGCAATTTTTCAATGTAAAAATGATTAAAAAAAATGGTTTTACCGGGTCTGGTTCATGTAGTTCTTATCGGGTCCAAGTATGGTTTTTCTTATAATGGACCCGATTAAACCCCGATATCATACCAGATAATCGAGTCCAAGTATGGTTTCACTTGGGTCCAAACCAAACCTGACCAGTTGACACCATGCATACCCGGTGGGAGTCGATCTTGGGACGAAGGGATCAGCACCTTCTCCCCAAGACAGGTAAGAAGAACTTATTAAAATGCTAATATTAGTACATCAATAAAATCATTAAGTGTTATTTTGGAAGGAAAGGTGTCCCACACGAAGACAGCGTGCATTTGCAGGAATAAATCATTATTCAACAAAATTCATGACCGTTTCCTTTGAAATCGTCTTGCATAAATCACTCCCTTTTCTTGTTATTTTTTGAGAGAAATAAATCATTTCCTTTTCTAGAAAAGGAAATACCTCATTTCCTCTTCTAGAAACATGAGCAAGGATAAAAAAGAAAATGCTGCCAGACTTGTTATATATACAGTCTTGCTTCCCTTCTCCATAGATTGGTAGCTTGAGACAGTTCAATGGTCATGGAAGAAGGCTTGAGGTTGTCCATTTTCACAGTGATTTCATTGGTTTTATGTCATGTAGCACAAGGAAGGACAACACTGACAAGTTTGGACAGGTCTGTGGTGCCTAAAGAGACTCCAGTAAAGACCATTCAGGTTTACCATCATCTTTTCTTTTTTTAGATTAAAAATGCAATCACATCATAATCTCATCATTATGGTCAAAACCATCATCATCATTCACCATCATGTTTGGTTTTTGCAGAGCGAAGACGGGGATGTGATGGATTGTGTAGATATCTACAGTCAGCCAGCTTTTGATCATCCTGTGCTTAAAGATCACAAAATCCAGGTTTTTTTTGTTTCTTTAATCTGTTTTCCATCACTAAGGCTGGGAAACAAGCCGAGCTGCTCATGGTTCAGATCATAAAGATCTGGTTTGAACTTGTAAAATAGGCTTGGTAAGCTAATGCACAGGCGAGGTCAGATTCGGATAGGAGTACTAGATCTGAGTTCCATTTGAATTTAAATTAGGCCTGTTTATTTTTTGTTTTAGTTGGATTTTACTTTGGATATCAGAACTATTCAGGATCCATTGTATGACTAGGATTTTGTGTGTTAGTATAAATACTTTATTTTGAGGTTTTGTAATTAGGTGTGATGACTGATTATTCTAAACTTGATTGATTACCTTTTCCCTTTCTCTATAAACCCTTTTCTCTGGTAGTTTGGCAGTATAAGCATAAACAGTAGTGTATTATGTTCGCAAATCGGGCAATCCATTTGCATCATAAGCCAAACATGAACAATGGGTGGTCACCTGAGCTCGTCTCATCTAGGCTAGTTAAATGGTAATAAATATATTTTAAGTATATTTTACACCATATGATATAGTGTAGAACAAATTATTGAAGTATTCCATTTGCAAGCAATAGGTTTACAGGTAAAATCATATTACCTCCAGCTCTGAAATAATGTACTGTTTTTTGCAATCCTATTACTTCCAACTCTAAAACAATATACTATTTTTTTTGTAAACAAGCCAGTTAGAGCTCAGCTCATTTAGATGGGGTTGATTATGACCTTACACTGAGCTTGGTTTGCAACAAGAATGAGCCAGGATTGAATGCTTCAAGCTCGACTCATTCAGTTTCCTAGCCCTACCCATCTGTCACTACAAGAAATAACCCTTTTACTGGCGCACCTCCCATGCAGCACGAATAATGTTTATGAAACATGGTTCCTCTTTTTGTATGTGTGTGTGTGCGTGTGTGTGTGTGTGTGCATGCCCTTGCGAACCGTTTCATCTTTCTTACATGATAAAAATGGTTACAGATGAGGCCCAGTGGTATCCCAAAAGGTCTGAAAAGAATGGCTTCTCCAGCAGAGACACAGGTTCAATATGCATGGCTCAAGAGTGGGGGATGTCCAGATGGAACTGTTCCTATTCTAAGGACACCACCTCAAGACCCCCAAACCATTTCACACCCATCTCCATATGCAATTGCTGGTTTCCATGTGGATGCCCGTGCTCCTACTCATGAGGTAATTAACCATATCTTGGCTGATTTGCTGCCTTTTGTTTTGGATCCAGCCCACTAGATCCAAATTGATGAAGATTGGCTTGAAAATTGAACCCCACCAAGAAAAATTAGAATCGAGATTTTGATCTATGCCCCAAACGGGTTTGGCGTAGAGTGATGGGATCTAGGCCACTATGCAGGTGGTCTAGGTTCAAATCCCATGGGTGTTACTCATTGTGCAAGCCAAAGTGTGGCGACTCCCTGGGAGCAAGGGGTAAGCCCATGGAGTTTTGTGTTGCCAGAACAGCGACTACAAGGAATCCCTGGGAGCAGCGTGCTAGGTCTCTGATTCTTGGTGTGGTTTCTCCGTGTAAATATCAAAAAGAAAAAAGATTTTGGATATAAGAGAAGGCTTGATATGCAAAAAGAGAAAGGAATCTGTTTTTGTTGAATATGACATTTTGTTTTAGATTTAGTTTAGCATATCAAAAAAGAAATTTCTTTCAAAGTATTTAGATTTGGTTTAGGAATAGTCTTAGTAGCAGTAGTAAGTAGGGCTGATAATGGACTGGGTCAGGACCGTTTGGATCCATTTGAGGCTGACTACAAGGTGCCACGAACTGAGTTTAGTCAGGGAGATCTTGATTGGGTTCACCTAAAACTGTACGGCCTGGGTCAGCTGGGTTCTGTCCCGGTTCGGTGGGGTAAAAAAAAACATATATGAAGATAATGGATTGATTTTGTTTTTATGTGAAAACAGTTTGTAATGCTAACTTCTACATTCAAACGAGATTATGGAGTGTTTGGGGCTGTTGGAGATCTATCCGTTTGGAATCCTCAAGTAGCACAAGTTCCTCAGGAGTTCAGTGCAAGCAAGATAGCAGTTTTGAGCGGTGATGCAAACAAAGAATATGAAAGTATTGAAGCTGGATGGATTGTACGTGCTCTCTCTCTCTCTCTCTCTCTCTCTCTCTCTCTCTTGTTGGACCAAGGTAATGGATCCAATGTAATCATATGGGCTCACAAAAGAATCCATGGAGCTGCACGATGGTGGGCTTGTAACTCACACAAAAACGGATGATATGAAATATCCCATTAAAGGCTGAAAAATAGGCAACCCAGGGGAGGGCTATTTATGCCCCAGCCATAGTACACACCCCCCTTGAAGCAGGCCATTTACAAAAAACCCTTCTCTCTCAATTTTCTCTGGTTTCTCCTACCTCACTGCGCACACCCCTATCCTAAAAACCCATCTCTCTCCTCTCTCTCTCTCACTCGCCACCATTTCAATTACAATCAAAGGTGTAAGCTATATTAACTCCATTTGACTGCATAGGTGTGGTGAGCATGGTTTGTTTGCCAAAGGGGTGCACCTTGTTTCATGTTTTTTCAAGTATAAAAATGTGATTTTTTTAGGCAATGAAGTTCTCTTTCGTTGGCCAATGATTTTTTTTAAGCCCTCGATAAGTCTGTCTACACGTTGGAAAACACCTTATCCAGAACTACTTTTAAAACAACCATGTTTTGAAGCATAAGAAAAACAGTAATTTTCGTGATACCCCATAACTTATGGTGCTGCGCACTAGGTTTATATATATATATATATATATATATATATATATATATATATATATATATATATATATATATATATATATATATATATATATATATATATATATATATATATATATATATATATATATATATCATAAATCCCTGTTAAATTGATTCAATCAAAAGCATTTCTTTGTGAATAAACAATGATAAACACATCTAAAGGTTTGGATTAAAGCAAAAAAACACATACAAGCATGTTTTTTAAACTTGCCTGGGCGGTCTGTAAGATAAATGGTCTGGAATGTACCAACGGGTGCTCTGTTTGTCTGATAGGAGCAGCTAGTGCATGTCATCTTGTGTTGGAACGTTGTAGGTTCAAATCCCAATGTTATAGTTGTATAACTGGTAGGGGTCTGCCTAACCCCAGCTTGTCTTTCAAAAATAAAATAAACATCTTCTCAATCAGACCTTATAGATGTATTCAACATAGATTATTTGATAAGAATCATGTTTTTTTTATGTAAAAATAAGTCTTTATAAGTGATAAAATTTTGGTACATTATGAGTCATCGATTTTGAATATCTTAAAAAACCTACGTGTATGCCATAATCACATGATCCAAAACTTGTTTTCTTAGATCATATCTATAAGGTCTTATCAACAAAAAAACTCAAAAATTTAGAAATCGAAGCTTCTATTAGGTGGCAGTAGGTACTCCGGAGCACCATATCATTACTAATATATATATATATATATATATATATATATATATATATATATATATGTGTGTGTATTGACTACACCCAAAAAACCCTCTTGTCTGAGTGAATTTGTGGCTGCCAATTTTGCTGTTCGTGCTGTTCATCAAAAGCTTGAACAGCATTGAAAAGACTGGTGGATCCTATCTTACAGGAGGGGCAGTTATTCTTGTAGGTCTTGGGTGTTCATTCTTGTGTCTAGTGTTTATTCCAGTAGGTCCAGTTTTTTTAACCCATTTTTCTGTTCAAGGTTCCTTAGAACTCATTTCCAGTCCATCTTGATGCACTACTGGAAGTAGTGATGTAAATTGTTCGGGTTCCGGTTGGATGTGGTCAGATAATCAGATATTGGCTAAACGGATTCAGATTCAGATTTGAATTCCAACGGTGAAAATATCATACCATATCCCATTTTTTACATGTAACTGGATTCGGAAATCCACCAAATCTGGATATCCATCCGATTCAGTAGCAAAAGATCAAAACCGTATCCACATACTATTATAATCAGATATGGTTCTAGCTTACCAAGTCTGACTAAAAAGAGTTGGTTTTGGTCAGATATCAGATAAAATCTAATCCATTGTGATCCCTAACTGGAGGTTGTATTTACCATCTGTATACATTCTGATTTCTACAGGTCCACAAAGATTTATTTGGTGATTACCAAACCAGACTTTATACTTTCTGGGCTGTAAGCATCCCTCTCTCTCTCTCTCTCTCTCTCTCTCTCTCTCTCTCTCTCTCTCTCTCTCTTTTCTCTTGTGCTTTCTTTATTTGTTTTGGCTTTTGTTCTTGTTCAGTTCATGGGTTCAACATTTTGTTGATCTTCATGAGTGGTAATGTTGAACTACTTTCGGCTCTCTCTCTCTCTCTCTCTCAATATATATATATATATATATATATATATATATATATATATATATATATATATATATATATATATATATATATATATACATTCGGATATTCACCAAATCTGGTTCCATTGTCAGATTTGGGCTCTCTATGCAGTTTTACATCCAAATCTGAATTGACTGGATGATTCTAACTGATTAGTTGGCCAGTTGGATCCGAATTAGGAATTACTTTTTCTTATTTAAATCTATATCGGAATCCAATTCGGCAAGACACGATCCAGTTGGATTCAGTAACGCCTGAGTACAAACCTAATCCATACCGTTTAATCAGACCCATAATTGTCCTCCCATCAAAGGTATTGGATTCTGTTTATGGTTTAATTGGTACAATTTGGTGTTCCTCAGGGAGCTAATAACCAGAAGTGCTACAACACCCAATGCCCAGGCTTCATGCAAGTAAGCACCAAGTTTGTCCTTGGTCAAGTACTGCCTGGTTCAGTATTTGATAAAACAGAGTCTCGGATTCGCTTCCAATTGTTTAAGGTGATCAGCCATACTTACCCTTCTCTTTCTTCCTGCTTGTGCATCATGTTTTTATGAAAATGCTATGCTGTTGTTAACCATAGTTCAAGGTTGGGGCACGTAAGGCTCGGTGGTTGTATCCTCAATGGATTTTTACCTTAGGTTGTCCGATTAGAAAGTGAAAATGAGAAATAATACGAGAAGCAAAAGTGTGAAGCAAAAGTGCCAAGCAGGATATTTTAAAATTTATAGGAAGCAAGAAGCGAAGTATCAATTTGCAAGTAAAACAAGAATAAAAAAAAGCAATATGAGAACTAAATAGGAATTGAACAAGAAGCAAATTAAAAGTAAAATAAAATTGAATTTTCTTATATTTTATGATTTTTCAATAAAAAATTTAAAGTTTTGTTAAAATCTAAAGATGATGGTTACCAATTTAAAGAAAGCACATGGGAAGTGTGTGAAAACATGAAAAGAAGCACATGAAAAACTTGAAAAGAAATGTGAGAAAAACATATAAGAAGCATGAACAATGTGAAGCATAAAAGAAGCATGGAGAATCGAGATTCCCATGAAGTTTTGAAAATGAAGAGTATCATGCTTTCAAAGCGAGTTTTTGAGAAGTGTGATTCTCACCTACCTAAGAAGAGTCCAGTAGCTTTGGTTTTACCTCACAAGGAGGCAGGCCCATTTAAGTGACCCGATTCTAGGTGAGGGTTTTGCTTTATTATAAAAAAAACATAGTGTTAACCTTGGTTGTAACTATCATTGGAATTTTGAATATATTGCATCTCCAGCTACTTAAAAGCTCTGAAAAGTCCTGGCAATGCTGCGAGAATTTCCAAAATCATACTCATGTTTATCTTGTTGTGATGTTATCATGATTTATCTTGTTTTGATGTTATCATGATTTTTGTTTTTTAATTTTGTATATTATTAGATATTATTTTCCTGAACTTTTGCAGCTAGTTGGGATTTTTTCAATAGTTTTAGTACCAAAATTATCACAAGGTTTTCCCTTGCCAAGAATATCTTGAGATTGATATTTGTGAATATGGTATTTAATGATGTTTTTTTGTTAGAGTGTGGAAGCTTGATTTCTACTTTGATATAAATTTTTTATTTTTTAAAATTGTTGAAAAGTAGTTTTAGAATTTTACCCTAAATAGGTTCTAGACTCCTTATATTTAAAGAGGGCAATTCATCTTTTGTAAATGTATGTATCTCAATCTCAACAGTGGACCTCAAGGCGGCAGTGGACATAGGCAACTCTTGTTGAACCACGTAAAATTCTTGTTCTTTGTGTGATTGATTTCATTAGCTTCTTTTAGTTTTTTGTGTATTTGATATATCAATAGTGTGACCTATAGATAGGGTGTTGAGTCATTCCCTAACATATTTCTTACTGCATCTTGTGCACCATTATTAGCCATAATTTTAATTATCATTAAAGCATTACCTAGTCATAAACATCATTGAGATTTTGAAAATATCCCAATGCAAGATGAGATCGTGATTTCTGTACTTTTAATTTACTTTTTTCCATATTATTATTATACTTCTTATATTTCTTTAACTGTAAAGGTCCTGAGATTTTCACAATATTCTCTCCAATTATGTTCAATTTAGATTTGCTGACACAAACATTTGGAACCAGATTTCTTACTATGGTTAAGTTAACTAGTGCTTCCTAGCAGACCAATCCTGATTAATAAAATAGTGCATATTTGTGTTGAAAGCTCATAGACATGTTCCTTTTTTGGGGGGGGGGGGGTTCTCGTCCTATAAATTGAAAACAGAACTACACCCTCATGCATTAATTTTTAATTAATCATGTATCACTGTTTTTAACGAATATTCGGTGTTTCATACTGAGTTTATGTTCACATTATCGTCTTTAAATCATAGCACAAATATCAGCATACTTTTTAAAATATCGTGATTTTATCATGAGATCGTGGGAGGTCAAAGTAATGCTGAGAAAAAACTGATATTTTCAAAATCGCTTATTTTGAAAAATATCACTAATTTTTTGGGGTTTTTAATATTACTTATATTTTTATGTATTTTATTATTTATTTTACATATGCCAACCAATGTTGTAAGAATCGGACCCTGAATCTTTTTCAAATCGATTCCCTAAATCAAGCGATTCAGATTCAGGACTGAATCGGCCAACTTTTAACCACAAAAGGTACATGGTCACAAAAATATTTTAAAAAATATTTTTCACCGGCCCAAAGGGGTTTGAAGCAGTGGAAAGAGGCCAAGGCTGCCAGGCAGGTTGTCTAGGTTCAAATTCCATGAGGGTCACCCCTTGGTGCCTTGTGCAAGCCAAAGTGTAGTGATTCTTTGGGGACAAGAGGGTAAGCCCACAGAGTTTTATGCAGACAGGAGAGCGTCTCTGATCTCGGGAGTCGTTTCTTTGTGTAAATATGAAAAAATAGTTTTGATTATTTTTAAGATTTATTTGAAAAACAAGCCTGCTCAGGTCAGTTTTGTATCGATTTTCCGGTGATACGTTACTAATATGCCGATTCCCGACGATACTGATGACATTGATGCCAACATTTTCAGGAGATTTTTCAAGGAAAACCAATATTTTTTTAAAGTATGGCAAGATTTTTAAGAGAATGAGATTTGTGACTATGCTTAAAACCTTGTTCAGGACCAGAAGAGTGGGGACTGGTGGCTGAAGTTGGACGATGAACCAGTGGGGTATTGGCCCAACAGACTGTTCAGGTACTTGAGTTATTGGGCCAATGCCACAATGTATGGCGGGGAGGTCTTTAACACATTTCCTGATGGTCGCCATACTACAACCCAAATGGGCAACGGCAATTTCCCTCGAGGTGAGAGCAGCAACTACCAGAGGACGGCCTGCGTGTGGAACCCTCGCTACATCAATGGTGATGGCTCCACCAAGTTTGTTCCAGGTACGGGCACTGTGACCAACCCCAAGTGTTACGCTGTAGATGGCTATGGGTATGATGAGGAGAGCCTGTGCTTTGGAGGACCCGGACTGAATGAATATTGCCAGTGAAAAATCTCTTTTAATAATGGAAACATGATGCATCTGCATGTTGTTGCTCAGCTGTTGAACCAGGATATTATTTTAATCCTTTTTTTTTTCCTTCGATTATAAAGGATTTACCAATCTCCTTCTCTCTCTTGTTTTTTTATGTTTTGTTGACGATGAACCCTTATCAAAAAAGAGTCACTTAATGGGCATGCTCTCCTGTAAGGTAAATCTCAGGTCACCAACACCCAAGCCCTTACTCAGCCCATCGGACACCCGTACACAGTAGGAATCGAACATGGGATGACAGCACCTTCTTATCAAGCTGGCTGCCACTTGGGTGACCTCTCTCATGTTGCATGTTGGTCTTTAACCAGAATATTAAATTAATTAGAACTTGTGTCCATCACCAAATTGAAGTTTTGAAGCCAGCAATAACTATCACTACAAAAAATCTGTGGATTAATGACGGTCATAATTCATCACAAATTTGTCGCTAAATAATTTAGCGATGGATTAGCAACGAATAACTTTCATCATAATTTTTTAGTCGCTAATTAGCGACAGAATATATATATCGCTAATTTACGACGGATTAGCGAATGCCATGATTCATCGTGAGGCCGTCGTTAATCCGTAGAGATTTAGTTTTGAAACAAATACACATCCGTCGCTAATTCCATCGCTATTGTAGCGACGGAATTACGACGGATTACAATCTGTTGCAAAACATTGGCCGATTCAGTTTTGCGATGGATAAATATTCGTCCCTAATCCGTCACTAAATTGGAGGCCGATACTAATTAACAATTGATATTATCCATCGCAAAAAAAAAATGAAATATAAATATTGAGAAAAAAAATTTCATTATACAATTTATATATCCTGTGTATAAAAAATAAAGTACACATAAAAAATACATATACAAAGCAGGTGAAATAAATTTAACATAAGATACAAGGTGAAAAAAAATATCGATTCACTATAATCCTCGCCAAGTTCTAATTATTTACAAGTGAACATATACAAAGAGTTTCTTTTGAAACAATAAGAAGGTGCAACAAATTCAACACATGAATCTAATCATCGCCAAGATTCTGAGCATCATCATCTTCATTGTCTCGATTTGCCCCTTCATTCATGCCTCCATCAACTCCTCTATGTTGATTATCTCTAGCATCCTACAAGAGAACCGAAAGGTTAGTATTGATAAACAAAATATAATGAAACAAATTATATGCAATGCACCCAATCTAAGGCAATCAAAATAACATGAATGAATTACATGTAGACTAGCTAGCAATAAAGTGAAGGACATTAACAGAATTCAGATATGTGTTCTAAGGCTGACAAAAAAAATTCATAGTTCAATCATGCAGATATGTGTTCTAAGGTTGTCAAAAAAATGTCATAGTGATTCAAGCATGCATATATGGTTTATAAGGTTGTCAAATAAATGTGTTTTGTATTACAATCATGCATATATGTGTTATAAGGTAGTAAAAAAAATCATAGTGATTCAATCATGCAGATATGTGTTCTAAGGTTGTCAAAAAACTTTCATAATGATTCAATCATGCATACTTGTATTATAAGACAGTCAAACAATTTCATAGTGATGAAATCATGCTTATATATATGTTCTACGGTTGTCAAAAAACTTTCATAGTGATGAAGTCATGCTTATATATGTGTTCTAAGGTTGTCAAAAAACTTTCATAGTGATTCAATCATGCATATATGTGTTATAAGACAAACAAAAACTTTCATAGTAATGAAATCATGATTATATGTGTTCTAATGTTATCAAGAAACTTTCATAGTGATTCAATCATGCATATATGTATTATAAGGCAGTTAAAAAACTTTTATAGTGATGAAATCATGCTTATATGTGTTCTAATGTTGTCAAAAAACTCTCATAGTGATTCAATCATGCATATATGTGTTCTAAGGTTGTCAAAAAACTTTCATAGTGATTCAATCATGCATATATGTGTTATAACGCAGTCAAAAAACTTTCATAGTGATGAATTCATGCATATATGTGTTCTAAGGTTGTCAAAAAGCTTTTATAGTGATTCAAGCATGCATACTTGTGTTCTAAGGCAGTCAAAAAACTTTTATAATGATGAAATCATGCTAATATGTGTTCTAAGGTTGTCAAAAAACTTTTATAGTGATTCAATCATGCATATATGTGTTATAAGGCAATCAAAAAACTTTCATAATAATGAAATCATGCTCATATGTGATGAAATCATGCATATACTAGCTTGAAATCTAACGACATGAAACAAATGACATGAAACTTTCATACCTGACTGACACTTGCAGACAAAGTTCTCATGTCCCGAAAAAAGTTGCACAACTCATTACGGACAACGTCAAAAATGTCTTCATGTAAATAGTCACACACTGTGTCCTTAATAAGCTGGCGGACACCATCCTAAGAATTAGCAGGGTCAATCAGACACTGAAAGTTGATGTTGGCGGGAGAACTCTGAGAGCCTTAGCTGGAGGAGGCAATGACTGGTGTGGTGTTCATATTACTCTCAAACCCGAACACACGACCCTTTTTTGGTTCACCGGTTGCAATCACCCATGCTGCAGGATCAAAAGACGGATGCTGAATGGAGTCATCGTCATATCACTATATCATCTGTTGCTCGTATGACTCCTACAAAGTAATGATTACAGTATAGATTAATAATTAAGAATTACAATATTCATGGTAACTTGTCTATTACAATGTTTATTAATATAATAAATGCATACCATTGTCGCTCTCGCCTTCTCTGATACGAACTCTCTCATGCTCTTACGTTTATGTGTTTCAACAAACACATTCTTGTAAGGTACAATATCTTCTTTTTCTGCTTTCTGTGAGGTTAAATGATAAAAAAATCAAATAAAAAGTATATAACAATACTTATAAATTTGATAATATATATTGATGAGCTGCCATTGTCTTCAAGTGGCTCTTAAAAGTCCTAAATTCACCTATATATAGATGGGCATCGGGCATCTTCGCTCGATTTTATGCAGTCTTTGCTTAGCGGTTTTGAAATTCATGGCCCGCCCACTTGTTGCACATTGCATCCCAATAATCTGACCTGATAGTAGGAAGGTCATGACCCTTCCACTGCAGTGGATCATCTATCCCACCAGATACTTTTATTGTTGCAGTCTTCATATTATGCAGCATGTCTGTAAATCGACTGGCAGTCACCTTCTGCCACACCCGCCTTGTATCATGCTTCTTTTTCGCAGTCGTGAAGAAATTTGAAGCCTATAAATAATTTTAGAAAGTTAGTACACATGACTATAACAAAAAATTAAATATGAAATATATTAGCTATGATAAATAATTATATACCATGAATGAGGACCACAATCTGTCTAACACCTCCTTCGGGTACTCTTTTCATTGAGCGACCGATCTTGGAAGATGTTGAACTAGTGACTGCCTAATTTCTCGTATTACTTCTTGTGGCTCGAACCTCATGTTGTACATGAATTGGTATACATTAACAATCAACTATCGATATATACTATTTATAAGATAAGTATTGGATAAGTGAAAACAAAATACTTATGGTCGACTATCGATGTACACTATTTGAATGAGTCATCGTGTATCAGACTGAGAAGACACTACATCCGACATTATCTTATGACGTGTATGAATAGCTGGTGTAGGTGGGTCATGTGCAGGCGAAACATCATCTATAGAAAAATGAGTTAGAAATTCATATAATGCACATTTAAACTAATCAAGTATACAATTAGTTAAATGATATACCTATCAAAGCAGCCTGTGAAGATGAAGGTTGAGACTGACTACCACTAGGTGCTCGACCATTGTGACATCCACAAACCATATTCTAATAAATAAAAATTTTATTTGGATCAGTTACACAACTCTATATCTTCATGGATACATAATCAAATCAAAAATAACTTTATGTAAGCATGCATACAGTCACATTAAATATTGCAATACATTCAAATCATTCATATCAAAATAATGTCAAACATATACCTACAGCACACTCCAATATCTCGCTAACTATAACCATGAATAGCATAGTCTCCGAAATACAAACATAAGAGCATATGAGAAAGTGATGTGGTATGTATTATAAGATGTAGTTCACTAGCTCGAGTATGCTTCCTCGTCACTTGTTTGACTTTCATATTCTTCTTCTTCCCCCTCCTCCTCTTTGTCTGCTTCGTCTTCTTTTTCTTTGGGCGCCCATCTACTTGGTATATCATTTGAATCACATTCTTTCATACGTGTACCATCAGACAATGGAGATATGACATACATACCATATGCAACATCGTGATCATAAGAGAACTCATACATATCATCTGATTGATAGTAATCACCATCTTCAACAATCTTGTCTTCATGTAACTTATCATACTTGGGGTATAGTTTAGACTTCACCTTGCAAACTGCCTACCATTCATTTCTATCTGACTTTCTTGTATTCACATATGAAGTATAGTAAACGTGTTGAGCTTGTGAGGCTAACATGAATGGTTTATATGTTTCAAACCTTGATTTATGATTCACCTCCACAATGCCTGAGGCTTTGTCGACTCTTGTTGTTGTGGGATCAAACCAATGATACTTGAATAAAGTTACCCTGTTATTTATGTCTAAGTAAGTCAACTCCCTTATTTCTTCTATAACATCGTAGTAGTCATGTTCATTTTCATTGTAGCTGCTACCCTTGACATACACGCCACTATTTATCATTGACTTGTTTACACTGTAGTCTTTTGTACAGAATCGATAACCATTTACGATGTATTTGTTGTAACATTGCACAACTTTGGTTGGACCATTTTGTAAATCAGATATTCCTTGTTCATTAACATCATCATGGCGGACCTACAAGCATAAACAATGACTGTGATCACGACCAATTAAGTAACTTATTGTTGTTTACACAAAAAGAATGTATGTCATCGCTCTTACAAACTCTTTCAACCATGCCACAAACTTATTTTCACGTTGTTTTTGTACTTCTGAATCAGTGAGATGTGGAAGTTCCCTTCGCAACTCTAGATCAAATCGTCTGCACTTAACAAATAATTATATTAATGAACCATGTGTGTATGTAGAGAACTTAGTGTAACATATTAAGTATACTTACTCGATGTAGGGGTCGATCGCTGAGCAATTAAAAAGGATATAGATTTATGTTGCGTCTTGCTCTCGATCTTCCAAGAGTCTTGACCAGCAACTACCAAGGGCATGCCCAAGTGGTTTAAATATGGCAAATGTATGATCACATGTTCCATAACATCAAAAAATGCTGATGAAAATATCTTCTCTAACTGACAAATAGTATTGATGACAGAATCCTTGAGATTCTTTACCCCAGTTACTACAACTTCCGATGCGCACAATGTTCTAAAAAATTTACTCAACTCAGATAATACCCCCCATATAGGTTTGTCTAACATATCATGGAATGCTAGGAGAATCAATTGTTGCATAATGACATAACAATTATGGTTCTTCAACCCATATAATTATCTCTCATCTATCTTCACAGCCCGAGCAATGTTAAAGACGTTTCTATCTGAAAATCTCAATTGTCTCAACCATTGACATACCTGATTTACTTGATCTGGTCCAAGCATGTACTTTGAAATACAACATACAGTGATTTGGACAAGCATATATCTTTTGATACCCCATACTTAGAGTGTTGACCATAACCTTGACACGATAAAAATTTTGTGACAATTTCTCATCTTTGGGCAACATACTCTTCGCAATAGAGCACAAACTGTCAAAACATGATTGACTCAAATTATACTCGGACTTCAAATTCAATAGTTGAAGAACTGTAGACAAGATAGTGTGACTCTCACAACCATTCCAAAGTAGCTTATCAGCATCTCTAAGTAAGTTATAAAATCTACTAGTTGCATCGTTTGCTACTTTTTCCTCTACCCAAGTTGGTACATCACTATGACCTATAGCAGAACCCAGTTTTAATCTTGCGACATCACATATCAAATTCACATATGAATTATTGTGCACCACATCCACCTGTGCATCAAAATTATTCTAAAATTCTTCACCATGAAGCATCCAATTCTGATAATCACCCACAAAACTCTTCCTGTATAGGTGATGCCTAACGCCATGAGGTTCTACAAATTGATTGTTCTTATACATCGTGCAGAGACACCTGATCCGATCAGTGGGATCCACTATACTGACATTTGCCATTGCAAATTCAATAAAACTGTCAACACCATCTATATATTTAAGCGATACCTTATTGTCAACTATCCTACGATACATTCATTCACGGTTTGCAACCATTTTGTCTTATGATGTTACGGATATTATCCTAACCAGTTAAAAGAGAATCATAAGAATGCTATGTTGAAGAAAATATCTAATTTATGATGCATTGATGGTGGATGTAAAGATTTAATATATATATCACACACACAATCATATATATACATAAATATAATGTCATTTAATCACAAGGACTATGATGAAAACGTTGATAACTTAATATTTTCATGTGCAAAACCATCACATCATATTTATACTCATCACAAAGATATTTAGAATCATGAAATCACATTCATCAATACGATACATTCATTTGAAGCATTTTTCATGATACAATTTTACATGAAAGGTATAATCAAATTGAAAATAACTTCATGCAAGCATGGATACAGTCACATCAAACATTACAATGCATTCAAATCATTCATATCAAAGTAATGTCAAACATGTACCTGCAGCAAACACACTTCAATATCCCGCTAACTACTACCATGACTAGTATGGAATCCGAACTCCAAAAATAATAGCACTTCTATTTTCATATATTCAAAGCATGCTCCGCATGATCTCTGAATTCCATCAAAGCAGTCCTAGATATCCACAACTAAGTGCGTGTATAAACAGAAAAGTGTTGCATCCAAGAAATTAAATAACTTGTGATGCGCCTGCATCACTTACTCACCCCGAGTATTTACCCGATTTGCATGCTTTTGCTTTTGCATTTTTCTTATTTCTTTTTTCATGGCATTTTTAGCCGCATGCGATGCTTAGTACTAAGCATCAAGCAATTAGCTCAGCTACGCACCTGCAAAGCACAAATGTACAAATGGAGGATTGGCCTGTGGTGCCTTTTTTATCAATGTGTCATTGGTTGAAATGTAGGCTCACGGCACGATGTGGTGAGGCAAGCGGGGGATTACCATAGTCATGCACTCTGTGTGCGGTGGATTGTTGCAGGTCGCATGAAGCATCAGAATTTGCTGGAACTCTAAAGGCGATTACTCATCTCAGCTTAGCGACCCCATGTCAGGTGAGGCCACCTGCTGAGTTTAAGCATGTCAATAAGCGGAGGAAAAGAAACTTACAAGGATTCTCCTAGTAACGGCCAGCGAAGTGGGAATAGCTCAGCTTGAGAGTCAGTAGGCTTCGCCTACCGAATTGTAGTCTATAGAAGTGTCTTCACCGACAGACTGGACCCAAGTCCCTTGGAAGGGGGTGCTGGAGAGGGTGAGAGCCCAGTCGTGTCTGAACCCTGTCGCACCATGAGGTGTTGTCAACGAATCAAGGTGTTTGGAGGTCATCGACACACGGCACACGGCAGCGTCGGTGCTCGGGGGTCATCGGGGGCAGCACGCGGCGGTGAGAGATGGAGTGAGGGAAGAAAGAGGAGGTGAAGGAGAGGGCGGCGAGCGGCGGGTGATGGGCGACGGGTGACGGCCGACGAGCGGTGGGCGACAGGTGACAAAATGAAACAAAACGAGAAAAGAAAGGGACTCGCATTAAGGTTTTATAGGAAATTTAGCGACAGATTAGCGATGAAAAATTTTCATCGCAAATGTCGTCGCAAATTTACGATGGAGTAGCGATGAAAAAATGGTGTCACGAAGTTGTGACGGAGTGTGAGACTAAATTTGTACGTCACTAATCCGTCGTAAATTAGCAACAGCATTGGCGACAGAATTTTTTTATCATAAATTTCTCAACTAATTCTAATTTTAGGGACGGATAGTTTTCTCTCGCTAATCCACCGCAATGTTGCGACGGATTATTTCCGTCGTAAATTTTCGTCGCTAAATAACATTTTTTTTGTAGTGTATATAATCAGATCAAAAGTTTCCCTCTTTATTGTAGGAGGTTGTTTATCGTGTATCACTTATGTATAGGGAGTTTGAAAAAGTCATAGGTGCAGGAGAAGCTTGTCAAGTAGTCTACACTTGACCTAACAGGCAGGCACATGAAGACAACTGATATCTCAAACAGGGTCCTGTTCCAATGAACTACCTTTAGCCATCTATACCAGCAACCCAGGAAGAAATGATTTCTACTTTGCACCCCTCTCTAGATAAGAAGTAGAATAAGCATGCCATCACCTACCGCCCTTTCTTTTGCCGGGCATTTCCACGAAACTGCATGTCGAGCGTTTAAGCGGAAGGTCACTCATTCCTCAATCCATCCAAGTCAAGAGCTTTGTATCCGAGAAAATACTAAATATGATATTCCATTTTGGCCATCACTAGCTCTTTGCTTACAGGTCGATAGTATGGGGGTGAAGACAAAGTCTTTGGCATATGAGTATCCAAGCCAACAAAAGATGTGTGTTGCCTTTCTGTGAAAATCAAGAGTCTTACAGTCATCTATGTGTTCGAATAAGCATATTGATTTTGCACAAATATTGAAGTGAGCATCTAGTTCTCAAGAAGCACCAAACGAGTAGCATATTGATTTTGAGACATGCGGGTCTCACAGAACGCAGAGTGCAACCCATGAGAAACCCTCTGCTACGTTGAAGAAGACCTTTCGGCCCCCAGTGAAAATTAGTTGCAAGTGTGATGCAGTGAAACTTTCTAACCAAGAGAACTCACCGTCGCTTGACATGCACTGTTGAGCCCCTCGCTAGCTAAGGTATATGAGGTTGGTCGGACAATAAGAGTAGGCCTCGTGCATGCCTGAAATGCCCATAAGATATTTGTGTACTCATCAACAAATTGAATGTTGGCTAAACAGATTTGAAATCGGATTCCGAGTCCGTTGGTGAAAAGCTCACATGAGATCATTTTATGGTTGAACCCTCTCTCTCTCTCTCTCTCTCTCTCTCTCTCTCTCTCTCTCTCTATATATATATATATATATATATATATATATATATATATATATAGGACCAGATCATCTGATTATAGACAACTTATGAACATTACTAAATTAAAGGAACATCACAAATTTGAAAATAGGGATGCAAACTGTATGGGGATCTGAGCGGAATAAGATCTGGAACAGCAAAAAAATTTCAAAAACTCCATCATGCATCTAACCCATTTGCATCCCTATTTGAAACCAGCTTGTTTTCTCACACTTGTGTACTTTAGAAGGAGAAAAGGTTCTCACCCAAACCAGAAAGTTTCCTGCTCTATGTAGATTCAATTTAGAATTTTAATTGTAGAAGTCATAGTATGAACATGGATCATGGAACGTGTTGCTTCAGATTATGAGAACAAAGCATTTCTTGGGTGAAGTTTCACAAAAGTTTCAATAAACCTGGTACCTCTATAAGAGGTTTCAATAGTTAAAATCTCTGCCTACATTTGAAAATCTCCAGCATGCCCTTGAATCTTATGAATATTGCATTTTCTTGAAAGCTAACAGCAGTTCTTGTGGCCCACAAGGGCTTTACTCATCTGGTAAGGGTGACTCATAAATGTTACTAAACTAAAGGGACATTCACGGGCATATGTTGATAAACGAGCATGAAAATATGAACGTATAATGAACACAATTTTTAACGTGGTTCTGATTTGAATGATCTTACATCGGGCATATGAACGTACCTTTTTGAAAGTCCCATTAAGACGTTTTCTTATGTGAGAGACCTTCCTTATGTGAGTCTCATAGTTTCTTCTTTGACATAATCTTGGTCTTTGGTGCTTTTCCTAAACTCCTTGGACTTGTTGATGGCGAGGATTTCTTGTTGAGCATGATCTTGAATCTTCTCGGTACCAGATCTGGACCGAGATAGAGGATCCGGATATGGTATTGTAACAGTTCCTTTGCGAGGTAGAAGCTGAGTGTACTCTTTTTTTGGAGATAGGGAAAAAGCCCCCATCACCGACCACACATTTGGTGGCCTCCGGTTGGTAAAACCCGGATTTCTTGTTGAGCATGATCTTGAATCTTCTCGGTACCAGATCTGGACCGAGATAGAGGATCCGGATATGGTATTGTAACAGTTCCTTTGCGAGGTAGAAGCTGAGTGTACTCTTTTTTTGGAGGAGATAGGGAAAAAGCCCCCATCACCGACCACACATTTGGTGGCCTCCTGTTGGTAAAACCCTTGAGGTGGAAGCTGGGCAAGAGGGACCTGAGGTTTACACTAATGCGCTTGTGAGTAGGCAAGATAATTTCCTCGTTTATATAAAAAAAAAAAGCCGTTGGTGGTGAAAACAAAATTTGCCCATTCCCACATGAGATTTGGTTTATTTGGCATCCAATGCCAAAAAATAATATTTTTAAAGCTTTTATTGCATCATTGTGGGGACATCACTGCATTGGATTCTTTGGGTATGAAGTCAAGAATGAGATGATCTATCAACTAAAGTCTCCCTCAGACTATAAATTATCAGCAGATTGCCTTTTCCTAAGACAAATAGTAAGATTTGTTGTCAACTTGAGATCATGCTGCAGTATAGGAGCTGTCAATGGGTCAGATCTGTCAGGTACCTACCTCACCTGAATCCAAATTTTCAGATATGGACACAAAAAATGCCAACCCAAATATTATATGGGCCGACCTGAACAGCTAGTAGCTCTAATGCAATGATCCAAATAGGTCAGATGTGGGTCAGAGTTTCGGATCCTTGTGAAACATTGCATGCATCTTACTGAACCAGATAAATCCTTCGAATCATTATTTACACATTAAAAAAAAAAAAGCTTATTGGACCTACTGGGCCTGTTCAAGCTGGTTCCACCTGGTCAGACACAGGTCAGATTCAACCAACTTATAGTGCTAACTTAAATATATAATGGCAATTTGTCGGTTAAAGAAGTTCAAAAAATATATAATTGGTTGTACTTGGTATCAATTCCTTGTTCCTATGTTCCTAATTTTTGTACGAGGTCATTTTTTATGCAGCGGCCACATGCAGCTCCACTACTTGGTGACCATCCATCTCAACATTTTTCGAGGTGAAAACTGCTCTCATCTCGAGAAATGCCAAGATGGATGAATGTAGGCAGGTTGCTGCATGCCCACCATGCTGTAACACTTCATATAATGTGAACACTTTTTTTTATTGGTCACAAGTATAGAGCACATGGTAGTAGGGCCATTTTAATTTTCCATTATTTTTTTTTCTTTTTAGTCCCCCATGACAACCATGTCCTTCCATGTCGAGATGGACGGTTGATCTCCCTTGATTTCTTTATTCACAGTTGTCCTTAAGGTTGGTACAGCCAGTTAAGCTTAATATCTGCAAATTAATTTGTTTAGGGACAAGTAGATGTCTTGGACGGGGGAAAATGAAACATGCTATTGGATTTTCGGTGTTTTTTTTTTTTTTGTTGGTACATATATGTGCTGGGCCCGAGTCCACTGCCATCCCTATTCATTATGCTTATCTGCTAAACTGGGTCTGGTGCTGCATTTAAGCTTGTCTACTTAAGTAGCAGAGATAAAAAGCCACCACTAATTGATATATAATGAGCTAAATGCACTAGCTATATGCTCTCAACTGACAGTAAGTTTCACTAAACTGGCAAACTTATGGCTTTATTGGATATATAATGCGCTAAGTATCATGAGCTTGAGTTGTACTCATAGTGACAAGTAAAAAATGGCAAAATTTCGGCAGCCAAAAAACTCGTGAAAAATATTAAAAAAAAATTGTAAATCTTGCATTCTTTGGCATAATCTTGGCAATAAAAATATAAAAAAAATCTTATAAATAAATGAAAATAACAAATGTGATTTTTTATGATAAATAGCCAATTAAAACATAAATACTGTGTTTAAAATGTGATATTTATGTTTCTGATTAAAAAAGTGAGAAATTGCCGTTTCTAACTTTCAGGTAATTTTTCACGATAATTTTGCAAAATTTTCGTAAATCTCGCAAGATTTGTCACTATGGTTGTACTCAACTGAAAGTTAGTTTCATTTCATTTTCACTTATATAATCAAATGGCATACCTAAAACCTCATTTTGATATAATTAGATAAATGCACTCAGTCTGAGTTATGCTCAACTGACTATCAGTTCCACTGCATTTATGCTTATCTATTTCGCCTTTACTTGAGCTGTATTCAACTAAAGGTTAGTTTCATTACATTTTTTGCTTCTGCTTTCTTTTGCAGACCCAAAACTCATGTTGACATAATGAGCTAATGGACTCAGCCTGACTTGTGCCCAACTGATTGTTCGTTACAGGCCTAGCATACACACCTAAGGGTCAGTTTCTTGGTTTTCTGTTTAGGGTACGTTTGTTGGCCTAAAGGGTCTCTTTTTACTTGTGCCCAACCGATTGGTTACAGGATCATAGGGATGCAAATGGGTTGGACTCTGTTCGGATAAGCCTTAATGAATCCAATCTAGATTCACACTTGGAGTTGCAGTTGGATGGGAAAAGAGCAATACCACATACAATTCCGATTAGTCGGATCCACTACAAAAAAACAGTTGATTAGCGACGGAATTTAGCGACGGAGTTATATCGTCACTACTTAGCGACGTATTAACGAGAGAAATTAATCCGTCGCTATATTTGTAGAATTTTACGAAACTAGCGACAGATTATATTCCCTCGCAAAATCCGTCGTTAAGTAGCGACGGATTGTGCGAGAGAATATTTTGTCACAATAAATACGACAGTTAGCGACGGAATTGCGACGGCTAAAATTCCGTCGCAACATAGCGACGGCCTAGGCGACAGAATATTTTCTGTCGCCTTTTCGTTTTTTGAATTATGATGGCTTAGCGACGGAATTAATCCATCGCTAAATGTCGCATTACCCCTAATCTCAGCCCTCTTTTTCCTTTCTCCTTTCGCTGCTCCCACCCGCCGCCCTCTCCCTCCTGCCGCCCTCTTCCTTCGGCCGCCCTATACATCCCGTCGACCTCTCTGCCGGCCCCCACCGTTCGCCGGAAGTCGATCTCCGTCAACCTTCCGCTGCCGCCGCCGCTGCCCGGAGCAACCGCAGGTATTTCACCGTTAAATGGATTGGGGGTCAACCCCCTGCGTTTTCCGGCAGGAGGTCGACTCCGCCAGGCGGTCGACCCCCTGCCGTGTCCGGCAGGAGGTCGACTCCGCCAGGCGGTCGACCCCCTGCCGTGTCCGGCCGGGGGTCGACCCCCTGCCGTGTCCGGCCGGGGGTCGACTCCCCGCCATGTCCGGCAGGGGATCAACCCCGGCAGGGGGTCAACCCCCTGCCGTGTCCGGCCAGGGGTCAACCCCCTGCCTTGTCCAACAGGGGGTCAACCCCTTTTGATGTCCGGCAGGGGGTCGACCCCCTGCCGTGTCCCTGCCGGGGATTTGATTATAGCTTTTATTTTTATTTTCTATGATTAGGGATTTGAATCATAATTTTTTTAATTAAGGATTTTTAGTTAATTTGGTTAGGACTTTAAATCAAATTTTTTTAATTAAGGCTTTTATAGTTAATTTGATTAGGGTTTTTTTATTTATTTAGAGTTTTTATTTTTATTTTCTATAATTAGGGATTTAAATCACATTTTTTTAATTAATACTTTTTAGTTAATTTGATTAAGGATTTTTTTGTATTTGATTAGGGCAGGTTTTTTCCTTGTTTGATTAAGGTTTAAATTGTGGCTTTTTTATTTAATTTTATGGTTTATTTTTCTTATAGTTTATGATGTTTTGGTTTATTTATAATTTATTTTCTTGTATTTTAAGGTTTTATGATTTAATATGGTCGAATAATTTGATTTTTATAGTTAATTTGATTTAATAGAATTTGGTATTCTTATGATAAACTTTCATAATTAGATTTAAGATGACATTAACTAAATCATTTATATATCAAAAAAATATCAATTCATATTTTTCTCAAAATACTCAAATTTTAAACATTTTTTAATTTTAAGATCCAATCCAAGATTTTAGATTGTAAACTTTTTTAAAGTCATGTTGTTTGGATCCAATTCGAGATCCAGATTTGAAACAAAGATCCATAATAAACTTGCTAAAACATGTAAAATAGTGAGTGGATCGGGTCATACGATCCAAAATGAAGTAACTGAGCCATTATCTATGATTGTCCAAGTTATGCGCACATTGTATGGTTGAAACAAACCTTGGGCTTGGTAAGGAACTAACAGACCAGTGTTTTGTCCATTTTGTTTGTTCATTTCGTCCAATCTTGAACAAACCATCAAACAAGCCTTAAGAACCATAAATAAGAGTCTAAATAGATGTTTTTATTTTATTTGAATAAATTACAAAAGCCTGTGCACTCTGTTTGCAAAAACTAGCTCAACTTTTAGATTATTACATTGTAGTGCCTGCTTATCCATGATAAAATTCAATAGCCACTTGGTGTATAGAATTACTCATTTTCCTTCATTGTTAATATTCACTTTTACGTTCTTTTGTTATTGGAATAAGAGATAAATATTTTAAACTTTTTTTTTCTAACCATATATGGCCAACCAATTAGTTTATCACCAGGCGTGTCCTTTTTATAAAGATTCAAAAATCTGCAAACCTCTTTTAACTATATTTCTCATCGTATGTATGCAAATATGATATGATTGTCGCAAATCATTTTTGCAAATTTCACCTAAAATATGTGAATCTCTTTTAACTAGTTTTTTCAACGTACGTTCGCAAATATAATACGACATTCGCAAATCATGTTTATGAATGTTTTCAAAATCTATGAACCTCCTGTAACTAAATAGTTACCTTTATAAATCATTTGTTTAGAGTGAGATACCATTTTTTTTCATGGTATTTGATTCACCTCCTGTAACTAAATAGTTACCTTTATAAATCATTTGTTTAGAGTGAGTTTTTTTTTATGGTGACTTCATTTTAAAACATCATTTTTTTTTTGCAGATTTCTCAACGGAACTCGCTTGTGCCTCGCCACCCGTGGTAAGTGACAAAAACAATATAAATCGGGTAAATACTCGTGGTGAGTAAGTGATGCAAGCGCATCACATGTTATTTAATTTATTGAATGTAACACTTTATTGTTCACACACTCACTTAGTTGTTGATATCTATGACTACTTTGTTGGAGTTCGGAGATCATGCTGAGCATGATTTTAATGTATGAATATGGAAGTGTTCTTATTTTTGGAGTACGGAGTCCATGCTAGGCATGGTAGTAGTTAGTGGGATATTGAAGTGTGTTTGCTGCAGGTACATGTTTGAGATTTGTTTGATATGAATTATTTCGATGTATTGCAATGTTTGATGTGATTGTATCCATGCTTACATGTAGTTACTTTCAATTTGATTATGTCTACCATGTGAAATTGTATACTGAAAGCATGCTTCAAATGAATGTATCGTGTCATGAATAGTTTGCACATAAAAATATTAAGTTATCAATGCATGCATCATAATTCTTGTGATTGTATGACATCATATATTGCATGATAAATTTGATATTTTCTTCATCATAGCATTTTGATGGTTCTCTTTTAACTGATTAGGATACTATTCGCAACATCATACGACAAAATGACTGCAAACCAAGAATGGATGTACCGTAGGATAGTGGACAATGAGTTATCGCATGAATATATGGATGGTGTTGACAGTTTTATTGAATTTGCAACGGCAAGTGTCAGTACAGTAGATCCCACAGGTCGGATTAGGTGTCTCTGCAAGATTTGTAAGAATAATCGATTTGTAGAACCTCATGGCGTTAGATATCACCTATACAGGAAGGGTTTTGTGAGTGATTATCAGAACTGGACGTTTCATGGAGAAGAATTTAGAAACGATTTTGATGCACGGGTGAATGTAGTGCACGATAATCCATATACGAATTTGATATTTGATGCCGCAGGAACAAAACTGGGTTCTGCTATGAGTTCTAGTGATGTAAGAACTGCCATAGATGAAGAATCATCAAACGATGCAGCTAGTAGATTTTATGATTTACTTAGAGATGCTGATGAGCCACTTTGGAACGGTTGTGAGAGTCACACTATCTTGTCTGCAGTTCTTCAACTAATGAATTTGAAGTCCGAGTATAATTTGAGTCAATCATGTTTTGACCGTTTGTGCATGATTGTGAAAAGTATGTTGCCTAAAGATGAGAAATTGCCACAAAATTTCTATCGTGCGAAAGTTATGGTCAACGCTCTAGGTATGGGTTACAAAAAGATTGATGTTTGTCCAAATCACTACATGTTGTATTTCAAGGAGCAGGAAAATGACATATCATGTCCGTCATGTGGGCATCCTCGGTTCAAGCCAAAGACAAGAGGCAATGGTAGCACGAGATCAAAGGAAGTTTCATACAAGTCGCTCCGCTACTTTCCTATCACTCCTAGATTGCAGCGATTGTATATGTCTTCAAGGACAGCTAAACACATGAGATGGCATGCAAATAAAGTTCGACACGATGAAAATAAGATCACGCATCCTGTTGACGCTGAAGCTTGGAAGCACTTTGATCGTACTCATCAGAACTTCGCAATGGAAGTGCGAAATGTTAGACTCGGTCTATGTACAGATGGATTTAATCCATTTGGGGGTAGATCAACTCCATACTCATGTTGGCCAGTATTTGTAACTCCATACAACCTTCCACCAAGCTTGTGTATGAAACGTCCAAATCTTTTCTTGTCTCTGTTGATCCCTGGTCCGACCTCACCTGGCCAAAATCTTGATGTATATCTAAGGCCATTGATTGATGAATTAAAAGTACTGTAGGATGACGATGTTACCACGTATGATGCCCACAAAAAACAAAATTTCAACATGAAGGCCGCTATTTTATGGACAATCAGTGACTTCCCTGCATATGGTATGTTATCTGGTTGGAGCACACATGGGAGGTTGGCTTGTCCGTACTGCATGGAGGATTCCAAAGCTTTTAGATTGAGGCATGGAAGGAAGCTTTGCTGGTTTGAGTGCTATCGTCGATTTCTACCCAGCGATCATCTGTTTCGACGTCCAAAGACTGCATTTAAAGCAGGCACAACTGAAATGGAAGGTCCATCCTCAAGATTGTCCGGCATAGAGATTCTAAGAAGATTGCGATACTTTCCAGATGTATTAACAGATGCCCGCAGTCCTACACCCTTCCGTGGATTTGGGAAGGATCACAATTGGACGAAAAAATCTATTTTTTGGGAACTACCGTATTGGCCGACCCTATTGATACGACATAATTTGGATGTGATGCATATAGAGAAAAATGTGTTTGATAATGTGTTCAATATAGTAATGAATATTAAAGGAAAAACGAAGGATAATCCGAAGGCCCGTATGGATTTAAAATTTATATGTAAAATACCAGAATTGGAACTCAAAGAGTATAATGGCAAAGTACTGAAACCAAAGGCAAAGTACGTGCTCGGACCTGATCAAATAAAACATGTATGTCAATGGTTGAGACAACTGAGATTTCCAGATGGATATGTCTCTAACATTGCTCGGGCTGCGAAGATTGACGATGGACAGTTATATGGGTTGAAGAGTCATGATTGTCATATCTTTATGCAACGATTGATACCCCTAGCATTCTATGATATGTTAGACAAACCTATATGGGAGGTATTGTCTGAGTTGAGCGGATTTTTCAGAACATTGTGCGCATCGGAGGTCGTTTTATCAAATGTAAAGAATCTCGAGGACTCTGTCATCACCACTGTTTGTCTGTTAGAAAAGATATTTCCGCCAGCATTTTTCGATGTTATGGAACATTTGATCATACATCTGCCATATGAACTAAGGGTTGGTGGCCCTGTGCAATATCGATGGATGTACCCATTTGAAAGGTATAGGTTTTTTTATATTTGTCTCTTTAATGACGGATATTTAAAATTTGAAATGTATATTCTTGTCAGAAGCATGTTCGACCTAAAAAAAATGTTCGTAATAAAGCAAGAGTAGAAGGCTCTATTTGTGAGGCGTACACTTTAGAAGAGATTTCAAATTTCTCATCTATGTACTTCAAACCTCATATTTCAACACGTTACACATGCCCGTCCCGTAACGATGATGGAGAACAAGTAACTGTAGCTGACAAGCTGTCGACATTTCAACCACTTGGGCATGCATTTGGTAGTTGCAGATCAAGGCTATTGACAGATCGAGAGCAAGATGCAGCACACATCTATATTCTTTTTAATTGCTCAGCGATCGACCCATACATCGATTAAGTATATGTATATGCAACTCAATTATAAATCCTTTTATGTTCTATATGTGGATACATGGCTCGGTAATATAAGTATTTGTGGTTTGCAGACGATTTGATCTGGAGTTGCAAAGCGAAGTTTCACATCTCACTGATGCAGAAGTACAAAAAGAACGTGAAACTAAGTTTGTGGAGTGGTTGAAACAATTGGTAAAGAAGCTAACATAAATTTTGTACTTATAAACAACACTAAGTTACTTAATTGATCGTGATCACAATCATTGTTTATGTATGTGCGTAGGTTCGCCATGGTGATGTTAAAGATCAAGGAATATGTGATTTAGAAAATGGTCCGACCAAAGTTGTGCAATGCTACAACGGGTATATCGTAAATGGTTATCGATTCCATACAAAAGACTACGGTATAAACAAATCAACGATAAATAGTGGCGTGTGTGTCAAGGGTAGCAGCTACGGTGAAAATGAACATGATTACTACGGTGTTATAGAGGAAATAATGGAGTTGACTTACTTAGGCATGAATAACAGGGTTACGATATTCAAGTGTCATTGGTTTGATCCAACTGCAACAAGACTCGACAAAGCTTCAGGCATTGTGGAAGTGAATCATAAATCCAGGTTTGGAACATATGAACCATTCATATTAGCCTCGCAAGCTCAACAAGTTTATTATACTTCATATCCGAGTATAAAAAAGTCAGATATAAATGAATGGTGGGCAGTTTGCAAGGTGAAATCCAAACTATACCCCGAGTATGATCAGTTACAGGAAGATGAGTTAGCTGAAGACAGTGATTACTATTAATCAGATGATGTCTATGACTTCGCTTATGGTCACGATGTTGCGCATGATATGCATGTCATATCTCCATTGGCCGATGAAACATTCATAGAGGAATGTGATCCAAATGATGTACCAAGTGGATGGGCAAACAATGAAGAAGAAGAAGAAGAAGAAAGTCAAACTAGTGACGAGGAAGAATTCTCAAACTAGTGAGCAAAATCTTATACTACAAACCTCTATTTAAATGCATTGTAATACTTGATGTGAGTTGTATTGCAATATTTGGTGTGAATGATTAAAAATTTTATTTGAATGTATTGTAATACTTGATACGAATGATTCGAATGCATTGTAATACTTGATGTGAATGATTTCAATTATCTGAATGTATTATAATTTATGCAACGAATAATTTGAATTAGTGCAATACTTGATGTGAATGATTTGAATTATTTGAATGCATTGCAATGCTTGATGTGAATGACTTGAATGCATTGTAATACTTGATGTGAATTATTTGAATGTATTGTATGACATATGTTATTTGTTAGAATATGGTCCGTGGAGGTTATAGTGGTCGCTCATCCAGTAGTAGTCAGGCTCAGCCTTCATCTTCACGGGCTCCTGTGATAGGTATATCATATAACTAATTGGATGTTTGATTAATTCAAATGCGCATTCTGAGAATTTCTAATGTATTTTTTTACAGATGATGTTGCGCCTGTACACGACCCACCTACACCAGTTGATCACACAAGTCAAGAGCCAACACAGGAAACAGGGTCTTCTCAGGCTGGCACAAGAAGACCCATTCGAATAGTGTATATCGATAATCGACCGTAAGTATTTTGTTTTCAATTATTACATATCTTTTAAATATTTTATATTGATATTTACTGTGTAACAATTCATGTGCAGCACAAGGTTTGAGCCACAAGAAGTAGTACGAGAGATTAGGAATTCACTTCTTCAACATCTACCAGGACCAGTTGCTCAATGGAAAGAGTACCCAAATGAGGTGTTAGACAGATTGTGGTCCTCATTCATGGTATACAGTTGTCCCTCATAGTTAATATGTTTCATAGTTAATTTATTTAAGCAATGTCTACAAAATGACTGAAAATATTTGTAGGCTTCGAATCGCTTCGCAACTACGGTGGAAGAAAATGATGCAAGGAAGGTATGGCAGAAGGTGGCTGCCAATCGATTTGCAGACATGTTGCACACTATGAAGACTGCAGCAAAAAAAACATCTGGCGTAGTAGATGATCTATTACTGTAGAAGGGCCATGGTCCTATTACTATCAGGAGAGATTACTGGGATGAAATGTGCGATAAGTGGGCGGGAGATGCATTTAGAAATCGCTCTGCGAAGGCTGCACAAAATCGATCGAAGATGCCCGAAGCCCATCTACACACAGGTGGATCTAAGACATTTGGGAGCCACTTAAAGAAAATGGTAACTCATCAATATATAATATTAATTTTATAAGTATTGTTGCAAACTCGTGTACTAAATCTTTTATCATTTAACTTCGCAGGAAGCAGAAAAAGGAGGCAGTGTACCATATAAAGATGTGTTTGTAGAAACACATAAACGGAAGACCACGGGAGTCTTCGTATCAGAGAAGGCGAGAACGACAACGGTATGTATTAATTCTATTAATAATCATTGCAATATATATGCAAGTTATCATAATGTTATCATTAATTATTAATGAATACTTTAAACATTATTTTGTATGAGGCATATGAGCAACAGATGGTAGAGCGATATGGCGATGACGCTACTCAACATCCATCATTTGATCCTACAGCATGGGTGACTGCAGCAGGTGAACCCAAAAAAGGTCGCGTGTTCGGGTTTGGGAGTAATATGAACACTTCACCAGTTATTGGTTCTTCCAGTTACGGCTCACCGACTTCTTGCGCCGACATAAGCTCCAAGCAACCGACTATTCTTTCCAGTGATGATGTACGCGAGATCATTAATGAATCACTGAATAACTACTTCCAATACACCGTCGCCCCCTTTCTCCGAAATGAGATCAAGGCCGTTGTTCAGGATAGGGGATCTTCGATTCTAGGTTTCTCTCAGGTATAATCACATATTCAGTTTTTTGTCGGCCTTAGAACACATATGAGCATAATCGAATCACATATATAACTTTTTGCCTGCCTAAAAACACATATGAGCATGTTATAATCACATATTCAGTTTTTTGACTGCCTTAGAGCACATATGAGCATGCTATAATAACATATAGAGTTTTTTTATTGCATTAGAGCACATATGAGCATGCTATAATCACATATAAAGTTTTTTTGCCTACCTAAGAACACATATGAGCATGATAGAATCACATATAAAGTTTTTTTAACTGCATTAGAACACATATGAGCATGCTAGAATCACATATATAGTTTTTTGACTGCCTAAGAACACATATGAGCATATTATAATCACATATTCAGTTTTTTTGACTGACTTAGCACACATATGAGCATGCTATAATAACATATAGAGTTTTTTTACTGCCTTAGAACACATATGAACATATTATATATCATTTATGATAGAATCACATATAAAAATTTTTGCTTTGCCTGCCTTAGAGCACATATGAGCATGCTATATTCACATATTCAATTTTTATACTGCCTTAGCACACATACGAGCATGATCGAATCACATATATAGTTTTTTGCCTGCCTTAAAGCACATCTGAGCATGGTAGAATCACATATAGAGTTTTTCTAGATGCCTTAGAACACATATGAACATGCTATAATCACATATTCAATTTTTTGACTGCCTTAGCACACATATGAGCATGATAGAATCACATATATATATATATATAACTTTTTGTCTGCCTTAGAGCACATATGAGCATGATAGAATCACATATAGAGTTTTTTTATTGCCTTAGATCACACATGAGCACATGATAGAATCACATATAGTGTGTAATTTATTTCATTATATTTTGTTTATCAATACTGATTGTTCTTTTCTTGTGTAGGCTGCTAGCGATAATCAGTGTAGTGGAGCTGAAGGGACAGATAAAGACAATGAACAAGAAGACGCACAAAATCTTGGCGATGATTAGAGGACTATGTTGAAGTTCTATTTTTTTATGTTTCCTAATTGTAATTGTTGAATTGTAAATAATTAAACTTTTTAATTTTAAGGTGGAACGATTAATTGTTGTAGATTCTTGTTATATGAAATTTTTTGTGTGGTTTGTTTTTTATTTACAGGAAATAGAAATTGTACAGGAAATAGAAATTGCTCGGTATTTAATTTTCAAATAAATTTTTTTTATTTTTTTTCGTGTTTGCGACGGATTAGCGACGGAACCATCCATCGCTATTTATATTAATCTAGCGACGGCATAGCGACGCAAGTAAATTTGTCGCCAAGCCGTGGTCGTTGTTTAGTACCGGCGGATTGGCGACGGAATATAGCGCTCGATATTCCGTCGCAATTAGAGACGGACCTGGCGACGAAATAATTTCGTCGCCAGTTAGCGTCGAAATATTCGCGACGTAAGCATACTGTCGCCTCGTTGTCGCTAATCCGTCGCTAACCATGTTAGCGACGGATTAGCGATGGATTAGCGACGGAATGTGGTCATCGCTAATCTACTGCTTTGTTGTAGTGATCGAATATGTTTTACATGTAATCAGGTCAGATCAATCATTGGATTCTGATTAGAATTCAAAAGTAAAGTTGTATACCAAATCCAGATCCTATTAATAATTGAATTATACTTGCTTTACCAAATCTGACTAATGGGATTTGGTTTCAAAGGGATACATCCTCACCTAGAGGGTCAGTTTCTTGGTTCTTTTAGAGTATGTTTCTTGGCCACCATGCCTAACATGCAGGCCTAAAGGGTAATTATTTATGTTTTTTCTTTTTAGGATATGCTCAGGCTTGAAGTGTAGAGAAATTAAGATAACAAAAAATATGCGGAAGCAATATAGGATCTAACAAAGGCACAATCAAATCACAACAGAAGGGTTTACGTGGTTCGGTCAACACGACCTACATCCACGGGGCACGGAGAGAATAATCCACTATAATGAAAGTAGAGAGTACAATGTAGAGAGTACAACATCCAATAGCTTGCCCAAAGCTAAAGATAATAAAAACAAAGAAATCACAGGAAGAAATGAATACAAGATTACATCTAGGGTGCACAACCCGAGTCAAAGCCCACACCACAACCAACACCTCTCTCTGAGGATCAATACGTGGTGACGAACCTTCTTCCTTCATTTTCTTCTTTCTACTCTCTCTCTCTTACTTCTTCTCTCTCTGCACACTGCACACGGACACTCTTCCCTTCTCCTTCCAGCACACAGCCTTTGCACCCCTATTTATAGATGGCATAGAGTCTTCTAGATATGAACCTTCTAGAAGTGAGCCTTCTAGACTCATTCCAGAAACCGAAGGGGTTTTAACCCTTCAACTTCCTGCATTAATGGGAGTTAGGTGGTTATTCCACTTCCCCGCACCATTATTTAGGAATAGGGCTGGACCCAACAATCTCCCCTTCCAGCCCAAGGGGATACTCCAATTCAACTAATCAACTGAAGTTCATGCCGGCCAATTGCCGACATGTATTTTGTTTCTCCATCGGTAAGGCTTTTGTCAGCATATCTGCACATTTATCATTTGTGGAGATTTTTGCAAGATGAACCAAATTTTTCTCAAACACATCTTGGATCCAATGGTACTTGATATCTATATGCTTTGACTTTGAGTGAAAACTCAGATTCTTGGGGAGATGAATGGCACTCTGACTGTCGCAGTACACCAAGTACTTGTCTTGCTCAAAACCCAACTCCATCAAGAATCTTTTCATCCACAACATCTCTTTGCAAGCTTCTGTAAGAGCAATGTACTCTGCCTCAGTAGTAGACAAAGCAATACACCTTTGCAATTTTGGCTGCCATGACACAGCTCCCCCTGCAAAAGTGAGTACAAAACCAGATGTGGACTTCCTCGTATCAATATCTCCAGCCATATCTGCATCTGTGTAACCTGTCAAGACAGGTGATCCACCACCAAAGCTTAAACAAACTTTGGAGCTCCCTTTGAGATATCTAAAGATCCACTTTACTGCTGCCCAATGCTCTTTTCCTGGATTTGCAAGGAATCTACTAGCAACACCTACTGCATATGTGATGTCTGGTCTCGTACATATCATCGCGTACATCAAGCTTCCGACTGCTGAAGCATAAGGAACTTTCTTCATTTTCTCCTTCTCCTCGTCACTTGATGGACTCTGCTTCGAGTTCAGCTTAAAGTGACCTGCAAAAGGAGAACCAACTGGCTTTGCATTGTTCATACTGAACCTGTCCAACACCTTTTCGATGTATTTCTCCTGTGATAACCATATCTTCTTGGTTTTTCTATCACGAGAGATTTGTATGCCCAGTATTTCCTTTGCTGGCCCCATGTTCTTCATTGCAAAGGTCTTACTCAGTTCCTTCTTAAGCCTGTCAATTATAGACATATCTTTTCCAAGGATAAGCATATCATCAACATATAACAAGAGAATAATAAAATTCTCACTGAACCATTTTATGTAGACACAATGATCTGCAACCGATCTATTGTATCTATTTTCAGCTATAAATGAATCAAATTTCTTGTACCACTGTCTTGGAGCTTGCTTCAGCCCATACAAGCTCTTTTTCAACCTGCATACAAGATTTTCTTAACCTTTGACTTTAAAGCCTTCTGGTTGCTCCATGTATATCTTCTTCTCCAAATCGCCATGGAGGAAAGCAGTCTTCACATCTAGCTGCTCAATCTCCAAGTCCAGGCTAGCAACAATACCTAGAGCAACACAAATAGAAGATATTTTAACAACATGAGAGAAAATCTCTTCAAAGTCAATACCTTGCTTTTGACCAAAGCCTTTCACAACCAATATAGCTTTGTACTTTGGTTGAGAACATTGTTCTTTAGTCTTCAACCTGAAAACCCACTTGTTCTTCAAGGCCTTTCTGCCTTCTGGTAGTTCCACAAAATCATAAGTGTGGTTCTTCTGCAATGCATCCATCTCATCGTGCATAGCTATTAGCCATTGCTCTTTTTGCTCACACTCTTGTGCTTCCTGGTAACTCTCTGGTTCACCTGCATCAGTAAGCATCACATACTCATGTGGAGAATACCTTCTGGAAGGTTGTGACTCTCTGGAAGATCTTCTCAGTTGGGGTTCTGGAAGAGCTTGTTCTCTAACTTCTTCCTGCTCAACATGGCCTGCAGGTAAATCAACATCCGCCTTTGCATCATCTTCCTACATTGTTCTTTCTTCAACTTGTGCCACTGGAGGAGTAACTGGATCTAAGTGGATAGATCCACCTGTAGAAGTCTGAATTGACACCTCTTTCTTGATATCTTCAAGTGTCTGGTCTTCAAAGAATACCATGTTTTTTGATCTAAATACCTTCTGCTTCTCTGGATCCTATAGTCTGTAGCCGAATTCGGCATCACCATATCCCAGAAAAATGCATTGCCTCGTCTTATCATCAAGCTTGGACCTCTCCTCCTTGGGGATATGTGTAAATGTTCTGCATCCAAATAGTGCTTGTAAGACACATCCTTTTCTGACCATACCCTATCTGCAACATCATTTGCTAAGGCATGAGCAGGAGACAAGTTGATCACATCAACTGTTGTCCTTAAGGCCTCACCCCAGAATTTCTTTGGCAGATTAGACTGTGCAAGCATACACCTGATTTTTTCTGCAATTGTACGATTCTTTTTTTTTTTGCAATTGCATTGTGTTGTGGGGTACCTGGAACTGTCAACTCATGGCGAATTCCATGAATTTTACAATATTCATGGAATGGACCTGTGTACTCGCCACCATTATTCGACCTGATGCATTTTAGTTGTTTTCCTGTTTCTCTCTCAACCATAGCATGGAATTGCTTGAATACATCAAGGACCTGATCTTTGGTTTTCAGAGAGTATGCCCAAACCTTCCTGGAGAAGTCATCTATAAAAGTAACAAAATAAAGTGCACCACTGAAAGTTTTCACATCAGAAAAACCATTAATAGTTTTTGTTCTCAGAGGACCACAAACATCAGTATAAACTCGCTCCAGAATGTGAGATTTTCAATGAAAGGCATTTCTAGCAAAGGATACTCTATGTTTCTTACCAGCTAAGCAATGAACACACGAGTTTAGACGTGTACCTTTTAACTCTGGGAGTTGCTCCCTCTTAGCAAGAATCTGCAAGCCCTTCTCACTCATGTGGCCTAATCGACTGTGCCACAAATCAATAGAAGAGTCCTCAGTTGTATTCAGCTGTCTCTTGCATACCTTGCCTTGCATCTTGTAAAGAGTACAACATCTCTTTCCTCTGGCCTGAACCAATGACCCGCTGCTGAGTTTCTACTGTCCTTGGCTAAAAACACTGCTTCTGCCCTCTTCATCAAGCTTTCCTACTAAAAGCAAATTCAACCTCAAGTCTGGAACATGTCTGACATCCTTAAGCACCAACATGTACCCAAGACTGGTCTGGAGATGAATATCTCCAATACCTACAATTTCTGACGTTCCTGTGTTTCCCATTCGAACAACACCAAAATTACTGGTCCTGTATGTACTGAAATATTCTCTCCATGGTGTGGCATGGTACGAGGCTCTTGTGTCTATGACCCAATTTGTATCCTGACATACACAGATACATGGATCATTAGTAGTAGACAAAATCACAAGCTCACCTTCAACTGTGGTTGTGGTATCTTCTTTGGTTTCTGATGATTTTGTCTCTTTCTCCTTTTTCTGATTTTTCTTTAGCTCTTTGCACTGATTCTAGAAGTGCTCTTTCTTTCCATAATTATAGCAAGTGATGTCCTTCCTTGACCTGGACTTGCTCCTATATCTGCGGTCATTTTTCTTGTCCTTTGACCGACCTCTGCCTTTGGATGAACTCACAATCAATCCTTCATCAGAATCCTTATTCGGTGATGGTTTTCTCCTAATTTCATTGGAAATGAGCGTACTTGTGACATCTTCCATATCCAATGTTTCTTTTTCATAAATTATGGTTGTCACAAGATGCTCATAAGATGGTGACAATGAGGTTAGTAACAACAAAGCTTTATCTTCATCTTCAAGTTTAACATCCAGACTAAACAGACCATCAATAATCTTATTAAACACACTAAGATGGTCAAGAATGGGAGTACCTTCCTTCATACGAAGACTATAAAGTTGTTTCTTGAGGTGTAACTTGTTGGACAAGTTCTTGGTCATGTAGAGGCTCTCTAGCCGCAACCACAATTCTGTTGTTGTCCTCTCTTCCATCACGTTACACATGACTTCATCTGATAGACATAACTCAATCACACCAGCAGCCCTCAAGTCAAAATCATTCCATTCATCATCGGTCATGCTTTATGGCTTATTCGCCTTCCCGACAAGAGCCTTGTGCAACCCTTGTTGTGCAAGTAGAGCTTTCACCCTTCTTTGCCATAAGAAAAAGTTTCATTTGCCATCAAACCTCTCCACCTCAAACTTAGAGCTAACTGACTTAGAAGACATGATTTTTCACGAACCTGCTCTGATACCACTTGTAGAGAAATTAAGATAACAAAAAATATGTGGAAGCAATATAGGATCTAACAAAGGCACAATCAAATCACAACAGAAGGGTTTACGTGGTTCGGTCAACACGACCTACATTCACGGGGCACGGAAAGAATAATCCACTATAATGAAAGTAGAGAGTACAATGTAGAGAGTACAACGTCCAATAGTTTGCCCAAAGCTAAAGATAATAACAACAAAGAAATCACAGGAAGAAATAAATACAAGATTACCTCTCGGGTGCACAACCCGAGTCAAAGCCCACACCACAACCAACACTTCTCTCTAAGGATCAATGTGTGGTGACGAACCTTCTTCCTTCCTTTTCTTCTTTCTACTCTCTCTCTCTCTCTTACTTCTTCTCTCTCTGCACACTGCACACAGGCATTATTCCCTTCTCCTTTCAGCACACAGCCTCTGCACCACTATTTATAGATGGCATAGTCTTCTAGATATGAACCTTCTAGAAGTGAGCCTTCTAGACTCATTCCAGAAACCGAAGAGGTTTTAACCATTCAACTTCCTACATTAATGGGAGTTAGGTGGCTATTCCACTTCCCCACACCATTATTTAGGAATAGGGCTGGACCCAACATGGAGTTGGTTGTGGCAAAGTAAAACGCCTCAGTGAAGACTGTCCATGCTTTGTTAAGCATGCAAACCTTCGCTCTTAGGGCTGGAAGTGTCTAACCAATGAAATTTGTCAAAGTTCATGAAGTGTAAATCTTTTTTTTTTATGACGAGGATCCCTCTCCGAAGCGAGGAAAAACCCCGGGTGGGGTCCCACAACCACCCTGCCTTACATGACCTACCTCTGAAAGCTATGGATACACCAGTGTGCCTGCAGGGTTTGATCTGGTGCCTTCATCTCAGCACCATCTTAACCACTCTGCTAGCCACTTAGGCAACCCCCACGATGGTCTTGAAGTGTAAATCTTATGTTTGGACATCATGAAATATAACTAGGTTCATGAAACTCCTATTATTCTTTTACATTTTGCAGGTAACTGGCAGTTGATGGGCTTGATTTCTAGAGATAAAATCCCTTCCCTGCAGTTGATGGGTTAGACCCAAATTTCAGTTAGTCTTCCTTTGTCACCAAACCCTGGCCCAATAGAGTTTGGTATTAAAACGATCTGAGTAAAACCCAACCCACTCATGTTACTATTTGCAAGTTTTGCTAAGAGAGATTTTTACGGTAGTAAAATTTTTTATGTAAACAAGAGATGCTTGTTGAGAAAAACATGCTTTCTCAAGTGAAAATCAATGAAAGCAAAATATATATTGCTTCCTCAAATTGAGGTACGTAGGTCAGTTTCTTGCACTATCTTCAAACAGAGTTTAGAAAAAGGTCAAAAAGTATAAACCTTACCAACACACAAAGGTGTAGAGAAATAACAAGAGAAAAGATCTTACCGAAAAAGGAACAAATGTTATGAAAAAACAGCCGCACGAAACAGCCCCAAAAGAGAAATGAAAAAAAAAACTCTTCTTGCTAGCCGAACCGCCCCTCCCTAAATAGAAAACGAGATTCGCATTTAATGTGGAAGACGAAATGCCATCCACAAATCGCGGTTATTTACTAAGAGAGAGAGAGAGAGTAACTACCTTGGGACTTTAAAGTGGTTATACCGGTAGAATGGTTCTACCGTTTAAAGCCCTCTCAAATGGATAAACTCACCACCAAGCGCCACCCCCAGAATCAGAGACCACGTCGGTTCTGCCGGACTTAATTATACTTATGGTCGCTATCCTGACAGTGTAAAACTTGGTGAGCTTACTTCTTGTTCACAAGAAATTGCCATGCTTATGCTTCGGCTTGTGTAAGTAGTGACGCTCATGAGATTTGAACCTAGACCAATTGCCTAGGGGCCTAGGTCCCATCTAAACCCCTTTGGGGCTCCAAGCGATAGCATTTGGCTTTTTAAAAATGGACGTGTGCCACCTTTGGGCTCACATGACTCCCTGCTGCACATCTTGGGCGTTTTGATTTCTGTCGAACTGAAAGCATTTGGCAGTCAACAAGCCAATGTCTTCATGGTGCTGCCTTGTGTGACCCAACACACCAAGGAAGATACTCCTACTGATGCAAGGAGAATGTAGCAAGAACCTACCAGAAATAAAGTGAATGAAAATGAGAGAGACAATGGTTCTCCGGCCAGTATGAGAATCCAATAAGTTCAGTTTTCTTGGGGGTAAGAGTAGGGATGGGCAATGGGGGTGGGCATCCCAATGGACCAAGCCTACCCAGCCCGCCATGGGCCGGGTTTTGGCCAAGATTTTAGGCCGGGCCTATTAGCTACCGGGCAAACTCTGCCTGTTATATACGTGGGCTGGGCTTGGGTCGGCCGGTAGGCTACCTGGCCGGCTCGATGGGCCTGAGTTATTTATTAATTTTTTAATAATATAAAAATTAAAAAAATAAGTCGGGTCATGGGTTGCTCATCAAACCCGAGCCCCATTTTCAGGCTGGGCCGCACTTAAAGAAGGGTGGGCCAAGCTCTAAACGGGCCTGGAACGTCCTTATGCCCATCCCTAGGTAAGAGATAAGCTTACAGTATTTTACGTTGTCAGCGTAAGCAGGGCAGGCAAAGCCAGTGCAGCTAGGTCTCTCATTTGAAAGTGGTTTGTGTGTCTCTCTATATATATATATATATATAATGTATTCTTTAGGTCTCCTTTTTTCGTTAGATCTGGTTAGGCCCCTTCAAAAATTGTACTTTTAAGTATTTTTTCTCGCATCTAACATTGCAGATGGGATCTATAGGTTTTGTTTAGTGGGAACCAGCTTTTGAATCACGGGAATTTGACCTGTATATAGGTTTTTTTGATGATCCAAAATCCATGACTATAAAGATACCAATTTTTTTCTGCTCAAAAAAACTTATTTTTTCATAAAAAAAACATGATTTACTAAATTTAGCATGCTAAACACATCTAACAGTTTAAATTTAGCATAAAACACTTAAAACATATAGGGCAGAATAAGAAATAGGACCTAATATGTTCAGTTCTCACACACTCCTCTCTCTCTTTATATATATATATATATATATATATATATATATATATATATATATATATATATATATATATATATATATATATATATATATATATATATATATATATATATATATATATATATATATATATATATATATATATATATAGTTGATGCCCCTTTTAGTTAACTGAACTTATTTACTTATCCCCCATCAAAGACCCTTGGGAGAGCTCCCCGCCAATGATCATTGTAGTCAATCCCCCCTTAAAGTGGCTCTCACCACCCACGTGGAAGAGAGAAAGAGAGAGGTGGCTCTCATGGTGAGTCCAAACTGCCCACTTGGTTAATGAGAGGAGGAGGAGATAAAAAAAGGTGGGGTCTATGCAAGTTTTTGAAGTAGGATGGATCTTATTGGATTCATTTTGACTCTATTGCTTATTTAGATTGCAGGTTCAACTCTTGTTTTAGTTATGGTGATCATATCATATCAAAATTAGCTCAAACCAATAATGATTTGGCCACCTAATTGCATCAGATCAACTTAGATATATGAATCATGTTATTCACATTAGGCAAGTCTATACCGAATCCAACTGGTCCATGTTGGATTGGACCAGATATGTTTACCAAAACAAGATTGAATGCAGATCATAGTGATTGAGTGTAATGGGTTTGAACGAACCACTTGAACTGGATTGGTTCCAGTGAAATAGATTGGACCTATTTGAAATCGGTTGAACCAGTTGGACAAGAACCAGAACGGGACCAATTTTCAATGTGGGATTTATGAATAGGTATGATGGACTATTGCTTGCATGGTATAAGTTCGGTCCTCAAACACTCTTTATTGGTTAATTTGAACTTATGCTTATTATCGCATTTGAATGGGTCAAACTTATGGGTTTTGTGGGCATTTGGGGTTGGGTTAGGAAACCCAACATTAGATTTGAATATTGTGATCAAACTTTACAATTATTTTTTATACAAAACTCAATGTATATTTTGGATCTAGTTATGGTTTGAATAGGATTGCTACATGATATAAAAAAGTTTGAAGCATCTTGATGCATATACTTTATGGATGGACAGACCCTTATTGAATGTCTTTATTGTATAGATCTAGTATTGATCCAGTTTTATTATGGATTCGGATAGTAGCATCATTCTATGGATGCATATTTAAACCATAGTCAAATTTTAGTGACATATGATTAAACATGTGAATGAACTTGATATATAATCAGTTTGAACTCATAAAATTATATAGATTCAAATAAATAATAAACTCATGATATAAAATTTCGTGCTTTTATTTTGAATGCATTGATTTGGTTATTTTAATTAATAAAAGCAAAATGAGATCCTAGAATATCTTGTTAAGTATGCTTTATGATGGTCCATGTTACAGATTCCATGTCCACTATTGTGGAATGGGTCTGAACAGTTGGGTGTTAGATATATTTGGATCCACTTATATAATTAATTTGGATTATAGTCGAATTCTATAACCCATGATTTTGCTTGAGCTATCTAAATTTGCACGTAAATCTATTTTTTTATGGGTTATATTATACTTGATGATAACATCTCAAGTCAGTTTTGGATATGAATTCACATAAATTCATTGGATTTGGATATAATTTTTTTTTTGATCTATTAATGGATTTAAACTTAAATGTTGACATGCTTACGGTTTTATTGCTTATTATCATATTTGATATGATTAAAGCTTTAAAAAATAATTGAGCTTATAATATTTAGCATATCCAAATGGTGATGGAATATAAAAAAAATGTGCATACATAATTTTCATTGGATATGTATCTGGTGTATATCTAAATTAAATTTAGATTTAAAGAGAAGCTTTATTCTTAATTCATATTGCTTGTAGTCTATGATGTCTTAATGTACACACATTGCTTAATTGCAATGAATTAATAAAGTCAAAGCTTAATTATAATTGTACACATACATATAGTTATTTATTTGCATATGATGATAAATAATTATCATAAATAATGCTCCTTATGATTTGCTTATATGATTACTTAGATGAATGTTTTTCATGCTTCAAAAGCTTTATATATATGGTATGCAACATAGTTGTATTTATTTTTTCAATAATCATATTATGATTATTTGGATATGGATGTATCAATCCAAATTGATTAGCCAAATTGATTAGGTAGTGGTTAACGTGATGAAAAGTAGAGCATGTTGCATATGATGTTTATGTATAATGGAGATGAATAGTGAGAGTATTGTCTATGATGAAACCTTTAATTAAAAGTGAAAGCATAATTTGGTATTGCACAGTAAGGGTTATGATTGAAACTTTGACCTGATGAATAATCCATATAGCTATGTGAGATAGTTTAATGACGTAAATTATGATAGAGAAAATATGCATGAAATGCCTCATGATATCGTGAATAATTCATAGTATATGTGAATAAGCTTAATGATCAAGCAATAAATCCCGTTGAAAATATTCTCAAGTTGCTATGATGATTTTGTTTCACGCATAGAATGAATGTGTTTTGGTATGATGGAATAATCCACATGATTATGTGAAAAATAATTCATAACATGTGTGAAAAATCTCATACTCAAATATTGATATAACCTATAGCATTGTGCAAATATATTTGGTGCATGTTTTATTAAGAAGTGACATTTGATGGACCAAATATGATATGATATGTTTATTTTCCCCTCATGGCCAGGTGAGAGATGTTGGATCTTGGTACTAAATCCAAGTGTGACCATAAGGTCTCACCAAAAAAAACTCTAAGAGCTACTTAAGTGGTGGACTCGTTAAAAAAAATTGATGTGAAATGTAGATTATAACTCTCATATTAATATTATATTCATTGGTTGGGTGTATAACCTGTCTATTGGGGTTATATTGAGATTATTGATACTAATGAAGTATTATCTTCAAGTTAATGGTGAAATTAATTCCAATATTTCATGGTTGCCTATATAATAAGACAATGGCCTATGGCAAGTGATATAGAGCACTATGTGAGCTTAAATGGAGGATTGTGAAGTATCTTATGATTGGAGAGGGGTTAAAATAGCGGTTCAACCCCTCCTTCTAGCACACATGACCTCCACCACATCAAAGTTAGGGACCTACAACAATGCGATTGCACACTTTTTTAATGCTGATGCACCACTCACTCTACGCTGACAGGTTGTATCTCAAAGATGGTTGGTGATCAACAACTACCCAAAAGAATATATGTGGGTCGTCAAGACCTTGCTATTCATTAGCAAGTTCCAAGCATACACAGATCCAATCTCATAGACCTAGACCCATTCTTTGTAGATTCACTAGAAGCTTACTATGAATATTCAACAGGATCAAAATGATCTAGATGAGCAGATCTAGTACACGGTTGCTGTGTACGATGAGTGCATGTCACATCAATTTCCTGTGTTTTGTGTGTACTCAACAAGTACCGGATCTGCTCTTGTCAAAATGGGTCAGATATACCAATGGGGGCTCTGCTTGTCTGGTAGGAGAAGCTAGTGCACATCACCTTGTGTTGGGACTTTTCAAGATCAAATCCCAATGGTATCGTTGTATAACTGGTAGGGGTCTGCCTAACCCCAGCTTGCCTTTCGGAAAAAAAATGGGTCTGATATGGGTAATGCTTGGAAATGGGCCAGATATGGCGATAGCACTCTAAATAGATCTCATTTATTTGAATCCAGCAAATGGCGGTTTTGATATGGTTTTAAAATAAAATCCAAATGTGTACTTAAAATCAATTTACACTGATATCTTCAACAGACTTTTTCCTAAAATTCATTTTCAGATATATGTAGATGAGTATTTTTTTTTCGCCAGAACTGTATTCAGATCCGGTTCATATCAATTCATTTTCAGATATATGTAGATGAGTATTTTTTTTCGCCAGAACTGTGTTCATATCTGATCCATTTGCACCTTATACATGTATTTTCACCTTTTTTATCAAATCCAATATCAACACGTCGAATTTTGGATCCAGATTAACTCTACCAAGTGGGATCTAAGGAAGATCAGCAGTACCATATATTCACTTGCACCCCAAGGTATGGGTGGCCATATGATGATAGTCCATGTCCATATCCATTCAAGATGAGGCAGATATGGATACGGTTCAGTTGTATGTCGGGTATATCAACGTGTCTCCAACCTTGGTATGTTTAATTTCTTTGGAAGCATAAATAATTTCTTCAAGGATTGAGGCTTTCAATTTCTCCTAATTCCTTTTCATGTTTGGAAAGACAACTTAGTGTAATGTGGGATTTCATTGGCAAAAGATGTGGACTAGAGTCCAATAAGATTTAATACCTTAAAAAAATTAGGTCTGGTCCAAATCTGCTATGTTATATTGATGCATCCATCTTTTATAAAGAAATTGCCAAAAAAAAAATTAGTTGTAAATGCACAGGTGTCAATTAAAATAATTGAAAAGTCTTTAGTTATTTTACCTGTAATATCATTTTCCATCCTTTTTTACTTGCACAATCACATTTGGCTACATAAGGGCATGTTTGATGGCTTGTCCATGAAATTACATAACAGACTGTTTTGTTCGTTCTGTAACAATTTTTGCAAGTTCAACATTTGTTTCAACCGTTTTTCATGTTTGTGTTCTAAAGTCCAACGTTTGTTACGAACAACATGAACAAGCCATCAAACCAAAAAAATGTTTAAAGAAAATTAGAAGGGAAAATAAGAAAAATACCCTAATCAAGACTTTAATCAAGAAAAAGAAAAAAAAAAAGATCAAAGAAAATTTAAAAAAAGAAAAGAAGAAGAATAACCTAATAAAGATTTTAATCAAGAAATCTTACTATGCCAAACCCCTTTGGAGTGACAACCATGAGATTTGAACCTGAACCGTCCCCCACCCTACTATGCCAAACCCCTTTGGGGCTGAACGTTTTGAGGTTGATTTCCAACTTTTATACTCTCTTCATATTCAGCTGCAGCGTTTTGAGTAGACTCAGCTTTAGCTTAGACGTCGCGGCAAAGGATGCTTCTGGTGGGGGGCGAGGTTTACAACTTATCTCTGGGAGAGCAGATGAGGTTATCTGTCAAATCACTTTAAGGAAGTGATTAGACATCTTCACCGTCCATTGATTCATCTCACAAGGACCTTATGATCTTTTCGTGCATACTCTAGACGGTGAGGATGCCAAATGGATCTGCTTTCGACGAGGAGACCCCTTTATGAGCAATTAAAACCCGGATCTGATAGTAATCCACCTGATAGTACCACATAAAATCCGGGTCAGTGTTTAAAACCATTTCAGCTGTCTATTTCGGATCTGGACCTCCTGGAAAAAAAAAACGGATTCACATTCGGATCAAACATCACGGCGACAGAAAAGTCAAGGCACACGGCCGTCATTTTTTTTTTCGCCACCTGGATCCTCCGTACTACCCTTTACCGCGAACCCAGGTCGACGCTCGTCCCACGGCGCGCCATTTGACCTCCCACCGGCTATAGCCAGTGACCGTCGTTGGGCCCCACCGAAGAGGCAAAGGTCAAAAAACTGGGCCCGAAGCTCGTGACCTGAGCCAGCTAGGTTCGGATAAAACCAAGCTGAGGCTCGGACCAAAGCTGCAGGTTTCCACACAGCTGGCTCCAGGCTGTCAGCGACCATCGCCCCCCGCCCGGGACCCACCCTCTCCCCCTCCCCATTCTTCTTCCCCTCTCTCTCTCTCTAGTCTTATTCGCTCCGTCCTCTTTCTCTCTCTATCTCTGCCTCTGCCTCTGCCTTGGATCCCCCGTTCTTCTTCCAGGATCGCTAGTTTCCGGCGTGTTACGACCGGAAAATGCGCGCTCATCCAGGAGTCCCTCGGACGAGGCAGGATCGCGCACGCTCGTGGTAATGTGGACCGTCGGGAGACTCCTCCGAGAGGTACTCGCTAGTTTCTTGCTTGCTTTCTTCCGTTTCGGACTCAGTTTTCGCTTTTAGGGGTTGGATGGTGCTGGATGATCCATAGAACAGTACGGTATGCCTGGAATTTGGTGCTTTGGTAGGTTAGACGAGTTGCTGTTTGGGGTTTGGGGGGGGTCGTTTAGGTTCGTGAGGTTTTTTTGCTCGGTCTAGTTGGGATTTAGGGTTTCCGTACTCTGTTATGTTGAGATGCGAGCGGTTACTTAAGTTAAACGTTTGTTGTTTTGAGTGGGTTTTTTTTTATTGGATTTCAAGTGGAATTCTCAGTTTCTTTCTTTTGCTTTTTTGTGGTTTTTCTGAGTGTTTTGGGGGTTCTCTGGACAGCAGGAATTTCAAGGAAAGTTGGGTAATTTTCTAGTTGCAGCGTGAAATACTATTTTTTATACTCTTTAAACTCACGTTTTTTCTGCCTAAAGTTGGATTTTTGCTAGTTGTAATGAGGTTCTCGCATAAATGTCGAGTTCGATGTGTTTTTTGGCGGAAAAAAGAATAGATTTAACGTGAAATTGTTCTCATTAACGTGGAATTGTTCTCATTAACGTGGAATTGAGGGGGGAAATTGAGTGTCACTACTTTGTACCTTTTCATTATTCTGTATTTTCCTATTTACCCCCTTGTTTCCTTTTGCGCTGCTACATTTTGGCGTTTCTAAACGTAGTTGAACTTGGGTAGTTCCGTAGGTTGGGTTTTGGGAAGCATTTGATGAAATGCAAGTTCTACCCAAGCCAAAGCTTTGGTTTTTATGAGAGATAATTGCGGTTGTTCGATTACTGATGAGCGCTTCAACTCCATACTTCCATCTCCATGGGAATTGTGTCCTCTTTTGATCATCCTGTCAGGAGTTGCAGCCTTCTGCTATATATGGAGGTTTAACACAGTTGAACTCAAAGGGGTCTCGGCTGTGTGGTGTTTGGTTGGTTGCTTGACCCAGCTCTATGCAGATTTCAACGACTTACTTGAGTCCATGTAGACATGGAGTTTGATCAGTACCCATGTCGCCTTTGAATTATATTCGAGTCTTTTGATAAAGGAAGATAGATGAACTCATGCTGCTTGTGTTCGTTTTCTACACTTCACCTCTCTTTCTTCCTTTCCCTTTGAACAAAAACCTTAAGTGGTTGTTAATCGAAAAACAATCGAGGCTGAAATGATTTTTCTGAGTGTTTTCAGACGGACTTGGATGTTTACCGCTGTTCTTCTTGCTGCTTGTAACAGGCGTACTCTCCACTACCTTCCTGAAGAAGATTAGGTTTTATGTCAAAAGGAGTAAGAGTTCGCAAAAGCACGTAGGTTCTGATACATTAAGTGCATCAAGGAATCTTCAGGTGGAATATCATCAAGTTGTTTAATGCTTGTGTAGCCTAAGGCCAGCAGTTGGCTGACACCGTGTAGAGAGGATCTGGGTTAATCAATAATCTGAGGTGCAGTTCTTTCCTTGGGAATCAGTATCTAGTAAAGTTGGATCATAAGATGTAGAAAGATCCTGCCTGATTGTTGGATAAGGATTATTTTGGACTTTTGAGCAACAGGTTCTTTGCAATATACTTAAAAGGGGTCTTAATCTGTGGCTTCTTGTGGAAGCCTTCTCAGTTAGAGAAGGGTGCCATTGTATCGATGCTGGAAGAGAGCATGCGTGTCATTCGAGATTCGGGTGATGCCCCTGACCAGACTCGCCACCGATACACTCGGTGTGGTGACAATTTGTCTAGTGGTTTTGTTATTACTGCTCTGCGTGTTCTGCATTCTTTATCTACTCCACTTCCGGGATCGTATCAAAAGAGAACACTTTCTGCAATTGGGGTATTTTAATGGCCCTTGGGTAGTTAGGATTGTGCTTATTTTGTTAGCAATCTGGTGGGGATTTGGAGAGATTGAGCACCTTGATCTGCTCAGAACTGAGAGGAGAGTTCTGTATTCCTTAAGCCCACGATGGCGGAAGAATCTGTGCAAAGTCTACATACTTTCAAATTTTGGTTTTGCTGAGCCAAGTCTTTTCATCACTGTGGTACTTCTGCTTCACGCTTCTCTGAAGAGAAAAGATTCAGGAACATTAAGCCGGCAGTGGAATGGAAAAACAATTGCTCATGTTCTCCTCTTTTGCCTACCGCTATTCATCTTGCATATGATCATTGTGTTAGTGGGCCCTGTCTATACTGAACAAGATGAATCAAGGAAAATCCCCTCATACTTTACAAAAGCTTATTTTGGTGAAGTTAGAGCAGTTGACAGCATTGTTCCTATCTTGTGCACGTACCCTTTACTCAGTACAGTTCTTCATGGACTCTTTGCATCACTGTTGATAGGCTATCTCTTCTATCTTGGGGCAAGGTTGGTGTCTGTGGTAATCAACAAAGGCCTGCAAAGAAGGATTTACTATCTGATATTCTCAGTTGTAGGCTTGCTTCCTATTCGAATTCTTTTCCTGGGCTTCACCGTTTTATCGAAGCCGGGGGAGCTAGTATATGAAGTTCTTGAGTTCTTGGCATTCCTAGCACTGTTGTCTTGTGCAATAGTTGTGATTGGTGTCCTGGTCTATTGCCCTGTGGCAGACTCGCTAGAACTGAGCAGGTGGTGCATAGAATCTGGTATTAGAGGAGGTGGGACTGCAACCACGGCAGCGTCCATGGTCGTCAGTGATCCTGATGATGATAATACTTCCCTTATCGCCAACCAGAGCGTCATTGAGCTAGGTTCTACAACCAGTGCAGGAAGGAATTCGGACAGTGAGTCCACAAAGGTTGGTTCTATCTCTTTTCGGACGATGCTGAAAGATGCCCGGCCTGCAGAATTCGAGGAAGTCAACCTTTTCTCTGCTACTGCCCTCCGCCTCTCCTCTCCTCCCGAATCTCAAGTGCTTCCAGGAAGGCCCATGGCACACATTAGAGAAGTCCCCCATTCCTCCACTCGAACTAGATCCGATTGAAGCTTCCTTCTAATTCATCTTTATTGTCTCAACAGTTGTAATTTTTCTCTGCTTTCGTTTCTTTTTAATCACGAAATGCACCCCACGTTGAGTTGAATCGTGGAATTACATTACAAAATCATGCTGTGATATTAGACTCAACCAGGTCGGTACAGAAGAGCCACGCATTTTTTATGTTTGGCCTCTTTGGTTTTTTGGTATCAATTTTGTGGAACTTGTGTCAAGGGGTAAAAGTTAATACGGATCGTTTCCTAGCAGCAGTTACTTGTTTCTGCAGTGTATGCGTGCTTCTCATGAATCATTTGACTCTTTTTGTGAGGTTCCTACGCAGATGCTTCAACGATACAAGGTTTTATGGAAGGCTTCTACGATTGCACCCAGGTCAGTCCTGCTGAAAACTCTTATTTTTTTATTCCCCCTTTCCTTTCTTTGCCCACAGATGTACTTCGAAACAAATTTTGTTTTAAGAGTCATCCGACAATCTTGCGTCTGCTTTTGGTTTTCTTCGTAGCCTCCATGTCACACCGTTGCGTCTTTAGAGCGATGGATGGTCCAAGGGAAAGACGTGAACTTTAAGTTGTAGGTGTGGATGCAAGTGCTTATCCAGTCTCTTGTTACTTTCTATCTATGCCGGCGTGTCTTATTCAATGTGGGTAGTGAAGATGGTGATAGCCTGATAGGTAGGGGAGGAGGTTCTCTGATCGTTCTGGGTGTGGTTCTCTTGTTTGGAGAGAATGTGGGGGAGGTGGATCCATGGTTCTGCGGTGCCTGATGCGGTTGGTGGTGGGCCCCACCACTCGTTCTTGATCTGACGCTGCCTCTGTTCACATCGGCTTCAGGGCTAGCACAGCCCCAAGCAATACATTCAGAAATGATGGTCTGACCCTGCACTAGGACACCATCATCATGTTACTGACTCCCGAGTCAAGTGTAGCCTTCATCATCATGCTCCTGACCCTCCTGAGTCAATCGTAGCCCTTCCGTGGTTAGATTAACCACACACAGTCACAAGCATCATCTTAAGTGTTCTCGCTTTTCATTGTCAGAAAGATGCATCAGAGATCTGAGGCCCTGATGCTGACCTGAAAGCGTCTCCTCTGTCCTTGTTGCATAGCAGAATCTTTGCTCTCACAACCCGTCCTTTTGTTCTTTTTTATCTGTTGAGAGTGGTGGTGGTGGTGATCAGTGGTCAATTTTGGGGTGGTCCGGATGAGCAAATTGGCCTGGATGTTATCAAAAAGAGGCTTAGCTGGGTGTAAAACAATTTAGTGTCTATCTAATCTATTATTAAGCCTTGCTCTTACAGTGTCTCTTGCTCTATCGCTTCATACTTTTCCCTTTATCACTTGTCCCTTTCTGTTGTTTTCTTATCTTTTGGTCTCCGTGCTTAGGGATGGCAACGGGCGGGGCGGGTGTGGGGGACAAGGTCTCCACCCCCGCTGTCTCAAAATCCTGCTTCCATCTGCGCCTCCATCCTTGCACGGGTTTTGATAGAGAGAGATGAATTGTTAGTGTTTGCCTTGTAGAGAAAAGGAAGAAGAGCTTTAGTTGGTGAATTGTGGGGAAAATGGCTCTCCATGATCATTAACTTGATTGCTTTAGTCCAAGTGTTCGTTAGGATAAACTGCCCCGCTCACCAACGGGGGGGGGGGGGCTCCGCTTGTCTGGTAGGAACCGCTAGTTCACGTCACCTTGTGTTGGGACGTTGCAAGTTCAGATCTCAATGGTATCTTTGTATAACTGGCAGGGGTCTGCCTAACCCCAGCTTGCTTTTCAAAAAAAAAAAACTGCCGTACTCTGGTTGTCTTCATGAGATGCAAAAAGTTTAGGTGAAAGTGACTGAGATTGGATCGTGTTCTAGGCTTTTCTGTCTAATTATAAGAATTGTAGCTTGATTGATTGATTAGATTAAAGGTTGTTTATAGAGGTTCCTTGCTCTAGTGGTCCTCCTATGAGTTTTGTCCAGTCAGATGAAAAGGGTGTGAGTTAAGATTCTTTGCTAGGAAAATCCTAAAACGAGTAGGAATCTGACGGCTTAAGGTCAGTGGTTCGGCTCGGTGTCGTTAGGTTGACTGGTTTGTGCTGGTCCTGGTACTGGCTACTTTTTTTTTTAATATTTATAGGGAGAAACCACCCTCAGGATCAAAGATTTAGTCCCGCTGGCTCTGCCTGCTTTTCTTACTAAAACGCCGTGGGCTTTTATCCCTTGCCCCCCAGGGAGTTGCTGTACTGGCTACTTGCTCAGGGGGAATTGGTGCAAGTTTTATTCCATTAGATCAAAATGGTGAATCAGCTGAGGTGTGGGTGAAGGGAAAGTGTCCAGGCCGTTACTAATGGTACGTTGCTCTAGTGGTCCTCTTTGTTAATTGAGGATGGGGGGGTGACAGTGATGTTTTTTCTTGCTTTGGTTGGTTACCTTGCGTTTGGAAAGGGTTTGAGATTAGAACTAGACCGCTAGAAGATACCAGCTGGACTTTTTTTGCCGTATTGGGTTACGGGTCAAGGGTCCAAGTTTAGTATGAGTGCTTCCTTGTCATGATGGTCCTCTTATGAGTTGTACCTCATTAGGTAAAACGGTTGTTCATACTCAATTAACCTCCTGTTTGTTTCTTTCTTCGGTTGTTAAGAGTTTTTGTTTTTCTAGGCAAGAGTTGATGTGCTTCAAGGGAAATGCGTAGATTTAAGAAAACTTGCCTGACTGAATTAGGACAATGGTTGGTTCTGTAGCTTCTAGTGGTTCCTTGGCTGTGGTGGCCCAGCCCTCTTATGAGTTGTACCTCGTCAAGTAACTCTCTCTCTCTCTCTCTCTCTCATTGGGTAATTGGATTAGAGACAAATTGGAGGACAATGTTAACGAGGTGAGGATAGCCCTGGTCATTGATCTTGGCCCCTGCGCAGAGCCTTACAGGCATGGGGCCAGCTATGACTGTTCCTGTTCACATTAGAAACTTCTCTGGCTCAGTCTGCCGTATTAATGGTCTCTGTTCACGTCCGTGTAAAGCTCTGAGGGCTTACCCCTTGACCCCACGGAGTCACTAAACTTCAGCTTATGCAAAGGTGACGCCCATAGGATTTTAACCTAGACTGCCCGGGTGGACACTTTGTTGGTTGTAGGGGAATGGCAAACCGAAACCCTCGGGCTTTGGCTGTGGCACTGCTATGCAGAAGGCCTCATTCATGGTGCCAGCCGGAAAGGAGGCTGTCAGGCCAGGCGTTTAAAGTTTAAACCCTAACTCGGGTCAGTCTTGGGCAGCTGTGACACCTCATAGTCGTTGGCATATTTTATAGTGACTTGTATCTCGAGTCTTAGGTGGCTTCACAACTCACAAGGCGCTAGGTATCTTATACCTATAGGCAGCTATTCTCCAGAATTTGAGATCTGGTGCAGTGTGATTGCACACTTTAGGTGTGCTGCTGTACCTGATCACCCACCATCTGATGTTGGGCCCACCGCTGACAGGTTGTATCCCAAAGATAATGGGTGATTAGGTGCATCAGCACCCAAAAAGTTTGCAATCACATTGCACCTAATCCTCCCCCTATTCTTCAAGCAAATTGTCTTAAATTTTGTTTTTTGTTTTTTTTTTTTTTTAAGTCTAGCTGGGGTTAGGCGGACCCCTACCAGAACAACACCCGCCCCATGTGACAGAGGGATTCAATCCTGGACCTTTAGCTTGACAGAGGACCCCGCTTACTGCATGGGATACCACCTCGGTAGTAAATCGTCCTAAATTTGTTTTGAAAAGTAAGGCCTAACCTAATACTATGTGTTGACATCTTAAGTCATGCAATTTGTTGGTAAGGATCCCAAGCAAAACAGTTGCAGCTGGCAATCACAATCTCAACTTGTACTTTTCTCATGGTTTCATCATTGACCTTGAGAAGCTTTGTGATAATATAAACTTAATTTAAGTTATTTTAGACCACTTCTAAAATATAATTTGGTGGATTGAAGAGCCGTATTAACGTATAGACCCCCCCCCCCCCCCCCCTTGAGCGCCCGTTTGTTAGTCACTAAGCCTGTCTGGCAGAAAAGAAGTCCGATCACCCCCCTGTCGGACTTAGTTTTTGCTGGAAGTGTAATCAACCTAGGGGTGGCAATCGTGTCGGGTTGGCGGGTCAGCATACCTCAACCCAAACCCGACCCATTTATTAAACGGGTCAGCTGTGGCAAACACGAACCCGGCCCGTTTAATAAACGGGTAACCCGACATGACCCACCAACCCATTTAATAAATGGGTTGGGTCAGGTAAACGGGTTCTCAGGTTCACGGGTCAGGTTGGCAGGTCGGTTTGACGGGTCAACGGGTAGGGTTGGCGGGTCGTGTCAGGTTTTGCAACCCGTTGAAAAAAAATGACTCGTTTAAATGGGAGGCTGTGGGTCCCGCTGAAATGCATGGGGCCCCATGCATTTCCGCGGAATCCCCCAACTTTCTGTGGCATGCAAACATGCTTTAAAATATGAGTAAACAAATTGATGAAAGAATGTTCCCAAAAGCCGATCGGGCCCAGCATACTTTCGGTTATCAAAATTTTTGAGCTTCAGCGGATTGATGATGATGAGAGCTTCAGCCCAATATCACATGTGATATATCAGTGATTCAGACCTCTGTGATCCATTCACAGTTCAAGTCCATTGACCGGGTAGGTATACTAAATATGATGAAGAGGACTAATTACTAAGGCCAATCTCAAGCGTACCGAACCAAGCCATACCCAGTACAGCTATGTTTTGATACTGCAAATCTATTCCAAGTCAAGCATCAACCCTGCTGCCCTACAAACTTCCCCCATACAATTTAAGCAATACAAGGGACCAACAACAAGGTGGGGCTACCTTACAAAGGGAACCACCAGAGTCGCGGTGAATTGCACCCAACTCATTTTTTGTGTGCATAGCAGACTTGATTTTTTTTTACTCGGAGAAACCGTTCCAGGCGTAGACACCTAGCATCACTGGCTAAGCCTGCCATACTTACGGTCTCTGCTCATGTCAGCGTAAAACTCCGACCCCAGGGAGTCACCAAGCTTCGGCTTATGCAGGGGTGAGGTGACGCCTGTGGAATTTGAACCTAGACTGCCCGTTAAACGTTCTAGGCCCCATTCCACTATGCCAAACCCCTTCGGTCTGCGCATAGCAGACTCGATTCCACATAAGATTGGCATAAGTATCAGATAGGCAATTGCTTGAAACCTCCTAAAATATTGAACATCATAAACTAGAGGTACACATATGCTCAAAGATGCTAGGAACAATAAAGATGATTATGGATATGAGCATTAGACAGCACACTCGAACAGACTTGATGCATGCACGTAATTTAATGGGATGGAATTTTACAAGCTGAAAGGCTCTGTTTGGTAGCCCAGCTTCCGGGGACTTGGGTAGTGGAGAAATGAAAGGCAAAATGTGCCTTAATTTTAGGTGCTTAATCATAGAGGCATAATCCTCAACTAACCCCCAAATGCACAAATGTGCCCCAACAACTTACTACCAAACAGATTTTGATGGAACTCTAAATTCTAGCTCCAAATCAGAATGTATAAGTTTCACAAACAGCTAAATCAAAGATTAACAATGAAACATGATTGAGAAGAAAATAGTTCCAAACGATCACCTAACCTGAAGTCATATCGTTACATGAACAGCCAGACAAACTAAAGAGTATACAGTTTGTACTACGATTACCCTAAAATCAGAACAGTTATTGTACTGGAAGGTTAATGGATGACTACCACACTACACCAAAAGTTAAGACAAAGCAAACATCGTAACAGTCAGATTCCGTTGTTTCTTCGAAACAAGATGCACCGGCATCCTAGATGCAAACATATAGCACAACCAAACCCCGGCATCGGATGTTACCCGTTCCAAGTTAAATGATCATCAGCTTCCTCGCCATCTTCAGGAAATCTCTGCATGCATTTCATGTGCACAAATGAAGGAAATGACGTCACTTGCAGCAAAAGACTTAGAGACAAAGCTTCAGCTTAGATCAAATCCCATATCTCGCCCACGTTGGGACATAACCAGGTAATAAACAAGAGAATAAGCAATACCAAAGCATAAATCATGCACTGCAATGATTATAAAATCTAGACTCAATAACAGTGAATATAATCTCACAAAACTTCAAAAGCTAACATGAATGAGTGATAAAAGGTCCTGATTCATCCTAGTTGACTTGGTTTACCTAAAGCAAATCAGGGAAGACTCTTTCAATTTATCAGAAGCCAATGAAGAATTGGCTGACAGAATCTGGCTTCACAGCTGAAAGGATCAAGATCAAACCAACTTTGGTGGGTCCTTTTTTTTGTTTCTTTGTGACACGGAGAAACCGCTCCCAGGAGCGCAGGCCGTACTTACGGTCACCGTCCTGGTAGTGTAAAACTTCTTAGTCTTACAAAATTCAATATACACGATACCAACTCAATGAAGAGTTTCGTTTATAAGAAGCTAATGGACACTAGGATGACTAAATCTTGGTCGTATATCAAGTACAGATCGAACCAACCTTGGACAAATCTAAGTTTTTCAAGTCTGTAATTTAGGGTGGTAAGTAAAATCTTCACCAAGTTCTAAGAAAAAAAATGTGGGGTTTTCCCTAGGCTCGCCAAGCCTTAAACTCAGACTTTGACTTAGACACGGGAAAACAACAGATTCTCATTATATTTAAAATCTTCAAACATATCAAACCATAAGAACTATTTCTATAGTTTGTAACTTTTAGCAGACAATGGTCTAAAGATATAGACAATCTTAGTGTATATATATATAGATAGAGAGAGAGAGAGAGGCATATGTACCTGAATGGGCCCTTCACCTGCATGCCTCAAAGAGCCGCTGGTACAACTGTTCATACGAGCAAAAGTTGGAGTGTTCAAGCGCCGGACCAGGGCCATCACCCTCAGCTTCCTTGAAGTCCTTACAGACTATGCTGCCTTTGGTAGGGAACAGTTCCTGATCATCATGAGGCCCACCTTCCCAATGCTGCTGCATCTCACGCTCAAGATCACAACCCATGGCACCATCCAACATCGGTTTCAGCCATCCATTGTTGCTCACTCCCTCTTCCTTGTCCTTGAGCCCACCACCCTGAAGCTGTTTTGTGGGGCACTTATCATTCAGACCACCATCAACAAAACGCTCAAGCATCTGGCATTTGTCTTTCAAGCCACCATCTAAGCGCAGTTTTGGGGAGAACCTGTTGTTGAAGCCACCTTCTTCAAGTTGGTTTGTGTGGTTTGCCTCATTATCAAAGACACCACCACCTCCATTTTGTTCTGTACATATGATCTTTCCAAATAATTGGAGGACATTAGGTAGGCTCCTTGTCTGACCCTCAACACGATCGGTTCCAAAATGGTGCATCTCACCAGAGCTATCTGGTGAGGATTGCTCAGATCTTGACAATTTGTCTGTGCTTGATTCAGCAGGCCCATAATTCCATTCAGGAAGAGTGTTCTGCCCAACATGGCTGCCAGAGAATGTTTTCTGATGGACCTTGATGGGGGAGAAGTTGGGCAAACTGCCTGTAAACATCAAGTCGTGCCTGGCTCCCTGCATGCCAGCAGGAAAACTGCTGTAGCTCACCACTGGTTGGATCAAGTTCCCGAGTACTGTATCAAACCCTGCTACAGGATATGAGGGAGTTCCTCTTCTCTCTACTATCAACTCGGGGCTCTCCAGAACTCTTGATCTCTTATTTGGGAAGGATAGGGTGGGGATTGCGAGTTGTGGCATGGTGGATACTAGTTCAACCTCCCATGGGCTCACTCGCTTTATGTTTGGCAAACTTTCAGGCTCATCCCATGTGACCTGATGTTCAGAAATTACACAATGAGAAGATGGAGCCATCCCCAAAAAACACACACTAAGAATACATGCAAATGCACAAATAAGGCCACTTCTTAACTGACTGTCCTGTTCAGTATTTTGAAAAACGCAGTACAACTAATAAACCTCACTTAAATCCTGTCATGAACCTCATGATTGTTTGGTCTTCCCTTTTAACATAAGGGGTAGAATTTTCTCGTCTTAAACTATTTGTGCATTGGAATTTGTTGTCTGATTAATATATAAAAATAGGTACGATGTAATGTAGGATGTGGATAAACCATGGTAGCAAATGAATATATTAGCAATTTATCATTTTCCAATCAGCTATATATAGCATATATTGTTAATTTATCGGCAATCAAGCTGCTATTAAACATATAAAGAACAAATCATATTCAGGAACTAAGTCAATGCATTAGCTATAATTTTCAATTGTTATTGAAAATAAACATGTGAGATTAAATTCAATGCAACCACATCTTAACACACAATGTAGTTTGGATTCTTCAAACTTACAAGTTCTGAAGAGGATCAACCATGTGCATTGGGGAATCATACTTGTTTATCTTTCTAAATCGACTCCCCAAAAAAACTCTAGTTTTGCTCATCTATATCATTTGAAACATCAAATTTAAGAAGATTATATGCTAACAAAATAGAAGCTTAATAACTATTTTAAATAATGTCAAAATCTGAGTATAAAAAGAATATATCAATGCCAACCAAACATTTTAAGTTGAAGAAAAAACAATGATATATCAATGAACTCTGGAGTATTATTTTGGGATTCCACTTCAATCAGACAATTTACACGATAAAAAGGCAACAGGAAGTATATGAAAAAATGAATTAAAGTTTAGATTACCAAAATGCATTGCATATTAATTCTAAGTTTATAAACATCTTTTAGTTGAATATATATTATTTACCAATTAGAATCTTTCAGATGGATCAGGTATGAAGTGGGTTCGGGTACAGGTTTGTTCAGGTATATAGTCGGGTTAGGTAAGGGTTGGCTCAGGTTTGGGTACAAAGCGGGTTCAAGTACATAATTGGGTCGGGCTCGGGTTGATTTGGTTTTAAAATATGGAGAACCATTTGGGTGCAGGTACAGAGTCAAGTCAGGTCCGTTCGAGTTTGGGTCTTCATTTAAAATAACCAAGACCCACACACACGGGACCACCAATATTGGTTCGGGACATCGAGTTGTATCGGACCTAGTTACACCCCTACCTATAGCTATCACTGAATGGTTTGTCTTAATCATAATCTCAATTTAAAACTTTTTAGGTTTTAATAAGGCACTATTGACATTGTATGATAGAAACATGTTTACTTATTTTACTTGCAAATGAACCTGTTATCATGTTAATTTTCATTAGAAATAGCATTTTAGTCATTCTAATTATGACTACTTGCTATTTTAGGTTTCTTATTCTTACTCTGAAAATCTCATCTACTTTACCAAATTCACGATTTCACTGCTACGTTCTTTTTTTTATATTGACGTTTATTCATCACATTAATTAGTTGATTGTGATGCTTGACATAATAACTTGATGATTCATAAAATAATCAAGTTACTTTCTTTAATTCATATCTTTTAGTGCTTGTATTTTAGTCATATCATTAAACGTTACATTACCCAATTGTTAGGTATATAGTATATACTAATATTTTTATGGTAGTAGATATTTTTTCTATTACATAGAGTTTTTTTATTTATATAATATATTTATGCTGTTTTTATATATAACATTTATTCATGCTCAAAATGGACAAAGGTAATATACTAATATTTTTATGGTCATAGATATTTTTTCTATTACATAGAGTTCTTTTATTTAGATAATATATTTATGCTGTTTTTATATATAACATTTATTCATGCTCAAAATAGACAAAGACAAGAACTGGATATTAACATTTACTCATGATCAAAAATAGTGTTTTTGTTTTCTTTTTTAACTGCATGGAAATGACATTTTCACAATTATGGCAGTACTACTCATATGTATGTGACTAACGACGCTGAACGTCAACCTTTATTCATGTATGCTAAAAATTGGAATTTATTTTTTCTTCAAATAAATAAATAAAAGATGAGCTGAACAGCAACTTTCGGTACCAACCCTTTTGCAACATCATGACAAAGGCTGGTTTCTCCATGCACTTATATAAAACATTTTTTCAGAGGGCAAAAAAATGGTAGAAATGGCTTTACGATGAATAACTCTCGCCCAGAACCGGGTCACTTAATGAGCCTGCCTCCTGCGAGATAGAAACACCAACAACCAAGTTCTTATGGAGTCCACCAGGTTAAAGGCACTCGCATACATCCCCAAGGGGTTTGGTGCAGTGGGAGGAGCCTTGGCCCCTAGACGGGTAGTCAGGGTTCCATTCCCATGAGCATCAGGCCCTTGCATTATTGAGGGCAAGGGATAAGCCCTAGCTCAACCGAAGCTTGGTGACTGCCTGAGGACAAGCGGTGTACCATGGGTTTACACTGTCGGGACAGGTAAGTACACAAGCTTAGCCAGTGCGTCTAGGTTTATTATTCCAGGGGTGGTTTTTCTGTCCTTCATAAAAAAAAAAAAAGGTACAGGCATACTAACATCCCACTATATTCCTTCATCATTTACTGTAGTGCCTCGAGCACTCACCTTCTCATCACACTTGACCGCATCATTTACTGTAGTGCCTGGAGAGAAGGTGTTGACACTTTGATCCCAGGTTCGACTCTCATTGGGTGTGCGGGTGCCTTTAGCTAGTGGACTCCAGAAGTGCTTGGGTGTCGATGACCCTACCCGGGGTTCACCTTGCAGGGACTGGGCTCATTTAACTGAGCTTTCTCAGATAAGGTTCTTCGTCATAAAAAAGTTTAAAGAAAAAACCGTACCCGCCTTCTCATCACATTGTAACAGAAAAAAACAATATTAAAAAATATGTACAATCAACAAAAACTATTTTTTATTCATCAAAAAAAAAAAAAGAATTATTTGAAAAAATGTGCCCTGCTTTTCAGCAATTTGCAAATCAATCCCCACCTTATTCTGTTTGCCTTTTTATTTACTCTTGCAAATTAGTCCTTGAAGTTAACATATCTTAGGGTAACCGTTAAGTAGGGTAGGCAATCAGCCGGGCGGCCCCATGAGCCAAGCTGACCCGGTCTGTCATGGGCCAAGGTTTTAGAATCTAGCCCGTTACTTATCGGGTTGAAACCTTACCCGTTATATATGTGGGCCAGGTGGTAGCCTGGCCCAATGAGCATGAGTTATTTATTAATTTTTTAATAATATAAAACTTTGAAAAATTAACTATTGCATAGTAACATTAGTACCTAATTAGTTACATTAATTGTATGAAAACTAGAAAGATAATTAATTGGGTGCATAAGAAATTGAAAACTTTGTTAATTATTACTATTTACAAATGTATTTGTGCTAGGCCTGGCCAAACTCAGCTTCACATTCGAGCCAATGGGCTGGGCTATGGGCTGCTCGTTAAGAACCGGGCCATCTCCTGGTCGAGCCGCACTTAAAGCCCAGCGGACCGAGCTCTAAACGGGCCCGAGCCGGGACCATGCCCACCCCTACCGTTAAAAGGGGCAAACAAAATGATGATTCTGCTCTTACACAGGACCATTTTGCAAAACACTAATAAGGCATATATAGACTAATTTGCAAAAAAGAATGAGAAAAATAATTATTCTACCCTTAGACCATTTTGCGAGCAAGACCATGAAAATCCCTTTAGAGAGGGCACCAAAAGAAAAATAAAAAAATAAAAGAATAGAGAAGAGTTTATTATTTAATATTGACAGGGAAGGCGAAGCCCATGAATCTGCACATAAAAAATTAATTAGGTAGCTCAGGCTGATGAGGTCAGCCCAATAGCTCATGAACTGTAACGGATAATTAAGGTTTCAGCCCCGTAGCTAATGAGTCAGCGCCTAAAACTTTGACTCAAACCCAGCCCAGCCCAGCCCAGCTTGTGGGGACTGAAAGTTTTCATACTAAGTTACTACCAGTTCTCATATCTTAAAATTATTTTTTAGAGAGAGGTCACATATTAAAATATTTTCACATTTTTACTTTCGGCATTTTCATATTAATCTGTAGATTAAACATTCCTGCCTTAATCACAATTCCCAAACAACCAAAATCATTAAATGTTTAGACTTCGAGTTTTCTGTGATTAGCCATAATAATCAAAATTCCACGCTTTCAGGATTCCAACTTCTTCTATAAAATCCAAATCATTGAATACTTAATGCTTTAATCTTTAAACCCAAACTAAACAAAAAAAAAATTATGACAACGAAAACCAGGTCATTTACTGCACCGGCCATCCACAACCACCCAACCTTAGGAGTGGGCAACCACATCAGGTTGGGCCAAACCCACCCGGCCAGTCATGGACCAGGTTTGGGTCATGGTTTTAGGTCCGGGCCCGTTAGCTACTTGATCAAAACCCGGCCCATTATATACCTGAGCTAAGTCAGCACGCAGGCTACTAGGCCAGCTCAATGAACCAAAGCTATTTATTAATTATTAATAATATAAAATTTTAAAAATATAATTAATTGCATAGTAACTTGATAACTATTACTATTTACCTAATTAGTTATATTAATTTTATGAAAAATAAAAAATAATTAATTAAGTACATGAAAACTTATTAATTATTTATTAGTTACCTAATTAGTTGGGTTTGGGTCACAGACCCAGACCGACCCACTTCACATTGGTCTATTAGGCCAATGGGCCGGCTCTTCAAACCCAAGAACCAGGCCATAACAACAGGCCGATCTCTAAACGACCCAATCCCACCCATGGGCCCCAACCGTGATAAAGCAATGGCAGCTCGGATTCCTCAAGTGGATGAAGAGCAGGTGAATCATCATATCACATTAAGAAAGTGATTTGACATCTTCAACGTTCATTGCAGAAGACCCCCACCCCACGGTCTTTAGGATGCCAAATCACTTTCTTTAAAGCGATTTGGCAGATCTCTGCTCTCGGTTGGATCACAAACTAAACATATCACTAAAGATTTCAGCACAGGACTTTTATACTCACATTAATCAAAGATTAACGATTCCCGCCCCCCAACCTGATCAAACATAATCAAAGAAAAAGAAAAAGAAAGAAGAAAGAAGAAAGAAGGGAGCTCACCTGAAGCATCTTCCAGGGTGAGTTGGGCCAAGCGACGGGATCGGCGACGCTCACGTCGGCGACGGTTCCGGTGCACCATCTCGTCCTCGACGAGTCTTCCGTCTCCAGCTGCATCCTGAACTTCATCCCCGCCGTCCATCTCACCTTCATCGCCTCCTCAACCGCCTCCGCCCTGACGCAGAACTCCGGCATCCCCGCCCGCGGGTAGTACACCACCTCGAACGCCCGGCCGGACGTCGCCCTCTCGGACGCCTCCGCCACTGATGCCGCCGTGACACAACCCTTCCTCCGCCAAAACCCCAGGGTTCCGGACGGCGCCGACGACGATGACGGCGGCGGCGACGGTTGATCCGCCGCCTCCTGCGGCGACCTCTTCCAGTCCTTGAACGGCGTGTTCCACCGCGGCACCTCGCCGCTGCCGCTGCCGCCGCATGCGCCGGAGGAGCGGCGGACGCCGACGAAGATCTCGCCGGAGGCCGCCCTGACGAAAATGATCGAGTCGCCGGCGACGAGCTTCTTGCTGTTGACGAACTTGCTCCAGCCGGTGGTGAGCAGGTGGCGCCTCGGCTTGCCGCGGTAGATGTGGCGGAAGCTCCACGCCGAGCCGTGGGCGTCCCGGACGGTGATCGTCTGGACCGGCGGGTCGGCGTCGAAGTCGAGCGGCGGGAAGATCGAGTCGGCGCAGAGCCGCGGCACCGAGAACCCCCCGCCGTTGTTGGCGTCGCTCTGGGTCAGCACCTTCGAGTACGATGCGGCGGCGGCCGGCTCCACCGAGTCGGCGGCGGTGGGGGAGAAACCGATCGGACCGGAGGTGGGCGAGACGGGGTTCAGGGCGAAGACAGCGAACACCTCGTCAGTCTCCCGGTTCGCGCAGAATCGAACCGAATCGAGACGGCACATGACGACGGGAGGGGAGGGAGGGATGGCCGGAGGGGAGGAGGCATGCTCGGCGTGGCCCTGCGGGAAGTAGTAAACCCGGGAGCCTGCAGGCAAGATCCTGACCGTCAATCCAGCGCAGGCCTGCCAGAACCAGACATACAGACCGTTGGTTGCATTCTCCATGGAGATCCGTGCTTGAGAGAGAGAGAGAGAGAGAAAAAACGCAGGGAGGTGCAATGGTGGAGACGTGAGGCCCTTTTGTACGAATTCGGAGGGAGGAGGATCCGAATATATACATATATATATATATATAGGAAAATCAAAACCTGAAAATTTTAAGTCGCTAACGTCACTATTTTTCTCAAAAGATATCATGAATTTTATAATAATTTTATTAGTTACTAAGCATCATCATAAAACAACAATAATTTTGAAAATTTTGAAATATTTGCCCCTGAGGACAAAATAGATAATTGCTGTTCATGTAGTTTTAACAAGGTTTTTTCTTCTTCTTTTTTCTAGATAATCAAGCTGGGGGATTAAGGACCCCCTCATTACAAGACCAGCAAAATGGGATAAAATCAACTAGAGAAGGAACCGGGTCCGGTTATGAGTGCTAGGTGTTGGTGTCCCAAGCAAAACCAAACTGGTATCTGGATCCCAAATCCAAACAACTATGTGTCCTACACATGTTAACATACATGTTCCATAAAGTAATAAAGAGATATTGCAATGAATGATGTACGGGTTTGGGCCTGGTTTGGATCCAATCAAACCCAATTGACTTGGGTATGACAAGCTTATACATGTCTTTCATCCATACACGACTCAACTCCGGTATGAATTAGGAAAGAAACAAACGAAAAGAAAAGAAAGAATTTGTCTTGGCTTTCCACATGTACCCCTACATTTGTCTCGTTGGTCATTGGTGCCCTAATCTTATTCTTACCCCTTTTAAAGTGGCCTCATTTTGACGTCAAGTTGGGAACTTGGTCTCGTTCCAAATTAAGTCATCTCTCTCTGTCTCTCTCTCTCTAAGTTGGGTGAGCTAAGTTAGGTCAGACTGTTCAATGGGCATTGAGCCTAAGTCAATGACTAACCTAGCCCAACTAGACCCATGGTTCAAAAATGGACCAGGTGGGGTTAACACCAAGAAGCAGGAATTTAGGCACATAGACCAAGTTGGAACTATTTTTCAAACTCCAACATATGCATCCATAAAGGGCAGCAGGATGACTCCTATTTCCTAGAAACTTTTTCTTTTCTTTTTTGGTGAATAACACATTGGACTCTATTGTCCGCACAATGCGATCCTCGGGCCTGTATTGTGGTGACACGAATGATCCGTTGTTTCACGGGGCCCTCAATCGGTTAAGATCGTATCATTTGTCTTCTAACCGCTTGTAGATTTTAGGGATTTTGGGTCTAAAATGGTTGTGAATCTTGTGATTTTTTACTTGGTCTTCCCCTGTAAATCATAAAGTTTTTTACCACGGTTCTGTCTTGCAAGCAGATGGACTTGGTAGTGTTTAAAATGTGTTTGCCCATTTCTAACTCCCTTTCCATTCGCAGGGACTGGCATAAATTTTAGGGTTGTTTTTTTTTTTTTTTTTAGACAGAGAAAGCTAGGGTTAGGCATTCCCCTACCAGTTATATACAACCATATCATTTGGATTCGAACTTGCAACGTCCCAAAACAAGGTGATGTGCACAAACTGCTTCTGCCAGACAAGCCGAGCCCCCTGTTGAATGTGTCATCTAATGGGAAAAAATTGTCGATTAAAAAAAAGATTTGGTTCGATTTGATTCTTATGGTTTTTTTTTAACAGATTCACCTAGTGAACCAAGTATCAGTTGTTTGGGAGGATTTCTTTCAGATTGGAGTTCAGATTCCAAAAGAGCTAGATATTTAAATAAAAAAAACTCATTTTTTATAAGGTTAAGGAATATATATATATATATATATATATATATATATATATATATATATATATATATATATATATATTGAAAGGCAAGCTGGGGTTAGGGTAATCTCGATCACCCACACCCAAGCCCTTACAGAGCCCACCAGTGAAAGAAGTCATCATTTGTCACCTCGGGTTGCTTGAGTCTCTCTCTCTGAGTCTCTCTCTGTAATTAGAACTAGACAGACAAATGTAAGTTGGACTGAGTCACGCAAACTAAGCCGAACAACCTGGACTGTTTATATTGGCTCTTGAGATTATGCATTGGATTCCATTGTCTGCGTTCCTCAGTCTTTGTATTGTGGTGATGCAAACGTGATACTTGGGATTCATGCGATTCACTGGGAAACGGTTAAGATTGTATTGTTCTCTTCAAACTGCATACAGAATTGTAGGGATTTGGGTGTAATGATGATATTTTGAAAATTATGGATTTTATTGGAAAAACATAGGGCATATATAATAATCTACACAATATGTAGGTATGCATCGAGTGTGTTGTTGAATCTGATCAAGACTTAGATTCAACTCTATGACATCCGATTTAGTTCATATTAAGATCTGACCTAAGATTTGATGTTTAAAACTTGAAGTTACAATGATCTAGCATGTTTAAAATGTCTGATTCTTTTAACAATAGAAAGACAGTTTCTATCCATGAAGTGTATCTTCTTGTTGGAAGAAATAAACTTTCCATTTTCAGAGAACAAGATTTTCATAATTTTTTTTTCAGAAGAATTAAAACAAATGTTTAGTTTCGCGATGCGACATTTGTTTCACTCCCACCCAACGGGGCTCCGCTTGTCTGGCAGGAGCAGTTAGTGCACGTCGCCTTGTGTTGGGACGTTTCAAGTTCGAACCCCAAATGGTATGGTCGTATGACTGGTAGGAGTCCGCCTAACCCCAGTTTTTTCTGTCGAAAAAAAAGACATTTGTTACACTCCCACTTTCCCTTGAAATGGACATACATGCTTCTCCATGGGGGAGGTATGAACCCATTTTGACAGGAATAGTGCCTTCTCGCATTTATTACGTGGTCCCAACCACAGATTTTTCATGAAGATATTTGTTTCACCCATTTTAGGAAAGATGACTTTTTTCCTATGAAAGAGGTTCACTTTCATAAGAAAGGGAATGAAACAATCTCAAGAAGCCACTTTTGACTATGGACAAAACCCTCTTGAACGTCGTTGCATATATTTTTAGCAAGATTCACTTTTCTGTGGGAAAATAAAAGCAGCAGTCACAGAGACCACTCCTTCATGGGGCTTTTATAAATTTTATCTCTAAATGTGTGCAAATTGCAAAAGCATTTTTTTCTTAACGATCTTGCTAAGATTCACTTGGTCAAGGCATCATTGTTGTACGTATTCTGTAATGACTTGTCGGTGATCCCGAAAGGATAGGTAGACTTAGATGACAAGTGACCACATTAGAACCTAAACCAACACATCCTTCACTTTTTCCAAACTTTTCCATGTTTGTGAAAGTAGTGGTGCTTAGGGTAATTTGGAAGCGGGAAAATGATAAAAAGAAAATGCACGTTAAATAAGAAAAAATGGCAACTTTTTCAACCTTTTTTAAAGAAAATTTTGAAATAATTTTTTCTCTAAAATGTGTGTTTTTGGATATGAAAAATTCCTCTACCCGGAGGGGTGAAAGAATTTTTCCCATCAATTTTTTTTTTTGGATTAGGTAAGTCATTCACACACAATACATCTCATTTCATGGGCTGCCACATGGAGAGCTTCTTTTATCTTTATCATCCTCCCACCCATGTGTCTTTGTTAGATTTTGAATAGTATCAGATCAAACCTAAAAATAACCCATATTAACATGAGCACGTCAAGGGACATACATGAGACAGGCTTTTGGGTTATGGAGAGCATAGAAGTCTCATAAGTGTCCATTCATATCCATTAGAGACCTCCACTAATGCACATTATGAACCCATCATAGGCCTCTCCCAGATGTCCTTATAAATAAGAGAGATCCCGTGTAGCTTGATGAGGACTATCATGAGGGCATACGTGGTCATTGAGTGTCACATTTGTGTGTGATCTTTCTATCTAGGTGCAAGAATCTTGCTCACCTCTCGATATTCTGACCTGAGCTTATTGAGGGCATTGATTGGTTGAAAAGAATGTCGACTACCCGCATCCATCGAAGCGTCATTCAAATCATCCAAGGTCGCATCCAGTAAGTGTCTCTATCGCGATTCATTTTATGCTAACATTGGATTATGTGCCCACACCATGTATCTGTTGCACATATTTAGGATATGGGTGTGTCGGCATCCATGCGACGCTTACCAAAAAAATTTGTCGACATTGTTCTCTCTCGACAGACTCCCATTTGGTTTTGGGATGTCAAACAACGATTAAGAAAACATTGACAAGTGACTCACTGCTTGCTATAATCATTTCAGCCAGTCATTCAGTTGGTTGTTTGTTGGTGACCGATGAGGTGGTCTTTACTGTACATCCTTAAATTTTGGCCATATCCCACGGAGGATCGATGATCCACAAGTGGATCTGAGTTCATTCATGTATGATGATCTTGTTTGAGTGATTTGAGTGTCATTAGAGTTGTGTGGAGGGATTCCCGCATGTTTTTCGGCAGCTTTATAGAATTTTGGCAAAAAATTGTCCATGCACAGTTTGGCACCTTGATTGGCATTTTTCAGTGAATCGGTGCAGAATTCAATAACAAAATCAAAACGAAAGTTGTTTTCCATTAAATTCTGAGCAACTTCTATTCAAACCTCGTCGGCATTTGAGATCTCCAATAGATTATATTTTGGGAAGAGCATTCCCAAACCCATTGGTGGGTCCAAGTGGATCGGGTATGCACCTGACCTGGCAGGATCCGATCCAAATCCAAACTCATTCGAGAGACCGAGTGGATCGGGTCTACGCTTGATCAGGTGGGATCTGAGCCTGGACCCAAACCCATTGGGGTTTGGGGTCTACTCCTTACCCGTTGCAACTTGGTCCAAGACCCATTATTGTTCCTGGGTGGTGAACCAAGTTAGTAACCATGGATCGGATTAGGTCCAGAACTAAATCATTTAACCTATTAAGGACATAACTCGATTCAGGGGTTCCTGTGACCGGTTTTGAGGTTTCTGAAACCGGTTCAAACATTCTAGAACTGATTCAGGCATCTTGAAAACTGGTTCTATGGTTTCTAAGATTAGTTCATGCATTTTGAGACCAGTTTGATCTTTATAAAATCGGTTCAATAGTTTATGAGACCGGTTTGGGCCTCCTATGACCGACTCGAGGGTTTTCTTGACTGGTTAAGCGATTTTTTGGATTGATTCAGGGTTTTTGTAACTGATTCAACGCTTTTTGTGACCGATTTAGGGTCTTTAAAGACTTATTTAGGTCGTTTTCAGACCTCAATTATGAATATAACTCATAAATGTGTGTCTTTGTCATTCATCTCATAGTTTTTGGTAACTTTAACATGATATAAGATATGTTTCATGTTATTTTTTGAGTTATCTATGATTATTTAAGCATGAGATTATGAATGTATGTATTTTATTTGTTATGACATTCTTTACATGAACTTACACTAAAAGATTTTGATCAACTCACTTTGGTTATCACCAAAGTGATCCAAGTTTTGTTGATTGAGTGTTTCTTAGATTGTATTGAGATTGAAATTCGATATTGATATTGTGTGTGACCTTATGAAACAATAATTTTATCCAAAGGTAGGTCTTGTGTTTCAAATTCACACAGGGTGTAATAGTAGATGTGTACACCAACCCATGAAACATGTTTGTACCTAAAGGTACAGTGCCTAATTGCCTCTAGTTGCATGATCTACTAATTTCACGAATTGAAGTCAAATTCTTGATAATTGAGGAGGTGAAGCAACTTAGAGTATTATTGTTTTTACCAAAATGAAACGATAATGACTATATTATGCTTACCTTAGAATAGGTGAATAATAAAGAGTCTCATATTTACCTTTTTTATATGAATCTCGCATAAAGTGGTTGATCCCTTACTCATAAAGAGAATAGAACAGTCACTCCGAAGGTTGTCTATTAGAACTGAGAGCGCTTAGAAAGATGTCAATGAGAAGTGGGAGTGCTCAAATAATCTTATCTTGTTACTTTTGCAATCACGAGTAGCTAAGAATATTCGAGGTGTCATCTCTCACCGAAGCAAAAATTATTGATTTAAATATGATTTTATCTCAGGCAATATGAATTAGAAGCTTTATTATAGGTCTTGGCATAATGGACTCTATTGAAAGGTCACTAAAGATCTTATGTGATAATGAAGTTGTGTCATTCTGGAATAATAACAAAAGTTCTACCTCATATCAATACATGGAGTTAAAGTACTTTGATATTAAAGAAAGGATCAAGAATCATTTAATGTGTATTAATACAATCAATATGAAGAAAATGATTGTGAATCTCCTTACAAAAGAGCTAGCACTGGGAATATATTTGCAATATGTAATAAGGATTGGTCCGTTTAATTTCTTTTGATGTATGACAATACATTATGGTTATATGTGATCATATTTATGAAACTAAATTGATTCTCTATGATTTTGTGTATTGTTGATTCTGTATAAAGAATCTCTCATTTGAGTTGAGAGAATAGCAGAATAACAATATTGAAGGATCACTAGAATGAGTTAGAGACCAACCTATTCATAAAGGTAATCTTAACATGCTAAAGCACTTAAAATAAATAATATTGTAGTGCATAAAAATATGACATTTCATACAAAGGTGTTCATCTTCATGACTCACATGATTCATTCTTGTGATACCGAATAGCATGTGAACTCACATAAAAATATGGCATTTCATATAAAGGTGTTCATCTTCATGACTCACATGATGAAAGACATGTGGACACTTGAGAAGTTGTAAATGTCAAGATGAAGAGTGATGATGGAGAACCTCTTGAAAACCCAACTCCGTATAGACAACTCGTCGGAGCTTTGTCATGCCTTTTCATTACAAGACCTGACATTGCACATGTTGTCCATACAATCAGTCAATTTCAACATGCTCCAACCTCTATCTATATGGGTGCTTCTTCTAATCTCAAACTTCTTGCTTATACTGATGCAGATTGGGGAGGTGATCTGAATGATCGTCATTCAACGATAGGTTTTTGTATCTTCTTGGGGGCATCATTGATCTTATGGAGATGTAAGAAGCAACAGAAATTATCCCTTTCATCAACAGAGGCTAAATACAGAGCAATGGCTACTACAACTATGAAAGTAGTCTGGCTTCAACGACTGCTTTTCGACATGGGAGTTGAAAGTTCAGAAGCATCCGACATGTGTTATGACAACAAGAGCTCTATCTACATTGCAAGCAATTGGACGTTCCATAAACGTACCAAGCATATAGAAATGGATTGTCATTATGTTCGGGAGGAATTCTTGTGCGGCACCATCAATCTTCCCTATGTTGCTTCAGAATACCAGCTAGCTGATTTCTTCACCAAGCCTTTTGTTGCTCCTAGATTTCACTTTCTCTTAGGCAAACTTTCGGTTATTCAACCGTAAGTTTGAGGGGGTGTTAAAATATGTAATCTCATAGACAACTCATATCTCATATGTAATCTCATAGACAACTCATGTAATCCTTTGTAATGTTTTTTCCTTCTTTTAGTTAGTTTAGTTCTAGTTTAAACCCAATTAGAACTCACTTAAAACCCAATTTTAGGACAGCTTTAGGCTTCACCTTTTTTACTAGTCAAAAAGGTGCAGCTCCAAGGGAGTCGTTGGAGTCCAATCACTCCCTTGAGGCTCCTCTCCCCTTCTATAAATATGAGGTTGTTTCCCCTTGTAAAGTAGTTCTTTGTTCTTGTGGGAGTTCTCTCCCAAGTTTATGAAATCTTGTTCTTTATTTTATGTATACCCTTTTTTTGGGTATTGTGTATGAGTGAGCTCTTTTGTGTGAATGTCTTTGTTTCGTAAATCCTTTTTGTGAGTATTGAAAAAACAATCCTTGTTAGGGATTGCTACGTTCTTTCAATTAGTTGTTGCATGAAAATTTGTGAGTCATAGCTTGTTTGAAAGCTAACATCTGGCTCTACAAGTTTTGTGTTTAACGTTTTGGCATATTCGATTTTGTTTGGCGTTGAAAATCTATGGCAAGTTTTAGTCTCTTGCATATGACCTGAGTTATCTTCTGTTATTTATAGTTCTGACAGGGTTTCGTATTTGAATCATATCTTGCTCATTGCTTGTTTGTTTAGTGATCTGATTGATGTTTTGGAAAGTTAACACTGAAAGGAACAACTTTTATGTTTTACACATTTAGTGATTCAATTATTTGCTGCATCGAAAATTTGGTTTGTTTCTGCATACTAGAAATCCCCAAACTGAAACTCGTATAGTTAACGCAGAGAACATATCAACGTATTTGCCTCATATCTTCCTAGGTATAAATCCAAAAATTACAAACATAGGCTTGTTGGAAAGATTAGATAATTCTGAACACCTTTTATGTTTTGAGTTTTTTCAAACTCAGCAATCTAAAGGGTCAAAAATCCTCTTAAAGTTGTCGAACTGGTCATCGGTCTGTTCTGGGTGTCTTGTCCATCTGCCTCATAGAATTTTTCATATCTCTATCTTTACAGATCCAAATTTTGTTACAATCGTTAGAGCTTTGATGCAAGGTAAAGTTATTAAATACCATGTCTTAGATACTTTTGTGCTTCAATCATATCTTTCTGAATTGAAATTTGCAAGGAATATTAATTTGCATGAAGCAAATGTTAATGTATTGATTACTAATAGAGCTTTATAACAGTTGCCAAGCATACATAATTACTCTCTTATATATCTGATGATTACATTGTATAATTCATTTTTTACTCCTTGGGACAGATATTGCGTTGATTTTATTTCATGGGTAGGGCGTCCGGCAGAGGAGGCTGTTCATTTCATTTTGAAAAAAAATCTGCATAAGGAAAATGGGGGAACAAAGAAGGTATAGCCATGGGAGGCGGTGGTGTTGTTGTGCAAGAACAAGGGCGTGAAGTCGTGGTTGTTGTTGTTGTTTGTTCTGGATGTGGGAGACGTTGTATTGTTGTTCGTGAGCCATCTGCATCGCTTCTGGAGAGTGTGACTCATGACTGCAAAAGAGATACCCATTTTCTACAAACTTGTTACTTTTATCTTGTGTTCTTTGCATAGTTGTTGACATCGTCTGTTAGTTGTCTTGTTATAAAATGTGAGAATATTTCCAAAGTGTTAATGATATTGTTTATGTGGATTTGGTTGTTCTGAAACTCATTTTGTTGTTGTATGTTTTGGGTTTTGTTGAATCTCGTTTTTCTGCTAAAGAAGTCATTTCTACACTCGGGTCTGTCTGACACAGTCCCAGTTTTTCGACCGTATCTCTCTAGATACTGGTCTGAATTGAGTGATCTTTGGCTTGTTGAAAAGCTAAGATCCTCTCCTTCAAGCTTGTTGTTTACTGTTTTTCTTGAAGCGTCATTGTTAGGCCGTGAAAATTTCTGGCAAGTTTCTGACATCTGGAAAATACCAGAGTTTTGTCTTGTCCATTGCATCTCTGATAGTGTTTTGTGTTTTCGTCATATCTTATAAGTTGTTGCATTAAAATTTGTGAGCCGTATCTTGTTTAAAAGCTAACATCTGGCTCTACAAGTTCTGTGTTTAACGTTTTGGCTGATTCGATTTTATTTGACATTGAAAATCTTTAGCAAATTTTAGGTTGTTGCATGTGACCTGAGTTATCTTCTGTTATTTGTAGTTCTGATTGTGTTCTGTATTTGAATTATATCTTGCTCATTGCTTATTTTTTTAGTGATCTGATTGATGTTTTGGAAAGTTAACACTGAAAGGAACAACTTTTATGTTTTACACATTTAGTGATTCGATTATTTGTTGCATCGAAAATTTGGTTTGTTTTTGCGTATTAGAAATCCCCAAACTGAAACTCGTAAAATTAATGAAGAGAACATATCAACGTATTTGGCTCGTATCTTCTTAGGTATAAATTTAAAAATTGCAAACATAGGCTTGTTGGGAAGATTAGATAATTTTGAACACCTTTTATGTTCTGAGTTTTTCCAAACTCAGCCATCTGAGGGGTCGAAAAATCTCTCCAAGCTGTCGAACTGGTCATCGATCTGTTCTGGGTATCCTGTCCATCCGCCTCATAGAATCAATCTTAACTCTGCCTACGCAGATCCAAATCTAGCGTTGTCGGATCCGTTGGAAAGGTGTGTGTGTGTCGCGTAACTTCCTCGTGTTGGCCACCTCTATCGAAATAGAGTGATCAGGCCTTGAATCACAGCTTGTTTGAGTCTTGTTCGGACTCACCTGTTATCACTTTTGATTCCCCTCGTGGAGATCCTTTTGGATCTCGGATCGTGAATCAACTCATACATCGATTTTATATCAGGTACCTTCTTAGCCATTGATTTTGGATCACCGCAAAAACCTGTATACAGGTTCGATTCGGGCGATCCAAAAGTTGGTTCCCACTAAACAAAACCTATAGATCACATCTACGGTGTTAGACGTGAGAAAAATGCTTAAAACTACAATTTTTTAAGGGGGCATAAGGAACGCATTACTCTCTCTCTCTCTCTCTCTCTCTCTCTCTCTCTCTCTCTCTCTCTCTCTCTCTCTCTCTCTCTCTCTCTCTCTCTCTCTCTCAACATTCAGGGGAGGTGTGGTTCTCACTTTCAGCGCCTATTTGCTCTCTCTCTCTCTCTCTCTCTCTCTCTCTCTCTCTCTCTCTCTCTCTCTCTCTCTCTCTCTCTCTTTTGTTTCGGCTACCGATGCTAGGTCCCCAAGAAGGTCATCTTGATGCCACCAACCACGGGTTTTTCCAGATTTTGTTCCATGAAGACTGTTTGTTGGAATGTTAGGGGCTTAAATTGTCCCACTAAACGCCTGTTTCTGGCTAATTGGGTTAGGGAGCAAAAGCCTGACCTTCTTGCTTTATGTGAAACTAAAATAGAGGTCATCTCGCTCGTGGTCGTTTCTAGCATCTGGCAGGGAGCTGATTATTTCTATAAGCCAACGGTAAATCATGCAGGCGGTATCCTTATCTTGGGAAAGCAGTCTTTAAATTTATCACAGCTGGATGTGGGTCTTTTCTCTTTGTCTGTTGCTTTCAATTTGCAGGTAGTTGATAGAAGAGTAGTGGTTTCTGTTGTTTATGGACCTAATCTCGTCGTCATGAAGCCCGCTTTTTGGGATGATTTGGATAGGGTTGTCATTTCCAGCGCGGATTGTCACCTTCTTATGGGGGATTTCAATTGTTTGTTATCTATCCATGACTCTAATAACCTCGTAATTCCTAATCCCTCTATGCGAGGTTTCCAAGACTTTGTTCACTGTCATTTTCTCTACCCTATTCCTTTAACCGGAGAGCGCTTCTCTTGGTCGAATATGCGGTCTCGTCCGTGCTGTAGGGTCCTTGATAGGGTCTTTGTCACACCTAATTTATTGGACCTCATTCCCGACGTTTAGTGTGTGATGTTTGCTCCCTCTATCTCGGGTCATGGGCAGATCATCACTCATTGGGGGGATGGCTTTCAACCCACTAGGAGCTTTGCGTTTGAAGAATGGTGACTTCAGAAGCCAGATTTTCTCACGGTTATTACTAATTCTTGGAACAAAACTGTTGATGTGCATTGGGCCGCGCTACGTGTTCAAAATAAGTTTTCTCGTCTAGCTAAGGATATCAAAGCTTGGCTTCATAGTCGTAAGGTGGACAAATTTCAGCAAATAGCCGTATGGGATCAAGAGATTTCTGAGTTGTATCAGTCTATGTCTTCTCCTGGCTCTCTTTCTGATTTGCAACTTCTCAATCTTCAGGCCAGGTCCTTAGAATTAACCATGCTCTTAAAAAACTGGAGGATCAAAGAGGAAATTCGTTGGAAGCAAAGGTCTAGGGTGAAATGGCTTGCGGCTGGTGATGGCAACACTAAATTTTTTCACTCATATGCTTCCCATCGTCATAGGAGGAAGGTTGTTCCTTCTATCTCTATTGAGGGTGTTTCTTATCTCAATCAGCACGTTAATCTGGCAGTCTTGCTATACTTTAAGGACTTATATTCTGCTTTGTTAACTGTGGAGGGTGTCTTTGGTAATATCCTAGTTGGCTCAATTCAGCTAGAGCAAGCCAGATATATGCAAAGAAGGTTCTCTGAAGATGGGATTTTTTCGGCCATTAAGGATCTGTCAGGTTGGAAAGCGCCTGGCATTGACGGGTTTCATGTCGACTTTTTTAGAATCTTTTGGGACTGTGTTAAATCAGACGTGGTGAGTATGTTTGATGAGTTTCATCGTAACTTCAGACTGTCTTATCATTTGCATGTTGTTATTATTTCGCTCATTCTGAAAGATGATGAGGTCAATGATATTTTTCGATTCCGACCAATCTCACTTATGAGTGCTCTCTATCGGATGTTTGCCAAAGTTTTGGCGAATAGGCTGAAATCGGTGGCTAACCAGATTTTTTCAGACTCTCAGTTCGCCTTTATCCATATAAGAGGGTCCAGCACTCGTTCATCATGGCGGCCGAGGTGGTCCATTCCTTGCAGCATAGCAGTCAACCTTACTTTGTCCTTAAATTAGACTTTCATAAAGCTTTTGACTCTATGCATTGGCCATTCTTATTTCAAATGTTAGCAAATTTCGGTATTGGTCGTCGTTTTTCTGGTTGGGTGAGAGAGCTGGTCTTAAATGTCCAGGCCATGTTAAATATTAATGGTATTAGAGGAGACCGGTTCAAGCAAGGGCGGGGTTTGCGGCAAGGGTGCCCCCTATCACCTTTGTTGTTCAATGCAGTTGCTGAGGGTCTTGTGGTCTTGCTTAAGCGGGCTGTTGTATCGGGTTTCATTGATCCTTTGTAGGTTTCTGACTTCCCGGGTCATATTCTTACTTATGTTGATGATATGATCATTTTTTGTCATGCAAATGTTCAACAAATGCTTAGGTTCAAGCTTATCATTCAGTTCTTTCTCTCCATGTTCGGGCTTTCTCTAAATGAGACCAAATGCTCTATTACCATGTTCAATGTTAATGCCAATATGCTTGCAGCTGGAAAGATAATTTTTAATTGCACTACTTCTGACTTGCCTATTATGTACCTTGGCTTGCCGTTACAAATGAAGCCTCTATCTTCAGCGGCTTGGGCTCCGACGCTTCAAAAAGTGAAGCGCAAATTGCTTTCGTGGCAGTCGTCTTATCTCTCTAGCGCTGGACGTCTAACCTTAGTCAGACATGTTCTTTTAACTATTCCAGAATTTTTCATGTCTCTGTTTGTGATGCCTGTGGGAGTAGAGAAGCAGCTGACGTGCTTGCTGGCAGGCTTTCTTTGGTCTGGGTGTAAACTCACAGGTAAGCGTCACTTGATTGGTTGGCGTTCGGTGGTTCTACCTCGGCGTATGGATGGTTTAGTCATCCCGGTGCCCAGACTGCGAAGCATTGTTCTTGTCGCCAAGCAATGTTGGTTGGCCCACCAACCGGATAACCCTTTTGCTAGTTTTCTTCTGGCTAAATATGGGGATCCAACTCTTATTCTGGTTCGTCTGGGAACCCGAGGTTTGGCGCTCTTGCACTTGCGTAAATCGTGGTTGAGGGCTTTATCCTGCTTTAGAGACCATTTTGAGGTCTCCGGAAATTTTGGTCAGTGGTTGCAGTGGGCGTTGACACCAAGCGGAGAGTTTCTCACCAAAAAAGTCTATAGATCGTTGCTACTGCCAGGGGCTGATTGGTTGCTCGAGGATGTGCTTTGGGCGAAGGGTCCTTCCCCCCGTTCTCGAGTCCTGGCTTGGTTAATTTTGCACGATAGGATCCAGACCCACAGTAATTTAAAGAAGTGAGGCATTCAACTCCCGAGTTGGTGCGTGCTTTGTCAAGCTACAGAAGAATCTACGTTTCACTTGTTCTGGTCTTGCCCAATATTTATGAAAATCTTTAGTAGGACCTGGAGGCATCCGGAAGTATTTGTTAAGGAGGTGTCCTTTGCGCTAGATTTGATCTTGGGGCCGGTTTGTATTAGGCGCAGCAAGAGGTGTAGGTTCATTTGGCGGACGTGGTTGCTTACCTCTTGGTGGTTTGTTTGGATGGCGCGAAACGATGCTCATTTTCGTCATATTCGAGTTAACATTCAAAACCTGGTGCATAAAATTTTGGTAGATGTTTATGCGATCTTGCGTATGCATCTTAGTGATCTTCCACTCCCTTCTGTTGATGCTACCTATCCTTTGTCGCAATCTGGGCAAGTGGCTATGGCGTGAGCCCATTTTATCTGTCTAATGTTCTTTTCTCTTGTGCTTTCTTTATTTGTTTTGGCTTTTGTTCTTGTTCAGTTCATGGGTTCAACATTTTGTTGATCTTCATGAGTGGTAATGTTGAATTACTTTCGGCTCTCTCTCTCTTTATATAAATATATATATGGGGCGTAACAGTGGATGACACAGATTGGATGCGCTCCCGTCGCTGATCGTGGGTGCTGTTTTAAACAAAAAATGAACTTTAGCAGTGGTTCTCGGCCACTGCTTCTCAGCCACTGCTAAAGGTGGTTTTTTCACTCAGGTCTTTAGCAGCGGTCCTGAACCGCTAAAGACCCTAAATCTCACAAAACCAACAAACGAGCATTGTTCGACATTAAGGCCATCTAGTGTTATGAGTTTTCCTATATATATACGAAAATGGGTCCGTGCTAAACCCATTTGGTGCTAAATCGCGTGCTAAATGGGTTTTTCAACTTCTCTGGTGCTTTTTATGCAGTCCTAACCCTATAAATGTGTTGGGCATGGTCGATTTACTAAGAATCCACACAAAAATGGGTCCGTGCTATATATATATATATATATATATATTACCTTCCAGAACATTCATCTCCCAGACCTCTTTAAAAAACCTATTTGTGCAATTTTTTTGCTTAATTCAAACCTGGTGTTTATCATTGCTTATTCACTGAAAGCCATTCTTTGGATGGAATCAATTTAACAAGAATTCTTGATTTTTAGTTAATCAAGTTTTTTATGCAATATATACTGTTGGTTTTTCATGTGTGTGTGTGTCATAGTGACAAAAGTTAAAAACGGCAAAATCTCAGGAGTCAAAAACTCTGGGAGATTTTGAAATTTTTCATAAATCTCGAGTTTTTTTGGGCAAAATCTTGGCAATAAAAAATAAATTAAAAAATATAAAAAAATAATTTTTATAAGAAAATATAAATAAAACACATTTAAAAATGAAAATCTCGTGATAAATATCTGCTAAAACAGTAAATATCGCGATATTTGTCACGGTTTGAAAAACTCTCAAGAAATTGCTGTTTTAAACTTTCAGGCAATTTCTCGCGAGATTTTTATAAATCTCGCGATATTTGTTACAGAGGTGTGTGTGTTTTGACAGAGAGAGAGAGAGAGAGGACTAATATAGTTCATGTTGTTAGGATGTCCCATCTAGCAGACCTAACTAGTTTCTTGTGCAGCTTTGGCCACATGATTTGCAGATCAAGCCACATGTATGTTCTGCATAGTTTGCTTAGTGTGTCTTGGATCGTGCAACAGTCTAAAATGTGCCGGAAGTCCACAGTAAAAAATTCTAAGTTTTTCTCTAGTAAAGAAACAAAGTTTGATGACAAATTGACTCAATCCAAATCAATTTTTGGTAAACATGCCATTCTGAGTGCATCTGTATGTTAGATCAAGCAACCAGACTTGATAGAATTGTATCTGTATAAAATTCGCTATCTAAAGCAATGAAACATGAACATCATCTTAAAAGTGGAAATTCGTGAGCAACAATTTTAGGCTGTTATGAGTAATAAAAGATTAAATACACCATTTCTGTTTATTGTTTATGAAAATAGACACAAACTGGGCCCGTCGTAAACACAAATATACATGACCAATATTATTTTCAAAAGAAGAAAACTATAACCATAAATAAACCTTTGAAAAAAATGGATGAAATTATGGACAGTGAGTAATTGCTATATGGAATAAAAGTTTGGCTATTTTCATGAAATTTTGGAGTGTATTACAATGTTCATGCTGGTGTCATGTTCTCTCCCAGCGTCAAGTGAAGTTTTTTTGTTACATGCATCACTGCTAATACAATTGAGGTCCAATGGTTTTTTAAGAGCCCAATCAACGAAGCCAATCTTTTGTTATTCATTTAGATATGGTAAATTTGACATTTATTTATTTTGATTCATAAATGAGCACATGCAGGCAGAAAAACTGTGCTAGTCGACCACATTTTTTTCTGCCCCACTTCAAACTTGGACAACTGGCATGGGTGTTTTAGTATTTTTATGTATGAAGCTTGTTCTTAATTTTCTGACGCTATAATTGCTCTATTGTGTTTACTCCAGTATATCCCTGGGACGAAGATGGTTTTCCTCGGTCTGAAGAAGCCTCAGGAATGAGCAGATCTGATCGCCTACCTCAAGAATTCAACTTCTTCCTTATTCAACCATTGTATTTTTCTATCCTTGCATGCGGCGAGAAGAGACATTTTGGATGCTGAGTAGTATTTTTTTGCAATAAGACCTTTTGAGGTCATGCATGCTCTCCCAACCGGTTGGGCTGCTCCATCTTTTGATACATACTTTTGCACTCATACAAACTGGCTTCGTTGCATATTCTAAAGCTTCCGTGTCGCTTCTTAAATAATAACTGCTATGTTCTAAAACCTTTTAGCGTTGTGATAACCCAGTTTTACAGTGAAGTTACACAACGACCTTTTGTTTGGAAAGAGAAAATGGGTAATGTACGGGATGGCATGAATCATGCTTGATCGTTTTCAATGTTATCTAGAGAAGCCTTATTTAGATAGTTGGATTGATGCTTGCTCTTAAAGATGCGATTAGATCCTAATCTCCTCCACGGTGGTTCTGTTTCAAGGTGTTTCTTTGATTTTTTGTTCTCCAACCAATTTATGTATTCGGTATGAGGTAGTCTCGATGACCAAATCATATTTAAGTGGATGAGACTTGGCTTACAGTGATACTCTGACCTGATCTCAGCGGAAGTCCTCATGGAGATGGGTGCGAGACATGGATACAATATCGCCAGATGTGAAAATCTTGTGATATCAGTTCTAGATATTCACAAGCTCTCAAAGTTTCAATCACATAATTGAGTTTTTTAAAAAACTCGCCATTTTTAAACATGCTCTGATATTTCCATGTTTTTACTACGTTATTAGTCTTTTATGTGCATATTGTAATTCTTTTTTATAAATTTACTGGAAGTCATCATTTTGTCTCAGATTTTCAATTTATCGCGAGAATTCCTCTGGCAAAATCCCGATAACACCATTTTTTTACTAGGAAGGGCTTGGCTCGTACTTGGTAGGGGCTGGAATCAACCAGTAAAAATAGATTTTTGCAACCACCGTAAGGTTAAATGCAATCGAGGACTGGGCGTGTAACGCTGCCCGGATGAATTTTTACGTCCTCTCGGGTCATATCTGCGATCAAGGGTTGGACGAATTTGATGGCAACACCTGAAATGGCGTTTACATTCACCTAGTTCATCACTCTTACCTGTTTCTTTTTATTCGCCAAAGTTGTCTGGCGGTGCAATCCACGTCTGAAATGGACTCATTGTATCATCAGGGTAAAATATATACTTGCATCTGGGTGGGATTTAAAACAAACATGGTCCGCTTAGTCAAAACCAGGTCTGAACGGGCAAAAAATATAGCCTGATTAAGATCAAAATCGGATTTAACATTATTTGTTTAAAACAGCATGAAAATCTATGGGCTTCACCCATTTTAAAGGATCCAGCACTGTGGGGACTCAGACCATAATTGATCTGAGGCTACACCGTGAGATCCTGATCCACGTCAAATTTAGAATCAGACCTGGATCCACTTTTCAAAAATTGTGTCGTGTCGGGTCAAGCATGATGCAACCCATTTCCCCCAGGCTTTTGTCGCTAGGCAAACCTCACCAAGATGAACTCACATCAGGTGATATGCCATCATAACTTACCCACATTGGTGCGATCTTTACTATCAACTGTGGAGATCCCAAATCAATGATAATTTTGGCATAATCAGTGATCCACTTGAGCCGCATCCAGCAATCAAGAGCCTTCGTGTTCACCGTTTAGACAGTTCTCATGCCGTTACGAGTCACATTTAGCTAGGTTGTCAACCAGGTCAAAACCAAGATAGGTGTTCCAACTCCCTGTATGAATTCCCAGTACAGAAGGTCCAGGTTATATCTGTGGAACTCTGTCGAGATGTTCTAACCAGTGTTACTTTGAAATTCATGATCAATCAAATTGGAGATTAGCATGGGGATGGTCGTGCTGGGAAGAGGCAGATGAAAAGTTCATTCTAGTTCGTGGTGGCAGCCCAAGTTGGTAGGCTGGAAATGGTGGCGGAGATCTTTTATCCTCTGGTAGGCTGTAGAGAGAGAGAGAGAGAGAGAGAGAGCTTGCCTGAACCCCACTCTGTGCGGAGAATGCAAGCCAAGCCAGGTCACGGATCAGCTTGAGTTGCAACGGTTGCTGCCGAAGCACTCTAGCTGCGCAGACTGTCAGGCTACGAACCAAGGCAAAAACACTGTTCAATCAAGAAAGCTCGGCAGAATCACTGTAGTAAAACACACGAATATTTGAAGATTTTTTTTTTAAAGGCAAGCTGCCAGATATCTCTTAAGCCCCATGTGTCAGAGGGATTCGAACCTGGGCCTTCAGCTTGGTACAGGACCCCACTGACCATATGGGATACCACCTTGGTGGTGAATATTTGAAGATAGTTTTATTACTGAATATATATCTTTTATGCTAAGGTATTTTAAGCAAAAAGTCTATATAGATGCTGACCCAAAATCTGCACGATATCATAAAAAAAACAAGAAAACTGTCGTCAGATTGGTCCCTTCCACAAAAACAGGGAACAGGTGTCCAATGTTTTCCGCATACATTTCGAACCCTGGGCAGGGAGTATGGATCCTTTCGTGTAGGGGAAAATGCTCATTTAAGGGGTCGCCGAAGACCTGGAATCTACAAAAAGCTCAAAGAACTTTCAGTAAATTATCGACAACACAATGAAATTTTATAGCAACAAATGACTTCGAGAGCAGAAAAGATCATGGAAGATATAGGCATAACAGTAACCAAATTATGATAAAAAGCTTCAACTGTCCTTAAATTGCCCAGGAAAATGCCTGTTTAACCACAATTGACCAACCAGCCCAAATCACCAATGAACTAAGCGTGAAGTAAATATCCTTGCATAAAGCATAGATATAAATTTGAACACGATAGTTGTCTATAAGCACAGGAAGAAAGAGAGAGAGAGAGAGAGAGAGAGAGAGAGAGAGAGAGAGAGATGTTTTTGCAAGTATTGTGCATGTGGATCTAGACACCCCAAACGAAGATCCACTGCTCAAGATTCGATGCTATTTTTTTGTATTAAGAGTTAAATAAAATCTAAGCATAAAATTAATTCGTGTAAAAAAAATCAATGACTTCATAGAAGAAAAAATCTTGCTATTATGATCCACAGCAAAAATAAGTATGAAATATTCCACCATCTTCTAAAAATGGAGAGTTTTGTGTTCAAAAACTAGTGAGTGGAAAAAGAAATATCATGTAAAAAGTAGAATAAGATCAAAATAAATGAACCCATGATGCATAAAACCAGACAGCCACAGACGAAAAAACAAAATTTAGACTTCTGTTACAATTGCTGCAGTTCTTCCTCTCTTCTTTTTCCTTATAAATCATGCAGAGTATTACTTGGGCTGATAAAGGATAGAAAAAATGGAGCAAATTATTCCCTCTCCCCGCTCTCATCCAACAAAAGCAAAAAAAATAATGCATTTTTATGAACACTACTACGTTTTTTTCTTTTTTAATTATGGGAAGAAACCACATTATTACATGTCCTTGTGCTGAAATTATGACACCCAATTAGCACAAAATATATACCAATGCCCACATTTTAATAAGAGAAACAATGGTTCTCCACATAACATAAATTACCAAAGGACAATAAAAATAATTTAAGGTTTCTGAACCTATAAGTGCACTTATTAAATCAACAAAACCAGATAAGAATTGCACATTAAACATGAATCAACAAAAAGAAAACAGGAACATAATCAGGGTTTTTATGATTAAAGCTTGCAACATAGATAAAATAAAATTTAACTACAAGAAAATGATTAGTTATAAATATTTTTAGTTATTAAATCCCCACTACTTCATCTTGTTGGAGTGTTGGTGACTATGTCGCTTAGGTACGGGTGTGGGTATGCAGTACAATACAGGTAGAAGGGGTTTTTTATGATCAAAGCTTGCAACATAGATAAAAAGAAAATTTAGTTATTAAATCTCCACTATGGGTGTGGGTATGGGGTACAATACGGGTATGAAGGGGTTTTATGATCAAAACTTGCAACATGGATAAAAATAAAATAACTACCAGGAAATTATGATTAGCGAGAAAATTTTAAGTTATTAAATATCCACTACATCTTGTTGGAGTGTTGGCGCCTATGTCACATAGGTACGGGTGTGGGTACCGGGTACTACATGGGATTTTCCAAAAGAATGGGTACGGCTATATATGTAAACATAGCAAAATGCACTACTGTACTATGATTTGCAAAATGTTCTACTCGTGGAGCTGTAGACTGTGAATAAGAATTAAAGGCCTAAACATATTAAAGATATATAATTAACTAACAATTATTAATAAAAAAGTATTATAGTTAATATTGGACACCTTAGACCTTGGGTATTATCTACACTTCAATTGGATCATGAAATGGATAGAATAAGTCCAGTCCAGTCCAGTCCAAAACTTAGTTGAACCATACCCGAAGTATACAAGTACCAATGTGGGTATGACGTGGGTACGAGGGGCTGGTAAATGTACCTATCTTAGGTAGGTCGGTGCAGTGTCCACTTAGCACCCTTTTGAGGTTGTTTATCTAAGGAGCTTCAAAGAAAAAGCTTATCTTATACCTGAAGTACCCATTTCAGGTTCAGTAAGGATTTCTCGCACATCTGTAGGTTGGGGCAAAAAATCCTGATAGATAGCTCTTTATTTATTAATTCCATAAGTACCCCTATTTTGTATGATTACCAGCACGAAATGATCGAGACTTGATGCTTGGGTTCAACATGGGCCATCATATTTGTCACGGGCTTAGAAGCGAAGGCCCCCGTGACGTAGCTTCGAGTAATCGCAAACACCGAAAGCAAGCCTTTTTAGCGCACAAGCAATGTACAACACACGCGCATGCACAATCACAAAGAGAGCAAAGAGGTAAGGATGCAAAAAGATTCTTTATAGATACTTGAAAGCAAAGTACATCAAGAGGATAAGAGAGGGTTCGAATACACGGGGTTCTTAAGCCGTAATGCTTTGTGGGGCACTCGAGAGTGTCAAAGAGGTATATACATTAGAAACAAAAGATGAAAAGCATGGCGGTCCGGAACACGCTCCACCGCCTAAGTTAGTACCGTCCTCGACGCCAATTGTTCATGGTAGTCTTTTACAAGCTGTCGCTGTTGAAACATGTCGTTGGCCTTTTCCCAGGTAGCTTCAAATTCTGGCAATCCCTTCCACTGCACTAAATATTTTTTGACTTCCCCAAAGTAGTTGTTGGAATGGTCGAGGATAACTTCTGGTTCTCTGCTTGGGGTGCTGACCGTTGAGGGTGTACGTTGCGGAATAGGAGCACGTTAAGGCATGCTTCGTTGAGGGTCTCATTCATCTTCGTGAAACGGTTTCTCGTCAAAACTTGCCAATGAAGCGGGCATCGCAATCGCTGACAATGCTCTCTGGAATTCCCCAATGCTTGACTACATTCCACACGAACAACTTCGTAGTATCGACAACTGAGCATGTAGCAGGGGCAGGGGCAGGCACGAAGATAGCATACTTCGAAAACATATCCACAATCACATAGATAGAACTGCAACTTTGTGTTTTTGGCAAGCGCACAATGAAATCCATGGTTATGCACTCCCATGGGCGGCTTGGCACAGGTAGGGGCTCCAGCAATCTACCAGGTCTCTGATTGATGGGCTTGTGTTGTTGGCAAATCAAGTAAGTCCGTACATAAGCATCCACATCATCGCGCATCTGCAGCCAGTAGAATGCACATTCTAGCAACGCCAATGTTCTCTGTTGTCCTGGGTGACCTGCCCAGATAGTATCATGGCACTCGTGCATCAAGCGTCTCCGTAGAATATCCTGTCGCGGGATATATAGGTGGTCGCCCGCTGAGCAGAGCAAATCCTCCTCCAACCAAAATCTCTACGTCTTTCCTTCCTTCACCAATGTGATCAGTTGTTGAGCCGTCGGGTCACTCTTTAAAGCTTCTCAAACCTGCTCGAGAAGATCGTTCGTCAGTTGGCTCACATTGCCATCCCGAGCAAGCACAACTACAAGTTCCGCCTTCCGACTCAAGGTGTCAGCAACAACATTGGGCATTCCTGGCTTATACTCGATGACCATATCGAATTCTGCAAGAAAATCCTGTCAGCGTGCTTGCCTTGGACTTAGCTTTTTCTGAGTTTAAAAGTAGCTTGTTGCAACGTTGTCAGTACACACAACGAATTGCGACCCCAAAAGATAGTGTCTCCATGTGCGGAAACAATGCACAACCGCCAAGATCTCGCGCTCATGCATAGTGTATCGACGCTCGACGTTCAACTTTCGGCTTTCAAATGCAATGGGATGTCCTTCCTGGAGCAACACCCCTCCGATAGCAAAGTCAGACGCATTGATCTACACCTCAAACGGTTGCCGACAATCAGACAACCTTAGCACTGGTTTCTTTGTCAAGGCGCGCTTCAACCCATCAAAAGCCTTTTGGCATGCATCAGACCATAGCCATGGTCTGTCTTTCTTCAGCAGATCTGTGAGCACAGTAGCAATCTGCGAATATTCTTTGATGAAGCGCCGATAGCAGTTTGCAAGCCCCAAGAAAGAGCATAATTCAGGAACCTTAGAAGGCGGCTCTCATGCTTAAATAGCTTGTATCTTCTTGTGGTCCATTTTCAAAGTGCCTCCTCTCACAGTATGGCCAAGAAAGTGGACTTCCTTCTAACCAAATAGGCATTTTTCCCGCTTGACATACAGCTTGTGATCCTTCAGAGTCTGAAACACAATATGAAGGTGTTGAACATGTTGCTTGATAGAATCGTTGTACACAACTATATCGTCCAATTACACAACGACAAACTTGTCAAGGTGCGGGAAAAAAATCTTATTCATTAGAGTTTTGAAAGTAGTGGGCACCACGTTCATCAAGCTGAAGGGCATAACAAAAAATTTGAACGCCCCATATCACGTTACGCAGGTAGTTTTTTGCTCGTCCCCTTCCGCAACTCTGACCTGCCAGTAGCCAGATCTCAGGTCCAACTTAGAAAAGACCTTCGTCTTTCCAAGTTGATCAAACAAGTCCGCAATCAAGGAAAGCGAATACTTATTCTTCAGTCATTTTGTTCAGTGCCCTATAGTCGACGCACAGACACTTTGACACATCGTGCTTTGTCTGAAACAGCATGGGCGCTCCAAAGGGAACTTTGGATGGTTGAAGATTTTCGCTTCGAGCATATCATCCAATTGCTTGAATAATTCCTGCAACTCAGGAATTGCCATGCGATAGGGAGTCATTGCGGATGGTCGTGCACCCGGCACCAGTTCAATTTGATGATCTACCTCGCGCATCGGAGGTAGCTTCTTTGGCAGTTCAGCGGGCATAACATCGCCAAACTCCTTCAATACTAGCGCTAAGGCCTCTGGGACATCTGCAGCTTCTTCTGCCTCGCCTATAGCACAAATTGTGACAAGAAAAGTCTCGTCACCACTTTTCATGCCTCTCTTTAACTGGAGTGAGGACACCAAGCACCCATAAGGCTTCACCGGTATCGTAGTAACCATGCAGGGCTAATTCTCACTCTCAAAGCTGACAGCATTGAGGTGAGGCATCGGCACGGCCTTGTTGATTCTCAAGAATTTCATTCCGAGGATGACTTTGAAATCATCCATGGGCGCGACTGATAGCATGATCCTCCCTAACCAGTTGTGGATTTGCACTGACGCATCACGAACACCGTAGATGGCCCTGGCTTTCGAGTTAACCACTTTCATGCGGCTCTCCTTCTTTTCCCACTGCAGTCCCAACCGTTCTGCCTCTTCACGCAAGATGAATTTATGCATAGCACCTGTGTCTACCAATGCCTTGGTGAGTCTTCCGTTGAGCAGAAGTTTCAAGTACATCAGTTCTTTGAATACGATCGGTTCCGCAACAACTGTCACCTTCATTGCATTCATCATCTACATTGCACCAACTGTTGGCATCTCTGCAGGTTGATGATCTTCCTCACCCTAAATAGCATTCGTAGCTCGGGGCACACGGTTGTCTTCATTTCCATGATCGTCATTTCTGTTAAGACATGTATCCGCCCAATGATCACCGTGGCAGATACGATAGTCACGACGATGATAGTTGTCGCCCTGAAAGCTATTCTGGTTTTGATTGTTATTTTGGCCATCATGTCGACCATGATTCTGTTGGTTCCCACAGCCAGCATTCTGTGCATGATCATTCCTTCGATTGTTATGGTCATTTCCCTGCTTTCTACCTTGAAATGCCACGTTTTTCCTATCAAGCTCGACAAGTTTATCTGCAACTACAAGCACCTCAACTAGTGTTGCAGGGTCATGCCGAATGAGTTTTGTGTTTGCCCATCCTTGCAACCCGTTACTGAAATAGAACAACCGATCTTGATCATCCATTCTCTCGACTTCCAGCATTATCGAAGAGAATGCCTTGACATAGTCATAGTCATGCACCGACCCTGTCTGTTTCAATGCCAGCAACCATTTGCAAGCCATTTTCTCTTGATTTTTAGGCAAAAAGTAGTTTCGCAATTCCTTTTGGAGGTCCTCCCACGAGACTATAGCAACCAACCCACGTCGAACATCACCCAAGCAACGTCTCCACCAAAGAGTCGCTTCATCTGTAAAGTACATTGTTGCAGTCCGCAGCCTATCTGTGTCTTCCTCTATTCTCGCAGCTTCCAAAAATTGATCCATCCCGTAGATAAAGTTCTCGAGATCCTTTGAGTCCCACATGCCCTTATACTTTGTGGGCTTAGGTAGCCTGTAACGTGGCCTATCCACGTACGCCGCAGCACCGCCAACTGGGGCAGTCCTCAACTGCCGCTCCAACTGATCGTTCTTCCGTCGGACAACATCTAATTCAGCAGTCATGATGTTGAACCAACCCAACAGATCATCAAATTTGGTGGCAAGGTCCTCCACTGAGTAACCAAATTTAGTGGCAAGACTTTATACAGTCTTCCACTCCCTCTACCGTTGTCTTGATCTCTGCATTGAGATCTTTAAAAGCAACACAAGTCCCATTAACCAACTTCTCCATGTTGGTCATTGTCCTAGTCAGCTTGGCAACATCATGCGAGATAGCTGACACCCGATCATCGACCATGAAGTCTTCTTCAGGAGGAACCATACTGCAGGAAGGAGTTATGACATTCTTCTTCGGCACCGTTGTCAATCCCAATATCGACAAGGCTCTGGTATCAACTTGTCACGGGCTTAGAAGCGAAGGCCCTCGTGACGTAGCTTCTAATAATCGCAAACACCGAAAGCATGCCTTTTATGTACAGCACACGCGCACGAGCGAAAGCTAGAGTATGCGCATGCACAATCACAAAGAGAGTAAAGAGGCAAGGATGCAAAAAGTTTCTTTATAGATACTTGAAAGCAAAGTGCATCGAGAGGAGAAGAGAGGGTTCGAATACACGGGGTTCTTAAGCCGTAAGGCTTTGTGGGGCACTCGAGAGTGTCAAAGAGATATATACATCAGAAACAAAAAGGTGAAAAGCATGACGGTCTGGAACAATATCACTATTTTTCCTTAATTATGCTTGTCCAGGTGATTGCTATTAAAATAAATGAAGAAACTTTCTGCATGTATAGTATTTCCTCCACCAGCATACATCCTATGACTACCACACGAACTTTTTGCATGAACCTCAAAAAGAAGTGAGATCCACATATCCTTAATTGGATTCACAACTACAAAAATATTTGCCTAATAGTCTCTTCTCAACATATGACAACGGCGGGCTATGTCACAAGGATTCGGCCAACCAGGTGCCGCACCAGCATCGACACGATGTGGGTGCGCGTGCGGGTGCGCGTGCGGGTCCGGGTGTGGCACCTGGTGTGGTCAACCCGACCCTGGGTGCGGTCAATGCACACAGGGTCATTTATGTCCAACTTTTGGACTTGAAAAAAAAAGAGACTTGCTGAAATGGGCATGACAGGCAGAAAACTTAGGAGCTGGTTTGTCAACATGGCGAGTTTCGAGACACAGCTCTTCAACTTTCTTTACGGCAACCACATGTTGTAGCCAACTACCAAGGAGTCTCTTCTCTGAATCGTTTATCAGGGTCAAGCGCAGGCTAAACCTACGCAAGTGCTTGGTTCAACAAAAATCGATTGACAGTGGTGAAGAGATCGATTCCTTCTAGCGGCGAGTGTGACTCGTCGAGCTTCTTTTGTCTATTGAGTTGCTTCGTGGTTGAAGGGAAATGATCCTCATTGAATTCTGCGGAGGGGATTGCGGTCGGGAGATACCTCCATCTCTTGGACAGGATGCTGGTCCTCACCGGAACTTTGATGAAGAGTGAATCAGGCAATGCATTGATACTGCACCTGGTGGCTTTCTTCATCATTCTCACCTTTTACTGAAGATCTGACACCTCTCGTAGTTGATGAGAGCTTAACTTTTCATGAAAATCTGGATGGTCTCAGAGAACAACCATATTGTATCCTGAAAATTGAAGAGAGCACTGATGATTTTGTTAAAATAGAGGGTTCACAAAAGGAAGGCGAAAGGGTAATGATGCCCATGTTGGCCCGTACAGATTGCAGTCCACTGTACCTGCCTGCAAATATTAAATCAAATTTTGATTTCCTTTCGAGATATGTGCTGGGTTGGAGGTTACGTACTACAAAAATTAATACAAAATATCCAAAGCCCAATGAGCTGCCAGATTTGGGGGCAGGATGTAATGATCATGGACAATACAGCCTTTCTTCAGGGATGACCAGCTTGGTTACCATTCAAAAGTAACTCAGTTACGTAACTAGGAGAGAATAACTAAAAGAATCGGATGGGAAACCAAACAGATATGTCCTGGCCAAGGGGAAAATGGAGTCTCACCCCGTTTGGACCGGTGTTCGTACCTTATTTGGTTCTTTTACATGTAATCAAATATTCATCAAATCCTGATATTTGTTTGATTCAATAGCAAAAAATTAAAACCATATATGCATCTAGCAGTGCTCGATTAAACTATTAAACCCGAATGAAGCTTTGAAACTCGATTAAGCTTGGTTAATGCAGTCTTATAATGATGAATTTTAGCATATATATAATTTTTTTTTCTTAAAATGTACTCAGGATAAACATTTTTATTTCATTAGTGTTACTGTTGTTAACCGTTAAAACTTCAAAAATTTGTATATATATATAGAGAGAGAGAGAGAGAGAGAGATTTATATTTTTGCCCTCCCGCACCCCTGCACCCAAGTTTTTTTAAAATGCCGCATCCCCGCACCCGCACCGCACCTGCACCCATGTGACATAGGTGGCGGGGAGGTAGAGAGATCAGGGGAGGTGAGACAACATTTTAGAGTAACATGACAAAGAATGAAACAGAATACACTGACTCCCTCCTTATCCTTCTCTTTGATAAGGATGGAGACATGAGGGTATTCTGGTCATTTAGATGGCATCCCGGATGAGGGTATTTTGGTCATTGTGCTGGACCAGTTTTAGTCAAATACAATCTCTTGTATAACAGTCCCGTTGTAACTCAATATCTTATAAAGTTTCTCTATAAATACATACATAGGGACGTCCTCGTGTATATACAGAAACAGAGGAATGTCCCATAGAGTTCCTCCTCTCTCTCTCTCTCTCTCTCTCTCTCTCAGGCTGATACTCAGTCAAAATCTGACATGGTATCAGAGTAGGGGCGAGAATAAGCACCCATCATATCAAAGGCTGCTGGTAAGGTGTTCTACCTTCTTCTCCTACTTTTTGTCTTCCTCCTTTCTTAAATCCTGTTTTTCATTCTTGTTCAAGCCAAAAAAAATCCTTTTATTATTTCCAGAATACCCAAATGCAAAATCATGCCCTCTAAAAAAATGATTCAGATCTGATTTGTTCTATTTCAGATCTGAGTCGCCCCTTTCCTTTCTTCCTTTATTACTGGCCTGGTTCCTTTATTGTTTCTCAAAAAAAAAAAAAAACTGTCGTTCCGAAAAAAAAAAGGTGGAACGAATCTTCAAAGATTCAGATCTGAACCCAGTTTTATTCCAGATCTGAATCTGCTGACAGCCTACTCTCTTGAGTCCTTTCTCCCTTTCTTTTATTTCTTCTTGATTCTTTCTTTCTTTCTTTATTTCTTGGAAGAGTATATATATTTCTGTTTCAGCAGATATCTGGTTAGTCTGCAGTCACTGTTATCGACTAGCAAAAAAAAGACTGGTGCTGGTTTTCTGCTTTCCCTTTCTTCTATCTTTCTCAAATCCTCGTATCCCCCTTGTCATGGCTACCTTAAGTTCCAGCTCTACCATCAACTCTTCCTTCCTTAGTCAACTTGTCCCTGACAAGTTAGACTGTTCCAACTTTGTTACTTGGAAGAAACAGATCATCCCCTTTATCAGCAGCTATGGTTTGATTGGGCATCTCGACGGGAATCTACCTGTTCTTTCGAAGTTCTTACTACAGTCTGAATCAAAGGATGGCAAGCAGACAGACAAACTTGTACGAAATCCGGATTTACCCATATGGTCTAAAAATGACCAAGTTTGAGGGGGAGTGTTAAGGATAGAGACGTGAGGGGGTGTTCTGGTCATTTAGACATGACAATCCTATTATGACTCAGATCCTAGATGGTGTCCCAGCTGAGGGTATTTTGGTCATTGTGCTGGACCAGTTTTAGTCAAATACAATCTCTTGTATAACAGGCTCATTGTAACTCAATATCTAGTATAGTTTCTCTATAAATACATACACGGGGACGTCCTCATGTATATGCAGAAACAGAGGAACGTCCCATAGAGTTCCCTCTCTCTCTCTTCTTCATATTTAGGCTGAGACTGCCAAAATCTGACACTCTTATCAAATAACAGGAACACCGCAACAACTATGCATTCATCATCCAATGATTAAATGCAAAAGACAGTGCTAGATATGTCTCTTGCCTCAGCATCCATTTCCCTTTCAGATTAGTTGTACTAAGCTTCTGTGCTCATATTTGACAAAACATCCAAAGGTATGCAGTAGAATTACGCACACATAAATGTGCACCCATTTTATGCTATGTTTCATGACCCTAAGTACTTGAAGATTGTTTCTAGTATACTAATATCAATACCAGATAAGTGTCGCTTCTAGCAAATATAATAACACATATACCAAATTGTTTATGTACATTGTCCTGAAACAGTTTAAAGGTGCATGTACAAGGAATCCCTAAAAGTGCAAAAGCATCATCTATAAGGCTGAATTAGGCAATGGAATAAGAAACTCCACCTCTTTGCAGCACAATCCACAAAAGAAGATGACAGATCTACCTCCCGTGCCTTCACAAATTTTACCTAATTCATATGTTTGTCAATGTTTTGTTGTCATGCTATTGCACTAAAATTCATGTGACAGCTTAATCAAATATATGAAATTTACCAACCCGAAATGAATGCACCTGAATAGGTAGAATGGAGGCTCACCGCCAATCTCCTGTCAAATCTGCTTCGCATCATTTCAATGCTGATTGAAACAATTACTGCTGTGTCAGAGGAAAAATGGCTATACTGATTTAGCATACTCTAAATACACTGGTTAGCCTATTCATACAGAATGGCAAAGGGGTCTCCTTCAGTAGAAATTTAGTAGAGATAGAACTAGCAAGCTCAGCTGGCCATGAGGCTGCCTCTTTTCTGTGCTAGTCGCAGATGTACATGTCTCTGTTCTGGACTTAGCAGTGTTGTATTTGCTATTGAGCTGTGAAGCGCAAGCTGGATAAGGAAAGTACAGGAAAGGTGGAAAGAATGCTAAGACAGGAGATTACCACATTTCTAATACACCCTCCCAGCACTAGGAATCAGATTAAATAAAACATTGGAAGCAAAAGTTAGCAGTAAACCACTTAAAGGAAGTAAATTGAAGCAATCAGCTAAACTATTATGCAAGTAAAGCTAAGCATCATAAAAAATTATCACTATAATGGGCCACCTTTATTATGTGATCCAGTAGAGACCTGAACACCAGAGATGCCATATATAATACACATTGGACACTTTATATCCATGAGGATATTAGAAAAATTAAAAGATCAAACAGATTTTACTCTGCTGACTTGGATAATGCAAGTACAGCAGCAGATCAGCCAATGCTGAGTTAACTGATAGAGGATAAAGAATGTACCTCAACACCATAAGGGCCTATCCGATTACGAGAAATGAAGTTGAGTACAAGAGAAGCAAATTCTTCAGGAACATCCTCCTGGAAATATTAAAAATACGGATATATTAAATTAGTCCTGAGAAATATCATTCTTAAGATTTGCCGAAACCTTTATTAGAATCTAACAGCATAAACCTGTATCGCATGTCCTGTATGTCGAACAACAACCATTTGAAACTTTCCTTGCATCTGACCAATTGTTAAGGTTCTGCCATGGTAAAGGGAGCTCAGAGTTAAACTATTCTTTTATTAAGTACAGTACTGATTTCCGAATTCAAAACAGCTATTGGTCCTAAAGCCAAAACATGTAGAAGTTCAGGTAAAAAGGGAGGGAAACAACTGAGAAAAAACATGCAGTAAAAGATAAATGTCATGAGCTTTGATAAATAGAAAATCCACACTTGCAACAAAGTAAACAAGATGCACTGTGTTATGTCCATGTGAATTGACTGTTTCAGATAACGTTTCACAGTTATTGAAATCACGTCATTACACATTTTGACCAATATGATCAGTCAGGTAAAAGCTGTTCATGAGAGGCAAGAACTTGGGAAGAAAAGACGTTGGTTTAGGATCAATTTCGAATCATGAGCACATTGACTTCAATCTTTTGTTATATAAGATGTTCAGGGTATTGGTGAAACCAAGAACCAATTGGTAAGATGGAACACTACAAAAACGAGATTACATGAACAAACTGCAATGTCCGAAAAGTCATAGATATACTTCTTAAAAATCCTTTAACAGTCCTTGTAAGTCATGCATTTCTAATGATCTAATCATTAGAGCGATATCAGAGCTCCAGATTGGAGTTTTCCTATTGATTTTGTTCTTTATATTTAATGTTAAGTGATGGTATTTGTAGCACATTAATAAAGTTTGTATTTTTTTAGTATTCACGTGAGTTCGTACAGCTGTCCAACCGTACTAGTTGCCATGGCAGTCTGGTCATGCACAGTACCCTGCACTTTTCACTTTATGGTCCCAGACTTGTCTCAGCATAAATGTATCTACTGTGCACATTACATACATCATGTTATACCATCTTGTTCTATTGGTGATCTTTTTTTAGCACACTTTCTAGAGGTTAAAGAGTTCAAAACCCCTAGATAATGCATTTCCTTTAACATTTGATTTGTTTTTTTCAGATTTGGATTGAATGTACAGATCAGATCTATATCCACAATCCAAATTTTATCTGGATGCAGATATAGATTTGATGGATTGAATCAGTTCGTGATACAATCCAGATGTGATCTGGATATCGTTTTGAATATGATAAAACTGATCAGATCAATATCCAATCCAGAATAGATCTAGATGTACCTCTCTTCCGCCTAACCACCCTTATATTTTTAGGGCCTCCTTAGATGAAGGTTGTTTTAAAGAGAGGATAGCTCGCCCCTATATTTATAGGGCTTCCTTAGATGAAGCTTTGTTTAAGGAGTCGACAGCTTAAATCCATTGTAAAAGAGAAACTGCATAAGACCTGTCATCCTTAGCAAGGTCTTAAGTTATATGTATAACTTCATATATAGTTATATTATATATATTCAAAATATATATAACTATAATGAATAATGTAATTTGAGTTGCCCGCCAGGGGCATTTTGGTCATTTTGTACAAGTTAGAAAATAGGTTTTTATTTATTCTTCTTTTTTTTAATTTTTGTATTTTCTATTTCTTTATGTAAAGGCATTGTTGTATATGCCTCCACATAGGGGAGTATTCCCAACGTCTATTTTCAAGGCTACCTCTTGGCCTCCTCTTGTCTATAAATAAGGGTTTCAGGCCCCTTGTATTCTAAGCTTGTTTGAAGCTCCTTGATGAATAAATTCATTATTTTTAAGTGGTGTCTCTCTTTTGATATTGTATCCACTCTTGTCCTTGTGTAAGGCTTAGTGCTTTTTGGATTGTCCCATAGTGGATTTGTGCACGTGCACTTTGTGATTGTGTTCTTCGTAAGTCCTAAGTGGTTTTTGTGGTTTGGACCATTTGTGGGTAAAATTTGTGCCTCTTGAGTGAGGTGTGTGAAGACTTCTTGTTTCATTACAGGAGGTACATGTTAGGAGATAGAAAGAAAGGATAATAGAGGAGAAAAAGTCATTCACATGCATTTATCCTATTATAACTCATAGTCATAGATCTCATACATAAATCCATATGAGGAATAGCCCTATTATCCATAAGTTTGCATCCACATAAAACATGCATACATGTTGCATTTTCATTACACGAGCACATGTCATGCCACAAATTTTTCGCTAGAGATTAAAACATACAAACGGAATATTCATCTAGGCAACATAAAGTATTATTTATGCATGCATGTAGTATAAAACCAACAAAAAAAATATGTAAAAATGCCTTAAAATTTTGGATTAATTTGGATATCATATTTTATAAGTAGAACCCTGAAATCTTATTTGGATCCAACTATAATTAAAATGGATCCTATTATAATCCATCAAAAAAAATTTGTAACTTCATTTAAAATAAATATTTAAGCCAAAATTAGACTCGGAACAAAGATAATCAAAGCGTTATTTTCTAATGGTTCAAAACTCCTCAAAATTCTTTTATAACAAATGTATTTAATATACTTTTACTAAATTGGATCTATTTTCGGATCCAATTGAAAGCAAACATAAATCAACATAGTATCAACTATGTAAAGGACCGAAACTGATCCACAACAATACATCTACAACAGAACTATTGGTATAAAGCTAATATCCATATCTGAATTATATCTGATTGTAAATAACTAGAACCGATCCAAATAGGGTGCAAATAATATTTGGATTAGGCAAAAATCTCATTTAATTCATCTGATATGTCCTATATCCAGATCATATCTGGATCAGCTAATGATCAGATCCGATTTCATATCTTGATCTCATTTTAATTGAATAACCATCTGATCCGATCAATCCAAACCTATTTGAATTGTTTCCGGAACAAATAATGATTTAATCTGATTGATCTGTTCTGAATCCATATCCGGATCAGATAACAATTCGATCCAATTTATTAAATCCAAATCCATGTCTGAATCATATTTGGATAGGATAATGTTCTAGTTCGAGTGATTAGATTTGGATCGTATCCAGATCAGATAACGACTTGATCCAATTGATTTGATCTATATCCACATCCAAATCTTATTGAATTAGATATTGAACTAATCCGATACATCAGATCCATATCCACATCCAGAATATATCTGATTGGATATTGGTCTGATTCATATCCAGCAGATCTACATCCACATCCAGATCATATCTGGATTGGATAATGATCCAAACCTATTCATCAGATTCAGATCCATAACTATCATTTGAAAGATCCTATATACAATGAAATCCCTCAAGCTTTAATACTAAATAATGCACATAATTGATGTTAACAAAAATGCTGAACCATCTGGTGAAAAGTCTGGTAACATATTTGTAGCACATGCGAAGAAATCCTGCCAGACGAACAGCATCCCTTTTCATCAGGAAATCCAAGAGAAGAATAGGTGATGTTTGGCATCCTAATTGAATTATTTTTCGATATTGCAGATCCAAATACAGCCAAGCACCTCCCTTGAAGTCTACGATTTCCTGGATGAGTCACTACAACATCTTCAATTTGACACACTAGCGATCCAAAGTATGTCTTCAGAATGAAGCATTAATTTCTAGTGCCTTGAATAACCATGGGTGTTGTAGGATAATGAAGCTAAAGACATCCCATCAGCTGAAGCTGTGAATAATGAAGTCAGTGCCTTGAACCTCTATTAGACGTGATTCTTATAGTCCAGCTTCTAAGAATGCAATTGGCTGTAAACTAATATTGGAAAAGGAATATGAAAGCCTATAAAGAGACTATCCCTCTCTCTTCCCACAATGCAGAATTTTTTGGTTGGACCACTGATGGAAGTTCAAAACCACTAAGATTCCTCTCACAGCTCTAAACATAAATGAACCAATATAAGTTATAACCGCATTCCTTCCAATCCTAATTTGCAACAGTGCTATTCTATCAACATTCCAATTGATGTTTTTTCTTTCTTTTTTTCCCCAAGGAAATGGCTAAGGTATGCCCCCCTATTAGCATTTAGCCCATGAACTTTCCACCTTCCACCAGAGGCCTTGTCTGAAAAAATTGGTGACGCTCACCAGAAGTAGATGCTCTAACATAGTTCCATGACCTCATCATTCAAGATATCCCCATCTTAGAGGGGGAAAAGGAAAAAAGCCATGCTTCATTTGGACAAAGTAAATCACTTTCCTTTTACTGCAAAAACAAAACAAATAAAAAATAGAAAAGCTAGAATTTCTGTGCACTTGAAAGCTCAAACGCAGTTCCATAAAGGAAGTAGGTCAGCCAATCAACAATTACTGCTAAACTGTCCCATGTTTGGATATTTTTGCTTTGGTAGTAACATGATAAAGCAGTCTAATTGTAGCTAAAGTTTTATAATAGGAATGCAATTATGAAATGGAAAAAGTTAACTAATCAGAACTGTAAAATAACATTACAATCATAATGTCACATTGTTGGAATTAATTGTAAAAAGACTAAAGCAGCACTTATGTGTGCATGCACATTTCAATGCAAGAAAGTAGAGAACTCACATGTTAAAGATATACTTTTTTTTAAGCACAATATGTGACAAACTATCTCCAAAGTTAAAGATATGATAATAAATGAAAGAGGAGAAAAAAGAAAGAAGTTAAAAACCTATCCAATCTGTCAGTTCCTGCTAGCAATAGGAGCTTTGGCACTGGGCTAGAGAGGAACTTATCTGAAAGTCCTTCATACCTGGCATATTGAACCAGATGCTAAGTATACTAGTACATACAGAACCGATGATATATCAGCGAATAAATTATGTAGAATTTAAGAAAATGCAACATAAACTATCTTTTAATTCCTATAGTGAATCCAACCTGCACTTAACACTAACAGTCCAACAATCATAATAAAAGCCAATGAAGGAGAAACACTTAGATGGAAAGCTAGAGACATGACCCTGAAAAATATAACATTCGCCTCAATTAGACTTTTGCAATAAATAAATATTTCATAACTTCCATGCCACAAAACTGATGAAAAGAAGAACCTCAGTTGTACGTTAATGATACAAGGAGAAAATCTACTAAAAAGAACCCACTAGGCATATTTCAAGACATTGATTCTATAGAATTTCTAGTGACAACAAACAATTTCAGTAAGAATAGGCATATTTTTTCGTGATTCTTTTACAGAACCAAAAGTACTTTATTCTAATTAATGAAATCTCCAGGAAAATGAGGAAAGATTAAGGCCTTAGGATATTTAGGATACGATGAATCAACCATTTTATTTGTATTCAAGGAAGAGAACAGCCAAAAAGCTCACCAATCCCATAACTATCAATTTAAGAATTAGTCTCAACCGAGAGAAGAACCTTCAGTAATCTAAAATTTCTCATATTGGAAACCATAAACAACCTTAGCGATATGAAAAAATGAAGCCTCATATGATGAACAAGATTTAGGGCTCAAACGACCCTAATGTGGTAGAATCATATAGCCGGACTTTCTGAAGAATTAAAAAAAAAAAGTTGAACCAACATTTCCATGTATGTGATGCCTCCATATCAGGATGTCTTGTGAGAGACACATGTTATGGGTACACAACTGCCCAATCAAGGTTTAAATTTAGATAGTATTCTCGTAAAATAGAACAAGACTAAACAAGGCAACTGAAACTTGCCATGACTATCAAAGCCATAAACCTCTCACAGAAGCGTAAGACTCAATGACCAAGTGTCACACACCTGCTATTTTCCAAAAGAGGTGAATGCCTTGAACAGTATAGTTCCATCGAGGTGCAAAGCCATACCTTCTTAGTTCATGGTACACCTTTATAAAATTTGTGATCTAACTACCAAAGCTCGATGATTACGGGTGTACACTGACAAATGCATATGAGCAGCAAAAACCATGGCATTGGGCACCCTGCCCACAGATCTCAAGTTCATGAAATCTGAGTGCTAGTCATACATAGATCAATTAGTACTTGATGTACCATAGTTCATTATACATACCAAATACAATGCATGCACTATAGAGAAGTTCACCTGAATATAATTCAAATGCACAACAGAAGAAATAGATTCAATCAATAATTCAGTAAATACATTTAAAAATAAGCAAAGAAGCATTACAAGGGCCAAATATATGACTAACAATGGTTCCAGAAGTACTGTTTAAAACCCTACTACACATAAGAATCATCACCCTCCAAGGACTTGGATGTTCAATCTCAACAGCTTGAAGTTATAACAAAAACTGGAACTGCTTAGGAAAATCAGAAACTCTTCTCATGTGAAAACTTTGAAACTGTCAACATACATGAACTTTAAGAGTTAAGTTTCTGAAATGCTAAATTTATTTTTTCATGTATATATATATACAATTTCCAAAGAAAAGATCTCTAATAGGCAGTAAATATTATTTTTCTCTTAGTTATAGTATGCAGAGCAATAAAGCATTCAAAGAAATCACAATAATTCCTGTTTTAAAATTCCTTTCTTTTTGCACAGAAAAATAAGCACTGCTAGGAATCCCAGTATCTAATTTTTGCCAGCAACCCGTCATGAACAATCACCATTTGCCGCAGCTTAAAATTCATCAAAATCTGCAATTAGGCTGCCAATAAGGTCTTTCAACTCTTGTGATCAATATAGCTCTCTTGGAAAAATATCCAAATGAGAAACAATGTAAAGCATCTCACGATTCGCACAGTGGACACAAAAGATTTCAAGGAAGAACACAAAAATAGATATTGTCTTACCAGCCTTTCCAGTATCTTTCAGTTTCTTCTAGAGGTGTTCGATATGTATAACTGCAACATGTCTTCAAATTCAGAATTATATAACTACTCATCTATAGGTATGATGAACCATAAACACAACATAACGACCCCAACAAAAAATATACATATAAAATAATATAAAATAGCATGAAGATATATATATGATACCATTTCTTCGTTTCATCATATGTCAGAGTTGATGGGACTGAAACACGAGCAGAATCGGCATTCCTCAAAGAGGCTCCTTTGACACTCCATTCAATCTATGACAAGAATCAGTATAACAGGTGCCTTTCACAGTTTTGAACAGAGCATGAAGAAAAATCAAACTGGCATAAAACAATAACCACTAAAATTCAATCTGCTTAAAGTACATCCACTTGAAATTTCTGGTGGATGCAACCAAGCATTCTCAACTAGACAAATGTAGGAAACTAAGATCACTTCACTATAGAAGAAATGTTAGAAACAGCAACTGAAGGAATATTGTGAATGGCACATACTGCTTTTTCAATGGTATGAAAATGCTTTGGCCTGCTTGAAAGAATTTTCTGCATATGTATCAAAGATGCCATGGCTGTTCCCTGTACAACATGAAATCACAGTCACTAACTGATACATATATACTAGATATGCTTACTAATCTGGGAACCGGACCTCTACTACATCAACCACAACCAATCCTGCCAAGTTCGAAATCACTTTCTTTGCTGACAAATGCACAGCGATAGATCCTCCCATACTGCAAATTAATATCATCACTAATTATGAATTTTCATACTCTCTTTTACAAGGAAGAAAGATGCATATCAGCTAATAAAGCCATTCCAATGCAAAAACATTTCGACATGGACCAGCATTAAGTTTGTTATCTTCCTCTTCATCCACAAAAGAGTTAACGAAAAGTTTAAATCCATTGCAGAGCAGAGTTCATCAGGTCATTGTGGAAAATGTCTGGACTTGACGCTTAGCCATATCACATGAGAACTCCATTTTCCCTCAATACAACATATGTCAGACAGGTATCATGCCATATGCCATACAAGATACTCATTGAATACGCATTAAAATGTCCTTCATTGTGTTTATATACACATGCATAGAAACCCTTATTGACATCAGCAAGGAAATTTCCTGGATTGTTCTTCATGGCGTTTTTCCAGGATAATATCATCAATTTTCAAAGAAACTTTTAATACAACATTGCTATAAAAAATCAGGGTTCTCCCATGATACTTTGAAAATACACTTTTCATGAATTTCATGTGATATTTCTGTGAGCGTTAAAAATGTGTACCTTTTGAATTTCTCATACAACTATCATGGTTACAGAATTTGTTGAGTAAATGGAAACACTTCTTGTCGTGCTAAAGTTATGTTTCAAATTCAATGGTGACCGCAAAAGAATATGTCTTGTTCACTTACTGCCTCCAAAGTTCTTAAATACATCAGCATTTGGGTCTGCTAATAATCCAGAAGATAAATTTTTATGGCAAACTACTACAAGAACCATCTCCTCAAACCTACCTTCTGAAGTACATAACTCCTTGAACTTTGCTAGGTGGTTGACAAAGTTATCCATTATCAAAAATAGATGTGGAACAGACAAATGTGTTTGATTTTAAATAACATTAAAACAGCTAACCTGGGGTGTACCATAAGAAACTCCTCGTGGATATCCTTTAGCCGATAGAAGCAAATTTTTCTTGCCTAGATTATCATTGAAATCATCTAATGCAGTTTCCTCTGTATTAGGATCTTTTTAATTACCATATTTCTCTTTTAATAAATTTTTATTCTCCTCCTATCAGTATGGATTTCACTTCAGGAATGGCAATTCAATAAATCATTTTACAAGTAAAAGAAAAAAAAGAAGGAATTGGAGTATAAGAGGCATAAAAAACCATTAGTATGAGAGATTTGTTTTCCAGGTCTGATGTATAGCAAACGTGCAAGCCTACTAGCTAATAAAGGGGACAAACCTGTGTCCAACAAGCACAATTGCAGGAGGCGAATCTCCATATAGTACCGTCAGAACACCTACTACATCAGAGCATAGAGTCTGGAAAGAATCAGTAGTAGTGAGTAGGTGATTATTGCTAACATGTGACAAATAGGAAGATTATGTGGCCAAGTAGCAGATAGATATGCCACCTCTATAGATAAGTCCAGATCATTGTCAGTGCATGACTTTCCATGTCCTCTGAGATCCATGGCTACAATCTGAGCATCTTCTCTGATCTTACTTGCTGATAATGCAAAGGAAAGCCTAGTGCACCAAATTCAAATACTACATCAGAATAAAGAGAATGAGAAAATTGTAGTAGTGTGGTTCCAAATTAAGCAAATCCCTGGCCCATACACTTTAATTAAAAAAAGAAAGAAATGTTTACAAAAATTCAAACTGGAATAAACTTTACTATCATGTTCTAGTTTGGGGACATTGTCCCCATTTCTTTTCATAAAAAATTGGTTTCCATTATATGCTTTACCAACACAACACTCTGACTTAGAGATGACTGATCACCATTCTGTAGGACCAATTTCACTGGGAACCAGTTCCATGAAGCTTTCCTAGGGAGGAAGAATTCCATTTTTCACAGAAAAACTTTGATCCAGAAAAGATAAGTTCTAGCAAATGCCTCAGAGTGTTAACTGTTCCCTGAGTAACTGAATACAGTGATGATTCACCAGTTATGTATCTACTGTTGCATAATGGAAAAGCAAATGTCAACTGAAATCCATAAATCATAGGAAAAGGCCAAAGACCTTAAAACCACAGCAACTAATTTAAGCACAATCTGTAGTCATTTATACAAAGCAAAATTCAGCCAGAAGACAAAATCAAGATATCCAAAAAAGAAAGCTCCTATCAAACACAAAGAATTTTCAAGGATAGCTCAATATTGCAAGAAACAGTTCTTGACCTTCCATGGCACTGAAAAGAAGAACCTTGTTACTATGGAGTAAAAACACATTTCTTAGCAGTGAAGTACTTGACCAAGTCCCATCAACTGTAAATTCTCAACATAACAAGATTTTATCCGAAGAACAAACCAATTACTATCTTGCCTAGTTCATCAGTTAAATACTCTATTGCTTTTGATAAGATAAACAGTCCCACGTGGGCTTGCCAGACTGAGTTTTAATGGTTCGACATTGTCAAATTTTGGCAGGGTTGTATCAATGTAGAATATAGAGGAACCAGCAAACAGGAAAATTTTTTATGTGTTACAATCTGTGGTTTAAAGGGTGTTTCTAGAGGAGTTAAACATGCATACCTTTAATGCCTCTACAACAAGCAAGCCTTATACTCGGAGGCTTAGACCTCTTTAATGGGAAGACCGGTGGACATCGAGTCAGGCCAGGCCAGCCCGATTTGCAACCCGTAAGAGCCCGAGAAACCCAATAAATTTTATGGCTGCCGAAAGCCTGACCCGATTTGCAACCCATAAGAGCCCGAGAAGCCCGATAAATTTTATAGCCGCTAAAAGCCCGACCCGATTATAACCAGGTCAGGCCGGGCCCGGCTTTATTCAGTCTTAGGTTTGATGTGCTTTCCCGAAATCCGACGAGAACATCTGGATTGGGTTGGGTTGGACCCAAAAAGGTCGACCCACAAAACATGTGAAGAATGAATGAAACCCTCCCTATTTATAGTTTTTGGAGGGGACTCACTTCTCTTCCCTGATCAATATGGGACTAATCCACCTTGCAAAAAAAATCTTACAAGAGAATGTTAGGTACATGACATTTATGAGAGAGCATTAAATGAGGAGGTTTCTACAAAAAGAAAAAGGATTGCCTCTCCCACAGGTTTCTACAGAAAGAAAAAGGACTGTCTTTCCCATAAAACATGCATTAAAGAATCCTCACAAGAATAATAGTCCCATATCGATGAAATGGAGGGGGTGAGGAGCTCTCCATTGATTATAAAAGTAGGACCCGTTTGATTTTTTTTCACACATGGAGGCCTTTAATAATGGGTCAGGTTATGGATTTTATGTTGTCTATAACCCATTGGATGACCCAAAAAATCTAAAATTTTCAACCTTTTAATGTTTTTTTATACTCTTATTAGATCCATAAGGGCCTGACTCGGGCGTAGACCACTGCTCAAGCTCAACCCAATTTCATGTCGGGTCGGGCTTGGCCCAACTTTTTTCAAGCTGGCTACTTAAAGTTTGGCTTGAGACCGACCTGAGTCAGGTCAGGTACCCAACAGCCCGTCAAGTACCATGCCTGTTGAAGAGGCCTAAGCCCCTAATTGAGGCTCAAGCCTCATATGGGAGGTGTGGGCCTCTCCTGAGCTTACTTTTTAGGGAAGTTGTCTTATTTGGTGGCTACATTTTTGTCTCAATTGACATTTAAAAGGCCAAGAAAACAAAAAATCTCAACCTATTTATAGTGTTAAAAGATAAATAATAAAAATGATATGAAATACAATTTTGGTCATTACTTATATATTAATGGTTGGCCAAAAGATATTGAGAGGTAGAAACCAAAGGAATGGTTTTTGTTCATTGGGGAAGAAGACCAAAGGAAAATAATCAAAAGGGGGATTACTGATTAGTAAAGAACCAACTAATGGTAATTATTTTCCCTTTAAATTTTCTTTTCTTTACTTTTTAATTTAATTTTATGTTTTTAAGCTCATCTTTTTCTTAATCTCTTCATATAGATTTGTTTTTCATGTAACTATTTGTGATGGTTATGGGTGTACTTTTTTAGTAATGGAAGAATTTTATTCTTTTTAACTTTACACCTTGAAAAGTATTAAAGCTTTTACCTCATTCAAATTCTTAAAAAATGACTCATTACAGCTCACACCTTTAAAAGTCCTTGGTTATTCTAGGAATTAGGTCCGCATGTCTAGGTGGTTTTAGTACTATATAAGCTCCAGAATCCCAGATAGAAGATCATAAATACTGGCCCCAGACATGATATCATCAAATATGTGGTTATTCATGTAAACCCTCCCTACCACATTATTGAATCAATGCTTAGAGCTTCTCAAGCATCTAGAAACACACTCAAGCATAATATCATCCTTTCATTAAACTATTTTATGCAAATATTACAAGTTATAAATCCATTTTCCACACTAAGAATAAAGATAAATAACATTACTTAGAAGTCAATGTTTTCTTATTGTACATACATGATGGCAACAAGAGCAGTAGATATTTGATACAGGGAAAAGAAAGCCATGGAACTAGCAAGACAATGATTACCCAGAATAACCACCACCATGAAGACAAAAAACAACTGGTCCATTGGATCCTGCCATGTATATATGAAAGACCTGGGAAAAGAATTTGGATTAGAAACGTATTTTTATCGGGTTCAGATGTAACATCATACAGTGGTTAAAACGGTTTGTCTACTTACATCCTTAGTTTCTGGAATAACAACATCTTCCTCTTTGTCAAAATACCCTGACCACTCCAGAGGTGAGTACTTTTGAAGTGGAGTCCTGCATTCGTAACCACAGTGAAGAAGAATACATATCATATACAATTTTTCAAAAGAAAAAGGTTGTTTAATAATCAATTTTGTTTTTAGTATAATGAACTAGCTTAAGTACAATTCTATACTTACGATGCCAAGATGTTCCCATCATTCTTTCTCTAGCTCTTTTTCCCACAATTATGGTCATAATTACTTTCTGGTGTAACTAAATGAGAACTCATTGCCCAAACAAGCGGTAAACATGTGTTTTGCTCACAGTGTCAAATTGAGCAGGAAAAAGTGTCATCAAGCAACACGATTAGACAGCTACAACCTGTTAAGAAGAATAATGACAGGGATACTTGATCTTCACTGGGCTAAGAAAAAAGGAAGTTTTTCCTTTCTACTTTGGCATTTCACTGAGCAAAGTCGTGATAATCAGACTTCAGATCGGGTCATAGCAAGTGATTTAGGTCTTATGTTACGCATAACTTTTCATTTCATCACTTCTGTATCTAAGCTGTGGCTTTTCATGATGCTGATGATCCATTCAAAATCCATTTTCTCCAAGAAAATGATAGCAAGGATGAATTTGATGGTTCTGATCACAATGAAGACAATGAATATGATGATATTGATGATGTCAAAGACGAAGATTACAGTGATGATGACAACGATTACTTAAATCCCTTTCCCTTTTTTTTCCTTTAAAAAACCCCTTTCCTTTTCTTCCAAAATGAAATTAAAAATAGTATATCTGATTTTCGCAATCCATGAACAAATCCATAGCGTATTCTGCCTTATATTTCTTATCGAATTATGCATGAATAAAATGAAACCCATAAGACAGAAGAAGAATAAGAAAAGCAAATGAATGAACTCTAACTCCTAACCCGAAGAGAATTCCAACCGGCAAACAATTCCCGGGTGATAATCATGAAGATCAAGTTTTTTTTCTTCTGTGGCTCTGAGATTCCACGAGATCAAACACAAAATTAACGAGTTTAGACAAGAGCGTACTGAATCAGCGAGAAATCGGGGATCGATAAGAATGTCAATCGAAAAGGATCAGCAGAGAATCTTCTTCACCAATCCTTTCTTGTCGAATTATGCATGAATAAAAAAGACAATTCCAATCCAAATAACCACTTCCCAATGAAAATCATGAAGAACGAGCTTTTTTCTTCTTTGGTTTCTGAGATTCGACAAGATCAAACGCAAAATTAACTAGTTTAGACGAGAGCGTACCGAACCGGCGGGCGATTGGGGACCGATGAGAACGCCGATTGAGGAAGGATCGGCGGCGATTCTTCTTCCGACTCCTCCGGGAGAGTGGAGAGCTCCTTGGACTCCATAGCTTCGCCTTTAGATCTCCGGATACCGACTTTCTTCTCTGAACAGAGGAAAAGCCCTAATTTTCGCGCGAAATTGTAACCCAAAAAGAAAAAGACAGCCGAAGCGAACGAGGCTGATTTTATAGCAAAGTAAAACCCGATTCGTATCGGTTTCTGATTCGAGAAGACAGGACATCTCGGATGGGATCACCGACCAAATTCTTGGGCGGGTCGAACGAACCGAACATAGGGTGTTCCAGCTTGGCTGGTTTTTTGTGTCGAGCTGAGCTTAGCTTAAGCTCATGAAAAGCCCGAGCTTAACGAGCCAAGCACGAACGAGCTTATTACACGAAATATATTTTTAAAAAGTTAAAAACAAAAGAATTTGAATCCTAAACCTACTAAGCCAAGTACAAACTCACTAGTTTACAAAATAAATAATGGTTTCATACTTATAAGCAATAGCATTTGAACTATAATCTTATTGCTAGGGATGGTGTTGACGATAAGCCCCTTTCACCTCTCTCTCTCTCCTTGATTTAAGGGATCCCATCTCATCCCATCCAAATGGTTACAGGAATATCTCTGCATATCAAGTTGGTTATGAAAACTGCATACTATACCATTGTGATAATTTTCAAGTTTGTTCATGCTATGCATTATAAATCACTACAACAAAGCAGTAGATTAGCGACGACCACCTTCCGTCGCTAATCCGTCGCTAATCCGTCGCTAACCATGTTAGCGACGGATTAGCGACAACGCGGCGACAGTATGCTTACGTCGCGAATATTTCGACGCTAACTGGCGACGAAATAATTCTGTCGTCAAGTCCGTCGCTAATTGCGACGGAATAACGAGCGCTACATTCCGTCGCCAATCCGCCGGTACTAAACGGCGACCACGGCGTGGCGACGGATTTAATTCCGTCGCTAGAATAATATGAATAGCGACGGAATCATCCGTCGCTAATCCGTCGCAAAAATGAAAAAAAATCAAAAAAAAATTATTTAAAAATTAATTACGGAGAACTGTACAATTTATATTTCCTGTACAATTTATATTTCCTGTAAATAAAAAACAAACCACACAAAAAAATTCATATAACAAGTATCTATAATAATTAATCATTCCACCTTAAAACTAAAAAGTTTAATTATTTACAATTCAACAATTACAATTAGGAAAAATAAAAAAAATAGAACTTCTTCAACAAAGTCCTCTAATCATCGCCAAGATTTTGTGCGTCTTCTTGTTCATTGTCTTTATCTGTCCCTTCAGCTCCACTACCCTGATTATCGCTAGCAGCCTACACAAGAAAAGAACAGTCAGTATTGATAAACAAAATATAATGAAATAAATTACACATTATATGTGATTCTATCATGTGCTCATGTGTGATCTAAGGCAATAAAAAAACTCTATATGTGATTCTATCATGCTCATATGTGTGCTAAGGCAGTCAAAAAATTGAATATGTGATTATAGCATGTTCATATGTGTTCTAAGGCATCTAAAAAAACTCTATATGTGATTCTACCATGCTCAGATGTGCTTTAAGGCAGGCAAAAAACTATATATGTGATTCGATCATGCTCGTATGTGTGCTAAGGCAGTAAAAAAATTGAATATGTGAATATAGCATGCTCATATGTGCTCTAAGGCAGGCAAAGCCAAAAATTTTATATGTGATTCTATCATAAATGATATATAACATGTTCATATGTGTTCTAAGGCAGTTAAAAAACTCTATATTTTATTATAGCATGCTCATATGTGTGCTAAGGCAGTCAAAAAACAGAATATGTGATTATAATATGCTCATATGTGTTCTTAGGCAGTCAAAAAACTGAATATGTGATTATAGCATGCTCATATGTGTTCTAATGCAATCAAAAAAACTTTATATGTGATTCTATCATGCTCATATGTGCTCTAAGACAGACAAAAAGTTAAATATATATATATGTGATTCTATCATGCTCATATGTGTGCTAAGGCAGTCAAAAAATTGAATATGTGATTATAGCATGTTCATATGTGTTCTAAGGCATATAAAAAAACTCTATATGTGATTCTACCATGCTCAGATGTGCTTTAAGGCAGGCAAAAAACTATATATGTGATTCGATCATGCTCGTATGTGTGCTAAGGCAGTAAAAAAATTAAATATGTGAATATAGCATGCTCATATGTGCTCTAAGGCAGGCAAAGCCAAAAATTTTATATGTGATTCTATCATGCTCATATGTGTGCTAAGGCAGTAAAAAAATTGAATATGTGATTATAGCATGTTCATATGTGTTCTAAGGCATCTAGAAAAACTCTATATGTGATTCTACCATGCTCAGATGTGCTTTAAGATAGTCAAAAAAACTATATATGTGATTATACCTGAGAGGGACCTGGAATCGAAGATCCCCTATCCTGAACAGCGGCCTTGATCTCATTTCGGAGAAAGGGGGCGACGGTGTATTGGAAGTAGTTATTCAGTGATTCATTAATGATCTCGCGTACATCATCACCGGAAAGAATAGTCGGCTGCTTGGAGCTTATGTCGGCGCAAGAAGTTGGTGAGCCGTAACTGGAAGAACCAATAACTGGTGAAGTGTTCATATTACTCCCAAACCCGAACACGCGACCTTTTTTGGGTTCACCTGCTGCAGTCACCCATGCTGTAGGATCAAATGATGGATGCTGAGTAGCGTCTTCACCATATCGCTCTACCATTTGTTGCTCATATGCCTCCTACAAAATAATGTTTAAAGTATTCATTAATAATTAATGATAACATTATGATGACTTGCATATATATTGCAATGATTATTAATAGAATTAATACATACCGTTGTCGTTCTCGCCTTCTCTGATACGAAGACTCCCGTGGTCTTCCGTTTATGTGTTTCTACAAACACATCCTTATATGGTACACTGCCTCCTTTTTCTGCTTCCTGCGAAGTTAAATGATAAAAGATTTAGTACACAAATTTGCAACTATACTTATAAAATTAATATTATATATTGATGAGTTACCATTTTCTTTAGGTGGCTCCCAAATGTCTTAGATCCACCTGTGTGTAGATGGGCTTCGGGCATCTTCGATCGATTTTGTGAAGCCTTCGCAGAGCGATTTTTAAATGCATCTCCCGCCCACATATCGCACATTTCATCCCAGTAATCTCTCCTGATAGTAATAGGACCATGGCCCTTCCACAATAATGGATCATCTACTACGCCAGATGTTTTTTTTGCTGCAGTCTTCATAGTGTGCAGCATGTCTGCAAATCGATTGGCAGCCACCTTCTGCCACACCTTCCTTGCATCATTTTCTTCCACCGTAGTTGCAAAGCGATTCGAAGCCTACAAATATTTTCAGAAAGTTAGTAGACATTGCTTAAATAAATTAAATATGAAACACATTAACTATGAGGAACAACTGTATACCATGAATGAGGACCACAATCTGTCTAATACCTCCTTTGGGTACTCTTTTCATTGAGCAACTGGTCCTGGTAGATGTTGAAGAAGTGAATTCCTAATTTCTCGTACTACTTCTTGTGGCTCAAACCTCGTGCTGCACATGAATTGTTACACAGTAAATATTAATATAAAATATTTAAAAGATATGCAATAATTGAAAACAAAATACTTACGGTCGATTATCGATATACACTATTCGAATGAGTCTTCTTGTGCCAGCCTGTGAAGACCCTGTTTCCTGTGTTGGCTGTTGACTTGTGCGATCAACTGGTGTAGGTGGGTCGTGTACAGGCGCAACATCATCTGTAAAAAAATACACACCAAGTTCTCAGAATGTGCATTTGAACTAATCAAGCATCTAATTAGTTATATGATATACCTATCACAGGAGCCCGTGAAGATGAAGGTTGAGCCTGGCTACTACTGGATGAGCGACCACTATAACCTCCACGAACCATATTCTAACAAATAACATATGTCATACAATACATTCAAATAATTCACATCAAGTATTACAATGCATTCAAGTCATTCACATCAAGCATTGCAATGCATTCAAATAATTCAAATCATTGACATCAAGTATTGCACTAATTCAAATCATTCGTTAATTGCATAAATTATAATACATTCAGATAATTGAAATCATTCACATCAAGTATTACAATGCATTCGAATCATTCGTATCAAGTATTACATCCATTCACGGTTTGCAGTCATTCTGTCGTATGATGTTACGAATAGTATCCTAACGAATTAAGAAAAAAACAATCAGAATGCGACGATGAAGAAAATATCAAATTTATCATGCAATATACTATGTCAAACAATAACAAGAATTTTGATGCATGCATTGATAACTTAATATTTTCATGTGCAAACTATTAATGACATGATACAATCATTTGAAGCATGCTTTTATTATAAAATTTCACATGGAAGTCAAAATCAAATTGAAAGTAACTACATGCAAGCATGGATACAATTACATCAAACATTGCAATACATCATAATCATTCATATCAAATAAATGGCAAACATGTACCTGCAGCAAACACACTTCAATATCTCACTAACTACTACCATGCTTAGCATGGACTCCGTACTCCAAAAATAAGAACACTTCCATATTTCTACATTAAAATCATGCTCAGCATGATCTCCGAACTCCAACAAAGCAGTCCTAGATATCAACAACTAAGTGAGTGTGTGAACAATAAAGTGCTGCATTCAATAAATTAAATAACATGTGATACGTTTGCATCACTTACTCACCACGGGTATTTACCCGATTTGCATTGTTTTTGTCATTTACTTACCACAGGTGGCCGAGCACGAGTTGGTTCCGTTGAAAAATCTGCACAAAAACAAAACAAATTAAGTAACAAACTAACTAATCATGAAACAAGATGAAACACTAACTAAAAAAATTAAAACAAATTAAAACAACTCTAACTAATTGAAAGAAGAGAAAAGAAAAATAGTATATATGTTAAGCCAAATCTAACTAGAAGATGCTAATTTAACAAACCAGCTATAACATGTTGAACCAGTCGACTAACATAAAGTCATAGACAATTTCTAATCTGAACTACTTAGCAAAGGAATAGTAAATCAATCAATTAGTTTACTAGAAAAGATGTGAACTCCGTTTAACCACCACTATCATAAAGAATTCAAATAGCCCTAATCTAACTAACTGATTGTGAGAACATTAAATACCAATCTATCTAAGAAAAATATAATTATAAAAGACTAATAGATTGAAATACTCTAACTAACCAGATTTCAAGAAAACAAATTGAAGTAAAACTAACTACCAGTAGACATTAACAAACTAACAAATTGAACAACATGGACAACTTGTATATATACATTACAAAAAAAATTTCAACTTAAAATCCATATGGACAACATATATGCAAACTACACTTAAAACCATATGGACATCTTATATACACATATTACAAAATTTTTTTCAAGCTAATCACATGGACAACATAGGGATCACATAATAACTTTTTTTTTTTTTAAAAAGAGATCACATGGGCAGCATAGGTATCCATAACAAAAATTCTTTTCAAAACAGATCACATATGCAACGTAGGTATCTCATAACAAATTTTTTTTAAAAAGAGATCACATGGGCAGCATAGGTATCCATAACAAAAATTCTTTTCAAAACAGATCACATAGGCAACGTAGGTATCTCATAACAAATTTGTTTGGCAATGAATTGATCTTTATTCACAAAGCAGATAAGATAAAAACAGGTTCTGTGGACTTTTGATCCGGGGCGGGTCCGTACAGCATCTTTTTGAGCTCCCGTTCAAAGATCTTCATAGCTGAAGCAGGCAAGGAAATCGGGATCACCATCCCTTCTCCCCCTTCGTTATTCTTGGAGTTGACGTAGAAGCTAACCAAGCCGGGGATTGGGCCGTCACTGCCCTTGGCTGGACCGCCATACACCGGCATTCCCCAGCCGAGGTCCAGCTCGCTGAACCCGGCATGCCTGATGTCCGAGACCACGAAGGTGCGGACCACCGTGATGTTAGGCCGGCCCTTGAGCACCATGAGGTCCGCCACTGACCTCATGTACTCGTCTGTCACCTCCTCCTTGGCCTTCTTCACGAGCTCCACCGCATAACCTAGTGGGTTCGCACAGAGCTTCGCCGCTATCGAGACAGCTGCCGGGATTACTATCAGGCATTGTCGTAGTACCCCTGCGGCAGCGGCGGAATGTACCGGGACCGCGCGTTGAAGATGCACAACAGGCGAACCTCCTCCTCCGGATCGGGCTGGAGGCCGGCAGTGCGGCACCGCCATAGGCAGGGGGTCGACCCCCCTTGCCGGAAACGCAGGGGGTCGACCCCCCCTGCCGGAAAGCACGGCAGGGGGTTAAACCCCCTCCATTTCCGGCAGGGAAGGGGCGTACCCCCTGCGTTTAGAAGAAGAAGAAGAAGAAGAAGAAGAAGAAGAAGAAGAAGAAGAAGAAGAATATTACCTGCGCTTCGCCGGACGGTGGCGGGAGGTTGACGGGGAGCGCCAGCTAGCGAGCGCCGGCTGGCGAGCGGTGGACGGGGAGCGGCGGCTGGCGAGCGGCGGTGGCCGGACGGTGGCGAGAGCCGACGGGCGGGAGGGAGCAATACAGAGAAACAGGGAAAAGAGAAAGAGGGATGGGATTAGGGATTTACGCGATATTTAGCGACGGCTTAGCGACGGAAACATTCCGTCGCTAAACCGTCGCTAAATCAAAATACAAAAACCGCGACGAAATATATACTGTCGCTAATCTGTCGCTAATGAGCGACGGATTAGCGACGACAGAGTTCCCTCTCTAAATCCGTCGCTAAAATGGTGTTCTTGTAATCAAAAGTAGCGACAAAAACATGCAGTCGCTAATCTGTCGCTAAGTAGCGACAGATTAGCGATAAAAGTCGTTTCTTCGCTAATCCGTCGCAAATTAGCGACAGATTCTATCTCTAGCTAATCTGTCGCTAAGTAGCGACGGGAAAAATCCGTCGCTAATTTTCGTCGCTAATTAACAATTTTCTTGTAGTGAATATTGTATCCCTTGATGATTCAATAATAAGAAAAAAGCGAGTGAGAGTGTTTGCCGTAGACGTAGGTCTAGAATGACTGAACCACGTTAATTCCTTCTTGTTGCAAATCGCTACATGGTGATACCTTATAAATCATAACAGGTATACAAAATGATACATGCAAATCGCTACATGGTGGTATCTCATAACGACAAATCGCTACATGCTGGTATCTCATAAATCGCAACATGGTATCAAAGCTATAGTTGATCTCTGGCTGCTACGTCATTCTTTCATCATTGTCAAGTATTTCTATTCGTTGTGTGTGTCTCCTCCTCATGGCGAACAACTCGTCAGGACAACCTCAATCTCCATCAACGGAGCGGATCCTCATTCTGGATCAGGTACCTAATACAAAAATCACATATATGTTATTGAATTGTACAAATTATCTTTCTTGGTCTAAATTGGTTTTCCTGTACTTGAGCGGTAGATCTAAACTCGGATATATTAATGAAGAAATAACTAGGACAAGCATAAATGACCCCAAATATCATGATTTGAGGTCTGTCAATGACCTTGTTATGTCTTGGCTTCTTAATTCGATGAAAAATCGAATTGTTGAGGGTTTTTTATTTTTAAATACTGCTCAAGAAATGTGAACCACTACTGAAGAAATGTACAGCAAGCAAAACAATATAGCTCGTATGTATCAATTGTCCTGCGAGATTCATAATCTCAAGAATGATACTCAAGGTTTCTCTGACTTTTTTGGAACAATGAAGCGTCTATGGGATGAATATGATTCTTATACATCCACATGCACGGATATGATTTTCTTCAAAAAAAACCATGAAAAAGAAAAAGCATTCCAATTTCTCGCTGGGCTCAGAAATGAATTTGATCAAGTTCGAAGTCAGATTTTGTTATTAACTGAATTACCATCGGTTAACAATATATGTTCTATCATAATGAAAGAGGAAATTCGTCGTCGAGTAATGAATGTAGAAAAGTATCTCCCTGAAGCATCCGATAGAGCTCTTTTTTACCGATGATGTAGCTTGTGCAGCAAAATATTATGAATCGTCAGGACACAAACCAAGAAACAAGATTTCTTGTATCTTTTGTAAAAAAAATTAGACATACCCGAAATAGATGCTGGAACCTTCACGGTAAATCAGGAACTGCTCCAGCTCGACGTCCTCGTGAAGTCATACCATTTGGTCATGTGACTACCACTTCAAACCCGAATGATAAAGTTAGATCAGAAGATCTGTCTACTCAAATGAAGAATATTGTCAAGCTTCTTAAAATCATTTGTCATAAAAATGATCAAGTAGCTATGACGGCCTCCATATCCTCTCTGTCAAATTCAGGTACTATTTCTGCTCTTCACAATGATAAAAGTTGGGTCATTGGTTCTGAGGCAAGTGAACATATGTGTTCGACCATAACCAATAAATCCAGGCTATGACCAATTTTCAACAGCAAGCATGTTGTCATTGCAGATGAAACAAAAGTCGAGGTAACAGGTATTAGTAGATTTCAGTCGTTTGATCTTGCAAAAGAACTGAATGTTATGGTAGTCCCAAGCTTGTCAGCTAACTTATTATCTGTGTCAAAAATTACCAATGAGCTTAATTGAGATATCACTTTCTCACCATATAATGTGATATTTCAGGACAGAGCGACGAAGAATGTGATTGGTGAAGGAAAAATTTTAGATGGTCTTTATGTGCTTGGAAGACATGAAAGGGCCATGTTTGCTGGAAAATATAAAGGATGTCTGTGGCATAAACGCCTAGAAGACCCGTCAAGCCAGTCGTTGAACATGATGTTTCCTGATTTTCAATTTGATTGTCATTCGTGTGATGTTTATAGATATGCTTGAATGACTAGACTTCCTTTTCCTAGATCAGATAATGTTGCTAAAAGGCCATTTGATCTAATTCATACCGATGTATGGGGACCTTCTCCTGTGACATCTTATTCTGGTTTTAGATATTATCTTACATTCATTGACGATTTTTCAAAGGCTACCTGGATTTATTTGCTTAGTACCAAAGATGAAGTCCTTGGTAAATTTAAAGATTTTTTCTCTATGGTAGAAAACCAATATGGCACAAAAATCAAGATCCTAAGATTTGACAACGGCACTGAGTATAAAAATACTCAGTTTGACGAATTTGAAAAACAAAAGGGTATAGATCATCAATTTACCTGTGTAGGTACTTCTCAACAAAATGGAGTAGCCGAAAGAAAAAATCGTCATTTGCTTGAAGTTACCAGGGCCCTGCTATTCCAAATGAATGTTCTCAATTTTTTTTAGAGTGATGCAGTTCTGACTGCTTCTACATTATTAATCGTTTGCCTAGCAGGATCTTAGAGAAACACTCTCCTCTTGAGATTCTAAAGGGACGGAAACTCACTTTAAATCACATGAGAACCTTTGGATGTGTTGTATTCATAGCCAAACAAGGATCGGATAAACTTAGCAGTCGTGCTTCCAAATGTGTTTTCTTGGGGTATTCTGCATCTCAAAAGGGGTATAAATGCTATAATGTAGAAGAACAATGTCTTTTTATCTCTAGAGATGTCAAGTTCAACGAAAATGCTTCATACTTTCAGCAAAATCAATGCCAGGGGGAGACAATGACTAGGGACATATTTGAGAAAAACTATCCTCAGGAAAAAGTAGTTCTTCCCGCGACCGGGCAGACCGACACATGTGAGGAAATTGCAACCGGGATAGGAAGAACTTTGGATTCATCGCAAGAGGCAAACTCTGAAACAAAAAATGCTGGAAATCAACCATTGCTAAGAAGTTCAAAGCGTCAATCTAGAGCTTCTGTTCATTTAAATGATTATGTTATATTCTCAGTCACATACCCTATTGAAAATCATATTGGGTATCACAAAGTTAGTAGGACTCACAAAGCCTACATTAGTCGTATTTCTCAGGTTAAGGAGTCATCCATGTATGAGGAGGCTAGAATTGATCCAATATGGGTTCGATCTATGAATGAAAAGTTGCAAGCTCTTTATAAAAAATAAGACTTGGGAAGTTGTTCGATTACCTCTTGTAAAAAAGGCAGTCGGATGTCGCTGGGTATATAAGATAAAGCATAACAGTGACAGAACGATAGAGAGATACAAGGCCAGGTTGGTGGGTAAAGGGTATACTCAGACTCAAGGTCTCGATTACGATGAAACATTTGCTCCCGTTGCCAAAATGAATACCGTCAGAATTCTTTTATATGTTGCTTGTAACTACAATTAGCCTCTCTATCAATTAGATGTCAAAAATGCTTTCTTGCATGGAAACTTAAAAGAATAAGTATATATGAAACTTCCACCTGGACATCCTGAAGAAGAAAATACCGACAGAGTATGCAAACTACATAAGGCCATTTATGGCTTAAAAGAATCTCCCAGGGCATGATACCATCGATTAAGCAGTTGTTTGGAACAACATAAATTCGTTAGAAGTAATAATGATAAATCAATATTTGTCAAAGGATAAGAAATCATTTGGTTATTATCTTGGTATATGTGGATAATATCATTTTGACAGGTACAGATAATGAAGGTATTCAAGAAATAAAGAGGCTTCTGCATGACGTCTTTGACATAAAAGATTTAGGCAAACTTCGCTACTTCTTAGGCATTGAAATAGCTAATTCAAAAAAGGGCCTATTTTTATCTCAAAGAAAATATATGTTAGATCTTCTTAAAAGTGCAGGAAAATTCAGGTGCAAACCTGTAGAAACTTCAGTAGAAAGTGGACAAAAATCTATCATCTCTCCTGATGATGTAATAGTTAATAAAGAAGGATACCAGAGATTAGTTGGAAAACTAATCTACTTAACTATTACTCGACCGGACATTACATATGTCATCAACCTCGTGAGCCAATGTATGCATGCTCCTTAGAAACTACATTGGAAAATCGTAAATCGAATATTGCAGTATCTAAAATGAACACCAGACCAAGGATTATTGTACAAACGGAATGGTCATCATCAAATTCAGGGGTTCACAGATGCAGACTGGACAGGAAGTTCAGACAGAAGGTCTACCACATGATATTGTGTATTTTTTGGTGGCAATATGGTTACCTGGAAAAGCAAAAAGCAAGGGGTAGTTGCCAAATCTAGTGCAGAAGCCGAGTATAGGGCCATGGCAACTACTGCCAGTGAAATAACTTGGGTCAAAACACTCCTAACAGAAATGAAGACATCAGTCGATTTACCTATTTCCATGTTCTGTGATAATCAAACAACAATACATATTGCAGCAAATTTTGTCTTTCATGAACAGACTAAGCATATCAAAATCGATTGTAATTATGTACGTGAAAAGGTTCAAAGAGAAAAGATCTCTACTCCATATACTCAAAGTGCAGACCAACTTGCTGACGAATTCACCAAAGGATTGAGTCAAGATCATCATCATGGACTTCTCGACAAGTGGGGTTGTGCAAACATCTACACCCCACTTGAGGGGGAGTGTTGACGATAAACCCCTCTCACCTCTCTCTCTCCTTGATTTAAGGGATCCGATCTCATCCCATCCAAATGGTTACAGGAATATCTCATCATTTCAAGTTGGTTATGGAAACTGCATACCATACCATTGTGATAATTTCCAAGAAGTGTTTGGCATGCAAGCAATAAGTAGAGATGGGAAATGAACAGAGCAGCTCGCAGCTCAACTCAGTTCGGCTTGCCCCAAGCCCATTCATGTTTGTCAAATGAGCTCAACGAGGCTGGGGATTGACATTGGTCGACATGCCAATAGAGAATTAATTTTTTTTATAGCAGTTTATAATAAGATATAATATGAGAAGTAATCAACTAATACAAATGCAATCCTACAAATGCAAATGCTTCAGTGCTTCAAGATGAGTATGGAGTAAATTCACTAATGAGAAGCATTGTACAGGAAGCAAATAAAGATTGTCTATTATAAAAAAAGACTATAAAAAATGATAAAGACAATGAAGGTTACCACCATCATTCTATACCATAAAATATATGCAAAATATAATCCATATGTCAGGCCGTATAAGATAACTGAATTGGTAAAATAAATAAATACTAAATACTTCTATTAAGATTTAAAGTAAAATAATCTGATCCAAAAACATAAAGAGTTATAACAGATACAAGTTTTTTTTTTAAGTAACAGCCTAATGTTCCTAAATATCAAGACTTTCATATTTTTTTGAGAGAAAAAAATCAAAACTTTCATATTAAAAAAAAACTAATACAAAGACTTCCATTACATTAGAAACCTCAAAGAAAATGATGAAACAAACAACCAAATACAAAGTGACAACTCAAAATCCTGAGTTTGACAGCAGAGCAGCTTCATCATTAGACTTTTTTGAATGGCAAGCTGGGGTGAGGCAGACCCTCACCAATTATACAAAAATACCATTGGGATTTAAACTTGCAAAGTCCCAACACAAGGTGACGTGCAGTTGCTGCTCTTACCAAATAAGTGGAGCACCATTGGTAACTTCATCATTAGACTTGTACAAAAGAGAGTATTTTTGTTCAATGGAAATGTGTATATGGGGGTGGGGGTGTGACAAATAACTTACTTAATAAGGTCAAGGTGGTGATTCATATATTTTGTTTATAAATGAGAGAGATTCTTCATTTACTATGCTTAATGTGAGAGAGTGTCCTTGTTGTTGATGTTGTTGGCGAGGCCTCGTGCCCTTTTGTTGTCTTGATCTCTTGTTTGGTGGTATGAACCTTTTTTCACCTGATTGTTTGTTGAAGAATCTTTTTCTAGGCTAGCTCTTTTGACCTGATGATTGTTGAACCCCTCGATTGTTTTGGGTTCTCTGAGAGTCGTTCCAATCTTGCTCTAGGAGAGTAGCCAATTCTATGGCTTCATCCAAAGTTTTAGGTCTACGTGTATAGACCTTTGTCCTTAAGATTTGTTTGAGCCCTCATACGAACTTCATGGCACATTCTTCTTCGATGTTGTAGACGTTTGGATAGTATCATTCCAATCCTCAAAATCTGGTGGTGTATTTTGTGAGGGTAGCTCCTCCTTGCTAAAGATCCAGGAATTCTTGCATCTTCTCGTGCTATGGAAAATAGGCTGAATAAAATACTTCGACAAATTGTTCCTACAACATCGGTCCATTGTGAAACTTAACTTCCAAAATGGTAGCCCACCACCTTTCTGCATTCTCTCTTAATCGATAAGTTCTGAAATCTACCTTACTGTCCTCAGGGACTCGTAGGACTTTGAAGATTCGTTCAATCTCTCATACCCAATTTTATGCTGCTTTTGGATCATATTTTCTGATAAAAAAGAGAGGATTTATATCCATGAACCTCTTATACGAAGTTTTGTTCGTAGAAAAAGGGTACAGTTGCAGAACGATCGTGTGCAACTTGTTGAAGGTTATCGCCCATAGCTCTTATTGCTTCTACTTGTAATTTTACAACCCCAGCGAGATTGGGTAGTGTGTCCATAATTGTATTACATCTTCCTTGCCACGCCATCTAAGCAAACAAGTTCTATGATAAATAAAGTTTGGTCTTTGTCTTGGTATTGCATGTTGGGTAAAGTTATGTGTATCAATGTTAGTTATTCACACCAATGATACGTAAAGGTAGTCATATATATTAACTTTTAACCGAGTAAAATCTAGAAACTGGGATAGGAGTTGATGCATTTGGCAAAAAGTTGGTCAAACTACCAATTGGTTGTTGTTTTGGAAACTGATAGTTGGGATGAGAGTTAATGCACTTGGGATGAGAAGTGGCTTTATATTTACACTGAAGCATGAAATTGACAGCTACCACCTTTAGGAGGTGGCAACTGCAACTTTCAGAAATGCCACTTCCCATCTCAGCTATTAGTTTCCAAACAAGGCCTTATGGGAGGTGGCATTTCTGAAACTCAGTACTGCATTGCATGTTTTTGTTCCAGTTTTGGAACTCATAAATAAGAACACTAAAGGATTTTCAATTTTGACAAAAAACAAAAAGTTACAAGCATGTGTCTCAACTTTTCAACAACTATAAAATGCAGGTTTTCGACGTCGAATCAGAGAAAGATATATTCGAGAACATATATTGTTCTATAAAAAACTATGTAAATATGTGAATTTTCTCATAAATATATCAAATTTTTCCTATGTATGCAACTTTTGTCCCAAATATGAAAATTTGCTCCTAAATGTATGATTTTTCTTTTAAATATGTGAATTGCTTTCTAAACTTATAAATTTCTTCTTATATGTATAGTTTTATTTTCAAACATGTAACTTTTCTCATAAATATACAATTTTCTCCTAAACATGTGATTTTCCTCCTAAACATGCATAAAGTTTTAAGATGCAATATTTGGGCACATATTTTTATTAAAAAAATATGATATATAAACATGTACTTCTATGAACGCCAATTGTGTATTTATGCCCAAGTATTGTATGTATAGTAAAACAAATATACCACAATCACATATATAACAATCATATACTAAATCAAGAACATGTAAATGTACGAATTGAGTTAACAAATATATGCAAAGTAACCCATGAGATAAGTCATCTAATAAGTCATTGTCAAATTACCCTATAAAAAAATTTAACCTATAACATAACATTAAACCTATCGCATATGAGTGAAAAGAAGTACATATATAATTATATTATTGTAATATATCTTTGATGTTCTTATCTACATTAGTTGTGGAACCAATGGAATTATGTAATTGAAACTCCTTTGCTTTCATATTTATTTTCCAAAAAACCCAGTGTTGGTTCTCTTAGTTGACATAAATTAATATCTATAACATAAATTGAGTTTAAGATTGTTATTATTGTATGAAAGTCTATGTTTTGTAAGTATACACATCGAGCTTAAGGTCATTGTCTAGTGTATACCTTGTCAGATTTAAAGGATATGACAAATTTTTGGTCTTCAAGTATCCACGAGCCCCATCTTGCATCCCTTTGGTTTTGATCATTTGTTTTAAACAATTAATATTTACCGGTTTGTTTGTATTAGCCGGTAGAAAGTATCAACAATATCACTTTCGAGATTCATAGAAAAATATAGTGTAAAGTAAATGGTATTTGTTTTTCCTGCTCTTATTGTCATGTCCTTGTAGTGAGACTTTTAGAGTCTTTCTATAAATTTTGCTAGATGCTATATAATCAAATTATATGTGATGCATTCGTGTCACGTTCAAATGAATGTACATACAAATGCAATAAAAGAACAAATAAACAAACATGCAAACCTAACACTTTACTTGCCAACAAAATTCATTTGTAAAGTTCATGCTCCTTCGACATTTTTTGTTGGGGTCTTTATTCTTATGTCTCATTGACATGTTCTTATCACCAACTGAAATTGATATAAACATCAATTGAAATTGTACACGCACATGTCTCAAGACATTCATTATACCTCAAGCACCACAACTGAGTCCTTGCTTGAAGGCAAGGGTAAGGGTTTGACTCCATTTCTGCTATAACATCTTCTCTTATGTCTAGTAGATGACATCACAAAATACCTAAGATATACATAAAAGGCACAAGATATTGGAACAACTCATTAGAAAATACTAGATAAATACAAATAAATAATTTATTAAACAACTTATGACAAATACGCATATAGTAGAAAATTGTATGAACTGAAACATACTGTTATTCATGCTTTCTCCTATTGTAGTCAACCTCATGACATACATTGCACTTGTATGATACAACATCTTTGTGTTTTGTTCTCTGTCTCTTCATCATAGGTAGACCTACTATATGACCCACTTTTGGTAGATATACAGAAATAAGAGTGGATGAACACGTGTGAGACATTATCCACTATAAAAAAGAATGGATATGTGTTATATGCACATCAATACAATTCAATATTTCATTGGTAGCTTGCTCTCATACAAAATGCATGTGATCACGTGTTCACATAAAATTTCGCTAACCTATCACTCTTCACAATAGCATTCTTGCTTGTCAAGATCAACATTGTAACCGTGAGATCGATCGCAGACTTTGTATCAATGTTGGTGGCAATGCACTACTTGCACACATACTTTTTGTGTCATTATCTTCAGTTCTTCTATCTTTTCATTTACCTTATGTACCACAATGTCTATCATTTGCTTCTCGGTTTTCTTTCTTTTTTTAAAAAGTTTTATTAGTATAAGACGAAGCCTTTTAATAAGATGAATTTGGGGCTTGTCACGTATGGTGAGAATTTACGCATTAAAGCTCTAAACTATATTAGACGTTAAGCACTCATATTTTTTTATTAAAAAGTAACAAGTAGCCCAATATTTTGGATCTACGTCTATAACAATATAATGATATACAATTTCATTTTGCTTTTGAATTTTTTTAAGAAAATAGTTGTATTTTCATCTCGTGCTTGCTCGGGTTGCGCTACACTAAAGTGCATTGAGTAGTGGACCAAATTTCTTATAAAAGTTTTATGCCCAGTACTTCATGCAATATCCAACATGACATGTATGTCATGTGTGGAGGACAACATGCTTTAGTCCTTTATGTCTATTTGAGACAATTGTAAATGATAATATCTATTTATATATGTTGAAGACATTAAACTCTTCTTTCATATGCTAAAAAAATTATGATCATAAATCATCCAACTCATTATCTACAACAACAAATGCTATTAAAAATATTTACCACATAGATCAATAGTATGTGTTGACAACAATATACCCATATATATTTCCTTTAAGAATGTGTCATCTATTATAACAACTAAAGGACATCCCTTCAAAAACTCATCAAAGCATGAATGAAAAGATAAGAACATTCACTTAAATCGATGTCTCCTACCGATCTTAGGGTACCCTAAGGATCCTCGGTTAACCTTTATCAAATGATCCAAATAAGCGAGAAGGATCCTGAAGGACTCTTCGAATGAACCATATACTCTTCAAATGAACCATATAGGCAATCAATCATAGTATGCGGGTTTTTTCTTGTGTATACGATAATGACTATTATTGCAACTCTTTACGATTTTTTTTTTATAATTATTCATAATCACATGATCTTTGAAAAACTCTCAACAATGCTAAATATCATTGAACCTTTTGCCAAAAGTAATTTCTCGATCATTTGAGTATGTTGTTAGCTACTAGAAATGTTCACATTCATTTAGTTTTTTTACGTAGCTCCATATACAACTGATATGTCTTTGCTTCAATGATTTTTAATTGCTCTTTATTATATGAGAATCCATTAAACGTGAATTTATTCAACCATGTTTCACTAGTATAAAAACATAAAATAGTTCTATTGTCCGACAAATACTCATATAACTTATATAACATACCAAATATTCGACTTTCCAATTGTCATTTGTGCATCATTTTCATTTGCCATTATTTGTCCAATGTCAAAAGTATCTTGGTCCTCTACTATCATTTTTTAGCTCGACTCATCAGACATGGTATAATAATTATCCTCGATATTATCTGATTCTTCATTGTTTACGTCATCGCTGCTATCACTACTTGATTATTTTGTAACATAAACTAAATCAAAATTCATCATATTATTGCTTCATTTGCTTTCATGCATGCAACATTCATGTATTTTCAACTTTTAAAATTAACCGTAAAAAATATCACATTCATTATCATACCTACATCTCAAGTATAAATTACAAAGTCCAACAACTTGTACCTAGCTTTGTCATCTACCCTGAAAGGCTGGATATCATCTATATTACTGCGATGAAGATCACTGCCACTAGTTTTTTTTCACGCAGTTCTACATCATCTGTCGTGTTTTTTTAATAATGTATGACATCAATTGTTCATGAAAGTCTTTCATTCCTTGCACATCGAACATCTATATCCCTAATTGGTTCAAGCAATTGTTTGCCCTCCATGTGCATAAGCTTAATGTTTGAGACATAAATAGCATTCATTGTTTGGGGTAGTAGGATGTTCGCCAAATGACTAAGCTCGATAGATGATGCCTAAGATAGATACACATTGTCTACAAGATTCTCATCAGTCTATTCGTCAATTAATTCTTATACATCACTTTCAATTGCTTATTGTTTAACTTCGCAAGCAACAACTTCTTTATTAGTTTTGCGAGCAACTAAGCAAATGTTATCATTAAATAACATCAATTTTACATCATCATCTTCCAACACATCTATTCATATATGTTTGCTATATATGTTTAGAAAACAACTATATCAGATAATCATTAGCTCTTTTGCATATCCAGTTTTACAAGGCATCAAAGCAATAGATTTCTTATAACTATTATTTTTTGAGACCACTATATATCTCCAAGTAGGATGATCAGTGTTACGGTAGTATATTTTAATCCTTTGAGAGGACATCATCAACTGCCTACACCAATCTCACAACATATCTTTCATCCGTTTTGATTATATTGATTAAGCCAAGCTTGACTGCTTTGATTTTCGGTCTTAAAGCTGCATCCAAACTGTTTTAGACCATTTAAGGAGGGTTTTATGAGTCTTTGTAACTGTTGTGCAGTTTTGGAGGTCTATGACCGTTGGTCAAAGACAAGTGATAGTTCAGGTCACTTTTTGTTTAAATTTTAAAATATTAAATTGACGACTACTATTTAAACTCATTTATTACCCAAAATCGTTTTGTCTTCATAAGTTTATAAAAACTTTTATTTTCGACTTGTTAATCTTCGAGTATTGAGATGGTGGCATGAAAGTGCATATAATAATACAACTCTTAAATCATGTATAACTTGAGGGCTCTCAAAACTATTATATATTGGTCGTGGGGCATATTTTTTTGTTCCCTGCTTATTTATCTGTGCACTGTTTATTTCTATCAAGATATTATGCTAATCTCATGCCCCAAATCATATATGTTAATGAATAAAATGACCTATGAACACAATAGTTTCCTTTTTGCATCTTCAGCATATAGGCTTCCTCCGTTACATTGCTATCATATTTTCCAATGATAATCTACAACTACTTGTGAGCAACGATTTGCACCACATCTCAGTTGGCTTATATTGGATACGAGAACTATTTGACTGTCACACTGGTCATGAATTGTTAAATTAATGAGAGTTTTGCAGTTATATCAACTCTGTAGTTATGATTAACCATAGACAGAGCATATGATATTAGGTTGTGCTTAGTATTTTTGGATATTTTTGTTTTTTTAGAAGAAATAAGAAAGATATTATTAAGCAACATACAAAATCGACGATGTGGATCTGTCATAGAGGTTTTAAATGTTGGAATATGGATAAGATCCAATCTGATGTGACCCAACATCATGAGATTGCATGATTTATGTGAGTTACAGGGCAGCCTACGCAGGTTAACCACCGATAGTGGTAATTTTTCACTAAAGCCTTCCACTACATGTTGGACATTATCAGTTTTTGGGTCCAACCCATGTATGTGACCCTGTTTGACATCCTACTAGTGGGTCACGTAAGTGGCCAAGTAATGGAGATAGTGGGTGGGAGTTACGTGAATGTGGAGAGACCATATTCACGTAACTGCCTAATCTCCCATTATAAATAAGGGGTTAGGGGCTACTGGGATGATGAGTGACTTGTAGCGATTTTCCTGCCCAAATTCAGTTCCGCATTCAGACTTAGCAGAATAGGGTCCTGCTCACCGTCGACCTAAGGCCTGGGCTTATTGTGGGCGTCGACCGGCTGAGGAGAACGCCGAACTTCCTACACGAACTATGGCGAATTTAGGTACGCTCCTTGTCATTGTTGATTTTACAGGGTTTCGCCAACATTAGGTTATGGGCCCACGGATGCCACGCATTTCCGCTGCGTGTGGCCGTGTAGGCCGTTTCAGCGATTTGGGCGTCAGTGGAGTCGCCGTGGGGCGACAACCACCAATAAGCAGCAGATGTAAATCCCCGAATAGCCTGTGGCCATTGGGCTGCAGAGGGGTTTACCCTCTGCCGGTGAGCCGTCACCTGAAAAAACCCCTTTTCTTCTCTGTTTTCCATTTCAGCCGTTGGGCAAAGGGCTTTTGCCGAAAAGCTGCAGAGGTGACAGCGGCGGTCTTGCCGGTGCCCAGGTTACCCCACCTCATCGCCGGAGTAACCTGTACACCGGCGACAATAAAAAAAATTTAACCCTTACCTGTCGCCGGAGGGGTGGGTTCGCCGTGGGGCGTTTTGCTGGCAAGGGCAGCCATTGGTCGGCGGCAGCCTTGCTGATGTCAACGGGGCTGCCGCCGGACTGGCAGGCAGTGCCGGTCTTCTGCCACTGGACGGCGAAGCTGCGAAGCATCGCCGTGGGGCGACGTCTTCTGACGGGGGGGCTGTCGTCGGATCGGCGTCACCGTGGGGTGACGCAGGTCGCCGACCACCGGGCTCAGTTGCCATGACGGCGACGTGGGTCGCCGTAGAACCGAAAAGGGCAGAAACCCCTTTTCAGTTTCCCTAAAAATTAAACAGAAACCCATCGGGTTTCTGTTTTATTTTTTATAAAAGGACCGGATCGGGTCCGGCGAGAAGACCCGATCCAAACTCTTTTGGGTGGATCGGGTGGTATCACTTTTTGGATCTGACCCGGACCCATAATGGTATCGGGTCTGATCCGGAAAGGATCGGGTCTTTCTCTCGGATCGGGTTTGACCCGGGTCCATTTAGGACCGGGTCTAACCCGGTTCTGCTTTTGGATTGGGTCTGATCCGGACCCATTAAGAGGCGGGTCGAACCCGAGGTCCATTTAGGACCGGGTCTAACCCAGTTCTGTTATGGACCGGGTCGTACCCGGGATCTGGTTTGGACCGGGTCGAATCCGGGTCCATTTAGGATCAGGTCTAACCCGGTTCTGTTATGGACCGGATCGTACCCGGGATCTGGTTTAGACCGGGTCGTACCCAAGGTCTGTTTTGGAACGGGTCGAACCCGGGGTCCATTTAGGATCGGGTCTAACCCGGTTCTGTTATGGACCGGGTCCGACCCGGGTCTGCTTTGGACCGGGTCTAACCCGGGTTTTTAGTTCGGGCCGGGTCTGACCCATATTAAGTATAGGTTGGGTCAGACTCGGATCCCATTTAAACTGGGTTGGATCCATGAAAGCAGGATCCGAACACTATTAAGAGTGAATCGGATCAGGAACCTGATCCGACCCTTTCCGGAACCAGTTCGGAGCCGTTTTTGACCGGTTCTTTCTAGTTTTTCACCAGTTCCGAGATGCTGAGACCCTGTTTTCATAAATATAAAGAGATACATGGATTTTGGCATACGGTTATAGGGTTTTATGAACTTTTGTTCATATTAAGTATCAGTTTATAAGGTTTAGAACCGGTTCAGACCCTTAGATGACCGGTTCGGGGCGGTTTCAGACCGGTTCAGAGTGTTTTTAGACCGGTTCCTACTTGTGGACCCTGGGTTTTACCCATATGAGCATGTTTTGTTATTTTTCATGCTTTATAAAGTATTTATTTTGAATAATGCATGACTTATACATGTTAATTCATGTATTTTGCATTGGTTAAGTTATGCATGATGATTTTAAGCATGAATTATAACTAAATTTATGACAATTAGTTTATGCATTTTTATGCATTTTTGTTGAAGTATGAACTGATATTATGTCATGAATATACATGCATTAAAATGTGTGCATGAACGTGCTCCATAATACTAATAGGATTTTCGGTAAAAGATCTTGGTTGACCGATTCATGTAATCACCAGAGTGATCTGAGTCATGTTAATTAAGGATTCTTTGGACCGTATTAAAATTCGTAATTATGATTGTGTGTGAATTTATGAAACATCGATTCTACCCAAAGGTAGGTCATTGTGTTCCAAATTTACACAGAGTGTGATAGTAGATGTGTATTCCAGCCCATGAAGCATGTTTGTACCCAAAGGTACAGTACCGAATTGCCTCTGGATTCATGATCTACTAGTTTCACCAACTGAAGTCAATTACTTGAGAATTGAAGAGACGGAGCAATTATGAGTATTGTCGTTTTCACCAAAGTGAAATGATAATGGCTCAACTATGCTTGTCACAGAAAAGGTGAAAATAAAGGGTCTCACTTTTATATTTTCAACACGAGTCTCGTCTAAGCAATAATAGTAAAGTCTTTCCATTTTCGTTCCTTGATTTATCAACTTCCTTCCATATCGACGGTTCAAGTAGTATCCCTATCTTAGACGGATCAAATTTTTTTGATTGGAAAGAAATCGTGTTATTCACTTTGGGCTATATGGATTTAGATCTGGCCCTTAGAATTGACAAACCTCCCTCTCTTACAGAGCAGAGCACAGCCGATCAGAAGGCTGCCTCTGAGAAGTGGGAGAGCTCGAACAGACTTAGCCTATTGCTTTTGCATTCTCGGGTGGCTAAGAACATTCGAGGCGCCATTCCTCATTGTAGGACTATTAAGGAATTTCTGTGAGCCATTGAGGCTCAGTTCGTCACTTCTAATAAGGCAAGGGTCAGTACACTCATGTCCAAATTAGTGTCTATGAAATATGTTGGTGACAGTCACATCCGACAGCACATTTTGGAAATAAGGAATATTGCGACTCAACTGAATGCCATGATGTTTGCTATCTCTGACTCCTTCTTAGTCCATCTGATCTTAACCTCGTTACCTACTGAGTATGGACCCTTTAAAATCTTCTACAACACACATAATGATGAGTGGTCTTTTAATGACCTATTGGCTAAGTGTGTTGAGGAAGAGGAGAGATTAAAGGGTAATAGGCATTCGTTTCTCATGAGTGCAATCTAATTCATGTTCCATTGCATAGTTGGTGGATTGATTCTGGTGCCATGGTGCACATTGCCAACTCTTTGCAGGCATTTCTGAACAAAAGGGAACCAACGGAGCATGAAAGAAGCATCTTCTCAGAAAATAAGATGCGTTCGCATGTCAAGAGTGTTGGGACCTGCAGAATTGTGTTGGAGTCGAGATTTATATTGGATTTGGTCGATACTTTTTATGTTTCATCTTATAGTCAGAACCTAATTTCAATTTCAAAACTTGATAAGTTTGACTTTGTATTTAAATTTGAAAAATCTGAACTTATTATTATGAAAAATTCAATGAATATAGGTTTTACATATATGAGTGATGGTTTGTATCGATTAAGAACCAAATTTCAAATTCAGGAATCTCACTCCATTGAGAACACAATGATTGACAATAAACGTGGCCTAAAGCATGATCAATCCTATTTGCTTTGGCATCGAAGATTAGGACATATCTCGAAAGAGAGAGTCCAAAGACTCGTGAAAGAGGGAATCCTTGGATCCCTTGATTTTACGAATATAGAGCCATGTGTTGACTGCATAAAGGCTAAGCAGTCTAACACATATAAGAAAGATGTCAAACGCAGCAATGGAAAGTTAGAAATAGTGCATACGAATGTCTGCGACCCTTTTTCACCGTGTTATACGGGTGAAAAATATTTTGTCACCTTTATAAACAATTACTCACGGTATATATATCTCTACTTATTATCTGAAAAATCTGAAGTCTTTCAGGTTTTTAAGGACTTCAAGAAAGAAGTAGAGAAACAAATCGGTAAAGTTATTAAGGTTGTCAGGTCAGATAGAGGTGACGAATATTATGGTCATTTCACTGAGACGGGACAAAAGAAAGGTTCATTAGCGTGGTTTCTAAAAGAAGAAGGCATTGTACCTCAGTATACCATGCCTGGTAGTGCTTACCAGAATGATGTAGCTGAAAGGAGAAACCATACGCTTAAAGAAATGGTTCGAGCGATGTTGAATCACTCAAACCTTCCTTTGACTTTGTGGGGTGAAGCTCTTAGGACAACAGTGCATATTCTGAATAAAGTTCCTACGAAGGTTGTTCAAAAGACTCCTTACGAGTAATGGACAGGTAGAAAACCTTCTTTATCATATATGCACATATGGGGATGTCCAGCAGAAGCTAAATTGTATAACCCACATATAAAAGCTTTTGATCCTAGGACAACTAGTGGTTTCTTCATTGGTTATTCAGAAAGATCGAAAGGCGTTAGGTTTTATTGTTCATCTCATACACCACAGATAGTGAAAACAGATAAAACAAGATTTCTTGAAAATGGTTCTGTTGGGATAGATGCGTCTCAAAATATTGATTTTGAGGAAATGCAGGATTCAGGTTTCTCACCTGCTAAGAATAAAGACTCGATTTTCTCTATCATTATTCCTTTGAGTAATGTAAGAGAAAGTCCAGTCAATGAACATCAATCCCAACTAGATCCGGTTGTTGATGAGGATATACAACAACAGCAGGATACAGAGGCTCATTTTGAACCACCTGTAGCACCTATATGGAGGTCCACCAGAATTAGGAAATCTGTTATCCATCCAGACTATGTGGTGTATTTACAAGAGTCAAATGATTTCATAGACATTGATGAAGATCCCTTCACATTTGCAGAAGCCATTGAAAGTGAAAGATCAACACATTGGATCAAGGCCATGAAAGAAGAGCTTGACTCTATGGCAAAGAACCAAGTACGGGATCTTGTACCTCGACCTGATGGAGATAGACCTGTTGGTTGTAAATGGGTTTATAAAATCAAAACAGACTCTAAAGGTCATGTAGAGAGGTACAAGACTAGGCTTGTTGCAAAAGGTTTCACACAGATAGAGGGCATTGATTATAATGAGACTTTTTCTCCTGTCTCAACTAAGGAATCATTGAGGATAATCATGGCCCTGGTAGCTCATTTTGATTTAGAGCTGCATCAGATGGATGTGAAAATTGCCTTCCTGAATGGGGATCTGGATGAGGAGGTATACATGCAACAACCTCCTGGTTTCAGTATAGATGACTCAAATAACTTAGTTTGCAAATTGAATAAGTCAATTTATGGACTTAAACAGGCCTCCCGCCAGTGGTATAAGAAGTTGTAAACACCCCAAATTTTCATCATTCATTCTCAAATAACCCTCCTCGTGCAGTGCCAACCCTGTTAGGTCAGTGTAGGAGTCAAACCTCGAGTCAGTTTCAGAAAATTACCACTTTACCCATTTTTATTAGGAAAATTACCATTTTACCCCTAGGTCATCCCGGACCCCAGTCAGTCGGAGTCAACAAAGCTCACTGGTCATTTCAGAACATTTAGACTATCAGTCATTTCAAGCTCATCTGAGCTCACAGTGAGAAGTCCATTTTCATTTCTGATCATTCCTACCAAAATGAGATCATTTCTTCAGAAATGAGCTCATTTCTCACTCAAATTTAAGCCAATTGTCTCTGAGTCAGTCATTCATAATTAGTCATATTCCCTAGAGTCTAACTTGAGCTCACCAGAAGTTCAAGCGCTTTAGTTTCAGTTTAAAATCATTTCTAGGTGTCCAGGAGCCCATTTTAGTCCATTTCAGCTCTTTCAACTGAAATTGAGCTGAGTTCAGTCAATTGAGCTAGTGTTCAAGCTTTGATTTTAGTTTATGTCAGTATTACTGACTTTTGTTCTAGCTCAAACCCAACTTTGGTCCGTAATTCACTTCAATCCAATGACCATTCTGTACCATTTCTCTAAAAATGGCAGCTTTTCTTGAAAATTCAGTCGGAAAGGTCAGTTGAGTCAATATCATTGTTAGCTCATTGAAGTTCTGAAACTCTAAAACCCAGCTCAATCCATCTCATCTCAGTTCAGTCCAGCTCGAACCCTAATTTTCAGTGTCACTCTAACCCAGTAGAGTCCCGAAAACCATTTCTTGAGCTATTTTGCAAATTTTATCAATTTTAATGCTTTTTGAACTGGTACAGTTGTCAATCAGGGTCTAACATCCAAAATTCTTCATTCAGGGTCTGCATTTCGCATGTCATTTCTCATCATTTCATATCATTTCTCAGCATTTCATAACATTTCATCACATTTTATTTCATTTTCGAAGTCCAGAATTCTAGTTTTATAAATTTCAATCAAGATCAAGTTTCAAAAGCTTTCAGAAATCAATTTCAAACCTCGGGTTTCCAAAATTGATATTTTTACACTCGGGAGTCTAAATTTGGAAATATTTTCTCAAGAAAAATAATCTGGATTTATTTCAAACTCAAAATTTTGAATTCTACATTGGATTTGCTTTGCAACAGGGTATTGAACTTCAAAATCCGAGCTCGTTTCAAAAAAACTGTTAAAAAATAGCTCGTTTCGTCTGGAAATAAATTTGGAAGTATTTTCTCGAGAAAAACAATCTGGATTTCTTTCAAAATTACATTTTTAAATTCTACATTGGATTTGCTTCGCAACGGAGTATTGAACTTCAAAATTCGAGCTCATTTCAAAAACTGTCAAAAATAGCCCATTTCATTTGGAAATATTTTCTCGAGAAAAACAATCTCGATTTCTTTCAAAATCAAATTTTCAAATTCTACACTAGATTTACTTTGCAACGGGGTATTGAACTTCAAAATCCGAGCTTGTTTCAAAAACTGCCAAAAATAGCTCGTTTTGTCTGGAAATTTTCTGAAAAGACTATTTTACCCCTTTAATCATCAAAATGAATTTCAAAAGTGGAATTTGGACCCGCTCTGAGATGGCCCATCCATTTGCATTTTCTTGTTTTAATTTATAAGAAAAGAAAAAAAATGTATCTTTTTCTTTATTTTTTTTGTTTATTTTATTTTTTTCATTATTTTATTCTTCCTAAGGTGGGACCCATAAGGGGGTCAACCACCCTAGCCCACCTCCTTTCTTCTTTTTCCTCCATTTCTCTTTTTTATTTATTTTTATTTTTTATTTATTTTTCTTTCCTTCTTTCTTTCTTTTCTTTCTTTCTTCTTCCTTTTTTCTTTCTTTCTTTCTTTCCTCCTTTTTTTTCTCTCTCTCCACCTACGTAGACCCCTTTTTCTCCTCCTTCTTCTTCTTTCCTTTTCCTTCCCTTCCTTCTTTTCCCTTTCTTCCTTACTCCCTTTGGATTTCCCCAAAAGCAATGGCTGCAACCATTCACGTATATTCCTTCATGAAATATTATTAGTAACTTAGGTTTTGAGTTAATCAAAACCTAAGTTATGATAAAAAGGAAAAAAAAAAAGAACGGCTGGGGGGAATTCAATCTCACGCCTCTCTCTCTCTCTCTCTCTTTACCTCCTCTACACAACAACCTTCAACTTTAGTTCCAACCACTTCCTTGGCAACATCTATCGGTCACAACAATTGGCAGCCATTGCCACAGCTTCAGCTCTCTCCATCGATGCATCATAGCAAAGTTCAGCCCACCTTCTTCAACAGTACAACATCTCCACCAAGGTAGCCCTCATCACCGATCAAGGTGACAGCCACGCCAACAAGTCTCCACCTTCTTCAACAATCCAGCATCTCCAGCAAGGTAGCCCTCCTCTCCGATCAAGGTGACAGCCACAACAACAAGTCTCCACCTTCTTCAACAATCCAGCATCTCCACCAAGGTAGCCCTCCTCTCTGATCAAGGTGACAACTACAACAACAAGTCTCCTTCAAGGTAAAGTAAGAAATAAAAAAAAAGAAGCAAAAAGAAAAACTCTGTCTCAAGGTGCAATGAAAAATTTGCATGTGATGTTTACATAGATCTAACACGAATCCAGTTTAAAACTGGATTCACGAGTTTCTTTATGAGGATTGAATGATGTGAAACGGTAGTCGCCCATGTCAACGCTATGCATGTAAGATGATCCATTCGGAAGATGAATCAGATCTCTTATGTCAAAAGCCAACAACAATCAATTTCATATCTCCTTTTTTTTATTTTTTTTTTATTATTTTATGTTATTTTAATCATCATTTTAGTGAAAATCATATGCCTTAGGCGTTTAGCTTAATTAGTTATTGTCTTTCTTTTTTCTTTTATTAGTTTCATTAACACATGTCTATTGCTTTATCATTTTTTTTAATTCATGTATAGAGTCTAGTTGTTATCTCATGTATGAATCTTCGTTGATAAATCTTAAAAATTTCGTATTAGACATTCTTGCGTGTTATTGATATCCTGCAAAAATTCTAGATTGGTTTGAGGTCGGGAATTTCATTTCAAAAGTTAAGAACCGAATCGAGTTTTGAACTCTCCAAAAATTTTAATCTTTGATTTAGCAGAAAATAACCTTCGGATTCACCCTCATGAAAAATTTGGATTTTTTCCTAAAAATCACAGTGGATTAACAATAGAATCTACTAATGATTTAGAAATTTTGAAGTTTTTCCAAATAGTTTTGATTTCTGTCAAAAATCGGATTTCCCAGACCTCTGGGAAAATCTCGATTTTCTTTTGCTAGGGTATAGGCAGACCCTAATGCACCGAGTCCGTTCAATCCGTAGCCCGTCTGCAAAAACTGTCAACACGAAAGTTGTTTCTAACATATTTTCCTATCATTTCCCAAAATTTAAGGATTTTTGAAACTGTTTCAGTATTTTTCCCAAAAATTTCTTTTCTGTCTGACAGATTTCAATATCCTAAAATTCCAGAGATTTGGGTCTCTGATAACAGCATGCCCTTTTCCAAACCATAACCCGAATCCCAGTTCTCTAAAAATACAAAATTTCCCTATATTTGTCAGGGACATTTTCCCACAATTTCAGTCTTTTTCCCATCAGTTTACAATTTTTCCCACATTTTCTACCGAAACCTGTCTGTTTCCCCTAAATCCTAGAGTCGCCGGATTCTGATCCGACTTGTCGGAGTGGCAATGCTCCGACCATAGGTTAAAAATAGAAACTGTAAAAGGAAAAAATCCTTTAATTACTGTCCTTTGTCACCCCATAAAATTTGGGAAATTTTTATAGAAGTTTGATATCCGAAATTCCCTTTAGAATAAACATTTTAGGCAAAAATCACAAAATTTAGAGTTTGTTTTTGAATTTCTATATTTAAAAATACAAAAAATAGATTTTCGAGCTCCATTCTGTTTTTAGGGTTATTTTAGATATTCATGCCAAATTTGGATTAATTCCAAGTTCATTTGCTCCATGTGTTAGTTTATCTTTAAATTCAGAAGCGAAAATCAGGCGAAAATCAAATTAAAATTGATATTTTATGATATTTTTGCCATTTTAGGGTTTTATTCATGTAAATTAGCATGTAGAATCATATTAGGGTTAATTTTAATGTCATTTGCATTTCACATTTTCCATTGTTTGCAAAATTTATTTCAGAAAACCCTGGTTTCAAGGCCATATTCTTGTTATCAGGGATATTTTGGTCATTTTGACCTAAATTTCGAAATTTCAAGTTCTAATTCTCCAAAATTTCATGCATATCATCATGTTCTATCATATTATGTTTGATTTATTTCATTTGATTTTCAAATTTCCAAAATTTATAAAATTTCTTTCAGAAAACCCTGATTTCAAGGTTATGAGGAGTATTTTGGTCATTTTGACCCCAATTTCGAATTTTCAAGTTTATTTTCGAAATTTATTAATTATTTATCATGTTTATATCAAAGGGGGTATGAATTTGGGTTTATATCTGAATAATATCCGATAATTTCCCATATTTTCGGATAAATTCATAAAAAAGTACATTTTTGTGCTAACCTTGTTTTTCAGTTTTGCAGAAACATTCAAGAAGAAGACTTAGTTATTTTTTTTCTTTATTTTATTTAATTCAATGTAAAAAGCAATGTAATATTTGGAATAAGAGTTACATTTTCTGCTTAGAATAGGATTGCATTGCATATAGTTTAATTTCTGCAAATTTCAATATCTGAATGTATCATTCATGCATATTTATTTCAAATTCACTATGGTTTACACGAATGGCACGTGCACAAGCTCTTATGGAGAGTATAAACTCGGTGGGATTCGTATTTATGGCCATAGTCAGAATATGAAGAAACCCAAGATTTATGATCTTCGTATTAGCCACATTCAGCCTACACACTTAGGCTAACTTCAAAAATGCACTGCATTTTTCAAAACTTCAAAAGAATTTCTCAATTCCTCAATGAAATTTCCTTTTCAAATTCATATTCATTCATTCATATTATTCAAATTGCATTGTTTTCAAATTCATTTTCCAATTTGAATTTCAAAAAATTCAGTTTTTTCAAGAATTTCCAAGTCTTTCTCAGGATCTGTTTTTCTCGAAATCCTAAGTTTTCAAATGACATTTCAAAGCATTTCCCAAGTTCAAATCAAGATTTTCCTATGCTTTAAAATTCTCAAATTTCAAAATCCCAAGTTTTCAGAAATCCATCTTCTCAGAATTCCCATTTTCCTGAGAATTCATTTTCCTTTTCAGAAATCCTTTTCCAATGAATTTCTTGAGTTTCTCAGAATTCTCAAATCCATTTCCTCAGAAAAGCAATCTAAATCTCAAAATCGATTTTCCAAAGTACAAGTTTTCCTGAGTATTCATTTTCCAATGCAAATTTCTGATTTTAAATGAACTTCAATGATTTTCCCAGGAATTCAATTTTCAAGTACTTTTCCAATCATTTTCCAAGCATATTTTCCAAAGCAAACATCATATTTTCTCAAACTTGCATTATTTTCAAAATTTCATAGCATAAGCTTGATTCTTTGTGCATTCTAGAAAAAATAGAGCACAATTTAGATATTTGAGTCAAGTTAAAGCACATAATTGGTCCTTGGTTCAATTACCCCTGGTAAAGGCGCCAGGAACGGTTGAACCTCGTACCGACAGGCGAATCCCATTCCACGGAATTTTTTCGCAAATTTTCAAAACGGAGGCGAGTAAATTTTCAAAACAATTTTCAAAACTTTGGTCGAGTTTGACTCGCAAAATTCATTTTTTTTCTCGCAAGGGAGGGGAAAATTTTTTGTGATGATAATAGGTTTGGCGACCGTGATGGGACCTGTCTTCGCCTGATTAATTATGTGCTCTGACTTAGCTGAATTATCAAAAGCGTGCTCTATGGAATGTTAGCTTTAATTCTTGATATCTTGTGAGCCTAGGAGCTTAGACTTGAACCCAGCTGACATGGATTTCATGTACACTAGGCATGGTTTGGTAGGACCATATTGAGGAGAATTATTCATGCTCACTTAGACTTAGGTCTAAAATACAACAGTCCTCAATCTAGGAATTGTATGAAAACAATGTTTGCTTCTTCAAAAAAATTTCAAAATTCTATCTCTTTAGGACTTAGAGCCCTCTGTTTGCCTGCATGTGCTCATGTTTTCAAAAAACCACCCCACCTATGTCTACCCGGTCTTCACATTGCTGGGCTCTTTTCCAGAACCATAGTTCGGGACAGAGCCTCACAACTGGGCCATTTATTTGGGCTAACCCCCCCTGCTACGTACCAAGGGCCATAGTCCAACGTATATTGGCAGACGCTCAAGGATGTTGGAAAAACACAAGCCTAGACCCGGAGATGAATTTTTATGCCACGTACATCGAGCCTCGGCTCGAGTATATCAGCATAGAATGATTGGGCACAGTTGATCTGAGCCTAAAGTCAGGATTAGGGTTCTATAGCTCTTTCAAAATCAGTGCATTTAGAGTCAGCTTCTTAGGGAATGTTGTATGTGCATAATTGTTTGTGCATGATATGATTGAATGCATTCTTCTTTTATTTTCTCATTTCCCTTTTGTTTTTCTTTTACATCATTTTCCAAATTTCATCTATTTTTTTTCAACAATTTTATCAAAACCCTGGACGATTTTCAAAACCTTATATTTTTCCTCAAAAGTCCAGGCGATTTTCCTTTTCCTACCTTTCCTCTGGACTTCGAATTTCTAACCTTATTTTGATCCTGCCTGCAATTTTTCAAATGTTCAAATCTTGTCAAACTTCTTTTTTCCAGGTCTGCCAGATTTATGTCTCTTTCCAAGTCCCTAGATATCTCTTGCATCATCTCAATTTCTCTCAAAAATTCTTCAGTTTAAACCATTCCATTATTCTGCAGAAAGCATTGGCATTTTGCCACAGTTCAAACAAGGTCGGGAAAGAGAACAACACCAAGCAGTGTCAAAGAGATGAGTTCTTTGAGGCCAGTCAAGAAGCAGGAGAAGACAAGTGAAGATGAGATTGATCCAGTCATGTATAGGATGTTTCAAAAAATGATGACAAATATGCTATTGGAGCTACCCGAGTTAAGCATAAAAAAGAAGCTAGTCAAGGAGATGACACCAGTCACATTCTCTGTGAACATCGAGGGCAACAACAATGGCAAAAGCAAAAGAGGTGGCAGGAAAAATCATACTGTCAGATCAGAAAACCCGAATACAGGCAGAAAGGACCACGTAGGTCAAAAGGATAAAATAGACAGTCAGAATGCCTGACCCCTCCAGTCCAGTCCCCAGCATTAAGGGAAAGAGCAGGAAAAACCAAAACACAAAGACTGGAGCACTAATCGAAAGTTCACCCCTCTAAATCAGAAGCTCGAGACTGTTTTAGAAAATTTGCTTGCAAAAGGCATGATTCATTTACTAAAGGTCGTTGATCCCCCGTCAATCATGGGCAGATTCAAAGAACAATTTTGCAAGTTTCACCGTGCAATAGGACACGATACAGAAAATTGTTTTGTCCTCAAGAATATCGTTTAGGATCATGTAGATAAGAATATTCTGGGGGAAAACAAAATAGCAGACCAGACGGCTATCCTAACCAAATCCCTTCAATCCTGCTCCCAGCAGAAAGCAAGCAGTCAAAAGAAGCAAAAGCATGAAGGTTGGGAGCGTGACCACAAGCTCACTCCTCTAGATCAACCCCTCAAAAAGATCCTTGAATACATGCTGAGCAAAGAAATGATTAAGCTTCCAAGAATTGCTAATCCTCCGGTCGCCCTAGGGAAATGGAAAGATCGCTTCTGCAAATTCCATCGAGCTACGGAGCATGATATTGAGCGATGCTTTGTCTTCAAAAATATCGTTCAAGACTATGTTGACAAGAATCTCCGTGTTAAAAACGAAGACCAGTCGGCCGTTCTGACTGAGCCTTTCCTTGATCATTCATGAAGATGACAAATGCCAATGCTTTCTCATTTCCATTATTTTTGCTTTTTGCTTCTCTCAATAAATGTAGTCTCCAGTTGTTTTCTTTAAATTTGTCATCCTTCCTCCAAGACATCAATAAAATCACCAGTTTTCCTTATATTTGGAGGTCATTTTCTTCATAATGGTATTTTCTGAACTCTCGTGCAATATGCCCTTTGTGATGAATGCTTTTCCCTAAAAAAAAAATCTTTTTGTCTTCCTTCTTAGATAATCTACCAAGTTCATAGGGAAGCTCATTACCAATTATGCATTACTTTTTTATATTCCTTCAAAAATGTCTTTTTTTTATGGTTGACGACCTCGTTTAGGTAACAAGGCATATCTCGGTTGTCTATTTCCTCTCATAACAATGCAATTGTCGCAATCCCAGCAATAATCCCATCCCTGGGAAAGGGATATCCTTCAAATTGTCAACCCAATTTCAGATCTTCATCCATTATTTTCCTTCTATTCTCCAAGTCATTGTCTTCAAGAATTTTCCCTCAATCTAATCATCCTATTTGTCCTACAGAGAGTTTCAGCATCGTGGAATGGCTCAGACCAGATCCAAGAAGAAAACAGTGTTGCTTCAGCACCCTAACAGTAGCAGCGAGCAAGAGATAGATTCTCCGCGATCTGCTAGGAACCAAAGTCAACAAGCCAATGATGATATTGATCCCCAGATGTATGTCATGTTTAAAAAGATGATGAATAAGATGATGGCAGAGCAAACAGGGGCCAGTTCTGACAAGATTCCTAGCAAGAAAAAGATCAAAGGCCGAACATTGAAGAAACAACTGGAGATATCCAAGAAGTGTATCCAACATGAGGATACATCTGATGAAGAGTGTGAGGCTCAACAAGCTTTTTAGAAGATGACACAGGGGCAGGGGTCAACCAATAAGCTAAAAGATCAGTCTGCTAATAACTTTGATCTGTCACAACTCAAAGATGTGGTCAAAATGGTTAAGGATCTGCAAGCCCGCGACAAGGGCAAAAGGATTTTTACAAGCGAAGATTTCTATTATGGTTTAGATGGAGATGATAGCCTAGAAGATCTCCCTCGTAAATTTATCAAATTTGATGGGACTGGCGATCCGAAGGCTCACCTGGCTATGTTCTTTGCGGAGTGTAATCGATTCAAGAGAGACAATCGTGCTTTGTTCAGATGTTTTCCTTACAGTCTGAAGGGCATCGCCGCCAAGTGGTACTCAGAACATATCAATCCCATCGAGTTAAAGGAATTCGATAAAGTAGTCAATCTGTTTATTGAACGATTCCTTCTCAACACTGAAGCGCTGCCGACGCTAAACCATCTCTATAATACAAAGCAAAGAGATAATGAGAAAGCCAGAAACTTCATCCGCAGATGGAGAGGCACTTGCAATAAAATGAGAAATCCCATCTTAGAGGAGCATGCACTCCAGATTATTCTGAACAATTTCTCACAACCTTTGAGATGTCTTATCTCCACCTCGCCTTCCAAATCTTTCATTGAGCTTACTGAACGGGCCGAGTGGCTCGAGATGGGAATAGAAAATGAGGTCTATGATGGCATCACCCTCATTAAAAATAATCAAGATTCAAAGAAGAAGGAAAATTTCACCTTCTCTGCCAATGTCGACCGCAACGACTACAAAAATAGCAAGCGCAATCATGTAGGTCAGAAAGAAAAGTCTTCAAAGAATGAAAAATTGAGTCAGCAGAAAGAAAAGATAAAACAGGATGGTTGGGGTGACGATCGTCAGTTTACTCCTCTTGAGCAACCTCTTGATGAAATTCTCGAATATATGTTGACCAAAGAAATGGTAAAGCTCCCAAGAGCCACAGATCCTCCCATGATCATGGGAAGGTTCATAAACCAATTTTGCAAATTCCATCGGGAAGTAGGGCACGATACTGACCACTGTTTCGTCTTCAAGAACATCGTTCAGGATTGCATTGATAAGAATCTCCTCGTTGAAGAGAAAAAGAAGGACTAGCCATCTTTCCTCGATTACTCAAAAAGCCGACAATGGTAGCATTTTCTCACTTCTCATTTTGCCTTCAAAGGATGATGTAATCATGTCTATCTTTTCTTGATTTGTCATTTTTTTTTTCATCAATAAAATTATCAATTTTCCTCATAAGCTTGTTCTCCTTCTCTGTACCATGTCCTTCCGCGAGAAGTGATATTTTTCAGAGTCTCTCCTGAATCAATCAAAAGTCAGTTGCTTTGTTACCTCCATAGAGCATTCTTCGAACATCAATTATCTTCCTTTTATCCAAAATCTCTTTCCCCTATTACACTGGGGCATTATTTTAAAATTTGTCTTCAAAACATTCTGTATGCAGGCAGAATCAAACAAATCTCTCATTTTGCATGCATGTGCATTCATTTATATCATTTTGCATATATTTGCATTCATTTGCATTTACATGCATTCATTTACATTCATTTATATTCATTTGCATCAAATTAACTTCCCCTTCAGGTTAAGGGATAAACCTGAACTACCCATTCAGGGTAAGGGATAAATTCTGAGACCCCGACAGTTGTCTAAGTCATCGTGAGGATGAAGACTGAAAATCTTTCATCAGAATCAGTTGGAGAAAATTTTCTAAATCCAGTGTTCGTGCTGGTGAATTTTCAAAAAATCCAGTGTTCGTGCTGGTAAGATTTTTAAAATCCAGTGTTCGTGCTGGGAAAATTTTCTAAATCCAGTGTTCGTGCTGGTGAATTTTAAAAAAAAAATCAGTGTTCGTGCTGGTAAGATTTTCAAAATCCAGTGTTCATGCTGGGAAAATTTTCTAAATCCAGTGTTCGTGCTGGTAATTCTTCCAAAAACAGTATTCGTACTAATCCATTATCAAAATCCAATACTTATACTGGTTCATTTCCAAAATCTGGTATTCACACTGATACATCTTTCAAAATCCAATTGTTATTGGTCGGACTTTCAAAATCCATTTTTTATTGGTCAAACTCTCTAAATTTGGTTTTACTGGTTAATGTTTTCAAACCTAATCCATGCTGGTCTAGTCTTCTTGCGGGATTCGAGTTCCGACTCGAGTTTTCTTTCCTCCGAGATTCGAGTTTCAACTCGAATTTCTTTCTCTTCTAAATTGGTCTAGAAAATTGGAGTTTCGACTCAAATTTTCTTCCAAATCCAATTCAAATGTCCTAGAATTGGTCTAGAAAATTGGAGTTTCGACTCAAATTTTCTTCCAAATCTAATTCAAATGTTCTAGAATTGGTCTAAAAAATTGGAGTTCTGACTCAAATTTTCTTCCAAATCCAATTCAAATGTCCTAGAATTGGTCTCAAAAATTAGAGTTCCAACTCAATTTTTCTTCCAAATCCAATTCAAATGCCTGGAATTGGTCTAGAAAATTAGAGTTCCGACTCGAATTTTCTGCCAAATCCAATTCGCTTGGCTTTCCTTTAAAGGTTTGAACTCTTACTCAGACTTTTCTACAATTTAGTAATTAGTCTAGAAGATCCAAGTTCCGACTTGAATTTTCTTTCAAAACCCAATTCATTTAGTTTTTCCTTGAAGATTTGAATTTCGATTTGAATCTTCCCTCAAAACCCAGTTTAACACCTGGTACATTCCAAACTCACAAGTTGAATCCTTCCTTATTAAACTATGGTCCTTAGGTTAAATCCCTATGGAATTGATAATTCGGAGGTTGAACCCCTGCTGAACCGATGTGATCCCTAGGTTAAATTCCTTTGAAATTGATAGTTCTTAGGCTGAATCCCTATTGAACCCATGTTGTTCCCAGTGAACCAATGTCGTTCTTAGGCTGAATTCCTATTGAACCCATATTTTCCCCAGTAAACCAATTCCAATTTCAGCCCTCAGGCCATCCAATCACCAATGTCGGCCCTCAGGCCATCCAATTACCAATTCAGCCCTCGAGCTACCCAATTTCCAAATTTCCAATTTTGACCTTTGGGTCACTCAATTTCCAATTTCGACCTTTGGGTCACTCAATTTCCAATTTCGACCTTCGGGCCAATCAATCTCCAAAATTTCCAATTTCGACCTTTGGGTCAATCAATTTCCCAATTTCCAATTTTTAAATTCCAAATTTCCAATTTTGAATTTCGGGTCAACCAATTTCGACCTTCGGGTCAATCAATTTCCAATTTCTAAATATCAATTTCCAAATTCTAAATTTCCAATTTCAAATATCAAATTTCAAATTTTAAAATTTCAAAATTTCAAATTCCAATTTCGACCCTTTTGGTCACATAATACCAATTTCAATCATTTCCTCTTGCGAGAGACCCTTTTTGCAGGGAGAGTTCAAGGGAGCTCGTTCTTTTCGCATGCTATCCTTTGTTCACCTAGCCCTTTTTCAGGAAGAGTTTGAAGGGACTCGTGTCTATGTGAACCGTTTGCAAAACAAAATTCCAATTTCATGCAAGGAACCCTTAGTTCAGGGAGAGCTTTGACGGAAGTTCGCTTTCCTTGTGACCGCAATTTCAAACTAGGTCATTTCATCATGAAGGACCCTCTTTTCAGAGAGAGTGTGATGGACTCGTTCCTTCATGACCAATTCACCGACCTCACCATTACCGGCCCCCTTTCCATAAGAGAAGCCTAATGTTAGGAAGTTTTGACGAAAGCTTAATTTCTCTTCGAAAGTTTATTTTGCAAACACCTCCTCTTCAGGGAAGAGAGGAGTAATTTCTATTTTCAAATTTCTGAATCTTCTCCTTTGGAGAAAGGAGAAGAAAATTTTTGTCATGAATGCGTTGCGTTGTGCTTCAGATGCTCGCTCTCACCAAGGATTTCAAGAAATTTTTGCCAACTTGTCATTAAATATTTGTTGATTTCCAAATCTTTATTGCACAAAAACATTACCTCAGAATACCTTTAGTATTACTTCCGAAAGGACAAAGCTTTCGCAAAGAAGGATTCAAAATTCAAGATCTTTCAATTGGCCAACCAAAAGGATGAAGAATAAATCCCGATATGGCCAGTAAAAGAAATTCAATGTTGTTGCAATGCCATAAAGTGATCGGTATTGATCGCAGTCAATGGCATATTTTTAAAGATCATTCTTGAAAGATAAAGCAGTCGAAATATTCTAGGTGATACCGAAAAATCCATTCAATCCCTATATCTCCTCAATCACCTAAGCCGCAATTAAATATCTGCAAAAGGGATCTCTCAATTGTCGTCAAGATGAAGATGAATTATGCGAGTTAGACCTCTGGGGCCAAAGAAGATTTGGATCATCTCCAAGATGAAGGAGTTTGTGACGGATCCTTCCAGAGAAAGTTCAGAGCACCGTCAAGATGAAGGCGACTGCGATGAGCCTCCCGACAAACTCTAAAGGATATTTAATTTCTGCTATCATCAAGAGATTTCCGACCAAAGAGCCAATAACCGTCAATATAATCCCTGAAAAAAAAGAAGGATCAGAACATCTCTGAGATGAAGGAGTTTGTGACGTACCCTTCCCCCCCCCCTCCCCCCCAAAAAAAGAGAGAGAGAGAAAAGTCAGGACATCTCCAAAATAAAGAATGATGTAATCCCCCCAAAAACCCAAGAGAGCTCCAATTCTGCCAATAAAAAAAAAATGGGCAGAAAGATCATCATGAGAAAAGAATCTCAGGATATCAGACTGCCAAATCTGCCAAGAATCTTCTTTAAATTTGTGAAATTCTACTATCAATATTCTTTCACCAATTGCTTTCACAATATCAATAATACTCGCTTTTCTGTTCATATCAAGAAAATTGATAGCTTCCTTGAAAGAAAGTCAATTGCAAGAAATTTGAATTCGAATCTTGATTTTATGGAGTTAAGCCCAGTCGGAGGTAATACTTCAGGTAGAAAAGAGGGAATACTTTCAAACCAATGTGCATCATTTCCAATTATTTTAAATCAACAAACAAATTTTAACATTTTGGCAATATTTTCTTACTATCTTGACATAAAGTGAAGAGCTCGATGTCCATCTTGACACATCCTGGTATCACCTTTTACCTCCTTGAGAGAGTAACATTTGCCATCTTTCGCGTTGTCAAAAGAATCGCCTTGCTCCTTTGGATCGCCTTGTCATCTTTTGCGTTGTTGAAAGAATTGTCTTGTTCCTTTGGATCGCCTTTGCCATCTTTCGCGTTGTCGAAAGAATCCATCTTTTGCATTGTCAAAAGAATCGCCTTGCTCCTTTGGATCGCCTTGCTCCTTTGGATCGCCTTGTCATCTTTTGCGTTGTTGAAAGAATCGCCTTGTTCCTTTGGATCGCCTTTGCTATCTTTCACGTTGTCGAAAGAATCTATCTTTTGCGTTGTCAAAAGAATCGTCTTGCTCCTTTGGATCGCCTTGTCATCTTTCGCGTTGTTGAAAGAATCGCCTTGTTCCTTTGGATCGCCTTTGCTATCTTTCGCGTTGTCGAAAGAATCCATCTTTTGCATTGTCAAAAGAATCGCCTTGCTCCTTTGGATCGCCTTGTCATCTTTCGCGTTGTTGAAAGAATCACCTTGTTCCTTTGGATCGTCTTTGCCATCTTTCGCGTTGTCGAAAGAATCCATCTTTTGCGTTGTCAAAAGAATCGCCTTGCTCCTTTGGATCGCCTTGTCATCTTTCGTGTTGTTGAAAGAATCGCCTTGTTCCTTTGGATCGCCTTTGCCATCTTTTGCGTTGTTGAAAGAATCCATCTTTTGCGTTGTCAAAAGAATCGCCTTGCTCCTTTGGATCGCCTTGTCATCTTTCGTGTTGTTGAAAGAATCGCCTTGTTCCTTTGGATCGCCTTTGCTATCTTTCGCGTTGTCGAAAGAATTCATCTTTCTCGTTGTCGAAAGAGTCGCCTTATTCTTCTTCTTCAAAATTTTTTTTTGTCTTATTCACCATCCAACTTACCATTTTCTATCTTCCCAATCAGAATAAGGGTACAAACCTGAGCCTCCTTTGATGAGGTATTTCATTTTCCGCCCAATCAGGATAAGGGTACAAACCTGAGCCTCCTTTGATGAGGTATTTCATTTTTCGCCTAATCAGGATAAGGGTACAAACCTGAGCTTCATTCTGATGAGGTATTTCGTTTCCCGATCAGGTTAAGGGTTAAACCTGAGCCTCATTTTGATGAGGTATTTCATTCTCGGTCAGGTTAAGGGTCAAACCTGAGCTTCGTTTCTATACGAGGTATTTCCCGTCCCATCCAGGTTAAGGGCAAAACCTGAATCTCACTTTTTTTAAAAGTAAAATTTTCTTCTTCATTCTCCATCTCATATCTATCATTTTCATCAGGGCTAATCTCTTCGTATCCAGTCAGATCCTTCTAACTAGGGCATTTTTATAGCCCAAATTTGGTGTGTTTTTCTTTGCCACTAAGCTCGTCTTCAAGCCGGCTTAGTAGCAAAGAGGGACATCTGTAAACACCCCAAATTTTCATCATCCATTCTCAAATAACCCTCCTCGTGCAGTGACAACCCTGTTAGGTCAGTGTAGGAGTGAAACCCCGAGTCAGTTTCAGAAAATTACCACTTTACCCATTTTCATTAGGAAAATTACCATTTTATCCCAAGGTCATCCCGGACCCCAGTCAGTCGGAGTCAACAAAGCTCACTGGTCAGTTCAGAACATTTAGAATATCAGTCATTTCAAGCTCATCTGAGCTCACAGTGAGAAGTCCATTTTCATTTCTAATCATTCCTGCCAAAATGAGATCATTTCTTCAGAAATGAGCTCATTTCTCACTCAAATTTAAGCCAATTGTCTCTGAGTCAGTCATTCACAGTCAGTCATATATCCTAGAGTCTAACTTGAGCTCACCAGGAGTTCAAGCGCTCCAGTTTCAGTTCAAAATCATTTCTAGGTGTCCAGGAGCCCATTTTAGTCCATTTCAGCTCTTTCAGCTGAAATTGAGTTGAGTTCAGTCAATTGAGCTAGTGTTCAAGCTTTGATTTTAGTTTATGTCAGTATTACTGACTTTTGTTCTAGCTCAAACCCAACTCTGGTCCGTAATTCACTTCAATCCAATGACCATTCTGTACCATTTCTCTAAAAATGGTAGCTTTTCTTGAAAATTCAGTCGGAAAGCTCAGTTGAGTCAATATCATTGTCACCTTATTGGAGTTCTGAAACTCTAAAACCCAGCTCAATCCATCTCATCTCAGTTCAGTCCAGCTCGAACCCTAATTTTCAGTGTCACTCTAACCCAGTAGAGTCCCGAAAACCATTTCTTGAGCTATTTTGCAAATTTTATCAATTTTAATGCTTTTTGAACTGGTACAACTGTCAATCGAGGTCTAACATCCAAAAATCTTCATTCAGGGTCTGCATTTCACATGTCATTTCTCATCATTTCATATAATTTCTCAGCATTTCATAACATTTCATCACATTTTATTTCATTTTCGAAGTCCAGAACTCCAGTTTTATAAATTTCAATCCAGATCAAGTTTCAAAAGCTTTCAGAAATCAATTTCAAACCCCGGGTTTCTAAAATTGATATTTTTACCCTCAGGAGTCTAAATTTGAAAATATTTTCTCAAGAAAAATAATCTGGATTTATTTCAAACTCAAAATTTTGAATTCTACATTGGATTTGCTTCGCAACAGGGTATTGAACTTCAAAATTCGAGCTCGTTTCAAAAAAACTGTCAAAAATAGCTCGTTTCGTCTGAAAATAAATTTGGAAGTATTTTCTCGAGAAAAACAATCTGGATTTCTTTCAAAATTACATTTTTAAATTCTACATTGGATTTGCTTCGCAACGGAGTATTGAACTTCAAAATCCGAGCTCATTTCAAAAACTGTCAAAAATAGCTCATTTCATTTGAAAATATTTTCTCGAGAAAAACAATTTGGATTTCTTTCAAAATCAAATTTTCAAATTCTACACTGGATTTGCTTCGCAACGGGGTATTGAACTTCAAAATCTGAGCTCGTTTCAAAAACTGCCAAAAATAGCTCGTTTCGTCTGAAAATTTTCTGAAAAGACTATTTTACCCCTTTAATCATCAAAATGAATTTCAAAAGTGGAATTTGGACCCGCTCTAAGATGGCCCATCCATTTGCATTTTCTTGTTTTAATTTATAAGAAAAGAAAAAAAATGTATCTTTTTCTTCTTTTTTTTGTTTATTTTATTTTATTTTTTTTATTATTTTATTCTTTCTAAGGTGGGACCCATAAGGGGGTCGACCACCCTAGCCCACCTTACAGCCTACCTCCTTTCTTCTTTTTCCTCTATTTCTCTTTTTTATTTATTTTTATTTTTTATTTTTTTTCTTTCCTTCTTTCTTTCTTTTGTTTCTTTCTTCTTCCTTTTTTCTTTCTTTCCTCCTTTTTTTCCTCTCTCTCCACCTACGTAGACCCCTTTTTATCCTCCTTCCTCTTCTTTCCTTTTCCTTCTTCCCCTCTTCTTTCTTTTTCCTTCCCTTCCTTCTTTCCCCTTTCTTCCTTACTCTCTTTGGATTTCCCCCGAAAGCAATGGCTGCAGCCATTCACGTATATTCCTTCATGAAATATTATTAGTAACTTAGGTTTTGAGTTAATCAAAACCTAAGTTATGATAAAAAGGAAAAAAAAAAGAACGGCCGGGGGGAATTCAATCTCACGCCTCTCTCTCTCTCTCTCTCTCTCTCTCTCTCTCTCTCTCTATATATATATATATATATATATATATATATATATATATATTTCTTTACCTCCTCTACAAAGCAGCCTTCAACTTTGGTTCCAACCACTTCCTTGGCAACATCTACCAGCCACAACAATTGGCAGCCATTGCCACATCTGCAGCTCTCTCCATCGATGCATCATAGCAAAGTTCAGCCCAACTTCTTCAACAGTCCAGCATCTCCACCAAGGTAGCCCTGCTCTCCGATCAAGGTGACAGCCACAGCAACAAGTCTCCACCTTCTTCAACAGTCCAGCATCTCCACCAAGGTAGCCCTCCTCTCTGATCAAGGTGACAGCCACAACAACAAGTCTCCTTCAAGGTAAAGTAAGAAATAAAAAAAAAGAAGCAAAAAGAAAAACTCTGTCGCAATGAAAAATTTTCATATGATGTTTACATAGATCTAACACGAATCCAGTTTAAAACTGGATTCACGAGTTTCTTTATGAGGATTGAATGATGTGAAATGGTAGTCGCCCATGTCAATGCTATGCATGTAAGATGATCCATTCGGAAGATGAATCGGATCTCTTATGTCAAAAGCCAACAACAATCAATTTCATATCTCCTTTTTTTTATTTTTTTTATTTTATGTTATTTTAATCATCATTTTAGTGAAAATCATATGCCTTAGGCGTTTAGCTTAATTAGTTATTGTCTTTCTTTTTTCTTTTATTAGTTTCATTAACACATGTTTATTGCTTTATCATTTTTTTTTAATTCATGTATAAAGTCTAGTTGTTATCTCATGATAAATCCTAAAAATTTCGTATTAGACATTCTTGCGTGTTATTGATATCCTGCAAAAATTCTAGATTGGTTTGAGGTCGGAAATTTCATTTCAAAAGTCAAGAACCGAATCGAGTTTTGAACTCTCCAAAAATTTTAATCTCTGATTTAGCAAAAAATAACCTTCAGATTCACTCCCATGGGGCATTCGGATTTTCCCCTAAAAAACACAGTGGATTAACAATGGAATCTAATAATGATCTGAAATTTTAAGGTTTTTCCAAATAGTTTTGATCTTTGTCAAAAATCGGATTTCCCAGAGCTCTGGGAAAATCCCGATTTTCTTTTGCTAGGGTATAGGCAGACCTTAATGCACCGAGTCCGTTCAATCCGTAGCTCAACTGCAAAAACTTTCAACACGAAAGTTGTTCTTAACATATTTTCTTGTCATTTCCCAAAATTTTGAGATTTTTGAAACTGTTTTAGTATTTTCTCGAAAGTGTCTTTTATGTCTGACAGATTTCAATATCCTAAAATTCCAGAGATTTGGGTCTCTGATAACAGCGTGCCCTTTTCCAAACTGTTATCCGAATCCCAGTTCTCTAAAAATAAAAAAATTTCTTCTGTTTGTCAGGGACATTTTCCCACAATTTCAGCCTTTTCCCCATCTGTTTACAATTTTCCCACATTTTCTACCGAAACCTGTCTGTTTCCCCTAAATCCTAGAGTCGCTGGATTCCGATCCGACTTGTCAGAGTGGCACTGCTTCGACCATAGGTCAAAACTAGAAAGTGTAAAAGGAAAAAATCCTTGAATTACTGTCCTCTATCACCCCATAAAATTTGGGAAATTTTTATGGAAGTTTGATATCCGAAATTCCCTTTAGAATCAACATTTTAGGCAAAAATCACAAAATTTAGAGTTTTTATTTGAATTTCTATATTTAAAAATGCAAAAAAATAGATTTTCGAGCTCCATTCTGTTTTTAGGGTTATTTTAGATGTTCATGCCAAATTTGGATTAATTCCAAGTTCATTTGCTCCATGTGTTAGTTTATTTTTAAATTCAAAAGCGAAAATCAGGCGAAAATCAAATTAAAATTGATATTTTATGATATTTTTGCCATTTTAGGGTTTTATTCATGTAAATTAGCATGTATAATCATATTAGGGTTAATTTTAATATCATTTGAATTTCATATTTTCCATTTTTGCAAAATTTATTTCAGAAAACCCTGGTTTCAAGGCCATAGTCTTGTTATAAGGGGTATTTTGGTCATTTTGACCTAAATTTCGAAATTTCAAGTTCTAATTCTCCAAAATTTCATGCATATCATCATGTTCTATCATATTATGTTTGATTTATTTTATTTGATTTTCAAATTTCCAAAATTTACAAAATTTCTTTCAAAAAACCTGATTTCAAGGTCATCAGGGGTATTTTGGTCATTTTAACCCCAAATTCGAATTTTCAAGTTTATTTTCGAAATTTATTCATTATTTATCATGTTTATATCAAAGGGGGTATGAATTTGGGTTTATATCTAAATAATATCAGATAATTTCCCATATTTTCGGATAAATTCAGAAAAACCTACATTTTTGTGTTAACCTTGTTTTCCAGTTTTGCAGGAACATTCAAGAAGAAGACTTAGTTATTTTATTTCTTTATTTTATTCAATTCAATGTAAAAAGCAATGTAATATTTGGAATAAGAGTTACATTTTCTGCTTAGAATAGGACTGCATTGCATATAGTTTAATTTCTGCAAATTTTAATATCTGAATGTATCATTCATGCATATTTATTTCAAATTCACTATGGTTTACACGAATGGAACATGCACAAGCTCTTATGGAGTTTATAAACTCGGTGGGATTCGTATTTATGGCCATAGTCAGAATACGAAGAAAACCAAGATTTATGATCTTCGTATTAGCCACATTGAGCCTACACACTTAGGCTAATTTAAAAAACGCACTGCATTTTTCAAAACTTCAAAAGGATTTCTTAATTCCACAATGAAATTCTCTTTTCAAATTCATATTCATTCATTCATATTATTCAAATTGTATTGTTTTCAAATTCATTTTCCAATTTCAATTTCAAAAAATTCATTTTTCTAAAGAATTTCCAAGTCTTTCTCAGGATCTGATTTTCTCAAAATCTTCAGTTTTCAAATGACATTTCAAAGCAATTCCCAAGTTCAAATCAAGATTTTCCTATGCTTTAAAATTCTCAAATTTCAAAATCCCAAGTTTTCAGAAATCCATCTTCTCAGAATTCCCGTTTTCCTGAGAATTCATTTTCCTTTTCAGAAATCCTTTTCCAATGAATTTTTTGAGTTTCTCAGAATTCTCAAATCCATTTTCTCAGAAAAGCAATCTAAATCTCAAAATCGATTTTCCAAAGTACAAGTTTTCCTGAGTATTCATTTTCCAGTGCAAATTTCTGATTTCCAATGAACTTCAATGATTTTCCCAGGAATTCAATTTTCAAGTACTTTTCAAATCATTTTCCAAGCATATTTTCCAAAGCAAACATCATATTTTCTCAAACTTGCATTATTTTCAAAATTTCATAGCACAAGCCTGATTCTCTGTGCATTTTAGGAAAAATAGAGCATAATTTAGATATTTGAGTCAAGTTAAAGCACATAATTGGTCCTTGGTTCAATTACCCCTGGTAAAGGCGATAGGAATGGTTGAATCTCGTACCAACAGGCGGATCCCATTCCACAGAATTTTCCCGCAAATTTTTAAAACGGAGGTGAGTAAATTTTCAAAACAATTTTCAAAACTTTGGTCGAGTTTGACTCACAAAATTCGTTTCTCTCTCGCAAGGGAGGAGAAAAATTTTTGCGATGATAACAGAAGTTCAATCAGGTAATAATGAACTTTGGATTCACTGAAAACATTGTTGATCAGTGTATTTACATTAAGACTAGTGGGAGTAAGTTCATAATTTTAGTTTTATATGTTGACGATATTCTTCTTGCAACTAATGATTTGAATCTTTTACATGAAACAAAAGATTTTGTTTTCTCTCATTTCGATATGAAAGACATGGGTGAGGCCACTTATGTCCTTGGAATCGAGATCCGTCGTAACAGAACTAAGAGTGTCCTTGGCCTATCTCAGAAATCCTATATCCTTAAGGTTCTTAAAAGATATGGGATAGAGAATTGTTCTCCTAGTTTGGCACCTATAGTGAAAGGGGATAAATTGAGCTTAAAGAACTGTCCTCAGGATGATATTGCGAAGTTTCAGATGGATGTTGTCCCATATGCTTCAGCAGTTGGGAGTTTACAGTACGCGCAGACTTGCACTCGATCTGATATAGCATTTGCTTTGGGAATGCTTGATAGATATTAGTCAAATCCAGGCATTGCGCACTGAAAGGCAGCGAAGAAGGTCATGCGCTATTTACAAGGAACGAAAGACTATATATTGACCTACAGGAAAGCTGACCATCTAGAGATCGTTGAATACTCTAATGCGGATTTAGGAGGGTGTATTGACAGTAGAAAATCCACTACTAGATACATTTTCCTTCTAGCGGGTGGTGTTATCTCATAGAGAAGTGGAAAGCAGTCTACCACTGCTGCTCATACCATGGAGGCAGAATTTATTGCTCTATACGAGACTACGTCACAGGCCATTTGGATAAGAAACTTCATTATGGGTCTTGGTATAGTGAACTCTATTGAGAGATCACTAAAGATCTTTTGTGATAATGAAGCAGCTGTGTCCTTTTCAAATAACAACAAGAACTCAACATCGTGTCGACACATGGAGTTAAAATATTTTGTTGTTAAAGAAAGGACTGAGAATCATCTGGTATGTATTGATAATATTGGGACGAAGAAAATGACTGTGGATCCCCTTACTAAAGGGCTAGCACCGAGATTATATTCCCAACATGTAAAGGGGATGAGTCTTTTTTATTCCTTCTGATGTATGACAATAAATTATGTGATCACATTTGTGTTTATGTTTTGATTCTCTAAGGTTTTGTGTTATTGTTGATTTTGCATAAAGAATCTCTCATATGGGTTAGAGAGAATAACAGAATAACAATATTAAATGACCAATAGAATAGGTGAGAGACCAACTTATTCATAAAGGTAATTTCTTTACATGCCTAAGCACTGAAGGTGAATTGTAGAGTAGTACAAGGAAATATGACATTTCATAAATGGGTGTTCGTATCCTTGACTCATACGATTCATTCTTGTGATAAAGGGTGGCATGCGAACCCACATAAAGAATTAAATCGAGATAACGATATAAACCTCAATTTAGTACACTTTTGGTGTCAATGGGTCAAGTGGGAGAATGTTGGACATTATCAGTTTTGGGGTCCAACCCACGTATGTGACCCTGTTTGACACCCTACTAGTGGGTCACGTAAGTGGCCAAGTAATGGAGATAGTGGGTGGGAGTTACGTGAATGTGGAGAGACCACATTCACGTAACTGCCTAATCTCCCATTATAAATAAGGGGTTAGGGGCTACTGGGATGATGAGTGACTTGTAGCGGTTTTTCTGCCCAAATTCAGTTCTGCATTCAGACTTAGCGAAATAGAGTCCTGCTCATCGTCGACCTAAGGCTTGGGCTCATTGTGGGTGTCGACCGGCTGAGGAGAACGCCGAACTTCCTACACGAACTATGGCGAATTCAGGTACGCTCCCTATCATTGTTGATTTTACAGGGTTTCACCAACACTACAGGCTTCTCTAGAAGTCTATAAAAAGAGACATGGTTGTTTGATGAAAACAATCAAGGGTGTCCTTTTTCTCTCATTTTGGGTTTAGGGTCCTACTCACCATCCCTGTGTTCATAGTGGGCGTCGATAGACTGGGGAAAATGCCAAGCATCCATGTAAGCTAATTTAATCCATAGTCTACCGGTATGTATTCTTGCTGTTTTGAAGAAGGCCACCATTAAATACTTACAGATTTCAGTTGAAATATAAACAAAAGATAGAGAAATTACCAGATCATAAAAAAGGTCACAGAAGGGGAGCCCCAATCCACTTTATGTCATGATTCAGCCATGCGGCATGGGCCGAGTGAAACATGTCCGATAGAATGGCCAGGAGAACTCAACCCACATCGTTGTATACTTATCCTTAAAAAAATCTGTCATTTCGCTCCTTCCAAATCTGCCACCATGCCCAAGAAAACCAGCATCTCCAAACCCAACGCCATTTTTTTAGAAAACTTAACAGATTGAGGGTCCAAAACTAGATCTCTAAGGCTTTTTTGGCTATTTATGCTATCATTGATTGTGCATTGTGTATACTGGTATGTGGTATTATACCATAAAAATAATCTTTAGGGCCCTTTGTTTCATTCTCGTGAAAGTAAGAAAAGAACCAGTTGTCAGAAAAGTTCAATCCTTTCTCATTTTGAATAAAACAAACAGCAACATGGAAAGATGGGAATGGGATGGGCTGACATCGTTTCTCTTTTCCCACCATTTTTTTCTTATCATTTTGCAGTCGTCTTCTGCCCATGAAAATATTCTCATGGTATCTACGGGTGTCAACGGGTCGGGTTTACCCGAACTCGACCCATAACAAACCCTATATGGTCCGGATATGGTGACAAATAAAAATATCCAATTAAGACCTGACCATGGACCCGAAGATTCGATTAATACATAGAGCCGGATATAGTTTGTAAAATTTTATACCAGACCCTGGCCCGACCCGAGCTCTGATTAAGACCTGCAAATTTTCAATGTAAAAATGCTAAAAAAAAAGTATTATTTTACTAGGTATGGCTCGAGTATGGTTCATGTAGTTCTTATCAGGTCTGGGTATGGTTTCTTTTATGGTGGGTCTTATTAAACCCATATTCGGACCCGATATATCATACCCGAAAATCGGGGTCAGGTCTGGTTTCACCTGGTTCCGAACCAAACCCGACCTGCTGACACCTCTAATGGTATCCTCTGCTCTGTTAGCTGGTGGGCCCCAAGCATGGGAAAGTAGCACTTTTCCATTTCTAGCTGGCATAAACAAAATCTTTCAAGGAGAGAGAAAGAGATGATATATCGTCAAATGAGATATGATGTCAACAGGTCACTATTTTTTTCTTTTAATTACATCCTTATTAGGGTGTCAACAGGTTGGGTTTACCCAGACCCGACCCGAACCAACCTTATAAGGTCCGGATATGGTGATAAATAAGAAGACCCAATTTCAGACCCGAAAGTCCAATTAATACATGGAGAGCCGGGTATAGTTTGTAAAATTTTATACCAGACCCAGACCCGACCAGAAATTCGATTAAGGCCTATAAATTTTCAATGTAAAAATGATAAAAATATGGTTTTACTGGGTATGGTTTGGGTCTGATTCATGTAGTTCTTATTGAGTTGGATATGATTTTTCTTATAGTGGATCCGATTAGACTTGGGTCTGAACCGATACCATACCCGAAAATTGGGTTCAAGGTTCTACCTGGGTCTGAACCAAATCCTACCGGTTAACACCCCCTAATCGTTATCGTTATAGAGAGATAATATGTTGTCAAAGAGATGCCATTTTTTATGAGTCGCCTTCTGAAAGTTTAAAATGGCAAATTCTCAAGAGACTTTCAAAATAACATGAGATTTATGAAAAAACATGAATACCACGTTTTAAACGTGATATTTATATTTTAAACCGTTATTTATCATGAAAAAACCATGTATTTTTATATTTAAATAACTTTTATTAATATTTTCTTAATAAACATATTTTTATAATTTTAATTTATTTTTTATTGCCGAGATCTTGCCAAAAAAATGCCAGATTTATAAAAAAAAATTCAAATCCTGGCGAGACTTTGAAAAACAAGATTTTGCAGTTTTTAACATTTGTCACTATGGTACAGACAGGATGTGTAGTGGATATTGAAAATCACCACTAGTGGTAGTTTGTCATATCATCTCATCCCAACCTCAAAAAAGAAAGGATCAAGTGCAATGTGATTGCACACTTTTAGTGTCGGCTTGGTCGCCCTCCAAATGAAATAGGGCGATTCAGAGAATCGATCATACCAAATCGTTTCAGCCTGAATCGCCTAACTTTTGAAAGGGCAGATTCAGGCCCTTAATGTGTATCGATTTTCTGGCAATACGTTACAAATCAGCCGATTCACACCGATATTGACAAGTTCAAAACCCAATGGTACCTTGTATGTAAACAGTGGGGGGGTCTGCCTAATCCCAGCTTTCTATAAAAAAAGAGCTCCATTTGAAAAACTATAGCAGATGGGATGGGAGTTAATCCAATTGGTAAAATTTGGTCATAGCTGGGTTGGGTGTTTATTCCCTTACGGTTGTTTTCTTAGCATAAAAGGGTGCTCATTTTTTAGAGGAAAAAAAATCAAATCTTTGACAAACAACCCATCTACACATGAAAATTTACATTTAAGGGTCAACCTTTGCTTAATTCTAAAAATAAGCCTCACTTTTTTAAATTTTTTTTTTGCTACGTGCCACAGGTTCCCCTTAAACTGCTAGATAGAGACTTCATGTTGACGCCCATCAATCATCATCTTGAGAAAGGTTATCCTATTCAAGTTTTACGTAGCAAAGAAAAGTGTAAGTACTTTGGTCATTCTTTTATGAAAGGTATTAATATCGTTTGATTCAATTTAACTGATATTTATCCTGAGTTTGTCGATAATGGTAAGGGTAGGCGGCAGGCGTATGTTTGTCAGTTTCTATAAAATTTTAGTCCCGTATTAAGAAATTCAGAATATGAGGCCTGTTCTAAAATTAAAGGTGAACAGTTAGGGGTGTTTGATTTGCAGACAAGAGGGGACAAGGACACCATGTCTTATCTTGTCCTGTTCTGTCTTGTCCGGAGACAGTGCTGGACAAAGATGGAGGTTTTTTTTTTTTCAAAGTTGTCATGTCCGGTTCTGTTCTCTCCTGTTCCAGGAGGGAGGGCAGAACACTCGCGAACAATAAAACCCCTCCTTAGCCAGTTAGTTCCTAAAGGGATTTTTCGCTTTTGCGAGTGAGGACTCCCACAGATGATTGATATTTCTCGTGGGCCATGTGATGCGACACGCTTGTCTATATGTTTTTTATCTCCACAATTGATGATGGTAGGACATTCTAGGCAGTGTTGTCAGTACGTATCGTGTCACTAAAAACATGATACGATACTACCTGAATTGACATTTTAGGCTATTTTTTAATAAAAAAAAGCTTCAAAAAGACACCTAGATTCATTAATATTTTTCATATTTTTGAAATAAGTAAAATGTGAAATAAAATGAAATTGAATAACAATGAAAATTAGGGTTTGATGCCCCTGCAGGGTGGGCCTCGCTTGAAGAAAGTTGTAAAAATTGGAAATTGATTAAAAATCAAGTTTAAAACAAATCCAGATCATTTTTCTAAGGAAAATGTTTTGAAATAAAGAAATATAAAGCCCTGGGTGGTTGACCAAATGGCAAATGTCGATTTAAAACCCAGGTTTTTTAAATTAATTTCAAAAGAAAGGTTTTTAAACTCGAATCTAGACTTGAGATTTTGAAAATGAGAGGGCTGGATCTCAAAAATGATATGCAATGCAATAAAATAACATGAAATTATATGAAATGACACAAAATGATATGAAATGATATGCCAAATGCAAACCCTGGATAAGGGATTTGAAGCTCCGGACCCCTGGCAAAAACAGAATTGAAAATTCCCATCTGAGGATGAGAATTGATTATTGAATAACAGACTTGATATTAGATCCAGTCCAAATATGAATTAGGTCTCGGATATAACTAAAATTTTCAAGAAAGGAATTGATCCGAGCCCAGATCAATAATAGTACCAGCTTGAGAAATGATAAAATAATGTTTTGGATAATATCCATCGCTAATATAAATTTTTGATGTTTTACGATGGATTATATTATGTCGCTATTGTAGCGATGGAAAAGCGACGAAATATAATTCGTCGCATAACCAAATCAATCTCGGATTAGTGACAGATCATATTTGTCGCTAATCCATCGCTAATTAGCGACGAATAAAATCTATCACAGTTTAGCGACTAGAATTATGCGATGGACGCGATCCGTCGCTAAGTCGTCGTGAATCCGTTGCTAAACACGTTAGCGATGGATGTTGTGACATATTAGCGACGGATAGTGTCTGTCGCTAATACATATTTTTCTTGTAGTGTAAGCCAAATAGGGAACAAAAGCATGTGATACCATTTTGGTTTTTATTAAGGCCTTAGCATCAAGACAAATGGATATGGGGATTTATAGTTGTGAATCAGAGAATACAATGCATAGTCTAAGCAATGAAGAATATGATTTCACGCTTTGATACAAGCCGATGATCTGTTGCAGTATAGTGATTTAAGCTCCGATATATAAGATCACCAACATTGCTTGTTGATAATCTTTTAAAAGAGCACAAATGGCATCCCAAAAAAGAAATTGAAGCCCCTCATTTTCTTCTCACATCCTTTTGATGTGGACCTGCTATGGTCAAGACTCAAGAACCCACAACCTAAGCCAGCAAGTTTGCACGAAAAGTGATACTAAGGATCTTGCATTTGTGGTTTGTGAACTAGCTGCAACAAATCCTGTCATTCGGTAATCTTCAATATTAATACTTCTCAGAAGGCCTATGAACAAAGGTGCCTTCTTGTCACGTGCCTATTTCTTCAACAGGCTAGTGCGACGCAATGTTCCTTTTCTTACCGCCACAAGCCTATCTGGTCGCTTGTCGTTGCAGAAGGTTTGAGTATAAAGAGTGCAAGAGAGCGAAAGAGAAGAGAGCGAGAAAAATTGCAATTAATTGAAGGTAATCACAATGAGGGTGAACAAAGAAAGCTCATTGCATTTATATTTATTCATTGTTTTTCCCAATGGCAGCTTACAGTTCGGATATACAGGCTAACCCTTCAGGGTATTGATCAACTTGAACTGAGGTACAAGGGTGGCCCGAAAAAAGTTACAAGTGACTCAACACTTATATCATGACTCAACCAAATCAAAACAGACTCTAGACACAACTGTACAAAGTAAGTCACAAGGGAACATGCTCCCCCCTTCAAATCATGTGCCGCCCTCGGCGCCATCTGCTTCATTGTAAGCCTTGACTTCTTCTGAGTAGTGGCTCTTCATCCGGAATGTTGGCTCCCACGTCGGTTCTGCTGCCTCCTCCCACTGCACAAAATACTTATTCACTTCGCCTAAGTAGTTGACCTTGTGTCGAAGGATCTTGTTGAGATGCTTCTCGGCTCGTTATGTTACTGGGGCCCTCTACAGGATAGGAGCATGTTGTGGCACACTATATTTCGGATCCTCCTTGTCTGCATAGAACAATTTTAGGTTGCACACGTGAAACACCGGGTGCACCTTGAAGTTCGGGGGCAAGTCCAGTTTGCCCTCTCTTGGTGATGGTGAATGGTCGTTCATACTTCCTGACCAGTCTGCAATTTCGTATACAAAAAATGCCTATGCGATCAGGATAAAGCTTCACCAGCACTTGGTCAACAACACGAAACTCGGCAGGCCGATGACGTTTGTTTGCCCACTTCTTCATTCTCTTAGCCGCCTTGTGTAGAAATGTCTTTGCCAACTCGGTCTGCTCGTGCCAGTCTCGAACAAACTGATAGGCAAAGGATGGTCTTCCCTTCTCCTCTATGACTAGAGTATGCAAAGTCAGTGGTTGTTGCCCCATGACTATCTCGAATGGGTTGTGGCCAGAAGACTCACTCTTCTGAAGATTGTAGCAGAATTGGGTCACATCCAAAAGCTTCACCCAATCTTTATGATTTGCACTAACAAAGTGCCTGAGATACTGCTCCAATAGTCTGTTGATACGCTCTGTCTACCCATCTGTCTGTGGGTGAAAACTTATTGAAAATAGCAGATCAGAGTCAAGTAGCCGAAATACTTTATGCCAGAATTTGCCTGTGAAGCGAGCATCATGATCACTCATAATGCTTCTTGGAACACCCCAGTGCTTCACAATATGCTTGACGAACAACACTGCAGTCTTCTCTGCAGGGCACTCCTTCGAAGCTGAGATAAAGATGGCATATTTAGAGAGATGATCCACCACCACCAGAATGAAGTTGAAGTCATCTACCTTCGACAGACTAATAATAAAGTCCATGAAAAATGCTTTTTTAAGGACGTTCTGGAATAGACAGAGGCTCAAAGACACCGTCAGTCATCTGATTGGTCACCTTGTCTTGTTGACAAACGAGGCATGTTCGCACATACTCTTCCATATTGTCCCTCATCTGCGGCCAATAGTAGCCGCGCTCATGGCTGGGGTGCCTTCCAACCCCAGCAAGGAAAATTCCAAGCTCTTCGTGGTCCTCGCTAAAAAAAAAAGACGACCACCAATGCGTGTCGTAGGGACATCAACTCTCTTAAGCATGAACTTGCAGTTTTCCAACGGTCCAAACTAGTCCTCAAGCGGGAGACGCCTTCTTGCGTATCACCCCAAAGTGAAAATTTATTTCATCTAAATTCTATAAGGCATAAAAATTCACTTTTTCAAAGATTTTTCTCAAATTCTTTAGAAAATATCTTTGCAAATTACATTCATTCAGCCATCTAGGCTTAGACTGCATCATGAAAAGACTTTCACAGGGCCACTCGATCTTCTCTAAGTCTTTCCTTCAGAAATTGATTTACTTAAAATATCTTGAATCGATACTATGGTCGGTAAGCATGAAACTATTATAAGTCATATAAAATGAAGCACCAAAATCTAAGAGTCAAGGAGTCATACCAGGTGGTGATGAAGTGGAGACGATGACACCAGTTGTGGAGGAACCTTTGAGGAGAGGCTGCAATGCTTCCATTAATTGAGATAACGACATATTCCCTATGGGTTTGCTTGAACTTTCCTTATCAACTTGAAAAGTACTAACCAAAGCAATTTTATTTTTCTCTTTAGCTTTAAATTTTAGACAATATGGTTTGATATGTCTCGGTGCTCTACAATTTTAACAAATAAGTTTCTTTTTCTCGTATTCTTTTCCTTCATAAACATGTTTTCCAAAATTATTATTTTTGTAGAAGTGTGGAGGTTTATATGTATAGGAATTGACACCCGGTCTTGAAACGGCTAGAACATTATCCTTGGACTCCTTTGATTCAGTTTGAGATTTTAACCTCGTTTCCTCTATGCAAACTTGAGCCAACACTTCATGAATAGTTAAAAGTTCTTCTTGCTTTCTATGGTATGGAAGATGTTACTCCGCATTTGTTCAAATTTGGGTCGTAGACCCCTTATGAATTGAAAAAATTATTTATTCATAATTTGTTTCTTCCTTTATTGAGAATCTTTTGGGGTTTCTCAAATGGGTTCTATTTTTGTCATTTGATCCCACAACTTTTTTAGAGTCGTATAGTACTCTCTTACGTTCTTTTATCCTTGCTTGCAAGTATGAATTTTGTCTTGCAACTCTCATCTATATGTGGCATCACTTTATGTATAAGTTTGTCTAATAAAGATCCAAGCTTCGTCGGATCTTTCAAATTATAATATGGTCTCACATGTGTCCTCACCCATGCTTCCCATGAATAAAGAAATGACCTTTGCATGTCCAATCTCCTATTCTTTTATGGCTTTCTTATAATTTAAGAGATCCTTTTCTCTCTAGTCTCCTTTAAGAACCTCTTCTTTAGTAGACCCATCTTTTTCACTAAGAGTCTTTGTGAGAATAGGTTGTGGTTCCAAGGAACTATCAACATATTCCTACAAGCCTTTTTCAATTAGGATTCTTTTGATGGCAGTGATCCATAGGTTGTAGTTATTTCCATCAAACTTAATAGGGACCACTGTCACCAATTCTTTATCGACCATTTAAGAGATAAGAGAAACAAAAACAAAGTATATAAAACTACACAAATTTGATATGATGAGCTCTTCTACTCTTTAAAAATCAGTCGCACGAGCATCAACCTTCAAGTGAGGCTATGTGCGCACTTCTCGAGGCTCTATCCAATATCTTCTCAATCTCTCATAAGTTCCTTAAGTACCTCAAAGAGAACCAAGGCTCTAATACCATGTAATGAACTACAAAGATATCTCTTGTGGACACACACAATCACAATGACCACTAATGGGTCGATTACACAAGTACAAATCCACACGAATCACCCACTTAAGGGCACACGACAAACATAAAAATATGATTTATATTCAAAAAAACTTTTAGCTAAAAGCCTTATAAGATATGGGGTTTGAACCCTTTTATATGCACATGGGAACCAAGAGGGAGTTGTTGGGGTCTCCTCAATGGCTAGAAATATAGCCGTTGAGGAGATCCCAATGGCTCTATGGTCAAAAGACTATTAAGTCCAATCCTATTCTAGAATTTACAAAAATACACATTAAAAAGAAGAAAAAAAATAAGAACAAAAATATATACAATGTGTATAATGGCCACAATACCCTTATATTTATAAATGACTAAAATACCCCTATATACATTAATAATTACATGTCTTTATTTTTCTTCCTCTGGATCCTTCTCATACGTAGTTTGATGTTGTTTTCATGGACAATGGTTAGATATGATACCTTTGTTACAACAGACGTTTCTTATTTGCATTTGTTGCTTTTTTTAATAGTTATTCTTTTATAGCAAGACAATGAATGGTATATGATACCTTTGTTACAACAGACGTTTCTTATTTGCATTTGCTGTTTTTTTTAATAGTTATTCTTTTATAGCGAGACAATGAATGGTATGAGAGAAGTAATTCTAAATCACAAGCAAGTGACTTTCTTTGGTTTGAAGAAACTAGTTATTAGAGTGTGAAGTTGAGGTGGTCGGATCTGGATCTAGATCACGTCATTTCTATGCTAGCGTATGTTTTTTGTGTTGTGTTACATTTGTTTCCTAAATGCCCTTTTTAGTTGTTTATTGTATTATATATTATTAAGGGTATTTTTGTCTATTGTAAGATTAATATATATTCATAGTAAAAAACATGTTTTTTATTATTGGAAATCATGGAGTTTTAGCTTAGACCATGTTGTCTTCTTTCTCTCTGTAGAAACCTCATAAACCCTAAATCTAGCATGGTATCAGAGTCATGATCAAGAGTAGGGCTAGAAAATCTTGGTGACCTTCAAGATTCTGTTTTTTTTTTCTCCAGATAGTAGTTGAATCTTTTATTCTTCCTTTTCTTTCCCTCTTTTCTTTTATTCTCTCTCAAATCTACATCACTTCTCTTGGTTCTTGCTTCATTAAATCATATTTGTGAGTTTCTTGATTCTTTGTTGATTTCCTAATCTCTTCTTATCTCCTTCCTCTTGTTATTTCTCCTCTTTTAAATCAAATTTGGATATTTCTTGATTCTTTTCTTTCTTCCTGAAAACTTGGGTTTAAAATCTATTTTATAAATTATGGTTTGATCGTATTTGAGTCATATCTTTCTGATTAAATCAGATTTATCACATCTAAAAATCAGATTTATCAGATCTTAAAATCAGATTGATGTCATTCAGGGCCCAACGATTTTTTATTTGAGTCATTTAAAAAAATAATGATTCTAAATTGATCTTGATGCGTGACCTCGCTAAGTTTTTTATTGGTATCGGTTTATTTTATTATTAAATTCACATTCTTTTCTGCAAAAAAAAAGGATGTGATTATTATTGTTATTGATTCCCAGCATCTTGGTTGTTATCTTATCTTCTTTTCTAGTTATTGGCTACTCTGACTTACCCTTTTGCATCGATTTATCATTCATCTGTCATGGATTCAAGTTCTTCTCTAGGATCCATTTCTGCCAACTTCCTTGGTTAATTAATTTCTGAAAAACTAAATAACTTCAACTATCTTACCTGAAAAAGACAGATGATTCCTTTTATTAGGAGTCAGGATCTCGCTGGTCACTTGGATGGATCAGTTGCTGCTTCATCTGAGTTTCTTATGCAAGAAGTTAAAGATGACAAAGGAGCTATCACTGCAACGAGGACCGTTGGGAATCTAGATTTTGCCAACTGAATAAAGAAGGATCAAGTCTTAGTTGCTTACTTCACTTTCACTCTTTCACGTGAGGTATTGGTGGGAATTTCAGATGACTGCATCGCAATGACGTTATGAAGTACATTATAGCAGCAAACCTACTTACACATTTCAAAGGCCGAGACCATTTATTTGAAAATAGAATTTTAAATGTTGAAGAAGAAAGCATCCATGTCAATTATGGAATATTTTAACAAGTTTAAGTCCATTACAAATCAACTAGTGTTAATTGAAAGTCAAGTATTTAAGAAAGGCAAAATTCAGCAAGCTCTAGTTGTCTTGGGACCTAAGTTTCATATGTTGTCCACTACTCTACAGTATGCTAGGGCTGTTTGTAATTTTGATGACCTCAAAGTCAAACTTCTCAGTTATGAGATGTCACTAAAGGGGATGTAAGATACAGAAAAGTCTGAAGTAGATTCTCATGACATGTTGTTTATAAGATCTTTTTGGGGCTGTGAACATGGAGGAGGACGTGGTAGAGGCAGAGCTTACAATTAGGGAGGCCGAGGAATTCTTTATACTCCTAACATCCTTCCAGGAGGAAGAGGTGCATTCAGTAATAACATTCTTATATGTTACTTTTAAAAGAAGAAGGGTCATGTAAAAGAAAAGTGTCAATTTAAAGGTGATCCAAGGTACAATCCTGAAGTTAAAGGTAAATCTTTACCTAAAGATCAAGGGCAGAACAAGAGGCAAATTGGTTCTGACAAAGATCTTGTTGGCTGCACTTTTTAGACTGAGCTTTAAGAAAAATGATCAAGGTATCTAGTATGTTGATTTAGAAGTTGTCAACCATATCATAAGTGACACATGTAAGTTCTCCAAAGTTGAATCCTTATTACGGTACAAACAATAATGTTGTTGAAGATGGAAGACGCCACCCTATTACACATTTTAAAGATATTTTTCTTCCTTTGTCGAAATCTTATTCCATTCAGATGTCTGATGTAGTGTTTCCTAATATAAAAAAAGAATATAGCTTCCTTTTTTAAGCTTGTTGATGATACCAATTCATATGTTGAACTTACTTTATCTTTTGTATATGTCAAGGATCTTCAAACAAGAAAGACGTTCGCTGAAGGAGAAAGATGTGGCAACATGTACGTTTTCAAATAAGATCTCTTGATTACTCGTGCTACATTGGATACTCACTCGAAGCCCGAGTCCTTTGCATGTATTTTTTGTAATTCAAAGTCTAATTAGTCTAATATTTGGCATAGTAGGTTAGCTGCTATATGCAATCAATTTGATGAAATTAAATTATTGTGTTGTGTGAAGTCGATTTGCTGTGTAGTGTGTAATCATTTTAAGAAATCGATTTGCAAAAATTGATTGACAAATCAATCTATTGTGCTTGTTTTGCTGATTTACTATTTTGTTGATTTATTAATTGACTTTTGCTGAAATCGGTTTGCAGAAATCGATTTGTTGTGTGCAATCAACCTACTGCAAATTGATTTGTTGTTGCTGCAAGTGATTCACTGATCTACTATGTTGTGGTAAATTGATTTGAAAACTCCAATAGTTGTGAGATGCTCACTCTGTAGCATACATGATTCATCAGCATTTTCATTTCCTATATTTGCATATTAGCATATGCATTTCACTTAGGCACATGCATATGCATTTCCTCTTAGCATATGCATTGCACTTAGGCACATGCATATGCATTTTCTCTTAGCACGTGCATTGCATTTAGACACATGCATATGCATTTTTTCTTAGCATATGCATTGCACTTAGACACATGTATATGCATTTCCTCTTAGCATATGCATTGCATTTAGGCATATGCACATGCATTTCCTCTTAGCACATGCATTAGGCTTTTCATCTATGCATATGCATTGCATCTTAGCATATGCATATGCATCTCATCTATGCATATGCATTACATCTTAGTATACGCATACGCATCTCATTTATGCATATGCATTGCCTCTTAGCATATGCATTTCTATTTAGCATAAGTATATGCATTTCTATTTAGCATAGGAATATACATTTCCATTTCATCCTAAACATATGCATTTCAATTTTGATATATGCATTTTCACCTAGCATAGGCATATGCATTTCCATTCTAGCATAAGCTTAAACATTTTATTTCAGCATAATCATATGTATTTTAGATTTAGTATAGTATTCATGATTTCTTCTTGTAACTTTGCTGCTTTGTGCTATTTTATGTTTTGCAGGGAAGCATGGAAGACCTTGGTTTCACTTTTACATTGAAAAAATGTCCATGTTCAGTTTCAATTTAAAATTGTAAGAATTTCCTATTAGTGAGAATTTCTATTTTCCCTGTTTAGATTAGAGTGAATGAGCATGTAGTTATATTTTAATTTGCATAATTGACCATGGCATGTCATTTTTATTTTCATTCAAAAAGAGCACTATGGTGAAACACGAATGACATGAGCATCATTCTAATAAGAGGTAAATAACCCTAAGTAAATGATTTGCATTTATGGCCACAGTTAGAATGCGAACAATACTTAGGATTTTTATCTTTTATGAAATAAAATTCGACCTACACTTTAGGTCCTTTTCAAAAAATATCATATTCTCTAAAATTGATTTTCTTTTCTTCCTCTATCAGAATTTAAAATATGAATTAATTTGAGATATATTTGTGGCCATAGTCATGAATATATTAAAAATTATTTTTGTTTTAAATCTTATAAAGACACAAATCTATTTCATTCTTTATTAGAATTCAAATAAAGATTAGATTAGAATATGTTTGTGACCATAGTCATCAAGGTATTAAAATTTAATCTTATTTTAATTATATTAAAGAATGAAATTTGCTTTTAATTCAAAATTCAAATAAAACCTTTTTTATATAATCATATTATTATTTTCCATCGTTTTCAAGTTATTTTAAATCATTTTCAAAATTCTAAGTGATTTTCAAAGTTTATTTTCTATTTAGTTTTATTCTCAAAGAATGAAGCTCAAAACTATTTTTGAAATTGAATCTCAACTTCAAATTTAAAATCATTTCCAAATTCAAAATATTTTCAAAATCATTTTCAAAATCCAAAATAAATTCAACTTTGATTTTAATTCTCAAATTCAATTTCTTTTTTTTTCATTTTCAATTTCAGAAGTTCGGATTCAAGGCTCAGCCAAGTTTTCATTTCAACTTTCAAATTCAAAATTCAATTTCAATCTACAAGTTCATTTTTCAAAAAAAAAAAAACTCAAACTTTCAGAACTCCAAACTTCAATTCTAATTCCAAGTCAAATTCAAATTTCAAGTTCAATTACGATTTCAAATCTCAAAATCGATTTCCAAGTTTAAATTCTCAATTCAAAATCCATTCAACTTCAATTTTTCAATCAATTTCAGATTTCAAAGCTTTCAACTTTGAATTCAATTTCAAAGCTTTCAATTCAAGTTCATTTCAAAATTTTAACCTTTTCTTCAAAAATTGATTTCTAAGCTTCAAAGTTTACTTCTTAAAAGGATGTTTTCAAATCCATTTCAGAATTACTTGAAAAAAATTAAATTTCTGAAATATTTTCAAAGAGCATACATATTTTTTTTAAGTTCAAAATAATAGCACAAGCCCGATTCAATGTGCATTTAGGACTTAGAATAATTACTTAGACAAATTTAGGCAAAGCAAAGGCATAAGTTTGATCCTTGGTTCAATTACCCTTGGTAAAGGCGCCATGAACGGTTGAACCTCGTACCGACGAGTGAATCCTGTCTCTCCATTTTCCCACAAAATTTCAAAACAGAGACGAGTAAATTTTCAAAACATCTTTTTCAAAAAGGGTCAAGTGAGACCTTGCAAAGAGCTTTCTTCTCTGTTTCCCCTCAAAAGGAGGAAAAGAAAAAGGAATTTTTTTTGCAACGATCACAATTATATATTAATTGATTGTTACAAGTTTGTTATAGTTTGTTAGATTAGTTTCTTGATTTTCCTTGTTTGGAATATTAGATTTTGGTATAGTTTTTTTGCTTTGTTCTGCAAAAGGGTAACACATTGTAATAGTCAGTTATTTTTATTTTAAAGGCAATAAAGATTGTCATTCTATAGAATACAAAGTTTTCTCCCGTTCTCTGAGTTTGATTTGGATCTCAGCATAGTGTGAGCCATTTTTTATTATTTGGTTTCTGGCTTTCACAAAACATTTTTTATCAAAAATATCTTTTTAAAAATCAATTTCTTAAAACTTACACCACACATGTACTATGAGTAGATCTGCCATGTGCACACGTGTGTAGATCTGGCCCAGATCTGTTGCATGTATCATTTCAAAAAAACAAAAACAAAAACAGAAAAGAATCCTGGATCGAAACTAGTTTTGGAACCTGTGTTATAGTCAGTTTAGGTTCATTATAAATATTGTCCTGAATTTGTATTTTTATTTATTTTTTACAGATCGTCTGTCGTGTTGGGTTACATTAAGAAAGGGAAAATTGGCTGAGTAGTTGTGGCTAAGCTCCAACCACAACAGTCAGCTGGCAGGGCTGAATATTGCTTAGTCCCAACCGCTTGTTCAACTGGACCAAGCCATTGTCAAAAAAAAAATCTGACAGGCCCAACCGACCCATAGATGGTTGGTTACTTGTACTCATTTTTGTTGAAAACTTTAGAAATAATATATATATATATTTCTTATTTTGTACAGAATAGGGTGTTGTCCAGGCCCAATTGACACAGTCGACTGGGCAGAATAGTACATTGTTCAGTCCTAGTCGACTGGTTCGGCTGGAGTTGAGTCCTTGTAAAAAAAATAAAATAAAACTGAACCTAGGCAAGGTTGAACCTGGGCAGTTACTGAGACTGCTGGGCCCAGTCGACTGCAGTCGGCTTGGCTGAGCAGCTTCATAGAAATATATATGTAATAAACACACACACACACACACACACACACACACACACACACACACACACACATATATATATATATATATATATATATATATATATATATATATATACACACATGTTTTTATCCCACATGCAATTTGAAAAGTTACATATGTTAATGTCCAAAACCTTACATGTAAAGTATCCAGAATTTCTCATGTTATTTTACATGTTTAGATATTCAGATTTTTATACATGTTACCCATGCAAATTTCCACAAGATAAGTCCTCAGATTTATGCAAGTTAAAAGTACAGATTTTATATTTGTCAAATGTTTAGATTTGTACATGCGTAATATTCATATTAGAGTGTTTGTTCATGACCAGATCGAGTGTTCTTGTGACTTGATTGTTATGCATGGTTGAACATGAGTATTTGAATTTTTTTCTATGATTACCAATGTTGTCTCCTGTTAAGGCAGCATGGCTTGGACTCGTGGGTATGTGTTACACCTCGCATGTGCCTGAACTAGTAAAGACATTTATTGGTTATGCACACTCATGAAATATAATATCATGTTGGCATATATATGCATATCATGACATATGAATTTTGAAGTTAGTGGAATGCTGCATCGACATATTCATGTGCAAACTTGAATGACATGCATAAGATAAAACACGATGTGTTCATATACATATAAAATTTATTCGTGTACGTTCTTATTTTGTGTGTGTGAATGTGCATGTGAGAGCATGTTGAATGATTGCATAACTAGTATGTTCATTGTGGTTTTTGCATAAAATGCATCAGTAATCTAATGTGAACCACTGTAGGCCATGTGGGCTACAGGCAGGCGTTGATTATGGATTTTTTCAAAGATAAACTAGACATAACGATGAAGAGATTTCTTTTTACGGATCAGAAAAATCATCTCTGGTTAGAGAGATATGATTCCGGTGAGATGCACTTGATTCTGGATAATGCTTGACGATTCAAGAAAAACTGATTTTGGTTCTTGGTTAAAATAAAATAGCAAACGATCAATAAAAATCACACAGAAGAAACTAGACACGCAGACGGATAATTCATTTTTTATGGATCAGAGAGATCATCTTTGGTTAGAGAGATATAACTCTGACAAGATGATCCTGGATCTGAACAACACATGATGATTCAAGAAAAATAGGTTCTGATTTTGGAATAAAATAAAATAGTAAATGACTGTAAAAAATCATCAAAATGACACGACAGAAGATAGATACACAGACGAAGAAGCCACTTTTTACAGATATGAAAAATAATCTTCGGTTATGGAGATATGACTCCAGCAAGTTGACCTAGATTCTGCACAATATTTTAATGGTGCAGAAAATAGGTTTTGGTTCTTGATTTTAAAAAGAGGACAAAGAACTTGAAAAAACATGAAAATTGACCATATTCACGTAAACATATGCATATATCACTCATAAAAAATTTAGATCAAAATTGCAAACATAACTACATAAAATAACAATGCTAATGCGCGGCCAGAATCAAGATTCATGCATGACTGTCAAACAAGATTAAAGAACTTAATCTAAATGTGTATAAAATGAAAAAGAAAATACAAATGCAATATTTTTTATTTTGTATGGATGAAAACAATAATATAAATCTAACTTAGGATGCATAAAATAATAAAAAATAATAAAAAATAATAAAAACAATGGGTGCAAGGGATTGATTTGATGTAGCCGGTTGAAAGAGAGGTTCGGCCTATGAGAGGTCGAATCTCCTTTTCATGGTGGTTGTGAAACATAAAAACAAAACAAGCAAATAATAAAGGTAATGAAAATAAATAAAAGAGAGGAGAAGGGATTATACCTATGGTGCCTCCTTCGCTGCAGCCGAAAAAGAAAGGAAAAAAATGAAAAGAAAAGAGAAGATGGAGGGGGCAACAACTAGGGGAAGAAGAAGGAGAAAGAAAAAAGAAAAGAAGGGGCTCAAGAAGAAGAAGGGCTGAGGGAGAGCGCTTATGGCTGGACGTCCCCCCTATGCCCTTTATTTATAATAAATTTTAGAAGGAGATAAGGGTTCTAGATTAGCTTAATTAACACATAATTAGGAAATTTTAGGGGGGCGATTTTCCTAAAGAGTCCTATTTGAAACTTTGTTTTGATTTTTCTTATTTCACTCTAATTAAAACTTTAAACAAAAACTCTAAATATGGTGCCACCTAGGTGGGTCCCACATTTGATTTTAAAAACAAATAAAAAGTTTAAAAAGGTTTTAAAAACAAAGTTAAAAATGAAAGGATAAAATCACAAGGTAAAAAGTGAAAATGAAGTCCTAAACCAACTATTCTTCTAAAATAACAAGGACAAAATGAAAAAAGAATCCGTAAGTGACGCCACCTAGGTGGGTCCCTTCTAGAGTAAATTGGATCTAAGATCCATTTTTGAAATTCAAGCTTGATAAAATCCAAATCAAAATTTGATCCAGATTCAGATATGATACATTGAAACAAATGTTTTTCTGAAAGAGGCATTTCAAAAAATTAAATGTAAAGCACTGGGTTTTAGATTTAAAAGATCAGTTTTGAACCCATGTGTGAAATTAAAAGAAGATTTAAATTGAGATCTGGATTTGAAGTTTTAAAATGACAAATGGATCTGGATCTCAGACCATGAGTCTGATCCATATTTAAAAATGACGAAAGATCCTGGATCACAGATAAAATACTTAAAATGGATCCCGAATAATGAAAAGAATAAGCTAGACTCTGGATCAAAGATAGAATTAGAAAATGGACCCGGATCAAAATAATGTGATCCTGAATATTAAATGAAAATTGAAGAATGGATCCTGAATAACAAATGATTGAATACTGAATATTTGATGAGATAATACATGTTCAGAAAACAAATTGGACCCTAGATATAGATAATAGAATGAATTGAATAAAAGATCTAGGTCCAGGATAGAAAATGGATATCAGATATCAGATTTGGTACTAGATTGGATCAAATATCCAAATTGAAATACGAATTGGATCTCAGATATAGATATAATTTCAAAAATGGAATTGATTCGAGTTTGGACTAGAAATTGATTGACTGGCCACTCTAAATAGAAATGATCGAGATCAGAAATGATTTTGCCCTGTAGGGTGAAGAGTGACACTTGGAAGACTGGTTTGAATAAGGTTGAATTGAATTGAACTGGGTTCTAGGGTTTTTGAACTCGGGTGAACTAAAAAGACACTGACTCAACTAGACTTCTAGACCAGATGATCGAAAACAAAAAAAAAATTCTTAGCGAAATGATGAGAATTTCACTATAGGATAAAGTGAGTGATGAGAATGTACTAGGTTTGAGCTGGAATGGCCACTATCTGAACTAAGATGAACTAAATCCAGAGTTAAATCCTAGCTAGGCTGACTGGGGTTAGCTCAATTTTAGTTGAAATGATTTGAATCGAGCTAAAATGGATTCCAAGAATGTGGGAAACGAGTTTAAACTGAAATTGGACCACTTGAAAAGCTCAAGTTAGACACATGAGAATAGAATTTATTGGAATTAATTGACTCTAGGACAATTGGCATGGATTTGAGCTAAAAATAAGCTCATTTCTCATGAAATGAACCAAATTTAGCTGAAATGAAATGACACTACTCATCATGAGCTTAGGAGAGCTAGAAATGACTGACATTCTAGTTATTCTAAATCTAAAATGAGCTTGGTTGGTTCTAACTGACAAGGGTCTAAGTTGACCTAGGGGTTAAATGATAATTTTTCTAACAAAATATGATGAAATGACACCTAAACTGGAATGGACCTAGGGCTTAGACTCCTACACTATACTACAAAGGGTCGACATCTGTGAAAGGGGTGTCCATAAGTAAACCTGGAAAATTTGAAGTGTTTACAGATGCCCCTCTTTGCTACTAAGCCGGTTGAAAGTCAGGCTTAGTGGCAAAGAAAAACACACCAAATTTGGAATAACAAAAATGCCCAAGTTAGAAAATATGAACTAAGTGTGGAAAAATTGATTTTGAAAATCCCTCATAAAATGAGGTTCAGGTTTAATCCTAAAAATTAAAGAACTTTGATAATAAGGGGTGAGGAAACCGTGATGACACTTTCGGGTATACCCCTAAATCCGAAAGGGGTTGCAAGAGGCAAGAAAAATTGGATGCCAAAAAGTTTTGAAAATGGATTTGTTTAAATGGGAGGTCTCATGACTGAGACATATAAAGAGCTTTTAAAAAAGACCTTTTGCAAAATTTTAAGTTTAACTCTTAACCTGAAGTAAACACCCCAAATTTTCACCCTCATCCAGTACTTACATTTCATGTGTCATTGCATATCATTGCATGCATTCGGCATACCATTTCATTGCATCGCATAGCATTGCATGTCATCCCATCTCATTTTCGAGATCCAGCACCCCTGTTTTCAAAACATTCAATCCAGATTTGAATTTTAAAGCTTTTATTTTAAAATCAATTTCAAAACCTGGGTTTTTATTCAACACTTTGTCATTTTCCAACCCCAGGACTTTATATTTCGAAATATTTTCTCAAGGAAACAATCTGGATTCATTTCAAATTCAAATTTTAATCGATTTCAATTCACAGATGAGACCCATTTAGGTGGTGTCGCTTCTGAATTCCTCTATTCATCAAATTTCTTAAATTTTTGAAAGTTTCAGTCCGATCAGGACTCTATCTCAGAGTCCTAATCCGGTCAGAAGTCTGTTTTGAAGTCTGTTTTACTTCCATCTTTTCCGTTTGCTTTCGAAATTTAGGTCATTTTACAGAGTCCAGTTAGTTCAAAACTCTATTTTAGAGTTCGGTCGAGTTAAGAGTCTAACCCTGACTGTGTTTTCTGACTTATTTCATCATTTCTTGATAAAATCTTTCAAAAAATTTATACATTTGAATTCTAAAATTTAAAATCTCAGAGTCCTAAGAGTTCAGGACTCTAACTCGAAGTTCCAGTTCGCTTGAGACCCTATTTTCAAAGATCTTGAATTTCAAATGTCGATTTTAACCCTTTTTCAAAGCCATTTTTAGTGTTTATTTAAAAAATTTTCAAAATTCGATGTGAGCCTACTCAGTTGGCACCATATCCAGAGGAGTTCTAACCTAGTTAGGACCCTATGCCATTTCAAAAATTCTAATTTTAAGATTACTTTTGAAAATCCTTTTGAAAACTCCTTCAGTTTCAAGTTTTAAAATCATCTTTTTGTAAAAACTCAAGTAGGGCCCACTCGGGGTGGCGCCATATTCGAGTCAGTCAGGGATAGACTAGGGTTAGTCAGTGTCTTGGTTAGTGTTAGGGGTTTAGAAGAGTCAAAATTCATTTTAAAAACTCATTTTGAAGTTTAGTTTTTAAAACTAGTGTTTTTAAAGGTTTTTAAAAGGTGTTTTAAAATTCAAATGTTAAAAATGCCAAGTGGCATTACATTTGGGGATTTTTTAGGAGAGTCTAGGGGTTAATTAGGTATTAAATAGGATAATTTAGGCTAGGGGTAGGATAGTCTTTACACCCCAAAACCGCACCCCTTAGAGAGTCCAAAAATTTTTAGAAAACTTGATTTTTTAACCTAAACAAATTTTCTTTATAAAGAGGCCCCATGGGGGATGATTTTTCCAGCCACCTCCTATTGGATTCTTGGAGCTTCTCTCTCCTCTCCAGCCTTCCTCCATTGTTGCAACTCCAAGGTAAATAATTTCTTCAATTTTTAATATTTTATTTAGTGTTTTTAATGATTTAAACCTAGATCTAGGCTTGGACACCCCTCCTTATGAAGATCCAACCATGGTTTCACCTCAAGAACCATCAAGAATCAGCAAGAACGATCCAAGAAGGTGATCTAACCCTGTTTTGGGTGATTTACAGGGATTTTAATCCATTAGAATTGATTTTAATATGATTCTTTACGTTATTAACCAATAAAATATATGATTTACCCTTTTAATGAGTTAAATCTATGTTTTAAAGGTGATATCAAATTCCAGCCATTGATTTCCTGTTTTTATTTTATTTTCATGGTTTATTCATGTTTGTTTTACGTTCTATAGCATAGAAATAATTTTTATTTACTGTTTTATGGTTTATTTTATTGATTTACATTAGTTAATGCATGGTTTTTCAAGTTTCTTAAATTTCTGTGTGTTTTAGGTTTAGAACAGTAAAGATAATGTTATTTCAGATTGAAATACTCATTGTTTATTTCTTATTTTTTTATATGTGATTTATGCATGAGTTATTGAGTTACTGTAGAAAAATCAGAGGTTTTGGATTTCGGTAACCCTGTCAAAAAAATCAGACATCAAACCGGGTTTTTAAAGCTTTAAAATCGTGGTTAAAATCAAGAAGGTAACTTGCTGTGATGATATTTCTCTCATCTTATATCCGATTTTAGATCTGTAAAATGCTATGGATTCACATTGAGTAGTTCTGTCTGCTGTGAAATTTTTGGATTTTTTGATCACTGTTTAGTATTTTTTCTCTTTCAGATAATCGGTTTTTAAATCTAAAACTCGTTAGGGTTTACCAAAACCCTAATCAGACTTGTGTTAGTCATAAATCCCAAACCACAGATCCGATTCATGATCTTTAAAAAGTGAGTATTGTTATTTTTCTGTCTACTGTTCACCACTAAAATTTCAGAGATTTTTGTTTAGGATTGCTATTTATGTCTGTATTTTCAATCTGAAGTAGCCGTTTTAATCCCTGTTAAAAGTGATATATTTTAGCTCAGATTGCCGGAAAGGTTTCTCCCTAACCGGAAATGATTTTTCCAATATGTAAATTGGGAAATCTCTGTTTTTCTTCTTAGTTAGTATCTGTAAAATTTCATGGATTTGCATAGAGATTTGACCCCTGGTTCAGGTCTTAGACTGAGACTGGTTGGTGAATTAGGTAAAAAATAGCATATTTTTAGGGTTTAATGCAATTTTTGGATTAATGCAATGTCAAAAAATTATTTTTATAATTCCAATTCGACATTAGGGTTATAACAAGTTCAGGTACCAATTTTGAGGATTTTTGGAATCTGATTGATGATTGAATTAAGCAAATTGCAAAACCGGGTTCTTGAAAGATCCAAAAACACTGTTAAAATCATATTTTTTGTGATATTATTGGATTTTCGTGCATAAGCATATAGTTTCAGGGTTTAATCATATTAATAATCATATTAGGATGCTTTAGGTTTAATTTTATGCTCATTTGATTTCATTTAGTCCATAAAACCTACGCTTTTACCAAAATCTATTTCAGAAAACCCTGATTTCAAGGCCATAGTCTTGCTATCGGGGGCAATTTGGTCATTTGACCTCAATTTCGAAATCCTTAACCATAATTTCCATATTTTTAATCATGTCACATCATATTTAGCTTAGCTTATTCCATTCAAATTTCAAAACTTGCATTTTATCCAAATATCTTTCTAAAAAACCCTAATTTCAAGGCCATAGTCTTGTTATTAGGGGTATTTTGGTCATTTGGACCCCAATTTCAAAATTTCATATCTTATCTTCCTTATTTATTCCATTTTATTTCATACTTTATCAATTTTGATTTAAGGGAATCATGGAAAAAAGGCTTATATCTAGCAAAATCCAACAATTTCCTGATATTGTTGGATAAATCTAGAAAAGCCAACATATCATCACTAACAAAGTTTTCTTGTTTTGCAGATACATTGAAGACTTTATTTTTTTTATGTATTTAAATTTCAATAGTGATGTAAATTAAATTAAACTTTGGAATAAGAATTTACATTTCCTGCTTAGCTTAGGCAGCATTGCATATAGTTTATTTTTTAAATAATGTTAATGTGTGATGGATGATGATTCATGCATATTCAAACTCACTATGGTTTACACGAATGGCACATGCACTAGCTTCTATGAAGTTTATAAACTTGGTGGAATTTGTGTTTATGGCCATAGTCAGAATACGAATGATACTCAGATTTATAATCTTCACATTAGCCACATTCAGCCTACACTCTTAGGCTAACTTCAAAAATGCACTGCATTTCTCAAAAATACAAAAAGTATTTCTCAAATCCATATTCATTCATTTCATGCATTTTCCAATTCCAATTCAAATCTCAATTCAAAGAAGTTCATTTCCTCAAAATCTCCTAAGTCTTATAGCAAAATCGATTTTCCCAAAAGCATTGAATTTCAAAGAATATTTCAAGTGTTTCTCAAGTTCATAAATTCAATTTTCCAAGTTATGCAGTCAATTTCAAAGTTTGAAGTTAGAAAAATCAAAATTTTTCTAAGTCTTATTCAAAAATCGATTTTCTCAAAAGAATATGGATTTTCCAATGATATTTCAAGCATTTCCCAAGTTCCAAATTCAAATTTTCTAAGTTACAATTTCAATTTCCAAGTTTGAATTCAGAGAAACCAAGTCTCTCAGAATCGATTTTCACCAAATGTCAAGGATTCCTCAAAATTGATTTTATTTCTCTCAGAAGTACATTTCAAATCCCAATTCACGATTTTCCAAGATTTACATTTTCTAAATATTTCAATCATTCAAAGCAAACATCATGTTTTCAAAATGTGCATTTTCTGAAAATTCATAGCATATGCCTGATTCTATGTGCATTTAGAAATTAGAATATGATTTAGACAAGTTGAATAGAGTAGAGCATAAGATTGATCCTTGGTTCAATTACCCCTGTTAAAGGTGGCAGAAACGGTTGAACCTCGTACCAACAGGCGAGTCCCATTCTACGAAATTTTCCCGCATTTTAAAAACGGAGGCGAGTTATTTTCAAAAACTATTTTAAAGGTCAGTTTGACTTGCAAAAGTTAAAAAAATTTGCGATGATAACAGGTTTGGCGACCGTGATGGGACCTGTCTTCGCCTGATCAATTTAATGCTCTACTTAGTTCAAGTTGTCAAAATCGATTTTCATGGAATGTCAGCTTTTAATTTATGCTATCATGTGAACCTAGGAGCCTAGACTTGAACCCAGCTGACTTGGAATGCATATAGACTAGGTATGGTTTGCTAGGACCATATTGAGGAGAATTATTCATGCTCACATAGACTTAGGTCTAATACAACACTCTTCAATTTAGGAATTGTATGAAAACAATGCTTGCTTCTTCAAATATTTCAAAAATCTATCTCTTTAGGACTTAGAACCTTCTATTTGCTTACATGTGCTCATGTTTTCAAAAATCACCCCACCTATATTGTCCCGGTCTTCACGTTGCTGGGCTCTCTTCCAGAACCATGGTTCGGGACAGAGCCTCACAACTAGGCCACTTATTTGGGTGAAAACCCGCCTGCCACGTACCAAAGGCCATAGTCCAACGTATATCGGTAGGTGCTCAAGGATGTTGGAAAACTTGAACCTAGAACCGGAGAATTTGATTTTATGCCACGTACATCGAGCCTTGGCTTGAGTATATAGGCATAACTGGATTGGATACAGATGATTTGAACCTTAGAGTTAGGATTAAGGTCCTACAACTATTTCAAAATTTGTGCATCTAGAGTCGGCTTTTAGGGAATGTTGTTTGTGCATACTTGTTTATGCAAAATTTGATTAAATATGTTATTTCCTTTTTATTTTCCATATTTTCCCCAATTTTCTAAAAATACTGGACGATTTTCTCAAAATTCCCCAATCTATGTCCATGTACTGTCCATGTTTTAAACCTTGGACGATTTTCCAAATACTTCATTTTCCATTTATTTCTTCACATTTCATCAAACCCTGGACGATTTTCCAAATTTCCCTTAATTTCCTTCAAAACTCCAGGTGATTTCCCATCTTTCCTGTCTTCTGGATCTCAAATTTCCTACTTTATTTTTATCCTGCCTGCATTTCCCTCAAATTTCCTGTATTTTCCCAAGTCTTATTCCAATTTTCCATGTTTTCCAGTCTGATGGCATCCAGTCAGCTTGATTCAGTCTTCCCTGAGGGTCACATCTCCTACGAGGTGCAACAAAGTCTTCCCAAACATCGAGTCCTCAGCACCGGATTCTTCTTTCCCCGGTGGTACTATTTATGGTTCAAGAATTTCTCTCGTATGTTTTCGGACCACTTGGACGATTGTGGGTTAGAACTGGCGTCCGCAGTGGGAAAGCAGACAGTCAACGGCAACTTAATCCATGCACTAGCAGAACGGTGGAATCCGAGCACTTCTACCTTCTGGTTCCCGTGGGGCGAGATGACAATACTGATAGATGAATTTTCAGAGATTATGGGATTGCTCGAGCCAGCCGGTCAGCCAGGAGATCCATTGGAGAAACAGTTTCTGATTAATGTTAAGGGTCTGGACCCTAAAGATGCCTTAGCTCGCATGACAGGATGCAAGTCTTGGCCATTGATAGAGGAGGATGGAAACGAATATGTGGACCTGCTCGAAATCTACAGACAGTATGAGACATTTGTGGAAGTCAGTTCGTTGTCTAGGACAGCTCGAGAGAGAATTCAACACGCGATGGTTCTGTGCACGGTGGGATTAGCTTTCTTTCCCGATGGACGGAATTACATGGATATCAGAATAGTTCAGCTTCTAAGGAGATGGGGAAGTCGACAGACCAGCCACCTCTCAATAGCCATGGCCGCACTCGCCTTTCTATACCGAGGGTTGACTCGTTTCGCACTCAGAGAATCAATTCTAGTCGAAGGGTGCACCTACGCGTTGCAGTCTTGGTTCCTCTGGCATGTGCCAGCCCGAGCCAGTTCATTCAGATACAATGGAGAGAAGCTTCTTCCAGTTGCGCGATACCGGTTCCTGATCGACAACCTTCAGGAGAAAGAAGTCGTATGGGATTACTTTGATCGTCAGGAATCACCTCCCAGATATACTTATGTATATAGCAATATATTCAGGCTACTTGGTCCCTTTTTCTGCGCATACTATCATCCAGAGCGGTGCGTCAAGCAGTTCTCTCAGAGACAGAAGCACGTAGAGATTCGTCCACTATCAGGGGTTCTGCCAGAATTCGATCTCACATCAGATCAGTAGTTCGGAGCATACCATTCTGCCAGGCATGGCTGGGATTCCTTTGTTAGTCTTACTATTTTTCCTGGTCCTCGTGTATCTTTTGATTATCCGGAGTGGTGGAAAATTGTCTGTCCCCCTCCCCTCTGTCAAGTGTATTATTGATAAAATCATGTTTTTCCCCTCAATAAAATTCCTTTATTTTACATTTCACTTTGGTTTGACGACCTCGCCTAGGTAACAAGGCATATTTCCAGTTGTTTATTTTGCAAAGAATAGCAGCGCAATTGTCGTAACTCCAGCGACGACTCAATCCCTAGTGATGGGATATTATTTCAATTGTCTACCAAAATTCTCAATAAATATTTTCCTCCAACCAAACTTCCTTCAGAAGCCTAACCATCAATTCTACCTTGCAGAGAGCATCAGCAATATCCAAGAGAACATTTATGATACCCGATGGTTCATACAAGATCCAGAAAGAAAACCTCATCAATCGAAGGTGTGGCATACTCGATCGCTTCGGAAGAAGAGATGGACTCCCCCCGATCAGCTAAAAATCAGGGACAGCAGGTTGAGGATGACATTGATCCTCAAATGTACGTCATGTTCAAGAAAATGATGACCAAGATGCTGGCAGAGCAAGCTGAGGCCAGTACTGAGCAAATTCAGACCAAACAGAAAGATAAGGGTCATATCGTCAAGAATATCAGCAAAAAGCAGAGTCGTCACGAGGAAATGTCTGATGAATCAGAATCAGCTGACGATGCTGACAAGGAATGTGAAAATAAACATGAATTCAAAAGGTCAACTCAGGGCCAGGGGTCGGCTTACAAATCCAAAAATCAGTCTGTTGATGACCCTACTCAGTCACAGCTAAAAGACATGATGAAAATGGTCAAAGATCTGCAGGCCCGCGACAAGGGCAAGAAAGTCTTCACCAGCGAAGACTTCTATGATGGTTTAGATGGGGACGACAATCTGGATAATCTCCCCAGAAAATTTATCAAGTTTGATGGTTCTGGCGACCCTAAGGCTCATCTTGCCATGTTTTTCGCTGAATGTTCACGATTCAAGCGTGACAATCGGGCACTCTTCCTTTGCTTCCCTCGCAGTCTGGAGGGAACGGCAGCTAAGTGGTACTCGGAGCACATCAACCCCATAGAGCTGAAAGAATTTGATAAGGTGGTGAATATGTTCATTGAGCGCTTTCTGTTCAATGCTGAGGCGCTCCCGACCCTCAACCACCTTTGTGGCCTGAAACAGAGAGAAAATGAAAAGGCCTGAGATTTTATCCACCGCTAGAGGTCAGCTTGCAACAAGATGAGAGACCCCATATCAGAAGGGCATGCTTTGTCCTTGATTCTAAGCAATTTCTCGCAGCCTCTAAAAGGCCTCATCTCCACCGCACCATCCAGAACCTTTATAGAGTTAACAGAGCGAGCCGAATGGCTCGAATTGAGTATGGAGAATGGTTTCTACGAAGGTTTCACTTTCACCAAGAATAACGGCCAGAACGAGTCAAAGAAGAAGACTCACTTCACTAATTCTGTCAGTAATAATAAATGGAATCATCGCAAGGGGCAGAATAGAGACTTCTGTTATGGGGCAGAAGGTTCAAACAAGAATGACCAGAAAGGAAAGTCGATCCCGCAATTCAACAAGCCACTTCAGCTGGAGCAGGGACCAAAACCCCGAGAGAAAGTGAAGCACGAAGGATGGAGCTATGAGAGGAAGTTCACTCCATTAGATCAATCACTCGAGACTGTGCTCGAGTACCTGTTGACCAAGGAGATGGTCAAATTGCCCAGGCTGGTCGATCCTTCCACTTCTATGGGAAAATTCAAAGACCAATTTTGCAAGTTTCATCGAACAGTGGGGCACAACACTGAGAATTGCTTCGTTCTGAAGAACATTGTTCAGGACCTTATTGATAAAAATTTTCTGGTAGAAGGTGCGGAAGATGAAAATATAGATATTCTAAAAGAGTCATTTCCTCGTCATTCTACAGTAGTCATCACCGAACAGTCGTTTCAACCACAGGAGCATATCAGGCCATGCTCTGAAAATGATATGCAAGCTCAGCATCGGGTCCTGGTATTGCAACAGGCTCAGTTCAAGGCCCAGAAGATGGACCTTATTTCAGCTTTCGGCAAATTGAAAGTATCTGACAAGCCCGCTGGGGTATCTCCCGAGGTAGCCAGAAGTATGCCATGGCTCCCTAAGCATCTCATTAAGTCCACCCCAAAGACAAGCGGGACATCCACTCTAAAGCCTATTACAGCATTATCCAATGTCTCAATTTTGGACTTAACCCAAGCTTCCGCTAAACATCAGCAAGTATTAAATAATCTGTTGTAGAAAATCAAGGTGAAACCAAGCATAACTCCAGAAGACATGGCCCACATAGTCAATCAGGCCATGACTAATGCTCCAGTTACTTTCTCCGAGGAGGATCTCCCTAAACCTCATGTATTTCACAACAATGCCTTGTATGTTGTGGTTCGAACCAGAAGGATGGCAGTTCCTCATATGCTGATCGATGGAGGCAGCAGCCTCAATATATGTCCGGAAATGACCGCCAAAGCTTTGGGCATTAAAGAAGAAGAATACATTCCAGATCCAATCACCATTTATGGGTTCGACAATCATGACCAAACAGCGAAAGGAAAAATCTTTCTGGAGATCTTCATTGACTACTCGGTCCATTCAATTCTCTTTCACGTGGTCAATGTGCCGCCCACTTATAATCTGCTTCTCGGGAGACCATGGATCCACAACACAAACGCAGTACCATCTACTCTGCATCAGTGCATCAAGTGGTCAAAAGGTGGTATGATCATGACAGTCTTGGGTGAGGATCCTGAGCAGAGACTGGCACAGCCCATGGTTCCCAGGCCCTCTTTCACTACTGATATCCCTAGCATTAGGGGTATTGAAGAGGTCAGCTTTGAAGGGAATTCGGGAATAATACAGATGACAGAGCAACCCGAGCATACGGTGGCTACGACCCGATGGGGAGGTCCACAGTTCTTCAAGATTGGAGGACGAATTGATTACAGCATACTTAAGGGTCATCCTCTATTCTCGCAATTTATGAAGGCTAAAAAGGGATTTGATTTACTAGTAAAACACGGCTACCAGCCTTTCCAAGGCTTAGGCAAAAATGAAGATGGTCGTCTTGAACCAGTGATTCCTCAGCACTGCCCTAAAAGGGCCGGATTGGGCTTTAATGGCCGAAGATCTCAGAAAGGGACTGTTTTCATTAAGGGAGCGCATTAGAAGAATTCCTTTGTCTTTCCTTTTCTATTCTTTTGTCGGGATGATATTCCATTTCATTTTCATCATTGTCATTTTGATTAATTCTATCTTTCAATAAAGTTGCCAGTTTCCTTTGTCTATCTTGGTGCCATTTGTCTCTTTACTTCTCAGTATTAAATTTTCACAAAATTGAAATCATTTTGCTCTTTTATCTTTCCAATTATTTTCAATAAAAGCAATTTATTTCATGATGAGCAATTTCCCTAAATCAATTTATCCTCCAATTTTCAGAATGTCTTCCCAATCTATCAAGAAGCTCGTCTTTAATCCAAAAGCTTGTTCGAAATCAGCAATAATTCATCAGGTCAGAATAGGAACAGAATGTAGTCAAACTGCAAAGCAGTCAGAAGAATTCGCAGAGTTCGATTCAGCTCTTCAGGAACTGCCAGAATTTGCATCGGTTCAGAAGCAAGATGAGCCATCATCCTTAGTTCAAGATCCGACTGAGGATATCAATATCGGATCAGAAGACGATCCTAGAATTCTCAAGATTGGCAGTGGTTTGAGTCCAGGAGAGAAAGAAAGGCTCACTAATTTCCTCAAGCAGCATGAAGAAGTATTCGCATGGACTTATGAGGATATGCCAGGTTTAGATCCGAAATTGGTGGAACATCGCCTCGTTTTGAAGCCTGAGGCGAAACTAGTCAAGCAGAAGTTGAGAAAAATGGATCCTCGAATCGAGCAACAGGTCAAAGAAGGACTTGAAGATCTGCTTAAAGCAGGATTCATTCGAGCAATTGATTACCCGGATTGGTTGGCGAATATCGTAGCAGTTCCTAAGAAGAATGGTAAAGTTCGAATCTGTATCGACTTCTGTGATCTCAATAAAGCCACTCCAAAGGATGATTATCCGCTCCCAAACATTGATCTCCTAGTCGATAGCACAGCCGGGCATGCTATGTTCTCCTTTATGGACGGATACTCCGGATATAATCAAATCAAGTTGGCCGCTCGTGACCAATCCAAAACATCCTTTACCACGCCATGGGGCACTTTCTGTTACAGGGTTATGCCTTTTGGGCTTAAGAATGCTGGAGCCACTTATCAGCGCGCTATGGCCGTTATTTTCCATGATCAGATGCATAAGACTATGGATGCATATGTCGATGATATTCTGGTGAAATCCAAAGAAGAGGAAGATCACATCGCAGCTCTCAATCAAGTCTTCAAGCGACTCATTCTTTACAAGCTAAGACTCAATTCACAAAAATGTGTCTTTGGAGTCGAATCAGGCAAGTTGCTAGGCTTCTTGGTCAGCAAGAAGGGGATAAAAATGGATCCCGCTAAGGCCAAAGCTATCATTGACATGCCGCCCCCGACTAATCTCAAAGAATTGCGTAGCCTTCAAGGACGCATGCAATCAATTCGGCGATTCATTTCTAATTTGGCCATGAGATGTGAGCCTTTTAATCATTTGCTCAGAAAAGGAGTGAGGTTCGAATGGGGACCAGAGTGTCAGCAGTCGTTCGAACGCATCAAGAAATATCTTCTCAATCCTCCTGTTTTAAAGCCGCCAGAATTAGGGAAACCCCTATTGCTATACATTTCAGTTAATCGAGTTGCTTGCGGCAGATTCTTGGCGCAATACAAAGAAGGGAGCTTGATAGAACATGCCATTTACTATGTGAGCAAGACCTTTATTGATTACGAGAAGAAATACTCTCAGATAGAGAAGACGTGTTTAGCTCTGGTATGGATGTGTCAGAAATTGAGACATTATCTATTGGCGTCTGAAGTCAATATTCTATCTAAATTAAATCCTCTCAAGTATATTCTTGAACAACCATTTCTCAGCGGACGAATCGCCAAATGGCAAGTCCTATTAATGCAATACGACTTGGAATATGTCTCTCAGCAATCTATCAAAAGCCAAGCAATTGCAGACCAATTAGCAGATTTTCCTCTAGCAGAGGATGTTAAAGTTGAGGATGATTTCTCCGATGAGCGGATCTGCAATATTCAACAATCCCCAATTTGGAATTTATTCTTCGACGGTTCCAAGAATATGGCAGGCATAGGAATCAGAATTCTGCTAATTACACCAAAGAAGGAGATGATTCCCTTTTCTCTTAAACTGGATTTTCAGTGCACTCATAATATGGCCGAGTATGAAGCTTTGATACAAGGTCTGAAAATTCTACAGGACTTTAATGTCAAAAGAGTGCATGCTTATGGCGATTCTTTTTTAATCGTCAATCAAGTTCTGGACGAATGGCAAGTGAAAGATCAGAAATTACTTCCTTACCAGAAGATTGTCTCAGCTCTTGCCAACAAATTCGAAGAATTCCAACTTTTCCATATCAAGAGAGATTTCAATCAAGTTGCAGACAGTTTAGCTAATCTGGGATCCATCATGTCTTTCAGGAGTGGAGAATCTTGTCGCTCATTTGAAATTGGCAGACTTGATCAACCCGCTTTCGTCCCAGTAGAGCAGATAAACCAGGCTGAGCAGAAAAAGAAGCCTTGGTATCATGATATCAAGAATTTCATTAAAACTGGCGAATTTCCTCCAGAATTATCAAAGAGAGAGCAGCGAGCAATTCAACGCATGTCTGCTTAATATTTTATTCTTGCCGACGTCCTTTATCGTCGTTGATTCAGTTCTGAGTATTCCAGATGTTTGGATGAAGAAGAAGCCGAAGAAGTTGTGCAAGAAGCACATGAAGGCATTTGCGGTGGTCATGTAGGCTATCAGACTCTCGTCAAACAAATCATCCGAGCAAGATATTATTGGAGAACTATGCAACAAGATTGCTATCGTTTTGTGAAGAAGTGCGTTCAATGTCAGATGCATGCGCCTTCCATACATGCGCCAGCGACATACTTGCAATCTGTCGTCTCGCCATGGCCATTTTCCATGTGGGCTTTCGATGTTGTAGGCCCCATCACTCCTTCAGCCTCCAATGGTCATAAATATTTTCTTGCCGCAACAGAATATTTTACTAAATGGGTAGAAGCAGTCACTCTACGCACAGTAGAAGGTCGACACGTGGTTTCTTTCATCCATAAGAATATCCTTTGCCGTTTCGGTATACCGCATGATATTGTGTGGGATAATGGCAGTCATTTCAAGAATGAGAGAATGAGGACATTCTGCTCAAAATTCAAAATTCATCATCATTTTTCCGCTCCTTATTATCCTCAAGGGAATGGTCAGGCAGAGGCCACCAACAAGATTCTGATTCGAATCCTGGAGCGAACTTTAGAAACGGGCCGTGACTGGCATGAAAAGATTCATGATGCATTATGGGCATACAGAACCACCATTCGAACTCCAACGAATGCTACTCCGTCAGAACTTGTCTACGGAACTGAAGTAGTACTGCTTCTACATGTTCAGAAACCTGCTCTGAAATTTGCATCGCTTCTAGAATTACCTCTTGATCAGTATCAGCAACAGCGACTGGTACAACTTGATTTGCTCGATGAAAGAAGGCTCAGAGCACCAGAGCATGCTCAATCCTATCGCCAGAGGATAGCCCGACAATATGCAAAATCTATCATTGAGAGAATTTCGGGTCAATGATCTAGTGCTCAGATCAACAGCTTATCTCAGGCACCGCCCGGGTGGCAAATGGGCGCCAAATTGGGAAGGTCCTTATGTTGTCAAAGAGGCACTACCTCGCAATTCATATCGGCTCATCAATGCTGATGGAATAGAATTATCAGATCCCATCAATGCTCGACATTTGAAAAAATTCTATACTTGAACAAATTCCTATTCTTTGTAATTCTTCCAAATTTTCTTCAATAATAATCAAAATTCTTTTTCCCAGTTACACTGGGGCATTTTAAAATTTTGTTTTTATCTACAAATACCTTGTATGCAGGCAGGATAAACAAATCTCTCATTTCACGCACTTGTGCATTCATTTGCATTCAATCGCATTAATAACGATCGGGTCAGTATTGAGATTTCAACTATCAATCCCATCACAATTCCTAACGATTCAAGATTGAAAGACAATCACCAGAACTGAACCAAAATCCAGTATCCAAACTGGTACATTTTTAAACCGGTATGCATACCGGTATCCTTTCAAAATCGAGCACTCGTGTTAGTGTTCCACTGAATGGTCATGTCAGTCGACCTCTTGAGTTCAGTCCTCGTGTTGATCACTCATCAAATTCCAAAATTCCAATTTCCAATTTCCAATTATCAATTTCCAAATTTCTAATTTCCAATTTCCAAATATCAATTTCCAAATTCCAAAATTCCAAATTCCAATTTCCAATTATCAATTTCCAAATTTCCAATTTCCAAATTTCAATTTCCAATTTCCAATTTCCAATTTCCAATTTCCAATTTCCAATTTCCAATTTCCAATTTCCAATTTCCAATTTCCAATTTCCAATTTCCAATTATCAATTTCCAAATTTCCAATTTCCAATTTCCAATTTCCAATTTCCAATTTCCAATTTCCAATTATCAATTTCCAATTATCAATTTCCAAATTTCCAATTTCCAATTTCCAATTTCCAATTTCCAATTTCCAATTTCCAATTATCAATTTCCAAATTTCCCAATTTCCAATTTCCAATTTCCAATTTCCAATTTCCAATTTCCAATTTCCAATTTCCAATTTCCAATTTCCAATTTCCAATTTCCAAATTCCAATTTCCAAATTTCGACCTTTTGGTCACCCAATACCCAATTCCAAAAAAAAAAAAAAAAATCTTGCGAGAGACCCTTTTTATAGGGAGAGTTCGAGGGAGCTCGCTCTTTTCGCATGCTATTCAATTCGTTCACTTAGCCCCTTTTCAGAGAGAGTTTGAAGGGACTCGTGTCTTTGTGAACCGTTTGCAAAACAAAATTCCAAATTTCACACAAGGAACCCTTTTTATAGGGAGAGACTCGACGGAGACTTGCTTTCCTTGTGGCCCCATAATTTCAGACTAGGCCATTTCATCATGAAGGACCCTCTTTTCAGGGAGAGTGTGATGAACTCGTTCCTTCATGACCAATTTACCAATCTCACCAATTCTGGCCCCCTTCCCATAAGAGAAGCCTAATGTTAGGAAGTTTTGACAAAAGCTTAATTTCTCTTCGAAAGTTCGTTTTGCAAACACCTCCTCTTTAGGGAAGAGAGGAGTAATTCCCAAATTCCAATTTCTGAATCTTCTCCTTTGGGGAAAGGAGAAGAGAATTTTTGTCATGGATGTGTTGCATTGGGCTTCAAATGCTCGATTTCACAAAAGGATTTCAAGAAAATTTTGCCAATTTGTCATTAAATATTGGTTGATTTCAAAAATCTTTATTGCACAAAATTATTACTTCAGAATACCTCCACTATTACTTCCGAAAGGGCAATGCTTTCACGAAAAAGGATTCAAAGTTCAAAATCTTTTTATTGGCCAACCAAAAGGATGAAGAATAAATCCGCGATATGGCCAGCAAAGAGAATTCAATGTTGTTGCAAAGCCATGAGTGATTGATATTGATCGCAGTCAATGGCACATTTTTAAAGACCTTTCTTGAAAAATAAAGCAGTCGAAATATCCTGGATGATACAAAAAAATCCACTCAATCTCCATATCTCCTCAATCACCTAAGCTGCAATTAAATATTTGCAAAAGGGATCTCTCAATTGTCGTCAAGATGAAGGCGAATTAAGCGAGTCGACCCCCGGGGCCAAAGAAGATTTGGATCATCTCCAAGATGACGGAGTTTGTGACGGATCCTTCCAGGAAAAATTCAGATCACCGTCGAGATGAAGGCGAGTGTGATGAGCCTACCGACAAACCCTAAAAGATATTTAATTTCTGCTATCACTAAGAGATTTCCTACCAAAGAGCCAATAACTATCAAGATAATCCCTGAGAGAAAAGAAGGATCAGAACATCTCTGAGATGAAGAAGTTTGTGACATACCCTTCCAAAAAAAAAAAAGAGAGAGAGACAAGTCAGGACATCTCCAAAATGAAGGATGATGTAATTCCCGAAAAATCCAAGAGAGCTCAAATTCTGTCGAAAAAAAAAGAGTACAGGCAGAAAGACCATTTTGAGAAAAGAATCCCAGGATATCAGACTGCCGAATCTATCAAGAATCTTCTTTAATTTTGTGAAATTCTTTTATCAATATTTTTTCACCAATAGCTCTCGCAATATCAAGAATACTTTCTTTTCGTCCATATCAAGGAAATTGATAGCTTCCTTGAAAGAAAGTCAATCGCAAGCAATTTGAATTCGAATCTTGATTCTACGGAGTTAAGCCCAGTCGAAGATAATACTTCAGGTAGAAAAGATGGAATACTTTCAAAACAATGTGCATCATTTTCAATTATTTTGAATCAACAACAATTTTCAACATTTTGACAATATTTTCTAGCTATCCTGGCATGAAACAAGAGCTTGAGGTTCATCTTTGGTGCATCCTGACACCATCCCTTTTAGGACTTGATTACGGGAGTTTTCAAGATTCCTTCCCTTCTTTGGTATAATCTGAGCGCACGGGCTCTCAGATTCGCACACTTCCCTGTGTCCCCACTGTCCCACCATAGACAGTCCAATTTCGGCTTGAGGTTAAGCCACCAATTCCAGCAAAAGGCAATTTCAAAAGTTAATTAGTCTCAGCAATGAGACGCCCAAAATCAATCCCTTTTCAAACTTTAGGGACCCCAATTTCCTTTCTTTTGCAAAACCCCTATCGGATTCATTGTGCGGAAATCCGAAGGTTCCATCACGGTCTCTTCTTTCGAGGATTCCGTCTATTTTATGCTCAATCAGGTTAAGGGTACAAACCTGAGCCTCACGTGATGAGGTATTTCATTTCCCAATCAGGTTAAGGGTACAAACCTGGGCCTCACGTTATGAGGTATTTCATTTCCCAATCAGGTTAAGGGTACAAACCTGAGCCTCAAGTGATGAGGTATTTCATTTCCCAATCAGGTTAAAGGTTAAGCCTGAACTTCGTTCCATATGAGATATTTCCCGTCCCATCCAGGTTAAGGGCAAAACCTGAATCTCATTTCTTTTGAAATAAAATTTTCTACTTATTTTTCATTTCATATCTACCATCATCACTTGAACTAATTCTTTCATGCCCAGTCAAGATTTTCTAACTGGGGCATTTTTATAATCCAAATTTGGTGTATTTTCTTCGCCACTAAGCTCGGCTTTCAACCGGCTTAGCAACAAAGAGGGGCATCTGTAAACACCCCAAATTTTCACCCTCATCCAGTACTTACATTTCATGTGTCATTGCATATCATTGCATGCATTCGGCATACCATTTCATTGCATCGCATAGCATTGCATGTCATCCCATCTCATTTTCGAGATCCAGCACCTCTGTTTTCAAAACATTCAATCCAGATTTGAATTTTAAAGCTTTTATTTTAAAATCAATTTCAAAACCTGGGTTTTTATTCAACACTCTATCATTTTCCAACCCCAGGACTTTATATTTCGAAATATTTTCTCAAGGAAACAATCTGGATTCATTTCAAATTCAAATTTTAATCGATTTCAATTCACAGATGAGACCCATTTAGGTGGTGTCGCTTCTGAATTCCTCTATTCATCAAATTTCTTAAATTTTTGAAAGTTTCAGTCCGATCAGGACTCTATCTCAGAGTCCTAATCCGGTCAGAAGTCTGTTTTGAAGTCTGTTTTACTTCCATCTTTTCCGTTTGCTTTCGAAATTTAGGTCATTTTACAGAGTCTAGTTAGTTCAAAACTCTATTTTAGAGTTCGGTCGAGTTAAGAGTCTAACCCTGACTGTGTTTTCTGACTTATTTCATCATTTCTTGATAAAATCTTTCAAAAAAATTTTACATTTGAATTCTAAAATTTAAAATCTCAGAGTCCTAAGAGTTCAAGACTCTAACTCGGAGTTCCAGTTCGCTTGAGACCCTATTTTCAAAGATCTTGAATTTCAAATGTCGATTTTAACCCTTTTTCAAAGCCATTTTTAGTGTTTATTTAAAAAAATTTCAAAATTCGATGTGAGCCCACTCAGTTGGCACCATATCTAGAGGAGTTCTAACCTAGTTAGGACCCTATGCCATTTCAAAAATTCTAATTTTAAGATTACTTTTGAAAATCCTTTTGAAAACTCCTTCAATTTCAAGTTTTAAAATCTTTTTGTAAAAACTCAAGTAGGGCCCACTCGGGGTGGCACCATATTCGAGTCAGTCAGGGCTAGACTAGAGTTAGTTAGTGTCTTGGTTAGTGTTAGGGGTTTAGAAGAGTCAAAATTCATTTTAAAAACTCATTTTGAAGTTTAGTTTTTAAAACTAGTGTTTTTAAAGGTTTTTAAAACGTGTTTTAAAATTCAAATGTTAAAAATGCCAAGTGGCATTACATTTGAGGATTTTTTAGGAGAGTCTAGGGGTTAATTAGGTATTAAATAGGATAATTTAGGCTAGGGGTAGGATAGTATTTACACCCCAAAATCGCCCCCCTTAGAGAGTCCAAAAATTTTAGAAAACTTGATTTTTTAACCTAAACAAATTTTCTTTATAAAGAGGCCCCATGGGGGATGATTTTTCCAGCCACCTCCTATTGGATTCTTGGAGCTTCTCGCTCCTCTCCAGCCTTCCTCCATTGCTGCAACTCCAAGGTAAATAATTTCTTCAATTTTTAATATTTTATTTAGTGTTTTTAATGATTTAAACCTAGATCTAGGCTTGGACACCCCTCCTTATGAAGATCCAACCATGGTTTCACCTCAAGAACCATCAAGAATCAGCAAGAACGATCCAAGAAGGTGATCTAACCCTGTTTTGGGTGATTTACAGGGATTTTAATCCATTAGAATTGATTTTAATATGATTCTTTACGTTATTAACCAATAAAATATATGATTTACCCTTTTAATGAGTTAAATCTATGTTTTAAAGGTGATATCAAATTCCAGCCATTGATTCCCTGTTTTTATTTTATTTTCATGGTTTATTCATGTTTGTTTTACGTTCTATAGCATAGAAATAATTTTTATTTACTGTTTTATGGTTTATTTTATTGATTTACATTAGTTAATGCATGGTTTTTCAAGTTTCTTAAATTTCTGTGTGTTTTAGGTTTAGAACAGTAAAGATAATGTTATTTCAGATTGAAATACTCATTGTTTATTTCTTATTTTTTTATATGTGATTTATGCATGAGTTATTGAGTTACTGTAGAAAAATCAGAGGTTTTGGATTTCGGGAACCCTGTCAAAAAAATCAGACATCAAACCGGGTTTTTAAAGCTTTAAAATCGTGGTTAAAATCAAGAAGGTAACTTGCTGTGATGATATTTCTCTCATCTTATATCCGATTTTAGATCTGTAAAGTGCTATGGATTTACATTGAGTAGATCTGTCTGCTGTGAAATTTTTGGATTTTTTTATCACTGTTTAGTATTTTTTCTCTTTCAGAGAATCAGTTTTTAAATCTAAAACTCGTTAGGGTTTACCAAAACCCTAATCATACTTGTGTTAGTCATAAATCCCAAACCACAGATCCGATTCATGATCTTTAAAAAGTGAGTATTGTTATTTTTCTGTCTACTGTTCACCACTAAAATTTCAGAGATTTTTGTTTAGAATTGCCATTTATGTATGTATTTTCAATCTGAAGTAGTCGTTTTAATCCCTGTTAAAAGTGATATATTTTAGCTCAGATTGCCGGAAGGGTTTCTCCCTAACCGGAAATGATTTTTCCAATCTGTAAATTGGGAAATCTCTGTTTTCTTCTTAGTTAGTATCTGTAAAATTTCATGGATTTGAATGGAGATTTGATTCCCTGGTTCAGGTCTTAGACTGAGACTGGTTGGTGAATTAGGTAAAAAATAGCATATTTTTAGGGTTTAATGCAATTTTTGGATTAATGCAATGTCAAAAAATTATTTTTATAATTCCAATTCGACATTAGGGTTATAACAAGTTCAGGTACCAATTTTGAGGATTTTTGGAATCTGATTGATGATTGAATTAAGCAAATTGCAAAACCGGGTTCTTGAAAGATCCAAAAACACTGTTAAAATCATATTTTTTGTGATATTATTGGATTTTCGTGCATAAGCATATAGTTTCAGGGTTTAATCATATTAATAATCATATTAGGATGCTTTAGGTTTAATTTTATGCTCATTTGATTTCATTTAGTCCATAAAACCTACGCTTTTACCAAAATCTATTTCAGAAAACCCTGATTTCAAGGCCATAGTCTTGCTATCGGGGGCAATTTGGTCATTTGACCTCAATTTCGAAATCCTTAACCATAATTTCCATATTTTTAATCATGTCACATCATATTTAGCTTAGCTTATTCCATTCAAATTTCAAAACTTGCATTTTATCCAAATATCTTTCTAAAAAACCCTAATTTCAAGGCCATAGTCTTGTTATTAGGGGTATTTTGGTCATTTGGACCCCAATTTCAAAATTTCATATCTTATCTTCCTTATTTATTCCATTTTATTTCATACTTTATCAATTTTGATTTAAGGGAATCATGGAAAAAAGGCTTATATCTAGCAAAATCCAACAATTTCCTGATATTGTTGGATAAATCTAGAAAAGCCAACATATCATCACTAACAAAGTTTTCTTGTTTTGCAGATACATTGAAGACTTTATTTTTTTTATGTATTTAAATTTCAATAGTGATGTAAATTAAATTAAACTTTGGAATAAGAATTTACATTTCCTGCTTAGCTTATGCAGCATTGCATATAGTTTATTTTTTAAATAATGTTAATGTGTGATGGATGATGATTCATGCATATTCAAACTCACTATGGTTTACACGAATGGCACATGCACTAGCTTCTATGAAGTTTATAAACTTGGTGGAATTTGTGTTTATGGCCATAGTCAGAATACGAATGATACTCAGATTTATAATCTTCACATTAGCCACATTCAGCGTACACTCTTAGGCTAACTTCAAAAATGCACTGCATTTCTCAAAAATACAAAAAGTATTTCTCAATTCCTCAAATCCATATTCATTCATTTCATGCATTTTCCAATTCCAATTCAAATCTCAATTCAAAGAAGTTCATTTCCTCAAAATCTCCTAAGTCTTATAGCAAAATCGATTTTCCCAAAAGCATTGAATTTCAAAGAATATTTCAAGTGTTTCTCAAGTTCATAAATTCAATTTTCCAAGTTATGCAGTCAATTTCAAAGTTTGAAGTTAGAAAAATCAAAATTTTTCTAAGTCTTATTCAAAAATCGATTTTCTCAAAAGAATATGGATTTTCCAATGATATTTCAAGCATTTCCCAAGTTCCAAATTCAAATTTTCTAAGTTACAATTTCAATTTCCAAGTTTGAATTCAGAGAAACCAAGTCTCTCAGAATCGATTTTCACCAAATGTCAAGGATTCCTCAAAATCGATTTTATTTCTCTCAGAAGTACATTTCAAATCCCAATTCACGATTTTCCAAGATTTACATTTTCTAAATATTTCAATCATTCAAAGCAAACATCATGTTTTTAAAATGTGCATTTTCTGAAAATTCATAGCACTTGCCTGATTCTATGTGTATTTAGAAATTAGAATATGATTTAGACAAGTTGAATAGAGTAGAGCATAAGATTGATCCTTGGTTCAATTACCCCTGTTAAAGGTGGCAGGAACGGTTGAACCTCGTACCGACAGGCGAGTCCCATTCTACAGAATTTTCCCGCATTTTAAAGACGGAGGCGAGTTATTTTCAAAAACTATTTCAAAGGTCAGTTTGACTTGCAAAAGTTAAAAAATTTTGCGATGATAACACCTGAACGGGATGAAACAATATAATCCTAAAAAATAAAGGGCTAGATAAAAAAAGAGGTGAGGAATCCCATAAAGCGGTGTAACAAACTCCCTGAAAGCCTTTAAGAAAGGAAAATTTGAAACAAAGGGGCGGTCTTGTGACCAAATATTCAGGTTTATCTCTTAACCTGAATGGGTTGAAAAGAACAAAATCCTCGAAGACAGAAGGCTTTGGTTGAAAAGGGGGTGAGAAAACCGTGATGGACTTCTGAATTTTGCACGAAATCCGAAGGGGTTGCAAAAGGTGGGAAAAATGGGGTCCCTAAAACTTTGAAAATGAAAGTTTGTAAAAGGGGGTCTCATGACTGAGACAAAATAAGCTTTTGAAATAACCTTTTGCGAAGATTCAAGTTCAACCTTTAACCTGAGTGGGAACTGTCTATGGTGGGAATGGGAAAAAGTAGGGAAATGTGCTGAAGATTTGAGAGCTCGGGCGCTCAAACCAAAAGAAGAGGACTTTGAAAAGTCATGTTTTCGAATCCTAAAGAGGGATAGTAAAAATGTGCAAGAATTCATCAAAAAGACATCAGGCTCTCACTTCATTTCAAGATAGCCAAAAAATGTTGCCAATAAGATAGAAATTATAGTTGATTAAAATGTTTGAAAATGTGCATGTATGTGCGAAAGATATTCTCTCTTCTACCTAGAATATTACCTCCAATTAGGCTAACTCATAGAATCAAGAATCAAATTCAAATTATTGCTATCGGGTTTCTTCAAGGAAGCTATCCATTTTCTTAATATGAAAAGGGATAAATCATTCTCAGTTTCATAAAAGCATGTGAATGAAAAGATATTGACAAAGGAATTTCATATAAGTGAAGACGATTCCTAGCAATTTGGCAGTTTGCTATATGGGGTTTACTTATTACATCTCTTTGCATTCTTTGACACATAAACTTGAGATTTAAGCCCTTTTGGGGTTTGGCGGAAAGTTCGGCTTATCAACCTTCAACTTGGAGATATTTCAAATCTTCCCTAGAAGAGCACGTCACATTCTTCTTTAACTCGAGGATGATCAAAGCCTTCCTTGTCCGTGGGGATTAGACTCTCATGTCATCCTTCAACTTAGTGACAATTGAGAATTTTCCTCTTACAAACATGTTGTGTCTTTCTTGGTTAAAATTTTGTTCCTTGTAGCATAATGCAAACACTTTATAGGGAAAGTTCATCACATCAACTTTCAACTTGGTGATGATCTAAGTCTTCTTTGTATTTAGAGATCTAAACTCTCATATTATCCTTCAACTTGGTGATAGTTGAGAGTTCCCTTTTGCAGGTAATTCATTATGCTTGAATGTTTGGAGAAATAAAGTGGATTCTATACCACATGGGATATTTCCATTGCCTTATTGCCAGAAGAACTACCTTTAAAAATAACTCATTGCTATAGTCAATATCAATTTATTTTTGGCTTCTCAATATCATTGAATTTTTCCTTTGCTGACCATACCGAGGATCTTTCATTCATCCCTTTTAGTTAACCAACAGAAAAAGCTTGAATTTTCTCTTATTTCACAAAAATTTTGCCTTTTTAGAAAGAATACATGAGGTAGTTCGAGATAAACCTGGTTAAATGGATAATTTCTTTTGAAATCAACAAATATTTCTGGTAACATATTGGCAATGAATCCAGTGATCCTTTATGAAAAAAATTTAATTGACATCAAATTGCCGAAATCCTTGACAAAGATTGAACCTCTCTCTTTCCCCAAAGAGCGGCTCAGGTTTGACCCTTACTTGAGTGGGATTGAAAAAGAATCCTCTTTTCCCTAGAGAGGAGGTGTTTGCAAAACGGATCTTTCAAAGAGAAATTAAGTTTTTATCAAAACTTCCTAATCTTAGGCTTCTCTTTTTGAAAGCAACCAATAGTAAAGGTTGAAAAGGTATCATAGAGGAGTGAGTTCCATCATACTCTTCTCTGAAAAAAGAGATCTTCTATGAAGGGGGGAGGCCAAAATAAGTTGATAAAGGGGCCACAAAGAAAATGAGCTTCAGTCGAACCTCTTACTGGCAAAAGAGTTCTTTGTGTAAAATTGGGTTGTTTTGCAAATGATTTTGTAAAGAAATGAGTCCCTTCAAACTCACCCTAGAAAAAGGGTTATTGTGAAAGAAAATTATTGTAGTTGCAAAAGGAGCGAGTTCCCTCAAACTCTTTCTGGAAAAAGGGTCATTTGCAAAAGATGATTGATTATTGAAATATTGGGCTAGTTCGAAAACGAGTTTAACCCGAAGGTTGGATCTTTGAAAAAGATTGGCATTGATAAAAAGAGATCAACTCGAAAGTTGAATTTTGAAAACCAGTTGAATAAAAAGATCAACTCGAAGGTCGAATGGATTTAATAAAACATCAGCCTAAAAATTGAATTGTAAAAGACCAGCACAAAAGCTGGATTTGAAAGACCAGCACAAAAACTGGATTTGAAAGGCCAACACAAAACTGGATTTTGAAAGACCGGTGAAAACCAATTGTGATAAAAAAGTTCAACCTGAGAGTTGAATTTGAAAAGGAACCAATTTTAATAAAAAGGATCAACCTGAGGGTTGAATTTGAAAAGAAAATCAATTTTTATAAAAAGAGGATCAACCTGAGGGTTGAATTTGAAAAAGACCGATGCAAAACTAGTTTTGACAAGAAAAGCTCAACCCAACGTCAAATTTTGATAATGATCGGTGAAAAGAAGTTCAACCCAAATGTTGAATTTTGAAAATGACTGGTGAAAAGAAGTTCAACCCAAAGATCAAATTTTGAAAATGATCGGTGAAAAGAAGTTCAACCCAAAGGTCAAATTTTAAAAATGACTGGTGAAAAGAAGTTCAACCCAAAGGTCGAATTTTGAAAAGGCCGGTGAAAATCAGTTTTTGAAAAAGGGGCTCAACATGAGGGTTGACTTTGAAAAATCCAGTGAAAGTTAGTTTTGATAAAAAGACTCAACCTAAGGGTTGATTTTGAAAAGCCCGGTGAAAAGTGGCTTTGATAAAAAAGTTTAACCTGAGGGTTGATGTTGAAAAAGACTGGCACTTTGAAAGCTTTTGGTGATCATGATTAGGATTTTGCAAATTTTTTTAAAATGTTTATGATTTTGGACAAACCCCTCCTATGAATGGTCTCAGAATTAGCCCTTATCCTGAATGGGTAATGAAAGAAAGTTGATCATGATATCTCAAAAATTGATGATAAGAAAATCTCTCGATCCTGCCATGTGCATAAGATGTTTGGGGCAAAAACAATATTTCATAATAAAATATGCCCCAGTGTAGCAAAGGAAAAGGATGTTGGACATCATAAATATGAAGAAAATTGATACTTTATTGATGAAATGTTAACAAATGACTGGGGACTGAAGTAACAAACTAAAAAGAACGTAAAAAGGAACTGGGACTACATTGTCCTTATAAAATGGCAAAAGAAGAAGAAAAGAACAAGAAAACCATTGGCATTGCAACTTTCAATTCATCCCCTTGACAAAACAATTCCTTTGTGGTGGTCTTTCCCAATTAGAAGGAGTCTGGCCGACTCTCCTCCTCATCTTCTATAAGAAGATTTTTATCGATGCAATCCTGAACAATATTCTTTAAAACAAAGCAATTCTCGATATGATGCCCCATCGCTCGATGAAATTTACAAAATTGATCCTTCCATTTTCTCAAGGTGACAGGAGGGTCAACAATCTTTGAAAGTCTGGTCATTTCCTTAGTCAACATATATTCAAGAATTTTTTCAAGAGGCTGATCTAAAGGAGTAAACTTGCAGTCATAACTCCATCCGTCATGCTTTGACTTTTTCTGAGTATTTGTTTTCTGTTGGGCGATGGACTCAGAAGACTTATCGTTCTACTTGAATGTGTTTCCCCTTTTGCCTTCATTATTGTTTTTATCGGGCTTAGAACCTCCTGAATCGCTGTCGTTAGAATTCTCACCACCCTTATTGTGATTTTCATTGTTGTTTCCGGTGGTGTTCAATGAGAAGGTGATGAGTGCCTTCTTCTTGATGTCTTGACTAGTCTTTAAGAGTGTGATGCCCTCGTACACACTGTTTTCCATCCCCATTTCGAGTCATTCTGCTAGCTCTGTTAATTCAATGAAAGATCTTGATGGGAAAGTGGAAATAAGGCTTCTCAGAGGTTGAGAAAAATTGTTCAGGATGATAGACAACGCATGCTCCTCTAAGATTGAGTTTCTCATTTTGTTGCAGGTGGCTCTCCACCTACGAATAAAATCTCTTGCTTTCTCATTTTCTTTTTGCATGAAGTTGCAGAGATGGTTCAATGTTGGTAGAGCCTCAGTATTGAAAAGAAAATGTTCAATGAATAAATTGACCACTTTATTGAATTCTCGCAACTTGATAGGATTGATATGCTCCGCATACCATTTTGTTGTTGTGCCTTCTAGGTTGTGAAGAAAACATCTGAATAGGGCCCTGTTGTCCTTTCTGAATCGGTTGCACTCCGCGAAGAACATGGCCAGGTGGGCCTTGGAATCGTCAGACCCATCAAACTTGATAAATTTGTGGGGAAGATCCTCTAGACTGTCGTCCCCCTCAATGCCATCATAAAAATCTTCGTTAGTGTAGACCTTTTGCCCTTGTCTCGGACTTGAAGATCTTTGACCGTACGGGTCATTTCCTTAAGCTGTTGTTGAATCGGATCTTTAACTGAAATTTGAATCTTGGGTTTATTTACTGATTCTGGCTCTTCAATTTAAACAATCTTCTTGAACCAATGTAGAGGATTTGGGGTAAATGTCAGTTGTTCCTCCTCAAAATCTTCTTCTGTCAAATCTGTCTTTTCAGAAGCATTGTCATGTTGAATCTTCTTTTTACCTATTTTGACATGCTTCTTCACGGGGTTGCCCTTGGTTTTCTTTTTGGAGGGTACCTTCCCTGATCTTGCCCCAGTTTGTTCTGACAGTAGTTTCACCATCATTTTCTAGAACAAAGTATACATGGTGGGATCGATGTCATCTTCGCCTTCCTGACCCTGTCCTCTGGATGAACTGAGGGAACTCATTTCTTTTGTGTGGTTGTTATACTGCGATGGGACGATCTTCTTCCAGAACCTTGTCTGAACCATGCGACAATGCCAAGGTTTTCTACAAAATAAAGCAATGGTTAGACCGATAGAAGATTTTGAAAAAGGTTTGGTAAGGAGGATAATGAATAGGTAGGAGTTGGAGTCAGGTTGACAATTGAAAGAAATATCCCATTACCAAGGATTGAATTGTCAAAAATATTGTGATAATTGTGTTGTTGTTCCTTGAAAGAAAACGAACAACTAAAGGATGCCTTGTTACCTAGGCAAGGTCTTCAACCACGATGGAAAAATAATGAATGAATAAGAGAACAAAAGATTTAGGCTGACAATTAAGCAAGAGTATTCCATTACCCGGAATGGAGTCATCACATGAATGTGACAATTGCGTTGTTACCCTGATGAAGGAAGTAAACAACTAAAGTGTGCCTTGTTACTCGGGCGGGGTCGTCAACCATGATGAAGATATCAAAAGAATGTCATAAGGTCCACATGAGAAAATAATTTTATTGAAAGAATGATATAAAATCATAGACAAAAAGAGGGTGGGCGAATAATCTCCCACCACTCCAGATAATCGAAAGATACGTTGGGTCCAGGAAAGATGGAAAGACTGACAAAAGAACCCCAACTATATTTGGTGACATGGTATGCTCTAGACCACTAAGCAGATGTCAGATCAAATTCTGGAACGATGCTCAATAGAAGAGGAGTATCGACGCACCTTTACCTCTGCGAAAACTGCCTGACATATCTCTCTGGCTAATAATTGACACAAAAAAATGGTCCGAGCAATCGGTAGCGCTTGCCATGCGCATAGGTGTAATGAGGGAATCACTCTCACCAGTTGAAGTAGTCCCAAATGATCTCGTCTTAATGTAGATTCTTGATCAGGGCTCAGTATTGGGGAGTAGGTTGTGGTTCTTTGCCATTGTATCTGAAGGAACTGACTCTCGTTGGCACATGTTGGAGAAACCAGAATTGCAAGGCATACGTGCACCCTTCTACCAAGATTGCCTCACCGAGAGTGAAGCGGGTCAGACCATGATAAAGGAAGGCTAGGGCGGTCATGGAAATAGAGAGGTGGTTGGTCTGCTGACTTCCTCACCTTCGCAAAAGTTGGACGGTTCTGACATCCACATAGTTTTGTCCGTCTTGGAAGAAAACTAGCCCTACAATGCATAGGATCATGGCATGTTCGATTCGCTCTCGGGTTGCTTTAGACAGAGTGTCGACTTCTTTATATGTCCCATACTGGCGGTAGAGCTCAAATAGATTGATATACTGATTCTTAGATTCTTCGATAAGCGACCAAGATCTGTGTCCTGTCATTTAAGCTAGAGCATCTTGGAGGTCAAGTCCTTTGGTATTGATCAAAAATTGCTACTCTAAGGGATCATCTGGCTGACCAACTGGCTCTGGTAGGCCCATGATGTTGGTGAATTCGTCCAGAAGCAAAGTCATCTCTCTCCATGAAAACCAAAAGGTGTAGGTACGTGGATTCCATCATTTTGTTAGGGCTTGAATAAAATTACCATTGATAGTCTGCCTGCCCCCTACTGACGCCAGTTCCAATCCGCTATATTAGTAACAACAATAATGATAATAAAAAAATAACAATAATAATGATGGATAATGACAACAAAATGACTGTGAAAAAAACAAAACTTACTTCTTCAACAATTTTTTTCCTTAGACGTTATGATAATTTCAATACCCTGGTTTCTGTTTGGGCTTCTCCTAGCTCCCTGTCCTTATCTGCATAAAAAGAAAAGCTCGAGCACAACATTAAAATAAGATGTAACACAACCCAAAATACGTGCAACCTGTGAATGACAAAGAGACAACTAATCTTCATCATCTGGAATCCTAAAATTAGATCCCTCTAAAAAGTAAAGGAAGTCTCTAAAAATACAAACCCTCAAACAAGATAATGTAATTAGGAAAATGAAAAATGCAACTAAATTCTTCAATCGTGTAAAAAATAAGCAGAGCAAGAGCCCAATGAAAATGTCACCTTTAACTTTGTTCTCGAGTCGATCTGGATCATAGATGCTGACTTTTCTTCCTGCTCTTACTCTCGCTCTTGAATGACCCAAAAACCCTCAGAAACAACTTTGGCGTCTCGATGCCTGGATCATCCCCTATGTTCTGCAAGTCCGCCATTGGAAAACCTATAGAGAACCATGAGGAAACCTGAAAAATCCCTCAAACCTTCCTTAAAGCATCAAAATCGAATAAAACCCCCTAAAAATCCTATTTATCTTTTGAATCGTGGAGCATCCACAACTAGCGAACCACCATCTCGATCCACCCACACGCCAAACTCGTCGAAAATCAAAACCCTCCCTTGATGCTTTAACGAGAGAGATCCATTGAGAGAGAGGTCTTAGGCGAGGAACGCCTTTCTTGGTGCTCAAGATAGAGACATAGATCGATTGAGAGAGAGAAGAAAGGGCAAACCAGCTGAGCAAGGGATGCAGTCGATTAGACGACGCTCCCTCTCTGTCTCAAGCGATGAACCGACGATGGGTGAGTCCTCGAGCAGTGCTGAGAAGGAGAGTCGAGCAATGCGTCGGTGATGGTCCCGCCTCCTACAACCGTAGGGAGGAGAAAGAGGGGGGAGAGCCCATTTTGGTTAAAAGGACTTCAACCAAGAGAGGAGCGAGAGAGGGAGAGAGAAGAGACGAGAGGGATTCAAGAACCCTAAACTTTTTAAGTACTTGGCATTTACGCCGTTGGATCTAAACAAAATCCAATGGCATAAAACATTAAGTTAATTTAGCAGAAATTTCACTTAGCATGGACCCATTACTCTCTCTCTCTCTCTCTCTCTCTATATATATATATATATATATATATATATATATATATGTGTGTGTGTGTGTGTGTGTGTGTGTGAGAGAGAGAGAGAGAGAGAGAGAGAGAGAGAGAGAGAGAGAGAGAGAGAGAGAGAGAGAGAGAGAGAGAGAGAGAGAGAATGAAAACCTCTCTAATGGAAAATCTCTCAAACCTCTCAAATGAAAAATTTTTGGTGTTTTTTTTTCAAAATTAGTATGATTGATATACTATAAATTGACACTTGGACCATTGATTTTGGATAGAAAAAATGGTATATGGAACCTCAAAAATTTATGAAAATTGTATGTTGTTGATTTTAAAACTTATGAAAACCTATCCATGCATTGGGATCAAATGCTCTAAGAATTGATTCATGTAAAAACAAGCATATAGATATGTAGGATCAAAATTTTACAAAAAAACAACCAAAATCCAATAAAATGTTCATTGAAGAGGTTTGGGAGGGTTTTCCATTGGGGAGGTTTTTATTTCGCGTTTCGCAAAAGTTAGGTGTGTATTTGTAATATTTTAAAAGATAGGTTGTATTTGTAAATTTTTCTAAAAAAATAATCTTTGAAAAATTTGCTCGTTATTCAGGGATCGTTGGATCTGAAATGGGTTCGGGATCCGACCCATTTGTGGCCCGCTTGATAGGGAGAGAGTCGTGTACTTCGCGGGTAGGTTCGCTGAAGGGCTTAGACTGGCCCATAGCGAGGAGACACGAGGATCCCTTCCGTCTTCCGCCCGATCTCTCCTTGAGCAATCCCGAACTGTTCTGGCGATCCGTCCAATCCCTCGCCGACGGCAACTCCTCCGATCGCCTCCTCTCTTTCCGTTATTTTCTCGGTAATTTCTTTCCCTTCTCTTCCCGTGATCATCGACCAAACGAACGTAAATTTGTTGGAAATCAGGAAAAAACCCTCCGAATTCTTCTTAGTTTTTCTCCAGACTGAAAGGATTCCGAATTGAATAATATAGCATTGGATCGAGACATTTTCTCTACCCCACCAACAAGGGTAGTACAGGAATATTATTCTGTTGTCCATCGACTGGCCTGATCTTAAGCCCTCACTCACCTTCTGTGGATGAACCTTGCGGAGGAACCCTTATGTTTTTGTGGCATTGGATTCTCACCAAATTTGCGTTGCTCAAGCCCGACATTCTCCAGAATATTCTCGTGAAAGCGCGTTTCTGCATCCGATCCCTGGGAATTTCTTAGGGAAATTTTATTTTTTTAGGTCGATTTCTTGGGGTTTTCTTAGCTCTTCAATCCGCAAATTTGTGGAGTTTCAATGTGGGATACATCCGTCCTTTTAAATTTCTCTCTCTCTCTCTTTCTCTGGTTGGTGGGATGGAGCCTGTGGATGGAGTTAATCACAAAGATACCCACATCAATGGGAATTTCGCCATTCCTTTTGTTGGGAATTTAAACAATAAAGTATCAATTTTAAGAGGGTAATTGTAGAAATTTTCTTGTCTTCCAGAGTCTGACCCTCTCTCCTCAGTCGATGTTTTCAGGCAATCGTTTTTTGTTCCATTACCAAAAGAACTTTCGCGTGTTACCTAGCCAACATCAGATATTTATCGCGATATTTTTGAAAGAAGATTGTCCGTGCAAAAAATACTATATATTTAAAATATCACCTATTTTATAAGTTATAACATCGCCGTGTTATCACCATGTTGACATTATAAAAGCATTTTTTTTGTAAATTTTATATGCTATTCACTATATTTTTTTATGTTTATATACACCAATATTTCCTGTGATTTTTCAAAGAATTTAAATTGAGATTTTTTCTGGGGTTTTTTCTTTTTTTTTTATGAACAAGGAAGAACCCTCACCAGAAACGGGGTCACTAGAGGACCCGCCTCCCTGCAAGGTAAAACTTCGGGAACACCCAGCCTTACTTGCCCCAACCGTGTAAAAGCAACAGCAGCTCCATGTGGTAGCTGGGTTCGATCCCCGGCCTTCAGCTTGACACAGGACCTCGCTTACCACATGGGATATCACCTCGGTGATTTTTTCTGGGTTTTTTTCAAGAACGAGATTCTTGACATTATCCCCTCCACCCACTAACCCCCCCTCCTACATCCCCAGGCATGGTTAGGTGATTGAGCTAGCGTACTTTATAAAGTACTCAGGCCACACAAAGCACAGAAAATTGCTACAGAAAATTGCACTACTACTGTAGCAATTTTCTGTGTAAAACCCAAAACACAGAAAATCGCTGGGCATGTAGCGATTTTCTGTATTTTGTGGACAAAGTACTCGGGCCCGATCAATGGATTTGCTCCTGCTCTCTCTTTCGTTAGACAGTGTTTGGGTCATAGTTATTTATGCTACCATGTTTTCCAATATCTATGGTATTAATAGAAAAACAGGTGGACGAGATTATGGAGAAGATTACTCTCCAAATTGGCAAAGGGTCCTCAATGGTTTTACCAACGGTCTACCAATGTGTGTTTGGTGATGTGGGGGTTTTTTATTTTATTTTATCACAAAAGAAAAAGCCCAAGTATGAGCTCCAAGACACCTTAGCCTGACAAAAAAAAAAGGACTAATAAAGTCAGCAAATAATTGTGGGGACCTACTGTTTTTCAACTGGCTAATAAAGTCAGCAAATAATTGTGGGGACCTACTATTTTTCAACTGGCTTTTAAGGTCATAATGGGGCTCACCTACCAGTCATGTTTATTTTAAAACATTGTCTTAAAAGATGAGCCCACGAAAGTTCTGCTTATTTAGATAACTCATGCGTGTCACCAAGTTGGCGGGATGTGACGGGTTTGAATCTCAAAACGGTGCATTCTTCGTCGTGATACTGCTTTTGCATGTCACGGAAGAGGGTGCCGGCGTGCCGCCCCCTTCCGTGAATTTCTCTGCTCCGAAAATGAAATCGGACCACTTCACGGAAACAGTTTTTGCAGAAAACCCACCTCCAGTGTGTAGAATGGCACGCTCGTGGAGGGTTTTCTGCAGAAACGCAACGCATGGGGTTTGTGTTGTTACTGTGGGCCCTGCGGAAATATACGCCGGTCGATGAGTCTTTAAGAAAAACAACTCACTTTCCGTGACACACAAACGCACTCTAAAGCTCTGATCGGCAAGGAAAATTTGTTGTTTTCCTCCAACAAACTCAGCGAGGGCGACGGTTTTTCCCTGGTTAAAAAAAAAAAATTTGACAAACATCGTATCCAACAACTCGCTAGTTTTAAAGGGTAACAATAGTCAAATCCAACTAGTGCATAATGGCTTCAATGAAAAGTTATTAAGGCTTATAAGATGGCTTGGTCAAATCCTTGAACTTGTTTGCAATCCTGAACCTACCTTAGACCCAGTTCTACTTGGACTTGACTGGGTCAGGTGCCCGAGGGGTTGGTGTCGACCATCAGCAGAACCGTGATTGCATTATTTTTTGTTGTTTTTACCACTGCAGGGTCGCTCCGTGTGGCCAGCGGGGCGGTTGTGAGAGTGCTCAGATGAAGGCATTGGATCAAACCCATACCGGCGGCTTACGGGTGTGTCCCTAGCTTTCAGAGGTGGGCCCACGTAAGGCAGAGTGGTCGGAGAGCTCCACCCGGGGTTTTCCTCGCTTTGGCAAGAGTTTCTTACCATTAAAAACAATCTTTTGTTGTTCCTTTTTCACGATAAAGACTCGGATAATATTTGGTCATATTGATTTGACCATCCGAGTCACGAAGATGGCAATCTTGGTTGGGTCAGAAATTGAGCTGCTCACTGTTAGGCTTGGGTCAGAAATTGAGCTCGACAACTCATTTTGGTAAACTATCCGAGCACGAACATGGCAATCTTGGTTCGGATAGACTCATTTTACATATTATATACTTATATATTTTATACATATATTATACATATTATAATATATATATATATATATTATGTATTATATATATTATCAAGTTTAAAAAAGACTTTAAAAAAGCTTTTTTCAAGAAAATAAGCCAACTTGTGATCAGCTTGCCAAGCTCGGCTCGTGACGAGCTGATGAGCCCATGAGCCGAGCTCCAGCTTGAGCTGGGGTGTACCCTTGACGAGCTGAGCCCGAACAGCCCAAGCTCCACTCGTTTACCAGCCCTATGAGTAAGCTAGAAATCATATGTGCAGGTTGTGTTGATCAATTGGACCTCATAAATGGGTTTAGTACGATTCAAATGCTAGGAGCCAGCTTTTAGATCATGTATTTCCTTGCAAGTCAAACATTTCAACCATTTATACTTTATGGAATTAAATTCGTGTAAAGCATGTTTCTTACTAGTTAATGAGGTCATGTTCAATTTGCCGAGCTTATTTTGCGAGTTCCAATGAGCTCTTCACTAGCCTAACATGAGCGAGGCCACGAGGAGCTTTCTACTGCTGTTGCATGTCTGGAAGTATATCTGTTGACCTTTTCAATGGTAAAACTTACATCTTTTATTTATAATGTGTGCTGAAGTGCTGGTTGATTGGTTGAGAATTGAGTGGCCGGTGCCAAGATGGTGGGAAATGTTGGCGATGAAGAAGAGAGGCATCATTTTGTTAAGAGTTCCATGACTCAAACCAATGTTTCACAGGTATTCTTCTTATTTCACTATATAATTGCAAGGAAAAGGGTAGTGGTTCATACTTTATGTTCATATGAAAAGATAATTTTAGATATGAGAAGTTTTCCTATGAAAGTTTTTCTTTTGTTTGTGTGACGTGATCGAATTGAGAGAGAGAGGGGGAGCAGCTTGTCATGTTAGAATTTTTAAATTTTATGTGAAAAATTTTCTTTTGTTTGAAGTAACTGGAAAATTTGCACCTTTTCTTTTTCACTCACGTTTTCCCTATCATTTCCCCATTTTCAAATATGCCCTTAGTGTCAAAAAAGTCGCACAAATATCAACATTGTTATGGAAAATTTCAAGATGTTATTGCGATATTAACAGCTTTTAAATTTTAATTCTTTTATGTTCTTATATTTTACAAAAGTATACCGGGAAAATCATTTTTTTTATTTATCAGGAGATTTTCCCTTGCTGAGAGAGTCCCAGTACCAAGATTGTCACATTGAAGCTACATGTTTATAGTACCTCTTTGGGTTATCAAACTGGTGACAGAAAATGTGTTGCTGTGCCTTGTTTGATTGCATGAAGCTCATGCAGATCATGATGCATTCATTTTGACAAATACAGTGGTTAAAGGCCATGGAACAGAATATTTGTGTACTTTCCCTTTAAGAATGATAGCATATAAGGGGACATAACAAGGGAGTAAATTGATGTATCCCTGTTGGCAAAGCGGAACTTCAGAAAAGCTGATAAATTTGCTGAATTTTTCCTTATTTTTTCTACGAAGTTCATGTTTTCATCAGTTTCTTTGAGCTTTTCCGATGGCAACTTTTAATTTTTCTTCATGGTCCCAAAGAAGAAAAGGGTACAAGCATGGTCATAAGATTCTCTTATATTAACATGTTTCACGTAGCCCATGAACTATATACCACTTTCAGCTAGTCTGGACTCTTTTCTTGGTGCAGTTTGATCCAAGAATATCTGCCTCCTTGACTTGGCAGCGGAAAATAAATAGTGAGGATAATGCTCTTTCAGAATTCACTCTAAGATACGCAGAGATGCTGAAGATGGTAAATATTTCACCAGCTCTTTACTGTTTTGTCATTTTTGGTGCTATCTTACAGCACCTTTCTGTTGCTTTTACGGTGCATATCATCTGTTTTGGATGGTCTAACATAACTTCTTGAACTCATGGCAGGCTTCTCTAGGTCTGAGAATGTGGCGCCATGTTACAAGCGAAACATCAAAAGGACGGGTATCTAAACATGGGCAAAACCTTCTAGAACTGTATTTCATGGATATGTTTGATAACTGACCTAATTGAATTTTGGTTTGAAGAAACTCGACTAACAGCATGCCCTCCACTTTATTCTTGATTTTGCAGAAAACAGCAATTGATCCTTTCACTCCACGCAAAATCCTCACTTCCCAAGGAGTCCCACTTGGAGGCATTGGGTAGTTAACAAATTCTGATGGTTTATATGTTTTGCAGAATTTCAAATGGTTTAATATCTGATGGTATAGGCTCTTAATGTTTAAAAGGATACAGTAGCTGCGAATTTGACAGAACATGCCATTATACATATTGCCTCCTTTCAATGGCATGAGGGATTTCTGATTGTACTCCAGCAAAAAATCAGGAACTTTTTCCCTGAGTTTCATTTATTGTCAAATTCTTGCTTGCCTGAAAAATGGAAATGTCATCTTTTAGTGCAGGAAGTATTGGCAGAAATTATAAAGGTGAATTTCAACGGTGGCAACTCTTTCCTGGAGAGTGGGACGAAGCACCTGTCTTGGCAAATCAATTTTCAGTAAGCTATAAATTTTCTTGGTTACCTGTCCACTTCAAAGCTTTTTCATTGATGGACAAATAGCGTCAGGTGTATTAGTGAATCAGGTCAACTTCTATAATGGTGATTCTTTTTTTTTTCCTTTTCAATGTCAACGACTAAGCATGCTAGGATGAATTGTTGGTTTAGGGATTATTCCATCTAAATTCCCTTGTTCAATAATGTAAATCATCATGACACATTAAGTTGCTTTCTGATTGATTCTTGAAGAAAAATACCACTCAGTTTCTTAGCTTCTTTTAATATAATTTTACAGCAATTAGCCTCACCCTTTTTAGATGTTTTTTTTAAAATCATCCTTCTCAAGTGTTGATGTCGAAGCTAGAGAGAGAATTGCACTCTTATGGCTTTTTTCCCTTATCGATATTAATTATTTTGATTGAAAATGTTGGGACTTGTTTTTTTTCCCTTATTGCTAGATCCACGGATTAATGAGCTTGATTTTTTGCAATTAGTTACATATGAGCTTCAATTCTGAAGGCGCCAGCTACTCTGCAGGCTATGTTGTGTCTATACTGTTCTGAAGGGACGGGTTTAAATAATCTTTGGACTCATTTTCAAACAGAGTGCATATATTGGTACCACAAAATCTAGTTAAGGTATATCCGAGGGTAAAGAGATACTTATTTTATACCTGAAGCTGGTATATGATTATTTTATACCTAAAGCTGGTAATTATGATGTAGTTGAGTTATTTGGAACAATTGTACTGCTTGAAATATTTAGAGAAATGCATGGATTTTTAGTATATATTATATAAAAATCTTGATTTTCTATCGGCTTTCTGTGTTTTAATCTATGAGAAAGCTACAAGTTACACCTTGCCATGGTATTTCATATTTGAAAATACTTGATTTTGTTTTCAGTTTGTTATGTGTAAAACCATGATGTATGTTTTACTGTTACCTACTATTCTGATTCAATCTTCTTATTCTTGTTTCTGCATCTAATAAATGGTCCAGCTTCTTGCCACAGTGTATGTGCCATTGCCATTGGAAAATTTCGATTATCATAATGTTATGTAATCTAGGTTTTTTCCTGCTTCATCAAGTTGTTTATTGGAAGTCATTTCATTCTTCAGGTTTTCGTTTCCCGTCCAAATGGTCAAAACTTTTCCTCTGTATTGCATCCTGGATGCCCTGATTGGGTCAAGTAAGAACTGCTTTCTTTATTGGTGCTGTGGTGCTTCAAGAAGAAATCCTGATATGCACATAGGGGATACCATAGATGTTTCCCCTTTTTCTTATAGTAGTTTCTAGCTGGTTATGCAATTGCTTCAATAGCAGGTTCACTTATGTGGGTAACATGCATTGCAGAGAGGGTACTGATTCAGGGATTGGATCATGGGACTGGAAACTGAATGGGAAAAATTCTACTTATCATGCATTGTACCCAAGGGCATGGACTGTATATGAGGGTAATAGATGTCTCAATTTGGGAGCGGGGGAAAGGTGTGGAGCTGGGAGCTCATGGTTTACAAGCACCAAGATTCTATTGAGATTTTTATCTTTAACTTTCTGATGCAGGAGAACCTGATCCAGAGCTTAAAATAGTTTGCAGACAAATATCACCTTTTATACCACACAACTATCAAGAGAGCAGCTTTCCTGTTGCAGTATTTACATTCATGGTGTGAAAAAGAACTATCTTGTGTTGGATTTTGTGTTTCTGCTCCATACACTTATGGATGCTTATTGAGACACCATGTGTTGATTTTGTCCAGCTAACCAACTCTGGCAACAGTGATGCTGCTGTCAATCTGCTTTTTACATGGGCCGTAAGTTAACCATTTATAGTCATGTTAGAACTCTAGCCTAAGCATTGGAAAGTTTTGTGGCAGTTAACTGTAAAAAGAAAGAAATTCTTGTGTGGTTAAGCATGGTCATTTCTTATGATTATAATTGTAAACCTTTTCAGTGAAACAAAAGAATCAAGTGATGTGATTTATCCCCTTCATATTCAAAAGAATCAAAACTCTTTACACATGCTTGCAAGGGAAGCCATTACTAAACTTTTGCTCTAATTTTATGTTACCCGTTCAGAATTCGGTTGGTGGAGACTCTGAATTTTCTGGTGGTCATTCCAATAAAAAATTTGCGTAAGTCTATATTCTATATGCTTCTTTCTCTGCCACTATGCTTTCTTCCTAAGGATGATGCCATTTTGTCTATGATTAGTTTGCCAAATATCTCAAATTTTTTCCAAGATGTTTTTTCCCCAAATGCAGCTTTTTTTAAGTTTAATCTCATTGCAGGACAAAGAATGGCGTGAGTGGAGTACTTCTAAATCACAAGCAAGTTCCTTTCTTGATCTAAAATACTTGCCCTTCATATTGATCTACTTCATTGGATGTGTCATTTCTAAGGTGGATTGTCTCCCTTCCTTGCTATGTCCAACATTTCAAGTTGTTGCAATGCAGGACTGCCAATGGTCACCCACCAGTAACATTTGCAATAGCATCTCAGGAGACTGAAGCAGTACGAGTATCAGAGTGCCCTTGCTTCTTGATATCTGGTAATGCACAAGGCTTATCGGCAAGAGAACTGTGGCATCAAATCAAAAAGGTCAGATGGGTACTTTCTTGTGTTTAGGGCTATAGATATTTTAATTAGGTCTTAAAGAGTTATCTCTCAAAACTGGTTGGGAGCTGTTTATTTTTCTGAATGAAAAAAGTGTATTGCAATTCATTTTTTGAAACTTTTTGCTTGTAAGAAAACTAAAATAAAATAAATTCTTGCATCAATGCTTGCATGTCATGTCGATGTGCTGTAAACACATATTGCATGGGATCTCCAATAATTTATGAAGTTTCTTGTACTTCCTTTCCACTCATAGAAGTTAAGTTCGAGCATGGCCTTTTTTACTGTTTTCTTTTTCTTCTTGTTGGGGGGTGTGAGTTTATGGGATGTATCAACTCTAAATCTTATGGATTGTGTGGTCTTTCTTTTGTAGGCAGCTCTTGTATGATTTCTTCTGTTTCTTTGAAATGGTTTTTTAAGCAAATAATTTAGAAGATTATTGGCAAATAATTTGTAGATGTTTTACTCCACTAGTTTCTAGTTTCGTGGCGACTCGATTCTGTAGTAATGTGTAAGAAGATCTATTGGAGTTATCTATTAATCTATGAATGTCTTTTTCGTTCCTCTAGTTTCTAATTTGTGGCATCTCAGTGATTCGTGTCATTATGGCAAATTAGTTAGGTATATGCAAATTTAACAAGTATTTAGCTTGAGCATGCTTTCTTTTGCTGATACCTTGTTTTATTTTTATGTTCCTCTGATTTCTCCTTTGCCTCTTTTCTGTTTCTTCTCCTTTCTTTTCACTACAGTATGGATCATTTGATCAGCTTGTTCTTGACGGGAAGTTGATGCCTTCAGAGAGGGGATTATCTATTGGAGCTGCAGTGGCTTCCTCTGTGACTGTTCCATCCAATAAAGTTCGTACTGTTACATTTTCATTGGCATGGGCTTGCCCTGAAGCCAGATTTTCTGGTGGTAAGACGTATCATAGGTCAGTATCTTCGACTATGCAGCCAATATTACTACTGTTTGATGTTTATTGATGCTGAAGATGCTTTCTTGGCAGGCGGTATACTAAATTTTATGGTTTCAACGAAGATGCAGCCGCACACATTGCACATGATGCTATTCTTGGTAACTGTTATTGTTTCTTTTTAAATAGCTTCCTATTTATATTCGATTCTGACAACCAATGGATTTACTAAACGCTGTCTATTATGCAATTTAACCTTAAATTTTTAACAAATTAGGAGTTCTGTGAAAATGAATAGTTAACCATGAAGAAATCAGAACATGAAATAAGGGATGGAAACTGTTCTTGTTTTCAGTCCATTTTATTTCTTGAAGAAAGCTGGTTGCATAACTCTTGACATCTTTTACCTGCTGTGTTTTTGTGTATGCATGCTCTTGGTGGTGCCACCCAAAGCAATTCACCATGATGACATTTTTAAATTTATCATCTTCAATAAAAGTCATACATGTGGCAAGTAAGCAATCTCCCAAGATGATATCCGGAGATCTCTTTTTTGTGATTGATGTTGTATTTTTTCTATTCTATCAATAGCACATAACGTCAGCTTGACTTTGCCAGCATGCAGTATAAGAAAAAAGTAAAGAAGCAGCATGATATAAAGCTAAATAAATGGTTAAATATCTCCTCGTGCAGATCTTCCTCTAATTGAATCTATGAAATTTTTTGAGAAGGGGAAATATTGTGCACAATCATAGTAGCTTACCAATTCATCAAGCATTGCTTTGGGGGATATGTATATAAGCAGCGGCATCACTGAAGAACTGTCTCGTTGCGATCCTCCTCCATTGGGGAATGGTGTTGGACCTTCTGGCCCAGGGCCTCCTCAATCGTGGGCAAGTGTTGTGAACTTGTCTTCGTCCACGCCTATGGAGGATGCTGGATTTTCCATTGAGGAAGTTGAAGGGCAACGCGCGGTGGTCATAGAGGACGCTACTTACAATAGCATGCATGTTCCATTCAATTGGACTCTGTTGGCTGGGTTAGCAGGAGATACTCAGGCAAAATGTCTGGATAATCCTTTCATTTGGGAAATTATGGCTGCATATGTCAGACATACGATTTACAGCCATAATGGGTTGTTTTTTTAAGGCCTCTTTGAAGGATGACATGATGACCATTATGCGCCGTGGTGAATGGAAGGTCTCAGGTCGGACTCTTGTGACGAGTAGGTGGCAGCCGGGTATGCTGTTCAAATTGGAAAACAATGTTGTGAATAGCGTTGAGGCGTAGTGAGGCATAAGACCTGCTCATGAAGTGAGTCATAAGCCTTGAGGAATAAAGCATATGCTTCACAAAAAATATTAAAAAAATTGACCAAATAAAAATAAAGATGCATAATTTATGTACTAATAATGGATAATTGGACATTAAGGACAATATAATACTATATACAACATATATATTCTACATATTTGTATAGAGGACAACATGATGTTATATATGATATATTTGCGATATATCATATATCATACATATAAAAAACAGAATTACATATTTCAGTAGAGGACAGCATGGTATAAAAATAGAGACACAGAAATCATGCACACACATGAACGTATGTAGACACTACACACCACACATACAAACAACATGCCACTCAAAGGCATAAACATTGTATATTCACCTACACACACACACACACACACACACACACACACACACACACACACACACACACATATATATATATATATATATATATATATATATGCAACAACATACATGTTAAATTATGTAAATCAAACTTGTTATTTTCGTATATATATTTTATATATATATATATATATATAAGGTAATACATATACATATATTATATATATGTATATGTATCTACCTATTATATATATAAAATATATATATTTCTGTCTTTAGTCTTAGGGGTAGTTTAGGCATTTTACACATATTCATTTTCGTGAATATGTTTTGTATTTTCTTTCTTTCTTTCTTTTTTCTTTTAATAAAGCTCTTGTACTCACCTTGGGAGGGGCCCAACACACTAGTCGTTGGACCCCTCCAACGGATGTGACCGTTGGAGGGGCTCCAACGACTATGTGGAGCCCCTTCCAAGGTCTCCTTATGCCCTATAAATATGGGCACTCCCTCTTGTATTCTCTAAAGGTTTTCCGGGATTATTGCCCAACCTTTTATTGTTTATGAAACTTATGAGTGCATTTGCACATTTGTGATTTCGTGCTTTTGTGCTTTTGTGCTTATGTGCACAAGTGTTCCAAGTGTTCTTGGTGTGCGTATGTTCACACATTTATTCTCAAGAATATTGTTCTATCGATTATAGTATCTTGTTGAAGATACTTTTACATGGTATCAGAGCTTCGTTGAAGAACAAGAATTGTGATTCTCCTCCGTTTAAGTACCTTGAAAAGCGTGTCTTCAAGCTTTTTGAGATTGAAGTGGATCATCTTCTTCGGGCAATATTTTAGAAGCCTCTTTTATCAAGAAAGACGTGAAAAATACTTGAGGTATGTATTATTTCTTGTCTTCTTTCCTCTCTAATGGGCGAAAAAGACTCCCATTTCTCTCTCGGGTTTAAGCTTAATGGCTCAAACTATCATGTTTGGGCCGGTAATATGGAAGCCCATATTAAAGGAAAGGGGCTTTGAGGTTACATTCATGGATCAATACCGGAACCGGAACCGGAACCCAAAATCACCATCATTGAATGAGGGGATATTAAGATCCTTGAAGGGGATGAAAGACAAAAGGCTCTTGAAGAATATTCTAAAAAGCATAATGATTGAGAAATGAAGAACTTCAAAATCTTATCTTGGATTTTTTCATCCGTTGAGACCAAGATAAACGCCAATATCATCAAATTTAAAAAAGCTTCCGAAGCTTGGTTGTATCTTGAGAGAATGTACACTTCAAAAGACTTATCTCAAAGTACTTTCTCCAAAAGAGGGCTTTGACCCTCCAACAAAATGAAATGACCATTCGGGAGTACTTTGCCGAATTATCCTCTATTTGGGACGAGCTTGCCGTCCTTGAACCAAAATGGAGTGGAGAAGCAATCGAATTAAGGCACAAACAACTTGAGGAAGATCGATTCTTCAATTTTCTAAATGGGCTTAAACCCGAATTTGAACAAGTTCGGTCCTCTCTTCTCTCCTCTTTCACATCTCCCTCACTTGAAGATGTAATCACCAAGCTAAGTGGTGAAGAAACCCGTATGGGGATTAGCAAGAATAATCCTAGCATTCTTGTTACCTTTTCTACTCAAGAAGATGGTGAAATGGTTAATGCCGTGTCAAGACCGGGGAATAACGTGAAGACTTATAGACCTCCTCATTTCAAGAACCAAGGTCAAGGAGGAAATGATCGGTATGGCAAAAGAGACTATAGCAAATTGAATTGCCACTTTTGTAAAGAACCAGGACATATCAAACCTGTGTCCTAAATGGAAGAAATTAATTGCAACGGCTTTGGCATCCCAAGCAGAAGAACAACCTTCATCATCAAGTGAGTCTCTTTCCCTTCAACAAATCGTAGAAGCATTGCAACCTCTTCTCAAGGGAAGCGTTTCCGGAGCGGCCATGTCATCTTCTTCCCCCGGTAAGACATCTTGGCTTTTAGATTCCGGGGCATCCTTTCACATGACCCCAAGCACTTGCTCTCTTTCAATTTTTTTTAAAAATTCTCTTCCATCCTTTGTCTCAACCGCGGATGGTACACCTCTTGAGATTAAATGAATAGGCAATTTTGAAAGACAAGGCTTCTTTGTTCCAAAAATTCGTCTTATCCCAAAACTTAATCTAAATCTTCTTTCCGTCTCTCAACTCTCGGACCATGGTTGCGATATAAAATTCTCTTCTAATAAATGTTGGATACAGGATCGCCACTCCGGGAGATTGATTGGAGAAGGCTCTAGAAGAGGAGACCTCTACTATGTTGATTTTCTTCAAGTTCCCAAGAGTCAATTTTGTAATGTTGTTCAAAACAAATATATTCATGTATGGCATAAGAGATTGGGTCATCCCAATATTGTTAAAATCTCCTATTTGCCTTTTATTAAACATCTTTGTAAAAGTGATTTTCTATGTAATGAATGTATTCTTGGGAAAATGAAAAGTTTGCCTTTTCCTCAAAGATCCATGTTTACGACAAAACCATTTGAAATTGTCCATTCCGATGTATGGGGTCCGGCTCCTGTAATGTCAAAAAGAGGATTTTCATACTATGTGATTTTTGTGGATGACTACACTAGGTTTTGTTGGATCTATTTTCTTAAACATAAACATGAAGTTTTTTCAACTTTTAAAAGTTTTCATATGATGATTTTAAATCAATTCAATGGATGCCTAAAAATCCTCAGGTCCGACTCTGGGGGAGAATACCTCTCAAATGAATTCAAAAGTTATCTTGAAAATTTTGGTATTCTTCACCAAAAATCTTGTCCGAAACCCCCCCAACAAAATGGGTTAGCCGAACGAAAGCATAGGCACATCATTGAAACAATTAGGACTTTACTCATTTCACAAAACATTCCAAAGAATCTCTGGGCTGAGGCAGCCCTTACCTCTGTCTATCTCATAAACAGACTTCCGTCGAAAAATTTAAGCAAAATTTCTCCCTTTGAAAAATTATACGAAAAGGAACCTGATTATAGCAGGTTAAGGGTCTTTGGGTATAAATGTTTTGTCCTTACTGATAAGAATGACAAACTTTCTCCTAAGGCCATTCCTTGTGCCTTTCTTGGCTATTCTAAAACCCTTGTCAAAAGTGATAAATTGTATGTTTCCAGAAATGTGAGTTTTTTGGAAAATCTTAGTGGATTCGAACATTGTGAATCTCATAATGAGAATATGGATTATTCTTTTCTATTTGATTTACTAAATAAAGACGATGACACTAATGATAATGAGTCAGATCAAAGTAACTCAAATGAATTTGAAACTGAGGAAAACATCCCCTTGCTCCCTTCATCACATCACCATATTGATAAAGGATTACCTAGAGACCCTATCACCTATACTCATAGAGATCAAAACAACTTTAGAAGTGCTCTTGAAAGATATGATGATGCGAGTCCAAGTGCTCCTCAGAGCAAAGTGATCCCTCGTAGAACCGAAAGAAGTAGAAAGACTCCTTCTAGGTTCATTTCCTATGACTCTTTTTCACCTAAATATAGGGTCTGTCTTAGTGCCATCCACTCTTATATAGAACCTAGAAATTTCGAAGAAGCACAAAAGTGCCCTGAATGGATTAGTGTAATGAACAATGAACTTGAAGCTCTGAGAAAAGCCAAAACTTGGGAGTTTCAAAATCTTCCTAAAGGTAAGAAAACAATAGGGTGCAGATGGGTTTTCAAAGTAAAGACTAAAAGTGATGGATCCCTTGAAAGATATAAAGCTCGATTGGTTGCAAAAGGATATAGTCAAGAGTATGGTATTGACTATGAAGAAACTTTTGCTCCTGTAGCCCGGATGGTCACTGTTCGATGTCTTATAATCGTTGCTTCTATCAACAAGTGGAACATCTATCAAATGGATGTTAAAAATGTTTTTTTAAATGGCGATTTAAACGAAGAAGTTTATATGGATGCTTCACATGGAATGGAGACTTCCAAGGGAAAGTGCTTCGCCTTCAAAAAGCACTTTATGGTCTAAAACAAGCCCCCAAGGCTTGGTATGATAGGTTTAACTCTGTAATGATTGAAAATGGTTTTTCCTCTTGCTTTATTGACACTTCTCTATTTGTTAGAAAATCCAATGCAGGGATTGTGATTTTATTATTATATGTTGATGATATGCTCATCACTGGGAGTGATTCTAACGGGGTTAAGAGTATAAAATCTATCTTGAAAGATAAATTTGAAATGTCTGATTTGGGTTTTCTAACTTATTTTTTGGGGATCGAAGTAGCATACTCCCTTAGAGGATATTTTTTATCTAAAACTAAACTTGCTTCTGAGATCACTGACAGGTCAGGTATTACAGATGAGAAGCTTTGTGAAACCCCTGCAGTAGTAGGGGCAAAAATGAAAATTGATGATGGGGTTCCTCTTTCGGATCCTACACCCTACAGGCAGCTTGTAGGATCTTTGATGTATCTGAGTATTACCCGACCAGATATATCCCATGCAGTCCATACTGCAAGTCAGTTTCAGCATGCGCCTACATCAGTTCACATGAGTGCCATCTTGCGAGTCGTAAGATACATAAAGGGTACTCTAAATAAGGGAGTTTTTCTGTCCTCTTCTTCCGATTTAAAATTAATTGCTTATACTGACTCTGATTGGGGAGGCGACCCAAATAACCGTCACTCTACCACTGGTTTTTGTGTGTTCTTAGGAGACTCACTAATCTCATGGAGATGCAAGAAGCAACAAAAGGTGTCGCTCTCCTCAACTGAAGCTGAATATCGTGCTATGGCAACTACTACCATGGAGATTGTTTGGATTCATCAACTGCTGGAAGACATGGGGATCACAGTAGAAGGGCCTATCAAGCTGTGTTGCGACAACAAGAGTGCAATCTACATTGCAAAAAATCACACCTTTCATGAGCGGACTAAACACATCGAAATGGACTGTCACTATGTTCGTGAAGCATATCTCCGAGGAGTCATTGATCTTCCTTATGTCACGTCCGAATATCAGTTGGCAGATTTCTTTACTAAAGCCTTGTGTGCTCCGCGGTTCAACTTCCTTCTTGGCAAACTATCGGTCATCTTGCCCTACGTTTGAGGGGGGTGTTAAATTATGTAAATCAAACTTGTTATTTTCGTATATATATTATATATATATATATATAATGTATATGTATCTACCTATTATATATATATATAATATTTCTGTCTTTAGTCTTAGGGGTAGTTTAGGCATTTTACACATATTCATTTTCGTGAATATGTTTTGTATTTTCTTTCTTTCTTTTCTTTATTTCTTTTTTCTTTTAATAAAGCTCTTGTACTCACCTTGGGAGGAGCCCAACACACTAGTCGTTGGACCCCTCCAACGGTCACATTTGTGACCGTTGGAGGGGCTTCAACGACTATGTGGAGCCCCTTCCAAGGTCTCCTTATGCCCTATAAATATGGGCACTCCCTCTTGTATTCTCTCAAGGTTTTCCGGGATTATTTCCCAACCTTTTATTGTTTATGAAACTTATGAGTGCATTTGCACATTTGTGATTTTGTGCTTTTGTGCTTATGTGCACAAGTGTTCCAAGCGTTCTTGGTGTGCGTATGTTCACACATTTATTCTCAAGAATATTGTTCTATCGATTATAGTATCTTGTTGAAGATACTTTTACAATACACACATATTACACTCATCTACATTTACATATACACTACAGTGACACACATACAATCACTATACACTATAGCAATACACTCAACCAGTCACACAATCCACATACAAACACCTACACATGTTAACATATATATATCTTTTGTAATACCTACTAGGAGCAAATTAGTCTTTTCACTTGTAAATATGCATGTCCATTAGATACTTTTTTTTGTTTTTTATTAATTTTTGTTTTCTTTTTTTTCTTTATTTTTTCATTTTGCTTATGGGCCCACATAAGAACTGTTGGGATCCTCTCCAATGGTCACAAATGTGACCATTGAAGGGGCTCCCAACGACTCTATGGGAGCCCCTTTGCTTTGATTTGTTGTATAAATAAGGAGACTTGCAACTTGTTCCACCACAATGAAATGCTTGTAAAGGCATTTTCAATAAGAGATTATTTATATTTGTAAGCTCTCTCTCATATTGTGTGTGTTTGTCACTTGCCACTTTGTGGCCTATTTTGCCCATTAGTGACTTCTTGCTTGTATGCTTGTGCATCTCTTGTAGTCACTTTGTGACATTGTTCTTTTCACTAGTGTTTCATTACATGGTATCATAGCCACTAGGTATTGGAAGTACTATTGGGACTACTCTCTCTTATGTTTGAGTGGTATTGAGATTCATACATTTGTTCTTATTTAACTCCTTCCACAATGGTGGACAAAGATGCAAAGATCGACCTTTTATTCAAATTAAATGGGATCAACTATAGAATGTAGGCGGCCGTTATGGAAAACAACCTCAAAGGTAAGAAACTTTGGGGATATGTATGTGAAACCATTCCAGAACCACAATTGAAGCTCACCAAAGAGGAGAATGAAGAAAAAGCCTTGAGTGCTGAAGAAAAGGCCAAAGTTATTCAAGAATATCAATCTAAAGTTGAATATTGGGAAAGTGAGCATGCCAAAATATTTATATGGTTCATGAATAACGTAGAACTCAAGATTTATGCTAATCTAGCCAAATTAAAAAAGTAAACGAAGCATGGTTCTTCATGAAAGGTATGTACGCTCAAACGGACCTTGCTAGGCACTTCTTTTTATAAAAAAAAAGAGGAACCAAGCAAGGAGATATGAGTATTAAAGAATATTATAGTACTCTATCGCCTCTATGGGATGAACTTGCTCTCCTCGAACCACAATGAGAAGTATTGCCATGAGGCAAGAGCAAATTAAGAGATTTTTTCAATTTATTTATGGGCTTCATCCCGAATTTGAACAACTAAGATGATCCCTTCTTTATAGGGCTTCTACTCTTCTTGGTGAAATCGTTGCCGACTTATGCCAAGAAGAAACTCGCTTGTTTCTTAAAAAGGACTTTGATGAGGTCCATGCGATATTTAAACCGGAAAATAACATGAGGATATATAAACCTCCTCATTTTTTACAAACTAACAATGGTGGAGGAAGAACCGGGTCATCTTAGACCGGATTGTCCTAAGCTTAAAAAGAAGGTGGCTTCCGTTGGAGATAGTCCAAGTAATTCAAGTGAAGAATCAAAGAGAGATGGAGACATAAAGGACTCCATTACTCAACTTATGAAAACTCTTAAACAATTCATGATAATAAACTCTTCCACACCTTCCACATTTTGTGCCGCGATCTCATTAACTTCCGATATGTCCTCTTGGATCCTTCATTCGGGTGCCTCCTTTCATATGACTCAAAATACATCTCTTTTATCCAAACCAAGTCTTAATTCTTTTGAATCATTCGTTTCCACAGCCAATGAAACATTATTAGTGTAACACTCCTAAAAATCCAACCTTTTAAAACTTTCCGAAACCCCAAATTTTTAGAAAAATTTAAAACTTTTTATTTATATAAACAATTCACATGGTTCTCGAAAGTAATATGCCAACAAGTTCATCTATGACCACATTCCAACCATTTCAAATACTAGATGACCCACCTAAGCACAAGCGTGAGTGTATATTAGCCTCTCAATATCAGATCCAGTACAAAATCATCCATAGACACAACTTGATTGAGACTATTACTCTAAGGGCTTCTCACATGTAAAAAACAAAATGTGAAAGACAAAACGTATAAAGATTTAAGATAATTGAGGAGTTACATAATGATTTAAAGTTCTAAACTATATACAAGGACATAAAAAGAATGAAATGACAAAATTTAAAAATGTTCTCATTCCAAAATATTATACTTCTTTAAATATAACGATTCAGACAAAAAGTAAAATTTACACAAGTTTTTAACCATCTCAAACTTTTGCCTGATCCCTCCAAGAATTGTAGTAGGTAAGAGTGGAGCCTTCAGACGCACAGCAACCCGCGCTTCGCTTCAATGCTCTATGAGGTCATCTGTAATATTGTAGGGCATCAACCACATGCCCTTAGGAAACTAAAACTAAACTTGAAGAATGCAATTCAAGTTAAAATGATGCAATCAAGTGTAATTCCCGTCATTTAAAAAATGAGAGACAAGGGAATCTACATCATAATAAGAACATGACATTCAATCACATAAATCATCATTCATCTCATGGCATTCATAATTACATCACTTGTATGCATGCAAACTCAAAATCATTTTCATTTTCATTCATGACATTTAATTTCATAACCATTCATATACATGATAATCATTTGCATAATAGTATGAAACTACCAATTCATAGCATACTCCAAAGTGAAGTAAAAATGCAATCTATCATGCAATGCCATCATTCAGCTCAAAAGAAACATGATTATGTCCAACTTATGACTATGACATGCATTATTTCAATTATAAATTTACATGTCATTTATAAGAACATTTATGTACTTTGCATTTAAATATAATAATGGAACATGTTCTATCTCGACCCTTCCTATATGCTACACACACAAGCACCTCATGTACATCATCCAAGCCTTGACTTGTATCAACAGGTCAAATCACATGACCAAACATAAACATGTCTTTTTCATTCACATGTAACAAATTCATATGCAATGATCATGCAAAATCTTAAAAGTCTCTACATGTTCACAATATATGATTATACATACGAAAGCAGTTATCCTAAAAATCTAATTAATTGTTTCTCTTGCTTATTCAAACCTATCTGGTACAAAAGAGGGTATAGACATCCAGAAACAATCATAGGAGTATTCATTATTCTTTGTATTTTTTATTGTTCTCCTATGACTTAACTGGTTCTTTCACGAGCGATTCAACCTTGCAATGCAACGGTTGGGAGAACGGACTCATGGTCCCAGGTTTTGGCCTACGCCAAACCAAAATCGCCGGCAAAAAATCAGGCATGCATCCCTAACTCTACAGCAACAATTAGGGGAACGATTCACCCGAACGAACCTTCACGGCCGGTGGAAAAGAAGGCCCCGACAGTGGCTGGAGCACCCAACAAAGAGAGGGATTTGAGTGAGGAGCGATGAACGGGAGCGACGCACGAAACCCCAGTGGTGGGGCGATGGAGACATGCGACGAACAGGAGAAGACGACCTCACTAGGTCTTCGACAACGATTGAAGAGGGTTATGGTAATGGCTACCCTCCAGTCGGTGCTCGAACGGGGAACAAAGTGAGTCCCGATGACGGCGACAGAACCTGGTGGTGTTCCCGCCAACACTCTAACAGAGAAGAAACATAGGAGAAAGGAGGGGAGACGAAGAGGAATACAAGGGAAAGAAGAAAAGAGGGAGGAGGAGGAAACATCAACGAGGTAGGGCAGTGATGGCACCCGACTCCAACCAGTTTTCGAACAGGGAAAGGAAGGAGGAAGATGGTTTGGAAGCTGTGCACAGTGAGGGAAAACAAAAGAATGGAAAAAAGGGTTCACATTAGGTTTTACGGGGGTGAAACGTCGGTCTAGATCGAACCCGCTTCGGGTCGGGATCGGACCCCATTCTGGTTTGGTTCAGGCCCACCCCGAGGAACCTAAATAACTAAATAAAAAAAACAATTTATACAATACAAAGAGAAAAGAAAATCTATATAATGAAATAAATAAAGTAAACAAAATAAAAATAACACTAAAACTAAGACTACTTGGTGGTTCATAGTCTTAACTTAGACGAAATTTGGTTCTTAAACAATACAACAACAACAACTATGCCTTCATCCCAAAACAATTGGGGTTGGCGATATGAACCAAAAAAGAAAATCATTCTGGGTCTTCCACATGAATCCTTCTCCTCCAATCATTTCTATCCAATGTCATGTCCTCGGTGAGGTTAAAAGCATTCATATCCTTTCTTATCATCTCCATCCAAGTCTTCTTAGGCCTATCCCGACCTCTTTTAGCTAATATATTTTCCCATTTCTCCATCCTTCTAACCGGAGCATCATTAGGCCTTCGCCGAATATGCCCAAACCATCGTAAACGATTCTCACTCATCTTATTTTCAATGGATGCAACGCCTACCTTCTTACGTATTTCCTCGTTCCGAATCTTATCTTTTAGTGTATTTACACACATCCATCGAAGCATACGTATCTTAGTTATACCCATTTTTTGAAAATGCTGTCTCTTGGCAGCCCAACATTCCGTACCATATAGTAAAGCGGGTCTAATTGTCGTCCTATAAAACTTTTCCTTCAACCGCAATGGCATTCTACGATCGCACAACACTCCAGTTGCACTTTTCCATTTCATCCACCCAACCTTAATCCTATGATTTACATCTCCATCAATTTCTCCATTCTTTTGAATGATAGATCCCAAATATTTGTAACAGTCATCCACCGCTATTTCTTGCTCACCAAGATTCACTACACTCTCATCACTACTTCGTTGCTTACTAAACCGACATTCCATATATTCTGTCTTACTCTTACTCAACTTAAAACCTCTAGCTTCCAATGTCTGTCTCCATAATTCTAACTTAGCATTAACCCCAACTCTAGACTCATCAATCAAAACAATATCATCAGCAAACAACATACACCACGACACATTTTCTTGAATTGATCTCGTAAGCTCATCCATCACTATAGCAAATAGGAAAGGGCTTCAAGCAGATCCTTAATGTAACCCAACCGTTATAGGAAAATTGGTTGTCACCCCTCCACAAGTGCGGACATTGGTTACTACTCCTTCATACATATCTTTAATTATACTAATTTACTTGAGAGAAACACCTTTCTTCATCATTGTTCACCAGAGAACGTCCCTAGGTACTCTATCGTATGCCTTCTCCAAATCAATAAAAATCATATGCAAATCTTTGTTCCTCTCTCTATATCTCTCAATAAGTTGTCTAAGAAGATGTATAACTTCCATAGTTGATCTTCCAGGCATAAAACCAAATTGATTCTCCGATATCATGACAACCTTCCTCAACCTAGACTCAATCACCCTCTCCCAATTTTTGATAGTATGACTCATGAGTTTTATACCACGATAGTTTGTGCAATCTTGTATATCACCCTTATTCTTATATAGAGGCACCAAAGTACTCTTCCTCCACTCATTAGGCATCTTATTTGTCCGCCAAATCTTGTTAAAAAGATTTGTCAACCATTCTAAACCTTTCTCTCCCAAGCATTTCCAAGCCTCGATAGGTATATCATCTGGGCCAACTACTCTTCTTGATTTCATTTTCTTCAAAGCCTTTGCAATTTCTTTCTTTTGAATCTTGCGCATGAAGTCACGATTCATCTCATGAAAAGGAATGGAGAAGTCTCCAAGGTCCTGAGCATGACTGCCATTAAATAGCTTATCAAAATAATCTTTCCATCTCTCCTTAATCTCCTCATCTTTGACTAAAACCCTTTGCGTTTCATCTTTGATACATCTAACCATACCCAGATCCCTCGATTTCCTATCTCTCATCTTTGCAAGCCTATAAATATCCTTCTCGCCCTCTTCGGTATCCAACTTGTCATAAACCTCCTTATATACCTTATCCCTCGCGTTTCGAACTACTTTTTTAGCTTCCTTCTTTGCTATCATATACTTCTCTAAATTCTCATTATCACGACTCTTACTTAGATTTCTATAACACTCTCTTTTAACCTTAATAGCTAATTTGACATCCTCGTTCCACCATGATGTGTAACGATCGTGGAAAAAAAATCGTGTCTGACTCGTGTCAGACACGTGCCCTGCACGTGTCAGACACGTGTCGGGGTCTGGGCCGCTTTGTCGGGCCCAGATCCGGGTCCGAACCGGACCTGAGCTTAACCCGGACCCGGGTTCTCGAATCCTCGAGAACCTGCGTCTTTTAAAAGACGCAGGCGTCTCGGGCGAGGGTTCAAAACCCTCACCCCTTCTCTCTCATCATCTGCTCCATCTCTCTCGCGCGGACGCCGGCGACTGGAGACGCCGGCGAGCAGCTCCGTCCAGCCACCTTCTCTCAGCCGTCATCCTCAGCCGACGACGACCAACGATCCTCTCCCATCTTCGTTCCTCCCTGCGGCCACCGACGCCAGCGACTCACTGTCGGCCACCACCTTTGCCCCGACTGTTGCAGGCTTCGACGGAAGCCATCGTCGATCTTCGGCTGCCGACTATTGACGCGGACGACAGCACATCGCTTCAGGACTCCTCCTGTCTGGCTGTCGGCCGCGCCAGGGGCCCCGAGCACCGGTGACTCACCGTCAGCCTCTGCCTCCGTCCTGGGTGCTGCAGCCGCTGCCGATCGTGCCTTCGACCCTCTGAGTTCCAACAACGCATCTTCCCCTTCTTCTGTAGCCACCAGCGACCAGAGTAGCCGACGACAACTTCAGAATTTCGACGACCTCGTTCCCCGATGACTCCCCCCTTTGTGGTCTTCGGAGGTAAAACCCTCCCCTCTTTTCCTTTGTGTAGGGTGGGTCGACTGAGCCCTGTGTCGCCTCTTGTCGGCAGGGGGTTACCCCCCCCGCCTTTTTGCTGTTGGTCGACAGGGGGGGTGAGCCCCCTGTCGCCTCTTGTCGGCAGGGGGTTACGCCCCCCTGCCTTTTTCTGGTCGGTCGACAGGGGGGTTGAGCCCCTGTTGACGCCTCTTGTTGGCTGGAGGTTCCGTTCCCCCTGTCCTTGCTTGGTCGGCAGGGGGGCTCCACGTTCCCTTTGCCCTTCTTGTTGTTCCGGCAGGGGGCTCTGCGTCCCCTTGCCATTAGCTTTGTCGGCAGGGGTCTTCGCTTCCCCCTGCCCTTCTTGTTGTTTTGGTAGGGGCCTTCGTCCCCCTGCCTTTGCGTTTGTCTTCGGCAGGGGGCTTAGCACCCCTGCCTTCGTTTGTTTCCCGGGCAGGGGGCGAGCTCCTCCTGCCCTCTGTTGCTCCTCGGCAGGGGGCTCTGTCTTCCTGTCCTTGTGCCTGCCTGCAGGGGGTGGAGCTCCCCCTGCATTTGTGTCCCAGCAGGGGGCGGAGCCCCCTGCTCTCTTGTTCCTTCTCGGCAGGGGTTTCTGTCCCCCTGCCTCTAGCGTTTTGCCAGCACGGGGCGAGGCCCCCTGCCTCCTGCATTTTGCCGGCAGGGGGCGAAGCCCCCTTGCTTTCCTGTTTTCGAGCAGGGGCTTGCCCCCTGCGTTTCATTGTTCTCCCGCAAGGGGCTTTGCCTCCTTGCCTTGTTCTTGTTGCCGGCAGGGGCAGAGCCCCTGCCTGTTTCGTTCCCAACAGGGGGCTGCGCCCCTGTCTCGTGTTCTGACAGGGGGTGTTCTCCCCTGCCTTGTTGTGGCAGGTGTGGCAGGGAGCTTCTGCTCCCTACCCTACCTTTCTTTGTACTGGCAGACAGGGAGCTCCTGCTCCCTGCCTCTGATGCTGTTGCCAGACAGGGCTGATGCCCTGCCTCTGGCACCCTTGTCTACGGGATGTAGAGTTCCTGCATCTGCCTTCTGCAGGCAAGAGGCCTTGTTGACTTTGCTGCTTTTCGTTTATATTACGGCATATACTAATGTTCTAAGCTTTCCAGGTTGAACGGTGGATCTAGCTCGCCCTCTGTGGCTCGAGCTCTTGTTTGCCTACGCTGCATGCGTACGAGGACCCGCAACCCCTTAAGGTAGGAGATTCTTGCGTGAAAGGACAATGAACTGATAAATGCTAAAATAAGAAAAGATAACTAAAAGAGGATGATATATGTATATGTATAATATATATACGTATGTCTTTACCTTCAAGGACGCGGTTTCGCTATCCTTGTCCTCTTTACTTTCTCGCACTTTCCTTTCTGTTGCCGTCGCGCTATATATGCCCAGGCTTTTCATTCCTGTCTTTACATTCCATGTCTTTTAACTCAAGGACGCAGTTTCGCGATCCTTGTCCTCTTTACTTTCTCGCACTTTACTTTCCTGCTGCACCGCGTTTTGCGCCCTGACATTTACTTGCTTATGTCTGCTTTGTTCTCCCGGATGGAAATCCTGGTCCTCCTTTACGTTCTTGCACTTTACTTCCTGCATTTACTTGTTGCCCCGTGCTTTATGCGCCATGGCCTTGCTTCTGCTTTACTTTTCGTACTTTACTTTCCTGTGTTGTCGTGCTTGCTCTTGCACTTACCTTTTGTATGTGTTCGTCTTTACCTTCTTGCCGCACTTCGTGCATATGCCTTGCTCATGCATGTATTCTATCTCTGTCGCATGCTTCTTTTCTTGCTTACGCTTATCGTTTAATCGAGGTGCAACCCCATGCCTCGTGAGTCGTCCTTTACACCTGCGTAGTCAGTATAGGATCTCATAACTCACGAGTTGCTTACGTAGTTGCCTGCTCTTGTGTTACGATGATCGGGGTATGATCTCATACCTAGTGCACAGCTCTAGTGTTCTACCCTCGCGGTGCAGCTTCGCCCATCGAGTCTTGCCCCTCGATTTGCCATTGCATTAGTATGTGCACGGGGTTGACCCTTATCTACTTGCACTCCCTGAGTGCAGCTTCGAGTGTATAGTGTATATCGTTTCACTTGTCTTACAAGCCACGACACACACTTATGCACTTCGGTTTTCCAAAGACATCGTCTTAGGTGCAAACCTATTTTCAAGATGTATAGCTTGTAAAGCAAAGATAGCGGCCGGATCTCCCAAATCGATGTATTTGGGATAGGTGTGTTACAACCTTAGTTCACCTATCCGATACGACTCAGATAGCCTTGTTTAGAAGCCTGTGCACGAGTAGGGCGGGGATCCTAGCGAGGTACTTGCGCCATCGCTAGATCGGCGTTACCTCGCCTCTGATGCGAGACCTAGTTTCTAGGCTTTCTGTTTCAACCAAGATTGTAGCGCCTTCCTTCCTTCGTGAAGGTATTGTTGGATCTCTTACGAGAGATCCATGTTCCTCCTCTTGTAGTTGTACCCTTAGTCACGTACCGTATGTTTGGACTACGAAGAGCAGGACGAAAGGTCTATAGTAACCTCTAAGCGTGTATTGACACATTAAGCTAAATCCTGTTATGTTGATATTCGCCTAATAGGCAGATTGCTTGCGATTATCTAAAGGACCCGAGCACGATAAGTTGGAACTTGAATGAGTTCACTGTGGGCTTTTGTAAAGCAGAAGTGTTGGGATTTCCTACAAGAGATCCATGCCTGTCTCATCATGGTTGTACTTTTGAACAGGTACGTTGCGTACTACGATAAGTAGGATGAGAGGTCTATGTCTGCCTCGAACATGCAATGACATGTGTTTAAGATCACAAGAGTGGCGTTTCTACCTTCACTACGGATTGACCCTTTTCATCATGGTTGTATATTTGAATAGGTACGTTGCGTACTGCGGTGAGTAGGATAAGAAGTGTGTGATTGCCTCGAACGCGCAATGGCGCGTATAATTCACCTAAATAATGATCATGCGCCTTCACAGGTAAGTTGCTCGATTGGGTTGAAAGACCAGAGCATGTAGAATGTGACGGCGGTTAAGAAACCCTCCGTCGCGCTCATTCGGGACGGTTCATCAAGAGAGATGATGGATGGTACAAAATCCGATGGACAGTCATTAATGGCAATCTCGGGCAAAGATCCGACCTTCCCCAGTCATCGGCGGTTAGGGAAAATCCTTCAGGCCACTTCTACAGAAGTTCGGATGCCCATCCATTGGGCCTTTGTTTGCCTTTGGGGATTTACTCTCTTGGTCACTGGCCGTCCCCTTAGGAAGCGGACTCAGTCAGTCATTCGGGGTATAATAAAATACATAGCATAATGGACCCCCGAATCGATCTCGGTTGTTTCTACGTTTTGCCTTGTGCGTACCCACAACGACCTGCTCAATAATGAGACAAGATATAACTTATACTCATGATCATGAGATATACATGTTGTGACGTGCATTGCTTGCTTGCTTGTTAGCTCGGTAGTTCGGTACGCTAATCGTTGAGCTATGTACGCTTGTCGAGGCATTACTCTAGTTGGTTAAACTGCTTGCGCAGTTCTGCTATGTAATGACTAGCTTCTCATACTAGTCAATTACTTATAATACTAGCATTATGCTAGTTATTGCATATTGTGATATAACTGCTACATGATTGCTTATTATAGCTACTTGCCGATAGACAAAACCATATAATGGTACTTGTGTTTATTACGAGTGTTGTTATGAATACTTGTCTTATGCAATTGCTTTGCTTGACTGTGGGATAGAGTTAATTACTCTTCACCTTTAGAATCTATGGGATCGCTATAGTTGCTTGTTTAGCACTATGATCCTTCCTGCTCTTGTATTTAGTTGTTTGCTTTACTAGAGCTTTGCTTACTCCACAACACATTTGGTTAGATCTGCTAGTCTTGTTTGTTCTTGCTTGAGCTAGCGTTTATCTTGCTTATTGCAGCCTTTGTTCTTTCTTGTCCTTTGCACCCCTACTAGTCTGTTGTGGGACTGACCCGTTTCATGGGTTGATGGTGAACATGTTATACAGCTTGCGATGGCATGATGATGCGATGCGTTCAAGTCAAGGCCCTTTCCTGACGTTGCGCTCCTGGGGATACTTTTGATAGATGTAGTATGGAGTTTCTTGAAAGCATCTCTTCTGATTTAAACTCTGGATTTCTAAAACTGTATTACCAAAACTTGGTTCTTTATTTCATTTCAATCAAATATATATATATATATATATATATATATATAAATATATATATATATATTTGAATTGCAAATCGGTTTGTAAGGGGTAGTCTGCTTTTGTGTTGTAATGCGCCCAAGGTCTAGGGACTTGCTGTTTTGAACCTGATCTTCCGCTGAACTTCTGTTTTAAACTCTGATAAATGATTGATTTCAAAACTTTCAACCTTTTTTATAAAAGGTTTCAAGTCCACGATTTTTGGGCGTTATAACTTTTGGTATCAGAGCAACAGGGAAAGTGGTAAACCTTGATCATCCGGCATCTGCATCGCACTGTGAGTACTATTTCTCTTAAATTATTTTGTATTTATTTTAATTAAAAAATGTGTTTTTGCATAGATGTTTAATAAACTGATCAAATCTATAAACGCATTAACCGGAGCAGCTCCAAGCGATGGTCCAGAACCTGGATCATAAGGTTGATAGGTTGGTTTGCATGAGCACCAATCTAGAGCGAGGTGTTGACCCTCATGTTTTGTCCGATCCTATGTGCCTTCGGAACCCCGATGATTGTAATTTTAGCGGAAAGGTAGGTCATTCTACTGAAGAACGCCACTTTAAACAACGTCGCAATGAAAAGTCTACCGAAGATAGTGCTGACAATAAGCGTCGACCTGCTAAAAGACAAAAACTAAGTGAAAAAATGAGCCTCAACGACCGTTAAACCAAAAATGTCTGATATGCGATCATGTTCACCGTGGACAGGCATGTCCCCGAGCCTCTGGTGGCTGCTTTTATTGTGGCAAGATGAGCCACTTTATCTGTGATTGTCGGATAAAGAAGGTGGATGACCTCCGACAAGGGGGCAATACACCCCAACCTCCTCAGCAATAGCAACAAGAACACATAGTAAACATCGAATCGATGCTTTGATAGTCTTAGTTTAAGACTTTTTGTGTGTTTTGTTACGTATTTTTGTCAAGTCAAAGCTTATCAATGGAATTACGTGTGACTTTGGTGTCTTTGTGATCTTAATGATTGTGATGCTTATTAGGTGAATGACGTGTCACGCCTACAACTGATTAGTTTTTGGGTAGTTGACTTGTTACGCCTACAAATGATCAGTTTTGACTTTTAGGTGGTTGACTTATACGCCTATAAAATCATTAGTTTAGATCATTTAGATGAATGACACCTCACGACTACAAACAATTAGTTTTTTATAATACATCACGCCTACATAACTGTGTTGCAGGGATTCGCATTATGATTGGTTGTGTGATTATATCATTCTTGTATAGCATGATTGACGAATATCATGAATATTGGACTAAAATGTCTTGTAGATATGTGCGTATGTTTCACGCTGAAGTGGTCGAATGCGATGTGCTTTGAGGTAAGATTTGTGAATGCATATGATGATGCAATGATCAGAATAATTGCACATATAACTTGAATCCTGTGAATTTATTGGATTACGTAGGAGTTACGTAAGTTGAAGTTAGGATGATTCATAATATATTATCTGCGTGTTTCTGTGTATAGAATTCATGCTTTGATTGCGCATGCTTTGAGGTCCTATTTGAGGATGCATTGTTTCTTATGGCAATGACGAATTGCGTAGAGTAAATCTTCTGTATGATGTGTTTATCATGCCACCTGAATAGAATTGTTGAGAGCATGCGATGAATGTTTATATTCGATATATGATTATGGTTCGTGGAACCTTGTTGAAAGAATGTGTGATTTTGTGTTTTGTTCTTTCATGAGAAGTGATACGATGCATATTGCTGACATATATGCTTATGCCCATATTGGTGGTTGCTGACCCCGAGTGTGGTCAATTGTTTTGATGAGTCGATTGTATTGATGCATGTATCACTATGTATGGTATCTGTTGAGGATCTAATCTCCAATGGATTATCTGCGAGGGGGTGTATGACCAAGATCAGGTGACCCACTAGAGTGGTAGATTTCTGTGAGGATGTGCACTGTCCAAGACCGGGTAGCCGCAAAGACGGTGAACTGTGAGGAAGTGTATGGTCCAAGACCAAGTATACCATCTAGGGCAGTAATTCCTTGTGAGGTCGTACATTTCCCAGACCAGGTAATCCGGCGTGGATCTTGTTAATCATATTTGTGGCTATCGACCCTGTGAGCGGTCATTTGTACTGATGCGTGTATCGCAGTGATTTTCTTTGATTATGGCATTTGTTGAGGATTGGGACCCCAAAGGTTTTCTGTGAGGGTACGTATGACCAAGATCTGATAATCCGGCTAGAGTGGTAGAATCTTTGTGAGGATATACACTGTCCAAGAGCGGGTAGCCGCGAAGACGGTGAACTGTGAGGAAGTGTACTGTCCAAGACCAGGTATACCATCTAGAGCGGTGATCCCTTGTGAGGTCGTACGTTTCTCAGATCAGGAGGTCCGGCGGGGAACTTGTGTGATTTGGATTTTCGTAAAAAGTTATGGTGAGCTCTGTTGATCTTCTGATATTGATGAGTATAGCCCGTTGTGAATCTATGGATTTGGCTTTCTGTTTTAGCATGATTATATGCTCAGCTCAGATGTGTGAGTCAGATCTTTATTGTTTTTTTTTTATCTTGATCATGTTTTGGACCTTCTATGGAAGGGTGGGCTTATATGAGAAAGTATGATGCCTTAAGTGAGTCATGATAGGTGGCAGTTGGCCGCATAAGGCCTTGAGAGATGGGAATGGATTGTGATTATTCATGACACAGAGTTTGTTAGAGATTGCGAGTGACACACGTCTTGATGATGATTTAGAGACCCCGTTCAAGGAACGCAAGCTAGAGCAATGTCTCGTTTTGTCTCTTCATCCCTTATCGCATCAAGTAGAAGTTAATGAATAAACCTTTCCTATGGTCTTCTACTAGATTCCTTTTCTTTGATGACTCGTTGTGTTTCTTCGTCCTTGAAGATAGCGAATAAATATTCTTATAGCCTTCTGCTAAACTCCCTTTCTATTTATGGCTCTTTGTGAACTCTTGCGAAGACAAGTTTATAATGAATTCACACGTACGTTTTGTTCGAAAAAGTTGTTGGCTTCGAACCTCTCTCTGGGACTCATTATGTGTTATCCTGATCCCTTCAGAAGCTTATGTGTTTGGGGGTTCGTGTGCGCACGTGCATCCTGACCTATAGCTAGTTTCCTTAGGCTGCGGTCTAGGCAGATCACCTTCCTATGAAATTTCGAGGACGAAATTCTTTTAAGGGAGGTAGGATATAACGACCGTGGAAAAAAAAATCGCGTCTGACTCGTGTCAGACACGTGCCCTGCACGTGTCGGACACATGTCGGGGTCTGGGCCGCTTTGTCGGGCCCGGATTCGGGTCCGAACCGGACCCGGGTTCTCGAATCCTCGAGAACCTGCGTCTTTTAAAAGACGCAGGCGTCTCGGGCGAGGGTTCAAAACCCTCGCCTCTTCTCTCTCATCATCTGCTCCATCTCTCGCGCGGCCGTCGGCGACTGGAGACGTCGGCGAGCAGCTCCGTCCGGCCACCTTCTCTCAGTCGGCATCCTCAGTCGACGACGACCAGCGATCCTCTCCCGTCTCCGTTCCTCCCTGTGGCCACCGACGCTGGCGACTCGCCGACGGCCACCACCTTTGCCCCGACTGCTGTAGGCTTCGACGAAAGCCATCGTCGATCTTCGGCTGCTGACGATCGACGCGGACGACAGCACATCGCTCCAAGACTCCTCCTGTCTGGCTGTCGGCTGCGCCAGGGGCCCCGAGCACCGGTGACTCGCCGTCAGCCTCTGCCTCCGTCCTCGGTGCTGCAGCCGCTGCCGATCGTGCCTTCGACCCTCTGAGTTCCGGCAACGTATCTTCCCCTTCTTCTGTAGCCACCAGCGACCAGAGCAGACGATGGCAACTTCCGAGTTTCGATGACCTCGTTCCCCGACGACTCCCCCCTTTGCAGTCTTCGGAGGTAAAACCCTCCCCTCTCCTCCTTTGTGTAGGGTGGGTCGACAGGGGGAGGGGTGAGCCCCTTGTCGCCTCTTGTCGGCAGGGGGTTACCCCCCTTGCCTTTTTGCTGTTGGTCGTCAGGGGGGCTGAGCCCCCTGTCACCTCTTATCGGCAGGGGGTTACGCCCCCTTGCCTTTTTCTGGACGGTCGACAGGGGGGCTGAGCCCCTGTTGACGCCTCTTGTTGGCAGGGGGTTCCGTTCCCCCTGTCCTTGCTTGGTCAGCAGGGGGGCTCCACGTTCCCTCTGCCCTTCTTGCTGTTCCGGTAGGGGGCTCCGCGTCCCCTTGCCATTAGCTTTGTCGGCATGGGTCTTTGCTTCCCCTGCCCTTCTTGTTGTTTTGGTAGGGGCCTTCGTCCCCCTGCCTTTGCGTTTGTCTTCGGCAGGGGGCTTAGCACCCCTGCCTTCGTTTGTTTCCCCGGCAGGGGGCGTGCTCCCCCTGCCCTCTGTTGCTCCTCGACAGGGGGCTTTGTCCCCCTGTCCTTGTGCCTGCCTGCAGGGGGTGGAGCTCCCCCTGCATTTGTGTCCCAGCAGGGGGCAGAGCCCCCCCTGCTCTCTTGTTCCTTCTCGGCAGGGGGTTCTGTCCCCCTGCCTCTAGCGTTTTGCCAGCACGGGGCGAGCCCCCTGCCTCCTGCGTTTTGCCGGCAGGGGGCGAAGCCCCCTTGCTTTCCTATTTTCGAGCAGGGGCTTGCCCCCTGCGTTTCATTGTTCTCCGGCAAGGGGCTTTGCCTCCTTGCCTTGTTCTTGTTGCCGGCAGGGGCAGAGCCCCTGCCTATTTCGTTCCCAGCAGGGGGCTGCGCCCCTGTCTCGTGTTCTGACAGGGGGTGTTCCCCCCTGCCTTGTTGTGGCAGGTGTGGCAGGGAGCTTCTGCTCCCTCTTCTGCCTTTCTTTGTGCTGGCAGACAGGGAGCTCCTGCTCCCTGCCTCTGCTGCTGTTGCCAGACAGGGCTGAGGCCCTGCCTCTGGCACCCTTGTCTGCGGGATGCAGAGTTCCTGCATCTGCCTTCTGCAGGCAGGAGGCCTTGTTGACTTTGCTGCTTTTCGTTTATATTACGGCATATACTAATGTTCTAAGCTTTCTAGGTTGAACGATGGATCTAGCTCGCCCTCTGTGGCTCGAGCTCTTGTTTGTCTACGCTGCATGCGTACGAGGACCCGCAACCCCTTAAGGTAGGAGATTCTTGCGTGAAAGGACAATGAACTGATAAATGCTAAAATAAGAAAAGATAACTAAAAGAGGATGATATATGTATATGTATAATATATATACGTATGTCTTTACCTTCAAGGACGCGGTTTCACTATCCTTGTCCTCTTTACTTTCTCGCACTTTCCTTTTTGTTGCCGTCACGCTATATGTGCTCAGGCTTTTCATTCCTGTCTTTACATTCCATGTCTTTTAACTCAAGGACGCGGTTTCAGGATCCTTGTCCTCTTTACTTTCTCGCACTTTACTTTCCTGCTGCACCGCGCTTTGCGCCCTGGCATTTACTTGCTTATGTTTGCTTTGTTCTCCCGGATGCAAATCCTGGTCCTCCTTTACGTTCTTGCACTTTACTTCCTGCATTTACTTGTTGCCCCGCGCTTTATGCGCCATGGCCTTACTTCTGCTTTACTTTTCGTACTTTACTTTCCTGTGTTGTCGTGCTTGTTCTTGCACTTACGTTTTGTATGTGTTCGTCTTTACCTTCTTGCCGCACTTCGTGCATATGCTTTGCTCATGCATGTATTCTATCTCTGTCGCATGCTTCTTTTCTTGCTTACACTTATCTTTTAATCGAGGTGCAACCCCATGCCTCGTGAGTCGTCCTTTACACCTGCATAGTCAGTATAGGATATCATAACTCACGAGTTGCTTACGTAGTTGTCTGCTCTTGCGTTACGATGATCGGGGTATGATCTCATACCTAGTGCGCAGCTCTAGTGTTCTACCCTCGCGGTGCATCTTCGCCCATCGATTCTTGCACCTCGATTTGCCATTGCATTAGTATGTGCACGGGGTTGACCCTTATCTGCTTGCACTCCCTGAGTGCAGCTTCGAGTGTATAGTGTATATCGTTTCACTTGTCTTACAAGCCACAACACACACTTATGCACTTCGGTTCTCCAAAGACATCGTCTTAGGTGCAAACCTATTTTCAAGATGTATAGCTTGTAAAGCAAAGATAGCGGCCGGATCTCCCAAATCGATGTATTTGGGATAGGTGTGTTACAACCTTAGTTCACCTATCCGATACGACTCAGATAGCCTTGTTTAGAAGCCTGTGCACGAGTAGGGCGGGGATCCTAGCGAGGTACTTGCGCCATCGCTAGATCGGCGTTACCTCGCCTCTGATGCGAGACCTAGTTTCTAGGCTTTCTGTTTCAACCAAGATTGTAGCGCCTTCCTTCATTCGTGAAGGTATTGTTGGATCTCTTACGAGAGATCCATGTTCCTCCTCTTGTAGTTGTACCCTTAGTCACGTACGATATGTTTGGACTACGAAGAGCAGGACGAAAGGTCTATAGTAACCTCTAAGCGTGTATTGACACATTAAGCTAAATCCTGTTATGTTGATATTCGCCTAATAGGCAGATTGCTTGCGATTGTCTAAAGGACCCGAGCACGATAAGTTGGAACTTGAATGAGTTCACTGTGGGCTTTTGTAAAGCAGAAGTGTTGGGATTTCCTACAAGAGATCCATGCCTGTCTCATCATGGTTGTACTTTTGAACAGGTACGTTGCGTACTACGATGAGTAGGATGAGTGTAACGCCCCAAAATTTCGACTTGTGATTTCGAAAACCTTATCGAAAAACCTTTCAAAGATTTAAAGTGTTAACTTTTAAAAACGATAGCGGAAGATATTTAGAAAGGAGCACAAATCAACAATCCTAGGTACGTTAGCTGAAAATCATCATTCACATGTACAACAACTTAAAGGAATTTAAGAAATAAGGCAATCTGCAGTTTATTTCAAAATGAGCATTTTGTTCCAAAGTTCAATAAATCTAAAGAAAACTCCAAAAAGACCCAGAGCCAAGCCGCCAGCAGAAAGAAGATAAATCTTGATCCATGTTGCACTACGCCATCGGCCGCCAGTGAAGTCCTACTCCTCACCTGCCCATGAAATGGGTCAGTTTCATAACAAACCTGTAGGTGCACGAACAGATAAGTAGAATGAAAATAAAACAGGATATTAATGAGATAAGCAGTTATGATATTGAAGCAATCAATACAATTGTAATCTATTCTAACAAGTGTAATATGTGTAAAGAGTTGTTAGTTGAAGCATTTCCAGCAGTGCAAGTCTTAATCATCTACAACTATTCATGACGATATTCTTTAAGTTCTGATATTAACTGGCCTGTGGGTACGCACAGACGCGAAACGTAGAAACAGGCGAGACCGATCCGGGGGTTTATTATGTCAGGTATTTTCATTAACCCGGATGGCTGACTGAGTCCGCTCCTAAGGGGACGGTCAATGACCAAAAGAGTAAATCCCCAAAGGCATTCGTGGCCCATGGATGCATCCAACTTCTGTAGAAGTACCTGAGAGTTACCACCTAGGATAATTTATGGTAATCCCAATTCCCTTAACTCCGATGACTGGGGAAATCGAGTCTTTTGCCCGTGGGGTGGTTGTTAACAACCTGTCCATCGTAGTCTTTGTACCATCCATCTTCTCCCTTGATGAACCGTGAAGATCGGATGGGTACGACGGGGGTTTCTTAACCGCCGCCCCATCCTACATGCTCTGGTCTATTAGACCCACTCGAGCATCTTGCCTGTGAAGGCGAATGATCACCATTTATGTGATCTCAGCATTGTGCTAATTGCACGCATCGAGGTTGCTACAACCTCATCCTCCAACCATCGTAACCCACATGGGCCGTACTTGTCCAAAAGTACGGTTGTACCTCCCTAGAGTTACGACTACGATGAGAGGGCAACATATAATGTTTTATGATTCTTTTGGTTCATAAATGACATGTATTGCTCTTTTGAGAAATTTGGCCTGTGGAGGCCAACATTAACTCATCTATATAAAGTGTTGAGTTCCTACTTCAAGGTTCTCCATGACCTCTCGTCAAATTTATACCATACCTGCCTTAAGGTTTGGTTATAATAGTAATTGCAGTGGGTTTCTCTCCAGAAATGAGTCTATGCATTAAGTATGCGGTTTCAAAAGGATAAGCATGCAGGACAGACAATCACAAGTCAAGAAGTCCTACAGGTAAACAGGTATACCAATTAAACTACTTGATTCTCTCTAGAATGGGTCTACCCATAGAGTTTACTCTAAACATGTAGTTTCAAAAGAATCAGAACGAGTAAAACATTAACTAGCAATTCATAAATTAAATACTTCTTCAGATAAGCAGGTATGTAAAATAACTATTCTATCTCAGAAGTCTTATTTTATTTTATTCATCCAAAATCCTCGTGCGACTTTCCCCTACCTCGGGATGTCGTGCAACTGCGTGTAGATGATACGAGGCTCAGGCCGCGGAGCCAGAGCGGGGTTCGATACGATGTCTGCAAAAGTATGAGAATTCAGCGCTACTCTATTTATCATGCGGAGAAATAGAAAAACCAGCGAGGCGGCAGGGGGCCAGTCCCTGCCGACAGCAACGAGGCGGCAGGGCTGAGCCCCTGCCGACAGCAACGAAGCGGCAGGGGCTGAGCCCTTGCCGACAGCAGCGAGGCGGCAGGGGCTGAGCCCTTACCGACCGCAACGAAACAGCAGGGGCTGAGCCCCTGCCGACAACCACGAAGCGGCAGGGGACCAGCCCCTGCCGGCAGCATCGATGCGGCAGGGGAGGCAGCCCCTGTCGATAGCCATGAAGCGGCAGGGGCTGAGCCCCTGCCGACAGCAACACGGAGGCAGGGGCTAGCCCTTGCCGACAGAGAGAGTGGGAGAGAGCGCGGGACGGGGGGTGTCAGGGGGACAAGCCCCTGCGTGCTGAGAATCAAGGGGCAGCAAGGGGGGTATCCCCTGCCCTCCCAGAAGCCAAGAGGCAGCAGGGGGTGAGCCCCTGCCAGCCAAACAAAACAAAAAGGGTGACAGGGGCATTGCCCCTGCCAGCCGAGACACGCAGGCGGTAGGGGCACTACCCCTGCGCGCTAAAACCCCAGAGGCAGCGGGGTGAGCCCCTGCTTGCCGGGAAACATGAAGCGGCTGCCTACTTGTGATCGAGAGATGACAAGGGGGACTAACCCCTGCCAGAGAGAGAGAGGGCTCGGGACGGGGGTGACAGGGAGAGAAACCGACCTCCCGTCGGTTTCCCTATCACCCACAGGGGTGAGGGGGGTGTCGCAGGGGCCTCGGTCCCCTGCCGGCACTCCGGCGAATCCCCAGATGAAAAAAAAGGGAACGACAGGGGGCCCATAGGCCACCTGTCGGGCCCCCGATGGGCACAAGGGAGGTGGGAGGCCGCGGCAGGGGCTGTGAGCCGCCTGTCGGCCTCCCGGCGAGGTGACAGAGAGGGGGGGGGGGGTGTGAGGAAGAGAAGAGGGAGGAGAAGAGAGCGGCGTACCTGGGAGGCGGTGGCCGGCGTCGGCGGTGGGGCGCAGCGACGGCAACGAGCGCAGAGAAGGAGGAGGCGGCACAGGGGGGGGGCGAAGGGCTGTGCCTCCCTTTGCCCTCCTGCAGAGCTTTTAAATGCTTCAGGGGGGGCGATGAAAGGGGAAACCCCGATGGGTTTCCCTAATCCACCCGAAAACGAAGGGGGAGAAAGGGGGGTGTTGCGGCGCTCGGGATCCTGAGTCGGGTTATTTTAAAACCCTAAAGAAAAGGGGCTCGGGTCGGGTCCGGACCCGACCCGACCCGGGTCCAAAACAATAATTTTTTTTTTTAAATTGTGGGTTTTACATGCTACCCTTCTTAAAAGAATTTCGTCCGTGAAATATTTATTTCCTTGAAGAATCAAAATACAGGTCAGGATAATTTTCCCTGATATCGTTCTTAGGTTCCCAAGTACATTCGTCAATTCCATGATGTTGCCACCGAACCTTTACAAAGGAAATGGTCTTTGATCTTAGCACTTGGTCGCGACGGTCGACGATCTCCACTGGTCTTTCTTCGAATGTCAAGTCCCCTCTAATGTCCACATCATCATAATGAATGATGTGCGATGGATCGTGAACGTACTTCCTCAACACGGATACGTGAAAAACATTATGGATCTGGGCGTACTGAGGAGGTAACGCCACGCGATAAGCTGCTTCTCCAATCCGCTCCAGGATTTCGAACGGTTCGACATATCTAGGACTTAGCTTTCCCTTCTTCCCGAACCGAAATACGCTCTTCGTCGGAGATACCTTAACAAAAACCATCTCGCCAATATCGAAGGTAAGCTCTCGTCGGCGTCTATCTGCATAGCTTTTCTGCCGACTCTGAGCGGTACAGAGTCGTTCCCGAATCATTTGCACTTGTTGAGTATAGTGTTGCAAAACTATAGGTGCCTCCAATCTTCGTTCCCCAACCTCGTCCCAGTAAACAGGTAAACGACATGGCCTCCCATACAAAGCTTCGTATGGGGCCATCCCGATGCTTGCATGATAGCTGTTGTTATACGCGAATTCTGCCAGACTGATGTGGGAATCCCACTCTCCCTTCCAGTCCATCATACAGGCTCGAAGCATGTCTTCCAAGGTCTGAATCGTACGTTCCGACTGCCCGTCAGTCTGAGGGTGAAACGCAGTGCTGAACTTCAACTTTGTGCCCAATGCCAACTGAAGTTGTTGTAATGAAGTGCCGGATGAAGTCTCCAAGAGCAAAACAAGAGAGCACGCACATACACAAATAGCCACTAATGGGCAAAAGAACAACACAACCACTTAAAGTGGTAAGGCACCCAAAAGAAGAGGAAAAATATATATTCCACTCAAAAGGCTTCAAAGAAGCATACTTTACAATGGGGAGAAACCCCTTTATTTATAGACAAAAGAGGAGGCCTTGGAAGGGCTCCTAGAGGGACGTTGGAGCCCTTCCAACGGTCATAAATATGACCGTTGGATGCTCCAACGTCCCCCTAGGTGGGGCCCATTCCAAGGTGGAAAAGGAAAAGAATAAAGAAAATAAAAAAGAAAGAAAAAAAAGGAAATAAAAGAAAAGGAGAAAAAATACAATATGCGATAAGAAGTAAAAAGACTGTTTTACCCCTATATGGGTCTATTTACAAAAAATATAAATATATATATATATATATATTTATATATGTAGATAGACACATAGACATATATATAATTAATATATATATGTGTATGTGTCGTGATCTATATATATAAATATATATATATATATATGTGTACAACATATTTTAACACCCCCCCTCAAACACACGGTGAGATCACCGAGAGTTTGCTAAGGAGAAAGAAGAAACGAGGCGATGGCAAAGCTTTGGTGAAGAAGTCCGCCAACTGGTACTCGGTTGGAACATAAGGCAATTGAATGGTGCCTCGTAGGAACTCATCATGAACATAATGGCAATCCATCTCAATGTGCTTTGTTCTTTCATGAAAGGTGTGATTGCTGGCAATGTAGATAGAGCTCTTGTTGTCGCAGCACAGCTTTGAGGGAGTTGAGAATGAGACTCCCATATCTTTAAGCAAACTTCTTAACCATACGATCTCCGTGGTGGTAGTGGCCATCGCACGATACTCTGCTTCAGTAGAAGAGAGTGAAACTTTCTGTTGCTTCTTACACCTCCAAGAGATAAGTGACTCTCCAAGAAACACACAATACCCTGTGGTAGAAATACGATCATCGGGGTTACCACCCCAATCAGAGTCAGTATAAGCAAGTAAAGTAAGAGGTGAAGAAGAGGGTAAGAATAATCCTTTTGTTATGGTGCCTTTCAAATATCTGATAATTCTCATGACAGCAGCCATGTGAATGGTGGAGGGAGCAGTCTGAAATTGACTTGCACTATGAACTGCATGAGAAATATCGGGCCTAGTGATGGATAAGTATGTGAGCGACCCAATCAATTGACGATAAGGTGTGGGATCAGCTAAAGGAGTGCCATCACTAGCTCTCATCTTGGCATTGATTATTTCTGGCGTCTCCACCTTCTTGTCATCAGTCAGTCCAGATCTGTCAATAATGTCGGAGGCAAGCTTCATCTGAGAGAGGACATACCCTTTGGGAGAGTATGCAACTTCAATACCTAAAAAATATCTTAGATAACCAAGATCAGACATATCAAAATTTTCTTTGAGAATATTCTTAATAAGGTTAATACCTCTCTTATCATTACCTGTGATAATCATGTCATCAACATATAATAACAGAATTGTAATGTGATCATTAGAATTTTTAACAAACAAAGCAGTATCAATATAACATGAGGAGAAACCATTATCAAGAACTACTTTGCTAAAAAGATCATACCAAGCTTTAGGTGCTTGTTTAAGACCATAGAGAGCTTTATTTAACTTTAGAATATTTCCTTTACCAATTTCAAGACCTGGCGGATGATCCATAAGGACTTCTTCATATAAATTTCCATTTAAGAAAGCGTTTTTAACGTCAAGTTGATATATAGGCCATTGTTTAATGGAGGCTAAGGCAATTAAAGTTCTCACACTAGTCATCCTAGCTACGAGAGCAAAGGTTTCCTCATAATCAATTCCATATTCTTGGGCATAGCCTTTTGCAACCAAACGAGCTTTGTATCTCTCAAGAGATCCATCACACTTGGTTTTAACTTTATATACCCATCTACACCCAATTGCCTTTTTTCCTAATGGTTGGGGAATAATACTCCAAGTTTGAGCTTTGTTAAGAGCCTCTAATTCAACTTTCATTGCTTCTATCCAATGTGGATGATCTTTAGCTTCTTTAAAGGAAGTAGGCTCATGATATGAATGAATTAACATGAGACAAGCCCTATAATTAGGTGAGAAAGATTCATAAGATACAAATTTTTGTGGAGGTCTACTATTACGAGAAGATCTCCTAGGTGCATTAATAGGTTCTTCTAATGAGAGATCTTGAGAATATCTTTCAAGAGCAGGTTGATGTTCAATTCCTGACCGTCGGGTATATACATTCATTTCATTAAGATTCTCAACTTGAGAATCATTACCATGCTGAAGTATATCATTATGATGGGAGATGCCATCACAAGTATTATCGCAAGTACTTGCATCTGGTGTTTCAATTCTAGGAGCAAGATCAAATAGGAAGGAATAGTCAAGGTTTTCTCTAGATGTGTGATCATCAAATCCATTTTGTTCTCCAAGAAAATTTACATTTCTTGATATATAGAGTTTATTATTTCGAGTGTCATAGCATCTATAACCTTTTTTATTTTCACCATATCCAATGAATGCACATTCAATAGCTTTAGGTGATAGTTTATCTTGTCCTTGAACAAGCACAAAACATTTACATCCAAATATCCTTAATCTATTAAAATCTGGAGTAATTTTGAATAATTTTTCAAAAGGTGATACATTTTTTAAAGAAGCAGAGGGCATACGATTGATTAAATATGTTGCGGTAAGAAGAGCTTCGGCCCAAAAGTTTTTAGGAACATTTTTAGAAACAAGAAGTGTTCTTGTAGTTTCAATTAAATGTCTATGTTTTCTTTCCGCAAGACCATTTTGTTGTGGGGTTTTAGGACAAGATCGTTGATGTAAAATTCCATTTGTTTTGAAATAATTTTGAAAATCTTTAGACATGTATTCTCCTCCAGAGTCGGATCTAAATATAGCTATATTGTTTTGAAATTGGTTTTGAATAAGAATATGAAATTCTTTAAAATTATTAAAGACATCGGATTTATTTTTAATAATGTATACCCATGTATATCTAGTAAAGTCATCAACAAAACTAACATAGTAAGAGTAGCCTCCCTTGGACAGAACGGGTGCCGGTCCCCATACATCGGAATGCACAAGTTCAAAAGGTATTTTTGACACAAAATTACTATGAGAATACGGAAGCGAATGAATTTTTCCAAGGATACAATCATTGCATGTGAATGTATTTGTATTACAAAATTTTTCCAAAAAAGGAAAGAGATACAATTTAGAAACACTAGGATGTCCAAGTCTTTTATGCCAAGTCTCAATATCTTTGGATTGAACATGATTACAAAATGATTTGGTTGGCAATGACAAAAAATCCATATAATAAAGATCCCCTCTTCTATGGCCTTGCCCAATCCGCTTCCCGGACCGGAGATCCTGCACATAGCAATGGGTAGGTGAAAAAGTGACATTACATTCAAAATCGGTAATTTGGGAAACGGAAAATAGATTTAAATTAAGTTTTGGAATAATTCGAATTTTGGGAACATAAAATTCTTTGTTTTCATTATAAGTTTTCTCAAGATTCCCAATGCCTTCAACATCCAAGGATGTTCCATCGGCAGTGGAGACAAAAGATTTAAATTTGTTGAGACTTGTTTTTGATAAGAGTGATGCATTCAGAGTCATATGAAAGGAGGCACCCGAATCAAGAATCCAAGAGGTCATACCTGGGAAGGAGGAGATAGCGGCGCCGGAAGTGGATGGTGTAGAAGAAAACTGAGAGGAGCTCATCTTCATGAATTGTTGAAGAGTTTCGGTAAGATGAGCAAGAGACTCTTTTATGTCACCATCTTTCTTTGAGTCTTCACTTGGAGGAGCTTCACCAACGGAGGCCACCTTCTTTTTAAATCTTGGGCAATCCGGACGAATATGGCCCGGTTCATTACAATTATGGCAAATGATTTTCCTTCCTCCACCACCATTATTTTTGAAGAAATGAGGTGGTTTGTATGGCCTTACATTGTTGCCGGGTCTAGATACGGCATGAACTTCATCAACATCTCGTTTTAATGCCAAACGAGTCTCTTCTTGACATAAGTCGGCCAAAATATCACTTAGAGGAGTAGAGACCCTATGGAGAAGGGATCCTCTAAGTTGCTCAAATTCGGGGCGAAGCCCATGAATAAATTGGAAAAATCTTTCTTTTTCCATTTGCTCTTGCCTCATAGCAATAGCACTACCTTCCCATTGGGGTTCGAGAAGGACAAGTTCATCCCATAAAGAAGATAGGGCACTATAGTAGTCCCTAATACTCATATCACCTTGTTTAGTAGCTCTTACCTTTTCTTGTAGGAAGAAATGCCTAGCAAGGTCTCTTTGAGTGTACATGCCTTTCATGAAGAACCAAGCTTCATTAGCCTTCTTGAATTTGGCGAGATTTGCACAAATCTTTAATTCAACATTGTTCATGAACCATGCTAAAATTTTAGCATGCTCACTTTCCCAATCTTCTAATTTAGAAGAGTAATCAAGAATAGCCTTCTCTTTTTCCTCTTCGTTCAAAGCTTTTTCCTCATTACCTTCAAACTTAGTCAACTTCAATTGTGGTTCCGGAATGGTTCCACATACATAACCCCAAAGTTTTTTACCTTTGAGATTGTTTTCCATGGCGGCCGCCCACATGCGATAATTGGTCCCATCCAATTTGAATGAGAGGTCGATTTTTGCATCCTTGTTGGCCATTTGTAGAAGAGGAATATAAATGCACGAAAGAGAAGGATATTACTTGTCAAAAGAAGATCCGATGAAGCTTTATCAACCAAGGCTTTGATACCATGTAATGAAGTGCCGGATGAAGTCTCCAAGAGCAAAACAAGAGAGCACGCACATACACAAATAGCCACTAATGGGCAAAAGAACAACACAACCACTTAAAGTGGTAAGGCACCCAAAAGAAGAGGAAAAATATATATTCCACTCAAAAGGCTTCAAAGAAGCATACTTTACAATGGGGAGAAACCCCTTTATTTATAGACAAAAGAGGAGGCCTTGGAAGGGCTCCTAGAGGGACGTTGGAGCCCTTCCAACGGTCATAAATATGACCGTTGGATGCTCCAACGTCCCCCTAGGTGGGGCCCATTCCAAGGTGGAAAAGGAAAAGAATAAAGAAAATAAAAAAGAAAGAAAAAAAAGGAAATAAAAGAAAAGGAGAAAAAATACAATATGCGATAAGAAGTAAAAAGATTGTTTTACCCCTATATGGGTCTATTTACAAAAGATATAAATATATATATTTATATATGTAGATAGACACATAGACATATATATAATTAATATATATATATATGTGTATGTGTCGTGATCTATATATATAAATATATATATATATATATATGTACAACATATTTTAACAAACTCCGCCTGTGTAGTTATACACTGCCGGTCCCAAGCCCGGATAAAGGAGGAGGGTTGCGGTAGGCCTGTGACAGCCAGCATAAAAACTTTGTCATATCCTATGAAAATGAACCAATATGAGAATTTCGTTGGGGCGTTCCCTACTGAGCGACGCGCTGTACTCTCTAGGCCCGGAGGCAGTGATAAATGTGCAAGGGTTGCTAGGTCGTCGCCCAGAAGCGACGCGTCACACCGGCGCCCGGGTGTGGTGTCAAATAGGCAAGGGTTCCCTCACATTGTTGGATGGGTGGGGGTAAAGAAGTTAGTCCAAGACCATAAAATTAGGTTAGCCACTTGGAACATAGGGTCTTTAACTGGTAAGTTGGTAGAGTTAGTAGATGTTATGTGTAGGAGAAAGATTGATATTTTATGTCTTCAAGAGACCAAATGGGTAGGTGAGAAAGCTAAAGTGATAGAACCTTGGGGATATAAGATTTGGTATACAGGAATAAATAGGAATAGGAATGGAGTAGGGATTGTTATGAGTCGTCAGTTTATAGATAATGTAGTTGAGGTCCGTAGGAAGGGTGATAGAATTTTACTTATTAAATTAGTATTAGGTACGGATATTATTAATATTATTAGTGTTTATGCACCTCAAGTAGGTTTAGATGATTCCATTAAGCATCAATTTTGGGAAGATTTAGATGGAGTAGTACAAGAGACATCTTATGGAGAAAAACTTTTCATCGGCGGTGACCTTAATGGACATGTAGGCATTAGTAGGGATGGATTTGAGAATATCCATGGAGGCTATGGTATAGGAGAAAGAAATGAAAGTGGAGAAAGGATTTTAGATTTTTGTTTGTCCTATGATATGATCTTAGCAAACACTTGGTTTAGGAAGAGGGAGTCTCACCTAGTAACATTTAAAAGTGGGGTTAATACGAGTCAGATAGATTTTTTCCTACTTAGAAAGAGAGATAGGGGTTGTTGCATCGATTGTAAGGTTATACCAGGAGAAAGTATAGCTACACAACATAGAGTCTTAATTTTAGATCTTAGAATTAGACAATGCCGCAAAAGGGATAGACATAGGATAGATCCTAGAATTAAGTGGTGGGCACTGAAAGGAGCTAAACAAGGAATGTTTGTAGAGCAGGTAGTTAAGGAAGTTGATTGGTGTCTCGAGGAGGATTCAGAATCAATGTGGAATAAGATAGCGGGTGGTATGAGAAAAGTAGCTAAGGAGGTATTGGGTGAGTCTAAAGGCGGTGCACCACTAGGTAAGGATACATCATGGTGGAACGAGGATGTCAAATTAGCTATTAAGGTTAAAAGAGAGTGTTATAGAAATCTAAGTAAGAGTCGTGATAATGAGAATTTGGAGAAGTATATGATAGCAAAGAAGGAAGCTAAAAAAGTTGTTCGAAACGCGAGGGCTAAGGTATATAAGGAGGTTTATGACAAGTTGGATACCAAAGAAGGCGAGAAGGATATTTATAGGCTTGCAAAGATGAGAGATAGGAAATCGAAGGATTTGGGTATGGTTAGATGTATCAAAGATGAAACGCAAAGGGTTTTAGTCAAAGATGAGGAGATTAAGGAGAGATGGAAAGATTATTTTGATAAGCTATTTAATGATAGTCATGCTCAAGATCTTGGAGACTTCTCCATTCCTTTTCATGAGATAAATCGTGACTTCATGCGCAAGATTCAAAAGAAAGAAATTGCAGAGGCTTTGAAGAAAATGAAATCAAGAAGGGCAGTTGGCCCAGATGGTATACCTATCGAGGCTTGGAAATGCTTGGGAGAGAAAGGTTTAGAATGGTTGACAAATCTTTTTAACTTGATTTGGCGAACAAATAAGATGCCTAATGAGTGGAGGAAGAGTACTTTGGTGCCTTTATATAAGAATAAAGGTGATATACAAGATTGCACAAATTATCGTGGTATAAAACTCATGAGTCATACTATGAAACTTTGGGAGAGGGTGATTGAGTCTAGGTTGAGGAAGGTTGTCATGATATCGGAGAATCAATTTGGTTTTATGCCTGAAAGATCAACTATGGAAGCTATACATCTTCTTAGACAACTTATTGAAAGATATAGAGAGAGGAACAAAGATTTGCATATGGTTTTTATTGATTTAGAGAAGGCATACGATAAAGTACCTAGGGACGTTCTCTGGTGGACAATGATGAAGAAAGGTGTTTCTCTCAAGTACATTAGTATAATTAAAGATATGTATGAAGGAGTAGTAACCAATGTCCGCACTTGTGGAGGGGTGACAACCAATTTCCCGATAACGGTTGAGTTACATCAAGGATCTGCTTTAAGCCCTTTCCTATTTGCGATAGTGATGGATGAGCTTGCGAGATCAATTCAAGAAAATGTACCGTGGTGTATGTTGTTTGCTGATGATATTGTTTTGATTGATGAGTCTAGAGCTGGGGTTAATGCTAAGTTAGAATTATGGAGACAGACATTGGAAGCTAGAGGTTTTAAGTTGAGTAAGAGTAAGACTGAATATATGGAATGTCGGTTTAGTAAGCAACGAAGTAGTGATGGGAGTGTAGTGAAGCTTGGTGAGCAAGATATACCAGTGAATGATTATTTCAAATATTTGGGATCCATCATTCAAAAGTATGGAGAAATTGATGGAGATGTAAATCATAGGATAAAGGTTGGGTGGATGAAATGGAAAAGTGCTACTGGAGTGCTGTGCAATCGTAGAATGCCATTGCGGTTGAAGGGAAAGTTTTATAGGACGACTATTAGACCCGCTTTACTATATGGTACGGAATGTTGGGCTGCCAAGAGACATCATATTCAAAAAATGAGTGTAGCTGAGATGCGGATGCTTAGATGGATGTGTGGAAATACAATAAAAGATAAGATTCGGAACGAAGAGATACGTAAGAAGGTAGGTGTTGCACCCATTGAAAATAAGATGCGAGAGAATCGTTTACGGTGGTTTGGACATATTCGGCGAAGGCCTAATGATGCTCCAGTTAGAAGGTTGGAGAAATGGGAAAATATATTAGTTAAAAGAGGTCGGGGTAGGCCTAGGAAGACTTGGATGGAGATGATAGGAAAGGATATGAATGCTTTGAACCTCACCGAGGACATGGCGTTGGATAGAAATGATTGGAGGAAAAGGATTCATGTGGAAGACCCAAAATGAATTTCTTTTTTGGTTCATATCGCTGACCCCAATTGTTTTGGGATGAAGGCGTAGTTGTTGTTGTTGTTGTTGTACAACATATTTTAACAGTTGCCCCCAAAACCTTGAAGTGAATCTCGGATCACGATCGGAGATAATCGAGATTGGAACACCGTGCAATCTCACAATCTCTCTAACATATAGATCAGCAAGACTATCCAACGATTGATTGAGACAGATAGGTAGGAAGTGAGCAAACTTGGTGAGTCTATCGACGATCACCCAAATCGCGTCATCCTTCCTCCGCGTCCTCGGTAGACCGACTATGAAGTCCATGGTGACATCTTCCCACTTCCATAGAGGGATCTCTATCTGGTGCATGACCCCACCGGGTCTCTGGTGCTCGATCTTGATCTGCTGACACGTTAAACACTTTGAGACATACTCAGCCACGTCTCGCTTCATACCGTTCCACCAATAATTGCGTTGTAGGTCCTTGAACATCTTCGTGCCGCCAGGGTGAATTGTGTACCTAGACTTGTGGGCTTCCGCAAGAATTTCATCTCGGAGGACCGGGTCGTCAGGAACCCAAAGGCGCTCCTTCAACCATATACTTCCATCCTCCTTCAGACGAAAAGGTGTATCTGCCAATATCGCTTGAGCCTTCAACTTCTCATAGCGTGCATCAGTTTTCTGCCCATTGATGATCCTCGCTAGTAGCTCAGGTTGAGCAACAAGGTGGGATAAGCCGATTGAACCTTGAGTGATCGCGAAAGGTTCCCATGAGGCTAGGTCTTCGACCAACCTCCATCCAGCAAATAAAGCATTAATCGAAACTTCCGGTGCTTTGCGGCTGAGGGCGTCAGCCACAACGTTCGCCTTTCCTGGGTGGTAGGAGAGGGTGAAGTCGTAATCCTTGAGGAATTCAAGCCAACGTCGTTGTCTCATGTTCAATTCTTTCTGCGAGAATAGATACTTAAGGCTCTTATGATCAGTGAATGCTTCAAACTGCTCTCCATACAAGTAATGTCGCCATATCTTCAGTACGAACACCACCGCATCTAATTCTAAATCGTGAGTTGGGTAGTTCTTCTCGTGAATTTTAAGTTGCCGAGAAGCGTAAGCGATCACTTTCCCATTCTGCATCAGCACAACCCCTAGGCCTGACCCAGAGGCATCAATACAAATCACAAATCCGCCCTTACCAGAAGATAAGGTCAAAATAGGAGCACTGGTAAGTCGCTCCTTCAATAACTGAAAACTCGCCTCACACTTCTCGTCCCATAAGAATTTAGCCTCTTTCTTCAGCAACTTCGTCAGGGGTAACACAATTTTAGAAAAATCCTGAATGAATCTTCTGTAGTAACCCGCTAGTCCAAGAAAACTCCTGATATCACGTGCGTTCTTTGGTTGCTGTCAACTAAGTACAGCCTCAACCTTTGCAGGGTCCACCGACACTCCTTTCTTAGAAATAACGTGTCCCAAAAACATAACTTCTTCAAGCCAGAATTCGCATTTACAGAACTTGGCATACAAACGTTCCTTTCGCAGGGTCTCCAACACGGTGATTAGGTGTTCCCGATGTTGTTCTCGACTTTCTGAGTACACCAAGATGTCGTCGATGAATACTATCACGAAGGTATCCAAAAATGGTTTGAACACCCTATTCATCAAGTCTATGAAAGCTGTAGGGGCATTGGTCAGTCCGAACGGCATGACCGTGAACTCGTAATGATCGTATCTCGTCCGAAAGACCATCTTAGGAATATCCTCATTCCTAATTCTGAGTTGATGGTATCCAGACCTAAGATCGATTTTCGAGAAAACCTTAGCCTTCTGCAACTGATCGAACAAGTCTTCGATACGCGACAATGGGTACTTGTTTTTTATCGTGGCCTGGTTGAGCATTCGATAGTCGATGCACAAACGCAAGGTCATGTCCTTCTTCACGAAGAGCACAGGAGCTCCCCAAGGAGAAACGCTGAGGCGAATGAATCCCTGATCCAACAACTCCTGCAACTGCTTTTTCAGCTCCTCAAGCTCAGCCGGCGCCATCCTGTAGGGTGCTTTAGAGATCGGCGTCATACCTGGTAGCAATTCAATATTGAATTCTACCTCACGAGACGGTGGAAGTCCCGACAGCTCTTTAGGAAAAACGTCGGGATAATCGCGAACAACATCCAACTCACTGATGGGAATGAGCATTGGATCTGATTGGATAACACTAACCAAAAAGGCAGTGCATCCCTTCCGCAAGAAGTTTTGTGCCTTAAGCGCTGAGATCATCCGGCTTGCTCGAACAGGTCTGGGGATTCTGAATTCTACTCTCGAAGAGCCTGAAGGTGATAAAACGATCTTGCCATCACGGCAAAATATTTTGGCATGATACTTGTGCAACCAATCCATGCCTAGGATGACGTCAAATTCTGTCATCTCAAGCAAGATAGCACAAGCAGGCAAGTGTCGCTCTGCCACAACTACGTCCAATTCAGGTATGTAAGTGGTGCAAACTGTGTTCTTTCCAACGGGGTTATACACGTCTAAAGCGTTATCAAGTGGTTTTACAGTTATATGCAATTGTTTTACGAATTTTTCTTAAACAAACGAGTGTGTAGCACCACAATCAAAGAGTGCAAAAGCTGCTTGATCAGCAACAAGAATGGTACCTTGAACGAGATCCCCTTTTGTTAATTGATCGACCGTGGGTGCATAAACTCGACCCGGCTCCCTGCCACTGCTTGGTTGTGCTCGTTGTTGCTGCTGATGAGGTGGTCGAGGAGGCTGAGATACGTTGTCGGTTCGCTTAAGGTCATCTGTTGCTTTCTTCCGGCAGTCGCGAATGAAGTGGCCCATCTTGCCACAGTACAGGCATCCGCCGGTGTCCCGCGGACAAGGTTGTCCCACGTGAGGCCTCTTGCACTTGGGGCAGTTATCCCCAGACGACTGCCTGGGCGGTGGATGGCCCTGCTGTCGTTGGCGCTTTGCCAGAGGGAACTACTTCTTCCCTCCCTCAGTCTTCAGTGGTAAAGGTGGTCGCTGCCCTGGGCCGCTGGGATAGGTCTTCTTCTGATCACCACCTGACGCGGGTGACTTTTTGGCTTGCACACTTTTTGAACGCTCCCAATCCTCGTTCAGTAGGGTGGCTGCTGCTACCGCCGCGGAAAAAGTCGCGGGCATGCTGGTGAGAACCCTATGCCTGAGTCCTTCCTTCAGTCCACGAATGAACTTTCCAGCCCGCTCATGATCATCCTCGAATAGGTGAGGACAGTAGCGCTCCAACCGTTGAAATTTGGCGATATATTCATTCAGGCTTAAGCTGCCTTGACACAACTCCAGAAATTCCACCTTCTTCTTTTCCCTCGCATGAGGAGGGAAATAGTTTCTGAGAAAAACTCTTCGGAAGGCCTCCCAAGGAAATCACCTTTGCGCCTGGAAACTGCACCTCCCGGGTAGTGTCCCACCACTCGCGAGCGTCGTCCTTCAATCGGAAGGACCCACATATCGTCTTTTTATCGTCAGGGACGGACAACACTTGGAACACCCGTTCCACCTCTTTGACCCAACTCTCCGCCAAGTCAGGGTCAACCTTGCCAGAGAAGGTAGGAGGGTCAAGCTTTAGAAAATTTTCATACGTGGCGGTTGGTGTATTCCCAACAAGAGAACCCGGATCCTGATGGAGGCGACCCTGGTTACGAATCGCCTCAGCCAAGGAGTTGAGGGTATCTATCATGAATCCCCTCTGCTCACGCAACTCATCGGCCATGCTGTAGCTTGAGTTTCCCGCCATCCTTAAAAAACAACCAAGATTAAGGTAAAAAATACTGAAGACGTACAAGTAGACATAAGTATAGGAGCAAAGGCAAAAACATAGATCTTTATTACGAAAGTCAAATATTTAGAATCCAGCTGTGCTGGTACATAAGCAAAAGTTCTATTCCGTAATTATAAATGAGTTCACAGACTCCAACAAAACTGGGTAAGTGCTACCTCCTCTTAGGGACGGCTAGAGTACTTTCTAAGATATTCCCTTCTATTGCCTGTGCGCCTAAATCTGCGCTTAGGGGTGAAGGGAAGTGGCTCCCCGTAGGAGGTCTCCTGTCCGTAGAGAGGCGTCGCCGGAGTATATTCCGGTGAGCCAAGACTATAACTTGAAGAATCCGTCGCAGACGTGTATGTGGGTGATACACCGCCCACTGGGTCAGCTGGAGGTGGCGGTTGCTCGCCTGCAGTCGAAATTGCGATCTTGCCGACATGCTCGGCCTTGTGGAGGCAAGCATCCATGGTGTGTCCTGATTCTCCGCAGAAAACACACTCCTCTACTAACTTAGGGGGAACAAAATCTCCCGATGACTCCTGTGGTGTCTGATGGTGCACCCGAACGTGTGAAGGCGCGAAACCACCTTCTCGAGTATGCACCTCAGCCCACGCTGTTGCCAAGGGTATTTGGTAGGCGATCGGTAGTGGGAAGCCTTGCTCATCCGTAAAAATGGGTAGAGGAGGGTGGTTAGCCCAGTAACTAGCCTCGAACATCCCATGTCCGCCCCTCTCCCTTACGGAACAGCCACGTACTCTACGCGTGCCCCTACCGCGACTACCACTAGAACCAGTAAAAGGATCCATCTATCTGACGGTACTACGAATAAAACAAGATTATAATTTAGTCTAAACATGCTATAAAATATCAAAGACTTACTTACAGCGCGATGGGATGCTCAATAGTCAAGATTCACCTCTTTCTGATCTGGCTCTGATACCAAGTTGTAACGCCCCAAAATTTCGACTTGTGATTTCGAAAACCTTATCGAAAAACCTTTCAAAGATTTAAAGTGTTAACTTTTAAAAACGACAGCGGAAGATATTTAGAAAGGAGCACAAGTCAACAATCCTAGGTACGTTAGCTGAAAATCATCATTCACATGTACAACAACTTAAAGGAATTTAAGAAATAAGGCAATCTGCAGTTTATTACAAAATGAGCATTTTGTTCCAAAGTTCAATAAATCTAAAGAAAACTCCAAAAAGACCCAGAGCCAAGCCGCCAGCAGAAAGAAGATAAATCTTGATCCATGTTGCACTACGCCATCGGCCGCCAGTGAAGTCCTACTCCTCACCTGCCCATGAAATGGGTCAGTTTCATAACAAACCTGTAGGTGCACGAACAGATAAGTAGAATGAAAATAAAACAGGACATTCATGAGATAAGCAGTTATGATATTGAAGCAATCAATACAATTGTAATCTATTCTAACAAGTGTAATATGTGTAAAAAGTTGTTAGTTGAAGCATTTCCAGCAGTGCAAGTCTTAATCATCTACAACTATTCATGACGATATTCTTTAAGTTCTGATATTAACTGGCCTGTGGGTACGCACAGACGCGAAACGTAGAAACAGGCGAGACCGATCCGGGGGTTTATTATGTCGGGTATTTTCATTAACCCGGATGACTGACTGAGTCCGCTCCTAAGGGGACGGTCAATGACCAAAAGAGTAAATCCCCAAAGGCATTCGTGGCCCATGGATGCATCCAACTTCTGTAGAAGTACCTGAGAGTTACCACCTAGGATAATTTATGGTAATCCCAATTCCCTTAACTCCGATGACTGGGGAAATCGAGTCTTTTGCCCGTGGGGTGGTTGTTAACAACCTGTCCATCGTAGTCTTTGTACCATCCATCTTCTCCCTTGATGAACCGTGAAGATCGGATGGGTACGACGGGGGTTTCTTAACCGCCGCCCCATCCTACATGCTCTGGTCTATTAGACCCACTCGAGCATCTTGCCTGTGAAGGCGAATGATCACCATTTATGTGATCTCAGCATTGTGCTAATTGCACGCATCGAGGTTGCTACAACCTCATCCTCCAACCATCGTAACCCACATGGGCCGTACTTGTCCAAAGTACGGTTGTACCTCCCTAGAGTTACGACTACGATGAGAGGGCAACATATAATGTTTTATGATTCTTTTGGTTCATAAATGACATGTATTGCTCTTTTGAGAAATTTGGCCTGTGGAGGCCAACATTAACTCATCTATATAAAGTGTTGAGTTCCTACTTCAAGGTTCTCCATGACCTCTCGTCAAATTTATACCATACCTGCCTTAAGGTTTGGTTATAATAGTAATTGCAGTGGGTTTCTCTCCAGAAATGAGTCTATGCATTAAGTATGCGGTTTCAAAAGGATAAGCATGCAGGACAGACAATCACAAGTCAAGAAGTCCTACAGGTAAACAGGTATACCAATTAAACTACTTGATTCTCTCTAGAATGAGTCTACCCATAGAGTTTACTCTAAACATGTAGTTTCAAAAGAATCAGAACGAGTAAAACATTAACTAGCAATTCATAAATTAAATACTTCTTCAGATAAGCAGGTATGTAAAATAACTATTCTATCTCAGAAGTCTTATTTTATTTTATTCATCCAAAATCCTCGTGCGACTTTCCCCTACCTCGGGATGTCGTGCAACTGCGTGTAGATGATACGAGGCTCAGGCCGCGGAGCCAGAGCGGGGTTCGATACGATGTCTGCAAAAGTATGAGAATTCAGCGCTACTCTATTTATCATGCGGAGAAATAGAAAAACCAGCGAGGCGGCAGGGGGCCAGTCCCTGCCGACAGCAACGAGGCGGCAGGGCTGAGCCCCTGCCGACAGCAACGAAGCGGCAGGGGCTGAGCCCTTGCCGACAGCAGCGAGGCGGCAGGGGCTGAGCCCTTACCGACCGCAACGAAACAGCAGGGGCTGAGCCCCTGCCGACAACCACGAAGCGGCAGGGGACCAGCCCCTGCCGGCAGCATCGATGCGGCAGGGGAGGCAGCCCCTGTCGATAGCCATGAAGCGGCAGGGGCTGAGCCCCTGCCGACAGCAACACGGAGGCAGGGGCTAGCCCCTGCCGACAGTCGAGAGGCGGCAAGGGGCCAACCCCTGCCGACAGAGAGAGAGGGAGAGAGCTCAGGACGGGGGGTGTCAGGGGGACAAGCCCCTGCGTGCTGAGAATCAAGGGGCAGCAAGGGGGGTATCCCCTGCCCTCCCAGAAGCCAAGAGGCAGCAGGGGGGCGAGCTCCTGCCAGCCCAGCAAAACAAAAAGGGTGACAGGGGCATTGCCCCTGCCAGCCGAGACAGGCAGGCGGCAGGGGCACTACCCCTGCGCGCCAAAACCCCAGAGGCAGCGGGCGAGCCCCTGCTTGCCGGGAAACATGAAGCGGCAGGGGCATTGCCCCTGCCTACCTGTGATCGAGAGATGGCAAGGGGGACTAACCCCTGCCAGAGAGAGAGAGGGCTCGGGACGGGGGTGACATGGAGAGCAATCGACCTCCCGTCGGTTTCCCTATCACCCACAGGGGTGAGGGGGGTGTCGCAGGGGCCTCGGTCCCCTGCCGGCACTCCAGCGAATCCCAGATGGAAAAAAAGGGAACGACAGGGGCCCCATAGGCCACCTGTCGGGCCCCCGATGGGCACAAGGGAGGTGGGAGGCCGCGGCAGGGGCTGTGAGCCGCCTGTCGGCCTCCCGGCGAGGTGACAGAGAGGGGGGGGGGGTGAGGAAGAGAAGAGGGAGGAGAAGAGAACGGCGTACCTGGGAGGCGGTGGCCGGCGTCGGCGGCGGGGCGCAACGACGACAGCGAGCGCAGAGAAGGAGGAGGCGACACAGGGGGGGGGGGCGAAGGGCTGTGCCTCCCTTTGCGCTCCTGCAGAGCTTTTAAAAGCTTCAGGGGGGGCGATGAAAGGGGAAACCCCGGTGGGTTTCCCTAATCCACCCGAAAACGAAGGGGGAGAAAGGGGGGTGTTGCGGCGCTCGGGATCCTGAGTCGGGTTATTTTAAAACCCTAAAGAAAAGGGGCTCGGGTCGAGTCCGGACCCGACCCGGGTCCAAAACAATAATTTTTTTTAATTACATAATGGACCCTCGAATCGATTTCGGTTGTTTCTACGTTTTTTCTTGTGCGTACCCACAACGACCTGCTCAATAATGAGACAAAATATAACTTATACACATGATCATGAGATATGCATGTTGTGACATGCATTGCTTGCTTGCTTGTTAGCTCGGTAGTTCGGTACGCTAATCGTTGAGCTATGTACGCTTGTTGAGGCGTTACTCTAGTTGGTTAAACTGCTTGCGCAGTTCTGCTATGTATTGACTAGCTTCTCATACTAGTCAATTACTTATAATACTAGCATTATGCTAGTTATTGCATATTGTGATATAACTACTACATGATTGCTTATCATAGCTACTTGCCGATAGACAGAACCATGTAATGGTACTTGTGTGTATTACGAGTGTTGTTATGAATACTTGTCTTATGCAATTGCTTTGCTTGACTGTGGGATAGAGTTAGTTACTCTTCACCTTTAGAATCTGTGGGATCGCTATAGTTGCTTGTTTAGCACTATGATCCTTCCTGCTCTTGTATTTAGCTGTTTGCTTTACTAGAGCTTTGCTTACTCCACAACACATTTGGTTAGATCTGCTAGTCTTGCTTGTTCCTGTTTGAGCTAACGTTTATCTTGCTTATTGCATCCTTTGTTCTTTCTTGTCCTTTGCACCCCTACTAGTCTGTTGTGGGACTGACCCATTTCATGGGCAGGTGGTGAACAGGTTATACAGCTTGCGATAGCACGATGATGCGATGCGTTCAAGGCAAGGCCCTTTCCTGACGTTACGCTCCTGGGGATACTTTTGATAGATGTGGTATGAAGTTTCTTGAAAGCATTTCTTCTGATTTAAACTCTGGATTTCTAAAACTGTATTACCAAAACTTGGTTCTTCATTTCATTTCAATCAAATATATATATATATATATATATTTGAATTGCAAATCGGTTTGTAAGGGGTAGTCTGCTTTTGTGTTGTAATGCGCCCAAGGTCTAGGGACTTGCTGTTCTGAACCTGATCTTCCGCTGAACTTCTGTTTTAAATTCTGATAAATGATTGATTTCAAAGCTTTCAACCTTTTTCATAAAAGGTTTCAAGTCCACGATTTTGGGGCGTTACATGATGTATCCTTACCTAGCGGTGCACTGCCTTTAGACTTACCCAATACCTCCTTAGCCACCTTTCGCATGCAACCCGCTATCTTATTCCACATTGATTCTGCATCCTCCTCGAGACACCAATTAGCTTCCTTAGCTACCTGTTCTACAAACATTCCTTGTTTAGCTCCTTTCAATGCCCACCACTTAATTCTAGGATCTATCCTATGTCTTTCCCTTTTGTGGCATTTTCTAATTTTAAGATCTAAAATTAAGACTCTATGTTGTGTAGCTACACTTTCTCCCGGTATAACCTTACAATCGATGCAACAACCCCTATCTCTCTTTCTAAGTAGGAAAAAATCTATCTAACTCGTATTAACCCCACTTTTAAATGTTAGTAGGTGAGACTCTTTCTTCCTAAACCAAGTGTTTGCTAAGATCATATCATATGACACACCAAAATCTAAAATCCTTTCTCCACTTTCGTTTCTTTCTCCTATACCATAGCCTCCATGGATACTCTCAAATCCATCCCTACTAATGCCTACATGTCCATTAAGGTCACCGCCGATGAAAAACTTTTCTCCATAAGATATCCCTCGTACTGCTCCATCTAAATCTTCCCAAAATTGACGCTTAATGGAATCATTTAAACCTACTAGAGGTGCATAAACACTAATAATATTAATAATATCCGTACAAAATACTAATTTAATAAGTAAAATCCTATCACCCTTCCTACGGACCTCAACTACATTATCTATAAACTCACGCCTAATAACAATCCCAACTCCATTCCTATTCCTATTTATTCTTGTATACCAAATCTTATATCCCCAAGGTTATATCACTTTTGCTTTCTCACCTACCCATTTGGTCTCTTGTAGACATAAAACATCAATCTTTCTCCTACACATAACATCTACTAACTCTACCAACTTACCAGTTAAAGACCCTATGTTCCAAGTGGCTAACCTAATTTTATGGTCTTGAACTATCTTTTTTACCCTCACCCGTCAAACAAAGTGCGGGAACCCTTGCCTATTTGACCCCACTCCCGGGCGCCGGTTTAACGATTCGCTTCTGGGCAATGTCCTAGCTACCCTTGCCCACTTATCACTGTCTTCGGGCCTATAGAGTACAGAGCGTCGCTTAGTAGGGAACGCCCCAACGAAATTCGCATATTGGTTCATATTCATAGGATGTGACTACGTTTTTACGCTGGCTGTCACTGGCCTACCGCAACCCTCCTCCATTATCCGGGCTTGGGACAGACAGTGTGTAACTAAACAGTTATGCATAGGATAAAAAAACACGACCTAAAAATGTATAAAAAACAAGGTTTTTTTTTGAAAAGAAACGACATGAAAACGCCAACAAAAGGAGAATTTGGCGAAAGTACATAAAAAATACCTTGAATCGTCGTTCATCGAGGGGGGCTTCCTTCGTTGCCTGTGTCAGATCTCCCAAAGCGTGAAAACCTCCTCCCTGCCGCTGAGAGAGAGAGGGAGATAGATGTGCGGTGGGAGCTTCGTCTACCTCCGGTGACTCAGGTTCTCACGAGCTTCCTGTGCGAGAGAGAGAGAGAGAGAGAGAGAGAGAGAGAGAGAGAGAGAGAGAGAGAGAAGTTAATCGTGTTTGAGGGTTGGGGGAAGGCACCGACGAGCTTCGTCTGCCTCCGGCGACCCAAAGAGAGAGAGTATCCGGTAGTCGAGGGTTTTAGATTGCGTCCCTGCCTTGCGAGGGCCGGACGCGGAGGGTATCGCCAGCGGAAGATGGCGCACGGGGGTTCTGGCGTCAGGTGACCTCCGCTGAGGCGGGGTGGATGCCGACAGTGTGTCGTCGGTGTCGAGAAGAGAGGCGAAAAGGGGGTCGGGGCTGGGGGTCTGGAGTGAGGATCCGGTCGGGGTGAAGCTGACTGATTCAGGCAACAGGTGGGTCAGTGGTGGCGTCGTGGGACAGGGAGAGGGTTCGGGGGTCGCCTGCAGGAGGAGAGGTGCCTAGAGAAAGGGGTGTCGGCAGGCGTCTGGTGAGGGTGCCGACGGGGCGGGGGGGGGGGGGGGGGGGATCCGGCGAACAAAAGAAGACGAGGGAAGGAGGCGAGCGACAGTCAGGGTTGCTGGGAAACGGAGGTTGTCAGCCTGCGGTCTGCCGAAGAGCGAGGTCGGAGAGAGGCGAGCAGGGGAGGAGAAAGGAGGTGGAACAGGGGGGGAAAAGGGCTGGTCGGGGGAGGTGGTGCTGTTGCCGGTGGTTGTGCTCGCCGGTAGCGACGGGTCGGAAAAGGCGACGAGAGGGAGAGGGCTGCGGCGCAGGTGGTTCTTGTTAGAAAGTGACTTGAAATACATTGGGTTCAATAATGAACCCATATCTATGCACGTGAAGTGCAAATATACCCATTAAAGGGAAACAACATAAGCACATAATGTGCTAACACATAAAACCCATAAAAAGGAAAAAATATGACATAAAGTCATAAGTTGCATATCATTGAAGAATAATGGAGAAGGGGTAAAAACCCCATTACAATGAAGCATAAGCTCCCTCAAGAAGTAAGAAATACAAAGGGGGAGACCCCTATTTATAACACAAGAAAGGAGCCACCTAAGGGGCTCCCAAAGGAGTCGTTGGGAGCCCCCAACGACTCTTTGGGGAGCCACCCAAGGTTGCGCAAACCACGAAAAAATAAAAAATAAAAAATAAAAAATAAATTTAAAAGGAAAATTACAAACATATTCCCAATAGAATATGCGTAAAATAGTGAAATGTCTAAACTACCCCTATGCCTATAAATAGAAAAATATATATTTTATATATATAATTAGGATAATACATATGCATATATACCATATATGAATATGTATTATGCTTTATATATATAAAATATATATATTACAATTGTTGAATGATACATTTTAACACCCCCCCTCAAGCTTTGCGTGGGGGAACAAAAAGATTGAAGACGGCAAGGAGAATCTCAAAGCTTCAAGAGCCTTCAGTACGAATGTCATTGTAAATGTCTTCCTCCAATGTCTTTATCGATGAGCACCTTCTATCCAAGGTACTTCTTTTCCTCTTATCTTCAGGATCCTGAGAAAAAAACAACAAAAGAACAAGTAAACAATATCTTTGCACTTTACTCAAAAAAAGAACATTCCTAACAAGGTGCAAAAATTTATGCATAATAAGATGGTTACTTTAGCATGAACCGAAAAAATTTAGAAAACCAAAAGTTTCTAAATCATACATCATGTTAAAACAAAATGAGCGGAAACAAAAAATATGTAAAAGTAAATTGCAAGAATGCATAATGCATTCATAAGGTCCACCATTGGACAAATATAACCCCATAATGGGGAATAACAAAATGGTCCACTAAGGGACACCACAATAAGCCTACGAAGAGGCATGATATACATAAACATTATTGAATGAGGGCCCAAAAAAGCCATAAAGAGCATATGCATATACTTATCATGAAATGAATTAATACTCAAAGAACTCATTAATGATCATGCTTCAAACATGTAATGAAGTGCTAAACAAGAGAAACAAAGTCTCCAAGCATACTTTAGGCAAAATAAACCCAAGAGTTCACAAGGTTTTAAAATCATTTATGAAAGACATACTTAATACACATTTTGCATATAAGGGTGACAAAAACAATAAGCACTTAATATATAGATTAAATGCTAAGAAATCAACTTGATATGCATATCAAAAATATGATTTGCTTGAAAAACACAAGTCATGAATGAAATTTTGCAAATTTCAACAATAGTTTATCCATTACAAACATCTTCCTCATTAGTCCTCCAAAACCCATAAATCAAGTGTATAAGCTACTAGATCAAGAATATAAAGCCATTAAAGGCCAAAGACACACACAAAGGTGTGTAAAAGAACCTCTTGTCTACATATAATAATACTTGAAATAAGTGTATCTACGACAAGAGCAAGAGAATACATGCCAACATGGACTAAAAAGTATCTCTTGTCTACGTAAAAATACACTTAAAACCAAGTATGTTCAGCTACTAGAACAAGAGTAATAAGCCAACCATGGGCTAAAACACAATGCATATCTTGTCTACATAAGATGGCACTTGAAATGAGTGAAATAAGCCAACCATGGGCATACATCTAAGCGACTAGAACAAGGACACAAACGCCAACATGGACTAAGACCACACACGATGGTGTGCATCAACGTGTCTTGTCTACATATGATAACACTCAAGACAAGTGTGTTCAACTACTAGACCAAGAGAGCAAAAGCCAACAAAGGGCTAAAAACACACGAAGGTGTAATAAAATTCTTGTCTACATATGATGACACTTAGATAATGGGCATAAAAGGAAAGGACTTTTGAGGCAATAAAGCTTGTAATGACAACATATAAATAAAACCTCGAATGAAACAATATTCCTTTTAAAAAAAAAAGAATACTCATAACAATAACATTTTGAAATAAATGCATGTAAAAAGTATCTTCAACAAGATACTACAATCGATAAAATAATATTCTTGAGAGCAAATGTGTGAACATACACACACCAAGAACACTTGTGAAAAAACACAAGAACACATGTGCACAACAAGCACAACATACAGAATCACAAATGTGCAAGTGCACTCATAAGATTCTTAAACAAATAAAAGGTTGGGCTATAATCCCAAAACACCTTGATTTTAAATATACCTTAAAAACATTTAAGGTTTCAAACACCACATGTCCATCACATTTACTTAGAGGCATCCATAATATCAATGGCCACAAGAGAAAAAATGAGTGACACACTCAGAATTAGAGATCAAATAACAAATCATTTTAGAGTCCCAAGGTGCCCATAACTCACCTCAACAACCATCTATAATATGGAAGGTGGACAATCTAAAATGATACAACACGAGGTGCCCATAACTCACCTCGACAAACATCTCTAATATAACAAAAATAAGGCCAAATAAATGATGCATTAAATAACATGTGATGGACAAATATAAGTGCCACAAAAGGGCAGTAACCACATAAAGAATCATTTTCCAAATAAAAGTTTTTACCAAGAGGACCGATTAACAAATTGAATCAAAGGTCCAATATAATCCATCAAAACAATTTTGCATAAACACGAATTATGCTTAATCTTCAAAAGAAGTCTTTGTACCAAAAAAGACTTATTAAGCAACAAACACAACAACATAAAGAATTCATCAAGACAATCAAGCTTTTAATCAAAGAAATCATAAGAACCGTAATGGTTCACAAAGAAGGCTTTAACACAATACTCAAGGAAAGAATATTCAAAAAACACTTGAAAATTTATAGATTTGGAATTAAATCCCATACAACAATTTTAAAATATTCTTTGATTGTGATGAGATATGCGGACACATACAAAGTGCTATAAGCACTTACAATGATTTAACAAGAACTCAATATCTAAATTCATTATATTTTTCACAAAAGAAATGTGCATAAAGGCTCCATAATGCAAAAAATGTCTACGAAGAGACAATACACATGTAAGCACACAAGACTTTATAAAAGATGTGCACGAATGCACTCATACAATACTTGAACAAATACACACCAAGGTGTAAACAAACATGCACTAAGGCATGTATATCATAAAAAAGAGGGAATGCATACAAGCGCAAAATATTTGAGAAGCAAATGTGCACAAAATACAAAAATACACAAAAGTGAGCAAGTATGCACTTTATAAAAAGAGCAATGCTTGAAATTCTCAAATTTTAATTATGTAATTACATGCTTGATAAGTGCAATTGAGGACAAAGAAAACCATATTATGGCCAATGTAGGCATCTTTAAAGATATTATTAAGAGGTTTCGAAACCTTATGAAAAATACAAACCAACAAGTTTATAAGGATGAAAAATGAAATCATTTATACCAAAAAGGATGTAATAGATGAACTATGCACTCTATGTGGGAAATTCCTTTTAAAACAATCTTTCCTAATGGTTTATCATAGATAATTTTTCAAAAAAGAAACATTGAAAAACTTTTTAGGAGTTCTTATAAGTCATTATTAACAAGAACTACTTTAGGATTCAACAAAGATTTTAGATGTCAGAGATTCTCATATAATGATTATATCAAATTTTTCAAAAATGCACTAAAATCCATAATCAAGAGGGGAACTCGAATCAAATTAGGGTTCATATGAGAGTTAAAATTTTTTAAGCAAAGATCATTATTTTAGCAAGAAATCATATATATAATTTTTTAAAAGTTAACTTATAGGTCAATCATGAAATATTTATATAAGAACTATAAATCTCACATAATTGAAGGTAATTTTTAAAAACATAAATTACTATTATATGCGATGAGTAGTTCGAAAAACACGAATTTTATATTTGGACAACAAACGATTTCACCAAATTTAAAAAGAGATATTTTCAAAATATATGAGCACACAAAATGTGAAAAGAAATAATTCAACTATCATGACCATTAAATGAACAAACTATATGCAAGAAACATATTTTCAAATGCATAATACTTTTAAGAAAAGGGATACATACCGAATAACTTCAAAAGCATAATACTTTAGGAAGAGCAATGAATACTTCACAATTTCTTGAGCGACACGCTTTCCGTTGCACCAAAGGACAACCCCATCGTGACCTCGCTTTGATACCATGTTAGAAAGTGACTTGAAATACATTGGGTTCAATAATGAACCCATATCTATGCACGTGAAGTGCAAATATACCCATTAAAGGGAAACAACATAAGCACATAATGTGCTAACACATAAAACCCATAAAAAGGGAAAAATATGACATAAAGTCATAAGTTGCATATCATTGAAGAATAATGGAGAAGGGGTAAAAACCCCATTACAATGGAGCATAAGCTCCCTCAAGAAGTAAGAAATACAAAGGGGGAGACCCCTATTTATAACACAAGAAAGGAGCCACCTAGGGGGCTCCCAAAGGAGTCGTTGGGAGCCCCCAACGGTCACATTTGTGACCGTTGGGGGCTCCCCAACGACTCTTTGGGGAGCCACCCAAGGTTGCGCAAACCACGAAAAAAGAAAAAATAAAAAATAAATTTAAAAGGAAAATTACAAACATATTCCCAATAGAATATGCGTAAAATAGTGAAATGTCTAAACTACCCCTATACCTATAAATAGAAAAATATATATTTTATATATATAATTAGGATAATACATATGCATATATACCATATATGAATATGTATTATGCTTTATATATATAATATATATATATTACAAATGTTGAATGATACATTTTAACAGTTCTGCCCCCTCGTCGACGGCGGGCTGAGGTATATGAATTTGCTCTTTTAGACAAATTGGTAATTTCCTGATTGCTTACCAGGGCCCTTATTTTCTTCTGAACCAATGGCGTGGGGTGAAGCTGAGGGAGAGGATAGGTCTCCGGATCGGACACAAGGGAAGGATGGGTCTCCGGATGGGTCATCAAATTGTTCTAAAAATCATTAAAATGTATTTTGTTACGTTCAAAACACCTCTAAAACACTCCAATAATTTTATGCTCTTTAAAACAATAAGTTTTCATGACAATATTATATTTTAATGATATTTTACCTTCAAAAATGATTGAAATGACCATTTTACCCTTCTTTGTCAGAATAATATAATTAAGCGTATAAAACATCTAAAGTTGACATTAAAAAGGTAGAAACACATTTTTAACTTAAAGGTAAAGCTAATTCTTTATTTATTTAATTTCTAAAAAATTTACAGGTTTTACAATTAGATGTTGAAGGGATGGAAAACCTTAAAAAAGTTTTTAGTAAGGCAAAGAATTTTATGTTCCAAAGATTAAGATTATTCCAAAACTTAACTTAAATCTTTTTTTCATTTCTCAAATCGATTTTGGATGTAGTGTCTCTTTTTAACCAATCAATTGCTATGTGCAGGATCTCTAGTCTTGAAAAGCGGATTGGGCAAGGCCATAGAAGAGGAGACCTATATTACATGGATTTTTTGTCTTTGTCATCCAAATCATTTTGTAATTATATCCAATCTAAAGATATTGGTACTAGACACAAGAGGCTTGGTCACCCTAGTATTTCTAAGTTGTATTTTTTTTCCTTTTTTAGAAAAAAATTGTAATAAAAAAGAATTTACATGCAATGATTATATCCTTGGAAAGATGCATTCTCTTTCTTATCTACGTAGCAATTTTATTTCTAAGATACTATTTGAATTAGTGCATTCGGATGTATGGGGGGCAACACCCATTATGTCTAAAGAAGGATATTCATATTATGTTGTCTTTATTGATGATTTTACTAGATACAATATTAAAAAGTGCTATAGTTTCACAAAATTTGAGTATGGAAACAAAGCTCGAGAATACCTTAAGAATATGTATTCCCTTAAGGATATTGCATATGTGTGCAATTTACAAAACAAAGTTCGGACAATGACTTAAAAATACAGAAGTATTAGAGAATACTACAATGAATTTTCCGAACTTGGAGAAAAATTATGTATTCTTGAGCCTAAGTGGCATTACCCAGAAGATATAGAACTCTGACAAAAACAACTTAATGCAGAACATTTCTTCCAATTTATAAATGGCTTGAGACCGGAGTTTGAGAGTACCAAATCGACTCTTCTTTATAGAGGAAAAATCTCCTCTGTTGTTGACACTATTGAAGAGTTGTGTATGAAAGAGAATAGGCTAAGAGGGTACTCTTTGAAAAATGAAGATGACTCCGTTTTAGCCGTCTCTAGACTGGAAAACTACATGCACCCTTACAAGCCACCTCATTGGAAACAAAAAAATGAGTATGATAACAAACCTTATTGAAAACAAGGCAATGAATATGACAAGAAAAAAATTATTTGTTATAACTGTCATGAGTCGTGACATACTAAACCTCAATGTTCTAGATTTAGAAAGAGGAAAGAAAAGGTGGATTCGGTTGGTTTGTCTCAAGAATCAAGTGAAACTAACAAATCTCATGATGCACTTGTATCTATGTCACAACTTATGGAGATTCTCTAACCTTTCCTTAAAAGAGTATCTTCTTAAAATGAAGCATTAATTTAAGTCATAATTTCTTCTTTTTTTGATCTCGGTAAAACTTCTTGACTTTGGTGCTTTTTTTATGACCCCCAATCACAATATTTTATTCGAATGTCTTATCAACTCAAGTGTATCAAGTGTTTTTACGATCGATGGTATATCTATTGAAATAAAAGGAATTGAAAATTTTGAAAATACTTTGCAAAATTCTAAAAGGTTTATTATTCCAAAAGTAAGGTATATTCTCAAATTAAACTTAAATTTTTTGTTAGATTCTCAAATATCTTACCATGGATAAAATGTCTCCTTATCTTCTAATGTCTGTTTGGTGCAGGATCACCATTTCGGGAAGCTGATTGGGGAAGGCCATAGAGAAGGAGACCTCTACTACATGAACTTTTTGGAAATACCTAAGAATACCTTTTGTTGCAATGTTCAGAAAATTGACTTGGATTTATGGCACAAACGACTTGGTCATCCTAATAACCAAAATTCAATACTTTTCATGCAAAAATTCTTCTTTGACATAGTGACAATCCATCTCAATATGTTTGGTGCGCTTATGAAATGTTCGGTTGCTTGCAATATAGATCGCACTTTTATTGTCACAGTACATATGTGAAGCTTGTGTTGCTTCAACTTCCATATCGGCACGCAGACGTCTGAGCCAAACTACTTCCATGGTCGTAGTTGTCATGACTCGGTATTCAGCTTTTGTGGATGAGAGGGTGACTTTCTGCTGCTTTTTGCATTTCCATGAGATTAACAATTCACCTAGAAAAACACAAAAGCCAGTAGTTGAGTGTCTTTTATTGGGATCACCTCTCCAATCAACATCAATATATGCAATTAGATCTAGTGAGGAGGTAGAAGACAAAAAAAGTCCTTGTGAAACATAAGACTTAATATATCTAACAATACGCAAAACGACTCCCATGTGAACTGTGGTGGGAGCATGTTGGAACTGGCTAGCTATGTGTACAATGTGTGCTATGTCTGGTCTGGTAATTGAAAGATAAGAAAGTGCTCTGATAATCTATCTGTAAGGAGTAGGATCCTCAAGAGGTTCTCCAACATCATTTTTTATCTTAATATTGACAACTTTTGGAGTGTCAACTTTCTTATCATCTGTAATTCCAGACCTTAAAACAATATAAAAAACAAACTTAGATTGAGACATTAAGTACTCCCGAAGGGAATAAGCCACTTCAATTGCTAAAAAATATCTTAATAAACCTAAATCAGTCATTTCAAAATGAGTTTTAAGAAGTTTTTTAATGTTTTCAACTCCCTGTTTATCGCCTCCGGTGATGATCATGTCATCCACATAGAGAAGAAGCACTATAATCCCTGCATCAGAATTTTCAATAAACAAAGCAGTGTCAGTTAAAAATGATTGAAAACCAATATTGAGCATAGCCTGACTATGCTTGTTATACCAAGCTTTTGGTGCTTTTTTAAGACCATAAAGAGCTTTTTCTAAGCGAAGAACTTTACCTTTGGGAATATTAATACCAGGTGCGACTTCTATGTATACTTTTTCAACTAGCTTACCATTTATGAATGCATTTTTGACATCCATCTAAAATATGGGCAATTTCCTAATAGAAGCCAAAGCAATTAAGGTTCTAACAATTGTCATACTAGCGACTGGAGCAAAGGTTTCCTCATAATCGATGTCATATTCTTGGGCATAGCCTTTGGCCACTAATCAGACTTTATATCTCTTAAGAGTTCCATCACTCTTGGTTTTAACTTTGTAGACCCATCGACAGCCTATAGGTTTCTTACCTAGAGGAAGATCTTGAAAAGTCCAAGCAGAAGCCTTTTTAAGTGCATCTAACTCAGTTTCCATGGCTTCTACCCATTCTACACGATTTTTTGCTTGAGAGTACGATGATGGTTCCTCGTATGAGTGTATTAATACAATAATTGCCCTATATGTTGGTGAAAATGATTTGTACGACATAAATTTTCCAGGAGGTCTTGAAACTCGGGATGACTTACTAGTGGATACTTCGGAATATTTTTCTAGTGCACATAGAATATTTGACTCTCTTCGCCTAAAATATTGTAAACTAACATCCCTATGGTCTTGTCCTTTATTATCGTCATTGTGTTCGAGATCAATAGTACTTTGATCATTGCCAAAGTCACATTCAAGATCACATTCAACAAGTTTTGAGGTCAAATCTATTAGAAAAGAATATTCAGTGACTTCCTTAGGTTTTTCAAAATCAAAGAAGCTTTCTTCTTCAAAAAAAGATGCATTTCTTGATACGTATAGTTTTTTATTTTGAAAATCAAAACACCTGTACCCTTTTTTATTATTGACATATCCTAAAAAGGCACAGTGAATCGCACGGGGAGAAAGTTTGTCATTTTTATTAGTAAAAACAAAGTGCTTGCATCCAAACACTCTCAATCTAGAGTAATCCAGAGAAAGATTCACTAGTTTTACAATTAGAGTTATATTTTTCAAGGAAGAAGATGGCATTCGATTAATAAAATTGGTAGCAGTTAGGACCACTTCTACCCAAAATTCCTTTGGAACATAATTAGCTATTAATAAAGTCCTAGTTGTTTCCATGATATTACGATGTTTACGTTCGGCCAGTCCATTTTGTTGTAGTGTGTATGGACAAGACCTTTGATGTGTAATGCCATGTAAACTTAGATAGTTTTTGAACTATTGGGACATAAATTCTCTCCCTGAATATGTGAGAAAAATGAATATATCATTTTGAAACTTATTTTTAACCATGTTATGAAATGTTTGAAAGTACGAAAAGACTTCTGATTTATGTTTGAGGAAGTAAATCCAAGTATGTCTAGAAAAGTCATCAACAAAAATGATATAATATGCAAATCCATCTTTCAAAATAATTGGTGTAGGACCCCAAACATCCGAATGTACTAATTCAAGTGGTATAGAAGAAACAAAGGTTCTATAAAAAAAATGCAATCTTTTCATTTTGCTAAGAATACAATCTTTACAAGTAAAGTTTTCAGAATTAAAAAAATTTTCAAGATCAGAAAAATGTTGGATTTTGGCCATATGAGGATGATCGAGTCTTTTGTGCCACAAATCTAACTCTACTTTCTGAATATTATAACAAAAAATATTCTTAGGCAATTCTAAAAAAATCATGTAATAGAGTCTTCCTTCTCTATGGCCTTCCCCAATCAGCTTTTTTGACTGGCGATCTTATACCCAACAACCATGAGATGAAAAGGAGACATTATATCCATAATCAATTATTTGAGAAATAGATAAAAGATTTAAATTTAGTTTAGGAATATATCTGACTTCTGGAATAAAAAAAAATCTTAGTTTTATGAACCCTTTCAAAATTTCCTACTATTATTTCAAGAGAGGTTCCATCAACGGTAAAAACTTTTGACACACTTGACTTATTTTTGAAACATTCAGATAAGCTATTATCATTTGGGGTCATATGAAAGGAAGCACTAGAATAAAAAAGCCAAGGAAAGTTACCTAGATCGGTGAAAGATGAAACAACTGCTCCAATTGAGTCTTCAGATGAGGAAGAAGCTCTTTTGATAAGAGGTTGGAGAATCTCCATTAATTGAGCCAAAGAGACTGGTGTATCTTGATCTTTAAGTTCCGATCCAACAGTTGCTGCTCTCTTTTCTCTTAATTCTCGAAGTTTAGGACACTGAGGCCTGTAGTGCCCTGGTTCATGACAATGGTGGCAAATGACTTTTCTTTTGTCAAAGTCCCCATTTTGTCTATTGAAGTGAGGTGTCCTGTAAGAGCGCACATGATTGCTCGGTCTAGACACAGCTAGGACGGAATCATCTTCTGGTTTTGGAATATTCTTTTTAATTATGTTTTCCTCCATAGTTAGTTCCTCTATAGTATCAACAATAGAGGGAACTTTTCTTTGATGAAGAAGAGTTGATTTAGTCGACTTAAATTCTGGTCTTAAACCATTTATAAATTGATAAAAATGCTCCATATCAAGTTGTTTTTTACGAAACTCAATGTCTTTAGGACAATGCCATTTTGGCTCTAAAAGGGTCAATTCTTCTCAAAGTTTGGACAACTCATTGTAATATTCTCAGATGGTTTTATCTTTTTGAGTCATTATCCAAACTTTGTCTTGAAGATTGCACGCATGCGCAATATCTTTAAGGGAATACATATTTTTAAGGTACTCCCAAGTCTTATCGGTATGTTCGAACTTGGCAAGACTAGAGTATTTTTTAATGTCTACGCTATTAATTAGCCATGACATAATTTTTGTATGCCTTAACCTCCACTCTTTCCATTTCTTTTCATAAGTGGCTAACTCCTTACTCTTCTCCTCTTCCGTTAGAGGAACCTCTTTATCGCCTTCTTTCTTGGTAAGAGATAGTTTAGGTTCCGAATCGGAACCATCCACTATACCTCATAATCCTTTTTCCCAAATGTGATTATTCATAATCAAAGCTCACATTACATAATTAGTATCATTTAGCTTCATGGGTATGATTGTGATCTTATCATTGTCATTCATTTTTTACAAGGGTAAGGGAGGAATATATGAGAGAGAGAGAGAGAGAGGATAACAATTTTTTTTTGTAGCGCAAGTCTTCCTTTCTTCAAACAAATCTTCTTGAGTTAAGAACAAGGTGATGAAACACCTTTTGCAAATGAGGCACGAAAATCGAAGCAAAAACACTTCAAGATCTAGGTCTCTGCGGCTCTGATACCATGTAATGAAATGGTGGTCTTCCATAAATGCACGAAGAACTCACAAACAAGTGTCTATTGAAGACACTACAAGCATGACCCTTGAAAGGGTATAAATGAAAGAACACACGAAAAATAAATAATATTTTATTTATACACAAAAATGCTTAAGAAGCATTGAATTACATTATTGAGGGGGAACACCCCTATTTATACAAAATGGAGGAGGAGGAGGAGCGCTCATTTTGAGCTCTCCTTAGAGTCGTTGGACCCTTTTCCAACGACTCTAAATATGGTCGTTGGACAAGGGTCCAATGACTATATTGTAGTCAAGTTCCAACTAGGAACTTGACTAAACAATATATCTAGTTCAAATTGAACTAGATATTTAATAAATAAAAATAAAGAAAAAGAAAAATAATAAAGATAAAAAAAATATAATAATAATATTATATATATATATATGTTACACTTTATTTTTAATAGAGTTATGATGAGTCGGTAGAGCTCATGGTTGGGTTTCACAACTAGTGTAAAACCATTGTTATTGGTTCCTAGCACCGTGAAGCTAGGGGTATAGTGGATTGGGCAAGAGTGCCAAGAGGACGTAGGCCGGGTTTGGCCGAACCTCTATAAACCTTGTGTTGTAGTTTGCTTATTTCTTTTACTTCCGCATCACTTTCCTTGACTTCCTTATATCCGTTTGTGTAAAAAGCGAAATAATTTTAAAACCCAATTCACCCCCCCTCTTGTGTGTTTCGCCATATTGGGACTTAACAAATGTGTCACACAAGCACTTGAGAACTTCAAAGATGCACGATCACAATCTACAAGCACTTGCACAATCACGATCTCACAAACATTCCACCAATGGCTCACACAAGAGCACTTCAGTGAGAATCACAAAAAAAGAGTCAAGCTTTGATACCATGTAAACAATAAAAGAATATTCAATCATAAACAATAAGTCCACCAATTAAGTGGATAAGTACACAAGTGTTCACTAAGGAACAGACTCACAAATCACACAAAGGGAATACACACAAGAAGGCACAATATAAAAAAATAATATTTTATTCAATATCACAAGTGTGCAAGAAGTATACTTTTACAAAGGGGAGAACCCTTATTTATATACATAAGAGGGAGAGAAAGAGAGCTAAAAGAAAGAGTGAGAGAGGGAAAAGAAAGGAGAGAGAGGACCTTTCCAACTAGCTAGATTTCTAGTCGTTGGATCAAGTCAAGTATGGTTGACTTTGTCCAATATATTGTATATATACAATATATATGATATGCATATATATATATATATAAATACATATATAAATAAATATATATATACAGTTTTATGTATATATATGTACAATTTAACAATATTTTACCAAGATCTTTTATTTTGAATCTTTTGCTCAATATATCCTTGATTTTCTGGAACTGCCTGTAACAATGATATCATCTACATAAATGAGTAGAACTGTCTTGTAGCCTTTACCTTTGTGAATGAACAAGGATTGATCTATAAAATTCATGCCTTTGAAGTTTGAATCTCTAAGAAAAAAATTTCAAACCACGAACGAGAGTCTGCTTCAACACGTACGATGCTCTCTTTAATTTGCATACATATTCAACTGGATTTCTTTCACTGTATCCTTGAGGTTGTTCCATGTACACTTATTCTTTGAGTTCCCTATGCAAAAATGCATTGTCTAATTGACTATGAATTCAGCCATTGATCAACTGCAAGAGACAATAAAATGTGAATGGTTCCCACAGTTACAATAGGACTAAATGTTTCTTCATAATCAAGTCCATGCTCGAGTAAAGTCTTTTACTACTAGACGTGCCTTACACCTTTGAACAGGCCCATCAAGTTTATATTTGATTTTATAATCTCAGTTCAATCCCACTATATTCTTGTCAGAAGCCCTTTCCACAATTTCCGAAGTTTGACATTAATGCAGAGCTTTCATCTCCTCATTCATTGCTTCCATCCATCTTCTGTTTTGAGCAGTTTGAATATGAGTTAGATTCTATTTATTTCTCAATTTGCATAAAAAAGATTTGATGATCTATGCTAAAATTTTTCATAGCTGGCCACCTCTCGACAGAGCTTGATCTTCTCAGGACAAACTAAACAACTTCAGAGCTTGATCTTCTCAGGACAAACTAAACGACTTCTTGATCATCTGAAGAATTTTGATCTGTTCATTACCTGGGCCTATTTCTATTAAACACGTGTTCTCTTAGCATGTGTTTGAATACCAGATCTGAGATATGATGACAAATCTCACTATGGGGCTCACACATGAATGTAATTATAGTGGACCTCCGCCCTGCTCCCAAACTGGATATGAAATCCTCTGATCTCAAACCCTTGTTCAGACTTCAGATATAGGGCAATCAAACACACCCTTAAGGTTGAAAACATGCACTACTTATTTCAGTAAAGGATGTGAAGATCAAGGGTCAAAACCATTTGCAAATTATAGGAAGTAATGAGAGTCTAATGACCCATACTGAGGTAGTCATATATTGACTATTTGGCTGCAGGTACAATCGAATTGCAAAAATAAAAAAACTTTATAGGCACAAGATTGTTGGACAAATTTTAACTGAACGTATAAAGATAGTGTTGCAGTAATCTGCTGATCAAATGTATTTGTAATTTGATTCTTAATAAATATTTAGATTTGTCCATATTAACCAAGTGTTCTTGGTTTTGAATTCCTTATTTTTTTCTGCATAGAAAGACAAGAACTCAGAATTCGTACTCTTGTTGAGGATGGAGACACCTTTCCATCTCTCTTTCACATTTCATTAAAATTATACATGGTATGAGCAGAAAATATGTCAAAATGCAAAGCATAACCTGAGCTTGTGGCTTGTAATTGGATGTCTGTATTCATTCTTTTTTTTTCCTAAAACAGAACATGAGAACTGGGAATCTCATATTGAAAAGTGGCAGAGCCCTATTCTTCACGATAAAAGGTTACCTGATTGGTAGGTTCCTTAAGTTGCATCTCCTTATCATTCATATACTTCAAATGTAAAAAAGTTCCGTCTTTCTTACAGGTATCCTGTCACCCTCTTCAATGAGCTCTATTATCTTAATGCAGGAGGAACAATTTGGACAGGTATTTATTATGTTCTTATATACTTTTGGTCGTGGACTTTTTTCTTTTTTAATGTGGTGCAGTTCAGTGAATCTAAATATAGAAATTTCTGCAGATGGCAATCCTCCTGTTCAGAATCATGTTTCTGTTGTAGATGAAAAGTTTTCCCTTGGTAAATCCAATTTTAAAAACTTGGTAAGCAGCAATCATGATACTGCACTTGATATCCTTGATAGGATGGGTGTCATCCTTGAACAGATGCGTAATCCACAGATATCAAACTCAGCATTTGGACCTTCACTGCTTCAAAATGGAGAAGAAAATGTTGGGCAGTTCTTATATCTTGAAGGGATTGAGTATCTTATGTGGAATACTTATGACGTCCATTTTTATGCATCATTTGCTTTAGTCATGACATTTCCAAAGCTTGAACTAAGCATCCAGAGAGACTTTGCGGCAGCAGTAATGATAAATGATCCTGAAAAAGTGCAAATGCTATCTAATGGTCAGTGGGTTGCAAGAAAGGCTCTTGGTGCTGTTCCCCATGATCTTGGACTGCATGACCCCTGGTTTGAAGTGAACAGTTACAATATCCACAACACAGACAGATGGAAAGACTTGAATCCAAAATTTGTACTCCAAGTATACAGAGATGTTGTTGCAACTGGTGATAAGTCATTTTGTCGTGCTGTTTGGCCGTCAGTTTACATGGCCATGGCTTACATGGAGCAGTTTGACAAGAATATGGATGGGATGATTGAGAATGAAGGTTTTCCTGATCAGACTTATGATGTATGGTGTGTAACAGGTGTAAGCGCTTACACAGGGGGTCTCTGGGTGGCAGCACTGCAGGCTGCTGCTGCAATGGCACATGAAGTTGGAGATGATATTTCTGAAGAGAATTTTTTGAATAAATTTGAGAAAGCTAAAAATGTTTATGAAAAAACATTGTGGAATGGTTCCTATTTCAATTACGACAGCAGTGGTGGTGTTTCAGGCTCATCTATTCAGGCGGATCAGTTGGCTGGACATTGGTATGGAGGATGGCTTTAGTTCTCAGTCTCGTGTATATAATAGTTTCATGTCTTGCTATTTTTCATGTCCATATGATTTTCTAAATATCTAGAATCAATAACTATTTTGATTTTTGCATGTTATGGATCATGTGTATTTATTCTTTCGATGCTATCTCACATGGATATGGCTGCGGGTATGACCATTTTTATGAAGATTTCAACACGACTAACATATAAGGGGATAAATGAAGTACCCGTGTGACAGTTTAGAATGTGGTCACTGATATCATCGATATTTTGAAAATATTGCGGTATTATCAGTATTTTTAGGTAAACTGATAATATCGGGAAAAGTCATGATATTTTCAAAATATTGCCAAAAAATTATATCGTGACATTATCGTGATATATTCACGAGATATTTTGTATTTTTCATATTTTTATATGTTTTAAACCTATGTTTTCTTTTTTTCTTGGTTTCTTTTGTATTTTGAGACCTTTTCAATTGTTTCTTTTTATTTTAGCAAGAAAAATTAATACAAAACCTTTGTTTCTTATTTATTTTATTATTTTTTATATTTTCAAAATTTCAAGACTTTCCAGAGAAAACCCAACTCTTGAAAAACCCCGGGGAGAAATTGTCATGACCAATACTGGTGACTATGATTTAGAAGAATTGAATTTTTTTTGTCATTTATTTTATGGTTCAAGGAAGACAGATGGAGTTTTTTGTTGGTGTCCTTAGTATTTACATATAATTCAAGGAGTGGGAATTATAAATGGCACATTATCATATCCATACTCAGCAGTGCACATAGTTCAGTTGTCTATATCAGGTCAGAACCAGGACACAGTGTTTCTTATATAGGCGAGAATTGGATGGCCAGGGTTGAAATCTCTACTACTTAGATGTACCTCAACTTATTTTAATGTTTCTTCATGGCTGGCAACTCTATTTCAATAGACTATCTTTTGTTTGCATTTTACTTAGATGCCTAGTATAGTAGATAAAGAACTTTCTTGGTAAAGGGTGATCTTGTGGTTAAAATGCTGTTGATTCCTATATGACACTCCACCTTCTGAATTTCTACTTGATGACAAGTTTGCAGCATTGTCAAAACTAGAATACAAACATGTAGTGTGAAGACTATTAATCTGTTCGGTGTTCATAGGTATGCAAGGGCGTGTGGTCTTGCACCAGTTGTGGAAAAAAGCAAATCACAGATGGCACATGAGATGATTTATGACTTCAACGTGTTACGATTCAAAGATGGAAAGCGAGGGGCCATTAATGGGATGCTACCGGATGGAAAAATCGATACAACTGCAATGCAGTCAAGAGAGGTGTGGCCAGGAGTGACATATGCTGTAGCTGCTAGCATGATTCAGGAAGGCATGGAAGAGCAAGCATTTAGAACTGCACAAGGAGTCTATGAAGCTGTTTGGTCTCAAAAGGGACTGGGGTAATTCCATCACTGGCAGCTTGTGAAGGCGCCATCCCTTCTCTTTGTACATGTGATTATTTATATATATATATATATATATCTATATCTATATATATATATATATATATTTCTTGGGTGAATTTAACAATGAGTGGGTTTCTCATAAAAATTTGGAAAAATATCTTGGGGATTCTTAAGAATAAATAAAAAAAATCATACCAATGTGGTCCCATATTCTAGGGTTCTAGGGAGGGGCAGACCATGCTTCTCAAAAGTATCATGGAATATTTTTATTCTATAAAATTTCCAATTTATTGCAATATTTTGGAAATTTTATTACATCTTTAGAAAGAATTAAAACAAAAAAAATTAAAATATTATAATAGTTGGTGGGCCTGTGCACATATATGTACTTAAATTTGGCTAAATTTAAAAATCAAGAATATGAAAACTGCATGTATTAATCACCTTGCTACAACACTGTAGGTATTGCCCCCTTGGCCGCTTTGTATCAGAGCAAGACTAAAGTTGAGATGCAAACCTGTCTAGACTAAAAGTTAAAAGCCTGCACAAAATCTGGCTACTAAAGGACTTACATAGTGCTAAATCCTTGATTCAAAGCCAAGAGCCTTCATGGCATCAGTTATGGTACGGAAACTGAACCCCCAAAAGGAAAAAGACAAAGAAAAGACTTCATTCTTGGTGATGAAATAACATGATATCTTCCTTTAGATTGATGAAGATTTGAAAGCCCCCTTGGTAACCAAATGTGGTTTAGAGTAAGCCTGATCAACAGCTTCATCAGTAATTATGAAAGAAACTATAACGATAATAATAATCGTTAAAGCGCAAGACAAGTCTGTATTGCTAGCATAGTTGCTAATGTGATAACGTCATTTTACTTGTGTGTGTGTGCATTGTTGGATTGATAAGACAGGTTCAAGAAGCTTGTGTGTGTGTGTGCATTGTTGGATTTGCCATTTAATTTCCTGGTAAAATACTTCTGCAGCTGCTTGTGATAACAATGTTCAATTTTAATGCCTGTGCAGCTTTGCCTTTCAAACTCCCGAAGCTTGGACGAGTGGAGATGAGTACAGGTCTATCTGTTACATGAGGCCCCTTGCTATCTGGGCAATGCAGTGGGCTCTGTCACCCCCTGAACGCGTCAAACAAGTGTTGGGGACAAGAACAGAAGCAGATGTCCCAATCAAACACCACACGGGGTATGCAGCCGTTGCTGGCATGCTGAAGTTGCCTGAAGAGGAAAAGACCAAGAACTTCATCTGGGCTCTTTATGATTATACTCGCAGAAGACTGTGGCGTTGAGTATCCAGCTCGGTCCAATGCGATTCTTTTGTTTTAAAGCACCCCTCATCAAAGACGCTCATCGATATCTTATTTTTATCTTATAGTGATTGATGATTCTCTCTCTCTCTCTCTCTCTCTCTGGTGTTGCTCATACCAAACTGAAAAGGAGGAGCTGCCTTGGGATTAGGAGTTTTGAACCCTAACGTTTGTTTCATGCCCTTTCTTATGAAAGCGGCCCTCGAAAGATTCTAAAGGAAAGGGGGGGGGGGGGGGGGGTGCGGGCACACCCGTTGACCCCAGGGAGCCACCAGCTTCAGCTTATGCAAGGGAAATTACACCTGCGGGAGTCTAACCCTGACTGCCCGTCTAACAGCCGAGGCCTGTTCCAACTACTCTACCCCCTTGGGTCTGTGGAGTTGAAACAAAGTTTTCTAACCACATAATAAATGCAAAAAATATTTTTTTTCTATCAAAACCTTCGCCCATGGGGAATCACTTTCCTGCTTTGACATACCTTATATGGGAAAGTGGCTTCTGGTGCGCGGGGGTGTAAACAAATGCTCTTGTATTTCACCCATGGAAACGAGGGTGAAACAAACAGTCTTTCACACAGAATGCTAGAAAAATAGGCCGCTCCCCACTCTTGGTAAAATGAATGGCCACTCACCGACGGGGCTCCGCTTGTCTGGTGGGAGCAGCTAGTGCACGTCACCTTTTGTTGAGAAGTTGCAAGTTCAAATCTCAATGGTATCCTTGTATAACTAGTAGGGGTCTGCCTGACCTCAGCTTGCCTATCAAGAAAAAATGAATGCCCACTCACATGGTTGGACTCCATGTTTTCAGTGTGTGTTTCATACATACCCAGATAGGAAAATACTTTCTCATGTGGAGGCCTTTCAGTTCTTTTGGAGCCTCCGGTTGGTAAAACCATTGAGTATACCCAACTTCGATCTTGTGGCAAGGATGCTCCCTGTGAGTTTCTAACCCGTGACAACCTGTCAACTTGGTGACATTCACAAGTTACCTCAACCAGTGAGCGGAGCCCTTGCGGGCACAGGGGGGGCTTTTGTGTGAGTGCTGTCTCACTTCACTGAAACCAGAACGCCCCAAGGCAGCGTTTGCGTGGCAGAACAAATGTCATGCGGGCAGAGCCGAGTGACATTTGTCCTGGACTTGCCAGCGCTTTGTAAAGAACCTGCACAGAACGTGTTCTATTCTGTGATGAACACCGTGCGCCTGCATATCAAATGCTGGACAAACCGGTCGGTCCCCACACGGGTGTGTCCTGTGTATCAAACGCTCCCTAAGACACATCTTAGGCACCGTTAGTTTTAGAAGGTGTGTTAAGGTAAACAGACTGCATTTTCCTATGGAAAGCATGCTTTTGGAGGGAAACCAGTGGCCCATCTTGGGCATATTTGGATTCGTGGGAAAAAAGTGGATCCGGGAAACCCAATTGTATCAGAATTTTCCTTGCTTCTCAGGGAATTCGATTGCAATTCCGCTCATTTCTCTGAATCCAACCAGAGCATTTGATTCCAGACACCCATCAGACCAAACGTGCCACTATAGAGGCCGCCATCTTCCCCACTTCTTCAACGACTCATCTGCTCTAACGATTCAAGTCCGAAGTTTCCCACACCCATTTGGAAGATTTTGCTACAGATCAGAGGCTTCTCGATCGATGGAATAGTTTGAAGGGGCACCTATGTCACCAAGCGAAGAACCATCGTTCGAAATCGATCGGAGAGTCCACAGCGTCTCCGACTCCCGCCGAATCGGCACCGTGAAGTACGCGGGATCCGTCGATGGCTATTCGGGAACTTGGGTAGGCGTCGATTGGGACAATGGGGACGGCAAGCACGATGGTAGCGTCAATGGGGTTCGCTACTTTCGTGCCAGAGGCGAGAAATCGGGATCCCTTGTTCGCCCTCACACCATAAGCAAAGGGGTGTCCTTTCTAGAGGCCCTTGCTTGCCGGTACACGGCTGAAACTACAAAGGAAGAAGAGGGTACGTCAAATTTCTCGATTTTGACTCGTTTTCTCTTTTTATGATGCTGTTTATAAGGATTTTTTTTTTGTGAAGAAAATTAGTTCCTTTCGTATTGGTTCTCATCTGTTCCTGGTTTGGCACTACAAAAGCAGTAGATGGTTTGTCAAAATCTGCAATTCGAACTTCGTTTTGCCTTCTTGGTGGTGTTGTCATGGTTTTGATTTCCTTTTTTGTGATTATGACTGATTTTTATGAGAAAATTAGTTGCTTTTGTGTTGGTTCTTTTCTGTTACTTGTTTGGCACTGCAAAAGCAGAAGATGGTGCGTCGAATTTGCCATTTGAACTCATTTTTTCTTCCTGGTGCTGTTTCTAAGGATTTTTAAGTGGTTTTGATTTATTCCTTTTGAGTAATTTGGTTTTTAGCATGTTGGTTATTTTCTGTAGGCCATTTTTTATTATGTGGCTTGGTTTGTTGTCTTTGGAATTACTAGATATTCTTATCATAATCCGGTTGTTATCACATGTGGCATCCTCTAACTACTGGTTTATTTTCTTTAAAGATGAGATGTATGTCTATTCATTAAGAAAGAATAGAGTGGCAATTCAACTTTTGGGCAAGGATAAAGCTCAGGAGAAGTTCAGTCGACTTGAAGAATTGCAACATGCTTCACTCGCTTATTTAGGAGTTAGCTCATCTGGGCCACCTCATGTGATTCGTACTGTGATACCAAGTGAGTCTTGCTTTATGACTAAATTATAGTATGAAGGAAAAGACCCGGATGAACATGATTCTTCTAACATAACTCATTATTTGTATTCTTACATGGTGTGATTCGTGCTTCCACTACTAATACTGCAGAACTTATTCTTGCAGAATTAGATACTTTTTTTTTGCCCTTGTATATCTTTTTGATGGATTCCTTGAGACTTTTTGAGAAGTATTTTTCTTCTCCATTGATAGTGGATTTAGAGGCAGAAAAAAATCAATGGCTGCTGGACCTCTTATAGGCTTAAGTGAAGAACAAAAGGCATACGATGGTTGAAATAGATTCAGTATTGAAATTCGTATAAATGTACTTTGGAAGCGTGAGAACACCACCATCATTTGCACGAGTGGCGGATATGTCAACCTTGAGTTATAGCTCCAGTCTCCATCCAGGAGATTGCAAAAATGGGCTCAAATGGGTGAGCTTCATCATGATTAATGACCATATGACCGATAGGAATGGTTAATTAATGTTGAAAATGTAAAGAATACCATATTAATTAATAAAAGATACGGAAAATGACCGTACTGTACGATACAATTGATGTGTTTCCCGAAATATCCCACAATTTACCAAATCTGCCAAATGGACAATTCTGCAGGTTTTTAATTTTTTTTGGGATGCTTTTACCTCTCGTAGCTGCGAATTTTTAATTTTCATAGGTCACAACGCTAAAAGTTGATGGACTTGTGAAACTCATCAACAAAATCACAATTGATTTTGAGACATTCAAATTTTTTTTGCGAAACTTGTATCGCAAGTCATGTTGCAAATTTTTTTTTCCTTGCAAAATTCCCGAGGAGTATGCATGTAGTATTGTGAAATTACTAAAAACTTGTGAAAGTCTTATATTGCGAAATTCTCAATGAGTATTGCACAGATATTGCAAAATTCCTTTTTCTTGCGAAATTCCTGTCTATATAAATGATGCTTTGTTTCTCAAACCCTCATTTTCATGCAAATGCCCTATTTTCGCAACTCTAAGGGTTCTTTTGGTCTCCAATCCTTTCGACGACATTCTGACTTTGCGAAAATCCCTTACCGGCAATGGTTCATCGACAGTTAGGGGTGTCAACGGGTTGGGTTTGGTTTGGACCCAAGTGAAACCAGACTTGGACCAAATTTTTTGGTATAGTTTCGGGTCCGGACCCGAGTCTAATCAGGTCCATTGTAAGAAAAAACATACTCGGACCCAATAAGAACTACATGAACCAAACTCGGACCATACCATGTAAAACAATATTTTTTCTCATATTTACATTGGAAAATTGCGGGTCTTAATCGAAACTCGGGTTGGGTCCAGTATAAAATTTCACAAACTATACCCGGATCCATGTATTACTCAGACCTTTGGGTTCGGACTCGGGTCTTCTTATTTATAGCCATACCCTGACCCTATAGGGTTTGGTTCGTTGACACCCCTATCGACAACGGTTCACCGACGGTGGAAAACCATGAAAACATGGGTGACACCTAATCGACAATGAGTTTTTCCTGTAAAAGCATGGGCGACACTTTATCGACGGTGAGTTTTTCTGGTAAAAGCATCGACGGTAAGAAGATCGACGCCACTTCATCGACAATGAGTTTTTTCGATAAAAGCATCGACGGTGAAAAGATCAACGACACTTTATCAATAGTGAGTTTTTTTGGTAAAAACATCGATGGTGAGATCTTATGGTATGGGTGAAATAGGAAACCAAAAGTCCATGAGTTGTTCGTTAGTGCAAAAGTTGATCACCTGAAAATATGTTCTCTTCATAGAGAATGTGAAGGATGATGATGTAGAATCGATGGGGGCCTCTGCTCTAATGAACTGTGAAAGCCCCTAAGATGTATTAGACGATGATGATGTAGACTCAATGTATCTCACAGTCATCGTTTGACGTATCTCACAATCAGGGTTCGTTTGACACATGGTATGGGTGAGATTAGAAAAATCAGGATAACGCAAAGTGTATAGTCAACGACGATATTTTATGTTTTCTCCCCATCAAAGGTGCGGTGAAATGCAACATTCTTGAAGCCGAAGAGATGGAGGTACCTCTGCACATACTCTGTTTTCTTCCCATCAAAGAGGCAGTGAAAAACAACATTGTTGTGAAAGAATGAAATGAATGCAATGTATGAGTGACTTCATTTTGTGAAAGAATGAGAAATTCACACTTATACATGTGAGTTTCCTTTAAAGATTTGTTGGACGATAATGATATAGAGTTGATGTATCTCACAATCAGCATTTGATCACATGGTATGGGTGAGACAAAAATCAAGAGAATAGTACAAAGTGTAGAATCAATGGATGGTATACCATGTTTTATCCCCATCAAAGATGTGATGAAATCCAACATTCTTCAGGCCGAAGAAATAGGGGTACCTCTGCACAAACTATGTTTTCTCCCCATGTAATGTATGAGCGACTTTATTTTGTAATTGTGATTCATGGCTAGAATATTTGTCTAAAGCATTGAGTTGACTATCATTGCCCCTTCTACTGTATTAAAGGATAGGATGGTTGTCTCTATCTATATTAGGAACATCACTGGGAGTATTTAATTGAGGTTCTTCATTTACATTATCAATACTTAAAGAATCTTCCTTATCTTTAGAAAGTAATTCAAACAAGTAGTAATTACTAGCTTTCTTAGGCGCATTTGATCAAAGAAACTTCTTTTTTTCAAAAAAATCGTATTTTTTAGAGATATATAGTTTATCATTAAAGATATGTACGACGGAGTAGTAACCAATGTCCGCACTTGTGGAGGGGTGACAAACAATTTTCCTATAACGGTTGGGTTACATCAAGGATCTGCATTAAGCCCTTTCCTATTTGCTATAGTGATGGATGAGCTTACGAGATCAATTCAAGAAAATGTGCCGTGGTGTATGTTGTTTGCTGATGATATTGTTTTGATTGATGAGACTAGAGCTGGGGTTAATGCTAAGTTAGAATTATAGAGACAGACATTGGAAGACAGAGGTTTTAAGTTGAGTAAGAGTAAGACATAATATATGGAATGTCGATTTAGTAAGCAACTAAGTAGTGATGGGAGTGTAGTGAAGCTTGGTGAGCGGGAAATACCGGTGGATGATTGTTTCAAATATTTGGGATCTATCATTCAAAAGAATGGAGAAATTGATGGAGATGTAAATCATAGGATAAAGGTTGGGTGGATGAAATGGAAAAGTGCAACTGGAGTGTTGTGCGATCGTAGAATGCCATTGCGATTGAAGGAAAAGTTTTATAGGACGACAATTAGGCCCGCTTTACTATATGGTACGGAATGTTGGGCTGCCAAGAGACATCATATTCAAAAAATGAGTGTAGCTGAGATGTGTATGCTTAGATGGATGTGTGGAAATACAATAAAAGATAAGATTCGAAACGGAGAGATACGTAAGAAGGTAGGCGTTGCATCAATTGAAAATAAGATGAGAGAGAATCGTTTACGGTGGTTTGGACATATTCGGCGAAGGCCTAATGATGCTCCAATTAGAAGGATGGAGAAATGGGACAATAATTAGTTAAAAGAGGTCGGGGTAGGCCTAAGAAGACTTGGATGGAGATGATAAGAAAGGATATGAATGCTTTGAACCTCACCGAGGGCATGACATTGGATAGAAATGATTGAATGAGAAGGATTCATGTGGAAGACCCGAAATGATTTTCTTTTTTGGTTCATATCGCCGACCCCATTGTTTTTGGGATGAGGGCGTAGTTGTTGTTGTTGTTGTATAGTTTATCATTATGAAAATCATAACATCTAAATCCTTTTTGGGTTTCTATGTATCCTAGAAAAACACAAAGAATTGCACGAGGAGACAATTTGTCATTTTTTATTGGTAAGAACAAGGCATTTGCATCCAAAAGTTCTTAGTCTAGAAAAATCATGGGAGGTTTTATAAAGTTTTCCAAGAAGGGTAATGTTTTAAAGCTTCACTGAAGGAATACAATTTAGGAGATAAACAATGGTAAGGGCAGCTTCAGCCCAAAATTCCTTTGGGATATTTTTTGAAATGAAAAGGGTTGTAATAGTTTCTATAATATAGCCTATGTTTTCTTTCAACCAAGCCATTTTGTTGAGGAGTTAAAGTACAAGATCTTTGGTGAACAATTTCATTTAGTTCCAAATATTTTTTGAAATCATTTGACATAAACTCTCCCCCTGAATTAGAGCAAAAAATAGTGTTATATTATACTCAAATAGATTTTTGACCAAGTTATAAAAGGATTTAAAAAATTTAAATACTTCATGTTTGTGCCTAAGAAAGTAAATCAGTGCAATAAAAAAAAGTTTTTTCTTAAAAGGGAATGACCTTGACTTTACCGTGAATACAATCAATGCAATCAAAATTTTCATTACAAAATTTTCTCAAATGAGGTATATTACCTAGCTTTTGATGCCATGATATCCAAATCATGTACATTATAACAAAAAATATTTTTGGGAATTATCAATCGATCCATGGAGTAGAGATCTCTTTCTCTATGGTCTTCCCTAATATGCATCTCGGATTGAATATCCTGCACCAAATATTGGTCCGATGAAAAGAAGATTCTACAACCATGATCGACAATTTGAAAAATGGAAAGAAGATTGAAATTGGATTTTGGGACAATCTAATTTTTTGTATAAAAAAAATTGAAGAATTTTTAAAGTCACCAAACCCTTTTATATCAAGGAGCCATCAACACTGAAAACATTAGATTTACTTGAATTATTTCTACATTCGGAAAGTAAATGATCATGGGGAGTCATATGGAAAGAACCATCAGAGTCCAAAAGCCAAGTCCAAGAAGCATCTGCAAGAGAAGAAGAGGATATTATGACTCCCATGATGGAAGAATATGAACTTTTGAGAAGTGGTTGTAGGGCTTCCACTAATTGGAGAACGACATGGTTCCAACATATTTGAAATCTCCATTTGTTCCATTCTTATCCTCATACGATGTATCTACGTTTATCACTCTTTGTTCATCATTTCTTTTAAATTCATGACAATAAGGCTTAATGTGCCTCATTTTTTTACAATTGTAGCGTATGATCTTCTGTTTTGGGATGAAGGCGTAGTTGTTGTTGTAGCGTATGATCTTCCTTCATCATTACGTTGCCTCTCAAAGTTGGGTCTTGTGAAGTGAGAAGGCTTGTAAGTGTTAGTGTTGACACTGTGTCTTTGGATCACTAATACATTATCTTGGATTCTTTGGACTTGGTCATGATCTTCAACGTAGTCTCTTTCATACATACTTCGGCCAAAACTTCATGGCTCATCTTTCTCACGATAAGTAATGGTGACCCTCACATGTTCGAATTCAGGTCTTAGGCCTAGCATAAATTGAAAAAAAATGCTCTTATAAGATTTGTTTCTTTCTTAGACGAGCATCATTGAGTGTGTCTCAAATAAGCTCTAATTTAGCCATTTTGTCCCATAGTCTTTTTAAAGATCCACAGTACTCACACAGACTTTTGACACCTTGTGTGCATTGATAGATCTTGTTATGTATTTTCCATTTGTGAGTGGCATCTCTTTGAGTCTAAGTTTGCTTGATAAAAGTCCAAGCCTCATCTGCTCTTTTAAATTCCAAGATGTTCTCACATGGCTCCTCACTGATGCTTCTAATGAAGAGAGAACACTTAAGCATGACCTACTTTTCATACTTTATAGCTATTTTTGTAATCAAAGAGAGTTTTATTTCTCTTATTTCCTTTGAGGGTCTCTTATTTGGATATTTCATCTTCTCCCACTACAACTTTGGTAAGAATAGGTTGAGGTTTCAGAGTACAACCATCAACCAAATGCTACAATTTTTTTCCTACTAATATTCTTTTCACCGTGGTGGCCCACATGTTATAGTTGGTATCAAATTTTATGGGAACAATTACAACTTTCTTGTCGGCCATGGGGTAAAAGAGAATAGAAGCGAAAAAGAGAGAAAATAAGAGGGAGAAGCGAAAGACATGAAGATTGTTGATGGCACACACTTCCTGAAGCACTGAATCGACGTTCCTACAATCTTTACTGTCCACCATGCTATCTTCAAATACAAAGAACAATCAAGGAGCACTAAGGCTCTGAAACCATGTTATGAGCAAAAAATACAAATAGATGCCTCTTATGGGCTTACAAGAAGAACACAATGACTACTTAAGGGTCAATACAAAACTCATACACATACGCCACTTATAAGCCTGAATCACAAGTAAAAATAATGAATATTATTGAGAGATTGGGTGTTTGAGAAAGCAATACCTATCTAAGGGAAAGCACACCTATATATACATAAAGGAGAGCCAATATAGCTGTTCTGAGCGTCCCAACAGCTATAAATGTAGTTGTTGGGATCACCCAACAACTATATTTGGGCAATGACAATATTGCCTATTGCAAAAACAGGAATTTACAAAACTGAAAAAAAATAAAGGAAACAAAAAATATACAAAGACACTAGTGCCCCTAATGGGTGGGCACAACCTATAGAGTGAAAAGACTGAAATACCCCTATTGGGTATTACTTATTACAATGATATATATATATATATATATATATATATATATATATATATATATATATATATATATATATATATATATATATATATATATATATATATATATATATATATATATATATAATACAACTTAACATGCTGCACATAAATGCTTATAAGTTAAGAGTGTATGTGTGTTGTTCTAGAAAACCCAATCTAGCTCGGGAAATCAACTTGTGGAAGGATATATAGAATCAAGGTTTGGTGCCATGTGAAACTGAGAACTGTTTTATGTACTTGAGGGGAACATGGATTTCATCGATTTTTTACAATTGATCCCTTTGTGGACACTACAACTATCCTAGTGACAAAGCGATCATTGTTAATAAACAACGCTTGAAGTTGTATAGAAATGTTGCTCAACTGCAAACTATCTACTGCAAGTATCACATGCAGTGAATTGTAACTCTTATGAAACCTATAAATCATTAGTTTTTTTCAGCTTAATCATTTTTTCTCCTTTTTACTTTTAATACATTTGCTCATAAACTTTTCATATAATAGCTGATGAATTTTTTTATGTTTTTTTCTTGTTAATGCAGATCTTAAGGAGCTTGATCTGACCGGAAACTTACTTTCACATTGGAAAGTATGTGTTTTAACATTTACCTTATATTTATGTAGGCCTGCTGCTGTTCAACGTTATTTTAGGAACTTATATGCTTTTAAAACAAAAAATGATAATTTTCTTGCAAAAGTTCCTGAGGATGAACGCATAACTGCATATCATGGACTAATTGCGACCGTAAATTAGCATACAGTCTTGATGTTGCTCTTTCAGGTACATATTTGTACAACTTCATATGATGCATAATATTTCCACATTAGTAAATTCCAACTAATGCTGTCAGCTTGTTTCAGTCACTTCTCTATTCTTCTCTAAGATTTCAATATTTTATTTCAATTCCATGTTCCATGAAAATATCGAAATATAAAGTAATATTGAATTCTAGTTGAAAAGACATCATTCATGACTGGGTCAGGATCCAGACCCAATTCATCTTGTTTATTAACACATGCTCATTAATGGCATGTTGTAATATTTGTATAACATGTAATGGGTATTTTCGTACCCTAATCACTGTACAAAAGCCTACTTAATGAGAAGCAAAAACGCAGACCCTTAATTGGGTTTTCTCTGCAGCCCTCAGAGCCTCTCTCTCCTCGTTCGTTGCTTTCTTTCATGGTATCAGAGCGACAGGTTCCAGGTTCTCTCTTCAACGTCTTCCTCCAAGGTAATTCTTTCATTAACAAATCCAGGTTCTCTCCTCCCTTGTTGCTTTCCTACTCCTCTCATTCTGCAGAATATTTTTTTTAGTTAACGTATTCTGTTTTTCTGTTTTTTTTCCTATTTCTAAGGTCTGCATCTCGTCAATCCCTTTTCACTTTTAATCGTCACCCACTTTCCTTTAATCGTCATCAGAGTCTGCACCTTCTCTATTTTGCATTTACTTTTCCCCCTCACGCTGTTTGACGTGATTCCATATGGTCACACAAGAGCAAATTCTTGTGTGACTTCATAAATTGTTCCTCATCTTCTTCAGAAAAGTAAGGACAGATTCTGATCTGAATACAATATCAGATTTCTTTTCTTTACATTTTAGAATATCGTTTCATCCAAAAATCAGATTCAGCCCTTTGCATCTTTCAAAAGGAAAAACATGTTATATTCAAATAATGTGTTTATATTTTGCTTCTCATTAACTAATCTCTATTCAGATCAGTTTACTGCATAACTTCGTTTTTTGTCTCGGGTCTGCTGTATAAAAAAAAAAGGCAGCCGAGTTCTGAGTTTTCTGAAATTACGTATTGGTTCTGACCTTTGTTTCTGACTATTTTTTGTTCTACTCCAATATTATTTTCCTTCCACCTTCAATTACCTATGGATTCTTTTTCTTCTTCTCAATCTGTACTTTCTTCCAACTTTCTTAGCCAACTTATGTCAGAAAAACTAAACAACCCCAATTTTCTTAACTGGAAAAGACAAATCATCCCATTCATAAGAAGTCAAGATCTTTCTGGGCATCTAGATGACTCTGTTTTTGTTCCTCCAGAGTTCATATCACAAGATGGCAAGACTGGGGAGGGTGACACTTCCATTACTTTTGTCAGAAATCCAGAATATATATCCTGGACGAAGCGAGATCAGGCTTTGGTTGCCTACATCACTTCCACCCTGTCACAGGAGGTGCTTGTGGCAATCCCCGATGACTGCACAGCTATGCAGTTATGGCATCGTCTCGTTCAGACGTACTCTCAAGTTTCTTAGGCAAGAGTTTTATTTTTAAAGAAAGAATTTCAAATGCTGAGAAAGGACTCCATGACTGTCACGGAGTACTTAAACAAAATGAAAACCATCACAGATCAATTGGCTATAGTGGGATGCGCAGTTAACGACAAAGATATGGTGCAACAAACCTTGAGCGGGCTGGGACCCGATTATCATATATGGTTACTTCCTTGCTGTGTTTGCCAGACTTACCTACATTTGAAGATCTTCGTGCTAAGCTCTTACAATATGAGATGACTTTGAAAGGATTCTCTGAAGGTAATCACAACCCCGTTGGAGCCCACAACGTTCTTGTCACAGGAGTCGCCTATGGTCGAGGACGTGGCAGGTATGAATCTAGAGAAAGAGTTAGTCAAGAGAGGAATGGACAAGGAGTTCGTGGAATATTACCTACTCTTAGTATGCCTCCTAATCTGCAAAGGCAAAGGACACATAAAGGCAAATTGTTGGATTGCCACAATACCTACCTGCTTTCTCTGCAACAAAAGGGGACACATAAAGGCAAATTGCTAGTTTAACCCGCAAAATAGAGGAAAGCAATTGGAGACAAGAAATTGAACAAATACATTGAAAAATAGTGGAGAAGTCAAAGAACTGTTATTGTCTGCTTTGGCTGAATTAAATATCAAACAGAATGATCAAGACACTTGGTATGTTGATTCTGGTGCAGCCACTCATGTCACTGGTGATGCTTGTAAGCTCCTAAATCTTGTTCCTTATGTTGGTAGAAATAGTATAGTCACTGGAGATGGGTCTCACCACCATATTTCGCACATTGGAAATTCTGTAATTCCTATGTCCAACTCTTTTCTTGCTCTTTCAAATGTCATCCATGCTCCTAATATCAAGAAAAATATTGTTTCTGTCTCTAAGCTTGTTGATGACATTAATGCTTCAGTCGAGTTTACTCATTTCTCTGTTTGTGTTAAGGACCTTCACACGAGGGAAACGTTCGTTGAAGGAAAACGACAAGGGAATATGTATGTGTTCCAAGAGAATCCTTCATCTGGTATTCAGTCTGTTGATTCCACCTTAAAGCTCATGTCGTCATCCTCAGTTCCTCCTGACAGTGTTTTTAATCTTTCTGAATGTATTGAGCCGAATCTTTGGCATGGTCATCTGGGTCATTGTAGTAGTTATTTTATTGATAAACTTGTTTCAAGTAGTCTTATTCCCAAGTCAAGTCTAAGTTTAAGTGTCGACAATAAAAAATGCTCTAGTTGTCTTCAGTGTAAAAGTCATGTTCTTCCTTTTCATTCCATTAATAAAAGAGCTTCAAGACCATTCGAGATTATATGTTCAGATATTTGGGGCCCGGCTCCAGTTTCTTCCATGTCTGGCACTAAATATTATCTCATCTTTGTTGATAGCTATTCTAGATACACATGGATTTTCTTTATGAAAAATAAATCTGAAACCTTTAAGTTATTTTAGAACTTTCATTCCTTTGTTCAGAATCAATTCTCTGAGAATATCATTTGTTTCCAATGTGATGGAGGAGGTGAATTCTCTTCAAATGACTTTATTAGTTTCCTCCAAACAAATGGGATAAGTAAGCAGGTGTCTTGCCCTCATACACCTCAACAAAATGGGATTGCTGAACGAAAGCATCGTCATATTGTCGAGAGTGCAATGAGCATGATAGTAATCTTTCAGTTACCTTCTGGACAAAAGCCTTCCATACATCAGTCTATGTCATAAATCGATTGCCCATGAACATCTTGGAAAACAAATCACCCTATTTCTCTTTGCATGGTGTGCATCCAAATTATCATGATTTGCATGTATTCGGGTGTTTATGTTATGTTCATGTTGACAGTTCAATGCGGCATAAGTTTCAGGATAAGGCCTTAAAGTGCAGATTCGTTGGGTATGCTGATGATTACAAAGGCTACAGATGTTATAATCCCGTAAGCAAGCGCATCAGAATATCCATAAATGTTGTGTTTGACGAATCAAATTTTGGTCATAATGCTATCACTCCTCCTGAAATTGAAGTTTATCATCCTTGGTTAAACTCAGATCACTTTTTTAGTATTGATGATGTTTGTTCCTCTGAATGTCATCAAAGAGATGAGGGAAACGTATCTACTGCTGAGCAAAGACCTCAGGAAAGTGTGATTTCTGAGTCACTATCGGCTTCAGAAAGATATAAAGGCATTGTTTACTCTTGACGTGAGAAGGAGATACCCCTCAACTCTAATCAGGAGCAGAATCCTCCTGTTTCCATTCAATCACCTGTTCACAGAAGGTCTACCCGATCTCGACATCCTATTGATAGGTGGGTTAGTTATGAGAATTTTACAATGGATTTCCAACTCTTCTTAGCCTCTTTGGGCAAGGAGGATCAACCCAAAACATTTTATCAAGCAATAAATTCTAAGAGATGGATTGAAACTATGAACGAAGAAATGGAGGCCCTTCATGAATGTAGGACTTGGGATATTGTTCCCAGACCATACGATCGAAATGTGGTTGGATCAAAGTGGGTGTATAAGATAAAGTATAAGCCGGATGTGACTATCGAACAATACAAGGTTAGGCTGGTTGCTAAAGGCTTCACACAGGAGCAAGAACAAGATTATGATGAGACTTTTAGTCCGGTCGTGAAAATGGGCACTATCCGCATCATACTATCATTGGCTGTTGAACACCAATGGACTCTCAGTCAACTGGATGTGAAAAATGCGTTTCTACATGGAACTCTAAAGGATGAAGTATACATGGAGCAACCCACTGGGTATGCAGAAGGAAACTCTAAAGAATACGTGTGCAAGTTAAAGAGAACTATATATGGTCTGAAGCAAGCATCTCGATCTTGGTTTGACAGTTTTTCGCTTAAAGTAGAAAAATATGGCTTTATTCGGTCTCTTCTCGACCATTCTCTTTTCATATTCAAATGCAAAGATGTAGTTACCCTGTTATTGATATATGTTAATGACATTATCATTACAGGTAACTCTAATGAACATATTGAACAGAATCATAGATTCAAGATAAAGGATCTTGGTAAACTGTGATACTTTCTTAGAGTAGAAGTTGACAGGACTGCTGAAGGCATAACACTCACTCAACATAAGTATACCGTTGATGTTCTTAGCAAGGCAGGTATGACTGATTGCAAGCCTCTAAGCACACCCAGTGTACTTCATCAGAAACTCAGTTCCCAAGATAGAGATCTGTATGATGACCCTACAGGATATCGCAGGATAGTAGAAATGCTTCAGTATCTTACCTTCACTCGGCCTGACATTGTCTATTCTATCAATCAGGTATCTCAGTTCATGCATGAACCGCATATTGTGCATATGGAAGCTGTTAAACGCATTCTTCGATATTTAAAGGGAACTATTGAAGATGGTCTTCAATACAGAAAGAGTATGCATGGCCATCACATGCATGAGCTTCTTACTTACACAAATGCAGATTGGGCAGGAGATCCAGATGAGCGTAGATCAGTTTCAGGATACTGTATTTTTATTGGCCTAAATCTTGTCTCCTGGAGCAGTAAGAAGCAAAAAGCCATAGCGAGGTCGAGCACAGAAGCAAAATATAGATCAATGGCAGTAGCTACAACTGAAGTAACATGGATCAGACATCTATTGACAGAAGTAGGAGACCCGATTTTCAAAAGCTTTCTCTTGTGTGACAATCAAAGTGCTATCAATATGTCATTCAATCCCTTTTATCACAGTCGTGCCAAACATATTGAAATTGATCAACATTTTGTAAGACAGAAGGTCGAAGAAAAGGAAATTGAACCAGAATACGTTCGGACTGCTGACCAAGTTGCTGACTTGTTTACAAAAGGACTTATCAAGGATAAATTTTGGATGTTAAAAGGCAAGTTGTTCATGGTTCAAAACCATGTACACCTTGAGGGAGGGTGAAAAGACGTCATTCACGACTAGGTCTGGATCTCAGGATCCAGACCCAATTCATCTTGTTTATTAACACATGCTCATTAATGGCATGTTGTAATATTTGTATAACATGTAATGGGTATTTTCGTACCCTAATCACTGTACAGAAGCCTACTTAATGAGAAGCAAAACACGCAGACCCTTAATTGGGTTTTCTCTTCAGCCCTCAGAGCCTCTCTCTCCTCGTTCGTTGCTTTCTTTCACTAGTTTGGTATTGGAGTCGTTATTATGAGATTTCGTATATGTGTGGTTCAGCTTCACAGGAAACAAGAAGAGAGAGAGAGGGAGATGCACAATGGCTGGGGCGGCGCACAATAGCTCGACCTCCAAGCCCTAAGCTTTATAAAAAAGAAGCAGATATACAATGAGTCTATTGTTACAGAAGTATTATAAGAATGCCATTAATGAAACAATATTGTGCATGTGTTTCATTTAACGTGTGTATGGATCTGGATCCAGATCCAGATCCATACGTATACTATATTTTAACACCCTCCCTCAAGTTGTACGTGATTTTGGATCATGTACAACTTGCTCTTCAATAGCCAAAATTGACGTCCTATTAACCCCTTGGTAAACAAGTCTGCCACTTGATTTTCTGTTCGAACATGACGTAGTTCTATCTCCTTCATCTCGACTTTCTGCCGTATAAAATGTTGATCAATCTCAATGTGCTTCGTTTTGCTATGCTGGATAGGATTACATGCAATGTTTATTGTGCTTTGATTGTCACATAGAAGAAAAGATCGAATAATTGTCTCCACAAGATCACTCAATAAGTGTCTAATCCATGTAGCTTCTGCCGTACCTGCAGCCATCGACCTATATTCAGCCTCTGTACTCGATCGTGCCACTGCCTTTTGTTTTCTGCTGCTCCAGGACACTAAATTGTGTCCAATATATACACAATATCCAGAGACAGATCGTCTCTCATTTGGATCCCCTGCCCAATCTGTGTCTATATAAGTGATGAGTTCATGTCTTCTATGCAGATTATCGTTCTTGCGATAAACAAGTTCGTCTCCTATAGTTCCTTTTAAATAGCGTAGAATGCGCTTCATAGCTTCCATATGACCCTCCGTTGGAGCATGCATAAACTGGGATACCTGATTGACAACATAAACTATATCAGGTCTGGTAAAGGTCAAGTACTGTAACATCCCCACGAGGCTTCTATACGTTGTAGGGTTGACACAAAGATGGTCGTCTTCAGGGCTCAGCCTTTGATGTAATACACTAGGAGTGCTGACTGGTTTGCAATTCATCATCCCGGCTCTTTCCAGAAGGTCAAGAGTGTATTTTTGTTGCATGAGTGTCAATGTGTCTTGTTATCTGTCAACTTCCACACCAAGAAAGTACCTCAACTCCCCTAAATCTTTCATCTTGAAAGTTTTCATTAAAAACTGTTTCATGTCTTGCACATGATTATTTGAACTCCCAGTGATCACAATGTCATCAACATATATAAGAAGTATAACAATGTCTGCCTTTTGGTAAATAAAGAGCGAGTGATCCAGAGAGCATATTCTAAAACCATAACTTTGAATTTGCATAGAGAAACTTTCAAACCAAGAACGGGACGCCTGTTTCAACCCATACAGAGATTTCCTTAGTTTGCACACCCAGGCAGTAGGATCCTTCTCGGCATAACCAGGAGGTTGCTCCATATACACTTCTTCCTTTAAAGTTCCATGCAAGAATGCATTTTTGACATCCATCTGGCTAAGGCTCCATCCTCGATCGACTGCTAGGGATATGATGACACGAATTGTACCCATTTTGACTACCAGACTAAAAGTTTCATCGTAGTCTTCACCATATTATTGTGTGAATCCCTGAGCAACAAGTCGCGCCTTATATCTGTCAATACTTCCTTCGGGCTTATACTTTGTTTTATAAACCCATTTTGAGCCAACTACATTCTTTCCTTCTGGCCGAGGTACTATTTTCCAAATCTGGCATTCATGAAATGCTTCCATTTCTTCATTCATAGCTTCAGTCCAATGACGGGATTGAAGAGCTTGATTAAAACAAGTAGGTTCATCCTGTTTTGTGAGTTGAGACATAAACAACTGGAAATCAAGGGAAAAGGTCTCATAACTCACCCATCGTTGAATAGGATGCCTAATGCGTGGCGATGCTTTCCATATTCCTTGGCTCTGTATTTATGTCCCGTCTAGTGTATATTTGTCCAGAGAAGCGTTCTACTGGAGATAATTCAACATGCATTTGTGAGTCATTTAACTCCCTACTCAAGCTGAAGGAAGGACAATTTGCCTGACATGTTTCTCCTGTATTAGCAAAAAGATCTGCGCTCATCCATGAATCATATACCTCTACTTCTCGAGATGACAACTCTTCAGAGTCATTGACCTGAAAATTTCGTTCATCAAAAACAACATTTCTGGAGGTCCTAATACGTTTTGTAGTAGGGTCATAGCATCGATAGCCTTTGTATTCATCCGCATACCCAACAAATTTGCACTTGACGGCCTTGTCCTGAAACTTATTTCGCAGAGATGAAACAATATGTACATAACATACACAACCAAAAACACGCAGCTCATCATAAGAGGGATGTTGCCCAAATAAAATATAATAGGGAGATTTTCGATCCAGAAGTGCTATAGGAAGACGATTTATGACATGAATAGATGTGTGAAAAACTTCTTTCCAGAGACTAACGGGCACATTGCTATCATGTAACATGCTCATCGCACTCTCGACAATATGCCTGTGTTTCCTCTCTGTAACCCCATTTTGTTGAGGAGTATGAGGGCAAGAAACCTGTCGACTTATTCCTTTATCCCGAAGAAAGGCAATAAACTCGTTCAATGAATACTCTCCTCCACCATCACATTGTAAATGCACAATATCACAAGAAAACTTTGTTTTGACCATCGAATGGAATTCCCGAAATATTTGGAAAACTTCATGCTTATGTTTCAAGAAATATATTCAAGTATAACGGGAATAAGAATCAATAAAGATAACATAGTAACGACTGCCAGAAAGAGAAGGAATAGGTGCGGGTCCCCAAACATCGAAACAAATAATCTCAAATGGCTTTGAAACCCTTTTATTAATAATATGAAACGGAAGAACATGGCTTTTGCAGAGTTCACATGAAGAACATTTATTATTATTATAAAAAAATGAACATAAACTAGACTCTGGAAGAAACCATCAGATACAAGATTTTCAACGAAACCCCGACTACAATGTCCCAAATGACTATGCCAAATATCTGACTTATTACAATGAGATGAATTAAAAACTTCCAATTAAGGGAAAAACCAAGACTCTAAAGGCGAAGACTCTGAAGAATGCTTGGACGACTTCAACTGGAGGACTGAGACTGAAGGCAAAGACACTGAAGGAATCTCCTTGAAGACGTACATGTTTCATTGTCGCTTCCCCTTAGCGAACGTCTCCTTCGTTCGTAGATCCTTAACATAAACAGAAGAGGGAGTAAATTCGACGGAAGAATTCATATCGTCAACAAGTTTAGCTGCAGAAACAATGTTTTTTTTAATATTAGGAGCAAGGACATTGGACAAGTGAAGTGAAGACTTTGACATAGGGATATGTGCACTGCCAGTATGACTAATGGAGTGATAAGTTCCATCTCCCGTAACTATACTACCTTTTTCAAAGTAAGGCAATAAGTGAGATAACTTACCCACATTACCCGTAACATGTGTGGCAACACCGGAATCAACATATCACTCGCCTTGTTCATTTTGCTTTATCGTCATCTGTGACAATGCTGATAACAAAAGTTGTTGCACATCTGCAGATGACGCTTTCGTGTCCACGGTAGTAGCTGATTTATTTTCAATTTTGTTTACTTTTCCTCTATTCTGTAGATTAAACCAACAATCAACTTCCACATGTCCTCTTTTGTTACATAAGAAACAAGTGGGCACTCTCCTCTGATTCCTTGTATTAAAAACCCCTGAAATATTAGGTGTAGGCAAGATACCACGTCCTCCCTGCCCAAAATGTTCGCGACCTCTGCCTCCTTGATGCCCTCCATTCCCTTGTCCAAAACCTACAGAAGTGTCCATGGCCAAAACTGAATGAGAACGAGCTGATTCATTTCCTTCTACCCTTTGTTTCATAATCATCTCATGCTGGAGAAGTTTCGCTTGAAGGTCGTCAAAGGTGGGCAAGTGAGGAAGGCATGATAAAGTTGTGGTAAACATGTCAAAATCAGGGCTTAATCCATTGAGAAGTTGTTGAACTTTATCTTTATCTGCAATAACACTTCCAATAACCGCCAATTGGTCAGTAATACTCTTCAAGCGGCTTATGTATTCCATGACTGTCATGGAGCCTTTCTTCAAACTTTGAAATTCATTTTTTAAGTACATAACTCGGGCTTCTGATATCTGAGAGTATGTCTGAGACAGCTTGCTCCACAGATCCGCCGCAGTGCAATCATCTGAAAGAGTAACTAACACTTCTTGAGAGAGTGTTGACCTATGTCACACGGACTCGGCTAGGGAGGCGCCGCACCCGAGTCGACACGCCCCAACACGGGTGCGGACACGGGTGCGGCTTCGGACTCGGCCTGGACAGGTCAACGCCGAGTCGGACTTGGTCAACGAGTCGAGGCCGAGTCCGTCCACTTTTGGACTCGGTCAACTTTGACCGAGTCCAAAATTGTCCATTTTTATAGCAAAAAACAAAAAAAAATGATCTTTTTATATAGTTTTTAAAATATATATAGCATGAAAAAAGCTAATTATCATTTAATTCTCTCTCTCATAAGCCCCATAAAAAATTATTCTTAAATATTATCATCTAATTCTCTCTCTCAATCTTAAAAGCTAATAAATTCTCATCCACGAGTACCAACACTTTTCATCCACCGAGTTCTATCTCTTATAAAGGCTAATAAATTCTCATCCACGAGTACCAACATTTTTCATCCACCGAGATCATTTAATTCTCTCTCTTTTTCAAATCTAGCTTTGAAAAATTAAAAGCTTTTAATGCTTTTAATTAATGTTATAATTTTAGCAAAAGATGTTTAATGCATTTACCAGAACATGCTTTTAGTTAATGCTTTTAATTAATACCTTGATGATGTTTTATTCCCATGGTAGCTAAGACTCAGCCGAGTCAATGATAAACTCAGCCAAGTTTGGTTCTAACCCAGTTATACTACTATTTTAACTCAGTTAATTCAGGATCTGAGACAACTCGGAAGAGTCACGAGCCGAGTGTCCAAAATTTATATAGATATATGCACACACAGGATATATTATTATATATATATATATATATATATATATATATTTTTTTAAAAAAAATATTTATATATATAGCCGAGTCCCCGTGTCCAAAATTTTTAAAATTGTGCCGCACCCGTGTCGCACCCGCACCCATGTGACATAGGTGTTGACGTAATATAAGCAACCAAAGACTGATCCCGCTTCCTCCAAGCTGTATACTCTGGATTCTTAATAGAAATGATAATTGTGTCACCCTTCTCATCCTTGGTTTCCTGCAAAATAAGTCGTGGTGGTATAGGAACTAAACCATCCAGATGTTCATCGAGATCCTGACTCCGTATAAAAGGAAGGATTTGCCTCTTCCAGGTCAAAAAATTAGAATGAGTAAGTTTTTCTGTAATGAGCTGACTCAAGAAATTTGCAGAGGGACCGGATGACGAGGAGTAATCCACATCAATGGGACAATGAATAAGCAAACAAGACGAATGAAAAGAAACAAACAGATTTGAGATCACTTAATCAATCAGTAGAACTTCAACAAGGCATGTATCTGTGCTACCAATATCTTGAAAGGAAATTCATTTTTTTTTGCAGATTCAGAATCGAGATTGTAAACTGTTATAATCTGCCTAGGCATTGCACAGAGAACACTAAAACAACAATAAAGGAAGGAAAAAAATTGCTAGAATAAAAAGAGATTGTTTGCAATCAAAGAGGAGACTGCAATCAAAGTTGAATCAAACAGACTGCAATCAGAGAGGAGAACACTTAGAAATGATGGCTGCAGTCGTTGATGTCGAGGAAAGAGAGACAAACGTTAATGATGAAGCAGTTTTAATGATGAAGAAGATAAACAGATGATGAACGAGAATCAAGAAAAAAAAAAACAAGTAGCAGAAGTTTAGGAACCTGTTTAGTTCTGGGACCGAGACGGAGATGATAAAAGAACTAGCAGAAAAAGAACGAGTTGCAGAGAAGGGGAGGAGAGGAGAATAAAAGGGGGGAAAGATGAAGCAAAACCTGTTTCTTCAGATCTCGCTGAACACGCCTCTGATAGGATTTCGCAACCACTGCTCTGATACCATATGAGATTTCGTATGTGTGTGGTTCAGCTTCACAGGAAACAAGAAGAGAGAGAGAGAGGGAGATGCACAATGGCTGGGGCGGCACACAATAGCTCAACCTCCAAGCCCTAAGCTTTATAAAAAAGAAGCAGATATACAATGAGTCTATTGTTACAGAAGTATTACAAGAATGCCATTAATGAAACAGTATTGTGCATGTGTTTCATTTAACGTGCGTATGGATCTGGATCCAGATCCATACGCATACTATATTTTAACAGTTATATACATTGCCAACCTCAAAAGATTTAATAACTTTTATATCTGATTGTTCTTTCTTGTATCCCCCACATCCTATGTCACAGGGACTCGCCCAACTGGGTGCCGCACCCGCGTCGACGCGATGCGGGTGCGCATGCAGCACCCGGTGCGGTCAACCCAACCTTGGGTACGTTGACCGCACCCAGGGTCATTTATGTCCAACTTTTGGACTTTATATATATATATATATATATATATATATATATATATATATATATATATAATTTTTTATATTTTTGCCGCACCCCTGCACCCGGGTTTTTTGAAAGTGCCACACCCGCACCCGGGTTTTTTGAAAGTTCCGCACCCGCACCCATGTGACATAGCCCACATCTAATGAGGCAAGCAAGGCATCACCTTTACTTCCCAAGTCATGCTTGATCACTTGAAGTATTTCTAGTGAAGTAGAGCTTCTCATTTGGCTTGCTGGAGAACACACAAACGTGCATATGCATAAATATACACACATACTATGTGCATAAATTGGTATAAGTATGATGAACCTTTCCTGGCCATATTTTGGAATAGAATCAACCAAATCTGTAGATGTCAAAGTCAAACTATGTTGTAACTTATTTCATCCATATTGGATGGCGTCTTTTTCTTTTTTGTCCTCTTGTGATAGCTATGTTGGGGAACAGCCCCTAATGAGACTTCAGACCCAAGAACTCTTGGTTACATTAGTATCACTCTTTGATGTGCTGCTATCTGTTCAAGCCATATCAGATGATAACTTCCAACAGCGTGTATTTCAACTGCCATAGCACGTCTTCATGCTAGGATACTTGGCATGCATCGTCCATGCCATCATCATAACTTGGCCTTTATAGTTCTGCAAAAATTTGATTGATTTGAGTTTGATGGTAGGATGTGAATTCTATCTGCGAAGAACTGCCAGCTCTTGAAGTCCTTGATTTGACTAACAACCGCATGTCACATGATGTATCTGGGATGCATTCTCTCAAAAACATTCATATTTTGGTCCTCAATAACTGTGGTGTGACATGGAAGCAGGTATTACTGTGAGTTTGTAGGAACTTGATGTAGCTTGTCATTGAGATGTAGGGTTCTTGCTCGTGACTACTTATGTTTGGATTCCAATAGGTTGATGTCCTGAAGAATTATCTTCCAGCTATCGAAGAGCTCCACGTGATGTCAAATAGATTGATGAGAATCGAGGTAAGAGCCAATGTTTACAATAGCAACCATGTCTTATAGACACTATTGTTGGATAGCAACAATGGTGTCACATAGTAGCAAACAGATTGATGAGACTGACATGAAGGGGGAAGTAAAAGGTGTTTTCAGGTGCTTTCACGGTTCTGGAATGTCGTTCTGTCCACACTTTTCACTTTGACAAGCTTTCAGGGTTTTAATTTTTCTAAAATTTGTATTTTTTAATTGGAACAAAAAAGGATAGAAGGCTTGCACACTTTATATAGTTGGATCTATCCATGACAAGGATTAACATAAAATAAATGAGGAAATCTTCCAATCCATTCATTGTGGTGTCCTTGCATGGATAGTGCATGCTTTGTGCATAAGGAGAAAATGCCTTCAATTTTATAAATCATATTGGGTATTTGCATATAGGCATTAATTTTTACCTCACCTCAAACAATAGTACCTTTGTAGCTGCTTTTATGAGGAGGTTGTGATTTTAAAACAGAACTGTAGAAATATTTCTTTCATACAGATATTGCCCTGTTCACCATCATTCTCCTATGTGGAAGGATTTGATCTCTTGCGGGTTTTAAATTTGGAGGATAACTTGATAGATACGTGGGATGAAGTTCTGAAGCTTTCTCAGTTAAGAAGGTAAAGTATGAAATATCATTCCCACATCAGAAATTGTTGTTTTTAAGCTATTATTTGGCTGTGTCTGGACTCTGGACTCATTTTAGTTTTTAAAATATTCTTTTGTCCAGCTTGGAGCAACTTCATTTAAGCAAGAACAACTTGAAAAGCATATCTTATCCAGATTTTCATCCAAATCATGATTCCATATATGGTTGTGACTTGCAAGAGAATCGCTTCAAGCATTTCAAGAACTTGCGTTGTCTGCTTCTAGGTATCTTTTCAGCTTTTTGTTTTTTTCTTTTATTATGAGATGACTATGCTGTTTATAAGTGGTAATTTTTGTTATTTTTGTTTGGCTATGTGGTTATTTTTGTTTTTTTCTTCTTTTGTTTCTTATCGTACCACTGCTCAGGTGGTAATAAGATTGAAGATTTGGCATCTGTGGATTCACTAAACAATTTTCCAAGCTTGACGGTGAGGTTCCTGGATTTATAGTTCAAATACTTTAAACCTATTAAGAGACTCTTGCACCAAATTTCTTTTGTCAGTGACAATTTTCATAGAGGATTTGCAATAATAAATGTATATGTATAGCTGTATTTCCTACAATAATCTGCTTGCTGAATGTATTTGAAGGATGTTAGACTCTCTGAGAATCCAATTGCTGATCCTGGAAAAGGTGGTGTGCAACGATTTGTTCTGATCGCACGATTAGCAAAAGTCACCATGCTAAATGGGAGTGAGGTAGTAAAAAAAAATGTTCTGTTTAGTGGTCAGTTTTTAAGTTACAAAATTTTGTTGAAAAAGTTACATCATACTTGGTAGGTGAACCAGAATGAACGGAAGGATGCTGAGATAAGGTGAGATTACACCTTGCTGCTTGTATATATCATATAAATATGAAAATAAAGGGAAACAAAAAGGATAGTAGTTTTCCTAATATTATTTTTTGTTATCCTTTTATGTGTTTCACAATCTCGTGTTCATTATTTTACACAAGCAACCAAATAATGTGCCAAAAATTTCCAAGATTTTGGAAATGTTAACCTTACAACAAACAGGATATCTTACAAAGTTACAAACAGCTTTTCATGGAAAATTTGTTGCAGTTGTTGCTTGAAGAGAAATAAACTTAATACACTCTCTATATAGATAAATGGAATTTATGAATGTTTGTGACTTCAACTTATCCATCATTACCTATTTTTCTTTTCTGAGTTGGCACTCAACTTACAGGTATATTCATCTAGTAATGGCTAACATGCAACTGGACAAACAAGAGATAAGGAAAATGCATCCAAGGTAAGCTGCCATATAGTGTGCTTTTAGGCATTAACTGCAGTTTATCTGACCAACATATGTTAGTAGATCTAACTGCACTCTCCAGTTCAAATTTTCAGATAATACAAGCATAAAGATTACCAAAGTTAGGACACAAAGGTCTCTTGTTTTATAGTGATGATAAGCCTTGAATGAATGCTCATTCATGTTAACACCTTGACCAATTTGGTCAGGTGCATTCAGAGAGAGCTAGGTTGCTCATGTCCCTACCACACAATGCTTGCACTTAACCAACCTGCATATTCCAGGCTTTAAACGTGCCTAAAGCATTGAGTGATTCTCGTGCAGGTTTTTTGAGCTAAAAAGGTTTCATGGTATTGAGGATGAGAAGCGATCTTCTGGGACACTGGGACCTCAGAAAATGGCTTCTGGTTTAATGTGTAAGAATTGAATGTTAAATTGATGGTTGAAGAAGCCATTTGCAAGGGGATTTTGTACGATGACTCATGTATGCCACATGTTGCATGCAGCAATTACTCTGAAATGTGTTGGAGCATCCATGGGGGAAAAGCCGCCTCTTACAAAGAAACTTCCTGCTACAACCACCGTATTCACAATGCCTCCTTATAATTGTTTTTGCTTTTCTCATCTTCTGCACATGCAGAAAGTTTTGTAATCATTGAAAGATGTGATACAGGTTGGAAAGCTGAAGGTTCTGTGTGTCAGTTTCTTTAAGATGAAGTCTGTAAAGCCAAAATTGTTTCTTCCGGAAGAGGTACCATAAACTTGAAATGGGGATTTTTTATCCAAGTATTCTCTAGAAATTCAAAATATGGTAAGAGGAAGACCATTACACGGCAGTCATGTATATAGGTCGACCTTATCCAGCATTAGTAGTCTGTAAAGCCAAAATTATTTCTTCAAGAAGAGGTATGAACATACAATAGTTTCATCATAAACTTGCAATGGGGATTTTTTATCCAAGTATTCTCTAGAAATTCAAAATATGGTAAGAGGAAGGCCAGTACACGGCAGGCGTGTATATAGGTCGACCATATCCAGCATTAGTCTTGGAGGACAAAGTTGGAGTCCGGTCTTTGGCTGCCATTTTATAGAATCCTCACCTTCCAACGATCTTTTATTCTGTTGGGGTATATGCAATTATCATGTGCCAACTTTTTTAATTATCGTGAGATACTTTTCTTTCTCCCCTTTGTTCTCTAAAACATGACATGTTAAGATACGTTACAAGCATTTTACTTTAAGTTATCCAATTTGCACCATAATTGATCATCATGAACTAGGCAAAGTATACTCTCAAGCGTATGCTTGCTTTATTTTTTATTTGGGAAATATTAATCTGTGCAGGGCCGGACCATGCCTTTGCTGCTTGACAACGATATGGATTCTCTGTCTGACCTTAGAATTGGAAGCACTGGAGGTACCATTTTGGTGGACGAAGAAGGCTAACCATTTTGAAAGCACTTCATAAGTTGCACTCATCGTTACACGAACAGAAACCAATGATTGATAAAAAACATCCAGGAATAACACATTTTGCAACAGCAGATATTTTCTTATTGGTGAGAGAGAGAGAGAGAGAGAGAGAGATGCATTCTGTTTTGCTGCTCCTGAAGTTATTTGACTCAAGATTTGCTCTTTTTGCACACATTTATTGTTATATCTGTTATTAGACTTGTATTTAAATTTGAGGAACTAGTGCCATTTAATCTTGTTTCATTCTGCCATGAGTTCATCTGTGCTGTATGCTGCAACATGATATAGTTTCAAAATAGTCCAATGCGATCCTGTTTTTCCCATTTCTCGGATCTCAGAAAGGCTACATGGAATCGTTCCATCTAAGGAAGAAATTCTGGGACCCATCATATAGGTAGGCTAATTGCCCTGATGAACAATCTTTTTTTAGGGACCCTGATGAACAATTTCTAAAGATCAAGATATTACAGAATCAGAAGTGGACTTTAAATGCTGGTCAAACACTTACTAGCAGTAACAGTGATCTCGTTAAACAAAGTTGAGGTGATAACCAGCATCTTCAGACTTCAATCTTACAACCAGGCCTACAAAACTGGCATACCAAAACTGCTTGCTACATTGCTGTGGTATTGCCCATTTCACAAGAGCACTTCTAAACCAGCATTACCATACAACCCATGACTACAATTTCATAACCAGACCTAATACCGAAATGCAAATGATAAACCAACGACCAATCCCGGCACATCTGTTGCTGCATAGCACAATATTGCATGTATCACATGATTCTGAAAACTTGCATGTCTGCAATGAATTATCGAGACACCCTGCAAATATATTCTGCAACAATGATTTATGGATATGCATTGCAACACAGCACCTCAGCATCGCATAAAAGCAATGTGTGAGCGAGTTTCTTAACACTCCGCTTTCAGCTTGTAGATCAACAGTGAGCGGGTGAGTTATGCAAAACAAACATGATGTAACAAGATTTTAAGGTGACAAGGACAAGATCATCCATTCAACTTCAAAGTAGCATGTACCAAAGATTCTGGCATGATTTGCCTGCAATGATTGAAGCATGTGAATATATTTTTGCACATGCATGCACGCACAGATAACCCAACAGCATCACAAAAATAAGCTTAAACGTTAAAATCATATATAAGAGTACAACTCATAAGTGAGACATTTCATAAGAAAATTATACTAGTAACAAACTAAAGGACCTGTCACTGGACATGAAGCTGACAACATACTCCATGCTTCATATGCAATAGATTAAAGGATAAGCCTACTGGGTAATCTCTAATCGAAACAACTAGCATGCATGATTCAGACTAAACTTTATGGCAACAGAGATCTCAGTTGGACTTCCATCGGTTAAAGATTGGAATATATGTTAGTGACGACCATACATTTGAGAAGAATCGTACTGTCCATATCCGGGTTGCGGCGACAGAGTTTTGCCATAACCAGCTGGTGCATTCCCACCATAACTTCCATAACCTGATTGAGGCACTGCCTGTTGATCATAGGTTGCTGCATTCGCTGTTGGTTGCCCATATCCCTGTTGGGTGTTTGCTGGACCACCATATGTTGGACCCTGCACGCTACTGTACCCCGTATCTGTGGGTCCTTGGTAGTCATAACTTGAACTGTTTGGAGCCTGGTGATCACCATACCCTGGTTGAGAAGAGTATTGGCCATAACCACCAGCCTGACCAACAGGTTGTGCATAACCAGGGGCAGTAGTAGAACCGGCAGGCTGTTGGCTGTATCCATCGGTAGTTGGTGCTGATCCATATGGATAAAGATAAGTCTGTTGTGATGGCACACTTGACCCATATGCATGAGGAGCTGACCCCTGCTGCGGCATTTCCCCAGGCTGAGCTGCCCTTAGTGGACCATAGGACTGTGGTGCAGGTCCTTGTGAAGACATGTTATCATAGGTTGGTTTGTTGTATCCATCTTGCATGTACCCCGACTGAAAGCCTGGTTGCTGTGCATACCCTGGCTGAGAATTAGCCTGCTGTCCACCGTAAAACTGCTGGGTTTGGTTTGGCTTTTCATAACCCGAGTCAACATATTGTCCATAGCCCTGCTGGGGAGGCATTGATTGTGAATACGTGGGTGGTTGCCCATAACCAGAACCACCTTGTGGCTGTCCATAATTGTAATTAACTTGAGAAGGGGCAGGATTAGGAGCAGAAGATGGAGGTTCTGTTGCATGACCTCCTTGTCCATAGTAACCATAACCACCAGCTTGAGGGGGGGCTTGTGTAGCAGCAGGTCTTTGATCCCAGCCTGGATTGAAGGTACTCCTTGGTGGTGGCTGTTGAGGATAACCACCATGATTTTGAGGATATCGAGTCTGAGATGGATGAGGTCCTCGCTGTTGATAATCATTACCCATTGGTTGTGATGGATGGGGAGGACGAGCTCCCCATTGAGGAACAGATGGAGGCCCGCTAGGACGATATGTTTGCTGGTTAACTCCGGCAGGAGCCAAAGGCCTCACAGGAGCCTGAATCACAAACACAAAACCATAACATATAAATGATGTGAAGTCATGAACTAATGCAGAAAGTAGTATGCGGTAAGTTGCTTGCAAAATTGGTGAAACTCAATTACATATAGGAGGGGGAGAACTCATGGAGACGAGTATATCCATCTTGTCTAGGTCTAGGTAATCAAAGAATGACCCGCTTAGATGAAATAAACACACTTGGGTGCACATAAAGTATGATAACAGAAGAAACCATTAAAGACTTCCCGCAAAGTAAATCTACACAAATCTCAAAACTGCAAATACAAAAAAATACTGCATTGAAGCACCCATCATTGATATGAATCTAAAAATGACAGAAAAATAGTTATTACAGCTTCAAAACACAAGCAACAAGATGACTAACCAATGAATTCAGTTCAAAAGAACATAACTAAGAGGAAATGGAAAATATCAACCAAATCATTTTATGAATGCTAGCTTGTTTTTATCTGTACTTATTGTCACATCAGATGCAGATAGAAGTATAGTTACAGAGATATTTAGAATCAGTATTCACGCGCTTTATAGTCTTTCCACGTAACCAAGAAGATGGACATATTCATAAAATATGAAGAGCAGAACTCGGGTTTTTTTCATGAGCAGCATGAAAATCCTACCATAAGCATCACAAACAGAGATTCGAGATATCAATCCAACAAATACATCATTTCTCTTGTCAATGTGTCATGTAGGTCATCCGCATAGATTTTCAAACAAATTATTAGGATAACTTAGCAAGCAATTGATCTTGAAGAATAAGACTACATCCATTTGTCACCTTAAAACTATCTTGGATCAAACATGCTGCAAGTTATGTAATTAGGGCAGGCATAGAACCTAGGAGCTAACTGAACCGAACAGGGTCTGAAAAATCTCAGACATAGGAGAAAAGAGATAAGGTACATTGAAGCAATCACGTGGAAGTGTTAAGTGCATCATGAACATGCAAAAACAGATCTTGGTGAACATGGTAAAACACTTAACAATCCTGGGGAACAGTCCAAGAATTGATGGCAACTTTATAAGCTCTCCCAATCCATATAGCATCCATATCATGCCAACATGTAACAACTTTTTCCATGAAGACATCCATTATCAATGCCAACATGTAACAACTTGGAAACAAGTAGTTTGACCTAGACCAATATCGACACCCATAATAACTGTACGGACTTCACCAATGTAAAACTCCTTTGGCATAAAACAGTCAACTTCAGGTTACTTGGTGCATGCATTTGAACATCAGGACGAAAGCCTGGTCTATCAAGAATTCATGACATTACATTACTAGTCCAATACTTCAGCTGCAAAGTCTCAAAGTGACCTTACCAATTATGTGCTTTCCTGGACCATAAAGGACCCAAGAAGATACCCCTCCTCAACTGATGAGAGTACAAATGGATGTAAAAGACATAAAGCTGAACGCATGAGTCTCGGATGTTGGCTCTCCTACCAGATCTGCATTATGAAAGCCAACCAATTCGAAGTCGGCGCTTTTAGCATAAATGAATCATGGCAATTAGCATCTCAAACCAAATGTAATATCTTCCGGTATTTATGCATGTTTTATATGGGATCACGCATGAACACACCACCATCCTCAGGGAAACTGAAAGCCTAATGTAGCATTTTCAAGAATTACAATCTTTACAAATTCTGCATGGAAACTGGGACAGGCAAAATGACCAGCACACAGACATGTTTTAAATATAGAAATGTAAGATCGTCAGCATATAAGAATAGCATGACTTACATTGCATAATAAATTGCATATTGTTCTACGGTTTTTAAAAAGAAAAAAGGCATGACAATTTAGCATGATGGTTGTTTGTAGCATGATATTAGAAACCATACACTTTAATAACTCTTCACAAAGTTTTGTATCCATCGATTTCCCAAGTCATTATTGAGAAGATACCTAAACTTCAGATACAATAAAGCACCAAAAAACCCAAAAAAGGATTTGATGAAAATAAGTTCATAGCTACACAAGTTTCAAAGCAACTCTTGAAGAATTATCAATGGACAAATCAACATCTTTGGCCACCAGTTTTCCAAACACAAATACCCGACATTGCTATGTCACCTGGGTATGGGTACGGAAGATACGACACGACAATTTCAAAAAATGAGGGTATGGAGACGGCTATATATATATATATAATAGGAGGAGGAGGAGGTAGGTCTGGATATCATTGAGACTCCCACCGCCTCTCTCTCTCTCTCTCTCTGGATACGAAGAAGGAGAACAAGGAGGTGAAGAAGAAGATGGAGGAGGAGGTAGGTCTCTCTCTCTCTCCTGCTGCAGAGGGTGGGAAGGGGGAGGTTTGACAGGAGAAAAAAAAACAGAAAAAAAAACCAGTGTGGGTTTCAGGTTGGGTGGGTCTTAGTTGGACCAGACCCAGCCCACGTACCCATGCTGCATCCGGTATCCGTAGGCATGTCAGTCATGTCAACACGGGTACGTGGCCTGTCTTGCCATGTCCCGATAACATAGACACATTGTCTTTAATCCCACAGAAATGAACAACATCCCACAGCCAATGAGATACTAAATTATGTGATAACTATTTTCCTCCATTTGCAAAACGTAGTGACAATTTTATGACTTGCGATGTACAAATAGACAGTTAGACACTTAGTCAAGTTACTTTTAGTTAGGACACATCTAGGATTGCACTGACCACTTGAATGGCTGGTCCTAGTAAATGATCAATAGGTTTGCTATTTGACCATTGACATATCAAAGCTATGGCCCCAAAATGTCATGAAGAATAACTGACAGTTAATAAAACATGTATCTCTCTCCAATTTGCAGATATCACTTCGGGGAAAGAGAAAAGGAAGGTTATGCGGTTTTATTTGACAAATTTCTCACAGTGATTGATGACATCAACAATTGAAATTGCACATGATGCAGGTAAAACCCAACAATAACATTGAAAAAGGTACAAAAAGCCTGCAAATAGCATCTACAGTTTTTTTCCTCATCCAAGCATGTGAAATCTTAATAAGAACATATAATGATGCTTATAATTTCCAAGTCATACAAACCTAACAGATTCCCAAAGCATTTCTTCAAGTCAAAAGCATGTATCTGGGTGTATGTCTAAGGACCTCATGAAAATTATGCAACAACAAGAATCATTCATTGACAATATGGATAATATCAACAATATGCTCAAACCAAGGCAGTCCACCAACAAAGGCAATCTTATTATTGTGAAGTTAAAAATCTGTGCTCATAACAAATGTCTAGTCATTTATCATACAACCAGAAAAAAAGGGTTAAAGGACATGAATACCATAGACTAACCTGGTTCATCAGTACAACTTTGATCATATCCCGAGCAGTTTCTATCTGTTTCTTATTGCCAGTTACTCGAATGGTTCTTTCTTTGGATGCATCACCATCAGAAAGGTGTTGTGGTACCAACTAATGATGACAAAGCATGCTTATTCAGAACTTGGGTTAAGTTGCCAGTAAATGCTACGGTAACTGCTGATTCAACATTCAATTTTTGGATATCATTTCAAAATATAGAGTAATCACCTGAATGCGAGCCCCAGATCTGGTTTGAAGACTCTTAATTGTCTCCCCACCTTTACCAATAATCAGACCAACCTGGAACCAATTTTTACATGTATATAGGTTAAGACAATGATAGAAGCATTATATGCATCTCATGCATGAAAAAAGAGAGGTTCAAATGCCTTATCATTAGGAACTTGAATATGAAGTTGTTCTCCACCAGTATGTGCAGCAGTAAAGCCCTTAGCAACAAGGGCAGGTGAACCCCCTGCCTCAGCCTGCAATGTGATTGACAAAATAATAACCATAAAAAATGTAGAAATGCCCATGTAGTCTTTATCACACATGAAATAAAACCCAAAACTGCTGAACCCATCGAAAAAATTACAAATTTAAATAAACAGAACAAACCTCTGCAATAACATCCTTGATGAGTTGTTCAGCCTTGTTGATATTTTCGGGAGTTCCTATTAGTTCCACTGGCCTTGTTGTAGACGATGGGTCTGCATCAACATCCCTTGTAATCTGAATTTTAGCCCCCGAATTGTACTGCAGGTACCTGATTGTATCCCCAGCCTTACCAATGAGGACTCCAACCTGTACCAGATGATCCACAAGAGACACTCAATTGTCAAAGTAATACAAAACTTCTCTATGTCATTAACAAGTAGAACTAAGAAGCTTTAAACAAATAAAGGCACACACCTTATTGTTAGGGACTTCAACTTTACGAGAAGTATCTTGCTCAAGGTTAGGCTGTTGATCCACCTGAGGAATAATTTGTTGTGGAACATCCTGGGTAGGCTGCTGAGGATTTTCTACGGATGCATTCTGAGAATCATCTGCCGGAACCTCCTCAGAGTTCTGAATCTGGTCACCTTCTTTGGCAGCTGAGGCACAAATCCATCGCAATGTAAATAGAGAAGTTCAAGTTTCAAATAAACAGTTACAACCTTGTAAGCCCACAATCAATTTCTGGATAACACTTCAACGACATAATCGATGACCATGACAAGGAAAGCAATAGGACCAAACTACAATAAAGAAAAAATTAAGAAAATGCAGAACTGATAAGTGTGCTTAAATCACAAGATTGAGGTAGACGTAGGATCCAAACATCAATAACAAAAAAATAACTACATTTAGATTAATTTCTTCTACTTCTTCCTTTTTTTAAAAAGACCCAAAGAAAAGAAGTCTAATAAAATCGAGGAAACACAAAAGATAGGGAAGAATGATGAGAACTCGCCAATATAAGATTAATACCAAAGCAACAAAAAACTATGAATGTTAGTGTGCTTCCCTAGGAAATACTGATTACTTCTCTATCCAACCATAAAAAACCACCAAGCTACCTCGATTGACAATGCAATACATTCAACCATTCACCCCCTGAATCGCAGTGTGAAATCTATATTGCCTCTATCTTTAGAACGTAAAAAGCATGTATAAAACTAACCAAGATAAACAGACGAACGACGGAATAAAACAAAAAACAAGACAAATTTCCATAAATAGCAGAGAGTGAACGAACTGCGAGGGTAAGGAACCAAAGAAGGATATGAATATGAAAAGCATAAAAAAAGTAACTATCTATGTTAATGGAAGGTACCATGCTCAACAGGTTCATCCAATCGAGGTCGTTTCGCCTCCGGGGACTCCGAGGGGGCATCCTCAACCTCCGGGACCTCCGGGGCCTCCTGAACAGAGTTTTCTTCCGCTAAATCCGCGTTCTCGTCGGGTTTCTCCAGTTTTTCGGCGTTCTCTTGGCTCGAAACCTCAGTTTCCACCGGTTCGTTCTCTTGGCTCGGAACCTCGTCGATCTTCCTCTTGTGGTCCGAAGAGACTGGGCTGCCGGCAACCACCTCGCTATCCTCCGCCATGTTTCACCCTTCAGGGATGATTTCTGCTTCAAAAAAACGGTTTATGAGCAGAGACTCAGAGAGAACCCCAGTCCGGGTGGAAGAAAGGCAGATCTCAAATGGGTATCTCTCAGTTAGAACCAACGAGCGCCCTCCAAGACGGATTTGAGGGTTTGGAGACAGAGAGAATATGAGATTCTAGGGTTCTTAAACCCTTTATATAAGGCTGGCCTAGGGCAAAACTATAAAATGACCAGAAAAGATCTTGACCGTTGAAGCTTTTGACTATGGCTTGCGATTCTGCATCCATCTTCTGCCATCCAACTTTTCTCTATGCCTTTTCTTTGAGCCATTGTGAGGTGACACATAGTATAACATAAAAGTCAAGCCCGCATTATTTGGCCGCCAGTTGTACAGAGAGTTGCAAGAAGAGACCTAAGGGAGGTACTGAGAAGTAGGGGTGGCAATTTCTGACACGACCCGCCAACCCGCCTCTTAGGCGGGTTCGGGTTGGGCTTAAGCCAACCCGTTTAATAAACGGGTCGACCCGCGTAACCCGTTTATTAAACAGGTCGGGTTGCCAACCCGCCAACCCGGCTGACCCGTTTAATAAACGGGTTAGGCGGGTGGGTCAACCCGCCAACCCGTCTGCCCGACCCGCCAACCTGCCAACCCGATCCGTCAACCGCCAACCCGACCCACCAATCTGACCCGCGAACCTGAAAACCCGTTTACCCGACCCAACCCATTTATTAAATGGGTTGGCGGGTCGTGTCGGGTTACCCGTTTATTAAACGGGTCGGGTTCGTGTTTGCCACAGCTGACCCGTTTAATAAACGGGTCGGGTTTGGGTTGAGGTATGCTGACACGCCAACCCGACCCGCCAACCCGACCCGATTGCCACCCCTATTGAGAAGTGAGAACTAATGGGGGCCGCTTGTCTGGCAGGAGCAGCTAGTATACGTCACCTTGAACGTTGCAAGTTCGAACCCCACATGGTATGGTTGTATAGTTGGTAGGGGTCTGCCTAACCCAGGTTTCTCTTTTGAAAAAAAAGGAGATATTGGGCTGTCTTGTAGGTAGCTTCGTACAACTTGTAAAAGTGTAAAATAAGTTTAACAAGACCAACATCAACACTAAGTGTTAAGTTTAGACCAACCAACTTGTATAAGCTCGTTAACTAATAATAATTATATTTATATCATAGAATGTTGATTATGAAGTATTTAACTTGCAAGCAGCAAAACTGGATTCCAGATGTTGTTGTTTATAGCCTTTCAAACAATCTATTCGATTTTATAGTGAGCCAGTTCAAACTTGGTTTGGTGTAGGGACCGAGCTACACAGGAGCAGGGGTGTCAACTAGTCGGGTTTACCCGGACCCGACCTGGACCAAACCCTATAGGGTTCGGGTATGATGATAAATAATAAGACCTGATTAAGACTCGGGTTCGAACCCGAAGGTCCGATTAATACATGGATCTGGGTATAGTTTGTGAAATTTTATACCAGATTTGAGCCCGACCAGACTTTCGATTAAGAACTACAATTTTTCAATGTAAAAATAATAATAAAATATTATTTTATCGAGTATGGTTCATGTAATTCTTATCGGGGTCTGGGTATGGTTGCTCTTATAGTAGACCTGATTAGACCCACGGACCCGATGCCATACCCAAAATTGGGTTCAAGTCTGGTTTCACCTGGGTCCAAACCAAATCCTACCCGTTGACACCCCCTACACAGAAGTCCTCAATAAAAGGGTTGGGGTCATAGTGGGACGTGTCCACCCCCAATAACCATCCTCTCTCTCTCTCTCTCTCTCTCTCTCTCTCTCTCTGCAATCGACCCATTGCCACACACGGTCACACAGATGTACCCACCCTAATTTGGATTTCTAGCTCTGCCATTGATTAGGTGGTTTGAGTGTCCAATTCTATCAAATTTAATATAAATTTTTTTTAAGCTAGTTGAAGTTAGGCAGACCCTTACCAGCTATACAACGATATCATTGGGATTCGAACTTGCAACATTCCAACATAAGGTGACGAGCACTAGCTGCTCCTACTAGACAGGCGGAGCCCCTCTATCAGTGAACTTTTGATTCAGCAAATGGTTTATCATCCCCCAATAAACTCAAGAAGATACCCAAACTTAGTTTGGACAAAATTCATCTAAGTTGATTGGATTTTATAGAATACTCAACCAAGCTTCACATAGGGATAGCAGTGGACCAGGGGAAAACGGGGCCCTGCCCCGCCCTATTTAATAGTAAACATTTTGTTTTTGTTAGTTGTTCATGTTATAATGGTAAGCGTGTATGTTTAATTGTTCATAATGCTTAAATTTGATTTATTTTCTTTTCTATTTCTCTATGATTTTTTGTGTATTTTTTTCATTTTTTGTGAATTTTCTCACCATTAGTTGACTGTTCGATAATTGGGACCACTGTGCTGCAGCACAGTTATCAACTCTAATCCTGGTAAAGTAAATATTAGAACCTTTAGTTATGGAATTCGTATATCTGTCTTTTTTTATAATGAGGAACCCTTGCTGAAGCGAGGGAAAACCCCAGGTGGGGCCCATGACCACCTACCTGGCTTATGTTGCTCACCTCTGCAAGCTACAGACACACCCATGCATCATCGGGGTTTGATCCAGCATCTTCAACTCAATACTTCACAACCACCCTGCTTGCCATTCGGGTGACCCCCGCTGTGATATATGGTATATCTTTGTCATGTGGGTGGAGCAGATGGGCGGATGGAAAGTTTTTCGCTTTTAGGGTATCTTCTACATAATTTGTGCTTGACAAGAATGCTGAGATGTTGGACATTAGGCATAGAAATGGGTATGGATTTCTTGTAGGGATGCAAACGGATCAGATTCGGATCAGCTAAATACATGGGAAAATCGGATCTGGATCAGGTCGGAACAGCCACAAAATCACAAAACTCGATACTGGATGCGACCCATTTGCATCGATAAATCATGGGATGGAATGAGTCGTAATATCTATATGAATGGTTTATGGGACCTAGTCTAGCTCGTTTGATTTTTAACACAAACACGAGTGTTTCTTTGAGCTGTGAAACACACTGCTATTACTTTGCAACGTTCATTTGGTACTCATGGTGCGCAACACAAACAGTAGACAGGTGGTGAAACTCCTATTGCTTTGCAACGCGATAAGCTGTAATATATGTGTTGGTCCTGTGTGTAGATTTTTTCCCTTTAATTATGTGCTTGTATATTCAATCCCAATCACTCATCTCACTCGACATCCGTGAGTGTAGCCCATGCCCATCTCGATCAAGCAAGATGGGTGGTGGGGATTGAATATAATCAATCACTCTACCGAGTCTCTCTGACATTGCCCTATGAGCCATGAGATCATGGCCTGAGCATATTCCTTCAAATGTCTCTTCATGTGTCCCTCGACAGCTTCTCACTTCTCTCAACATGGTCCAGTTGTTTGGTTGGCAATGCATTTCCTAGCTCTAGTCCTTTTCGTGGAATGATGGTTTGAGAAACTAGGCTTTAACCCCATTAACCATAGCCCTTGGAGAATAATCACGTTCCCACCCCTTGCGCAATTTCCAAGTGCTTTGAAATCAGAACTTTCAATTCAAACGCTCAATCTGCTTCAACAGTTTTCCCGTAGCAACCAATGTAGAAAACAGCGGATTTATATATTCATAACAAGAACAGAAGGTACAAAAGCCCCAAAGGGGTTTGGTGCAGCGGGATGGGGCATAGGCCACTAAATGGGCGGTTCCATTCCCATGGATCAAGGCGACTCCCTGAGAGCAACGGGTGCACCATGGTTTTAAGCCACCGGAGAAGCGGCCATAGGTCGGCAGGCACTGACAAGCACAACCAGGTCTCTTACTCTGTGGGTGGTTTCTCCACTCAGAGAAAAAAAGAGGGTACAGAAGGTACATACCTGGCTAGAGGGTGCCCAGTGGTTAGCATGAATTGCACCTCTTGGAGATTCAAAAAAAAAGTTAATCTAACATTAAATAGATTCAGCCTTACTAAAATAACTAAATACTGTTAAAAGAATGACAAGAATGACATTTTTTTTATAATGCATGGTTACTTTTTGAGGTCATAAAGTTATTTTTTTTGGAAAAGGTGTTTGACTTTTCATTTTCCTCAAGTTCAAAGACTTATAATAACAAAAAAAGTAACTATTTAAGGGTATTTTAATCATTTTAATAAGGTTGAATTCATCAAATGCTAAATACAACTATTTATTGTTAGATCAACCTTTTAAAGAATCAGTTGGTTCTGTCAATACACAGAAAAAAAAGAAAGGGTTCCTATACCTTGTAATAAGTAGCATGTTCAACAGATTAAGTACATAAGCAAGCAATATAATCAGTACTAATAATACACCTCCAAAATAATAATAACGACAGCCAGACCAGATACAACATATACATTTACGTAGACAAACAAACATTCAAAATTATAGATATGTTCTTAGTAAAGATCCAATTTGCTGGTAAAGCATCTTTTCCATATCCAATTACTAACCACTTGTTCAGCAACTGAGATCTAGTGACGTGCAAAACTTCACCATGAAAAAATGCTTCTTTGATTTGCACTTGTATGAACAAAGTATCTTATCTCAATCCGATTACCGGCCAAGGAGATGCACCAGCAGACAGCAGCGTTGATCTGATGACAGGAACATGCCTTACCACAGAAAATGCTTCATTAAATCGCGCTGCTTGCACCATAAACCGAGAAACCTTCTGCTGCAAATCAAATAACCCAATCACCATTTAAGTAATCGGTTGTACCTCAAGTAAAATTGCTAGATGAATTGTTGCATGTAATGCCTAACCAATCTGTATCAATCAATCCTACTAGAAGATTAAGCAAGCACTTGAAGCTTATGACTGCACAACCAGGAGTCATTGAGAAAAGGATTTTCCTAACCACATAATCATGCTCTGATTTCGGTTATTGAATAGGAAAATGTTAGTATATGATTACTGCGTGGATAGAAACAAAACAACACTGGTCATATAGTCAAGGTAACCACAACCTTGGCTGAACAAAGTCATACATCAGCTACGTCAATCAGCAAGACTTATAAAATGAAAAAATGCAATATGAATATGATAAAAAAACAAGATCATAAAAAACCAAATTAAGTAATGAACACAATTCATCACACCCAACATGTGTGTCCATGTCATGTGAAGGTCAACACTAATATGCAAACCCGAGTGGAGTAGCTTCCAACCTTTAATTCATGTTATTCAGTTGACAAGAATAGTCTAATCATGACCTCATTACCGTTCTGATCACTCATCTTAGACAGCCAAAGCCATTCAAAAAAATTTATTACTACAAAAAACTTTTTTTTATCTTACATAAAGTTCTGTGGGCAAAACTTGTCTAGATTAACAGATATCATCCAGAAACCTACTTCCTTTTTAATGAGGACGGATTTTCCAGATTCTGAACTTGGTGTAAATAATATGTAACTTTATCAATCATCCATCAGTCATATTACATTGACAGGTGATTGAAATGTTCAGACAAAATATACTAAAGTTGAATCAGCATAAACTGTAGTTATGTAATATCATGTGAGTTCCAAACCAAACAACAATGATGGCAGCATGGATTACTGAGCTCAATGTTGTCAGAATCAGTTTCTGAACCGAATCATTTTTCAAAAAGATTCAGAAAAACAGCCGAAATTGGATCAACTCTAATCGCTTTGACTTGGTCTATTTAAAAAATTATTTCTAGATTAAAAAAAAATGTGAAAGTTCAAGAAAATTTATCTAAAAAAGAAGATACAGAAACGAAGTAAAAGATGACTTATGACTCATGAACTTAAATCAAATTCCAAATATGCATTCAATGCTTAAACAAAATAATAACAAATATCATAATCATAACCCCGAAAAAACCCAATTCTGGTTGTATCAGGCCGATACAGCCAATTCAATTGAAAATCAGGCAATGCTAAGAGGTGAGGTACTGATTTGATCCATTTGGACTAACCACTATTTTTATGTCTATTTTTGTACATAGAAGTTGGTGTTGGAATATCTAACTTTCAGTGTCATGATATTTTATTTGAAAGTTCTATTACAATACCAAAATCAGATACAATCTCATAAGTGATGAGATTTTGGCTGATGATGCTAAATTATCATGAAGTTCTGTCCCGACACCAAAACAATTGTGCCAAAATAATTGAATCGTGAAAAGAAAAAGTAAACAGACATTTATCATTATTTTACTCTTCATTACTGCCCTGTTTGGATCTATATTTATTTATTGCTTACATATATAAATTTAAGCATGTTTTATAAAAAAGAGTCTTGCCTTTACTTTTAATTAAGTGAAGGATTGGATCATCACTATTTAAACTATAATAGATAAGAAAAAAATATTAGTAAGGGTGATGATGGTGATGGTGGTGATGACAAAGTGGTGGTGATGGCAATGTTGGTGGTGGTTGCAGTGGTGGTAATAATGGTGGAGTGATGGTAGTAGTGGTGACAGGGATGATGGAAGTGCCATGGAAGAAAATAGGAAAATTTTCATTTATGGGCCAAACTTTTCCTGAAAACTGTCAAACAAGGGCCAACATTTATTATTGTCCTTTAACTTAGGTTAAATCATAAGTCAAATTACAACAGTGCCCTTCATCATTAAAAGTTCACACTATTTACTTTTTCTTTTTTTTATGAGGATAAGTATTTTTCAGTTTTAAAGGGATAATACAAGAAAGAAAAAAGGACTCATGTTTTCCAATATGATGGGTGTTGGCATGAGGTCCTTATTTGACAATTTCTAGGAAAAGTTTGTCAAATAATTTGGAATTTCAAAAACCTGTCGCCCATATTTGGAATTAGGTGCAAAAGGAGCAGACGGACTCGGCTAAAAGGTCAACGCACCCGCGTCGACACGCCCCGACACGGGTGCAGACATGGACACGGACACGGGGCAGACATGGTCAACTAAGTGTCGGACTCTGTCAATGCACCGGGGCCGAGTCCGTCCATATTTTGGACTCGGTCAACTTTGACCGAGTCTATTTTTGTTCATTCATTAAAATTAATTTGGACTTCGGTCCGGATCCGGATCTGGAACCGGACCCGACCCGGATCCAAGACGGTATCGGGGTCAGGGCCTGACCCTTAAGAGGTTACGCAGGTGGAGGGGCAGACGACAAACCCCTCTCCGCTGATCGCTCCCTCTCCCCCACCCGTCCCTCGCTCCTCGTCCCCTTCAGGCTCGTCGGCAACCCAGACCCCGGCGACCGTAGTCGCCGGCGATGCCAGCCACCGGCGACCCCAGCCACTGGTCCTCTTAGGTATATCCCTCATCCGTCTTCCATTCTTCTTCCTCTTCCTCCGACAGCTCGTTCGTTCGTTCAATAGAATTACTTTTTTATTTTTGCTTTAAAATTTACAATCTTATTATTATTATTATTATTATTATTATTATTATATATATATATATAGTTGTGTCCCCGTGTCCAAAAATTTTGAAATTGCTCCGCACCCGTGTCGCACCCGTACCCGTACGCGCACCCATGTGACATATGTTGGCCCCTAAATAAAAATTTTCCAAGAAAATAAGTACTTTTAAAAAAAAATAAGTAGGCCTCCCCCTACTGGGTGAAATTTATAAAAAACTATTAAAAAAAAGTAAAGAAAATATCCAAACACCAAAATTTTCTCTTTATAATAAGCATAAATGGCTAGGAGCAATTTATAAAGTGATCCGAACAGGGGGTGCATTTTTTGTAGCCATTTCATAGAAGATTGTGGGCACCATGCTTTACAAAATAAGAGTCCAGACTAGATCAACAGGCCTAAATCCAATTGAATACTAATTTGAACTGTGCAAATTAGGAAGACAATGACATGACCATCCACTCACTGTGTTCCTACACAGGAAAATGAATTAAGAAGAGATGGCATAGAAAATAAAAAGAAATTAGAAATCTAAGCATCACCTGGAGATAGCGATCAGATTGTCTTAGAATCCAAAGCACCTCCATTAAATGAATAATATCATACCAGGGTAACAAGTTCTTATGACAGTTCCAAACAAACAATGCATAGTGATACATATAAGTACTAACTGTATGAAGCAGTCAGCTACAATAAAGCAAGTAAACAATCTTACTTATGGTAGCACCTGAGTAAATAGCATCGCAAGAGTTGTTACATGTGTTTGTTTGAGTAATATTCTATATCAGTGTTGTAATCATACCATATCGTATGATATACATCGTTACTTTTTGAAAATATGATACACACTCATATCGTGATACAAGCGTGTATTGTACTCGTATAGGGTGTATCGTAGGATACACCCATGTATCGTATTGTATTGTAAGATAAATGTGTGGAGCACTTAAAAAAGACCCGAAACTTACTTTTTAAGTTGAGTTTTAAAAGCCTCTTGAGAGTCGATTTCTCCATTTGTCTAGAGGCTGTTAGAAGAGAACCCACACACCCTAGAAGACGTGAGATCGATTTGGGGGGCGATTCATGCTCAAGAGAAAGAGCTTTTGCGATTTTTCTCAAGTAAGAGTGCAGTTCCACCATTTTTTCACTCAAGGAGGTGGAATCTCTATTCTTTGCTTCTTATTGAGTTTTTGGAGGAAAGATGACATCAAAAAATCCGACATGACAATGGGGCATCAAGTAATGAGTGAAAACCGATTAAAAATCAAGTACAACTATTGCCAAAATTCTTTTTCGGGTGATATCTCTCGATTTAAACATCATTTAACCGGGACACATCATAATGTGCAAGCATGCACGTCAAGAAAATTGTCGGATGTGTATTACGAATATGAGCTCCTTCTAATCTTACAACCCTTAGCATATGATCAGAAGTAGGAACTTCTGCAATGAAGGAGAAATGTGTGGTTGTTGCAAGTAGTAATGTTGTTGCGAGTACAAAAAGAAGATGAGAAGGAGAAAGAAAAAGAGGAGGAGGAGGGAGTTCTTCGAGAGGAGGCAAAGCTAGAGGCTCTATTATGAACTTTTTTTCTCCTAAGATTGCTCTTAGGGCGCAATCCAACATTCGTATTGCTATGACTCTTTAATGTTTAGTCAAGCACACAAATGTCATGGTTGGGAAATGGTTCTATGATGCCTGCATTCCTTTCAATGCGGCAAATACATTTCATTTTTAGGTCATGACAAATACCATAACCAGTATCATATATGGATATAAAATGCCTTCATATCATGCTTTGAAAGAAATAAGTGAAGGCATATTGTGATGAGACAGTCATAGAGAGAAACTCGATGTAGCATCATGGTAGATGGGTGAACAGACAAAAAATCAAGGACCTTGATAAATTTTTTTATCTATTGCCCCAAAAAGGCTGTTTTTAAAGTTAATTGATATGTCTTATATACCTAAGGCATCAGACATATTGCTCAAAGTTTTTCATCAGATTGTGCAAGAGGTTAAACCTCAAAATATTGTGCAATTTATTACTGATAATACAACAAATTATAGGGCATCAGGTAAAGAATTGACAAAAAATTTTAGGTCATTCTTTTGGACCCTGTGTACTGCCTATTTCATAAACCTCACGCTTGAGGACATCGGCAACATGGATGAGATAAAGCAGACAGTTGAATGCTGCCAAAAAATTACTAAATTTATTTGCAATCATGCATGGGTTTTTAGCCTAATGAGAAAGTACACTGGTGGTGCTGAGTTGATTCATAGTGCAATTACTAGATTTGCTACGAATTTTTTGTCAGATCAAAATCTAATAAAGAATAGAGCTGCACTAAAAAAAATATTTTCATCACATGCGTGAAATGCATATCCCCATGCACAAAAAAGAAAGCCTAGAGAAATTATAGATATTGTATTCAAAAGTGAATTTTGGGATTCAAGTGTGAAGTTGTTGAGAATAACTATATCTTTGGTGAATGTACTTCAATTGGTTGACACTGAAGACATATCAACTATGGGTTATCTCTATGAGGCTATGGATAAAGCAAAAGAAGTCATTGGAGATAATTTGAAAGGAAAGAAAAAATTGTAGATACCTATATGAAACATTAATTATAGGTGGACTGAACAACTTCATCATCTCATCATACTGCAACATATTATTTAAATTTTGCATTTAGATACTCTCCTACGTTTAAAATGGACAGGAAAGTCAATAAGGGACTTTTGAATTGCATCAAAAGGTTGAACCTTGATTATAACATTCAAAATCAAATTCATATGGAAATAGAAACTTATGATAATGCATTGTATAATAAGTGGAGACATGCAGCAGTGCGAAACCGCTCCACGATACATCTAGGTAAATTATTTTGTCAATTTCAATTTTAATTTCATATTGTTATTTAGTTATAATGTTTTGTATGAATGTATTTGTTATTGTCTTACTGATTTTCCATTTTCTTGTTTTTTTTATACAAGTGGTGAGTAAGGTTTGGAAGTAATGTTCCAAATTTGAGAGTTTTTTTCATTCGCATGCTTAGCCAAATATGTAGTGCAAGTGGATGCAAGAGATACTTAAGTGTTTTTGAGCAAATTCATATAAAAAGAAGAAACAGATTGGAGCAAAAAAGGCTCAATGACCTCATCTACGTTCGCTACAACTTACGACTAAGGCAGAAGAATATAAAATTATAAAATTTATTTATTATTTTCATGTATTTATTTAAAGTTTTTTTTATATCATTCAAAAGCCAACTAATTTTATTTTTTTCATGTCATCTTTTTATGCAAATCAAAAAATTATCATCAAGGAGGCACAAAAAGCAATTTGATCCCATCAGTTTGGAACATTTTGATGAATTGGATGCATCAGTTGAAGAAGCAGCAGAAACTCTTTTGAATGAAGAGGACGTAGATTAACGTGGAAGAAGTACAAGAAGTACATGATGAAGACCCCACGTATCTTAGAGACGATTTGGATGTCGAAGAAGGAAGAGAAAAAGAAGAAGATAATGATGATGAAGATGATTATGATTATTGAGGTTTTATATAATGTTTTAAAAAAACTTGATTATTTAGCACTTAAATTGTTCATAAACTTGGTTATTTTGTTTTTGTAATATGAAAGTACGAGTCTTATGGCTTGTTCTTAATTGCAAGATATTTAATATTTTGCATTGTTCTTGTGAGATATGCATGCAATATTATCTATGATTCTATATTAGTTGATGTTTGATGATGTCTTGTGCAGCTCATAGAGACATAAATGCTTCAAATGTGATTTTATGATTGTATTTTGTGCAATCCATCATTGTTTATGATATTTTTAGATTTTTTTATTTTTCCTGTTTTTTTAGATTTTTTTTTAAAAGTTATTAAAAATTTACTATATTTTACTATAGTGTTACTTTGGGCCTCGCTGATACGGGTAACGATTCGATACTCACAACATTGTTCTATATGACAAACTTTGAAAAAATGAGAGCTATTAAAAATTTGTTCAGAGTGAATTTCATGACGAAGATAGAATGTTAAGCAAGAAGGATAACAATGAACTATTTGCATGTTGTTGCATCTATAAAAACACAAAAAAAAATCAGATTTCATTCAAATAAACAAACAGTACCCAGGCCTTCTTGGAGTTAGAAGACATGAAGATCTTTTTTCTAATTTAACATGGGAAGAAACAACAAAAAGAATATGATGATGCCCATGTCACTCCAATCCTACCTCCTTGTGGTTCAGATTTGTCATTCACCCCATCAAACACTTTAAAAGAATAAACAATTTATAACACCATCCAACTATTCAAATAAAATTTTTCAAACCATACAAGAAGCTAAAATAAAAGTATTTTCAAACCATGCAAGAAGATAAAATAGAAGTCCAATTCATTTTTCATCCAATAACATGATGGATAGAACACATCAATCACATTACTAAAACAAGAATACTCAATCAAATCATAACACGCCTACCTTAGAACTCACTACTACAAACGCATCAGAAAACCTTGCTAATCACACAATCAAACCTTTAGATAAGAATCAACAAACAACTCATAACACGATCCCACGATTCAAGTGAAATTCCAAATCATATAAGATAAACCTCAATTCTTTCTCTATCAAATTAAAGAGATGAGCAGAGCACATCAATCACATCAAATGAAACAAGAACACTCGTCAAAGATTAACGCTTCCCTGGGAAAACCAGTCATACTCGAAAGAAAAACTTGAGTCGAAATTCATCAATACAAAGGAAGAAAAATTATTACCTTGTCTTCAACGCAGATCTTGATAGGTGGACTCCGGTTCTTACGCTTAGCCGTGTACCATCTTCTTCCAAGCATAAGAACTCCCATCGCCACAACACCGATAGAGAGGGACCAGAACGGGTTCGTCCTCAAAACAAAAACCTTCATGAATTGGAAGGGGACCTTCCACCAAGCCCTCTGCTTGCTCGCTCCTTCAACAACAGAAAGCCCTCCTTCTTCGACATCTCCACAATCCAACCCACCACCAACCTCCATCCCCTCCACGTTACAACCGCCACCCACCTCGTCTTCCATCTTTTCCACCTCGGAAAAACGATTTTCCGTCACATAATCGCCGGAATCCGACGATTTCTCCGGCTTCTCGTCCTCCGAATTCCCCATCTCGACCACCCTCTCCCTGAGGCAAGACTCCAAACAGGGATCAACCCATTTGAGATCTTCGGATTCTGGGGCGACCCCCGAAGAATCTCCGCCGTCGGCCTCCTGGATCCCCATGAAATTGACGGTGGGATCGGCGGAGAAGTACTGGGGTTTGATCATACCGTGAGCTTCGTCGTCGAAGAGCCCCGAGCTTTCGTGATCTTGGGCTTGTTGGGGAGGTCGAGGAGAACCGAATTCCTGATCTGGGAGGATCTCCCAATCGGTGAAGTTATCTCCGGAGAGATCTTCCATGGCGGTTTCACAAAGAAACAGAGGAAGAAAAAAAAAGGTTAAAGTAAAAACAGAGATAACAGAAGGCAGGATGATGTGCCGACGCTAGCAGAATTCCTGGTTCTGCCCCTAGATATGACCCACATTGGACAAATCTTGCAAAACGGAAATATTGGTAAACTTGTTTTGGAGCTAGGTCTGATCCGTTTCAATCACTTGTAAGTTATAAAATAGAAGGGCAGACGGACATGAGTTCATTGGTAGATGTGTTCTTTTAACTGTAATTATGCATCTTTAACAAATAAGGGCAAACTCAAGGTCTTTCTTTATCCATTGTCAGAAAAAAAAAGGTAAGTCTATGTCAGAAAATTTCAGAAAGGGTAGTAACTGACATAAAATTTCACTGTATCAGGAAATTCCTTAATAAATAAGTTTTTTGTTTGCTGACAAGTGATAATTGAATATCTTGGATGTTGGAACAGTTTAGGGAAGGTTAAACTTTTAAAGGATAATTTGCTAAAAAATGGTTTTTGGTTTCTGACAGGGTAATGATTCATTATATCTTCAGATATTAATTTATGAGAATGTTTGAGACAGGTGGGGGTGGGCAACAGGCCCTGCCGGGCTGTGTGATGGGCAAGCAGACCTGGCCCGCCATGGGCCGAGTTTGGGTCGTGATTTTAGTCTGAGTTTGTTAAGTATCGGGCCAAAACCTGGCCGTTATCTAAGTGAGGCCTGGCCTATGCTCACCCCTAGACAGGTGTTTAATTACTGGGAAAAAATCATTTAGTAAGTAACCTTTTGCCCTTAATTTCATAGACAGCTTCAGTTTTCTGAATTTTCTGAGATAGCCACAGATTTTATAACTGCCAAACAGATGTTAACTTCCAACATCTTGGAAAACGTGATTATTTGAGTTTTTTATACTGCCCTTTGAAGTTGAAAAATACCTATTTATCTTCTCAGTATTTTAGTCATTTGTAGGTATTATTATAATTTGACTCAATTTAAGTGAGATTTAATATGAGCTCAGGATCAATGGTAAGAGTAGGTCTCTGTTTTAATGGTTTCAAAAATTATTATAAAAAAAAAATCAGAAACATGAGGGATCTTTTGAAATTAAGCTTAAAAACTTAGACCTCAAATGGAATTTGTGGTTTGCTAGTAGAAGAACCACCTTCTCTTGGTTGGGTAAGAATCTTTCTTTTCCTTGCCCCAAGTTTTAGGGCACCTTTGCGTGCCACAAAAAGCTGAGGCTTTCAATAGAAACACACAACTTTTGATGCATTTTCGTGGAACTCACCTCGCCAATACAAACATGGGGCTCTCTTTACTGGCAAAAAATGGAGCCCCAAAATCAATGATAGACTGCGAAAGGAGGCTCCCTGAGGATTAAGAGGCACACAGCCTCCTTCCGCGACATGCAAACACCCGCTTAGTGTTTGGACACACATGGTCTGTCCTTTTTTATAGGAGCAATGGTCGGGTTTGTCTCAGATATTCACCCCGATCCAAACATGGATAGCCAGGTATGGGTATAAAAAAAGCTGGCCGGATGTTATTTGGGTCGACCCGAACCTGACCAAAGAAACACCTAGGTTGGATTTGAGCTATGATTTTTTTTACCGAATATCTGACCCAACCTGGCTGCCTGAGTGTTTTCTTATATACACGCATGTGAAAAATATATGCTAAATAGCCCTCAATTGTTCGGGTTGGGTTTAAGATTTCACTTGCTCGACCCTACACAACCCAAACCCAAATGCTTGTTATTTGGGTGGGTTTAGGTGCACCCTGATTAGTTGGATACCTGACCCATTCACAACCCTATCCAAATATGTGCAACTTCGTTCCTATATCTTGTCGGCTGTCAACAGGTCAGCTACCCAACCCATCAGAGTATACCCAAACCTACCCATATAACAAATTGTTGGCTCGAGTTTTATCGGGTTACGAAAATAGAATTTCAAACCCGGACCTGCATAATTTCAGAAATTTACTTTTACTGAAAATACATATAAAATACTCGGGTCTAGTTGGGTACCTGGAAAAAGCCTGGGTTGGGTCGGGTCGGGTACCTGACAAAAATTATAGCAGAAAGCCAGCCTGCATATTGCTCGGATCAAGTTTGGTTTGGCCAGAATATTATTTGGGTGAGCACTTTTCATGCTCATACTTGAGAAATTGGGTTTGGGTTGGATCAAGTGTCCGGTACAAGCCCAACCCATTGACAGCCTTATCTGTGGGGCTCTCAGCCTGGTCTGCTGGTCTTTGCTATCACGTGAACACTAGGACTAGGGATTTAAACGGATCAGATTCAGTTCAGCTGTGGGTATTACTCTATCCGACAATATCGGATATGGCCTGATCAGATCTGGAATTGGATTTTGGGTCTGGATGAGAAAAGCTATTACTGAAACCGGATATGCCTTTTGCATGTATTTGGCTACAGTTGTTAGTTGGCCACAAATGAAATATAAATCCAATTATTATTCGGATATGATTTTCATTATTAAGTTCAACTAAACGGATTGGATTCGATCATATATTCAACCCAAACTCGAACAGATGAGTTTCATCTTTGTTAGATTATGTAATTTTGAGCTTTTTATCATCAGGAACCCTGCTCGAGAACCAGACTACTTAATGGGTTCACCCTCTTGCGAGGTAAACCCCGGGTGGGGTCACCAACACCAACCAAGCCCATACATAGTAATTTGTTTTGATTTCTTAGAGTAAACCATGATCAGTCCATCACCATTAGGTAGGGGTGTCAACGGTCAGGTTTGGTTCGAACCCAGGTGGAATCAGACCTATACCTGATTTGAGAGGATGGTACCTGGTCAAGACCTGTATTCCATCGGATCTACCATAAGAGAAACCATAACCATAATCTATAAAGATTACATGAACCATACCCTGACCATACCCAGTAAAATAATATGTTTTATCTTTTTTACATTGAAAAATTATGGATCTTGATTGGAACTCAGGTTCAACCCGGATGAAATTTCACAAACCATACCCAGCTTTATATGTTAATAAGGTCTTTGTTTCGATAATTAATCATCCACCCTGGTATGTTGGGGAAGACAATCGCCGACTGTGGCGGACTCAAAGCGGCGCTTCGTGACTGGGATAATCGCTACAAAGGCAAAACAGAAAAATACGAGGACCCTTTGGGTCCAACCTGAATGCCTTCTTATTTATCACCAAATTCTGATCCTAATAAAAATTATATGTTTGATATTCTAATACATAAAATGTGTTTATAATGAAAATATTAAAATGATATAAAAAAATAATGAGACTTGTCATGACATGCCACAGCGTGTCAAAGGGCACCTAGACACGGGCATAAGTAACATTTACCTGTGACGTAGCCAGTAGATGGTGAACAAGATCATGTAGATTCATTTTCTGTTGTTAACTGAAAGTGGGTGATCCCCTTCTATATTTGTCCAAAGTCAATAGTTTGGTGCCTTTCGACACAAACATTTTCCAACCAAACAAGAGAAAGGAAAGTGGCAAACCACTGAACACGGTTGCTTATAAAAAAATTGGTTAACCTCAGCCTTTGAATTTATCGACAAATCGTCGGCAAAATAGAAAAATCATAATTAATCATCATAAAATTTGTTATTCACATTTTCACAATTGGAAAGTAGAATCAAAATTATAAATTTTAAAATATTAAAATTGATACGTTCACTAATTTTTCATAAAATTGCAGCTCAATTTTCAAATTAAGCAAATCATGATCAATTGGCAAATCAACATAAATCACAGTTAATCAATTTTATCACTTTTATATCAACTTTATATCAATTCAATCACCATTTCTGTTATCATGATCATTTATCTTTAAAGCTTTTAATGCATGTGGCTGCTTGATAGATTCTTTTAGTGAAGGAGCTTGATAATTTTTTTTTTTGTTAAATCACGACGAATCGAAGGAAACAATTTTCCAATCTTTTTGAAAATCATCATCATTTCCTCACCAAATTGAATAGTTGTGGTTTATCAACGATTTAAATGATAAAGCGCTGAGTTCGGGGCAATTCACTTGGCTTCCATAATCTCATAATCGAATTTTATTTTGCTTCACAAAAAGTCGGGATCCAATCTCATAGAGTTGCCCAATAGGGGTTTGGGATGGGTTCTAAGCCACTAGGCAGGCGGTCTAGGTTCAAATCCAATGGCTGTTACCCTTTGTGCAAGCTGAAGCGTGGCAACCCTCTTGGGGCAAGGGTAAGCCCACGGAGTTCGGCTAGGTGTATGATCCTAGAGTGGTTTTACTCCATGTAAATATAAAAAAAAAATCAATAACAACAACAACAACAACAACTACGCCTTCATCCCAAAACAATTGGGGTCAGCGATATGAACCAAAAAAAAAATTCATTTTGGGTCTTCCACATGAATCCTTTTCCTCCAATCATTTCTATCCAACGCCATGTCCTCGGTGAGGTTCAAAGCATTCATATCCTTTCCTATCATCTCCATCCAAGTCTTCCTAGGCCTACCCCGACCTCTTTTAACTAATATATTTTCCCATTTCTCCAACCTTCTAACTGGAGCATCATTAGGCCTTCGCCGAATATGTCCAAACCACCGTAAACGATTCTCTCGCATCTTATTTTCAATGGGTGCAACACCTACCTTCTTACGTATCTCTTCATTCCGAATCTTATCTTTTATTGTATTTCCACACATCCATCTAAGCATCCGCATCTCAGCTACACTCATTTTTTGAATATGATGTCTCTTGGCAGCCCAACATTCCGTACCATATAGTAAAGCGGGTCTAATAGTCGTCCTATAAAACTTTCCCTTCAACCGCAATGGCATTCTACGATCGCACAGCACTCCAGTAGCACTTTTCCATTTCATCCACCCAACCTTTATCCTATGATTTACATCTCCATCAATTTCTCCATACTTTTGAATGATGGATCCCAAATATTTGAAATAATCATTCACCGGTATATCTTGCTCACCAAGCTTCACTACACTCCCATCACTACTTCGTTGCTTACTAAACCGACATTCCATATATTCAGTCTTACTCTTACTCAACTTAAAACCTCTAGCTTCCAATGTCTGTCTCCATAATTCTAACTTAGCATTAACCCCAGCTCTAGACTCATCAATCAAAACAATATCATCAGCAAACAACATACACCACGGTACATTTTCTTGAATTGATCTCGTAAGCTCATCCATCACTATTGCAAATAGGAAAGGGCTTAAAGCAGATCCTTGATGTAACCCAACCGTTATCGGAAAATTGGTTGTCACCCCTCCACAAGTGCGGACATTGGTTACTACTCCTTCATACATATCTTTAATTATACTAATGTACTTGAGAGAAACACCTTTCTTCATCATTGTCCACCAGAGAACGTCCCTAGGTACTCTATCGTATGCCTTCTCTAAATCAATAAAAACCATATGCAAATCTTTGTTCCTCTCTCTATATCTTTCAATAAGTTGTCTAAGAAGATGTATAGCTTCCATAGTTGATCTTCCAGGCATAAAACCAAATTGATTCTCCGATATCATGACAACCTTCCTCAACCTAGACTCAATCACCCTCTCCCAAAGTTTCATACTATGACTCATGAGTTTTATACCATGATAGTTTGTGCAATCTTGTATATCACCCTTATTCTTATATAAAGGCACCAAAGTACTCTTCCTCCACTCATTAGGCATCTTATTTGTTCGCCAAATCAAGTTAAAAAGATTTGTCAACCATTCTAAACCTTTCTCTCCCAAGCATTTCCAAGCCTCGATAGGTATACCATCTGGGCCAACTGCCCTTCTTGATTTCATTTTCTTCAAAGCCTCTGCAATTTCTTTCTTTTGAATCTTGCGCATGAAGTCACGATTTATCTCATGAAAAGGAATGGAGAAGTCTCCAAGATCTTGAGCATGACTATCATTAAATAGCTTATCAAAATAATCTTTCCATCTCTCCTTAATCTCTTCATCTTTGACTAAAACCCTTTGCGTTTCATCTTTGATACATCTAACCATACCCAAATCCTTCGATTTTCTATCTCTCATCTTTGCAAGCCTATAAATATCCTTCTCGCCTTCTTTGGTATCCAACTTGTCATAAACCTCCTTATATACCTTAGCCCTCGCGTTTCGAACAACTTTTTTAGCTTCCTTCTTTGCTATCATATACTTCTCCAAATTCTCATTATCACGATTCTTACTTAGATTTCTATAACACTCTCTTTTAACCTTAATAGCTAATTTGACATCCTCGTTCCACCATGATGTATCCTTACCTAGTGGTGCACCGCCTTTAGACTCACCCAATACCTCCTTAGCTACTTTTCTCATACCACTCGCTATCTTATTCCACATTGATTCTGAATCCTCCTCGAGACACCAATCAACTTCCTTAACTACCTGCTCTACAAACATTCCTTGTTTAGCTCCTTTCAGTGCCCACCACTTAATTCTAGGATCTATCCTATGTCTATCCCTTTTGCGGCATTGTCTAATTCTAAGATCTAAAATTAAGACTCTATGTTGTGTAGCTACACTTTCTCCTGGTATAACCTTACAATCGATGCAACAACCCCTATCTCTCTTTCTAAGTAGGAAAAAATCTATCTGACTCGTATTAACCCCACTTTTAAATGTTACTAGGTGAGACTCCCTCTTCCTAAACCAAGTGTTTGCTAAGATCATATCATAGGACAAACAAAAATCTAAAATCCTTTCTCCACTTTCATTTCTTTCTCCTATACCATAGCCTCCATGGATATTCTCAAATCCATCCCTACTAATGCCTACATGTCCATTAAGGTCACCGCCAATGAAAAGCTTTTCTCCATAAGATGTCTTTTGTACTACTCCATCTAAATCTTCCCAAAATTGATGCTTAATGGAATCATCTAAACCTACTTGAGGTGCATAAACACTAATAATATTAATAATATCCGTACCTAATACTAATTTAATAAGTAAAATTCTATCACCCTTCCTACGGACCTCAACTACATTATCTATAAACTGACGACTCATAACAATCCCTACTCCATTCCTATTCCTATTTATTCCTGTATACCAAATCTTATATCCCCAAGGTTCTATCACTTTAGCTTTCTCACCTACCCATTTGGTCTCTTGAAGACATAAAATATCAATCTTTCTCCTACACATAACATCTACTAACTCTACCAACTTACCAGTTAAAGACCCTATGTTCCAAGTGACTAACCTAATTTTATGGTCTTGGACTAACTTCTTTACCCCCACCCGTCCAACAAAGTGAGGGAACCCTTGCCTATTTGACACCACACCCGGGCGCCGGTGTGATGCGTCGCTTCTGGGCGACGACCTAGCAACCCTTGCACATTTATCACTGCCTTCGGGCCTAGAGAGTACAGCGCGTCGCTCAGTAGGGAACGCCCCAACGAAATTCTCATATTGGTTCATTTTCATAGGATATGACAAAGTTTTTATGCTGGCTGTCACAGGCCTACCGCAACCCTCCTCCTTTATCCGGGCTTGGGACCGGCAGTGTATAACTACACAGGCGGAGTTAAATCCTTTTCCAAAATTTTGAAATTCAATGAGAGTGGATTAATTAAATCCTGACGATGATACTGATTCGGCTGATAATCTTATGAATAGCAATATCTGATCATCTATCAAATCAATTCATCAATTAACAATTGACCAGCATATATAATTGTGGTTCAGCATGTGCATGCACGCACACCGCTGTGTGTGTGCACACGTGCACCTTAGCAAGAGCACGTTGGGGAAACAGATCTGGTAATATGCGTGATTGCCCCGATGTAATGTCAGCTGGATCCAGTGGGTTCAAATCCGGGCCCCAAAACAGAATTTTCCAGCTTAGAAAGGAAAACACTTGAGAACGTGACTCGCGTCCGTGTTTGTTTGGCCATTACCCCTTTTCATAGATTTTTAATTCCATGAAAAATTGGTCAATTGTTTGTCTTGGTCGAAAATTTGAGGCACCAAAATCCTTCCAATAGAAATATATCGATTTCATATCCTCTCTCCAGGAATAAGGTCCTGATCTCTTGAGGTTTCCCCATAGTTAATTTCGAGCTTAACTGGGTAAATGAATTTGTCATATGCCAATTTTAAGCTTAACTGGATAAGTTAATTTTCCAATCTTTTCATATTGAACGCATGGTTCCTCCCATATTCTTACACCACAACAAAGCAGTGGATTAGCGACTACCACATTCCGTCGCTAACAGGCTTAGCGACGACTAGGTGACGGTATACTTACGTCATGAATTTTTTGACGCTAACTGGTGACGGAATAAATTCGTCGCCAGGTCCGTCGCTAATTGCGACGGACTAACGAGCGTTGTATTTCGTCGTCAATCCGCCGCTACTAAACGGTGACCTCGGCTTGACGACGGATTTACGTCCATCGCGAGATTTATATGCATAGCGACGGATGTTTTCGTCGCTAATCCATCGCAAACACGAAAAAAAATAAAAAAATTTATTTGAAAATTAAATACCGAGAACGGTACAATTTATATTTCCTGTACAATTTATATTTCCTGTAAATAAAAACAAACCACACAAAAAATTCCATATAAAAGGAATCTACAACAATTAATCATTCCACCTTAAAATTAACAAGTTTAATTATCAACAATTACATTTAAGAAACAAAAAAAAATAGAACTTCTTCAACACAGTTCTTTAATCATCGCCAAGATTTTGTGCGTCTTTTTCTTCATTGCCTTTATCTGTCCCTTCAGCTCCGCTACGCTGATTATCGCTAGCAGCCTACACAAGAAAAGAACAGTCAGTATTGATAAACAAAATATAATGAAATAAATTACACACTATATGTGATTCTATCATGTGCTCATATGTGTTCTAAGGCAATAAAAATTTTTTATATGTGATTCTATCATGCTCATATGTGCTCTAAGGCAGGCAAAAAACTCTATATATGATTCTATCATGAATTATATGTGTTTTAAGGCATTAAAATTTTTTTATATGCAATTATATCATGCTCAGATGAGTTCTAAGGCAGCTGAAAAAACTCTATATGTGATTCTACCATGTTCATATGTGCTTTAAGGCAGGCAAAAAGCTATATATGTGATTTAATTATGCTCATATGTGTGCTAAGACAGTCAAAAAATTGAATACGTGATTATAGCATGCTCATATGTGTTTTAAGGCAGACAGAAAAACTCTATATGTGATTCTATCATGCTCATATGTGCTCTAAGGCAGGCAAAGCAAAAAACTTTATATGTGAATATATCATGAATGATATATGTTCTAAGGCAATAAAAAAACTTTATATGTGATTATGGCATGCTCATATGTCTTCTCAGACAGTCAAAAAACTGAATATGTTATTATAACATGCTCATATGTGTTCTCAGGCAGTCAAAAAACTGAATATATGATTATAGCATGCTCATATGTGTTCTAAGACAGTAAAAAAAACTTTATATGTGATTCTATCATGCTCATATGTTCTCTAAGGCAGACAAAAAACTTTATATGTGATTATAGCATGCTCATATGTGCTCTAAGGTAGGCAAAAAACTCTATATGTGATTCTATCATGCTCATATGTGCTCTAAGGCAGGCAAAAAACTCTATATGTGATTCTATCATGCTCATATGCGCTCTAAGGCAGGCAAAAAGTTATATGTGTGATTCGATTATGCTCATATGTGTTCTAAGGCAGACAAAAAACTGAATATGTGATTATACCTGAGAGGGACCTGCAATCGAAGATCCCCTGTTCAACACAAGATTGTTGATCTCATCTCGAAGAAAGGGGGCGACAGTGTCATGAAAGTAGTCATTCATTGTGTCCTTAATGATCTGGCGTACATCATCACCGGAAAGAATAAGTTGCTGCTTGGAGCTTATGTTGGCGAAAGAAGTTTGTGAGCCGTAACTGGAAGAAGCAATAACTGGTGAAGTGTTCAGATTACTCCAAAACCCGAACACGCGACCTTTTTTGGGTTCTCTTGCTACAGTCACCCATGTTGCAGGATCAAATGATGGATGCTGAGTAGCGTCATCACCATATCGCTCTACCATTTGTTGCTCATATGCCTCCTACAAAATAATATTTAAAGTATGCATTAATAATTAATGATAACATTATGATAACTTGCATATTGCAATGATTATTAATAGAATAAATACATACCGTTGTCGTTCTCGCCTTTTCTGATACGAAGACTCCCGTGGTCTTTCGTTTATGTGTTTCAACAAACACATCCATATATGGTACAATGCCTCTTTTTTTTGCTTCTTGCGAAGTTAAAGGACAAAAGATTTAGTTTATAAGTTTGCAACAATACTTATAAAATTAATATTATATATTGATGAGTTACCATTTTCTTCAGGTGGATCCCAAATGTTTTAGATCCACCTTTGTGTAGATGGGCTTCAGGCATTTTCGCTCGATTTTGTGCAGCCTTCGCAGAGCGATTTCGAAATGCATCTCTCGCCCACTTATCACACATTTCATCCCAATAATCTCTCTTGATAGTAATAGGGTCATGTCCCTTCCACTGTAGTGGATCATCTATTACACCAGATGCTTTTTTTGCTGCAGTCTTCATATTGTGCAACATGTCTGCAAATCGATTGGGAGCCACCTTTTGCCACACCTTCCTTGCATTATTTTCTTTCACCGTAGTTGCGAAGCGATTCGAAGCCTACAAATATTTTCAGAAAGTTAGTAGACATTACTTAAATAAATTAAATATGAAACACATTAATTATGAGGAACAACTGTATACCGTAAATGAGGACCACAATCTGTCTAACACCTCCTTTGGGTACTCTTTCCATTGAGCAATCGGTTCTGGTAGATGTTGAAGAAGTGAATTCCTAATCTCCCGTACTACTTCTTGTAGCTCAAACCTCGTGCTGCACATGAATTGTTACACAGTAAATATCAATATAAAATATTTATAAGATATGCAATAATTAAAAACGAAAGACTTACGATCGATTATCGATATACACTATTCGAATGAGTCTTCTTGTGCCAGACTGAAAAGACTCTGCTTCCTGTGTTGGCTCATGACTTGTGTGATCAACTGGTGTAGGTGGGTCGTGTACAGGCGAAACATCATCTATAAAAAAATACGTTAGACTTTCTCAGAATGCGCATTTCAACTAATCAAGCATCCAATTAGTTAAATGATATACCTATCACAGGAGCCCGTGAAGATGAAGGTTGGGCCTGGCTACTACTGAATGAGCGACCACTGTAACCTTCATGAACCATATTCTAACAAATAACATATGTCATACAATATATTCAAATAATTCACATCAAGTATTACAATACATTCAAGTCATTCGCATCAAGTATTACAATAATTCAAATCATTCGCATCAAGTATTGCATTACATTCAAATGATTCGCAACAAGTATTACAATACATTCAAATCATTCATATCAGGTACTGCAATGCATTCAAGTCATTCACATCAAGCATTGCAATGCATTCAAATCATTCGCATCAAGTATTACAATGCATTCAAATTATTCAAATTATTCACATTAAGTATTGCAATAATTCAAATCATTTGTTGCATAAATTACAATACATTCAAATAATTTAAATCATTCACATCAAGTATTGCAATGCATTCGAATCATTCATATAAAGTATTACAATACATTCAAATAATTCAAATCATTCACATCAAGTATTACAATGCATTCAAATAATTCGTATCAAGTATTACAATACATTAAAATAAATTTTTTAATCATTCACATCAAGTGTTGCAATACAACTCATGCATTCGCATCAAGTATTACAATACATTCAAATAATTCAAATCATTCACATCAAGTATTGCAATGCATTCGAATCATTCGTATCAAGTATTGCAATGCATTCGAATCATTCGTATCAAGTATTACAATACATTCAAATAAAATTTTTAATCATTCACACCAAGTATTGCAATACAACTCATTCATTCTCATCAAGTATTACAATACATTCAAATAATTCAAATCATTAACATCAAGTATTACAATGCATTTGAATCATTCGTATCAAGTATTACAATACATTCAAATAAAATTTTTAATCATTCACATCAAGTATTGTAATACAACTCATTCATTCGCATCAAGTATTACAATACATTCAAATAATTCAAATCATTCACATCAAGTACTGCAATGCATTTAAATAGAGGTTTGTAGTACAAGATTTTGCTCACTAGCTTGAGAATTCTTCTTCGTCACTAGTTTGACTTTCTTCTTCTTCTTCATTGTTTGCCCATCCACTTGGTACATCATTTGAATCACATTTCTCTATGAATGTTTCATCGACCAATGGAAATATGACATGCATATCATGCGCAATATCGTGACCATAAGTGAAGTCATAGACATTATTTGATTGATAGTAATCGCTGTCTTCAGCTAACTCATCTTCTTGTAACTGATCATACTCAGGGTATAGTTTGGACTTCACCTTGCAAACTGCCCACCATTCATTTCTATCTGACTTTTTTATACTCGGATATGAAGTATAATAAACTTGTTGAGCTTGCGAGGCTAACATGAATGGTTCATATGTTCCAAACCTGGATTTATGATTCACCTCCACAATGCCTGAAGCTTTGTCGAGTCTTATTGCAGTTGGATCAAACCAATGACACTCGAATAAAGTTACCCTGTTATTTATGCCTAAGTAAGTCAACTCCATTATTTCCTCTATAACACCGTAGTAATCATGTTCATTTTCATCGTAGGTGCTACCCTTGACACACACGCCACTATTCATCGTTGATTTGTTTATACCATAATCTTTTATATGGAATCGCTAACCATTTACGATGTATCTATTGTAGCATTGCACAACTTTGGTCGGACCATTTTTTAAATCATATATTCCTTGATCTTTAACATCACCATGGCGGACCTACGCACATACATAAACAACAATTGTGATCACGATCAATTAAGTAACTTAGTGTTGTTTATAAGTACAAAATTTATGTTAGCTTCTTTACCACTGTTTCAACCACTCCACAAACTTAGTTTCACGTTCTTTTTGTACTTCTGCATCAGTGAGATGTGAAACTTCTTTTTGCAACTCCAGATCAAATTGTCTGCAAACCACAAATACTTATATTATCGAGCCATGTATCCACATATAGAACATAAAATGATTTATAATTGTGTTGCATCTATATATACTTCCTCGATATATGGGTCGATCGCTAAGCAATTAAAAAAAATATAGATGTGTGCTGCGTTTTGCTCTCGATCTGTCAATAGCCTTAATCGGCAACTACCAAATGCATGCTCAAGTGGTTGAAATATCGATAGCTTGTCAGCTACAGTTACTTGTTCTCCATCATCATTACGGGGCGGGCATGTGTAACGTAATGGAATATGAGGTTCAAAGTACGTAGATGAGAAATTTGAAGTCTCTTCTAAAGTGTACGCCTCACAAATAGAGCCTTCTACTCTTGCTTTATTACGAACCTTTTTTTTAGGTCGAACATGCATCTGGCAAAAATATACATTTCAAATTTTAAATATCTATCATTAAAGAGACAAATATAAAAAAAACATATACCTTTCAAGTGGGTACATCCATCGATATTGCACAGGGCAACCAACTCTTTGTTCATATGGCAGATGTATGATCAAATGTTCCATAACATCGAAAAATGCTGGCAGAAATATCTTTTCTAGCAGACAAACAGTGGTAATGACAGAGTCCTCGAGATTCTTTACATCTGATACTACGACCTCCGATGAACACAATGTTCTGAAAAATCCGCTCAACTCAAACAATACCTCTCATATAGGTTTGTCTAACATATCATGGAATGCTAGGGGTATCAATCGTTGCATAAAGATATGACAATCATGACTCTTCAACCCATATAACTGTCCATCGTCAATCTTCACAGCTCGAGCAGTGTTAGAGACATATCCATCTGAAAATCTCAGTTGTCTCAACCATTGACATACATGTTTTATTTGATCAGGTCCGAGCATGTACTTTGCCTTTGGTTTTAGTACTTTGTCATTATACTCTTTGAGTTCCAATTCTGGTCTTTTACATATTAATTTTAAATCCATACGGGCCTTCAGATTATCCTTCGTTTTTCATTTAACATTCATTATTGTATTGAACGCATTATCAAACACATTTTTCTCTACATGCATTACATCCAAATTATGTCGTATCAATAGGGTCGGCCAATATGATAGTTCCCAAAAAATAGATTTCTTCATCCAATTGTGATCCTTCCCAAATCCACGGAAGGGTGTAGGACTGCGGGCATCTGTTAATACATCTGGAAAGTATCGCAATCTTCTTAGAATCTCTAAGTCTGACAATCTTGAGGATGGACCTTCCATTTCAGTTATGTCTGCTTTAAACACATTCTTTTGTCGTCGGAATGGATGGTCGCTGGGTAGAAATCGACGATGGCACTCAAACCAGCAAGGCTTCCTTCCAAGCCTCAATCTAAAAGCTTTGGAATCCTCCATGCAGTACGGACAAACCAACCTCCTATGTGTGCTCTAACCAGATAGCATACCATATGCAGGGAAACCACTGATTGTCCATAGAACAACGGCCTTCATGTTGAAATTTTGTTTTTTTTTGCATCATACGTGGTAACACCGTCATCCCACAGTACTTTTAGTTAATCAATCAATGACCTTAAATATACATCAAGATTTTGGCCAGGTGAGGTCGGAACAGGGATCAACAGAGATAAAAAAAGTTTTGGACGTTTCATACACAAGCTTGGTGGAAGGTTGTATGGAGTTACAAATACTGGCCAACATGAGTATAGAGTTGATCTACCCCCAAATGGATTAAATCCATTTGTACATAGATCGAGTCTAACATTTCGCACTTCCATTGCGAAGTTCTAATGAGTACGATCAAAGTGCTTCCAAGTTTCAGCATCAACAGGATGCGTGATCTTGTTTTCATCATGTCGAACTTTATTTTCATGCCATCTTATGTGTTTAGCTGTCCTTGAAGACATATACAATTGCTGCAATCTAGGAGTGATAGGAAAGTAGCAGAGCGACTTGTATGAAACTTCCTTTGATCTCGTGCTACCATTGCCTCTTGTCTTTGTCTTGAACCGAGGATGCCCACATGCCGGACATGATATGTTGTTTTCCTGCTCCTTGAAATACAACATCAGTGATTTGGACAAGCATCAATCTTTTTGTAACCCATACCTAGAGCGTTGACCATAACTTTCGCACGATAGAAATTTTGTGGCAATTTCTCATCTTTGGGCAACATACTCTTCACAATCATGTACAAATGGTCAAAACATGATTGACTCAAATTATACTCGGACTTCAAATTCATTAGTTGAAGAACTGCAGACAAGATAGTGTGACTCTCGCAACCGTTTCAAAGTGGCTCATCAACATCTCTAAGTAAATCATAAAATCTACTAGTTGCATCGTTTGGTGATTCTTCATCTACGACAGTTCTTACATCACTAGAACTCATAGTAGAACCCAGTTCTGTTCCTGCGACATCAAATATCAAATCCGTATATGGATTATCGTGCACCACATTCACCCATGCATCAAAATCGTTTCTAAATTCTTCTCCATGAAATGTCCAGTTCTGATAATCACTCACAAAACCCTCCCTGTATAGGTGATGTCTAACACTATGAGGTTCTACAAATCGATTATTCTTACAAATCTTGCAGAGACACCTAATCTGACCTGTGGGATCCACTGTACTGACACTTGTCATTGCAAATTCAATAAAATTGTCAACAACATCCATATATTCATGTGATAACTCATTGTCCACTATCCTACGGTACATCCATTCACGGTTTGCAGTCATTTTCTTATAATGTTACGAATAATAGCCTAACGAATTAAAAGAGAACAATCAGAATGCTATGATGAAGAAAATATCAAATTTATCATGCAATATATGATGTCATACAATAACAAGAATTTTGATGCATGCATTGATAACTTAATATTTTCATGTACAAACTATTAATGACACAATACAATCATTTGAAACATGCTTTCATTATACAATTTCACAAGGAAGTCATAATCAAATTGAAAGTAACTACATGCAAGCATGGATACAATTACATCAAACATTGTAATACATCGTAATCATTCATATCAAACAAATGATAAACATGTACCTGCAATAAACACACTTCAATTTCTTACTAACTACTACCATGCCTAGCATGAACTCCGTACTCCAAAAATAAGAACACTTCAATATTCATACATTAAAATCATGCTCAGCATGATCTCCGAACTCCAACAAAGCAACCCTAAATATCAACAACTAAGTGAGTGTGTGAACAATAAAGTGTTACATCTAATAAATTAAATAACATGTGATACGTTGCATCACTTACTCACCACAGGTATTTACCCGATTTGCATTGTTTTTGACACTTACTTAACACAGGTGGCTGAGCACGAGCTAGTTCCGTTGAAAAATCTGCACAAAAAAGCACTGTTTTAAAATGAAGTCACCACGAAAAAAAAAGGTTGTTCCGGCAAGGGGTCGACTCCCCTGCTGTTCCGGGGGGGAGGGGGGGTCCTGTACCTTTCTCCAGGTGGCGGGGCCTGCGGACGGTGAGACTGGCGAACGGCGGGAGTGGGACCGGCGAACGACAAACAACGGGAGCGGCGAACGGCAGGAGCAATGAAAGAAGAAAATGAAAAGTTGTCTGAGATTAGGGTTATTCGAAACTTAGCGACGGAATTAATCTGTCGCTAAGCCGACGTAAATCAAATTTACGAAACAAGTGACGGACTATATTTTGTCGCTAAGTAGCGACGGACTAGAGTTTGTCGCAAGAGTCGTCGGCAAATGGTGCGGCCGTAACGACAAAATAGTATGTCGCAAAATAGCGATGGACTGGGCGACGGACTATATTCCGTCGCTATTTTCGTATGCTTCATTGATTATAGTGACGGATGTTTGTCGCTCGTTAATCCGTCGCTAACTAGCGACGAAAATATTCCGTCGCTAACAACATATTTTCTTGTAGTGTTAGGAGTGTCAATGGGTCGGGTATTCGACCCATACCAAACTCTATAGGGTCAGGGTTTGGTGAAAAGGAATGAGGTCCAAATAAAATTTCGGTTGGACCTAAAGGGTCCGATTGGATATGGAGGTGGGTATGGTTTGTGAAATTTTATACCAGACCCAGGCCCGACCTAAGTTTCTGTTAAGGCCGGTGTTTCTTTTTTCAATGTAAAAAAGACAAAAACAATTATTTTGCAGGATATGGACCAGGTCTGGTTCATGTAATTCTTATAGGGTCTGGGTGGTTTTCCACCCAGACCTGATAGGACTCCGTTCCAGACCTGGTACCCACACTTTTAGTCGATCCAGGTTTGAACTGACCTGGGTCCAAACCAGATCCGACCCGTTGGCACCCCTACATATTCTACATCAATCAATTCTATGGGTACGCTTGATAGTGTGACCAAGTTCATGAATTCCATTATTTTGCTATTTTAACTGTTATTTAGTGCATCACTTGAACTGTCAGTAGGGGTGTCAACAAGTTGGGTTTACCCGGACCAAACCCTATAGGGTCCGGGTATGGTGATAAATAAGAAAACCCGATTAAGACCCATATCTGGACCCAAAGGTCCAATTAATACATGGATCCGGGTATAGTTTGTGAAATTTTATACCTGGGCCTGACCCGAGTTCCGATTAAGACCTGTAATTTTTCAATGTAAAAATGATAAAAAATATATATTTTACTAGGTATGGTCCTAGTATGGTTCATGTAATTCTTATCTGGTCCGAGTATGATTTGTCTTATAGTGGACCCATACCTGAGTCCGGACCCCATACCATACCTGAAAATCAGGTCCAGGTATGGTTCCACCTGGGTCCGAACCAAACCCGTCCTGTTGACACCAATAACTGTCAGCCAGTTGATTAATTCTAAAATTCTACAGGTTCATGAACTTCATCGTCATGCAATACATGACGCTGGACTTCATGAACTTGGTCAAGTTTCGTGTATCATGCTACCGTTGTTTTACTCTATTAATTTAAAAAAAACTTATGGTGGTGACATTTAGCCTCTTGTTTGGGAGCCTTAAATCAGAGGTGCGTTGGAGTTTCCCCAGTGCCCTTAGGCTGGCTGCTGTTTGGGAGCAGTGGTGTTACCAAAACACTGCATTAAAAATGGAATTGGTAGCTCCACACCACATTTGTTTTTCGGCAACTCCACCCTTAACACCACGATTTGGCAAATTCCGCTTCATGGCAAGGCTCCCAAACAGAGACTTAATAATTAATGATATACAGTACAGACATCGCATTGAATTTAAATAGCGATAGAGTACAAAAAGCGTATCTTTAAGTATCATAGCCAGGGGGTCAAGGGTTCCAATTTTACAGTGTACTAAAAAAAGAAAGATGTCCAGCACAGACCGCCATTAAATTAAGAAAATATGTCGCGGGTTAAAAAACCAGTGTTCACATAGTATGCAAATTGCAAAGTAGATATATCATTATCGCCCCCACACAACCACACATCTTGGCATTTTTTGGAGATGGGAATTCATGGCTAAATTGCTTTACAACATTTTTTTGAGATGGGCAGAGGATATATGAGGTCAAATTTTGTCCAGCATTCAATAAACTATTTCTATTCCTTTGACCATTTCAACTTGAAGTAATTTCCTTTACATGCATGATAAACTGATTCTGAATCTTCAGCTACTGAGCAATGTATAGAGAGATTCATGAACTATTCGGTTGCTTGTCTTCCAGAAGTGCCATATTACCATACGAAAGGTTAATGGACAGCATACCTCCGTCCATTTGTGTTCGAATTTAGCCATGAACCACCAAGTCATTTCCTACACTAATGTTTGGGATTGGCGTTTGGATCGATCTGCCAAATCTACTCATGATGCTCTTCTATATATTGTGTGATATTCGGGCATGATATAAACAGGTGTTGATTGTTTTCCATGCTTTTGCAATACATAGGACATTGATTCACTACAGGGATACCCAACCATTGGATTCCGTCCTGCGTTAATAACCGGTTCTCACACGTCCAGGCCGCTCAGGAGATATGATGCTTGATCAAAATGTATTGCCTCCATTCAACAGTATTAAATGTCTTACAAGTTTCTTCTTCTCGAAGGAGTATTAATTGAAACCCATAAGGGAACCAAGCTTTTAATGTCCGACCTGTTTTGATATAACGTGGTAGCTTCAAACACTGTGAGGTGCAGGTCAAAGAATATTTGCCTGTATTGCTCTGAAGTGATGACTTTAACAAGCTATTGAGATGTCCATGGTTCCGTCCAAAATTTTGCTTTTGCCCCATTACCAATCTACCATGATACATTTCTTGCAATGCTTTTTCAGTCCCATATAATTCCTTTCCAAGCATAGTATCCTCTTGTACTAGATGTGTGGCACCACATGCTCCTTTTCCTCAAATATTTGGTGTGCATGAACCAACCTGGCTCATCTAGACTTAGAGGCGATGTATAGAAATCCTAGATGGGCAAGATTTGCTCTATTCACCTCAGCAATTCTTCTCGGGTCTATCCCTCCCTCCTTTTTGGGGTGACAAAGCTGGCGCCATTTATAATCAAATGTATTTTTGTAACTGGTCCAGTGCTCGTTCATAGGAAGTTACTGAATATCCTTTTTAGCCCCTTTATTATAACATTGGGGAGTTTGTTTATTTTTTTTCACTTGGAGTCCCATTAAGCAGGACCACAAAGTTGGCTGAAGAGACACAAGCCATGATTTTTTGTATCCAATTCCGGTGAAACCCAAGATATGTAGAAGGTTGTTTTGTCATGGTCACTGCGCATGGCATTGAAATCTCCAATAATTATCATTGGCTGCTGCAGAATATTCACATTTGATAGCAAATGTTGTAAAGCAACTCGCCTCACATGCGGTTCTGTGGGCATGTAGACTCCAAACACGCTGAGAGTTTTTTGACTTTCTGACTCTGATTTGCAGAAAAAAAATTCTTTGACAATCTAAAGTATTTTCACTGCGTTGGGGTTTTAGAGCCTAATGCAGCGAACCACTCCTTTCACTACAAGAAAAATGTTAATTAGCAACGAAAATTTGCGACAGAAATAATCCATCACAAGCTTACGACGAATTAGCTAGAGAAAACGAGCCATCCCTAAAATTAGAATTAGGGATGAACTTAGCGACATAACAATTGTCTCAAAATTCGTCGCTAATTCAATACAGCAAAAATCCGTCTCAAACTCCGTATTTGCTTCGCGATGGATGAGCGACATAATTTTTTGTCTCGACTTAGTCACTAATTAGCGATGAATTTTGAGACAATTTTTCTGTCACTAATTTCATCGCTAATTCCGTCGCTAATTTTCCCCGTAAAACCTTAATGCGAGTCACTTTTTTCCCTTTCTGTTTCATCCGTCGACCGTCGTGTGCATCCGCCGACCATCGCCGCTCGTCACCCTGCTCGCCATCTCTGCCCCCGCTCTCCGGTGACCCACCGACGACACCCTTCAGAGACCTCGTCCCCCGCGTCCGGCCCACCCTCTCTGCATCACCGACAACCCCTCTGCCCTCATCCCTTTTCGCCCTCTCTCCTCTCCCATCCGACCTCCAGCCTCCGGCCGGCAGTCGTCGACCCCCCCCCCCCCCCCCCCCCCACTTGCGACCCTCCCTCGCCGACCTCCTCTTCTTCCTCCCTCTCTGGCAGCCTCAATCGCTCTCTTCTCCCTTGACCCATGTCGGTGACCTTGTCGTTGGTCGTCCTCATGTTCTGGTAGCCTCGCTCTGCAGCCGACCCATTGCCGAATACCCTTCGTCGGTGAGTCTACAGGTATATCGCCTCTCTCTCTGCCAGGGGATGACAGAGCGTTGTTCCTGCTGTATATAAATGTGCATTGCAGGTACGTAGCTGAGCTAATTGCATAATGCTTAGTGCTAAGCATCGCATGCGGCTAAAAATGCAATGCAAAAAGAAATAAGAAAAAAATGCAAAGGCAAAAGCAATGCAAATCGAGTAAATATCCGTGGTGAGCAAGTGTTGCAAGCGTATCACATGTTTTTTACTTTCTTGGATGCAACAATTTTTTGTTCACACACTCACTTAGTTATGGATATCTAGGACTGCTTTTCTGGAGTTCAGAGATCATGCTGAGCATGATTTGAATGTATGAAAATAGAAGTGTTCTTATTTTTCTAGTTCAGAGTCCATGATAGTCATGTTAGTAGTTAGTGGGATATTGTAGTGTGTTTACTGCAGGTACATAATTGACATTATTGTGATATGAATGATTGAATGTATTACAATGTTTGACGTGAATGTATTCATGCTTGCATGAAGTTATTTTTGAATTAATTATGCCTTCCATGTGAAATTGTATTATAAAAATATGCTTAAATTGAATATATCGTGTTTATGAATGTGATTTCATCTTTCTAAATTTGATATTTTTTTCATCGACACATTATTATGATTCTCTTTTAACTGGTGAAGATAATATCTGTAACATTATAGGATAAATTGGCTGCAAACCGTGAATGAATGTACCGTAGGATAATTGATAATAAAGTATCGCTTGAATATATGGATGGTGTTGATAGTTTTATTGAATTTGCAACAGCAAGTGTCAGTACAGTAGATCCCATCGATCGGATCAGGTGCCCCTGCACATTGTGTAAGAACAATCGATTTGTAGAACCTCATGGCATTAGACATCACCTATACACGAAAGGTTTTGTGAGTGGTTATCAGAATTGGACGCTGCATGGTGAAGAATTTTGTAGGACCTTTAAATCTTTACATTTCATGCATATGTTATGTCCATGCTAAGTTCAAGAGTTATGTAACTAATCCAAATATCATTTTTATTAGTTAAAATATGGTTCATGGAGGTCACAGTGGTCGAAAACCCAGTAGAGGTAGTGGGACATCATTAGGTAGATGTCTTTGTGTTATCTTTAAATATAGGAATTCATTATGTTTTCTCTTATATATTGATATAAAAATTATTACTTGTTAATTGTCTTTATAGGATCTCAACTTAGTGATAGCCAGTATCAGTCTTCTTCTTCACGTAATCCTTCAATAGGTATATCATTTAAATAAATGTACAGTTGATTAGTTTACATGTGCTTTGTGTGAATTTCTAACTCATTGTTTTGTAGATGATGTTTCGCCTGCACATGACCCACCTACACTAGTTACTCATACACATCACGAGATAACGCCGTATGTAGGGTCTTCTCAGTCTGACACACGATGACTCATTCAAATAGTGTACATCGATAATCGACCGTAAGTATTAAATTGTCACTTGTCCAATACTTATCTGATAAATAATACATATCGATAGTCGATTATTAATGTATACTAATTCATGTGCAGCGCAAGGTTTGAGCCACAAGAAGTAATACAAGAATTAGGAAGTCACTACTTCAACATCCACCGGGACCTGTCGCTCAATGAAAAGAGTACCCGAAGGAGGTGTTGAAAAGATTATGGTCCTCATTCATGGTATACAATCGTTTATCATAGCTAATGTGTTTCATATATAAATTTTTGTTATAGTCACGTGCACTAACTTTTTAAAATTATTTGTAGGCTTCAAATCACTTCGAGATTGAAAATGAGCAGCAGGACGCGAAGATAGTGTGACAGGTGACTGCCAATCGATTTGCCAATATGTTGCACAATATGAAGACTGCAACAATAAAAGCAGTTGATGGGATAGATGATCCACTGCAGTGGAAGGGCCATGGCCCTTTTACTATCAGGATGAATTATTGGGATGCAATGTTCGACAAGTGGTTGAGTCATGAATTTTTAAACAGCTCAGCTAAGGCTGCACAAAACTGAGCAAAGATGTCCGATGTCCATCTACACACATGTGGTTCTATGACTTTTGGGAGCCACCAAAAGAAAAAGGTAACTCATCAATATATATATATATATAGTCAAATTTATAAGTATTTCTGCATAATTTCTAATTGATTTTTTTATCATTTAACCGTGCAGGAAGCCGAAAAAGAAGGCATTGTGCCTTACAAGAATGTGTTTGTTGAAATACATAAGCGTAAGAGCACGGAAGAGTTCATATCAGAGAAGGCGAGAGCGACAACAATATGTATTTATTGTATTAATAAAAACTGTAATATACAAGTTACCATGAATTACATTATCATAAACATTTTAATTCCTAATTATTAATTTCTACTATAATCATTACTTTGTAGGAGTCATACGAGTAGCAGATGGTACAACGATATGGCGATGACTTCACTCAGCATCCACCTTTTGATCCTACAGCATGTGTGACTGCAACCGGTGAAACAAAAAAGGGTCATGTGTTTAGGTTTGAGAGTAACATTAACACTACACCAGTCGTTGCCTCATGCAATCAGAGCTCTCAGAATTCTTCCGCCAGCATTAACTTCCACCGTCCGATTGACCCTACTATTTCTTGGGATGGTGTCCGTCAGCTTCTTTGGGATACAATGTGTGTCTTTTTATATGAAGTCATTCTCAACCGTGTCCATAATGAGTTGTGCAACTTTTTTTGGGACGGAGAAACTTCGTCTGTATTCAATATGAGCTCTGGTGCTCGTCAACTATGAATGATTGAATCACTTTGAATTTTTATTGCTAGCATTAGAACACATGTATGCATGATTGAATCACTATAAAATTTTTGACAACCTTAGAACACATATAAGCATGATTTCATCACTATGAAAGTTTTTTGACTGCCTTATAATACATATATGCATGATTTAATCACTATGAAAGTTTTTTGATTGCCTTAGAACACATATATGCATGATTGAATTACTTTTGAAAACCTTAGAACACATATAAGCATGATTTCATCACTATGAAAGTTTTTTGACTGCCTTATAACACATATATGCATGATTGAATTACTATGACAATTTTTTTACTGCCTTATAACACATATATGCATGATTGAATTACTATGAATGTTTTTTGACAACCTTAGAATACATATAAGCATGATTTTATCACTATGATAGTTTTTTTACTGTCTTAGAACACATATAAGCATGATTTCATCACTATGAAAGTTTTTTGACTGCCTTAGAATACATATATGCATGATTGTGATGCATAACACATTTATTTGATAGCCTTATAAACCATATATGCATGATTGAATCACTATGACATTTTTTTGACAACCTTAGAACACATATCTGCATGATTGAATCACTATGATTTTTTTGTTAGCCTTAGAACACATATCTGAATTATGTTAATGTTCTTCACTTTATTGCTAGTCTATGTGTCATTCAACCATGTTACTTTGATTTCTTTAGATTAGGTGCATTGCATATAATTTATTTTATTATATTTTGTTTATCAATACTAACATTTTGGTTCTCTTATAGGATGCTGGAGATGATCAACGTAGAGGAGCTGATGCAGGCATGAATGAAGGAGCAGATCGAGACAATGAAGAGGATAATGCTCCAAATTTTGGCGATGATTAGATTCATGTGTTGAATTTGTTGCATGTACTAGTTGTTTCAAATAAACTCTTTGTATATGTTCACTTGTAACTAATTAGTACTTGACGAGGATTATAGTGGGTTGTTAAATTTGTTTCACTTATAGCTTGTGCTAATTTTGTTTCACCTTCTTTGTATATGTTTTTTTTTATGTGTACTTTGTTTTTTATACACAAGTTATATAAATTGTATAACAATTTTTTTTCTCGCTATTTATATTTCAAATATATATTTTTTTATTTTTTTAAAATTTTGTGACGGATATTTTCCGTCGCTAATATCCATAAAAAATGTAGCGACGGATTAGGGACGTATATTAATCTATCTTGAATCAGTCGATGTTTTGCGACAGAATGTAATCCGTTGCTAAGTCATTGTTAATTGAGCCACAAAATTTAGTGACGGAAACGTATCCATCGTAAAATTTAGGCAATGGCTTAGCGACGTATATGTATCTGTCGCAAAACCAAATCAGTCTTTATTTAGCGTTGGATTAGCGATGAATCGACATTCGCTAATTCGATGCTAATTAGCGACGAAAGTAGCGACAAATTAGTTCTGTCGCTAATTAGCGACCAGGAAATCACGATGAATGGTATCCATCGCTAAGCCGTCGCCAATTCGTCGCTAAACGGATTTGCGACAGAGTTGCAATGAATTATCGACGGATACCGTCCATCGCTAATCCACATATTTCTCGTTTGGTTCATTCAAAACAAACGAATATCCATGGTAACGTTTGAGAATCACTTTCAATTTGCTAGGCCCAAGCTGAGAATCGTGAATGAACCAAATATCCAGTTTATACATTTTGGAGATATAGTTGTAAATCTCGCTGAGAAGGCTTACTTGCTAGACCCCTTATATCCAGGAAATGACTTTCATTGAATAACCATAGTAATGTTCCCCATCTCATCCTTCTGAATAGAATTCAGAGTAGGGATCTCATGCTTATTAAGAGCTCCACAATCTGCTCTTCCATCCTTAGTCGTGGCTCTCAAATTCGAGCGGGACTTCAATGTTCATTGAATCTAATATAGGGCCTTGCTGATCCTCCGAATTATAATTTTCCTTATCTTCAGTGCTCAGAACCTGGAAGCGATTTGCATTTTGCTCTTTGGCTTTCTTCATCTTTGGCTTACAATTCCTTTTACCATACGTACTACCGTCCATCCATCCTAAGATGTTGCATTGTCATCGTAAATCTTCTGCCACTTGGGGGCATAAGGCGTATGAGTGATAAGGGGAACTGCAATCTCTGCTATATTTTACGTAACTCTCATATTCAATGATTTGCTCGAAAAACCTACCATTTTCAATTTGGATCTCCATTGCCTGCAGAGGTTTGAACTCCAAGGGGACTTCAATGCGAAGGCGAGCAAGTGTCATCTTCCTCGGGTACGGGTGAAGTGGTAGATTTCAATCAAATATCCATTAAGATATTCAGCCACTCCTTAAAAAAAACCATATAGTCACTCTGTTTTGTCCTTCAAGTTTAAGAGGTATTTGAGCTAACCATCTATTTGCAGTAAGCATTCTTCCTCCTACTCTCTATCCACCTTGCTTCAAAATCATCTTCAGATCCTTCTCATTTGTTACTCTGATGAAGGAATAGCCCATTGTTATAAGTTCAGTGAAAATCATTTCCGCACAGGTTGACCATTGTTTCTGCAATGTTGCAAAGATATATTTAAAGCTTAGTCTCTTGTAACTTTCTCCACCGGACAGGCCTGCAAGATCCATCTAACAGGTTGGAGCATGTGATCATAACTGGCTGCTGTAATGAATATCTGATTAAAGTTTTTGCCTTTTGTTATTTTCATTGGAGGCAAACTATCGTTCCTTTCATTCATCTCTCCTGCACCTTCAACTATATTCGCCCTCTAGAATAGATTAATTAATGAGCCTTCCTTGGTCTTACAGTTTTTGTGTCATTGTGAGATGTGATACTGTTCTCTAAAACTTCATCAACTGCCTCCTTATTAGGGAAGCAGATCAGGTCATGCTGAACATGAGCGTTTTTGCTCATGCTGACATCGTGGCCATCCGATTTGCATTTTAAAAAAGCTCAAAAGTCAACAAAACTACGTGGCATTCATCCAAAATACAAACAGACGGCCACGATGTCGGCATGAGCAAAAACACTCATGTTCAGCATGACCTGATCTGCTTCCCCTTATTAGTCACCTGCCCAATGTTGTTAAAATAGTATCGGCTATCAAATTGTTTGGCCAATGATTCAAGTGAATTCGGCGGATACCGATTATCAAGTGAATCGTTTTGAATAGGCTAAAAAATAATTAAAAAATATTACATGTCAATCAAAACAAGTAGGGGTGTCAATGGGTCGGGTTTACCTAGACCCGACCGGACCAAACCCTATAGGGTCTGGGTATGGTAATAAATAAGAAGACCAAATTAAGATCTGAGTCCAGACCCAAAGGTTCGATTAACACATGGACCCAGGTATAGTTTGTAAAATTTTATACCAGACCCAGGCCTGACCCGAGTTTCGATTAAGACCCATAAATTTTCAATGTAAAAATGATAAAAAAATATTTTTTTATTGGGTCTAGTACATGAACTTTGATCTTTGAAATACAACATGCAGTGATTTAGACAAACATCTATCTTTTGATACCTCATACCTAGAGTGTTGATCATAACCTTCACACGGTAAAAATTTTATGGCAATTTGTCATCTTTGAGCAACATACTCTTCATAATAGAGCACAGATGATCAAAACATGATTGACTCAAATTATACTCTGACTTCAAATTCAGTAGTTGAAGAACTGCAGACAAGATAGTGTAACTCTCGCAACCATTTCACAGTGGCTCATCAACATCTCTAAGTAAGTCATAAAATTTATTGGCTGCATCATTTGATGCTTCTTCCTCTACCCCAGTTGGTACATCACTAGGACCCATAGCAGAACCCAGTTCTGGTCCTGCGGCATCAAATATCAAATCTATATATGAATTATCGTGCACCACATCCACTCGTGCATCAAAATTGTTCCAAAATTCTTTACCATGAAACGTCTAATTCTGATAACCACTGACAAAACCCTTTCTGTATAGGTGATGTCTAACGCCATGAGGTTCTACAAATTGATTATTCTTACACATCGTGCAGAGGCACCTGATCTGGCCGGTGGGATCTACTGTACTGACACTTGATGTTGTAAATTCAATAAAACTGTCAACACCATCTATATATTAAAGTGACACCTCATTATCAAATATCCTATGGTACATCCATTCACGATTTGCAACCATTTTTTCTTATGATGTTACAGATATTATCTTAACCAGTTAAAAGAGAATCATAATTATGCTATGATGAAGAAAATATCTAATTTATCATGCATTG